>NC_142482.1:21651709-22901709 GCF_049115385.1 Moschus berezovskii
CTGCTCCAAAGTATCTTCACTTTTGGCAAGGATAAGATCCACTAGCTCCCACATAATGTAAATAGCAATAAATCTAAGCAAAACACAACTCAAAAAAAATACCCTCTTACCTTTGCCAAGACTAAAGACAAATGGTTCATTTCTATCATGACTGGAATCAAACTTCTTTCCATTTGATAATTTCCCTTTGTAATGGACATAAACTTTGTCTCCAATCATTGGTGTTTCCTCACTATTTCCCACTCTTTTGACAATCTAGGAAAGACAAACGTCAGGAAAAAAGGAGGTTAAACATTTTACTTTTAATCGGAGAATAAAAATGTCACTCAGTCCATGCCACATCACTCAGGCAGATTTGTAAACAACTGTCTGTCCTTACTAAAGGCCTCCCTCCCAGTTCTTACAATAACCTTCACTGTTAGAAAACTGTCCTATACCACTAAATATTTAATACTATATTTAATTGTACTGTTAACCACACTATTCTCTCAAAATAATAAACCAATAGAGCTTGTTTTATTGGTTTAATGCCCCATGTTTTGACACTAAAGTCTCTGAAAACACAGAGCAAGTTCATGTACAAACTGAATTAGACCAAAAAGATTAGTGGACTTTCAAAAACAGTCAAAAGTAAGTCTGAAGCAAAGTTTCAAAGGTAAGATTTTAAAAACATTAGCTTTTGACTAGACTCCATTAGTTTGGTTTTATTTCAAAAAGCCCATTTTTCTGATATAACAGGTTATACTTCCTACTATCTGAAGAATATGCAATGTGTAGAAAAAAAGTTTGATATGATACTGAATAACTTGTGTTCTAGTAAAGGAAATGTCAGAAAATTCCAAGTTGAAAAATATTTAACTATCATAAAATCCAGTATATTTATTTTGTTCTTGGCAAAGAAAGACACGTTGGTCAAGTTCTGGGAAAAGAAAATCAAATCCAGGCATGTGGTGTATAATTTATTCTGTCAATCACTTATGCAAAATTAATCATTTTTGCTAGATAACAGAGGATGGTAACTAAACATCTTTTGTGGGGAAGGGTCTGAATTTTTATCTAAAGAATTCAATTATTTGCTCCTGAATTCTTTCTTGAGATATAACCTCCTTGCTCCACCCTCATATCATCACACAAACACTGTGAACTAAGATTCTACAACTTTCTCAGTTCAAAAGCCCAGACATTCTAAATGAAAAAGAAACAAAAATTATTGCAACTTCATAAAAAGCTGAACTTAATCAATGAATTCAGTAAAGTTGCAGGATTACAAACTCAACATACAGAAATAAGTTGTGTTTGTACACACAACAAAATATCTGAAGAGGAAATACTGTAGAGAAAACAATCCCAGAAATGCAAATGAATCAGAATGGCAATTATCAAAAAGACAGAAATAACAAGTATTGGTAAGGATGTGGAGAAAAGGGAACCCTTGTGCATTGTTGGTGGGAATATATACTGGTACTGCCGTCATGAAAAGCAGTATGGAGGTTCCTCAAAATACTAAAAATAGAACTACCATGTGATTCAACAGTTCCACTTGTGGGTATTTATCCAAAAGAAATGAAAATACTAACTGAAAAAAGATATATGCAACTCCATGTTCACTGCAGCATTATTACATTACCCAAGATATGAAAACAGCCTATGTTCACTGATAAATGAATGCATGAAGAAAAAAATATATACATATATATGGTGACTTCCCTGGTGGTCCAGTGGCTAAGACTACATGCTCCCAAAACAGGGAAATGGGGTTTAATCCCAGGTCAGAGAACAAGATCTCGCACGCCACAACTAAAGATTTTGCATGAAACAACTAAGTCCCAGCACAGCCAAATAAATAAATAAATACTAAATATATATATATGTATGTTTGTATACACACACAATGGATTATTATTCTGTCATAAAAAATACTTAAATCTTGCCGTTTGTAACATGGATGGACCTTGAGGACATTATGCTAAGTGAGATAGGTCAGACACAGAAAAACAAATTCCATATGACTTCACTTACATATGGAATCCAAAAAAAAGAAAAAAAAAACAACAACAACCAAATTTACAGATACACAGAACAGAAACAGATTGGTGGTTGCCAGAGGTCAGAGTTTGAGGGGAGGGTGGGAGAAATGGGTAAAGGGAGTCAAAAGATACAAAATAAGTAAGCCACGTATGTAACACACAGCATGGTGTGACAGTTAATAATACTGTAATGCCTACCTGAAAGCTGTTAAGAGAACAGATCTAAAAAATTCTCATCACAAAACAATTGTTTAAACTATGTATGGTGACAAATATTAACTAGACTTACTGTGGTGACCATTTCATAATATATACCAATGTCAAATCATTATGCTGCACACCTGAAACTAATGAACTGTTAAATATCAATTATACCTCAATAAAACTCTCATTCAAATAGCATCAAAAACTATAAAGTAGGAATAAATTTAATCAAAGAGGTAGAAGATTTGTACACTAAAAACTGCATGATTCTAATGAAAGGAACTGAAGAAGACACACATAAAGGGAAAGGTAGCCTATGTTCATGAATGAGAATTAAAAATGTTAAAATGTCCATACTACTGAAAGACATCTACAGATTCAATGCAAGCCATATCAAAATTTCCCATGGTATTTTTCACAGAAATAGAAGAAAACGCTAATGTTCGTAAAGGCCCATGAAAGACCCAAAATAGCCAAAGCAATACCAAGAAAAAAGCTGGAGGCATCATATTTCCCGATTTCAAACTATATTACAAAGCTACAGTAATAAAAACAGACACATGGACCAATAGAAGAGAATCAAGAACCCAAAAATAAACCCCAGCATACACAGTTAACTCCTATTTGACAAGGGAGCCAAGAATACTCAATGAGGAACAGATAATCTCTTTAATAAAAAGTGCCAAGGAAAACTGGATAACCCTATGAAGAATAAGACTGGATCCCTAAATTACACCACTCAAAAAACCTAACTCAAAATCAACAGACTTAAAACATAAGATCTGAAACTACATAAAACATGTAAAAGAAAACAAAGGGAAAACCTCCTTGACATTAAGCCTGGCAACCATTTTTTTGGATATGACACCAAAAGCACAAGCAGCAAAAATAAATAAATAGAGCATCAAACTAAAAAGGTTCTGCACAGCAAAAGAAACAATCACAAAAATGAAAATGCAACCTATGGGGTGGGAGAAAATATCCACAAACCATATATTTGATATCCAAAATATATATGGAACTCATGGTTGTTATAAAAAAAAAAAACTCATGGTTGTTACAAATGACAACTGTTAATAAGGATCTGGAGAAAAGGAAACCCTTGTGTCCTACTGATAGGGATGTAAACTGGGACAGCCACTATGGAGAGTGGTATGAACTTTCCTCAAGAAATTAAAACCACAGCTACCATGTGATCCAACAATTCCACTTTTGGGTATAAATCCAAAGGAAATGAAACGACTATCTCAAAGAAATAACAAATAAAGATGTGGTACATATATGTACTGTGTTGTGTTAGTCGCTCGGTTGTGTCTGACCCCACAGACTGTAGCCCTCCAGGCTCCTCTGTCCATGGGTCTCCCAGGCAAAAATTCTGAAGCAGGTTAGCTATTTCCTTCTCCATGGGATCTTCCCAACAGAGGGATCGAACCTGGATCTCCTGCACTGCAGGCAGATTCTTCACCTTCTGAGCCACCAGGGAAACCCATATAACAATATTATTCACTCATGAGAAAGAAGGAAACCATACCATCTGTGACAACATGGATGTACTTTGAGGACATTATGCTAAGTGAAGTAGCCAGAGAAACACATAAATTGTGTGATATCACATGTATGTGAAATCTAAAAAAGCTGAATTCACAGAAACAGAGCAGAATGATGGTTGCCAGGGGAAAGGGCATGGTGGAAAATGAGGAGATGGTGGTCAAAGGGTACAAACTTCCATGTCATAACATGAATTGAATTCTCGGGATCTAATGTACAGAACGGTGACTGTAATTAACAACAGTGTATTATATACTTGAGAGTTGCTAAGAGAACAGATCTTATATGTTCTCACCACAAAAAAGAAATAATAATTATCTGAGGTGATGAAGGGGCTAACTTAGAAAAGGCAGAGGAACCAGAGATCAAATTGCAAACATGCGCTGGATCATGGAAAAAGCAAGAGAGTTCCAGAAAAACATCTATTTCTGCTTTATTGACTATGCCAAAGCCTTTGACTGTGTGGATCACAATAAACTGTAGAACATTATGAAAGAGATGAGAATACCAGACCACCTGAGCTGCCTCCTGAGAAACCTATATGCAGATCAGGAAGCAACAGTTAGAACTGGACATGGAACAACACACTGGTTCCAAATAGGAAAAGGAGTACATCAAGGCTGTATATTGTCACCCTGCTTATTTAACTTATATGCAGAGTACATCATGAGGAACGCTGGGCTGGAGGAAGCACAAGCTGGAATCAAGATTGCTGGGAGAAATATCAATAACCTCAGATATGCAGATGACACCACCCTTATGGCAGAAAGCGAAGAACTAAAGAGCCTCTTGATGAAAGTGAAAGAGGAGAGTGAAAAAGTTGGCTTAAAGCTCAACATTCAGAAAATTAAGATCATGGCATCTGGTCCCATCACTTCATGGGAAATAGATGGGGAAACAGTGTCAGACTTTATTTTTCTGGGCTCCAAAATCACTGCAGATGGTGACTGCAGCCATGAAATTAAAAGACGCTTACTTCTTGGAAGGAAAGTTATGACCAACCTAGATAGCATATTAAAAATCAGAGACATTACTTTGCCAACAAAGGTCCTTCTAGTCAAGGCTATTCCCGTGGTCACGTATGGATGTGAGAGTTGGACTGTGAAGAAAGCTGAGCGCCGAAGAATTGATGCTTTTGAACTGTGGTGTTGGAGAAGACTCTTGAGAGTCCCTTGGACTACAAAGAGGTCCAACCAGTCCATCCTAAAGGAGATCAGTCCTGGGTGTTCATTGGAAGGACTGATGCTAAAGCTGAAACTGCAATACTTTGGCCACCTCATGCGAAGAGTTGACTCACTGGAAAAGACCCCGAAGCTGGGAGGGATTGGGGGCGGGAGGAGAAGGGGATGACAGAGAATGAGATGGCTGGATGGCATCACCTACTCGATGCACGTGAGTTTGAGTGAACTCCGGGAGCTGGTGATGGACAGGGAGGCCTGGAGTGTTGCGATTCATGGGGTCGCAAAGAGTCAGAAAGAACTGAGTGACTGAACTGAACGGAACCCTTTTGTGGTAGTCATTTTGAAACATTTAAATGTATCAAATCATCACATTATACACCTTAAACTTACATAATGTTATATTTCAATTTTATCTCAATACAGCTGGGAAAAAATAGTTATAATTTAAAAACTAAAAAGCTAATTTTGTAAAAAAAAAAAAAAAGTAGAATCATTACTGCCCTTCTAGGGCTCAAGGGGAAAAAATGTTTCCAAAAACGTTAATCTAAGAGAAATCTCACAATATTCTGAAAGTGCTCATGTTCATGAACTGCATGCAGCACTGGGGAGCCTTGGCTGCCCCTGGAGGGCATCTGCATTTCTAGGACTATAACCAAGTAACTGGGCCCATGGAGTGAAGGGCACCCAGGGAGTCAGAGCTGTTCACATCCACAAGTAATACTGTGGTATCACTTCAGGTTTCCCCAACAAGCCGAGTTTAGTGCCTAAATCTGGAGTTGTCTTAAGAATACAATTTAGTCTCAATTCAGTTTAAAAATGTAAGCTCCATTAAGAAATTTTATATTACCGGGCTAGTTTCTGACTGACTTCCCAGATCGGCCTTGGTCTTAAAAAAAAAAAAAAATATATATATATATATATATGAGTTAATAAGAGACAATTACAAACATGGCACTGTATCAAATGCTTTATATAATCTTATTTCTATGAGGTAGGCAGTATTATTATTCGAATTTTACAAATGAGGAAACTTCATCACAGACATGTTACTAAACTGCCCTAGTTCATGGCAGTTAATAGACCTATTTAATCTTCTTTTTTTCTTCTCTATTTTTTGGCCACTGGATAATCATAAGGGATTTGATTTAGGTCATATCTGAATGGCCTAGTGGTTTTCCCTACTTTCTTCAATTTAAGTCTGAATTTGGCAATAAGGAGTTCACAATCTGAACCACAGTCAGCTCCCAATCTTGTTTTTGCATACTGTACAGAGCTTCTCCATCTTTGACTGCAAAGAACATAATCAGTCTGATTTCGGTACTGACCATCTAGTGATGTCTATGTGTAGAGTCTTCTCTTGTGTTGTTGGAAGAGGGTGTTTGCTATGACCAGTGCATTTTCCTGGCAAAACTCTGTTAGCCTTTGACCTGCTTTGTTTTGTACTCCAAGGCAAAATTTGCCTGTTACTCCAGGTAGCTCTTGACTTCCTACTTTTGCATTTCAGTCCCCTATAATGAAAAGGACATCTTTTTTGGGTGTTAGTTCTAGAAGGTCTTGTACGTCTTCATAAAACCGTTCAACTTCAGCTTCTTCAGCATTACTGGTCGGGGCATAGACTTGGATTACCATGATACTGAATGGTTTGCCTTGGAAATGAACAGAGATCATGCTGTCGTTTTTGAGACTGCACCCAAGTACTGCATTTTGGACGCTTTTGTTGACTATGAGGGCTATTCCATTTCTTCTGAGGGATTCTTGCCCACAGTAGTAGATATAATGGTCATCTGAGTTAAATTCACCCGTTCTAGTCCATTTTAGTTCGACGATTGCTAAAATGTCAATGTTCACGCTTACCTTTTCATACTGTTCATGGGGTTCTCAAGGCAAGAATACTGAGGTGGTTTGCCATTCTCTTCTCCAGTGGACCACCTTTTGTCAGAACTCTCCACCAAGACCCATCCGTCCTGGGTGGCCCTCCATGGCATGGCTCATGGCTTCACTGAGTTGGACAAGGCTGTGGTCCATGTGATCAGATTGGTTAGTTTTCTGTGATTGTGGTTTTCAGTCTGTCAGCCCTCTGATGGAGAAGGAAAAGAGGCTTATGGAAGCTTTCTGATGGAAGAAACAGGATGAGGGGGAAACTGAGTCTTCTTCTGATGGGCAGGGCCACGCTCAGTAAATCTTTAATCCAATGTTCTGTTGATGAGGGCAGTGTTCCCTCCCTGTTGTTTGATCTGAGGCCAAACTATGGAGGAGGTAATGAAGATAATGGTGACCTTCTTCAAAAGGTCCCATGCACTGCTGCACTCAGTGCCCTAAACCCTGCAGCAGGCCATCGCCGACCATGCCTCTGTCGGAGACTCCTGGACACTCACAGGCAACTCTGGGTCGGTCTCTGTGGGGTCACTGCTCCTTTCTCCTGGTGTGCACAAGGTCTTGTTTGTCCCCCCCAAGAGTCTGTTTCCCCAGTCCTGCGTAAGTTCTGGCGGCTCTATGGTGGGATTAATGGCGACCTCCTCCGAGCAGGCTTATACCATACGCAGGGCTCCTGCACCCAGAGCCCCTGCTCCAGCAGCAGTCCCCTGCTGCCCTGCGCCTCCACAGGAGATGCTCACACACAGCTCTGGCTCAGTCTCTGTGGGGTCTCTGGGTCCTGGTATGGACAAGGCTTGTTTGAGCCTCCGAGTGTCTCTGGCAGGTATGGGCTTTAAGTTTAAACACAATTTCACCCCTCTTACCATCGTGTTGGGGCTTCTCCTTTGCCCTTGGATATGGGGTATCTTTTTTTGGTGGAATCCAATATTCTCCTGTTGACAGTTGTTCAGCAGTGAGATATAATTTTGGAGTTCTCACAGAGAAGATAAGTGCACATCCTTCTACTTCACCATCTTAAGTTTGTAGAATCCCTTATGATTATACAGTGGAAGTGACAAATAGATTCAAGGGATTAGATCTGATAGAGTGCCTGAAGAACTATGGATGGAGGTTCATGACATTGATAAAAGGTAGTGATCAAGACCATCCCCAAGAAAAAGAAATGCAAAAACGCAAAATAGATGTCTGAGAAGGCCTTACAAATAGTTAAGAAAAGAAGAGAAGCTAAAGGAGAAGAGGAAAGATAAACCAATTTGAATGCAGAGTTCCAAAGAATAGCAAGGAGAGAGAAGAAAGCCTTCCTCAGTCATCAATGCAAAGAAACAGAGGAAAACAATAGAATGGGAAAGACTAGTGATCTTGTCAAGAAAATCAGAGCTACCAAGGGAGTGTTTCATGCAAAGATGGGCACAATAAAGGACAGAAATCGTATGGACCTAACAGAAGCAGAAGATATTAAGAAGAAGTGGCAAGAATACACAGAAGAACTACAGAAAAAAGATCTTCATGACCCAGATAACCATGATGGCGTCATCACTCACCTAGAGCCAGACATCTTGGAATGTGAAGTCAAGTGGGCCTTAGGAAGCATCACTACAAACAAAGCTAGTGGAGGTGATGGAATTCCAGTTGAGCTATTTCAAATCCTCAAAGATGATGCTGTGAAAGTGCTGCACTCAATACGCCAGCAAATTTGGAAAACTCAGCAGTGGCCACAGGACTGGAAAAAGTCAGTTTTCATTCCAATCCCAAAGAAAGACAAAGCCAAAGAATGTTCAAACTACCGCACAATTGCACTCATCTCACATGCTAGCAAAGTAATGCTCAAAAGTCTCCAAGCCAGGCTTCAGCTGTTCGTGAACCATGAAATTCCAGATGTTCAAGCTGGATTTAGAAGAGGCAGAAGAACCAGAGATCAAATTGCCAAGATCCACTGGATCATCAAAAAAGCAAGAGAGTTCCAGAAAAACATCTACTTCTGCTTTATTGACAACTCCGAAACTTCTGACTGTGTGGATCACAACAAACTGTGGGAAATCCTTAAAAGAGATAGGAATACCAGACCACCTGACCTGCCTCCTGAGAAACCTGTATACAGGTCAAGAAGCAACACTGAGAACTGGACATGGGAACAACAGAGTGGCTCAAAATTGGGAAAGGAGTACATCAAGGTTGTACATTGCTACCCTGCTTATTTAACTTATATGCAGAGTACATCATGCAAAATGCTGGGCTGGATGAAGCACAAGCTGGAATCAAGATTGCTGAGAGAAATATCAATAACCTCAGATATGCAGATGACACCACCCTTACGGCAGAAAGCGAAGAAGAACTAAAGAGTCTCTTGATGAAAGTGAAAGAGGAGAGTGAAAAAGCAGTCTTAAAACTAAACATTTGGAAAACTAAGATCATGGTATCCGATTCCATCACTTCATGATAAATAGATGGGGAAACAGTGACAGACTTTACTTTTGGGGGCTCCAAAGTCACTGCAGATGGTGACTGCAGCCATGAAATTAAGAGACACTTGCTCCTTAGAAGAAAAGTTATGAACAACATAGACAGCATATTAAAAGAGCAGAGAAATTACTTTGCCGACAAAGGTCCATATGGTCAAAGCTATGATTTTTCCAGTAGTCATGTATGGATGTGAGAGTTGGACTATAAAGAAAGCTGAGCACCAAAGAATTGATGCTTTTGAACTGTGGTGCTGAATACTCTGGTGAGTCCCTCGGACTGCATGGCGATCCAACCAGTCCATCCTAAAGGAAATCAGTCCTGAATATTCATTGCAAGGACTGATGATGAAGCTGAAACTCCAACTCTTTGGCCACCTGATGCGAAGAACTGACTCACTGAAAAGAAAGCCTGATGCTGGGAAAGACTGAAGGTGGGCGGAGAAGGGGACAACAGAGGATGAGATGGTTGGATGGCAACACTGACTAGATGGACATGAGTCTGAGTAAGCTCCGGGAGTTGGTGATGGACAGGGAAGCCTGGCGTGCTGCAGTCCATGGGGTCACAAAGAGTCAGACACGACTGAGTGACTGAACTGAACTGATTTTTTGGCCATGCTGCACACCATGAAGGATCTTAGTTCCCTGACCAGGGATTGAACCTGTGCTCCTGCAGTAGCCTGGTGTCTTAACCACTGGACTGTCAGGGAAGTCCATAGACCTATTTATTCTTAACCAAAAGCCCTATGGTGAAATCCGAGGCTTTAGACAGTGATAAATGATAAGATTTAAAGGGTTTGCAATCTCAAAATGTTTCTTACAGGCCTAGAAATCTTATTGGATTTACTCCCTAGAACAAAGCAGGGCCTGAGGCAAGTTGTTCTCTGTACCAGTGCTCTGAAAAGATAAAAGAGCAGAATTTCCACTGTCTTGAGAGGCATTTCTGGAGTCTGAGATGAGTAACTCACAGAGCTACAAGGCTGAAAAGCCCTCTGAATGAAGATGGCATGATACACATCTATAATGCTAAAGTCTTTATTTTGCAAGTCTTCAAACTTTGGCTTGGCATATAGCAAGCTAATAGTAAAACATGTATATTCAGAGAGATTCAAGTTTGTGAATATGTGAAGAACGCTTTCATGTAAGCAAGAATAGCCAAAACAAACTAAAAAAAAAAAAAATCTCATTTGCTACTGATAACATAAAGAGATATTAAAACTCAGCTTACTGATAAAAAGTTTAACATAATCTTTTCAGCAAAAAAAATTAACCTTACAAAACCTGAATACATCACAACAGTGTAGGAGAAAAAAGAACCTAATATGACTAAAGCCATTTAACCTCTCTATTATATAGAATAATAACACATATATCTTCCATACATAAATGGGAGAATCAAATGTGCTCTGTCTCAAAAGATCACTGTGATGTTTAATAAAAAAACAACCTCATGTAAACACAATTACAGAGTGAAAAAAGTGTTTTTAAGGAGGAACACTAATTCAAAAGTGAGATATATTCTCTGATTAAACCTCAAAAAAATATTTTTGTTACACACAGGAACTCTATTTTTATGTAAAAAACAAATCCTTTTGAACTTTGCGAGTTAACTTTTCTTTTTCTTTTAAGAAAATCTTTTAAATTGTCATTAGCTAGCTTTAGATATTAAAATAATCGCCCATTTTTACTCTGTGAGAATACAGACAGAGTCTTTTTGGAGTCAGACATAACATAAATCCTCAGACCTGCATTTACTGAGATAATATGATTTGGGGCAAGTTAATTTACCTAGCTGGCCCTCAGCTTTACCATCTATAATCTGGGATTAAAAATAAACCTGCAGTTAAAGACCAAATGAGAATTTAGCTGTAGCATTTGGTACTTAGTAAGCCTCAATAAACATAATCCATCTCAATGCTCAGTTGCTCAGTCAAATGTTTGACTCTTTGCGATCCCATGGACTGTAGTCCACCAGGCTCCTCTGTTCAGGGGATTCTCCAGGCAAGTATACTGGAGTGGGTTGCCATTTCCTCCTCCAGGGGATCTACCCAGCACAGAGATGGAACCCGCGTCTCTTGTGTCTCCTGCATAGTCAGGCAGGTTCTTTACAACTGCACCATTTGGGAAGCCATCTCCACCTCCAGCCAAAAACAAAAAAAGACATTTATTAACAACCTTTCCAGATAGCAAATTTCCTTACATGTTATGGCCTCACCTTTAATACTCCTCTATCTTTTTTGGAGGTAATATCCTCTCCCTGTTCAGCAACAGCTGCTGCAGGGCTTTCTCCATTGTTCTTGGCAGCTTCATCAGTAGTCATTGTCTTTTAAAAGTAGAAAACCTGCTGAGAAGAAACATATTTTAGCTAGGAGAAGTATCACTTCATTATGTATCTTAAAATGCCCCTAGAAACAGAGCTTTACCTGACCCAAGATTTACATAGGGCCAATAAGGTTAAACACTGAAAAGGAAAATAAAAACATTTGCTATGAGCATGTACTGATGTCATGAGGCATGTAAATAAAACATCATCCAAATCTTCAATTTCCCATCTAGCTCTGGTCCCAAATTAGAGAGCAGCACAAGTCAGGCTTGGCAGTGATTATATTCCTTAGCATGATTACAAGTTGAGAAGTAGTCCTTTCAGAACTTGAGAATGTCCTTTTCCTACAGCCATATTCTTGACAGAGAACTTATCAGGTGATCTGATAAAAGAAACAACAATCTATCACAGTGGAAGATAGGACATGGCTTTGGAAAATGATAGAACCCAGTCTGAGCCTCAGCTCCAGCCATATGTTTGATATTTGCCAACCTACTTAAGATCACTGAGCCTCAGTTCCACATCCATAGTTCATAGAGTTACTGTGAGGCATTAATGAGATAACAAATGTTAAGGGATGAGCATAAAGCTATAACTTAAAATTGTAAACATTTATCATGATTATTGCTGGTTCTTTTACAGAGCCACATTTTTCATTTCCTGCTCAAATTTTCCTACAGAATGATGTTCTTCTCTACCATGGCACTCAACACCTTCCACAACATGACCCTGGCTGGATGGCATCATCGACTTGATGGACATGAGTTTGAGTGAACTCCGGGAGTTGGTTATAGACAGGGAGGCCTGGCATGCTGTGATTCATGGGGTCGCAAAGAGTCGGACACGACTGAGCAACTGAACTGAACTGAACCTACGTTTCAGGTCTAGCCTCCACTACTTTCTTTACTTTCTCACATGCGGCTCAGGCTCTAGCCAAACCAGACCAGGCTTCTCCTGCAACAAGTCCCGGGCTTTCCCATCTCCATACTTTAGGCATTCTTTTTCTTTCCCGTTCTTCCCACTCAAATGCCACCTTCACTGTACCAACTTTAACCTTCTATTTTGCAGTTGTCTACTCTTTACTTTCTTAGCTCTTCCACTGATTTGTTTTCTATAATATATTCATAAGAAGACACATGCATTGGATTTAAGAGATCTTTTTTAAATTTTTTCTTAATATGTATATTTTACTGAAGCATCGTTGACTTAACAGTGTTTCAGGTGCACAGCAAGGTGATTCAGTTATACGTATACACATATGTCATTTTTGAAATTATTCTCCACTACAGTTTATTACTAGACACTGACTATACAGTAAACCTTGGTTGTTGCTGCATATCTATTTTTTTAATTAGAAATCTAGCATTCTATTCATACTAAGTCAAACAAGTGGAATCAAAATGTCTTAAAATTTATAGTTAGGCAAAAATTCTAAGTTTTCTGAAATATATATACATATTGTTTATATATATATGTATACAAAGCTTTTCTACTATAGTTGAGAAGAACATCAAAAAACAAAAAAGAGCTGGAAAAACTGTAAAACAAACTAAATGAAATGGGAGCACTGAATATGAAATAGAAAAAGTGGAACAAACTAGATAAAAGTAAAAGATCATCATATAGCTCAGTTGTTTTCAAATATGGCTGTTCATTAGAAACATATCTAGAGCTATGAAGGAAAAATAGCAATACCTGGGCATTTTTATTTTTCAAAAATTCCAACAATTCTGATATGCAACTGGATTTTAAAAAGTGATTACAGGTTTTTCTATTAAATGGTAGTTTTGGTGATATAGAGTTCTACCGTTTGGTCCATTTACATTTAAAGTAATTATCAATATGTAAGATCCACTTGGAGAAGGAAATGGCAACCCACTCCAGTGTTCTTGCTTGGAGAATCTGAGGGAGGGGGGAGCCTGGTGGGCTGCCGTCTCTGGGGTCACACAGAGTCGGACACGAATAATGTGACTTAGCAGCAGCAGTAGCAGCAAGATCCACTATCATTTTCTTAACTGTTTTGGATTTATTTTCTGCAGGTCTCTTCCTTCTCTTGTGTTTCCTGCCTAGAAAAGTTCCTTTAGCATTTGTTGTAAAGCTGGTTTGGTGATGCTAAATTCTCATAACTTCTGATTGTCTGGAAAGCTTTTGATTTCTCCATCAAATCTGAAGGAGAGTCTTGTTGGGTAGAGTATTCTTGGTTGCAGGTTCTTCTTTTATCACTTTAAAGTGCCATTCCCTTCTGGCTTGCAGAGTTTCTGGTGAAAAATCAGCTGATAGCCTGATGGGAGTTCCCTTATATGTTGTCATTTTTCCCTTGTTGCTTTTAATATTTTATCTTTGTCTTTACTTTTTGTCAGTTTGATGACTATGTCTCGGTGTGTTCCTCCTTGGATTTATATCCTGCCTGGGACTCTCCACTTCCTGGACTTTGTTGACTATTTCCTTCCCTATGTTAAGGAAATCTCCAGCTACCATCTTGTCACATATTTTCTCAGGTCTTTTTCTCTTCTCCTTCTGGGACCCCTATAATGTGAGTGTTGGTGCATTTACTGTTGTCCCAGAGATCTCTTAGGCTGTCTTCTTTTCTTTCTTTTTTATATATTCTGTTCTGTGGCAGTGATTCCACCATTCTGTCTTCCAGGTCATTTACCCATTCTTTTGCCTTAGGTATTTCGCTATTGTTTCCTTCTAGTGTATTACTCATTTGTCTGTCTGTTCTTTAGTTCTTCTCAGTTCAGTTGTGTCACTCTTTTGTGTTCACCTCTTTGCAACCCCATGGACTGCAGCACGCTAGGCTTCCCTGTCCATCACCAACTCCTGGAGCTTATTCAAACTCATGTCCTTTGGGTCAGTGATGCCATACAACCATCTCATCCTCTGTCGTCCCCTTCTCCTCCTGACTTCAATCCTTCCCACCATCAGGGTCTTTTCCAGTGAGTCAGTTCTTCATATCAGGTGGCCAAAGTATTGGAGCTTCAGCATCAGTCCTTCCAATGAATATTTAGGACTGATTTCCTTTAGGATTGACTGATTTGATTTCCCTGCAGTCCAAGAGACTCTCAAGAGTCTTCTCCAACACCACGGTTCGAAAGTTATCAACTCTTCGGCACTCAGCTTTCTTTATGGTCCAACTCTCACATCCATACATGACTACTGTAAAAACCATAGCTTTGACTAGACGGACCTTTGTCAGTGAAGTAATGTCTCTATTTTCTAATATGCTGTCTAGGTTTGTCATAGTTTTTCTTCCTAGGAGCAAGCGTCTTTTAATTTCATGACTGACTACAGTCACCATCTGCAGTGATTTTGGAGCCACCAAAAATAGTCTGTCACTGTTTCCATTGTTTTCCCACCTATTTGCCACAAAGTGATGGGACTCGATGCCATGATCTTCGTTTTTTGGATGTTGAGTTTTAAGCCAGCTTTTTCACTTTCCTCTTTCATCTTTACCAAGAGGCTCTTTAGTTCTTCTTTACTTTCTGCCATAAGGATGGTGTCATCTGCATATCTGAGGTTATTGATATTTCTCTCAGCAACCTTGATTCCAGCTTGTGCTTCATCCAGCCTGGCATTTTTTTTTTTTACATGATTAAAAAGTTGAATATTTTATTAAATTGTTTATTCTCCTGCAGAGCTGTTGCTTCACTGTATAAAAATAGCACCAGCAAACAGTATACTGCAAAATTAAGATAGTAATATTCTTCATTGGACACTATATAACTAAGAAACTTTTCTCCACTAGCAGTTATTTCTAGTGGGAAGATCATTTTGACCCGAAGCCAAAGATAGCTGTAAGCAAGTTACAATGTCATACAAGGTATAAGATAACCATGTTATCCTTGAATTACATAATTTTTGTAATTAGTTTTACCAGCGATAATTTCAGGAATTCTGAATATCAACTGGAGCCTAGCCTAAAAATCACAGGATGCTGTGGGAAAGATGCACAGCGTTTATCTGAAGTCATTAGAAAGTTATGGGGTAGTTTCTTTTAAATATCTATCCACCACTAATTTAAGACAACTATGCTAGATTAAGTTGTTTCAAAGTAGTTTATTTAGGGGTTCCATTTTCACTCTTCAATAGATTTTATGTATTTCTCATATGCTTCTTCACTCATTAGTTCATCTATTTCTGAAGGGTTACTGAATGTCATCTTGATCAGCCAACCATCTTCATAACAAGACTTGTTGACAAGTTCTGGATTTTCTGCTAGACCTTTATTAATTTCAGTTACTTCTCCTGATAGAGGAGAATAGAGTTCACTAGCAGCTTTCACACTTTCCAAAGCACCAAACTCCTCCTGTTTGTTCAACTTTGTCCCAACTTCAGGCAGACTACAGTAAACAACATCTCCCAAAGCTTCCCGACAGCAGAGCAGGGCCGGTGCGCAGTCCCCAGGGCCGCGGCGAACAGCGCGCGCTGGGTGCCGAGATGGCGCGCAGGCTGCCGACCGCGGCCTGCACGCTCCGCACAGCGCGCAGCGCCATGTTGGCAGGGGTGCAGAGGGTCTCCGCGCGGCACCTCCATCCAGCCCGGAATTTTGCATGAGATACTCTGCATATAAGTTATACAACCTTGATGTACTCCTTTCCCGATGTGGAACCAGTCCGTTGTTCCATGTCCAGTTCTAACTGTTGCTTCTTGACCTGCATACAGATTTCTCAGAAGGCAGGTCAGGTAGTCTGGTATTTGCATCTCTTGAAAAATTTTCTACAGTTTGTTGTGATCCACACAATCAAAGGCTTTGGCGTAGTCAATAAAGCAGAAGTAGATGTTTTTCTGGAACTCTCTTGCTTTTTCAATGATCCAGTGGATGTTGGCAATCTGATCTCTGGTTCCTCTGCCTTTTCTAACTCCAGCTTGAACATCTGGAAGTTCTTGGTTCACACACTGTTGAAGCCTGGCTTAGAGAATTTTGAGCATTACTCTGCCAGTGTGTGAGATAAGTACAATTGTGCAGCAGTTTGAGCATTCTTTGGCATTGCCTTTCTTTGGGATTGGAATGAAAACTGACCTTTTCCAGTCCTGTGGCCACTGCTGAGTTTTCCAAATTTGCTGGCATATTGAGTGTAGCACTTTCACAGCATCATCTTTGAGGATTTGAAATAGCTCAAATGGAATTCCATCACCTCCACTAGCTTAGTTCTAGGCCTTTGATAAACATTTCTTTCATCTTCTCCATTGTTTTCCCAAGATTCTGGATTATCTTCACTATCACTACTCTGAAGTCTTTTCTGGAAAGTTGCCATCTCCATTTTATTTAGTTGTTTTTCTGGGGTTTTATCTAGTCCCTTCATTTGGGACATAACTTTCTGCTTTTTCATTTAAATGAACTTTCTGTAATATGCTTTTTGTTTTAGCCACTGTGGGACTGTGGTTCTTCTTGCTCTTTCTGTCTGACCTCTGATGGAGGAGGCTAAGAGGCTTGTTTGTGCAAGCTTCCTGATGGGAGGGACTGGTGGCGGGAAAAACTGAGTCTTGCTCTGGTGAGCAGGGCCTTACTCAGTAAAGCTTTAATCCAACTATCTGCTGATGAGTGGGGTTATACTCCCTCCTTGGCAGTTGTTTGGCCTGAGACAAATTAGCCCTGGGCTCTATAGTACAGTTAACGGGGACCTTCAAAAGGGCTTACACCACAGGGGACCATCTCAAACTGCTGCTGCCATTGCCCCCATTCCTGTGGTAAGCCCCTGCGCCAACCCATGCCTCCACAGGACACCCTCCAACACCAGCAGGTAGTTTTGGTTGTCTCCTGCAGGGTCACTGCTCCTTTCCTCTAGATCTCCGTATGCATCAGATTTTGTTGTGCCCTCCAAGGCTGGAGTCTCTGTTTCCCCCAGTCCTGTGGAGGTCTTGTAATCAAATCCTGCTGGCCTTCAGGGTAAGATTCCCTGGGGATCCCCAGTCCCTTTGTTGGATCCCCAGCTCACCCACCTAGCAGGTATGGGATTTGACTTTATCATGATTGTACCCCGCCTACCACCACGCTGCAGCTTCTTTGTCTTTGGACATGGGATATCTTTTTTTGGTGGGTTGCATCGTCCTCCTGTCAATGGTTGTTCAACAGCTAGTTGGGATTTTGGTGTTCTTGCAAGAGATAAGCACACATCCTTCCAGTCTGCCATCTTGAACCAGAAGGCCCAGATTTAAGAGATCCTTAAGAGAAGGGTCATGGTTTGTCCTTATTTAGATTCTCCAGAACACCTCTATGTTTTAGACTGGTAAGACAGAAAGGGCAAGGAATTTGGAGCTCCTTACAAGCTGTGTGATGTTGCTTACTTTTAACTTCTCCAAGCCTTTTTTCTCTACCTGTGTAATCAGAATAAAAGTAATATCTACTTTCACAGAGTGACCTTCTGGAGTAATGGTATAATGTGTATGTTAAAACTATACTAGCTCTTATTATCATCAATCATCTAAAATGACAGACACTTTTTCATGCAAGGCAAATACTGATAAACTAATCAACAGACAAAACAAAAATCATCTCATTGCCTGCCGTCATGATGAATTCCCTAACAGCTCTCGTGGCTGAGCAGGAAAAGTCAAGACTTAGTAACTTCCACAGTTTTTCGATATTAGGTTAATAATGGACATTAAGGCTCCCTAAGTCACTGTGGGATCCTCTTGCCTACACAGTCAAAAAGAACTATCTTATACTTGTGACAAATGTCTTATTAATAAAACTGATGATTAAACAACTAAATGTATCTTAACTCACTTCCAGTTGACCTAAACTTACTTCAGTGTCAACAAAGACACAAATCAAATTTTGCTGTACTCAAAAATCTTCAAAGAGAACACCAAAAACCAGGGACTAAGCCCCTTTGCTTTATTTACTAGTACAGTTTATACCAGACACCAAAGATCCAAATGCTTGGCTCAGGGTAAGGGAAAGGTCAGAACAAAGAGTTCCTAAACAAACAACAACAAAAACTAAGTACCTAGTTGTTGTATGTGATGCTGGGCAAGACAGGAAAATTAGATGAACAAGATTTGTACCCAAATTCCAGTAACCTACCACTCACAAAACATTTCTCTCATGCACAGAAATTTGCAGAAAGCGCTTCAAAAACAGGGAGAAAAGATCTTTTAAACATTTTGGAGGTCGGACTTTACAGATACATTGACAACCATCAGTAAACCCCTAAGGAAACCACATCAATAAACAAGTTAAAACCATCAAGTGAAAGGTTATTAGGGAACAGGACAGTCAGAGGGTCTCAAAGCATGACCCTACAGACTACATATACTTAAAAAAGGAAAAGGGCTTTCCAGAGGAGTGGTCTGATCACACAAGTAACCGGCATCGTGACCAAACTCTGCATTTTCTTTATTAACACAAGCTGGTATCACTGTGCCTCCTGCTGTGATGCAATAGCAAGTATAAAAGTGGTATTCCTACCAAAAACGTTTAACCTGAAACTAAGCAAGAAGAAAAGACAAAATAAGGGTGTGGAACATTCTACAAGACAACTGGCTTAGACTCCTCAAAATGTTAACATTATAAAAGAAAAAAAGGTTAAAGAAAGGAAAGAAAAGGGGCCTGCTCTGGTTTTAAAAAGACTAAAGGGACACAACCAGCAAATGCAATGTGTGATCCTTGGCTGGATACTGGATTAGGAGGAACAAAAATTTACAGAAGCAAATTTTGAGGAGAATTAGGAAAATTTGGAAAAACAGACTATACATTACCTTATTATTATTGTATAATGTTAGCTTTCTAGAGTGTGATATAGTGTTGTGGTTCTGTATGGAATAATCTCATTCTTAGGGGAGACATGCTGAAGCATTTAGGGATGAGGTGCCATGATGTGTGCCTCTTACTTTCAAATTATTTGACAGCGTGTGTGAGCACAAATATCACAAACAGCTAAAAACAAAGCATTCAGAAAGCATGAATACAACACATCCAAAGGCAAGGCCTTTCTTTTGAACATTCGTCATTTGGTGATCAGCTAAACTTTCAGATGAAAACTGATTCAAAAAAACATTTTCTTTTGGTTCTAACCCTCCCCTTTGGAAACAGTGGCTTGCTCAAATTCAAATAAATAGGGAACTTGTATACACTGATTTGCAAGCTTTACAAATCTCGTTTGATAAAGGAATTTGCTCTTCAGTTTTGGTTCTAACACTTAAAGGTATACAAATAACTTTTGTGATCTCAAAATGATTTTGACCAGTATGGAGTCCACGTGAAAAGAAGTAGCACAAATAATTAAAACACAAAGATAAAAACCAAACTAAAGCTTTGTTGAACTTTCAAAAGCCAGATGAATCCGGAAGAATAAATAAACTGAAATTTCCAAGTACTTACCCTTAATTCCAGTTATGCCATCTGATACAGATTTTTGTATCAGGCAAAACAAATAAATTAAAGAAAAACTTCTTTGATCCAGTGTTACATGAAAAAAAAGGCTGTAAGAACAGATAATTCCTAAAAACCAATTGGACACACTGAGGAAGTTTCACTTTTTTACAAGAGAGCTGTGTCTTTGTTCCCTATCCTACATTTATTCTGGATTTAAAATCACTCTGTAGCTATGGATATTAATCTATGATAAAGCTCACTGTTCTGAACTGTCCAAAGGGGGAAACTGCTGCCCAGTGCCTCAGAAAGAGAACACACAGTTCGTTCTGTTACGGATAAGCAAGCACTCTCCAAAGTGCTGGTCAGCAGACACCTGAGACAGCACAGGAAAACAAGACTGTGCTGAGCATCTCACCAACAGTGCACTGAAAACTTCAATTCACCTAACTATGCTGTAGTATTCCCCCAAGTGAGGAATCATCCTAAAGGTTTACCCACTAATTAACCCTGCATATTACGTACTCTACTCATTGTTCTCTTTGTTAAAATACAAGTATCTTGTATCAAAGATTACCCTTCTGTCTACCAAGTTTTCAGAAAGAAGGCAGAAAAGAATAGAGAAACTGGCTACTTTGGCAGGAGCACAGAAAATTACATTTTTAAGTACCACATATGTCTGGGCCATAAAGGTTTTCAGTCTACTAGAACTAAAGCACAAAAGGAAGAAAACACAAGGAAGGGCTTAAGACTGAATGCAGTGTAAGTGCATCCTAATTTTGAGAATATTCATTTAAGGATGAACCGGAAAGCCATCATTTACATTCAATCCCAGGCCAGTAACATTCAAGTCCAGTCACAGAGGAGTGTCAGGAGGAGTTATTTATCTATAGACAATACATACATATAAAAGAGACGATATACATGCACGCACAGGAAACACCACATATATAGACTACACGTCTATATGAAATTGCACACTGTATTTATTCACCTATGTCCCTCCAGTTATTTGCTTCTTTACACTGGGGTGGGGAATGGAGAGATGACAAAGAACACTCCAAGATATGCTCATACATTTACTTTTCCTCCTTTAAAAAGAAACCTGCAAGAACACATGCAAACAAGCAATAAGTACACGAAAAGATGTTCAACATCATTATTCATAAAGGAAATGCAAATCAAAATCACAATAAGATACCACTTCACACCCATTAGGATGGTTATTATCAAAAAAGGGAAAGTGTTGGTGAAGGTGTAGAGAAATCGGAACCCTCATGCACTGCTGGTAGTAATGTAAAATGGTGCAGCTTCTGTGGAAAGGTTTGGTGGTTCCTCAAAATAGTAAACATAGAATTACCATAGGATTCAGCCATTCCACTCCTGGGTATGTACCCAAAAAAAGTAAAACCAGAAACTCAAACAGGTATAGCAGTATTATGCACAAAAGCCAAAAGCTTAGAAAAAAATCCAAGTGTCCATAAACAAAATATGGTTATGTGTGCAGTATGAATTATATATTGTTAAAATGAATATTATTTGGCCATAAAAAGGAATGAAATTCTGACACATACTACAACATGAAGGAACCTGAAAATGTTATGCTAAGTAAAATAAGACACAAAAGGACAAATACTGTATAATTTTACATATATGAAGTACATAGAATAGGCAAGTTTACAGAGACAGAAAACAGAATAGAGATTACCAGGGGCTGGGGGAGCGGAGATTAGAGAGTGGTGGTTTAATGGATACAGAGTATCTATGGGGGGAGACATAAAGGTTCTGGAAAAGAATGGTGATAACTGCTCAGCAACGTGAAGTACGTAATGCCACTGCACTGTACATTTAAACACAGCTCTCTCCTTAGTCCACTGACCTTCCCCTTAATTGAAGATGCCTTCTGCATTTCCAGTGCAATCCCAGAGTTCTGAGTCAAGCCTCCAGAAGCGTTCTGCATCAGTTCTGGAGGAAGAGACCAAAGACTCTGGGATGTCCAATCATAAAGACAAGAGAGGAAAGAGAATCCTAAATTGAACTACCGCTTGATAGCTACAAATTGCTTTCTCCTTTATTGTCTCTCTCAGATACATACAATGCTTTGCTAAATTTACTTTTCCCAGTAATTACTGAAGAAAGCAAAGTTAACAAACCAAATTTCTAATTACTCCTGTCATTTAACCATTTATTTGGATAAACTACTGTTCTTAAATAAGTAGGAGGCAAAGAGTTAAATTAGTACTAAAACAAAACAAAACAAAAAATCTAGAAAACAAGAGAACATCCAAATGCCAAATGTTGAAAGACAGGACCAAGATCAACTTTCTTCCTCTGAGATGGCACTGCAGAGACAGAAAAACTTATAAAGCTCTGAGCTCGACAACAAGAAAAAGCATATCACTGAACTAGAATGCAGAAGAGATCGGTCCCAAGGAGAGAACAAAGAGCAAACTGCCTTCTAAACACCAACTATAACAGCTCTTCCCAAGGGAATCTGGACAACCTCCCAAAGAGCAGAGCAATTAAGCAGAGCCCCCCGTGGCTCAGAGGTTAAAGCATCTGCTCCCAATGTGGGAGACCCGGGTTCGATCCCTGGGTTGGGAAGATCCCTGGAGAAGGAAATGGCAACCCACTCCAGTACTCTTGCTCCTCCCACAGACGGAGGAGCCTGGTAGGCTACAGTCCACGGGGTCGCAAAGAGTCAGACACGACTGAGCGACTTCAGTCACTCACTCCACATGGGGACAGCAGATGCTATGTTTCATCTAATTAGGCCAGGCAGGCTTCCCTCCTTCCCAAATGCATAAGGTGGCTCCCATTTTCTTCTATAAAGAGGTAAAAATTTTCTTTATTCCAGGGGTTCAGCTATACCACTAGGATATATATGGTATTTGTCTTCTTTCCTTCATCCGTGCAAGGGCCTTAACATCCTGGTCCTTAAACACTGAAAACAAGTCTCTGGGGATCTCAGGGAAGCACCTACTATTTCTTTTCCTTCAATGTCTGTCCTCTGCTTAGACAGACTTGGGCATATCCTTGGTTATATCCTTCAGGTCTCCTAAACATGTTTCTGGGATAAATATCAGAAGTACCCAAGAAGCTTTAAGAAGTCACTGCTGCCTGTGGACCCACTTTCAGAGAGTGGATGTAACTGGTCTGTGGTCAGGGTATCCGTGTTTTTAGAAAGCATCTCAGATGATTCTAGTGTGCACACAGGGCTGAGAAACATTGGTCTTCTCTCTCAGATTCCATCTTTGTCCTTTTGCTCTATATCCTAAAAGATATCTTTTGATGAAGTTTCTAGATCACCTTTTGTCAGCCATGTCCACTGTTGTCACTTAATTTGTTCAAAGGATTTTTTTAAAAATAATGTTTATTTCTGTATACTCTTATTATCTGATTGCTCCTTTTTTCTTAGCATGTCCTTACTTTATGGATGCAATTACCTCCCAAATGTTTCTGAAGATTCTTAGAATAAAATGGGACACCTCCCATGAATACATATGTGGCTACAAAGTTTTTAAGGGAAAAAAATGTATATTTTATGTATTCCCTAGTATCTCCCGACTTCCCTGGTGGTGCAGATGGTAAAGCATCTGCCTACAATGCAGGAGACCCAGGTTCAATCCCTGGGTCAGGGAAGATCCTCTGGAGAAGGAAATGGCAACCCACTCCAGTACTCTTGCCTAGAAAATCCCATGGACAGAAGATCCTGGTAGGCTACAGTCCATGGGGTCTCTAAGAGTTGGACACAACTGAGCAACTTCACTTTCTAGTATCTCCCAAAGGCACTAGGCAGTGGTGAAGATTGAGAAGTTAAATGGAAAGGAGAGAAAGGCAGCATATGTAAAGTAGAAGGGTATGTATAAGACGCAAAAGTGACAGGTGAGAATTTTGATACTAGTATTATGCTTACAAAGGGAAACAGTAAAATGCTTTGGTTGAAAGGGGACTGAAGATTGAAGGCTTAAGAAAGAACTAGACAAGCTTAAATACACAGGGGAAAAAGTTATAGGGAAATGAAAAAGTAATGATTTGAGAGTAAGAACACAAGCATAGATTTGTTCATCAATTAAACATCTATAGATTGCTTAACTTATAGCTAAATTAATATAGTAAATAAAAGTAAGGTTTTTCCTCAAGAGCAATGTTTAAATGAAAACTGACAAATTCATACCATAAGAATATTATGCAGTCTTTGAAAAGGATGAGATAAATCTAAAGAGAATATTGAGCTAAGAGTCTAAACATCAAAACAAATGAATTGAGAAAGAAGTTTGTAAGTGTCCATCCATTAAAAAAGAATACCACTGTAATAAATGAAATGTGTTGTTACAATGCATAGTGCCCAATGATTTGGTTCTCTGGGCTGTAAACAAAACCAAAGTCACTCGATGATGTCAAAAAGGGACAATATATGTGGGACAGACAATGTGGTATATCACAATTACTTATAGTGACCAACTATGGTTCCCAGTATAGATTTGATGCGTACAATCATTTTAGAGCACTGGATTACAATTATGCAAATATTACATACTACATGCCAAAATGTCTTTTTCATCATTGTTCTTTCCTAGAGTTAAGACAACTAAACTATAAAAATATTCACAGGAAACAGGTGAGATCTTAGCTATTCTAGATAAAGTGAAAGTCACTCAGTCATGTCCGACTCTCTGCGACCACATGGATGATACAGTCTGTGGAATTCTCCAGGCCAGAATACTGGAGTGGGTAGCCTTTCCCTTCTCCAGGGGATCCTCCCAACCCAGGGATTGAACCCAGGTCTCCTGCACTGTAGGCAGATTCTTTATCAGCTGAGCCACAAGGGAAGCCCTTATTCTAGATAAGCAATCTTCTAACAATGACATGAAAGTTGGAACAATGTCCAACATGTACTATGAAGTGAATGGGAAGCTGTAGAACAATTAGTATGATCCTATTTTTAGGAAGAAAATGGTGTACATTTACTAATACATACAAGAAATGTATATTTAACCACTGTTAAGACAGTGTTACCTCTGGAAATGAGATTTAGGAGGGTAAAAAGGAATTTTCATTTGGAAAATTTTTTATCATTTAAATATTAACGCTAAGTATATATTTCTTTCATGATTTTTAACTTAAGACAAGTTTTTTTAAAAAAGATGAAATGATGAAAATACTTCATTGCACTCATCAGGATTTTTTGTTCTTTCTGTTCAATTTAAGTCAAACATGGTGGAGTGCCTCCTATGTAGAGGAAGCAAACTCTGGTTGAGTGAGGGGTGCTTGTGAGAGATCCAGAAGGCAGTAGGGAGATGAAGCCTACACTCAGGAGAGCTCTGGGTGACAGTATACATTTGGGAGTTACCAGATTATACAAGGTAATTAAGATAAAAGTATAGGGGCACCCCTAGTTAATAGTCCAGTGGCTAAGACTCAGTGCTTCCAATGCAGGGGGGCCTGGTTTGATCTCTTGTCAGGGAACCAGATCCTGCAAGTCACAGCTGAAGATCTTGCATGCCTCAGTAAAGATCAGAGCTGCAACTAAGACCCTGGTCACAGCCAAATAAATAAAAATATTAAAAAAAAAGATAAAATTCAGTTGCAATTGCTTCTAGGAAAGTGAAATTGGCTTTCAAACTTTTAAAGTCCCAACCTCACTACTGATTACTATGTCCTGTGGCAGTACAGATGAAATAATTTAGATGGAACTTGGATGCTGCTAAGGGTAAACACAGGAGTGAGTCTCTATTCATGTTGTGATAGAAAAATTAAATTTCTACCTGCGCCACAGTGGTACATTATTAACTTGAGTTGACTCATTAGGATCAAACAGTTTGATTCCAAGTCTGCTGATGATTTCTAAGAATAGGACCACAAGGTAACATATGGCAAAAGGTCTGTAAACATCATACAGGCAGAGTGTGTCCTATTCATTTTTGAACCCCCACCACCTAGTGTAAATGGACATACAAGAGGCACTAGATAAACACAAATGCACTGTGATATTCAAAAGCAATCAAGGTAAAGATAATAAAATAGCAGACAGTATAAAGCATCAAGACTGAAATTTAATTATGAGTTGGCTATATTCCTTCTCTAGGTCTACTCTGAAAAATCTAACCTGGAGAATGACAGCATACTTAAGACAGGACCTTCCAAGCTGAGAAGTTAACCTCATAAGTGAATCCTGTCTGCGAGATAAAGATTTGTCTATCTTCCTAAGTAAACAGCCTCTTTGGAATGACTCATATATTCCATGTTTCCAGAACAAATTTCTAATTAGAGGGCATGTATATGGTAGAGTACTGCCCTGTGCCTGAATTTAACCTCAAGCCTGTTCTAACTAAGCTACAGGATCTTTGGTTCTTGCTCAGTTTTCCATTTCTCCATCTGTAAATTTCAGGGGCAGGGTGGGGGGGGCGCGTTTGACTAGAATGATAAATCTAAGGTTTATTCCAACTCCTAATTTTTTTAAAAATTTATTTTTGGTTGCACTGAGCATTCAATACTGCACACAGGTGTTCTCTAGTTGGAGCAAAGGGTGGCTGTGGTGGCTTCTCTGGTTGCAGAGCACAGGCTCTAGGGCACCTGAGCTCAGTAGTTGCAGCAAACGGGCTTAGCTGCTCCAGGGTGTGTGGGATCATCCCGGAACAGGGATCAAACTCATGTCCCCTGCCTTGGCAGGCGGATTCCTATCCAGTAAGCCACCAAGGAAGTTCCAACTCTAATGTTTTATATCTAGGATTACTTTTTAATAAATAAGTGCATGTTTTACCTTATAGGAAAATGAGGTTTGATATGTGGAATGGAAAAGAATTCCCAAGGAATGGAAAAAGTTATTCTGGTATCACAGAGTTCACTTTCTACTGCAACCTTCTGGTAAGACTTTATTAATTCTGAGGGTTATCCTCTTAGATATTTTCTACAGCTGCCACAACAGTCACCAACGTAATGGCTTAACAATATGCACTTATTATCTTACAGTTATGGAGCACAGAAGATAGAAATGGGCCTCACTGGGCTAAAATCAAGGTGCTAGCATGGCTGCATTCCTCCTGGATGCTCTAGGAAAGAGTCTTCTGCTTTTTCCAGACTCCAGAGGATGCCCATCAGCTCAGTGCAGTCGCTCAGTTCTGTTCGAGTCTTTGCGAACCCCACAGACTGCAGCACACCAGGCTTCCCTGTCCCTCATCAACTCCCAGAGCTTGCTCTATCTCATGTCCATCGAGTCGGGGATGACATCCAACCATCTCATCCTCTTCTTGTCATCCCCTTCTGCTCCTGCCTTCAATCTTTCCCAGCATCAGGATCTTTTCCAATGAGTCAGTTCTTCGCATCAGGGGGCCAAAGAATTGGAGTTTCAGCTTCAGCATCAGTCCTTCCAATGAATATTCGGGACTGATTTCCTTTAGGACTGACTGGTTTGATCTCCCTGCATTCCAAGGGACTCTCAAGAGTCTTCTCCAACACCACAGTTCAAAAGCACCAATTCTTTGATGCTCAGTTTTCTTTACAGTCCAACTCTCACATCCATACATGACCACTGGAAAAACCATAGCTTTGACTGGACGGACCTTGGTCGGCAAAGTAATGTCTCTACTTTTCAATATGCTGTCTAGGTTGGTCATAGCTTTTCTTCCAAGGAGCAAGCGTCTTTTAATTTCATGGCTGTAGCCACCATCTGCAGTGATTCTGGAGCCCAAGAAAAGAAAGTCTGTCACTGTTTCCATAGTTTCTCCATCTATCTGACATGGAGTGATGGGAACAGATGCCATGATCTTAATTTTTTGAATGTTGAGTTTTAAGCCAGCTTTTTCACTCTCCTCTTTCACTGTCATCAAGGCGCCATAAGGGTGGTGTCATCGCATAGCTGAGGTTATTGATATTTCTCCTGGCAATCTTGATTCCGGCTGTGCTTCATCCAGCCTGGCATTTATGATGTACTCTGCATATACGTTATATAAGCAGGCTTATGGCCCACTTCCTCCATTTCCAAAGCCAGCAGTATCGTGTTCTCTCTGATCATCCTTGCTGTCCCCAAATGTAGATGGTGCTATAGTCATCATCTCCCTCTGGCCACAGATGGGAAGGTTTCTCTGCTTTCTTAAGAATCCATGTGATTACGTTGGGCTCACCTAGATAATCCAGGAAAATTTCCCCACCTCAAACCTTTAACCTTGATCATATCTGCAAAGTCCCTTCTACTCTGTAAGGTAACATATTAATAAATTTCAGGAGTTAGGATGTGGGCATCTTTGGAGGCATCTTTATTATTCTATCTACCTTAGATGCCTAGTTATCCAAACAAGATCGTAAGAATGTCTCCCAAGCCTACAATTCTGTTGACTTGTACCATCTTACACTCAGTATTCTTTCAACATTCCTTCCTCGCTCTCCATTTATCATCCAGTTGGATTACAATGTTCTAATCTGACAACAGAATTAAATCTAACATTTGATACATCATTATTATAAAAAATTCTTCAGAATTTCAGAAATCCCAAGTTGGAACATTTATTCAGTTTCTCAATTTTGTAATAAGTTAAAAATTATAAGTAAACTTGATAAATACAATGCATGTTTTCTCACCTCAAACTTAATCACTGAAAAATTAGTTTAAAAACTGAGTCCTTTATCTGATTCTGAAATTCAAGCAGCTTGCTATCCCCAAATGTAGAACACACAAAATTTTTTTTAACAGAGTTGACAATAAACTGCATATATTTAAAGAATATACAATTTGTAAGTTTTGACGTACATATATATATTCATAAAGCCATCATTGCAATCAACATAATGAATATTTGTCAGCCACAAATTTTCTTTATCTCTTTATGATTCACTTCTCTTTGGCTCACATCAGAGCAATCTCTGATTTGCTTTCTGAATAGTTTGTGTTTTATAGAATTTCATATAAACAAAATGTCTTTTTTCCCCCTGAATTCTTTCTCTTACTTTGAGAATAAAATACATTGTTGCATGTATCAATAGTTTGTTCCTTTTTATTGCTGTGTTCAGTTCAGTTCAGTCGCTCAGTCCTGTCCGACTCTCCGCAACCCCATGAATCACAGCACGCCAGGCCTCCCTGTCTATCACCAACTCCGGGAGTACACTCAAACCCATGTCCACAGAGTCGGTGATGCCATCCAGCCATCTCATTCTCCGTCGTCCCCGTCTCCTCCGGCCCCCAACCTTTCCCAGCATCAGAGTCTTTTCCAGTGAGTCAACCTGTCACATGAGGTGGCCAAAGTACTGCAGTTTCAGCTTTAGCATCAGTCCCTCCAATGAACATCCAGGATTGATCGCCTTTAGGATGGACTGGTTGGATCTCCTTGCAGTCCAAGGGACTCTCAAGAGTCTTCTCCAACACCACAGTTCAAAAGCATCGATTCTTCGGCGATCAGCCTTCTTCACAGTCCAACTCTCACATCCATACATGACCACGGGAAAAACCATTGCCTTGACTAGACAGACCTTTGTTGGCAAAGTAATGTCTCTGCTTTTTAATATACTATCAAGGTTGGTCATAACTTTCCTTCCAAGGAGCAAGCGTCTTTTAATTTCATGACTGCAATCAGCATCTGCAGTGATTTTGGAGTCCAAAAACATAAAAGTCTGACACTGTTTCCACTGTTTCTCCATCTATTTCCCATGAAGTGATGGGACCAGATGCCATGATCTTTGTTTTCTGAATGTTGAGCTTCAAGCCAACCTTTTCACTCTCCTCTTTCACTTTCATCAAGAGGCTTTTGAGTTCCTCTTCACTTTCTGCCATAAGGGTAGTGTCATCTGCATATTTGAGGTTATTGATATTTTTCCCGGCAATCTTGATTCCAGCTTGTGCTTCTTCCAGCCCAGCGTTCCTCATGATGTACTCTTCATATAAGTTAAATAAGCAAGGTGACAATATACAACCTTGACGTACACCTTTTCCTATTTGGAACCAGTCTGTTGTTCCATGTCCAGTTCTAACTGTTGCTTCCTGACCTGCATACAGGTTTCTCAAGAGGCAGGTCAGGTGGTCTGGTATTCCCATCTCTTTCAGAATGTTCCACAGTTTATTGTGATCCACACAGTCAAAGGCTCTGGCATAGTCAATGAAGCAGAAATAGATGTTTTTCTGGAACTCTCTTGCTTTCTCCATGATCCAGCGGATGTTGGCAATTTGATCTCTGGTGCCTCTGCCTTTTCTAAAACCTGCTTGAACATCTGGGAGTTCACGGTTTACATACTGCTGAAGCCTGGCTTGGAGAATTTTGAGCATGACTTTACTAGCGTGTGAGATGAGTGCAATTGTGCAGTAGTTTGAACATTCTTTGGCATTGCCTTTCTTTGGGATTGGAATGAAGACTGACCTCTTCCAGTCCTGTGGCCACTGCTGAGTTTTCCAAATCTGCTGGCATATTGAGTGCAGCACTTTCACAGCATCATCTTTCAAGACTTGAAATAGCTCAATTGGAATTCCATCACCTCCACTAGCTTTGTTCGTAGTGATGCTTTCTAAGGCCCACTTGACTTCACATTCCAAGATGTCTGGCTCTAGGTCAGTGATCACGTTATCGTGACTATCTTGGTCGTGAAGATCTTTTTTGTATAGTTCTTCTGTGTATTCCTGCCACCTCTTCTTAATATCTTCTGCTTCTGTTAGGTCCATACCATTTCTGTCCTTTATCGAGCCCATCTTTGCATGAAATGTTCCCTTGGAATCTCTAATTTTCTTGAAGAGGTCTCTTGTTTTTCCTATTCTGTTGTTTTCCTCTATATCTTTGCATTGATCACTGAGGAAGTCTTTCTTATCTCTCCTTGCTATTCTTTGGAACTCTGCATTCAGATGCTTATATCTTTCCTTTTCTCCTTTGCTTTTCGCCTCTCTTCTTTTCACAGCTATTTGTAAGGCCTCCTCAGACAGCCGTTTCGCTCTTTTGCATTTCTTTTCCATGGGGATGGTCTTGGTCCCTGTCTCCTGTACAATGTCACGAACCTCCGTCCAGAGTTCATCAGGCACTCTATCAATCAGATCTAGTCCCTTAAATCTATTTCTCACTTCCACTGTATAATCATAAGGGATTTGATTGAGGTCATATCTGAATGGTCTAGTGGTTTTCCCTACTTTCTTCAATTTAAGCCTGAATTTGGCAATAAGGAGTTCATGATCTGAGCCACAGTCAGCTCCTGGTCTTGTTTTCGCTAACTGTATACAGCTTCTCCATCTTTGGTTGCAAAGAATATAATCAATCTGATTTCGGTGTTGACCATCTGTGTAGTACTCCATTGTCTGAGACAGGGCACAATGTCTGCTGTTGATGCACACTTGGACTGTTTTCAATTTTTGCCTACTACAAATAAAGCTGCTATGAATATTTGGGTACAAATCTTTATGTGGTCATATGCATTCAATTCTCTTAAATAAATGCCTAGGTGTGGAAAAGGCTAAATCACAGAGCAGCTGTATATTTTAGGTCTTTAAGAAAGTGGCAAACTGCTTTCCAAAGTAGATGTACCATTTTGTACAGAAGTGTGTAAATGTTTCAGCTGCTCCATGTCCTCACTAACACTTAGTACTGTCGGCCTTTTGAACTGAAGACATTCTAACATGTACGTAGTGGTGTCTTATTGTGATTTTAATCTGTATTTTCCTAATCAGTAACAGTGTTGATCATCTTTTCATGGGCTGACTTGCCATCTGTGTATCTTCTTTGGTGAACTGTCCAAATCTTTTGCCTATTTTTGACTTAATTTTCTTAAGCTTTGAGAGTTCCTTATATAATCTGAATATAAGTCTTTAATCAGATGCGATCTGTTAATATTTTCTCCCAGTCTCTGACTTGTCCTTTTATTCTCTTAAAGGTGGCTTTCAAAGAGATGTTCTTAATTGATACAGTCCAATTTATCTTTTTCTTCTTTTATAAATCATGCTTTTGGTGTTGTATCTTAAAAATCTTTATCAAAATCAAAAACATTTTCTTCTAAAAATTTTATTGATTTGGGCCTTACATTTAGGTTTATGATCAATTTTGAATTAACTTTTATATATAAGGTATGGAATAAGGTATGGATTTAGTTTTTCTATATGAATATCAAGTTGTTCCCCTACCATTTGTTGAAAAGACTAACCATTTTTCTATTTAACTGATTTGGCACTGTACTCAAAAACTGACCATATTTTCTGTTTCATGGGTCTACTTACCCTTACATAAATATCACTGTCTTGATTATTGTAGCTATATTAAGTTTTAGAAATCAGATGGTTTTAAGTCCTCTCTATTCTCCTATCCTAAGTGAAGTGAAAGCCACTCAGTCATGTCCAACTCTTTGCAACCCAGAATTCTCCAGGCCAGAATACTGGAATGGGTAGCCTTTCCCTTCTCCAGGGAATCTTCCCAACCCAGGGATCAAACCGAGGTCTCCTGCATTGCAGGCAGATTATTCACCAGCTGAGCCACAAGGGAAGCTCTCTTCTACCCTACGACATTTGCATTACCATATAAACTTTAAAACCAACTTGACACTCTCTACACATTGCCAGTTGAATTTCTGATTGAGGTTGCACTGAATCTATACCTTTAGAGAAAACTGACAATATTGAGTCTTCCAATCCTTGAATACAGTATATCTTCATTTATCTGAGTTTTCCTTAATTCCTTTCAGTAATATTTAATAGATTCCAATGGAGAGATCTTACATATCTTTTAGGAAATTTATCCTTAGGTACTTTGTATTTCAAATTTTACTACAAACGGTATTCTTTAAAAATCCCTACTTCTGGATGTTTGTTTCCTAGTATATAGAAATATAGTTGACTTTTCTGTATTGATCTTGTATCCTGCAATTTTGCTTGTTGGCTGTTCAGTTGCTAAGTCATGTCCAACTCTGCAACCCCAAGGACTGTAGCACACCAGGCTCCTCTGCCCTCTACTATCTCCAGAAATTTGCTCAAATTCATGTCCATTGAATTGGTGATGCTACCTAACCATCTTATCCTCTGCCCCCTCTTCTCCTCCTGCCCTCAATCTTTCCCAGCATCAGGGTCTTTTCCAATGAGTCAGCTCTTCACATCTGGTGGCCAAAGTACTGGAGTTTCAGCAAGTCCTTCCAATGAACGTTCGGAGTTGATTCAGAACTCTTCGCTATTACTCATCTGTCTTGGATGCCCCTGTACAGCATGGCTCATAGCTTCACTGAATTATTTGAGTCTCTTTGCCATAAGGGTGTGATCCATGAAGGGGGCCACTTTGCTAAGTGCACTTAACTCTAGTAGCTTTCTTTCTTTTTAAAGAAATCATAGGCAATCATGTTATCTGTGATAAAAAGTTTTACTTCTTCTATTCCAATCTGAATGCCTTTTATTTCTTTTTCTTATTTGATTGCCCTGGCTATAAGTTCAAGTACAATCCTGAATGGAAGTTGTGACTCACAGTGGACATCATGCCTTGTTCCTAATACTGGAAGGGAAGGATTCAGTTTTCCAGTGGTAAGTATGATTTCAGGTATTAGTTTTTCATGGACGACCTTTAAAGTTTCCTTCTTTCCCTAATTTGTTGACAGTTTTTAATGATGGATTTTGTTAAATGCTTTTTCTGCATCTACTGAACTGATCACATGGTTTTCCATTTTTACTTTACTGAGATGGTACATGATATTGACTTTGAAATGTCAAACCAACCCTGAATTCCTGGGACAAATCTCACTTGGTCACTGTATTTTTTTTTTATCTTTTATGTTTTTGGAGTGTATTTGCTAAAATTTTGTTAAGAGTTGTGCAACTGTGTTCATGAAGGATACTGGTCTATAACTTTTTCTTGTAGTGTATCTGGTTTTAGTATCAGGACAATACAATTGTTATACAATAAGTTAAGAAGGATTCTCTCCAACTTAATCGAAGAATTTGTGTAAATTTTGTATTATGACTTCCAAAAATATTTGCTAGAATTCATCAGGGAAGTCATCTGGGCCCAGAGTTTTCTTTGGGGGAATTCAATTTCTTTAAAAGACATAAGATTATTCAGGCTATTCATATTTTCCTGAGTTAGCACTGGTATTTTGTGTCTTTCAAGAAATTTATTCACTTCATTTAAGTGTCTAATGTACTGACATAAAGTAATTCATATCCTTCTTTTACATAGCCTTTTAAAGACTACAATATCTGCAGCTTTGCTGACTCTTTCATTCCTGATACTGGTAACTTGTGTCTTCTCTTTTTCCTGATCCAACAGGATAGAGATTTATCAGTTTTATTGGTCTTCTTAAAGAACCAGCTTTTGATTTCATTAACTTTCTGTTTTTCTATTTCATGGTTTTGGCTTTGATCTTTAGCTCATTTCTTCTGCTTACTATGGGTCTGATTTTCTCTTCTAGTTTCTCAAGGTAGAAGCTGAGGACAATGATTTGCTCAACTTGACTTTCTCTAATGTAGGTATTTAGTGAATTTTCCCCTGAGCGTTACATTAGCTACATCCCACAAATTTTGATATGTTGTGTTTTCATTCACTACAAAATACTTTCTAAATTCATCTTTTCTTCCTTTGACTCATAAGCTTCTTAAAAATCAGTTAGTTTCTAAATATTGAGACATTTTCCAGATATCTTTCTATTGTTGACTGTAAATTTAATTCCCTTTCAGTTAGATAACATACCTTTTATGATTTCAGTTCAGTTCAGTCGCTCAGTCGTGTCTGACCCCATGAATCACAGCACGCCAGGCCTCCCTGTCCATCACCAACTCCCGGAGTTCACTCAAACTCATGTCCATCGAGTCAGTGATGCCATCCAGCCATCTCATTCTCTGTCGTCCCCGTCTCCTCCCGCCCCCAATCCCTCCCAGCATCAGAGTCTTTTCCAGTGAGTCAATTCGTCGCATGAGGTGGCCAAAGTATTGCAGTTTCAGCTTTAGCATCAGTCCTGTGACTTAGGAGGTTTATTCCCTTTGGCTGGTGGGAATACATACTAGTTCAACCTTGAAAAAGAATCAGGGATTACTCCCTCTACTCTCTTCAGGTGGTTCCTGGCTTTAGGTAGCTTCCATACAACATATGCACTAATTATTACTCATCTGAAAGCTTAAGGGGGAACACTCTACAGACCTTTGAAGTTTCCTTTATGTGCTCTCTTCTCCAAACTATAGCCTCCTTTACCTCTAGCTCTGTCTCCTCTACTAAAGAGACTGCTGGGCTGAGGCTGGGTTCGTCCTCCTTATGCTGCAGCCTGGAAACTCTCTCCAGGCAGTAAGCTACGATAACTGTAGACTTCATCTGTTTCTGCTTTCTTGGGAATTATCATCTTTTGCTGCCAGTTGTTCAGTGTTTGAAACTTCATATATTTTTTTCTGGGGGTTTTCTTTGTTTGTTATGTTATGTGATTACAGCGAGAGAGTAAATCCAATCTCTGTTATTCTATGTTGGCCAGAAACACAAGCTCACAAGTATATTCTTAAACCAGATAAAGGGAGACACAAGAATTATGAATGGAACTTCAAATGGGAAGAAAGTATTTTATAAAATAAGAATTATTTAGAACTAATTTTTACAGTCTGAAATCTGAAGGATATAGTTTTTCCATAACATTACAAAAGCCAAAACCTATAACTGGCAGTAAGACATCTCTCTCCTAAAACGGCAGGTATTTGATTTTAAAACAACTGTGAAAACTATGGCTTTGCAAACATTTCTGAAAACCTGCATAACTTTAGCATCTCATTTTTCTTTAACATATGTAAGAAGTTTTAGCCTTATGAGAATAAAAAAGTACGATTTTACATTTCTAAATGCAAGTAATAAATATAATACAACTTTTAAAAATACGGGTTAAAAATCCCCTTCTTTTATTAATTCAACTTAAAAATACAGTGCAAATCATCTTAATATTTCAAAGTCTTAATACTACAAAAAAGTTGGCTTGTGGTTGACACTGGTATTAATAGTTTTTAGCAGGTCTGTAAAACTTGCTTTTGTTTTGAAACAAACTTCAAATGGACACTTATGATACACAAACCTATCAAGAATTTCAATATACTGGGATTTTAACACTGCTTCAACTGGAAAGAAAGTCCCCAGACTATTTACAACACACACACTCCGCAGTGGTCCTGACAAGCAACACAGGAAAGGCAGTCTGTCGCTGAGCCAGTCACAGGCTTGCGTCCCTGTGCACCTATTTAAGCTTTTAACTCGCACCACCTGCAGATCTCCACTCTCACCATGGTTTCCCAAGAAAATAACACACAGACGCAGAGAGCTAAAGGAACAAAAGGGCAGAGAAGCCAGTAAAGAACTCTGCCTGGATGACCTCCCCCTGCCCACTTCTCAAAATCAACTTCCATCAGAGTGACTTATGCAGTTCAGACTGCATTATCTGGCTCCTTGCCCTAATGCTACTCAATCATCATTCATGCCATTTATGGATGGCAATTATACAGAATAGCCAGATTCCAAAAATTCACCTAAATATTTGGAGGAAAGTCTTAGTTAAAGTGAGAGGGAAGGCTTTTAATGGAGAGTGAGAAGGCAAAGAAGAAACTGATGGAAACTGACTGGAGACAGAAAGGCGCATTCATGGAGCCGGGTGTTAAATCTGAGTCTGGCTCATTCTAAACGTAACCTTATGCCCCAGCTCTTCACTTTCATACATTCTCCCTGGAAAGTTAGGTTACTCTGGTTTTTAGCTACAAAGCTAAGAGTTGCCTGTTGAGTTAAATTATAATATAGTTATATGTTACAGCAAGTTTAGGAAATGAAGGAGGAAAGAAATCACCATAATCCCAACATCACAATTTAGGAGTTCTTTTTTAAAAACAGATTTTTTACAGCAGTTTTAGGTTCACAGCAAAACTGAACAAAACAGTCAAAACAACCTTGAAAAGAACAAAGTTGGGAGGAGTCACACTTCATGGTGCCAAAACTTACTACAACATTGACAGGAATCAATATAGTGTGGTACTAAGATGAGGACAGACACATTGATCAATAGAACAGAACTGAGAGCTGATAAACAAACTCTTACATTTACGGTCAATTGATATCTGAAAAAAGTGCCAAGACAATTCAATAGGAGAAAGACCAGCCTTTTCAACAAATGGTGCTGGATCTCAATATGCAAAAGATTATGAAGCTGGATACTCTATTTCACACCGCATACAAAAAATTAACTCAAAATGGACCAAAGACCTCCTCATAAGAGCTAAAACTATCAAACTCTGAAGAAAACACAGGAGTCAGTCTTCACTGACCTTGGATTAGGCACTGTTTTCTTATGTGAAACTGAAAGCAAAAAAAAAGATACATCAGCCTCCATGAAAATTAAAAACTTTGTGCTACAAAGGACACCATCAGGAAAGTGAAAACACAACAGGATGAAAGAAAAATTTTGAAAATCAAATATATGAGATTTTATCTAGAATATACTAAGAACTCCTTTAACTCAATAATAGACAATAGTTAAAAGGGGGCAAAGGATTCAGACATTGCTCCAGACAAGATTTACAAACAGCAAATAAGCACACAAAAAGATGCTCAACATCATTAGGCATCAAGGAAATGCAAATCAAAACCACAATGAGATAGCACTCCAAAACCAAGAGGATGGCTATTAGTAAAGAGACCGATAACAGCTGCTGCTGCTGCTAAGTCACTTCAGTCATGTCCGACTCTGTGTGACCCCATAGACGGAAGCCCACCAGGCTCCCCCGTCCCTGGGATTCTCCAGGCAAGAACAAGTACCGTCAAAGATGCAGAGAAGGTGGAACACTCACACACTGCTAGAAGAAACGTAAAAGGACACAGCTGCTTTGGAAAACAGTCTGGGAGTGCCTCTAAAATTCAGAGTTATCATTTGATCAACAATTCCAAGAAAAATGAAAATATGTCCACACAAAAACCTGGACATGAATATTCATAATAGCCAAGGAGTAGACACACTCCAAATGTCCCTTAGTCGGATATGCCCATTAGACATTAGCCAGAAATGGCCATGAGGCAGACAAAAGTCATATGTCCATACATTAGAATACTGTTCAGTGATGAAAAACGATGCAGTACTTTAACATGCTGCAGTGTGGATGAACCGTGAAACAGTATGCTAAATGAGGGCCAAGCACAAAGTGCCACATCTTACACAATTCCATTTACACGAAACGTCCAGAACAGGCAAATCTATACAGACAGAAAATAGACTGGTGATTTTATCAGGTAATCAGGAAAACGGGATGACTGCTAATGGGTATGAGATTTCTTTGGGGGTGATAAAGTGTTCTGAAGTGGGGTAATGGTAATAGTTGTGTAACTGTGAATATACCGGAAACCACAGACTTGTAGACTTTAAAGGGATAAATATGTTATGTGAATTTTATTTCAATAAAGCTATTAGAAGATTAATCTATTCAATGGATGAACCGTAATTAATGATATACATTGCTTCCAATTTATCTACATTATGTATCACTGCTGTGAATAGTTCTGTGCCTAGGCTTTTATCACATTATAAAATTAGGGGTATAAATTCTGTTTGTAGGAATCTTGGCTTGACAACATAGCAGCAAGTCAGTTAACTTCTTTTTACCTCAATTTCCCCATACATGACATGAGATTACTAGCATCTATATGTCTTTGGATTCTGAGAAAGTAAAGCGTGTCAAGGGCTTTACATGGTGCCTGTCACACAGTAAACTTTCAACATTAGAGGTAGAGGTAGCTATTGTAATTGTTATTCTAGTCTGCATTATTTTCTGAAGATGATTTCCAGAAGAGGTGTCACCAACTCAAAAAAAAAACCATGGACATTTATGTCTGAATACATCCTGCCAAACCACACATATCGAAAGGGGGGCACTAATTTCCGGCTGCTGCTACTGCTGCTAAGTCACTTCAGTCGTGTCCGACTCTGTGTGACCCCATAGACGGAAGCCCACCAGGCTCCCCCGTCCCTGGGATTCTCCAGGCAAGAACACTGGAGTGGGTTGCCATTTCCTTCCGGCAGTAGTAACTATATGAGAATCAGAGTAACCATGGCATCATCAATATTGTTATAATAAATTTGCCTTCTTAACAGGCATCTCACTGTAACTGGTCATTTGTGCTGCTTTTGAAACCCAATAGCTTATCAGCTTGAAACCCAACAGTTTTTCTAATTATCATATAAATCCGACATACCCTGAGCATCTACTTAACGAGAAGCCTGTGCAAGACACTATAGTGGGGGCTACAACAGAAACTAAAAATGAGTCAAGCAGAGGATTCTGTGTGAGGTAAGGCAGAGAAGCACTTTAACTCAGGATGATTAAGTATAACAAAGCTACAAAGTATGAGGGCAGGTTTATAAAGATTTATAAAGGGGAAAAGATGGCAGTGTTTCAGCTGCTTCTTGAAGGATGGGCAAAATTTCAACTGGCAAGGGTGTGGCAAGAGTGAAATCAAGGCTGGTAAAAGAACACAGCACATTACAAGACTCTGCGACTAGAGTACAAAGTGGCCAGGGGAGGGGACGGCGAGAGAACAAGGCACACGGTGCCCTGGGAGCACAAAGAGGCCCCTCTGAAACAGAGCCATGGCCATGTGAGCTCTCCCAGGACAATCAGCGTGCGGAAAAACACGAAGACACAAATCACTGTGACCCATGCAGGGAACTGCACGTAATCCAATTTGGCTAAAGTGGAAGGTACATGTGGGAAGGAGGCATATGATGCTAAATGGGCAGAGCCTGACTATGAAGGACCTTGTGTGCCAGAAAAAAGCATTTGAACTTTTATTCCAAAGCAAGTATAGAGAACTGAAGTATTTTTAAGAAAAGAAGTGACAATCATACTGACTTAAAAAATGAACTCTGGTAACACTCCCAACGGCTTCCCATCTCACACAGAATAAAGCCAAACTCTTCTTATGCTTAAAACTCTTCATGTACACTATCGATGCTATCTATAAAACAGGCAATTAGTGAGGACCTGCTGTACAGTTACAGGGAGCTCTACTCAGCACTCTGTGGTGACCTAAATGGGAAGGAGATGTGAAACAGAGGGGGTGGTGCATGCATAGGCACAGCTGATTAACTTTGCTGCACAGCAGAAACTAACACAGCACTGTAAAGCAGCTAAACCCCAATAAAGATTTTAAAAACAGTAAGAATAAAGGGAAAAAACCCACGTGCTAGTCGGTGGCCATCTCTGAAATTATTTCCTGCTGCTCCTCCTCTCACTCTGCCTGCTGTGATTCTGGCCTTCTTGCTGTACCTTCGATATGCCGCTCCTCAGGGTTTCTGCACTTGCTGCCCCCTCCACCTGAAACTCTTGCCCCAAGTCAGCGTCCTCACTGGTCTCTGGTTTGCTTCCTCACTTCCAGCAGGTTTCTGTTCAAACACTTTCTTATCAGGCAGACCCTCCCTATTACCCAATATAAAAGAGCAAGAAACAATGACAATCAATCCTATCATTATTTTCCTCCACTTACCACCTGGCACATGTATTTATCTGAAAATTTTCGTCTCCCATTACTAGAATGTAAGTTCCAGGATGGATCCTCTTAATTACCCTGATAAAGGAATTATTATTAGCATGTCCAGATGGTGAAATTCAGGGGCATAATACTGCTCGTGTGCAGTGGAATTAGGCAGAATGACTCCTGAGCCTGCATTTGAACCATTTCACCTACTGACTCTGGTGAAGTCATAGGTCCCTGGCTTTGACTCTATTTTCTGTGACTAGGCTCCATCCTGACAAGCACCACAACAGTACACTCTACATTCACACTACGTTCTTCTAAACAAAAAGATACTCATTCTTATCATTTGTTATTAGCTGAGTTTCCAAAGCCAAGAAACATTTTTTAAATAATCATTTAGAATGCACAAGGTATCTGGACTTGTATCCAGTCAATAATAAGCTGGCATTTTTTTTCCCCTTGTGTTGGACCCATAGATATTAAAACAAAATGAAAAGATTTCATGAAACTATACAAAAAAGAAGCATAGCACATGACACCAAAACTACTTTTCCAAGACCTTTTTTCAAGTGTAATAGTCAATTTCAGGAATAAAACTAACTCCAACTTTAAAATACACACAACAAAATTTTCTGAGGTATTACACCAAAGGAAGAACATGGGAGCTACCTGGAAAACATACAGTAAATACAATATCATATGCAGAGAAAAAAAATGAAGGTGAGGGACTCCCCAGGTAGCCCAGTGGTAAGACTCTACGTTTACAATGCAGGGGCTAGGGTTTGATCCCTGCTCTGGGAACTAAGATCCCACATGGCTCGTAGTGCAGCCAAAAGATTAATTAATTAAATTAAAAAAAAAAAAAAAGGCCATTAAAAAAAATGAAGGTGAGTTCCCAGTAAGATTTCTCCTGATTCTTTTCCTGTTTCTCAGATTACTGACTTCTTTTCTTGATTGCTCTTTTCATCCCATCACCTATTACTGCAAGTTGTTTAGTCACTAAATCATGTCCGACTCTTTTGCAACCCCTGGACTGTAGACCAGCAGGCTCCTCTGTCCATGGGATTTCCCAGGCAAGAATACAAGAGCGGGCTGCCATTTCCTTCTTCAGGGGATCTTCCCCATCCAGAGATCGAACCCACATCTCTTGCATTGTCAAGTGGATTCTTCACCACTGAGCCATCTGGGAAGCCCATCACTGCAAGTACCTCTTTTCAAAATGTAGTTTTCAATCAACAGCTTTTCCCCTGTCAACCACTTCATCCCAGAACTCACCCACTCTTAATTTCAACTTTACCTGCAGATAACTTCCAGATCTAGTTAATTTCTCCCTCTTCCCTTCTCCAGATTTTTCATCTCTCCTGAACTGCCTGGTTATAGACACCTAGAACCCTTTTATAGTCCCACTTTTTTTTTTTTTTTAAAGAAAGTCAATTTTTTCAAAATTGGCTCCTTCTCTATTTACTTCATCATCTGTATTGTCTGGCTATTCTTCTACAACTTCAAAAACTTCATTATTCTCCACTTAATCAACAGGACCCACCAACTGTGCATTGTTTCCTACTATCTTATCAATTCCACAGCTATCACCACATTCTGGTTTTCTTCCTTTCCTTCCGGAGTCACCACAGCCCTCCAGCCTACTCACTCCCATCTATTCATTCGGTACATACCACCAGTAAACCTTTCTCATACAGTACACGCCCCAGTTCAAGGACTTAAAATAGTTCCTGAGAACAATGAAACCAAACTTCTCAAAGCAATACTCAGGGCCTTCCATCCTTGCATACGGTCACTTGTGAATGTTGAGCTTAAACATCCCAAGGAGACAAAACCTTTGAAAACCAACATTTTGATCTTTCACATCTGGATTAGTGTAACGTATACTCTAAGTCTATAGAAAGTATAGGCTTCAACTACTTATGTCAGGCAATGGGAATATTTGATTTAATCCATTTTCTGAACCACTCAAATTACCAGAAGGAGGATTCATTTTTAAAAGTTGAACTCTTCTAACCCACAAAATGAAAGCATGTAGTTATTAGAAAATAACAACTCATGTTCCTAATGAGTGCAAAGCAGTATACTATCTTTAAGGGGGAATTTTCCAACATCTATAAAAAGTGGTAAGAACACACAGAAGAACTGTACAAAAAAGATCTTCATGACCCAGACAACCACGATGGTGTGATCACTCACTTAGAGCCAGACATCCTGGAATGCGAAGTCAAGTGGGCCTTAGGAAGCATTGCTACAAGCAAAACTCATGGAAGTGATGGAATTCCAGTTGAGCTATTTCAAATCCTAAAAGATGCTGTAAAAGTGCTGCACTCAATATAACAGCAAATTTGGAAAACTCAGCAGTGGCTGCAGGACTGGAAAAGGTCAGTTTTCATTCCAATCCCAAAGAAAGGCCAAAGAATGTTCAAACTACTGCACAGTTGCACTCATCTCACACGCTAGCAAAGTAATGCTCAAAATTCTCCAAGCCAGGCTTCAGTAGTATGTGAATCGTGAACTTCCAGATATTCAAGCTGCATTTAGAAAAGGCAGAGGAACCAGAGATCAAATTGCGAAGATCTGTTGGATCATCAAAAAAGCAAGAAAATTCCAGAAAAACATCTACTTCTGCTTTATTGACTACACCAAAGCCTATGACTGTGTGGATCACAACAAACTATGGAAAATCCTTAAAGAGATGGGAATACCAGACCACCTGACCTGCCTCCTGAGAAATCTGTATGCAGGTCAAGAAGCAACACTTAGAACTGGACATGGAACAACAGACTGGTTCCAAATAGGAAAAGGAGTATGTCAAGGCTGTATACTGTCACCCTGCTTATTTAACTTATATGCAGAGTACATCATGCAAAATGCTGGGCTGAATGAAGCACAAGTTGGAATCAAGATTGCCGGGAGAAATATCAATAACCTCAGATATGCAGATGACACCACCCTTACGGCAGAAAGTGAAGAACTAAAGAGTCTCTTGATGAAAGTGAAAGAGGAAAGTGAAAAAGTAGTCTTAAAACTCGACATTCAGAAAACTAAGATCATGGCATCTGGTCCCGTCACTTCATAGCAAATAGATCTGGAAACAATGGAAACAGTGACAGACTTTATTTCTCGGGCTCCAGAATCACTACAGATGGTGACTGCAGCCATGAAATTAAAAGACGCTTGCTCCTTTGAAGAAAAGTTATGACCAACCTAGACAGCACATTAAAAAGCAGAGACATTACTCTGCCAACAAAGGTTCATCAAATCAAAGCTATGGTTTTTCCAGTAGTCATCTATGGATGTGAAAGTTGAACTATAAAGAAAGCTGAGCACTGAAGAACTGATGTTTTTAAACTGTGGTGTTGGCAAAGACTCTTCCAGAGTCTCTTGGACTGCAAGATCCAACCAGTCAATTCTAAAGGAAACCAGTCCTGAATATTCGTTGGAAGGACTGATGCTGAAGCTGAAACTCCAATACTTTGGCACTGATGCGAAGAACTGACTCACTGGAAAAGACCCTGATGCTGGGAAAGAATGAAGGCAGGAGGAGAAAGGGACGACTGAGAATAAGATGGTTGGATGGCATCACTGACTCAATGGACATGAGTTTGATCAAGTTCTGGGAGTTTGTGATGGACAGGGAAGCCTGGCATGCTCAAGTCCATGGGGTTGCAAAGAGTTGGACATAATGAGCGACTGAACTGATAAAAAGTACAAGTGCAAATATCCTTTAGCCCTCCAACAGCACTTCCAGGAAATACCCTGTAGATAGTCTCACAGAAGAAAGCAAAATTATATGTGGAAGGTTATTAAACACAATATTGTTGAAATGGTTAAAAAAAAAAAAAAGGTGGGCACACTACTGAAAGTTCCCTGACTATTATTGTGTATCTCCACAGTGGAATATTATGCAGCAGCTAAAAATAAAGAAGCCGTTACAAGGACTTCCCTGGTGGTCCAGTGGCTAGGACTCTGCACTCCCTGTGTAGGGGGCCTGGATCCAATCTTTGGTCAGGGAACTGGATCCCACATGCTGCACCTGGGAGCTTGCATGCTGCAACTAAAGATGCCACAACTAACACCCACTGCAGTCAAATAAATAAATAATCTTAAAAAAATTCTTTAAAAATGGAGCTGTTACATATGAGTTGATATGGAAAGACGTTTAAGAAGGGAAAAAGCAAGTTATACAACAATGTAAACTACTATTTTATTTGTATAAAGAAAATGGACATATATTTGTAAATGCAAGAAAATATCTAGGAAAAAAATACCAGTCATCAACAGTAGCAAATTCTGGAGAATGAGATTCAGAGAAAGAAACAAGGGAGTTTTATTTTTTGTATGGTGTTAGTGTGTGTGTGCACACATACATTATCTTTTTTAAAAAATCATCTTAACTTTCATTTTTAAAACAGGACTGAGCACAGCAAAGACTCTTTAACTTTGGATGAATGTAATTGAACTTGATTATCTACAGTGCAGGAAATATGAGCTACTCAAAGTGCTTAATGAGAAACTCATCCATTCATTCAACAATTATTTATGGAACACTAACTACATGTCAGGCACTGTACCTGATGATACTGACATTATAGTGAACAAGAAGGACCGCGTCCCTGCTCCATTTTTCCTGTTTGCCTTGTAAGAACCACTGACTTTCAGGTTTGTGTTCTCACTGTGCCTCCTGTGCCTACAGTTTCTCATAAAATAGATACAAATTAATAGAATAATTGCATCAAACAAAAACAAGGGCTTTAAAGGTTATTAACTATCTCCTTCATAATTAACTGAAAAAGTTATCAGAGACACACTGTGTGAAAGAACAATTCAACAAGCACCATTTCAAATAAATTTTAAGAAGTAACTTAGATGGTAAATGAAATTTAAGGGAAATTAGCTAAGAAAATTCAAAAGGGAAGAAATATTATATGAACTTTTTCTTTTCTGTATGGATTTATATATACTCACTAAATTCTTCTACAATAAACATGTACTATACAATAAGAAGAAAGTAAGAGCTATTCTTGAAAAGAACCCTTTGTTGCAAAAATAGATCAGCTACTGCCTAAAGTCCACCCCCCTAACTCATTATACCTGGCCCCGCATGGTCTGGCCTGGTCGGTATTCTTTGTGTTGTCAGCCTAGAGCCCATTCCACCCTCTACTGCAAACAGCATTCTGGGACTTTCCACTAGGGAATCACTGCTCCTCACCCCTGGGGGTGGGCCCTAGGCCCATCCCTAGTCCCTCCAGTCAGCTCTTTATAGACCCCTGGCCATCCCAATGGTTCAGAGGCAAAAACATGACAGATCCAAATCCAATTAATTCTGAAAAAGGCTAATTTTAACGAGGCTATTAAAATAATATTTGCTGACATATAATACAGCTAAATTTCCTAGAAGAAATTTGTAATAAATAGAATTCTCATTTAATGTGGTCCCTGAATATTTTGAGTGACTGTAACTTCAAATCACAAAACTGGAGTGAAAGAAACATAACTGACCTCTTTTGCTGAAATAGAACAACAACAACAAAAAACAACACAGTATTAGAAAATTCCCATTTCTAAGAAGCTACTAAAACTTCATGCTGTTTCAAACAATAAGAATGTTGAAACCATATAGATCACATCCTGTTAAAACAGCTAAGTATAGAAACCGTAAGAAAACAGGTTACCCAGCATATACGTTAATCACATGTCCTGTGACAGAAATCTTCTACACCACTTCAAAAATAAAGACCCCAACCTTTAGTATTTCCTGAGGCACCTAAAATGCCACAATACCTAAAACAAACAAACAAAACCCAAACACTTGAAATGTATAATAAACAATTATTTTTTTTAAATAATTTAAAAATTTTTTTAAATATTTTTATCAGTTAACCATTTTCTTTTCAAAACGAAGAAAACTATAGAGTACATTAATAAATTACAAGGGAACAAACTTCAACCCAATATGAGAAAATAAAACTTAACCATTAGAATTTCCTAAGAGTGAAATGGACTATCTTGTAAAACAGGGACCTCTCCTTCCCTGAACTAAAACTAAAACGAACACTCTGTAATTCTCCGAAAATAAGACATCCTTGAAGAATTCGACTGCTGTGCCAGCTGTTTTATTTCTTGAGAGTATAGCTGAACACATATAATAATACATTGCATTTTTTTCTAGCATTGCACAATTTTCCTGGCACACAATGTGCATACTGTATTTATTATCATATTTAAGCATCTGACAGCATTGTAAGAATCCATAATATTATTCTCTAACTAAATGCACACATAATTTTTTAGTCTTCAAACGGCCATGGATTTCAGTAAAGTATCCTATACATTCTTTCCACAAAGTTTAAATACATTTCCTGAACCTTTAGCTTTCAGTTTCCTGTTCATCAATGGCTACAATTCTAGAGGCAATATATAAACACACCCTAGCCATGGAATTTCCACTTTTGACAACAGTGGATGTAAACTTAATATGACCAAATATAACCACAGTGCATATGCATGGTATATGGCAGCCAACACAGCAACAGCAGCAATTAGTTAAGGCATAAAAATGGAAATATAAATATATTCCTTATTAAGAATTCACATAACCTCTTTTTAAACTTAGAACTCAGAAAAGGTTTCTCTCTCATTGAAAACTGATAAGCTTTCTTTATTAGACAATAACAATGAAACCCATCCCGTTCCCTTTTTTCTCTTGCTTGCCAGGAGGCTCAGAGCTAAATTCAATATTTAAATACAGAAAATATCTTGCCTCAGATTAATGGTTTAAAGATTTCTTTTCACTCTCATCCTGCTCATTATTTCTCAAGTATTTTATACTTGAATTCTGGTTTTTAATAGTGCTTGCCTTTTAATTACAAGATATCAAATCTTTTCAATGAATACAGAAAATCTTAATTTAAAAGACATATCTTTATCTCACCTGTTAATCCAATTTACAAGAAATGTAGGTCCTAAAATGTATCTTTACTTTCCCATTTTAAAGTTGTTTCACACATTTCATGATTTATTTTTTAAAAAGTCATTGGTGAGTTCTCAAAAGACTGATAAAATGACACAGGCATCAAAACAAATCACTAAATTAGGGACACTAGATTAGGAGAATTATTAATTTTTAAATGTTTTCAATTTTTTAACAAAATTGGTCTGGCAAAGCTAGATAACTGTCATAAAAAATTAACTCACATAAACTGTACTAAAATTTTGTTTACTGTAATCAGCATTTTAGATGCAAAATAGACAACAGGTATAAAAATCTTAGGAATCCTAAAGAAGAAAACTCAGTCACACTTGTTTAGCAGCTATAGACACACAAACACGAAAGTATTCAGCACATGGTAATACCAAACAGTTTATTAAAGGAGATATTAATAAAATGAACAAAAACAATATGAAGATTGTTTCATATTGCTACAACCCAAACTGACAAATCTAACCAAAAACTAAACAAAAATTTACCATGAATTGAACAAAAAGTCTAAATAGTCATATTAAAAATGAAAAAAGAAATAAATTCATTTTGTAACAAAGACTACAGTCTATAAGAATGTATAATATTAAAGCTCTCCACTTATAGAAGTAACAAATAAAAAATGGAAAATAATAAACGGAATAAGCAAGACAGCCAAATAATTTATATAAAGGTTACAAAAACCAACGGTTCCTTTCTCTCTCATACGAGAATTGGAAGGCTTACACCCAAAGCTAAATTATATTAACATATACTAATTTATGCTATATGTTACATACATAATATAGTATTATACACAGTGCACATATTATAATTATACACAATATAATTTATATAGTACTACTACTATATAAATTTAGAAGCAAAGGCTAGAAACCACTCAAAATATAATTTAACAAATTTCTTTAAAACAATAAAATAGTTTACAAGAAAAAAATTTAAAAACAGAAAACGAGCTCCTATAATTTGAAGAGGCTAAGAGAAACTCACACACATAGCTATCAAAAAAATCTAAAATTTAATTTTGAAGTATTTCTCTTTCCTATTAGCATAAATAGAAGTTATAATTTGCTATAAAGAATAATCATCTATATAAAACAAGTTGCAAATCATAAGAGAAAAAAGTCCTTCTCAGAAAAATGAAGACAGGAAAAAGAAACTAAACCACAGACAATACAACTAAGGGATGTGATACAAAGCACTGAGCACACAGAAAAAATTCTTCTTTGTGTACTACACAATTCAGCTTCACAGTGTTTCAAAATGATAAAGAAAAATAAGTATTTCAGGGAAAATGAATCTGGTTAGAAGCTTTTTTTTTTTTAAGGAATATGGCAGGATGAGTAGAGAAGTCTGGGGCATCTTTATGTAACCCATGACACTTATTCTTTCTTTCATCTTGGGGAGGAATACAGAATATGAAAATATTACCAGCTGTGAAATAATTTTACGATAAAATTATGCTTAAAGTGACAACACAAGAAAAGCATCTTGCCAAAGTTAAAACAAGACATTGCAAGAGCAGAAAAGTGGTGTGACAGTGATTTGGAGATTAGGAACTGACATTACTGAGAAAAAATTACATGCGCTGTAAAAAGTGAAGGAAGCATTTATTGAACAACTAGAGTATCCAGACACTATATATACAGATTAGGGCTTTATAAAATATAGTCTGTCAGATTCTATCTAGGTAGGAAAACGATCTAGAAGAGTACAGTGCTTAACAGTGCTTAACTAAGTTTCTCACCTTTACATGTGGCACATGGTAAAATATAAGAGACTGAAGAAAATGGAAGCTTAGAGACAACTGTCTGAGCAGAAGTATAGGTTCGGGGGCTGTGAGGTGAAAGTACAACAGTTCCTAACATTTCATGCTAACCTTGCGGGCCCATCAATCACTCTATAAAAGAACCTGTGTTCCACCATGATAGGAACAAAATGTCCAACTTTTTTTTGAGAATGTTATTAATAATACTATTTATAATTCAAAACTTTAGAAATAAAAGAAATCCTTTTCTTTCTAAAGCAGACTTTGGTTTTAAACATTAAGAACAGTAATGCTAATCTAAGAAGTGTAATCATGGGCTTCCCATTAAGAATAGAGTGAATTATCATCACACTATTCCTAGCAGTAAAATTATTCTTATCTTGGGGTCTGATAGTTGTTAGTAGAAATATTATTAGTGATACTACTCTAACTCCCACCCAGATTGTTAAGAATCATACTAGGGTAACAGTTAAAAAAAAAAACCACAAAACAGCCCTTGTTTAGCTCGGAAAAATACAGGCTGCTAATTATTAGCTGTGGATCTTCACGTAACTTCCTCTGGACCTCAATGTCCTCATCTGTAAAATAAGACTGCTGGACTAGAGAATATTTCCCCACCTTCCTCACCATTTTGCCCTATCCCTTTTTACTTTGTGACTTTGGTGATTTAGGATCTCTACTGGGATTTTTAGGACAGAGAAGAAAACAGCAGAAACCCACTAAACTTCGAAGAAAAGAAATAAGCAATAAGAAAAGGAACAAATAGAATAAGGAGAGAAATAGGGCGAGTTAGCCAAAATACATGTTTACAAAAAGAAATGGAGAGATTAAAGAGCCATAATGGTTCAAAGTAGATGATCATGAACTTCATTGTCAAAATTAGTATGAACAGCAGTTTCAGTTATACTGAAATCAGGAAAGACAGTGAGAAATGCAAGAGACACAGACTTGGAAATGTTATTTATAACACACAAGAATGCTTACAAATAACCCAAAATATCTTCCCAAGTTCCCCCAAAATATATGGAGAAGATGTCATACTCCCTGGCTTGATCACTCATAATTCTGCCCCAACACAATCCCCCACTATTTTCCACAGGTTATTCCCTTGAATTCATTTGGCTTCATCATTTCAAACAAACCTACGATACCTCTCCTTCATTATCATTCAGTGTTCTACCTAAAATGCATTCTCCCTTCTCTCAATTTATAGCAACAATTTATCATGCTCTAACTACGTGGCTTGTTTCTGATTTTTTTGGGTTGTGCTGGGTCTTCTAACCATGTCTGAGGCACTGTTCTAAGCACTTGGCATGTATTAACTCATTTAATTCTCTCAACAATCCTAGGAAGGAGGTCAAGTAACTTGCTAAGATTACACAGAAGCAGAGTCAGGATTCTAATACAGGCAGTCTGGCTCCAAGGAGCCTATCCCCTTAACCTGCTAACTAGTCCTACAAAGCTCAGGTGGAGTTCTGTCACCTTCCTGAAATTCTCATCTGCTTAGCAATTACTCCTGTCTCACGAGTTCTTAAGTACACCACTCATATGTCACTTACCACAGGACTTGGGTTGTTACTTATCTTTTGTGTACATGTTTTATCTTGTCTAAGGACAGGATCTTATTTATTCCATAACAACACTACTTAGAACCTAACAGAACTTATTATCCAAACACAAAATTGCTTATTAATGAAACGATAATTGTATTTAATATTTACTGAAGACATATGCCAAGTTCTGGGCTAAGTACTTTGTATGTATTGTCTCATTTAAACCTCACAACCCTTAGGTAGGTATTAATACTGCAGGTACCTCCCAATATTATAGATGAGGAAACTGAGGCTCAGAGAGAAGCTATGTATCTTGTCCCATATCACAAAGCAGTGGCGAGTCTTACCTTAAGGGTCTAACCAGACTCTTAATCTCCACCCAACCACAATATACCCTGAAGACAAAATCAGTCCTAACAACTCAACTCTCACCTACTCTGCAGCACTATTCTGAACACCAAGCATTCAGGATCAAGAGGCACAGCTGCTCACAGTGCAAGAGGACCTCAGGACCAAATTCTGATACCACAGGCAGAGCTGCCATCCCCAAAACTTCAGGAAGATTTTAACTTATATTTTAAACCAAAATAATCCTTGAAAACTCTTCCATCCCATTCCTTCTTCCCTTTAGGTTTCCCCACTCCCTGTACCCTAGCACTCATCTCTAGTTTCTGTACTATAGAGAAGGATCCCACTAATCCTAACTGTAACTTGCCCAAGATCATGTAGCAATATTCCTCATCAAAGGCCTATCCCCACCATACTAGCCTTCCTATAAATGGTGTAATTTTCTCCTCCATTTTCCACTCTTAATAACCATTAATTTCTGCATAAGCATCTCAGAATCCCTGTATTATTCCTACTTCCCACAGAAGAAAATAATCAGATATACTGGATTACCTAAAACAGTATCAAATTTTATTCTCTTATCACCGAGTCAGTAATGTAAAATTGCGTCTTGATTTCCACCAGGAGGAAATTCAAACAATTCCCAGAAGAGCAGAAAGAAGAAAGATCTCCATAAGCTGACCAAAGGCAAGCCACATTGATAAGCTACAATCCATTTGGAAAGGATTCAGGCCCAAGATCACTGGAGGCTGGCTACTGCTCATGTGAAGTGCAACAGACATCACTTACTTTCCCATTTTTATTTTATATCCTCTCAACTAACCTCAGGTTCCTATCTCTCTGACAAACCTCAACTCTAGGAGCCTGTAAAGAGAAGGGAAAGCAATGAAATAAGAGTATAAAGTCACTTTTGGCATAATGGCTTTTTGAGGAGACCTCTCTTGGACAGGAAATTTGCCACAAGGAATAGGAGAAGGGTTTTCAGGTAAACCAACAGATCTCTTATTTTTACCAAAGAAGCACAAGTGTTATATACACTTAGTATCTCCCCCACTGCAAAGCACCTGCCAATATTCTGGACTAGAAGGAACTCAGTTGGGCCATTTCTGTGATCTAAGAAAGTCTGCTGCCTATATCCCTGCCAGCCATCATTCACCAGGTTGAGTGGTTTGGAAATCATCTATGTCACCTTGGTTCAAATATAATGATTTCCTAGGCCTTAAAAATCATGTGTTTGCTTATAAGACTGAAGCCTTTCCTGAAAGGGAAGAAAATGCCCTATTTTACTTTAGTAATATCTTAATTTTGATATATATCAAGTTCATTATAGATTAAGGATAACTTCCTGCTAACATGTTACCCAAATTAGAGTGGAAATGAAAAGGACAAAAAAGCCTAAATTTAGAAACAAAGTGATTTTAGTGACTCACTGAGCTTAAGTAAAGGAAAAGTAAGAAAAAAAAAATTACCAGTAAGAATAACAGTGTCTCGAACAGCTAAAGAGGAAAGTCTTAAGAAAGTGTTTTGACTGGGGGCGGAGGGAGGGGTGCTGGTGTGCAGCTGCTACAGAGATGGTATTTAAACATATTTAGTTTCAAGACACAGGTGAAAATTTGGGCCTCAGTTTTGGAAGGCCTCAAGAAGATACAGATTTGGAGCCTAAAAAAGCACAGCAATGACTTAGTTTTTAGAGAAAGAGAAAATAATAGCAAAACATTTAAACAACAACATTCCTCAGACACTGCATTTTTAAGAAAATCTAACTTTTCAGATGAATAGTATTTTATTCTACAGTGTATTTGGACTAGTTTACTATAAAGAAAAAGCTAAAAAATTTATCTTTCTTTTCCAGGCTATGAACTGACAGAAAGGAACTAAGAATAAGAATGGTTTCAGAATTACTGATTGTCCAAAGCTAAGTCTCTGACCTAAAACACACCACTTTTCAGGTTTCTCTATGTACAACAAAATTTTCGGGGAAAAAAAAATCTGGTATACTAATACTACTGCTTTAAAATATTTGTGAGAATGTAACAGTTTTAAAAGCACATTAACTGAACTGTTGATAATTAATAAACCTGGAGAATAGGTATACAGATGTTCATTATACTAGTGTCTCCAGTTCTGTGTATGTTTGAAACTTTCATAATAAAAAATCTAAAAGAAAAGCTACCTATAAGTATTTTCAAAGTTCTATCTGCAGTTAAGGCTTGACAACTCAAAACAAAATTCTTAGAACTTTGCCAATAATGTTTTATTCATGCTCAACAGACCAGTGAAATTTAGTGTCTATAAAAGGGAGAAAAGGCCCAGCCATTTCAGAGGAACATGAGCGTGTTCACTAAATGAAGAAAGTCAATCCTATTACCCACGTTGGGGGAGATCGACGTTTGTCATTTTTCTCGTCAAAGAACTTACATTTGTTAAAGAAAAAATTTACAGACAATATATACGTACAGTTTTGGTTAGTAAAGGCAACATAAGTGTTTATCCCCAGTCATCAATGATTCATTTGTTAAGCCTGTTGGTTAGTTCTCCTGTTACTTCAAATCATCTTCCACTCTAGCAAATACCAAATAAACAAATTTCTTATGTAGATGAAAAAAAAAAAAAGGATGAAAAGTAAATATCCATAAATAATGCCCAATCCTAAACTGTAAAGAACACATATTTAAGCTTACATAAAATAGTAAGTTAAGAAAAAAACACTGAATGTCTTAACAACTGACATATTTTAAGATATGACTTAAATAGGTTTAACTCAAATCAAATCACTCTATGGGAGCACTAAAACTAATAGAGAGCACCAAATTCACCATTTAGATTTACCACTTACCTATGATCAAGATTAGTTTCTATGGTTTGTAAGCACCACTCTTTCCTCGCTATTATAAATACCACCCAAAAATGACAACCAAATTTGTTTCCCTCTTCTTTGGTGAATTCTAGGACAGTAAACATTGTACATGTTTGAGAAAAACCTAGCACACTGAAGATGTGCAACTCTCTTAACAGGAATTATCACTACCTTTAATTCCCAAGACGCTACCACTAGGTAGCAATTACACAGCATAACAAAATAAACCAGTTTCCTTGCTGGCAATTGTGCCTTGAATCGTTTTCAGGATCCTGTTTCTTCTAATAGAAATATGTTGTCATGAGACTTCAGAGAGAAGCAGCACAGATACATATACGTAGAGACAGAAGACATGTCAGTAATCCTCTTTTTCTATATTATTAAAGCACTGCTTTCATATTTCAAATTGAGGTATTTCACTTTTTTCAGATAACAAAGTCATTCTCATCTTCAACAAATATTTATAGCTTTTTTCCTTATGAAAGTAAAAGTTACATACCATAAAATGCAGAGATCTTAAGTATTCGGTTTGGTAAATTTGAACAAATGTATATATACACCACCAACTGATCAATCTGGACGTTCTGTGTACTGGTCTTCAAACTGTTCTGTAAGTCAAAAATATATGAAAATTTAAAATTACCCTGAGAACGTATACTTGAATTTCATCACTCGAATCCCAAACCAAGCTATAGAATATTTCTATCACCCTCAAAAGTTCCCTTCTGGGACTTCCCTGGTGGTCCAGTGGCTAAGACTCCACACTCCCACTGCAGAGGGCCAGGGTTAGATCCCTGGTCAGGAAACTAGATCCCACATGCCGCCAACAAAGACCCAGCAAAGTCAAATTAATTAATTTTTTGAAAACTGAAGAGTTTCTTTACAGAAAGTGTTCCCCTTTGTCCCTTTCCAGTTATCCACAGCCTTTACCCAGAAACGGCTTTCCTGATTTCTATCACCGTACCTAAGTTTTGTCTGTTCTTATATTTTTTTATAAATGGCACCTAACAATACATACTTGTGTTTGATTTCTCTTGCTCTGAATAATATTCCTGAGATTCTTCTATGTCATTGTACGAGTCATTAGTTTATTATTATTGTGAAGAAAGATTCTATGAGCATTTTTATCAGTTTCTGTGTGGACATGTACTTTGTTCCTCTTGATGAAGCAAGATTTCACTTGAAAAAAAAGAATTCACATATAAATAAGCCTGTGAAGTCCTACAGATGATTTATATGTATATATATAATAAACATATACAGTTACATATATAATGCAAATACATATACTACAGATATTTATCTACCTACCTGTGTGTGTGTATACATGTGTGTGTACACAAATGGACTCTGAGAGGTCTACCTAAGAATAACCCCAAAGATATATTAAACGAACTTATAAAGTTCACAATGAAAATAAATTTAGATGACATTTCAATTCCTCCTAATAAGTATATTTTAACCTAGTATAATTCAAAAGAGAAACAAATTTCTCTCCATGTAAGTTACTCTATTTCACATCAATGAAATACCATCTTCTCACAACAAATCCCCTTTCCAAACTAGAATTTCAGAACATTAAATATGACCATCCATCATGAAGTAATTTTTTTTATGCTAGGCGGTAAAATCCAAAATATGTTAAGGTTACAAGATTTTATTTTATTGTCTTGCTTCTTAAAAAAGTTAAACATGGAAATAATTCCATTGGCTAATATTTAACATGAGTAAAGACCATTTCATCCTTATTCAGAAAAGACCTCCATTCCAAAAAGCAACTTACTGCAGCACCGTCTGTGACAGAGACATTCTGACCTTCAAATTCCATGTGTAATTTTCAGCAGCTAGAAGGATCTTTAATTTCCAGAGACAGGAACATTGAGAAACATACACACAAATCTGATTTTTTATGAGATCAATTTGAAAATCCCCAACCCTGTTTTTGATAATCAGATGATCATTTTCAGGGGACTAGGAGTGGTTCTTCATTTAACATCACACACAAACTTGCAGACCAGAAACTGAACATTACAAATGGTTCCAAAAATTTACCATTGCCTGCTTTAGCAAAGGTTTGCAAACTACAAAAGGGAAAAAAACCCTCTTCTAGTCTTTGATCTTTCTCCATCTTTTATTTCTCCTTCCAAAAAATGAGCAATTTCAAGTCCATACAACTCAAATGGACTGTATTTTTAATCTTAAAAAACATTCTGAGCATTTGGATGTTCCCTAACTTTCACAGATGTGGTACTGTTTATTTAAAAACCCATTATTTCACTCTGAAAATACGTGATTTTTATTTTTCTAGTAACTGTACCTTTTTCTAAAAAGAAAGAAACAAACTTGACCAAGTGTTACAAAAATGACAGCAGTTCCAAAGAGCTACAATTCCCAACTTTCAATATCTTTCTGCCTGTTTTAGAGAGCTAAAATTTTATTCCTATTTTTTAAAATGTTTCTCCTCTTCCAGACCAAGAGTAGAAAATAGGTTAAATCAAATGTGTAGACCCCATACTCCCTCTGGTGGTCCTTCACTCTTATTAACTAGCTGCTTTCCAAAATACTAGAACACTAAAATAAGAGTAAAACCAACTTGCCCCATTTAAGGATTATAGCCTTACATGTTTTGAGTTTCAGTTGAATGCAGGTCAAGTCTCATCATGACAAAAATGAGGTATAAATAATTTGAGTGCTTGAATTTTAGTGTTTCAAATACTACTGAAATATCCTTAGGAACTTGTCAGTTACGTCCACAAGGTCCTGCTATAAATGACTTTAACCTGTTTCATGCGGCAGAACTATCTTTTACCCAATAAATAAGCATCTTTTTGCAAAAAAAAAAAAAAACAAACAAACCACTTAAGTGGCTACTGTTTTTAAATCAATAGTTATATGATTTACCTACCAACTTCCATCTAGTCTCGAATGACTGTAAATTTAATTTTCCTTAAGCTTTTAACTTTCCTGGCATAATGTCAGAAGTTAAAAATGCACTGTAAAGAAAGTTCAGAATGTAAAATAATGAAAAACAAAATCTGATTACTTATCAGCTAGGTTAGAAAGTTCAAATAGTTTCAGAATTATAAAAAGTATAAGATATTTAACTGTTCAGCATAAAATAAGTACAGAATTCAGTGTGCCAAAATCTGTACAATATAGATTCTTTGTTAGGAATCGTGAAAAATTATATTAAAGGCCTACAGAAAATATTCTTAATAACAGATACAGCACGCATTTTACTGTTAAATAAACAAGTATTACTATCTAACAGTTTCATGTGATTTAGCCTCAAACGTAGCTTGTTTCACGTGTCCCTGTTTTTCTGTAGCTTTGTTTAATCAAAAATATTTGCCCACCCCAAAATTCAAAAGGAGCTACACCTCAGAGTAAGTGACTTAAAAATACTCCCAACATTTATTATGTAGACGTAAGAATTCAACTTATATTTAATTTTGAAACTATAATGTGGTTGACCATTTTACGATACAGTCTACCACAAGTTGAAAGTGGACAAAAATCAGTGATGAAAACATGTAAAAATTGAATTTGAAAACAGTATTTTAATTAAAAGGCACTCTTACAGTCAAAGTTCCCAAAACATGCTTTTGTAAATAAAACTATGAAATATAGCTTTAATTTATGGTATGTGGTACATTTAAGCATCATCACAAGATAAAAACTATAAAGCTTCTAATTATACACAGTAGTTAGACTAATACACTCCTACACAGTTTAAACAACAATTCTATACATCACTCATAACCCTAGTCTCATAAGATTCCTCAGAACTACCTAGAATAAAACCCACTCTGCACAAGTCACTGCTCAACCTTCGCCAAGCATCGAAAAGTCAACTCAGCTTTCAACAGTAATAATTTCTTCTACAGCTATAAAAAGAGGATGTTCTTCCTTCTCTAGACTGATTGTTCTAAGCTAAGAAGACTTTAGGAAACAAAACAACCGAAATATGTTTTTTCCAATGCAAGAATAAACAGAAAATTGAAGACTTCACTAGTTGCCTAATCCAATATTATAAAATGTTCAAGTTTGAAAGACAAAGAACTCACAACAGATAAGCCTGTTGTTTCAGAGAAATTTTTTAAAAATTTATAAAAACCATCTCTGACTAAAAAAAAAAAATCCCGAACAGTCACAACTAGCCTATTGGTTAGAGTGCACCTTTCAAAGGTGTTACTAATTAACATGTGACTAAAATTACCATTCAATGAAGCACTAATAAAGTAACACAATTAAATCAAGTGTAACTGTCCTAAAGAAGTTCCTTACATCTTATTCAAATCATATCCAGCACAGACATTTAAAAAAAGACACAGAAGAAGAAAAGTCTGAGTTATCTAAGCCTTCATAATATATTTTAAAATAATTATATATTATTTTAAAACTTTTTTTTCTATAGATGCCCTAAATTGGTCAGGGCCATAACTGTAGATTTTAAGTGAGGTCAGCTGGGAAAGAGAGAAACAGAAAATAAGTGAAAGTATAAAATAAAAACTTCCCACAAGAATAAGAAGTTTTTCAACTCTACCCTCGAATTTTAAAATAAATACTTTTGTGCGGGGCGGGGGGGGGGAAACGGATGAAGGAGAATTCCCATAGACTATTAAAAATACTGAACCAAAATATGCCTTAACTTTTCCCTTGTCTACAACCTAACAAAATGAGAAGACAATGAAAATAAACACTCCTGTGTGCCCTCAGAGAGGCAAAGAAAGCTTCCATTCAAAGCTAAGCCTTATTCCACTCTTGTAAAGTAAATCCAAAACCACGAGCTCAAACTGCTTCATGCAGAATTTACTGAATGGCGGCCAAACGTTGTACACTCTGTCCTGAACCACAGCGAAGGATATCTCGAGCTCTGCATTCTCCATTTACAACTTGTACCTTACTATGCATGCTTTCACCACCACTGCAGAAACCCATTTTTAAACTAAGATGTTCCTCCCGGCCAAGTCAATGGAAAGAAGGCAATCTACACGCAGGCAACACTCCCCACCTTCCCCACCCACCCCGCACCCCAATCAATACTGGTTTTTTACTCCTATACTGCGGTCAGCACACCTTTAAAAAAAATTCATTATGGGAGAAGGCGTTACAAAGCCCCCGGAGTGAACTGAATTACCGAACCCTGAAACAACTTTTCAGTGGCTCTCACCTGGCACTTGGGATAATCACCTGTTGGAACGGCGCTGCCCCGGTCCCCTCTACCGGCAGTCGAGGGCGGGGAGGCCGTGTTCCCAGTCACTGGTCCCCTTCCCGGGGCGGCAGGTGAAAGGCGGCGAACGCGCATATCCACACCCACCGCGCAGGGAGCTCAGACCGAAAGCGGGGGACCGCGGCTGCGGCGGGACGCTCCGTTATCCCTCCCTCCGCGGCCGGCCAGGTGAGCGAGGCTGCATCGCGCGCGCGATGCGTCCCGGCGCACGGCCCACCGCGGGCCCACTTCTCCCGCCGCCCGGGCCCGGGAGACCGAAGTTTCTCTCCCGCTCGCGGCGGCGGCGGCTCACGGGCCGCCTGGCTCTCGGGCGAGTCGGGGGCCGCCGAGACGGGAGCCGGAGCCCGGACCTGTTACCCAGGGCGGGAAACCAAAAAAAGAAAAGAAAAAGCCGAGTGAGAACAAGCGGGGCGCGACCGGCCTCGCCTCCCCGAGGGAGAGCGCGGCAGGGGCGGGGAGCCGCTCCCGCGGGCGCCCGGCTCCGCGCCTCCCGGAGGGGAAGGGAGCCCCGGCCCCGCTCGCCCGGCGGGACGCAGAGGATTCCCGCGGGGGAGCCTGGGTGCCTCCAGCGCGCCCGCTCCGAGGCGTCCCGGGCCCGCCGGCCCCGCCGCGCGGTTCCCGGGCTGGGGTGCCGCGTGAGGAGGCGGCGCGGTGGCGGCAGGACCGCGGAGGAGGGAACGCGGCTCCCGGGGCCGGGCGGCCACCCCGCCTCATCCCCCCGTGGCCATGGCGCCGGTACCTGTCGCCGTGGCGGCTCGCCCGCTCTGCCTCTCTGCCTCAGCCGCGAGCCGCCGGCCCCTCAGCCCGTCCAGCAGGCCGCCCGCGCGCCGGACGCCGCCGCCGGAGACTGGCAGCGCCCGTGAAGCGGCTCGAGTCCCCCCGGGCAGCGCCCGGCGCAGTCCCGCCTCCGCGGGCCGCAGGACCCACCTCCCATAGGGCCCCGGGGCTGTCAGTCCGCCCCCAAAAGACGCGCGGGCTGTCGCTCCTCCCGTCCTGATTGGCGGCCGAACGCCGTCCATGCAAATAAGGCCCCGCCCCCGTCCATTTGCACCTCCGCCTCGGTGTAACCTCCGCCTCCCCCAAGCCAGCCCACGTGTCTGGTCCTTGTCCTTTTGTAGGGGCTGCAGGGAAGAGAGGGAGGAAACTGACCGACGCCCCCTCACTCCATCCGTTATCTCCGAGGAAACTAATGCCCAAGCAAGCTAGTGGACTTCACATTGGGACCTCTCTCTGACAGTTCTGCCCTTCTGTCCGCCCACCTGACCTGATCCGGGGATGGAGAGGGGCAGGTCAGGCTTGTTTGCCTCAGGTAAGCAAGCCAGGTTAGCCCCGGGAAACAATACCAGGGGAGTCAGGTAAGCAAGCCAGGTTAGTCCAGGGGAACAATACCAGGGGAACTGGTATCGTCCATTTGGAACTGGGCGGAAAAATCCCATCTGGAGAACCATAGCACGTAGCACTTGCCTCTGGACACTCAGGGACTATTAAAACTAGGCTTTCCCACGGTCATTTTTGAGGAAACAGAAACCTGAAGTACCACAGCTGCGGAGCTTAATAATTACATGGAAACCTAAAGGTCTCCTAACTCCACATCTGGTCTCAACACTATATCACCTAGGGTCATTTAGGTATTTATGAAGAGCTTCTTCTACAAATAACCATCCCTGCTTTCAAGAGGTGCCACCTGCAGAAACAACCACTAGAGCTGACACTGAAACCTCCTCAATGAGGGCAAAGGCCCTGCTTCAGTGCCTAGAAGCTTACCTTTTTACCAGATACCAAGGAGTGTCACTGAAACAGTTTATTTGTGCATTAATTCTGCATACTAACACCAATCATTTAAGCATCTACTGTGATTTTAATGGGGCTTCTCAGGTGGCGTGCTAGTGGTAAAGAACCCACCTGCCAAGACCTGAACTTCAAGAATCACAGGTTCAGTCGCTGGGTTGGGAAGATCCCCTGGAGGAGGGTATGGCAACCCATTTCAGTATTCTTGCCTGGAGAATCCCCATGGATAGAGGAGGCTGGCAGGCCACAGTCCACAGGGTCGCAAAGAGTCAGATACAACTGAAGTGACTTGGCATACACTTGCATGCTTTTTAACAGCCTGGAATTAAGCACTGTGCTACATGCACGGTATACTGAGGTGAGAGGACATTGTCCCAGACCTGAGAAACAGTGCCATCCACGTTGCATGTCCATGGGCCTCATGTTTCAGAGATTGTGACAAGAAAGCTGCATAGGGAGTGGCTATGCATAGACCAGGGGAGGACTCCCAGGAGCAGGGCAATCAGCTCTTCCTGGGGGAGGGAGTCAGGAAGGCCTCATTGAAGGTGACGCTAGATCTGAATCGTAAAAGAGTATCAAGAGATGGTGTTTGCCAGACTGATGGATGTGGTGAGAGAGGAAGAAAAGAAACTCTGGGGGTGGGGGGAGGGGACGGTGGGAAGAGAAGGGGAGAGCATGAGCAAGAAGAATGCAAACCTGGAAGAGCCCAGTAACTGAGGGAACAGCAGGAACCATGTGGTCAACTCTGCTGTGCCGTGTGGCCATGTCACACGGCCTGGGACCAGGCGGAGGAAGAGAGAAAGACGCCGGAGGCTGCCAGGCTGTGTTGTAACACACCGCAGCAAACAACAGCAGGCCCTGTAGATACAGCTGCAGGCTTTCTTTTTTTTTTTTTTTTCCTAGGCCAGAGTCTGTGGGGGAACAGTCAGTTCCGATGGCAGCCGGGCTGGCCCCACCCTCTCTCAGAAAACCACTCCGGTCACTGCACTTGCCCTCCTCAGCACTTGGAAACACGTGTGCTTTGCAATTTCCCTGAGCTTTGCTGCCCTTCAGAATTCGAAGATAATATGGGCCCCAGCTACAAACACCCGGGTGTGGGGTGAGCAGCCCTCTCCTCAGGCACAGAGCAGTTTGCAAAACCTGTCACCCCAGCGGGCCTCACCGGCCTGTGACCCGTGCGCCGATTAACGCTTTGCTGTTGCTGTCTTGAAATTCTTAATAAGTTTTTAACAAGGGGCCCACATTTTTATTTTGCAGTTGGACAAACTGTCGGTCCCACCTGTCCCTGTCAATGCCCCTGGCAGTGCTTTGCTACGGCTCAAGCCATATCTTACTTAAAGCACTTGGCACAAGGAACTCCCTGGTGGTCCAGTGGTTAGAACTCCACAATTTCACTGCTCAGGGTGTGGGTTCATTCCCTAATCAGAGAACTAAGATCCCAGAAGCTTCAGAGTGCAGCCAAGACAAGAAAAACATTTGGAATTCACTTGGTTTGTTCACATACACTGTGTCGCTCATTCTCACAATGATAATGTGGAGAAGGCTTGTGTTACTGGTCCTGTCAGTTGAGAAACTGAAGTGTGGCAACTTTCTCCAGGTGGCATAGCTAGGAGGTGGCAGAGTTTGCACTTGAACTCAGCCCTCCTGGGCACTATTCCATTCGCCTCAGTGCCACTTCCATGTTGGTTTCGGAATCCTCTCAAAGGCAGATTTGTAAAGGAAGGATTCTGAGTCACAATATCATGGGATGAGTACCTGTCATTTCATGGATATCACTTTTTATATAATTTTTCATCAATTTTGAAAAACTCTCAGGCATTATATGTTCAAATACTGTTTCTGTACGTTTTCCTCTTTCCTTCTGGGCTCCTAGTTGAAATATATATTATACCTTCTGACTACATCCCTTTCTTCTGTTTTTTCTGTCTTTTGTCCTTAAATGCTGTATTCTAAAATTTTTCTTCTCTTTTCAATTCACTAATTCTTTCTTCAGCTTTTAAAAAAATTCTCCTCCATTGGGATCTCAAATTTGGTTATTCTATTTCTTTTTTTTTTTTTAATTCTAGACTTTCTATCTGGTTCTTTTTCAGATCTGCTATGTCACTTTCTCTTAGTGCCCTACTTAATTCTCAGGTTTGGCTTTTCTCTCCTTAAACATAGTAAGTATAGTAGTTTCAGGGTCTGTGCCCGTGGTGGGTGGCATGGCACAGTCTAGAATCCTCCCGGGTCCACTTTCATTGTCAGTTTTTCCTATGGATTCTTCTTCATGCTGTTTTATCTCCTCATGTATCTGGTTATGTTTTGGACATTGTATTTAAAAAATCATTTGAGGCAGCAATGATATCTTCCTCCAGAAAGGATTTCTAGGGACTTCCCTGGTGGTCCAGTGGCTGTGACTCTGAGGTCCTAGTACAAGGGACAGTTCGATCCCCAGTCAGGAAACTAGAGCCCACATGTCCCAACTAAAAGATTCTACATGCCACAACTAAAGACCCTGCATGCATACCTCAACTAAGTTGCAGTGCATCTAAATAAATACAATGATTTATAAAAGGAAAAAGGAAGGATTTCCATTTGTTTCCCCATCTTGGGGAAACACTAGCAAGTTAGGATCCTCAACCCAATTTTGGCTTCCCAGGTGCTAGTGGTAAAGAACCTGCCTGCCAATGCAGGAGACGTAAGAGACACAGGTTTGATCCCTAGCTCAGGAAGATTCCCTTCAGGAATGGCATGGCTACCCACTCCAGTATTCTTTCCTGGAGAATCCCACAGACAGAGGAGCCTGGTGGGCTATGATCCATAGAGTAGCAAAGAGTCAGACATGACTGAAGCAACTTAGCATGCATGCAACCCAATTTCAGGGCTTTTGATTTTGAGCCTCTCTGATAACTTAAAGAGTCTGTGGGAGTCTGTGGGAGGGTTTATTCATTTATGGGTCCCCCTTAGTCAGTGCTACAATTCTCCAAGGTCCCAGTCAAAAATGGGGAGGATTTTTTTCTTTTAGTTATATACTGTTTCATAGCAAACTGTCCCCAAATTTAGCAGTTTGAAACAGATGTCAGATTATTTTTTCTTAAAGGTCCAGATGGTAAATATTTTAGGCTTGCAGGCCATACGGCCTCTGTCATAACTACTCAACTCTGTCACAGTACAAAACACCCATAGACAGCACATAAATGAATGGCCTGACTATATAATATTAAAGCTTTATTTGTAAAGATAGACAGCCATCCTCAACCTGATAGAACATCTTCCAAAAAGCTCACAACTTGGTAATACTCTACCTAATACTGAAAAACTGGATAACAAGTCCAGAAAACAAGACAAAGAACAAAACAGGATGTCCACTTTTGCCACTTCTATTTACTATTGCTTTGGAGGTCCTAGCCAGAGCAGTTAGTCAAGAAATAGAAATTAAAAGGCACCCACAGTTTGGCCACTATGAAAAACAGTATAGAGTTTCCTCAAAAAAAAAAACCAAACAAACTAACTAAGTACCATATGATGCAGCTGTTCTACTCCTGGGTATAGATTGAGAAAATGAAAACACTAATTCTAAAAGATAACACACACCCCAGTGATCATAGTAGCATTACTTACAATATCCAACATATAGAAGCAACCTGTGTCCATCAACAGGTCAATGGATGAAGAAAATCTGACACACACACACACACACACACACACACACACACATATAATGGAATATTCCCTTGTGGCTCAGCTGGTAAAGAAGCCGCCTGCAATGCGGGAGACTTGGGTTCGATCCCTGGGTTGGGAAGATACCCTGGAGAAGGGAAAGGCTACCCATTCCAGTGTTCTAGCCTGGAGAATTCCATGGACTGTATAGTCCAGGGCATCTCAAACAGTTGGACATGACTGAGCGACTTTCACTTCTTCTACTTCTACATGGGATATTCAGTTCAGTTCAGTTTAGTTGCTCAGTCGTGTCCGACTCTTTGCAACCCCGTGAATCACAGCACGCTAGGCCTCCCTGGCCATCACCAACTCCCTGAGTTCACCCAAACTCATATGCATTGAGTCAGTGATGCCATCCAGCCATCTCATTCTCTGTCATCCCCTTCTCCTCCCGCCCCCAACCTTTCCCAGCATCAGAGTCTTTTCCAGTGAGTCAACTTGTCTCATGAGGTGGCCAAAGCATTGCAGTTTCAGCTTTAGCATCAGTCCCTCCAATGAACACCCAGGACTGATCTCCTTTAGAATGGACTGGTTGGATCTCCTTGCAGTCCAAGGGACTCTCAAGAGTCTTCTCCAGCACCACAGTTCAAAAGCATCAGTTCTTTGGCGATCAGCTTTCTTCACAGTCCAACTCTCACAGCCATACATGACCACAGGAAAAACCATAGCCTTGACTAGACGGACCTTGGTTGGCAAAGTAATGTCTCTGCTTTTTAATATACTATCAAGGTTGGTCATAACTTTCCTTCCAAGGAGTAAGCGTCTTTTAATTTCATGGCTGCAATCAGCGTCTGCAGTGATTTTGGAGCCCAAAAAAATAAAGTCTGACACTGTTTCCACTGTTTTTCCATCTATTTCCCATGAAGTGATGGGACCAGATGCCATAATCTTTGTTTTCTGAATGTTGAGCTTCAAGCCAACCTTTTCACTCTCCTCTTTCACTTTCATCAAGAGGTTTTTTAGTTCCTCTTCACTTTCTGCCATAAGGGTAGTGTCATCTGCATATCTGAGGTTATTGATATTTCTCTTTCTGCCATGAGGGTGGTGTCATCTGCCTATCTGAGGTTTTTGATATTTTTCCTGGGAATCTTGATTCCAGCCTGTGCTTCTTCCAGCCCAGCGTTCCTCATAATGTACTCTGCATATAAGTTAAATAAGCAGGGTGACAATGTACAGCCTTGCTGTACTCCTTTTCCTATTTGGAACTAGTCTGTTGTTCCACGTCCAGTTCTAACTGTTGCTTCCTGACCTGCATACAGGTTTCTCAAGAGGCAGGTCAGGTGGTCTGGTATTCCCATCTCTTTCAGAATTTTCCACAGTTTATTGTGATCCACACAGTCAAAGGCTTTGGCATAGTCAATAAAGCAGAAATAGATGTTTTTCTGGAACTCTCTTGCTTTTTCGATGATCCATTGGATGTTGGCAATTTGATCTCTGGTTCCTCTGCCTCTTCTAAAACCAGCTTGAACAGCTGGAAGTTCACAGTTCACGTATTGCTGAAGCCTGGTTTGGAGAATTTTGAGCTTTACTTTGCTAGCGTATGAGATGAGTGCAATTGTGCAGTAGTTTGAACATTCTTTGACATTGCCTTTCTTTGGGATTGGAATGAAAACTGACCTTTTCCAGTCCTGTGGCCACTGCTGAGTTTTCCAAATTTTCTAGCATATTGAGTGCAGCACTTTCACAGCATCATCTTTCAGGATTTGAAATAGCTCCACTGGAATTCCATCACCTCCACTAGCTTTGTTCATAGTGATGCTTTCTAAGGCCCACTTGACTTCACATTCCAGGATGTCTGGCTCTAGGTGAGTGATCACACCATCGTGATTATCTGGATTGTGAACATCTTTTTTGTACAGTTCTGTGTATTCTTGCCACCTCTTCTTAATATCTTCTGCTTCTCTTAGGTCCATACCATTTCTGTCCTTTATCGAGCCCATCTTTGCATGAAATGTTCCCTTGGCATCTCTAATTCTCTTGAAGAGATCTCTTGTTTTTCCTATTCTGTTGTTTTCCTCTATTTCTTTGCACTGATCACTGAGGATGGCTTTCTTATCTCTCCTTGCTATTCTTTGGAACTCTGCATTCAGATGTTTATATCTTTCCTTTTCTCCTTTGCTTTTTGCTTCTCTCCTTTTCACAGCTATTTGTAAGGCCTCCTAAGACAGCCATTTTGCTTTTTTGAAGCGATACCCCATGTCCAAGGTAAGAGAAACCCAAGTAAAACGGTAGGTGTTGCAGGAGGGCATCAGAGGGCAGACACACTGAAACCATAATCACAGAAAACTAGCCAATCTGATCACACGGACCACAGCCCTGTCTGTCTCAATGAAACTAAGCCATGCCATGTGGGGCCACCCAAGATGGGCGGGTCATGGTGGAGAGGTCTGACAGAGAGTGGTCCACTGGAGAAGGGAATGGCAAACCACTTCAGTATCCTTTCCTTGAGAACCCCATGAACAGTATGAAAAGGCAAAATGATAGGATACTGAAAGAGGAACTCCCAAGGTCGGTAGGTGCCCAATATGCTACTGGAGATCAGTGGAGAAATAACTCCAGAAAGAATGAAGAGATGGAGCCAAAGCAAAACCAATACCCAGTTGTGGATGTGACTGGTGATAGAAGCAAGATCCGGTGCTGTAAAGAGCAATATTGCATAGGAACCTGGAATGTTAGGTCCTTGAATCAAGGCAAATTGGAAGTGGTCAAACAGGAGATGGCAAGAGTGAATGCCGACATTCTAGGAATCAGCGAACTAAAATGGACTGGAATGGGTGCATTTAACTCAGATGACCATTATGTCTACTACTGTGGGCAGGAATCCCTTAGAAGAAATGGAGTAGCCATCATAGTCAACAAAAGAGTCCGAAATGCAGTACTTGGATACAGTCTCAAAAACGACATGGGATATTACTCAACCATAAAAAGAAGGAAATTCTGCCATTTGTAACAATGTGGATGGACCTAGAACTTATCATGCTTAGTTAAGTAAGCCAGATGGAGAAAGACAAATTTTCTATGTTATCATTATATGTAGAATCTAAAAAAATAAAACACTCAAATGTATATCACAAAACAAAAATAGACTTACAGATATAGAGCATAGACTAGTGGTTACCCTTGAGGAAGGGAAGGGGAAGTAGCAAGTAAGGGTTTGGGATTAAGATGCAAACTATTCTGGATAAAATACAGAAGTGGAGCTTCTGTGGTGGCTCAGTGGTAAAGAATCCACCTGCCAATGCAGGAAACGGGTTCGATCCTTGGTCCAGGAAGATCCCACGTGCTGTGGGTCAACTAAGCCCACATGCCACAGCCACTGAATCCCGCACACCCTAGAGCCCGTGCTCTGCACCAAGAGAGACCACCGCAGTGAGAAGCTCATATACCACAGCTAGAGAGCAGCCCCGTTTGCCACAACTAAAGAAAAAGCCCATGCAACAATGAAGACCCAGCACAGCCAAAAGTAAACATTTTTTAAAAATACATAAGCAACAAAGATATATGGCACAGGGAAATATAGCCATTATTTTGTAAAACTTTAAATGGAATATAATCTATAAAAATACTGAATCACTACATCGTATGACTGGGATTCCCAGATCGCTGAGCGGTAAAGAATCCACTAGCCCATGCAGGAGGTACAGAAGACTTGGGTTTGATCCCTGGGTTGGGAAGATCCCCTGGAGAAGGAAATGGCAATCCCCTCCAATATTCTTGCCTGGGAAATCCCGTGGACAGAGGGACCTGGTGGGCCACAGTCCATGGGGCTGCAAAGAGTTGGACATGATTGAGCAGACAACATGTGTGTTGTATGCCTAAAACTAATATAATACTGTAAATCAACTGTACTTGAATAAAAAACACATTCACACACATACAAAGGAAAAGAAATGGAAAGGAAAAAGTAAAACTATCACTATTCACAGATGACATGATCTTGTGTATAGAATATCCTAAGGAATCCACCAAAAACATGTTGGAACTAATAAATTCAACAAGGTTGCAGGATACAAGATCAATAATAAATAGCAATTGTGAGACTTCCCTGACGGTCCAGTGACTAAGCTTCCATGCTCCCAGTTCAGGGGACTCAGGTTCAATGCCTGGTCAGGGAACTAGATCTCACATGCCTCCTCTAAGAGCTTGCCTGCCACAACTAAAGATCCCACACGCTATAGTTAAGACCCAGCACAGTCAAATAAATAAATTTAAAATAAAATAATAAAATATAAAGGATACATTTTAAAATAGCAATTGTATTTCTATCCACTTTCAATGAACAATCCAAAATAAAATTAAGAAAAATTTCATTTATAATGGCATCAAAAAGAATAAAATACTTAGAAATGAATTTAACAAAAATAGTGCCAAATTTATACAATGAAAACTATAAAACATTGTAAGAAATTAAGGACCTGAATTACTGGGAAAACATCCTATGCACCAAAAAACTTAACATTGTTAAGATGACAATACTTCTAAAATTGATCTACAAATTTAGTATAATTCCATTAGACTCCCAACTGACTTCCTTACAGAAATTGGCAAGCTGATTCTAAAATTCTAATGAAATTGCAAGGGACTTAGAATAGCCAAAACAATCTTTGAAAAGACAGTCTAAGTAGGAAGACTTACATTTCCTGATTTTAAAACTTACTGCAAGACAACAGTAATCAACTCTTGGTAACAGCACACGGGTATACATATCCTTGACAATGAAATAGATTAGGTCAATGAAAGAATTGAGAGTCCAGAAGTAAACCCATACATCTGTGGTCAGCTGATTTCCCACAAGGCGACTAGTGTTGATAAATATGGGGAGAAATTGAAACCCTTGTGTTTTGCTAGTGGGAATGTGAAATAGTTTGGCACTTCCTAAAATGTTAAAGAATTACCATATGACCCAGCAATTCTACTCCTGTGTATACCCCCAAAGAATTGAAAACAAAGATTCAGACAGATACTTGTACACCAACTTAAGTATCAGCATAAATTCATAATAGCCAAAAAGTAAAAACAACCCAAATGTCTATCAACTGATAAACAAAATGTGGTATATCCATACAGTGAATCATTATTTGGCCACAAAAAAGAGTGAAGTACTGATAGATGCTACAACATGGATGAATCTTTTATTTGCTTATTTTTTACGGCTGCGCTGGGTCTCCATTGCTGCACATATGCTTTCTCTAGTTGCAGCAAGTGGGGTTACTCTCTGTTCCAGTGCACAGGCTTCTTCTCCTTGCCGTGGCTTCTTTTGTGGCAGAGCATGGGCTCTAGGGCTTGCAGGCTTCAGTAATTGTGGCACACAAGCTCAGTAGTTGCAGCTGGTGGACTCCGCATTTGTGGCACACACACTTAGTTGATCCGCAGCATTTGGAATCATCCCGGACCAGGGATTGAACCCACGTCCCCTGCCTTGGCAGGCGGATTCTTAACATGGATGAATCTCAGAAACATTATGCTAGGTAAAAGCAGCCAGTCACAAAAGACTGCATATTATTTGATTCCATTTTTATGAAATGTTCATAAGAGAGGAGACAGAAGAGAGGAAGTAGATTAGAGATTGCTTAGAACTGGGAGTGTAGGGGAAGAAATGATAGGAGGATAATAGGTAAATGGCACAGGGTTTCTTTTTGAGGTGATGAAAATGTTCTAAAGTTAACTGTGGTGATGGTGACATGTATCTGTGAGAACATTAAAACCACTGAGTTGCATAACTGGGCTTCTAAACATGGCGGTTGGCTTCCTCCAAAGGGCAAATGTGGAAGTTGCCAGGCCTTCTTAAGATTTAGGCCTGGAACTGACAGTGTCATTCCACTATGTTCTGTTCATTAAAGCAGGTCATGGGCCAGCCCAGATTCAAGGGGAGGGAACTTATAATAATGTCATTTCAGAGATACATGGTTCACTGGGGCCCATTGAAGTAATAATCTGTCACAATCTGTCCTCTGTCCCCTAATGATATACTTCCTCCCATATGCAAAATACACCTCTTAAGACCTCTCTCCCCAGGGACTTCCCTGGAGGTTCAATGGCTAAGTTCCATGCTCCCAATGCAGAGGGCCTGGGTTTAATCCCTATCCAGGGAACTAGATCCCACATGCCACAACTAAGGATTTTAGATGCCACAATGAAGATTGAATATCCCATGTGCCACAGCTAAGACCCAGAGCAGCCAAATAAAAATAAATATTAAAAGAGACCCCTTCCCATCGCACCCCATTACTGTACCAAGATTGAACTTGAAGTCCGTAATGTCATTATCTAATTCAGGTTCACATATGATTGAGGTTAAGGAATTCTTCTCTGAATCTGACAACTTTGAATTAGAGACAAATTATCTACTCCCCTCAGGTAATGGTTAGGCAGAAGAAGGAAAATTCCAATACATACTCCTGCTCGGAAAGGAGAAAGTGGCAGACACATAGCAGCCACAAAGAAAGAAAGTGAAGTCGCTCAGTCGTGTCTGATTCTTTGTGACCCCATGGACTATAGCCTACCAGGCTCCTCTGTTCATGGAATTTTCTAGGCAAGACTACTGGAGTGGGTTGCCATTTCCTTCTCCAGGGTATCTTCCCGATCCAGGAATCGAACCCAGGTCTCCCACATTGCAGGCAGATGCTTTACCATCTGAGCCACCAGAGAAACCCTATAGCAGCCACAGGTCCATGACAATTCTGAAGTCTAGTTGGGCACCTGTCACCATTCCTTGGTTAGGTCCCAGTTCTTTAGGGTAGTAGGACTTCTTACATGGCAGCTGGCATCCCCCAGAGCCAAAATATAGAAGCCTTCTTCTTAAGGCTTGAACAAGGCCCAGCGCAACATCACTGGCCCTACTTTCTATCAGGGCCAGCCCAGAGTCAGGAGAATACCCATAGTTATGGTTCACTGGGGGTCACTGAAGGAATAGCCTCCCACAGTAGTGGTCTATCAGAATCTCCAACATTGGGAGGCCCTGAATTACAAATCTATACAAAAGTGCAGCTCAGCCTCTCTGATGACTCAGGCTGGCAAATGCCCTTGGGTAAAAGCAGCTCCAAGTGCTGGCTTCACTTCTCTGTTGGGTTGCCAGATTTAATAAACAAAACACAGGACATCAAGTTTATTTTAATTTCAAATAAACAGCAAATTATTTTCTAGTATCACCGTGTCCCAAATATTGTATGGGCATACTTAAGCTAAAAAATATTTTGTTGTTTATCTGAAATTAATTGGGAGTCCTGTATTTTATCTAGCAACTCTAATCTCTCTGAATTCTTTTAGTGTATCTTGGTCCGGTAATTCCTCACTACCTTGCTAGATTTTTGATGCTTTTAAGATTCAAAAGTATTTGTCTAATGTATATAGCTGTCTTTGATAAGAGGAATGTTCCGAATTCTAAATGGCATTTCTATACTTGGGGAAATCCTTCTCTCACAAATTTCACCTCTCAACCTGGAAATCAGAACTCAAATTCCTAACCTCCCTTGCAGTTGGATCATAGCTCTACCAATCACACATCTCAGGGAGAATTTGGAAATTTCTATTTGGAAATGTAGGACAAGAGGTTTGGTGACTGGCTCCCACTTTCCATTGGACAGGTGGCTATAAAAAAAATTCCAGTTTTGAAAATGGGGCAAATCTGTGTATACTCGAGCAGAGATTGTTAGTCACCCCGATATCCATTCTCCTTTCTCCTCTTTTTTTTTTCACCATGCTTTGCAGCCTGTAGGGGCATTGGACCCTCACCCTCACCAGTGAAAGTGCAGAATCTAACCACTGGACCACCAGGGGATTCCCTCATCTGCCTTTTGAACTGGTATACATATCTACCTAGAACACAGCCTCCTTTGTAACTAGATGTGTCCCTGTGCTCTGACTAATGGGAGCTGAGCGGAAATGTCATAGGAAATGTCTTAATGGGAGAAAGGATGTCTCTCTCTTTTTTATCCCCTCTTTCTGCTGGCTAGATACAGATGTAATGCCTGGAGCTCAGACAGCCGTATTGGGCCATGAGGTAGAAGCCCATGTTGAGTATGGCGTAGCAAAAGACAGAAGGAATCTGGGTCCTTGATAATTGTGTAGTCCTAGTATTGCCTGGCTACTTTCCTCTGGATTTCATTAGTGGAAGAGAAACCAATGTCTAAGTTTTCAGGACACTGATATTTTGAATTTTCCATCACTTGTCGCTGAACCTAATCTTAACCAATACACATACTGATGTAGAGTGATTTCTATGATAAATTGTTAATTGAAAAGCTAAGGTACAAAGCAATGTACACAGAATGGTCCTATTTTTGGAAGAAATTCAGATAGCTGTAGCTCTGTTTGTATATGAGTAGCTTTTTCCAGATGGATATACTGTTTGAATTTTTTTCCATGTTGAAATATTATTTAATTAAGTTAATATTAACTTTAAAAAAATCAAATTTTAAACTTAGTCAATAATTTTAAGTGATTTACATTTTAAAACCACAATATTTGGTGGAACTATGGTTGATATTTCTCCTCTTTCTACTTTTCTGTATTTTTAGATTTCTAAGCATATTTACATGCAAAATCAATTTTCCCCAGGCAAAAAGAGTAATTTATGCTTTAAATATTTTTTTCTCTGTTGATATGCATACCCTTTAATTCCCAGGACCTCAAATATCAATATATCAAACATCCATTTTGGACTGCAAATCTGTTCAACAATACACATTGAATATTTACTCTAATGTTAAGCTCTAGATAAACAAAACACACAAAGTGCCTTGGGTCCTGGAACTGATGTTCTTATTGGGAAGACAATTAACAAGTAGACAAACAAATAAGATTCTTTCACACAGGACTCACCTCTACAAAGGAAGAAAAAAACAGTAACATGATAAAAAATGTTGAGGACACCAATGGAGAGGGTGGTGAGCAAAGGCCTCTGAGGAGGTGACACTTGTGCTGAGAACTGAATCATGAAAAGGAACTAGTTATGGAAATTTTGAGAGGATGAGAATTCCTGGAAAAAAGCTCAGAACATGGGAGAAACAGAAAGATGGTCAGGGAGACTGGGGAAAATGTGGGGGCGGGAGCAGCGGTCCCAGAAGAGGTTAAAGAGGTGGTCATATGTGTGCTTCAGTGAGAGACCACTGCACACCTAACCAGTACCACTAAAATGAAAAAGACCAACAATGCCAAGAGTTTGCAAGGCTGCGGAAAAATTGGAACTCTTGTCCTCTCCTGGTGGGAACACACAGCCACTTGGGGATACAATTTGGTAACTTCTTTTAACTTTAATCATACAGTTACCCTATAACTTAGCAATTCTGCTCCCACAAGAAACAAAAATGTATGTTCACAGAAAGAGTTGTATATGAGTGTTCATAGTAACTTTCTCATAACAGACTCAAACTATGATCAGGGACTTTCCTGGTGGTCCAGTGGTTAAGACTCTGTGTTCCCAAAGAAGGGGACCCGGGTTCAATCCCTGGTCAGAGAACTAGATCCCACATGCGGCAACTAAGCGTTCACAGATCCCACATGCCTCCTCTAAGACCTGGAGCAACCAAATAAACAAATATTTAAAAAAGGATAACCTCCAGCTACAGGAGATGGGATAGCAAATAGTGGTACAGTCATATGATGGAATAATATACAGCAATCAAAGGGAAAAAACTATTAATACATGCCAAAACAGGAACAAATCTCAAAATCATTATGGTGAGCAAAAGAAGCCAGTTTCAAAAGAGTGTGATTACATGTACTTGAAATTCTAGGAAATACCAACCTAATGCAAAGTGACAGAAAGCAGATTAGGGGCTGCTAGTCCAGGTGGAGATTGATTGCGAAAAGGAACAAAGAAATTTTTAAAGAAAATACTCTATGTTGTGATAGAGGTTTCCCAGGCAAACACATTTGTCAAAACTCATCAAACTGTACAATGGGTGTGTTGCATTGTTATGTAAATTTTTGCCTCAGTAAAGTTGATGGAAAACACACACCATGTGCATGCTTATTTACTTGTCTGGTACATTATCTGCTTCCCACTGTATTTTCTAGGAAGTAGCTTTCAAATAATCATTTCTAAGCTCCTTACTTGTTCTTCTCCTAACTCCAAAGAGAATTAAACCTGTCACCCAGAATTTCCAACTGTTGAATCTGACTCATTCATCTCAACCCTCCATACAGAAATGTTTATCTGCATTTTACAGAGAACAGGGGTCCCTTGTTTTTTTTAAAATACTTATTTATTCATTTATTTTTGGCTGTGCTGGGCATTTGTTGCCGTGCAGGCTTTTCTCTAGTTGCAGCAAGCAGATGTTACTCTATAGTTGGGGCACACAGGATTCTCACTGTGGCAGTTTCTTGTTGCAGTCTCTATGCTTTAGAGCACAGGCTCAGCAGTGGTGGTGCGCTGGCTTAGTTGCCCCACAGTATGATCTTCCCAGACCAGGGATCGAACTCATGTCTCCTGAATTGGCAGGCAGATACTTTACCACTGTGCCACCAAGGAAGTTCCCCCCACACCCAGTCATGTGGTTATGTCAGCAGGTGTGCTTTCCCCAGAAGCATCCTTGGTGGGTTTGGGGGAACCTCTTAAAGCCCCCAAGGAGCCTCTTTCCTCAGCTACTTGGTGCCTGAAATTCATGAGTCCAAGGGTCATCCCTTCAGCGTCCGGCTTTAACAGCATGGGAAGGCAGATGGCACCAATCTTGCTGACTCAATGAATGAAGAGAAACCCTTGCAGCTGAGTGTTCCATTCAACAGTGAGGCCCTTCAGGGACACAGAGAGGAGTGACACCTAGGCCCTGCAGTTGGAGCACTCACAATCTCCTTGAAGTGGTCTCCCTTCAGTACGCCAAAGACTCAGCCAGGAACTTGTTCAAAACAGACTCCCAGGGATTCTTATTTGAGTGGAGTGTCATTAACAAGCTCCCAGGTGGTTCCCTGCAGACCATCTTTGAGACACAATAGTTGGGATAGGATAAGTAATGACAGAAACTGTTCCAAAGTTGATGAATGAGCCCCAAGTAGGATAAACACAAGGGAAATCTCACCAAGGCACATCATTCAGTTCAGTTCAGTTCAGTCGCTCAGTCGTGTCCGACTCTCCGCGACCCCATGAATCACAGCACGCCAGGCCTCCCTGTCCATCACCAACTCCCGGAGTTCACTCAAACTCACGTCCACAGAGTCGGTGATGCCATCCAGCCATCTAATTCTCGGTCGTCCCCATCTCCTCCCGCCCCCAACCTTTCCCAGCATCAGAGTCTTTTCCAGTGAGTCAACTCGTCGCATGAGGTGGCCAAAGTATTGCAGTTTCAGCTTTAGCATCAGTCCCTCCAATGAACACCCAGGATTGATCTCCCTTAGAATGGACTGGTTGGATCTCCTTGCAGTCCAAGGGACTCTCGAGAGTCTTCTCCAACACCACAGTTCAAAAGCATCAATTCTTCGGCGATCAGCTTTCTTCACAGTCCAACTCTCATATCCATACATGACCATGGGAAAAACCATAGCCTTGACTAGACGGACCTTTGTTGGCAAAGTAATGTCTCTGCTTTTTAACGTACTATCAAGGTTGGTCATAACTTTCCTTCCAAGGCACATCATTATCAAATTGTTTAAAAAAAAAAGTAATAAAGAGAAACTCTGACTTAGAGGATTTAAGACAAAGTTTTGCAGGATGGAAGGTGTTAGGAGAAAGCCCTAGAAGCAGGTTAAGAAGGGCAGGATGGTGGGAAGGTGAACTTGATCATTCAAAGAGAATCATCAAAGCCCTGGGGGTTTGCTAAGCAGCAGACCACTGGCCTGGCCCCAGGAAAGAGTCCAGGTTCTGTTTTGGAAGCTAATAACCTCGCCACCTGATCCTAGGCCAAGAGGAGCCACATGTGTAGTCCATCCCAGTCTGGTTATCAGGATCTTCAGCCTATAATTGCATAGCTGGAATCTGCTCTCACCTTGCCATGCAAAGAACCAACAGGTATTTCCCAGGCCTGGCTCCCTGCAGGGCTGCGAGTTGGCTGGCACCCCGCACCCGCTCCGGGAGATGCTGAGGCACCAGTGCCGACTCCCAGGGACTTAGCTCTCATGTGTGGAACCTGGCTGACTCTCGAACTGAAATTGGCCCCATGCCCTGTGCACTCCCAGGAAGTATTTACTCAGGTTTCTTTGCAGCTTTGCTTTCTCGTCCCAGCCCTACGAGCACAAAGCAAAATTAACCTCGTCGCAAAAAGTCAGTGTATCAGCACAGTGGGCACAAGGTGTTGTTGTTCAGCCGCTCAGCCATGTCTGACTCTTTGCGACCACATGGACCACAGCACGCCCAGCTTCCCTGTCCTTCACCATCTCCCAGAGTTTTCTCAAACTCATGTCCATTGGGTCGGTCAGTGATGCCATCCAACCATCTCATCCTCTATCACCCCCTTCTCCTTAAACCATTTCAGTATTCTTGCCTCAAGAACCCCATGAACAGTATGAAAAGGGCATTAAGTGGGCAGGGGCAAAAATTTGGGGCACTGACTTGGGGCATTTGGTGAGTGAGGAGGGCAACAGGAACCACACAGCAAAGGCTCAATCCTGTGGCCCAGACAAGGGATAACTCAATGAGATTTAACACCATTATGAAGACCTCTGGCTGCAGTGACCATACTAGCTAGTATCTACTGGCAGCTGTGAGAAGCTGGATGCTTCCAATGATCTAGATGATAAAATGCTTTAACTAATTTAATCTTCAATGACAACCTAAGGAAACTGTGTCACAGACGGGTTGAATGACCTGCCAAGACAGCAAGTGGCAGAATCATGGCTTACCACCTTCCAGAGGTGAGTGTAGGACTGAGCTGTTGGCATTGGAGGATCAGTAATCTCTCCTGTCCTGGGGATGCTCATTTGAGCGTTTCTCCAGGCTTAAATGATCAATTTGCCCACAGGATAGCAGAAAATTAAAAATATTTTTTTTGACCATGTTTTGTGGCTTGCAGGATCTTAGTTCCCCAACCATGCATTGAACTTGGGACCCAGCAGTAAAACCACTAACCTCTGGACCACCCAAGAATTCCTGCAGAAACTTCTAACATCAGCCACTTGTTCAAAACTGTACAGCTGCCCGGGATGGAAGTGAAGGTGATTTCACACCTGCCACCCCACCAGACACTGTCACCTGCCTGGTCTCACCTTCCATCACATCCTTTTTCCCTCTCTTGTTTTCCTGCCTTGCCCTTCCTACCACCCAACTCTGGAGTCCAAACATTCACTGGCCTTCCCTGCCCCTCTCCCTTTTTGCCAGCAGGACATGGTAAGCAGGTCATTAGAAGCAGCTGAGGACATTTGTCTCCATTGACTTGAAAAAAACGTAGACTTAGAGATCCATGGAAATTTTACATAAAAAGCAAGATGATAAGATGATAACACACTGTATGGGATTTTTCTTCAAAATCTATTTTCTTTAAACTGTTCTATGTTCTATAAAACAGCTTTAGCATGGCAGAATCTTATAAATGAGGAGGAGCCCTACTTCTTCATTCCATCCAATTTTAATGAGTCACTCATTTATTTATTCATCAGACATTAACTGACTCTGATTGCTCAAAAGCTATATAAATTAGCAAACACAATAGTGAATGAGGCAGTGTAGTGTAGGGATTAACTGCAAAGACTCTTCACTGGCTTCTACCGCTTGCGAGGCACATCACCTTTGGTGAATAAGTCACTGAAGTTCTCTGGGCATCAAAATTTCCAGTCTATAAAACAGAGATGATAATCTCTGTCAGGGTTGTTATGAAGGTTAAACAAGCTTATATGTATATATAATATATATCAAGTGATGAGTCAGAAGAGTGCCTAGTATGTGGCTTTTAAGTCGCTTTTGTTAGCATTCTTATAAAAATGTGTTTTCATAGAGACCAAGAAGGACCCCCCCCCAAGTCTGGAAAGATGAGGAGGTCCTTGCTAGGTCAATGAGGGAAAGGCATTCCAGGCAAAAGGAACAGCACGTACGAAGGCTTAGAGGTGTCCACCAGCAATGCCAGTTGGGGGAACTGGGAGTTGGGAGCAGGCTACATGGTACAGGGATACTGCGTGTGCTGTATACAGATGGATGCCTGTGCCGTGTCAGGCATTTAGGACTTTATTCTAATGGTAATAGGGAGCCAGTGAAGGCCTCTAAGTGACAGAGCCACTGTCTGAGGCAGGTGCTTTGGCAACAGTGTGGGGGATGATATAAACCTGGAGGTGAGACTTCCTCCATCCCTTCAAAGTCCAGGAGGGAGGTGGTGAGAGATGCCCAGACCATGAACCCTGAAAGGAGAGAGCAGATGGAAGAGATGGGACAAGAAAACCCACAGGATGGGGGCTGACGGCTGGGGTAGGAGAGGGCAGGGCTGGGGCAGCCCCCCAGGTGTCGCCCTGGGACGACATGGCCTTATATTAACAGTAAATCAACACAGGAAACACAGCAGGAGGATCAGGCAGAGGGCGCGTTTGTGATGCTCTGGGGAGGGACGGGCAGAGGTGATGGCTTCCGTGTGGAGCACGTTGTGTTTAAGTTCTCCTCCCAGGGGTTGTTCTGCCTGTGTGGGGTTTCATGGGGCGCCACCCAAAACACACACACACACTCTCTCTCTCACTCACTCACTCTAAGAAAACAGTTACTGTGTCTTACTCATTTGTGAATCCACCCCCTCCTTGTCCCCACCCGCCCCAACACCACATCAGGCACACACTGTGTGCTCGGTGACTGCAGCTAAACTGGGTTTAATAGAATCCAAGCTTGCTCCCTGCCCAACCCTCTAGATCGGGTAACTAGGTCACAAACACAACCATTCCACCTCCTGCTCTCTGGACTACTGCTGTGCTGCCTTGGAGGAATCCAAGAGAAGCCCCCCCTTTCACTTGAGGGGGGGCCAACCTGCCTGGCACCCTGCTGTTAGCCCCAGAGATGCCATATCAACCTTGAGACTGGGCCCTGTTCAAGGACTTCCACCGCCCCACCCCCGCAACATACACACACAGGAAGAGAACAGGGGCCTGAGGCCCATCAGTGGATGGAATGGAGTGAAGAGCATGACAGTGAAAGCGGAGAGATCAGCCTGACAAAACGAGCCTCCTTGGAGACATCGTCCCCAAGAGTGACAGAGTCCTCCCCCCCGCCCTCCCGCCCCCATTCCTGTCTGTCACCCACACAAGGTGCCGCCCTGGATTGAGCTCACAGCTCTGAGGGCTTTCCCTGCTTTCCACAGGGCCATCCCTATGGAAAGTTGGGAAATAAAAGACTCCAGTTTTATATAAATCCAGAGACACCAGACCCCAACAATGGAGCATTCTCATTCCAAGTACAAGCTGGACCCCTTCATCTGAGGGCTGAGGATGGACAGGAGAGGGCTCGTGGTGTGCAAACATGCATGCCTGTGTGCACATGCGTGTGAGTGTCCCCCCCACAAGGTCCTTGTTGGCATGACCGTTGCCCGTGATGCACCCACATGTGTGCCCTTGTGTCTGTGTGTGCCCACGTGTCTATGTGCGATGATCATGTATCTGTGTGCAGTGCCTGTCTGGGGGAGGGGCAGAGGGAGCGATGGGGTGCATGTTTACAAAGTTGCCAGTCTGTTTGTGAGCAAGTGCGTAGGCGTAGGTTTGGGTGTGGTGATGGGAACAGGAGCCATATGTTTGTGGTAAGAGAGATCTGCCCAGGTGTCTGTGAATAAGGATGGGTCGGGTGAAGCAGAGCAGCCATCCTTCTGCCTGAGACCCTGCCCATCCTTCCCATCCTTCCTGGGCTCACCTCCAAGGGCAGGCACCTTTGCCAAAAGGGCGCCAGTTTGATGCCCTGGGCAGGGCTGGCTGCCCAGCAGGAAGGCACAACCTCTTGCAGGCCCGGGGGAAGGATGAGCTCATTCTCGGCAAGTTGAAAGGAGCACATGAAAGTGTGGGGTGGGAGCAAAAATTCACTTTGCCTCTGGTGTGGCTGACAGAACAAACACCTCCCCACCCCACGGGAGGCCCCGTCCCAAGTTGGGGAGCGTCGCAAAGGGAGAGAGGCTCTGCCTGTCCTGGTGGTGGAGACCTGGGGGATACCCCCTCAAAAAACCCCCTGGACTGCAAGGGCCTCAGAGGGTAGCCCTGGGATTAGATAGCAAAAGACTGGGAGGCTGTCAGAGGAAGGAAGCTGGAGGGAAAAGGGCTTCTAGTAGGAGAAAAATTTGAGCAAAGGCCCTGAGGCAGAAAGATGCCCAGTTCGCCTGAAAGACTTAGAGCTAAAGGAAGCTTAAAGCTCCTCTTGAGGCTGCCGCCTCAACCGTCTTGGGAGAAAACCGAGACCCATAGCGAGGGCATGCTTCTGAGCCCCAGACGCAGGAGCGAGGGCTCCTGCCCTCCAGGTCAGCGTTCACTCTGCTGCTCCCGAGAGCCTGCAAGGAAGGAAGCCAAGGAGCCAGGCTGCTGGTTTCTCTTCCTTTGCTTTCTCATCCCCAGCTAGGCTGAGTCGGGGACCCCCTCCCTCCGCCAGCAGCTAGCTGTAGGACACTGACCAAGTCACTTTACCTTTCTGGCCCCTCCTCTCCCTTAGGAATTGGGCACCTGGGAATGCTGACTTTGAGTCCCTAGGGAGCTGAAGTTTGTCATGTCATTCTCCAGTCCCCAGCAAGAGCAACGTGGGTGCTGTATCTTCAGTGTAGGTGCTCAAAGAAGTGTTTTTCTCTTAAGGCTTTTTTTGATGTGGACTATTTTTAAAGTCTTTATGGAATATGTTACAATATTGTTTCTGTTTTTTACGTTTTGGTTTTTTGGTCTGTGAGGCATGTGAGATTGAACCAGCATCTTCTGCATTGGAAGGCAAAGTCTCAACCACTGGACCACCAGGGAAGTCCCAAATAAGTGTTTTTAAATAAAGGAAAGAAGGAATAATGGGCTCCTTGATTCTTCCTCTCCCACCCTCCTTTGAGAGCCTCAGCCTCTCCCCTTCCCTTCATGTAGGGTGAAGGAGGCCCAGAATCACAAAGATCTTGAAAGGGAAGGCAGTAAAGACTAACAACCTTGACTGCACAGAGGCTCTGACTTCTCCCTGTCTCTAGGTGAATGCCTTTGAGAGTGCCATTTCCTTGCAGCTTTGGCCTTGCTGAACACTGCTGTGGTGAGGGGGCTGGAGGAAGGGCCTGGATCGCTAGCAGAAAATGCGGGTAGCTGGATCTGGAAAGAGCCCTGGCAGGAGTGAGCCCCGCTCACTGCCTCTCTGCTCAGGGGAATATCACAAGCCCTCCAGTCCCAAAGCTGAAGGGTTGAGCTAGTTCTGGAACCTCCCATTTCCCATGCCGATTTTTCCTCAGTTTTTTCTAATTTCAATTACCCTCCTTTTTTGAGGCCCTCTTTCACGTTAAATTTTTTATTGCCCATTTCTTTCTTTTATGATAGCAGCTATATTTCTTCTAACCTTGTAAAACACACACATGCACAAAACTAGTCTTCAGTTCTGTTCACTCACTCAGTCGTGTCCAACTCTTTGTGACCCCAGGACTGCAGCACGCCAGGCCTCCCTGTCCATCATCAACTCCTGGAGCTTACTCAAACCCATGCCCATTGAGTCAGTGATGCCATCCAACCATCTCATCCTTTGTCGTCCTCTTCTCCTCCCACCCTCAATCTTTCCCAGCACCAGGGTCTTTTCAAATGAGTCAGTTCTTCGCATCAGGTGGCCAAAATATTAGAGTTTAAGCTTCAGCATCAGTCATCACTCCTTCCAATGAATATGGGGATAGAAATCAGATCTTGGTCATCTTGGGGTGGGGCCTGACTAGGAGCAGGCATGAGGGAACTTAGGGCTACTGAAAACGTTCAAAGTCTTGATCTAGGCGATGGGTTACACAGGTATACATATTTGTCAAAATTCACTGAGCTGTGCAGTTAAGAACTGTGCATTTTACTGAGTATAGGTTATACTTCGATAAACTACTGCTAGCAGAAAAGACACCCGTACAGAGAAATACACAGACCAGGCAAGATCAGTTTAATGAATTATAAAGCAAGTACCCACATAAACACCACCCAGAATAACTGGTGCCCCCATGGAGTCCATAGTGCTGGCTCTCCTTGGACCCCAACTCCCACACACTGGGCATCAGGCCCCCCAGATTTAAGGGAACGCAGAGACCAGGGATGAAGGCAGACCATGGGCTTTGGAACCTAGAATTTCCCATCAGGGTGACCCCAGGCTTGACTGCAACTCCTGTTCTGGTGAGTTGAAGGAACAGAAAACACACCCGTTTCCCCTTTCTGGGAGGGGGGTTTCCGAAACAGCCTCCCCAGGGAGAGTCTTGGCTGGGGGGTGGGGGGTGTCCCCAGTGAAAGTCCGGGAGAAATGTGCCTTCCCGCATCCCTGCTAAAAATAACCCCAGGCAGCACTGCCAGCGCCACCCGAGCAGCAGGAAGGACGGAACCAGGTTTTGCTTTAAACTTGGAAGCAGCGCAGCAGTTGGGGGTGAGGGAGGGGTAGGGGGAGACAGGCTAGGGGTCTGAGAGTCTGCTCCCACCCCCAGCTCCAGCTGGTCCTCTCAAGGGTGCCTGGGAGGGGTGTTGCGGGGGGCGGGGGTGACAGGGCCTCCCCACCGAGCAGAAAGCCCAGGAAGGCTGGGGATGCGTGGGGAGGGGTCTCTGTCCTGCTAACTGGAGCGTGCAGGCTGAAAGGTCAGGAATCACGTACTCCACTGGGTCCCCACCTCCTTTAAGAAGGGCTCTGCCCCAGCCGCCCACGCCAGGCTCCCTCTGCCGCCCCTGCCCTCCTGCAGCGGGGCCACCCGCCCTCCACCCCCAGGGAGGGGGGGGCTTCTGGCACACACAGGGTTGAAGATGGTCACTTCATTGTCCCCAGCTCTGTCTGGCTTGCGCTCTGCCCAAAGAGATTGGGAGGTCTTCAAGGGCGGGTGCGGTCCAGAGGCGAGGAATTTCCCTGGAAACGGGAAGTACAAGATGTGTCAGAATGGGATCCCAGCACGAGAAGCCGGCGGCTGGGCAAAGGGAAGAGGCCCTCCTGGCCACCCTCTTCCCCCGCAGCGCCCCCACCCCGCACGTGCGTCAGAGGCCTGCACGTGGTGACAGGACCATTCTCCTGCGACCCCAGTTTTAAGAACAACCACAAGTGGAATGTGTGCCCTACTCCAGGCACTATACTGACCGTACATAGATGACCTCATTCAATCCTCAATCAGCAAGCCTATGCCATTGGAATTCTATTTGCTGATGATGAAACTGAGGCTTAGGGGGATGATACACCCATCCTCGGCTGTGGCTGGTAGAACGTGGCAGAGACAGGGCTTGAAGTCATGATTTGGGACACAGAGAACGTCCAGGGTGAATGTCCAGAGAACAGTGAGGCAGAATTTTGGAAACTGGATGGTCCGAAATAATTTAGGACACTGATTGTACAGCAACATGATACTTTGGTAGAAAAAAAGAGCAGTGGATTTAGAGCCCAAATTTGGACTACCAGTTAGGATATTGGCCAAGGAACTTAACCATTCTGATCCTCAGTTTCCATCTCTACAAAATGAGTACAATGATCCTTTCATAGAATTGCTGGAGAGTAATGAACTGGGAGAAATATCAATAACCTCAGATATGCAGATGACACTACCCTTATGGCAGAAAGTGAAGAGGAACTAAAAAACCTCTTGATGAAAGTGAAAGAAGAGAGTGAAAAGGTTGGCTTGAAGCTCAACATTCAGAAAACAAAGATCATGGCATCTGGTCCCATCACTTCATGGGAAATAGATGGAAAAACAGTGGAAACAGTGTCAGACTTTATTTTTTTGGGCTCCAAAATCACTGTGGATGCTGACTGCAGCCATGAAATTAAAAGACGCTTACTCTTTTGAACTGTGGTGTTGGAGAAGACTCTTGGGAGTCCCTTGTACCGCCAGGAGATCCAACCAGTCCATTCTACGGGAGATCAATCCTGGGTGTTCATTGGAAGGACTGATGCTAAAGCTGAAGCTGCAATACTTTGGCCACCTCATGTGACGAGTTGACTCACTGGAAAAGAGTCTGATGCTGGGAAAGGTTGGGGGCGGAAGGAGAAGGGGACGACCGAGAGTGAGATGGCTGGATGGCATCACCGACTCTGTAGACATGAGTTTGAGTGAACTCTGGGAGTTGGTGATGGACAGGGAGGCCTGGCGTGCTGTGATTCACGGGGTCGCGGAGAGTCGGACATGAGTGAGTGACTGAACTGAACTGAACTGAGCTGAATGAACCCAGCATTTTTCTAAATCTGAAAGACACCAAGCTTGGTCATGTTTCAGGCCCTTTGCAAGTGATTTTTCTGAGGCCTAGAACCGTAAGTCCCCACATGGTCACATACTGGTTGGTTCTTGCCATCTCGTTCTCAGCTCAAAGGTAACTGTCCTTACAGCAGCCTCCATTGACTACCCAGCCCACCCCATCACTTGCAATTGCACCACTGTATTTTGTTCTTTGCACTCAGCATGATCTGAGATTATCTTTTTCATTTACTTCTTTTATTTTGTTTGTTTGTGGCCTATCCTCCATCCCCAACTGCCAAGGAGGTAAAATTTCTTGAGAACTGGGACCTCAGTGGGGGGGTCAATGACCCCTTCCCAGTGCTCAGGGCTGCACGTGGCAAACAGGAGAACCTGTGAAACATTTATGAATGAATGAATGATTATGCCTTGGAAACAGCATTATATTGAAGTGTCTGCCTCTCTCTCAGGTCTTGAGGAGCCAAAGGGCAGTAAATGTGGGTTAATGGCGACTAGAGAGTATTTCAGGCCTGGCCCCAGCCCAACCCTGGGGCTCCTAAGCTGTAGGGAGCCATCAGGCTGCTTTGGTTTCTGGCTGCTCCAGGATAAAGGTCAACTCTTGCTGAACAGGAGGTTCTGTACCATCTGGGGCTGCCTGCCTCTGGCCACATCTGCTCAGGTTCCCCAGCCTGCACTCCAGGTTCAGGCCAGACCAAACAACTCAAAGTGCCCGCCAGAGAACCCAGGGCAGCTTCACGCCATGTGCCTTTATACACACTGTTCCTTCTACTTGGCACGCCCTGCACCCTTTCTCTGCCTGGCCAGCTCCTCTCAGACTTGAAAGACTGGCCTCCTCAGAGGAGCCCTCCCTGAGGCTTCTGGTCACACCCAGTCTGTGACTTCCCAGGGCATTATAGTGACTTGGTTATATGCATCTTCCCAAGTAGTCTGGAGATCTTTGGGGGCGGTGCACTGTACCACTTGGGGGATCTTAGTTCCCCGACCAGAGACTGAACCCAGACTCTCAGCAGGCCTGGAGTCCTAACCACTATACCACAAAGGAATTCTCTTACCTGGAGATTCCTTGAGGACAATGACCAGCTTACGTGTCCCTAGGTGAAGCACAATACCTGATGCACACAGTAGGTGCTTAATAGATGCTCCAGCACAGCTTTTGGACTTCAGATCCTAGGCACTAATGCAATTCCTGCGGCACAGAGTAGGCATTCATTAAGTGCGCACTGAAGGCATGAACCAGAGTAATCTGACCCCTCTTCTCAAGCTGGAGGCGAAGTGAGGAGTGGGGGTGGGGGTAGAAATGGAAGATGCTTCCTTAAATACAAGATGGTGTCAAGGGTAGAGGGCACGGAGGACCTCAGGAAACTTCCCAGGAGAAGGGACATACAAAACGCAAAGGTAAGAAGCAAACACAGGTGGATGGAGGCATATAAACAGGACTCTCAGTGAGCAAAGAGCGAAAAAGAAGGAAGGATAAAAGAGGAAGAAAGAACTGAGCTCAGAAGGGACAAAATGTGCCTGTGAGAGCTGCAGAGGACAGGAAGCCAGAGCCCAGGCCAGGCCAGCTGACTACAGGATGTCTGGGGCCCTTGCTTCAGCTCCGGGGTAGATAAGGGTGGCATGGGCAGCATCCTAGGGTGAAAGGGCTGGATGAAAGGTCACATGTCACCAGGCTTGGGGACACCTTGGGAAACTCTTTGTCTCTTAGAAGAGGCTTTGTTATGAAACAAAGAACCCCAGATATCAGAGTCACAAATCTAGCTTCTTGCCCTTGAGTGAGCAACTGAGCTGTTCAAGCCTCAGTCTTCCCATTAGGAGAATGGGCACTATTCTCCTTCCTGTAGAGGAACACGAAGATCATAGTGAGCATAGCGAGTTAGGAAGTATAAGTGAAATGGACACACCCTGATATGGCCAGGGATCTGACATAATGGTGGTGATTTCTGCCAAAGCCCTGCTGTAAATGTAAATGGGTCCTTGGAGAGGCCATGTACCACAGAAGTTCTGAGTTCAGAGACCTGGATCCAAGTCTGGGTTCTTAGTTCCCAGAGTGGTTCAGTTCAGTTCAGTTCACTCAGTCGTGTCTGACTCTTTGCGACCCCACGAATCATAGCACGCCAGGCCTCCCTGTCCATCACCAACTCCCAGAGTTCACTCAAACTCATGTCCATAGAGTCGGTGATGCCATCCAGCCATCTCATTCTCTGTCGTCCCCTTCTCCTCCCGCCCCCAATCCTTCCCAGCATCAGTCTTTTCCAGTGAGTCAACTCGTCCCAGAGTGGAACAGTGAGACAAAGTTTACTCCCAGGTGAGGGGCTGGGTGCCAGCCAAGAGATGACTGAGGCTGCCCATAGCCAGCAGGCCTGACCACTTACCTCCACCACTGAGTGTCCCCTGGGGCCTCTGCATTTCAGCCTGTCCAAGGGGCTGAAAATGGTTTTCCTGCTGTCATATTATACTTCCAGGCATGTATAGCCTCTCAGGAGGCAGAGTTCCTGGAATCATTTGAAGGGTAGGAGGAATAGGACTCTGAGGCTTGAGAAATGGAGGGTTTGTGATTCAGATACAGACCTAAGTCATTTAGCAGGACACTCAGAAGTGCTGGCTTTGCTGTGAGACAGACCTAAATGTGGATCCCAGCTCTGTTACTTCTCTAAGCCTCAGTTTCCTTAACTGTCAAAGGTGGGTACAGAAGCACCCACCTCCTAGAGTCACTGTGAAGAGTAAATGAGTTTGTATATATAAACCCCTGAACCCAATGCTTGGTCCCTAGGAGGCAATGGACCTTAGCTCTTATTGTGAATAATAACATCACGTGCTCTTGGGGGAGGAAGGCTATATCATAAATGTATTGATCTCTGAATGTCAAACCCACTTTGAGGAGATTAAAGTGGTCACAACTCAAAAATTATTTTGTAACCAAGTGTCAAATTCCATTTTGCAGCTTCTATTTGGTATGCTTGACTCCTAGGGTGGGGAGAGTGGGGGTAGAACCCCCCACCCCGACTCCCACCTCTGATTTGTTCTGTGACTGATGCCTGGAGGATCAAGGTTTAACAAGTCTGCCAAGGTTTTGGAGTGGGGGGTGGCAACTTAAATAGAGCCTTCAGTTCACTTCTCTAGCTGGGCTCAAGCACACTGCTGAAGCACTCAGGAAAATAAGGGTGCCAAGGAGTGGCAGAGGGGGGTCAACCTCAAAGGCCCAGAGAAACTTCAGACCCAGCTTGGAGTGTCCATGGCCTTGGAGGCTGTTTCGGGCTGGCTGACGGGAGGGAGAAGGGGACTGACGGCTTCAACCTCCCAGAGTCCAACTTTCCTCCAGGGCTTGCTCAGGCCCCCACTCTTACAACCCAGAAGAGTGTAGAACCCCTGGTGGGTGAGGGAGCCCAGGTGGGAGGTGGGCAGATGAGAGCAGGGGTGACAGGCAGCAGGACGCCACGGCTGAAGAAGGAAGTATAAATATAAAGCAGCCAGTGTAGGACTGGACAGAGGCCATATGAAACACACGGTACATTCCGGCCCCAGCGTAACAAACTGTACCAGCCTTTTTCAGAGCTGGGAGCACTGAGGGGAGGTTCCTTCGAGGCTGGCCCTGCCTGCTCCTCCCCCACTTCTCCCACAGCAGGGAAAGTCCCGATGTTCCTTTTGCAACCACAGGAAACCTCCTATCCCTGCTCACACTCTGTACCCAGTGTTTCTCTCAGCAGCTCCAGACGGGGAGGGAGCAATGAGGCGGGTAGGGGCGAGGGGAGGGGAGAGCCTCAGCAGCCCAGGTCACGTCAGGGGAGGTGGCAAGCATCCCTGGGACACTGACTCACAGAGTCACAGCCTGGAAGAGCTGCAATGGGGGCACAGATGACGACGACGGGGAGGTGCAGGGAAGGAAGTGCCTGGCCCAAGGTCACACAGCCAGTTGTGCGCCAGGGAGGGACCAGAGGGCATCCAGAGCTGGGCAGTGCTGGGCAGCTCTCTTGGGTGTAGTATGCAGGAGTGGCAGCCCAGGGAACAGACAGTGCCTGGGGAGTGAGGGTGGGAAGCCCAGATCCAAGGCTGCCTCTGAGCTCTGGTTGGCTCTGGGCACATCTGGCTTGGGTCCCCTCCACTCTTCCCAAACCCAGCCCGCCCTCTTAAATATTAGAGATAATGCATGGTGAAGTGCCTAGTGTGGAGGCGGGTCTGCGGTGATGTAAACCAGACTGAGTCACCTCCACACCTTCTTTCTCCTCCTCCACACACACAGCTCAAAGCCTAGAACCTCCTGGGATCTTTCTCCCATATCATCATCTCCTTCCCACTGAATCCCTATAGCTCTCACACGTTTGGTACTCACCACCTGCTAGCTTGGGTTATTATTTAACCTCACATGCCGTGTGTTTGTCTCTTCAACTGGCCTGCAAACTGCCCAAGGGCAGGAAATCATTTCAATACACCTAACATTTATTGAACATCAACTCCAGTGCCACTCTTGGCCTGTGGGGATGAGCTCAAGACATGGGAGAAGGCTCAGAGAAGCAGACTTTGTTTCTGCCTCAAGGACTTTTTAATCTGGTTAGAAGAACAGGATTAGTAAACAGATCACTAGAATATGAGACAGGCCACACGCTGTGCCCTGAGAAAGGTACAGACTGAGTGTGATGGGCTTTCAGAGGAGACAGGAATCAGATTTGGCTGGCACTGTTCCAAACAGGCTTTATGAGCTGGGGCTTGAGAGGTGGGTAGACCTTGCAGGATGGGCCCTCCCAGCATGGGGGAAATGGCACAGCAGACTGTGGAGGTTGGAAGGAGGGAGAAGAAAGGACTTTCTGAATTGTGTTGGAAACTTTTTTAATGACCTTCTTATTAGGAGCGAATGCAGCCTTACATATGGTAGGCGCTCGGTATGTAAGTCCTTTGTCCTCACGCTGGTCCAGGAACCTTTAGGACAAGTGCTCAGGGACCTCTTTCTGCAGAAGGATGGGTAAGAAGACGTGGCCGCGAATACACCCAGGTTTGGGCTGGACGAAGGGAGGGGTCAGGCTCGGGTTTGGGGTCGTCTTCTTCCACCCCGCCGCCCACTCCCACCCGCTAGTGTCCAGGCTCTTCCTACTTACTCCTGGCGTTCAGCCAGGGGGTTCCCAAGCTAGCCGAAAGTTGGGCTTGGTTTGCCAGTCCCTTGGAATCACTGGAGTCTCCAGACTTGTGTGAAGAAAGGATCAATCAGGGAAGGGGTCGGAGAACGGGGAGGCTCCGGGGAGATGGCTTGAACTGGCCCCCGCTAGCGGGCTTCCGTTGTCACGTGACCGCATCCCCGGTCTCGCAAGTATGGGGCTGGCGCGTCTCTTGCTCTCCTCCTCCAGAGTCCTGGACTGAGCACCCATGGGGCTTGGGCGGCAGCCTGGGTGGCTCCTTCTCTCACGTTAGCTACCAATTCCTGCCCCCGCCCCTTCCCACTGTGCCGCCCCAGGCCCCCACTGGCCCAGGGATCCAAACCGGAACTCAGGTGGGGGATGGAGTGATCTGGGTTTGCTAAGGCCGGTGATCGGCAGAGCCTCAGGGACCCCTGGGCCGGGGGGGATCTGGGGATGGGTGCTAGAGTTGTGCACCAGCCCGCGACCGTCCCCGATGTCTGCGCCGGGCCCGGCCCCAGCTTGCACTCGCGGGACCGCGGCGGCGGCAGCGGGGAGGCTGCGTGCCGAGCGCAAGCCGCGAGCACAAACAGGGCGAGGAGGCTGGTGTGAGCGCCTGGGCCCGGTGCCAGCGCGCCGGGGCTGGAACACAATGTCCCGAGCGAGCGGGCGGGCGAACGGGGAGCGAGAACAGCCTGACTCAGCAGCTGGGTAAGTGGGTGTGCTCGCTCACCAGATCAACCGCTCTCGCAGCCTGCGGTCAGCGACGACTCAACTCTCTTGGAGGCTCCCTCGAGCTGGAGGAACGAGCCTACGGCCCGCTCGCGGCTCCCGCCCTTGCCAGTCCCTCTGGACCTCCACGTGGCCGGTTCGCGCAGCCCTCTGCCTTCTCGCCCCTCCATTCCAGCGTTTTGCGGCCCCCCGGCCGGACCTGAGTGGGCTCTGCCCACTCGGGAGGGGCATTCACCTCACCCAGCCAGGTGTGGCTCGCCAGACAAATTGATCGTCCCCTTCTCCCACCACTCTGGGAGGCCTCTGGAAGTCTTGGCATGGTGGGGGGTTGTAACTCTCAATTGCAGATGGAGGTAGAAATTCGGTCTAGGGTAGCGGGGGTCAGAAGAAGACGCTGGGAGAGGTGGGATGGATGCAGGGCAAGGAAGTCTTCCCTATTTCTGTCTTCGGTTGACCCAGAGTTCAGAGTCTCTTCCTGTCCCCTCCCCTCAAAACCACTAGGCCCCTGAAGATTACCCCGCAGGGAAGGAGAAGCAGGTGGGGAGGTGCTTTGAAGCCTGAGACCCCACTTTTCTGCCTTACCCACCCTCCCACCCAAAGCCACAATAAAGACCCACGAATCCTGCCACCCAGCCACAAGACTTCTCCTTCCTCCTCTGGGCCTGCCATCCCCTGGGGTCTGGTGGGGCCATTGTGAGGATGACAGCCGCAGGGCGGGAGCTCAGATGTCTGCGCAGACCAGGACTCTTCCTGGGGGGTGGGGACCTTTCCGACACCCCAGGCTCCTGGGGTGTCTGCAAGGTCCCCACCCCCCCACCCCACATCCCAGGACACAGTGTACCTGGAGCGTGCCAGCGCAGGCAGGGAGGGGCTCCATCCTCTGCCAAGTTCCAGGAAATGCCCTGGCAGTCAGCACAGTCCTGGGCTCCAGGGCCTTCCAAGGTAGGGGGGGGAGGGGGAGGGGGGGTGGGATCCTAGGCTGCTGACATGCCATGCCTCACCTGGGCCTCAACCCCCACTTCCCAGGCATCTCAGGCACCTCTGTAGCCAAGAGGCGATGGATGCCAACCATCTTCCCACACATACAGGCATCCTTCCCACACATGTGCTTACCCAGCCAACGCTCACCAAATCCCTCAGTCAGGAGCCACTTTCACTGTTGTCAACTCCAGCCTCCTACCTGATGTATGAAATCTTTCCACAGTATCCCAGGCCAGTGTTCTGAAGCTGTTTGCATACCCACTGTGACGAGGACACTCTTACGAGGCAGCCACAACTCTTCAGGATGTCCCTGTGTCCAAGTCCAATCGCCTAGAGGTTACCTGCCCTCACATGGCCCAGGAGTGACGGAACTCACCCTCAGGTCCCTCACACCAGCTCCTCCTCCTTGCCTGCAGTGACCTTCCTACTGCCCAAACTCACCATGAAGGAGGATTAATTCTTAACTCTTGGGGCTTCCCTGGTGGACCAGTGGTTACGAATCTGCCTTGCAACGCAAGGGATGTCGGTTCGATCCCTGGTCCAGAAAGATCCCACATGCCATGGAGCAACAAAGCCTGTGTACCACAACTACTGACCCCACACTCAAGAGCCCTTGAGCCACAACTGCTAAAGCCCGTGCACCCAGAGTCCATGTGCTCTATAGCAAGAGAAGCCACTGCAATGAGAAACACTGCAACTAGAGAGCAGCCCCCACTGGCTGCATCTAGAGAAAGCCTGTGTTCAGCAGTGAAGACCCAGTGCAGCCAAAAATAAAAATCTAAAAAAAAAAATTAACTTTAAAAATTCTGAACTGTTTTCTCTCCTTCACCATCTATTACCAAATTCTTCCCACTCCTGCTTTTATTACAAGGTGTATTCTTAGTTACTTTCCTCACCCTTTCCTTTCTAATACCGTAGATTCCACCTTTGGCCCAAATTCCCACAGTCACTGCCACACTGTCCTTTCTGAGCCAGGTTTTTCCTTCCTCCTACACACCCTGCTGGAATAATCTTTCTCAAACACTGTTTATTGTGTATGTTATCAACTTCAGACTCTTCAAGCACACTGGGTACACCAGCTACTAATCTGTGTGTTCCATACGAAGGGGCCCACACTCGTTCATGGTGTACCCAAGCCACAGAAACCGGTGCATAGTAGGAAGGCGTCCAGTGTTCCTCGAGTGTCCAGTCCATTGGGTTGTGCCTCTTCTCTCCTCACAGTTCTCTTTCCTGGCTTGGTCTCCTTGTCAGCATCAAGCCTATTGGTTTCCTGATGCTCATGCAGGCCCTTTTGTTTTGAGCAGCCCTGGTTTTTAAATTTTCCAGAATCTTTAGGGTAGAGGTGGGGAATGAGAAGAGAGAAGCTGACATCCAAATTAACATCAGAGTGAGTGAAGTCGCTCAGTCCTGTCTGACTCTTTGCGACCCCATGAACTACCAGGCTCCTCCATCCATGGAATTTTCCAGGCAAGAACACTGGAATGGGTTTCCATTTCCTTCTCCAGGGGATCTTCCCCACCCAGGGATCGAACCCGGGTCTGCCGCACTGTAGGCAGACACTTTACTGTCCGAGCTACCAAGGTTGTGCCAAATACCAACTCTAAAGTACTAGAGTGCTGAATGGAATGAGTGGAACAGAAAACCACTGAGGAGGGTGGAGGGCAGAAAAGAGCAAGTAGCGGCTGTGGGAGGGAACTTGCCATTGGCGAGTCCAGCCTACCTAGCTCTGGGTCGCTGGTCTGATGCCCTTAAGTTGTTCTCTTTCTTGGCACCACATCACACACGCACACACAAACACACAGACCCAGTGAGCTCGATCGCATCACCACCTTATAACCCAGCTCAAAGGCTCTGATAATCTCCACCCTCCTTGGATCATTTTGTCATCAACTTCCCTCTACGCCTTATGGGTGGCCTTTAATCTTTCCTATATTTTATTGCTTCATTATGTCCTATAATATTTTCAGCCTCAAATATTATAAGCTCCTTCACGGCAGGGACAGGGTTATTTGTTATTTAATATCATCTGCCTTGAAAGACTAAGATTGGGCTCTTGGATTTTGAAGGCCACAGTGACCTAGGTCCAACACTTAGCTGTATGGCCTTGGGCAAGCCTCTTCACCTTTCTGAGCCTGCCTCATCTGTAAAGGGTGATAGAGATACGTACCGTGCAGAATGAGAGGCAAAGATTACAGAGAACACCAAGTGCTGGCTGCAAAGTGAGCAGACAACAGCCTGCACTGTGGGAGCTTTTCTTGAATTGGGGGATGAGGTACTTTAACTACTGTCCTCCAACCCACCACTAAGACATTTCTAAGTGAGTAAAAGGACATTGTTGCCCGTTAACACCAGGTAACCTGGGATGCATAGCCACTTTACCCTGACTCAAAATAATAAACGAGGGCAGGGTTCGGATCCAGCGCCGCCAGAACGCAATGCCTAAGCCTGATGCCAAGCACGATCCAAGCTCAAAGAACGTCTGTCGAATGAACTGAACCTGTCCTGCCCTCAGCTTTTTGGAGCACCAGCAAGCGAAAAGCAAAGATTGAAAAGGCCGCCCACGCCGCCTCCCCAGCCCAGTGTCTCTAGCAACCTTGTTTCGCTAAGGTCTCGCCTTCCCTGGCCCGCGTCTCCGCCCCTGGTTGCCTTGGAAACAGTGACGTGTACGCGAGAGGCGTGACCTTTCTCCATCCTCTCCCGGAGACCCGGGGGCCCCTTTCTCATCCCGACCTGGGAGAGGATGAGGTTGGGGTCCTCGAACTGGCTGACCCTACGCCTGGCGTGGCGCTAACTCCGCCCAGCTGGCTGCCCTCCTCGGTCGCGGGACTCGCCGGATTAGCGGGCACCCCAACCCCCAGCCCACCCGGCACCGGTGGTGAGCTGGCCTGGGGGGTCCGGAGAAGGCCGGCTTCAGGCCCTAGGATCTCTCTTCATCCCTTCCCCTCCCACCCCCGACGGGCCAGTGGATCCGGAGAACCAAGGCCCAGGGCTCGGCCGGGGCCCGCTTCTTCCCATGCCGCTCTCGATCGTGCTCCGTGTCCTGGGGGTGGGCGGGAAGGCTGGGACCCTCTCCGCACCCCAGGGCGCGCCGGGCGCCGCGAAGCGCGGGAGGGAAAGAGTTAAACAAGGTGCCGGCGACGGGAGTGGGGGATGGGAGCGGAGGGAAAGTGAGAGCGGGGGCGGGGGCGGGGGGCCCGAGCGAAAGAACATCCTGTGCCCGCCGCCGGATGCGCGCGGGGCGGGGGAGCAGTCGGGGGAGGCGGGGCGGGAGGAGCCTCGGCCTCCGCCCCACGCCCGCTCCTCCTTCTGCGGGGGGCGCCGCCCCCTTCGCTTCCCCGGCTTTTCGCCGCCTTTTCCCCTCGTCCCCACGCCTGCGCCGGCGTCACGAGCTACTCTAGAGGCCCGCCAGCCGGGTCCCCGGCCCGGGGTTTGCGCGAGCTTGGACGCACGGTCTCGCAGCGCTCGGGGTCCACGTCAGGGCGCGGGCTGTCCCCAGACGTGCACCTCTCCGCTCTCTGCGGGGGCAGCTCGCACGTGCAGAGCTTCCCCAGTTCACCCGGAGTCACGGGCGTACAGCGTCGCGTTCAGTTCTGATGGCGCGCTTCCGTGTAGTAGGCGGGTATTGATAGACCCATCTTCCGGAGGAGGAAACTGAGACTCAGATTATGGAACTTGCCCAAACCGAAGGTCGAAGGACTCCAAAGCGCTTTTCATTAGAGAGTAAGCTGATTTCCCCTTAGTGTCTCCTGGGCATGAGGGTGCGGGACCACCGCTGGGTCACACTTCTTAATGGCCTACTTGCACAGCAGGTCCCCAATAGCGTGTCAGTCTCCTCGAGTTAACTAGGCTGAAACACCCATGACTCGAGTCGTGATAGAGTAAGCAGGTAGTCTTAGGGTTTTACAAGTGGAAGGGTGGTTTTTAGGAACTGAGTAGCCCAGGGCAATGAGCTGGGTGCCCCTAGCTCTCCAGGTGGGGTTGAAGGGTTCAAGGAGGACTCCAAAACTGTCAAAGTAAATGGGTTACAGGAGTTGAGATTGATTAGCCTGAAGACGACCAGAGTGGGAGGGATAGAGGATAAGGAAGGGGCTGAATAATGCACGTTTCAGGCCTCATAGAGGCCAACCGTCTGTGTGCTCACTTCCTTCCCACCCCTGACATTTTTGTCCAAGGGAAAACCTGCTTATAATCGAAATTAGTCACATTTGGTGAGCTCTGTGTGCTGAGCACTGTTCTGGTAAACCCAAGAAGTAGGTATTACTATTTTATCCATTTTATAGGTGGGGGAAATGAGGCACAAAAAGATTACAAAGCTAACTCAGTAACTGAGCAGGAAGTCTGGGTTGAACCCACACTCACTAAATAAATTGCAGCTAACATGTTGGGAAATCAGCCCTGAATATTCATTGGAAGGACTGATGCTGAAGCTCCAGTAAATTCGGTCACCTGATTTGAAGAAAAGACCCTGATGCTGGGAAAGATAGAAGGCAGGAGGAGAAGAGGACAGCAGAGGATGAGATGGTTGGATGGTATCACTGACTTAATGGACATGAGTTTGAGCAAGCTTCCAGAGATGGTAAAGGACAGGGAAGCCTGGCGTACTGCCGTCCATGGGGTTGCAAAGAGTCAGACATGACTGAGCTACTCAACAACAACGTGATGGGAACATCATCAGCCTTCAAGGTGGAAAGCTGGTGCAGATGGCCGAGAAGTGTGCTAGGGCAGCCTGTGTCCTTTTGCCTTGGTGAGGGCAGGTAAGAAACTTGGGGTTGGCTGTGTGTGTATATGGCGTCTCAGACTTCTCTCTAGCCAGTATTCCAGACTTGGGGATTTGACAGGGGAAAAGAACCAAAACCCAAGTTCTCACTGAGAGCTGCAGCCTTCATTTATGTTCCCCAAGAACATTCACTGTCATGTGTTGTCACCATCATTTCACAAAAGCAAATGTATTTTAATTCTCCTCAAAAGAAGACAAACATCATCTGAATCAAAAGCAGTTACTCCCAAGAAAGAACAGTCCTTGACTTCCCACCAACAAATACACATTCTTTTTTTTTTTTCTTCTATATCGTGCTGTGGATTAGCAAAAACATACAGTGGGGCGGCTGCCTCTGCTTCTGATCCCTTTGAATCATTTGAGAGCAGAACCAAAAAAAAAGAAATAGGCTTAGATATAGCAGGAAGGAATTAGCTTAGAGCCAATAAAGAACTCTGCATCTTTGGAGAGCTTTAAAGAGCAGGTGAGCACTGCATTTGTTTAGGATGTGAGGGTCATGGGGTCAGCTCCACAGACTGAGGAGGCCAGTAGCCCTGGGTCCTCCTTAGAAGAGGGCTGGAACTTTGTTCTGAAGGACCTCTCCTCGGATCCACCAGGGGAGTCGGGACCTAGAACAGTTGCATCAGGCAGCCATTTCTTGCCCAAAGTTCATGGAGCCTGATAGGTGGTCTCATGGCAGTGGAGGGAGGGGGCCTCCAGCGGCTTCTGTCACCTTTCACTGCGGGGAGTCCGTGTAGTCATCCACTGGTGGGCTGCACCCCACAGACCTGTAAGCCTCAGAGTTGCCCAACCTTGAGACCAAAAAAAGATCCTAGGACAGCAACAAAGACATTCATAATGCTGAAGATGGGTGGGTGGTATAACAGCCCACAGGGTATAATGGCACTTTTTCTCTGTTAGGAGCTGGATTAATTAACTTTAGTAGTCTTAGGCGGATCTAGTATAAATCCAGGTGAAATCTGTAATTCCCTTGCCAATCCTACTCCCCATGAGGCAGCAAACCCAAACCACCAGGGACTTAACTGCCGGTCCCCGGGTCATTTGATAATGTGTTCCTCTGGGGGTAAGATCCTGTGGTGAGAGCAGAAGTAAGTTTTCTGGATAGTTGGCATTCGTCCTTAGGCAGTCAACAGTTAGGCTCAGACGGTATTGACTAGTCACTTGTGGCAGACGGTATTGACTAGTCACTTCTGGGTTAACATAGCCCTGGGCTGATTGCCCCTGGGATGTTCAGTTTGAGTTCTTAGAGCTTAAGTTAGCCTCTGGTCCACCCGTGGAAAGAACAGGTTTCCCTTTCAGTTAAGTTGTTCTTTCATCCTTTCCATTAGCCTGGTCGAAGTGAGGGGAGGGGTGTCCGTAAGGCAAGTGGAAAGGCCAGTGTGTGTCATTTTTATCAGCCCATTCCTGAACTTCGTGGCTGGTTAAGTGGAGTCTTTGGTCATTATCGATGTCTGTGGGGGTCCTGTATTTGACACACAGCTATCCTAGACCCCAAGTAGTGGGTTTTGCATTGCTAGACTCAGGCAAGCCTTTGGCAGTGTAAGCTGCACGTGGCTGTTGTCCCTTCGCGGTCTGTGTCATTGCTCTGCCCCCTTCCACAGCTGGGACCAGAAGCCCAGGGGTACTCTTTATTTTGTTGTTGCCACAGGCCACAGCTAGACTTTTCAGCCACGTCCAATTCACAAGCCTGTCCCTGAATTAAGATCCCCTAAAGTCTGCGTCTGTAACTGTTTAGTGGTGAGAGGTTGGAGGTATGCTTGTCCTCTGTAGACCATCCACTTCTTTGCATTTTGTCTGTATTCACCAGCCATCCTCGTGCAGTCAGATGAGCTATAAGTGTAGGGCTGCTGCTTTTAAACTGAAAACAGAGGCTCCGAGGTTACCAGAGTGGAAGAGAATCAATTTAGTGGAAGAGAAAGACCTCTCTCATGGCAGTCAGCTGCCACAGGGCCCCACCTGCTGGTGAACAGCCACCTCGAGATCATGCCTGCGACCTTTTGTTCCCCATCCTTGACTTCTCGACATCTTGGGTGTTTCTTTGGCCTCCCGGCTGGCTGACCAGTCGTTGGGCTGCACCCCGCAGTCCCGAAAGCCTTGTGGTTGCCCTACCTCAAGACCAAAGAAAAGAGTCTGGAGACAATGATGGAGACCTCAGTGGTTTTTTGGACCAGAGTTTTGGGGAGGGTGTTGGTGCTGGTCTTAAGCAAAAGGTCCTGGAACAACAACCCGTGGATTATAGCTGGCAGGCCATAGCAGCAGCCTTCCCCACTCGGGGTAGGAGGAGACTACTATTTGTAGGGGGATTTGAGGTCTGGTTGGCTCGTCAGTTACCAAGGAAACCAGCTGGGGCATGGCCTTCACAGCCCCTCAGTTAAGAACCATCATGAAGGCAGATGTTTCCTTTAATAAATTAGTAAGTAGAGCAGGGGTGAGATCAGCCATTAGCTGGGGCAGGGGGCAAACCTGGTCATGTGAGTAGGATGCAGGCAAAATCGGGACTGGTCAAGGGACTTCCCCAGTTGTCCAGTGGCTGAAACTCTGAGCTTCTAATGCAGGGGGCCCGGGGTTCAATCTCACAAGCCACAACTAAGAGTTCTCATGCTGCAACGAAGATGGAAGATCCTTTGTACCGCAACAAAAGACCTGGCGCGACCAAGTTGTTTTTTTTTTTTTTTTTAAAGAAGGGACAGATAGAGCAAGGGAAGTACAAAGAGCAAGAGAACAGCCATCTTGAATGGACTGGCTATACACCCACCTTGGGGCTGTGTAGAGGGCCAGGAATGACCCTTGAGGAGGGCCGAGGAGGGCCGAGGGTGGAAAAGAACGGCTTCCCTGGGAGTGTTGCCTGCAGCCTGGGGTGATGTGGATGAAGGCTCTGAGTGGACAGACCTGGCTGGCTGCTGTAGCATCCTTGGTGATGTGTTTCCACGCCTCCTGCAAGCCCAGATGCAGCAGCCCAGGGCCCCAGGCCTTCCAACAGGAGGCTCAAGGCCAGGCAGGAGAAGCCCTGCTCAGGGCTGACTCTGGGCCTGCGCCTGGCTTGGACTCCTCCCTGTTCTGCACCAGAAGGTGAGGCCAGAGGCTGTGGGGATGCTGGGGGTTGGGGGAGAAGGAGGAGAGAAGGGTCTGGTTTCATCTGCCCCATTGTGGTGGTGGAGGTGGTGGAGACTGAGGCTTCCAAAGCTGGGTTCTCCTCCTCCAGGGTGGTGGCATTTTCCAGAGGCCTCCAGCCCCATCCAACCCTGTGTGTGTATGTTGGTGGGGGGATGAGGTGCGATACTCCCAGATTCAGGCCTCCAAGGTTTAATGGCACAGACCCCCCAGGTTTTAACCCTGGAGTTTTAGAATGCTAAATCTGGGTCCTCTCAGGTTACAAATGATCAAGGCAAGGGCCCCTTCTCCTCCAGAGACACACTGGTTAAGTGGGCCTGGCATCCCCGTATTCAGATTCTCTGACGTTCTGTCCTCCCATCCTCAAGGAATAACAGAAGTTATAACTTGTGCAGGACTGGTGGATGTTGGAGATGCAGAGACAACTGCCCTTATGAGCTTTTGGTCAACACTGAGGGGAACACGTGGATGCTGGAAGATAATGGATTTGCCTTGAGACTCTGGAAAACTTTGTAAGATGCTCGTCATCTTTTCATCCTCCAATGGAAAGGGGGGCCTTTGCCTACAGAAACACTTCAGGCCCAGAAGCGGAACCATGGCAAAAAGATCAAAGATGGGAGGGCCAGGCAAGTGAGGGAACAGGGCTGCCAGGGGCCACATCCCAAGACCCCGGACACCCCCAACCCCGCCCGACCCCCACAGCAAACTTCCAGAAATTGGACCTCTGCTGCCCTCTAATGGTGAAGCCCCCTTGTGGCTCAGATGGTAAGGCGTCTGCCTACAGTGCGGGAGACCCAGGGTTCAATCCCTGGGTTGGGAAGATCCCCTGGAGAAGGAAATGGCAACCCACTCCAGTAATCTTGCCTGGAAAATCCCATGGATGGAGGAGCCTGGCAGGTACAGTCCATGGGGTTGCAAACAGTTGGACACGACTGAGCGACTTCACTTTCACTTTTCACTTTGCCCTCTAATGGAGGAAAGGAAGCCTCTGGAGCTGGCTGCTGGGGCCCCACCAACCTGGTCCCCTAAAAATGGGGGCTGTGAAGGACCTTCCTGCCCCAGATCATCTGTTTCCCTGGAGTCTTGAATTTGATTTCCTGCAGCCTCCGAAGCTCCCTGGCTGCCCTGTTCCCAGACCGCCACCCTCCGTCCTACTTCCCCAGTTCCCTTTGTTGCCCATGTTCTGATTCTGGTGCCCTGGTTCCTGGCCCTGCTGGAGTTCTGGTTCCGGAAGGCCTTCGTTGGGTGCCTCAGGCATGTCCTGCAGCCACCAGCGCCTGGGGCAAATGGACATCCGCAAAGGTGTGGTGAGCCTGGCCACAGGCGCCGGGGCTGTCTACCTCCTCTACAAGGCCATCAAGGCCGGCATAAAATGTCAGCCGCCCTTCTGCTCCGCCTCACCCATCTGCATCGCCCGTGAGTGTCCCCGCCCTGGGGAGAGGGCTCGGCCCCAGGAGGTACCTATTCCCCAGGTCTCTGAGGGGCCCAAGGGGACTCCTCCACATTCCTCTCTCATGCCTCTTTCTCGCCTCCATCTTCCCCAGACCCATTCTAGAGATGCTGGAGCAGGGTCCCCAGGTAGTGGATGGTGCTCAGGTGCATCCTCAGGAGTCATCTGGCAGGTTCCTAAATTCTACATTCACTCTGGCATCTAGGATGGATAGAAACTTGGTATCAGCAGTTCTCCCCAAGGGAAAATGGGGACCTATGTGCCCAGAGCCTCCACTAATCTCTATGACCACTCAGTGCAAAGTTGAGAAAGAAACCCTTTCTGCAAGACTTTGTGTTGCCACCTGTTGGAATATCATTGCTATATACCAGTTATGGACTTCCCTGGTGGCTCAGATGGTAAAGCGTCTGCCTACAATGCAGGAGACCCAGGGTTCAATCCCTGGGTCAGGAAGATCTCCTGGAGAAGGAAATGGCAACCCACTCCAGTATTCTTGCCTGGAGAGTCCCATGGACAGAAGATCCTAGTAGGCTGCAGTCCATGGGGTCGCAAAGAGTCGGACATGACTGAGTGACTTTCTTTCACTTTCATAGCAGTTATGATGAAACACTGTATGACTGCCATATGCCAGAAATTTGTTATGATAAACGTACAAAACGTTTTTGTTTATGATGTGAATGATGCAGCATTAGATGTGGTGCCCTTGTGCAGTGCACACCCTGATCAACTGCACATGGTGGTCCTGTGTATGGCAGAAAGTCTTCTCTTCAGAAAAGGCAAGGCAGCCTTGTCTCCCAGGTCCCTCTGCCCCGCTTCCCAATCCCCTTCTTTCATCACCTCTGAGTCCACAGCCTGAACCGGTTGGGGTGGCTGTCTAGGCCTGGCAATCGAGCGAGAGCGACACGGGCGGGACTCAGGTGAGCTCCGGAGGCTCCTCAACTCTCTGGAGTGCAAGCAGGATGCGTACACCAAGAGCATGATCCTACACAGCATCACGCGCTGTGTATACTTGCTGGAGTCTGAGGTGAGGGAAGGGAGGCAGGAGACCCCTCCCCATCAGCCTGGCCCCTGGGGGCTACCAGCATGTGTACCCCCCCAACGCCCTGACTAGCCAGACGGTGTCCTGGGACCTGTCTCTCTGATGGTGGGAGGGCTTGTGTTGAGGGGTCTTGGTGACAGGGTGTGTGTGGGGGGAACCAGGACACCCGCTTCTCCCGCCTCTTCCATCTCTCCTGGCACACTCTAGGCCTCTGCTTGTACTAACGATGACATCACGTTGGTGGGCTCCATGCTGGATGAGAAGGACAACAGTGTCAAAATCCAAGCCCTGAACACACTTAAAGCTTTCTCTGGCATCAGAAAATTCCGGCTCAAAATCCAGGTGAGCCTAGCAATCAAGGTGGGGCAGAGCCCGCGGGGTATCCGTAGGCCGTGGGCCCTTTAGTGGGCCCAGGATGAATGGTCATGTTCCAGAAGTCTATTTGGGTCTGAGTTTGTAACCCAGAAATATGTTTTTCCTTGGAAATTGGTGGGAAAATGGTGGTCAATTTCCCAATAGGGGCAGAAAAGTCTTTGAATCCCAGGATAAAACTGAATTCAGTCCCTTGGAGAATCTCTGAACCCCAAACAGAAACCCCCGAGGTTCTTTCTGACACTTGCCAACTCTCTTGACACCAGCTGGGTGTCCTATAGTTCAGTTCTGACATGTCTCCCTGGGGTTAGTACAGACCCCACCACTGAAGGCTGAGTCCCATAGGACCGTCTCCCACTGCTGACCGACCAGCTATAAAGTTGGAAGTTCCCATGACCTCTCTCCTCAGACTTGATGATTCACTATGAAGAGTCACAGAAGGCAGGAAAATGTTTTACTGTTAATTATAAAAGATACAACTGAGGAGGGACTTCCCTGGTGGTTCAGTGGTTAAGATTCCGTGCTCCCAATGCAGGGAGTACAGGTTCGATCCCTGGTTGGTGAACTAAGATCCCACATGCCACACACTTCAGAGCCAAGGGGGGAGAAAAGAACAACTGAGGAGCGGCCAAATGGAAGAGGTACAAGGGCAGAATGTAGGGGAAGAGCTTCCATGCCTTCTTCAGGCCTGCCACCCTCCTACCACCTCGATATATTCACCAACCCAAGGTTCTCCAAACCCTGTCATGCAGAGGTATTTATGGAGGCTTTATTATGTAGGCATAATTGATTAATTATTAGCCGTTGGTGACTGAACTCAGTCTGTAGCCCCACCCTTCTCCCCAGAGGTCAGGTATGGGAGTGAACGTTCTAGCCCCCTAACCTTAGCTGAGTCTTTCTGGCCTCATCCAGCAGGAATCTAGGGATCTGCTTAGAGTTACCTCATTAGCATAAATTCAGAGGCGATAGAAATAGGCTCATTATAAAAACCAAAAGCACTCCTAGCAGGAAATTGCAAGGATTTTAGGAACCTTGTGCCTGCAGTCAGAAACAAAACCCAGATATATTGTCAGACCACACCCCATGCTGTGCTGGTCTGAGGCTGGCGGCTGGCCCACTAATGTTTTCAGTACTACGATGCAAAGAAAACAGAAGCCAGCAAATGTCAGCATCCCCAGCTTCCTGATGCCAGGCCTGCAGGCTTACCTGTTCCTCATCCTTTCCTGCTGGTGCCATGGAAGAAAGGCTTTCTCCCTGCCTGTGTTCGATGATAGCCTCAGTCCTGCATCGAGCCCCCTCCCCTGAGGGCCCCTCCTTGATTAAACTGTCTTGTATAACCTCCCCTGGCTCCTTCCCATTAGATTCAACAAGCTCTGTTCTTTCCATCTTAAAAGGCAAAACGAGAAAACATCTTCCTTGACCTCTGCTGCTGCTGCTGCTAAGTCGCTTCAGTCGTGTCTGACTCTGTGCGACCCCATAGACGGCAGCCCACCAGGCTCCCCCGTCCCTGGGATTCTCCAGGCAAGAACACTGGAGTGGGTTGCCATTTCCTTCTCCAATGCATGAAAGTGAAAGTGAAGTCGCTCTCATGTCCGACTTTTAGTGACCCCATGGACTGCAGCCTACCAGGCTCCTCCATCCATGGGATTTTCTAGGCAAGAGTACTGGAGTGACCTCTAATCTCTCTCTAGTAAATGATCTCTCCCAAAATATTTTACTTAAAAATACCTAAAATATTCAAAACATGTGAACCTTTTATGCATGTTTGATAACAATAAAACACCAGAATTTCCCTTGTGGTCCAGTGGCTGAGACTCCACATTCCCAATGCAGGGAGCCTAGGTTCGATCCCTGATCAGGGAACCAGATCCCACATGCTGCAACTAAAGATCCCTGTGCCAGCCACAGCCAAATAAATCAATAATAAATATTTAAAACAAAAACAGAACACAGGCTAATAATCAGAACTCAGGCTAAGAAATAGAACATGACCAATTGGCTAGATGCCCCTGGATGCATCTAATACCAGCCTCTTCCCCCACCAGAGGCAATCATTCCTCTGCATTTTGTTTCAATTTCTTGATTTTCTTTGTAGTTTTATCATGTATGCATGTTATCATTTTCTAGCAGGCCACAGCAGCAGGCAAAAATAGGAAAATATAATTGGAATGTTTTTATCCTTCATATATCTGAAAGTCTGCAGTTTTCTTTCTGTGGTTTGTCTTTTCCCTCCGACATTGAAAGATTCTTCCTTATTGATAGGGACTGCTCTGTTTCTTTTTCACTGTTGTGTAGTATTCTAGTTCATGACTATCCTGCAATTTTATTTATGCAATTGCTCATGGGTAGGTATTTGAGTCATTTGCATATGGTGCCCTGAGCATTCGCATATGCATCACCCTTGGGACATGGGAGACTTTCTCTAGGGCATGTATGCAGTTGTGGGATGGTCAGGTGAAAGGCACGCCCAACTTTTTGAGAAGGGCTGAACCAGTTTACACCTTCCACCAGCCCCGCATGAGTGTTTCTGTTGCATCATTTTTTCCCTAGCACTTGGTCTTTTCACATTTTAAATTTTTTGCATCAGACTTTCTTTGGAGGAAAAAAAAAGTTATGAAGTCTCCACTTGCTGGCTGCTTCTACTTCATCTCTCAGCCCTCTCAGTTGCCCTAAGGCTGTGATTCTCATGCATATCAGAATTGCCAAGAAAGTTGATTAAAAATGAAGATTTCAGGGCATTATAGCCAGAGAACCAGTTCAACAGGGAAGCTTTGTTTTTCATAAGCCCCTCAGGAGATTCCGATGCAAGTGGTGTGGGCACCACTGTCCCTTTCTTCCCCCAGGGTCTGTATCCTGAGGACCTAACTCTGGGTGAAAGCGGCCACTCCCTAGCCTGTTTCCACCTGGATGTGCTCTCCTGTGTCTCTGTCTAAAGCCTGCAGGCTCCCATGACCTCCAGACCCATGGCCAGCTGCTCCACTTAGTCTGGAGACCCTCTGACCCAACTTCCAAATGGAGCTCACCCCTGTTCCCTGAGCCAGACCACCCTCTTGAGAGAGATCTGATGGCATCAGTTCCCTGCTGGGTCTTCCTCAAGGCTCTCATCAGAAAACATATGACCAGGGACTTCCCTGGTGGTCCAGTGGCTAAGACTCAGCGCTCCCAATCCTGGGGACCCAGATTTGACTCCTGGTCAAGGAACTAGATCCCACATGCTGCACCTAGAGATCCTGCATGCCACAACTACGACCCAGCGCGGCCAAATAAAAATACAAAAAAAAATTTAATGTGTACAACCAGCTCCACCTCCCTGCCCACACCCCAGCTGTTCACACTGTTTCAAGCTCTCTCCCCTCCCAGCTTTTGCACCTGATGTTCTGCCGCCTGAAAGCCCACCCCAGATTTGCTAACTCCTACCTGCCCTTCAGATCTCAGCAGTCAGCGAGGGATGAGGGCAGGAAGGAGCAGGGTACTAATGGGAAGTCTGTGCTTCCCACTCCAGGCTTCTGGCGTCCTTCTTAGGTGACTTGCAAAGGTATAGCTTGTAAGGTACCTGCCTTTGGTAATAAGCCCCAAGCGTCTGCAGCTCAGAAGCCAAGATCTCCTTTTTCATTCAACAGACGTGTACTGAACACTTCCTTCATGCCTGGGCACTGTGCTAGGCATATGAGATACAGCAGGGAATGGAACAAGAAGGAACTTTATCCCAAGTGAACTTAAATTCTAGCAGAAAGCAAAGCAGGCAATACACAAGTAAATGAGGGCTTCCCTTGTGGTTCAGTGGTTAAGAGTCTGCCTTGTAATGCCTGGGACACAGGTTCGATCCCTGGTACGGAAAATCCCATATCCCATGGAGCAACTAAGTCTGAAGGCAACAACAGAGACCCAGTGCAGCCAAAACTAAAAATCAACAAAATCTTAAAAAAAAAAATAAGTGAAACATATAGTGTTTCATGGGGGCAAATGCTATTGAGAAAAATCAGGAAGAGTGGGAAAGAAGGCTGACATCAGGGTAATGCTGCAATTTCAAAAGAGAAAATCTTTGGGGTCTTGGGCTTGATAAAGAGGTCATAGAAAAAACAAAGCACAATCTATAAAAGAAAAATGACAAATTGAACTTCATCAAAATTAAAAACATTTTTTTAGTGAAAGACCCTGTTAAGAGGATGAAAAGATAAGCTACAGATTGAAAGAAAATAGTTGCAAACCACATATCTGACACAAGACTTATATCTAGTTTATATAAGAGCTCTGAAAACTCAATATTTAAAAAAATTCAGTTAGAAAATGGGCACAAGATATGGAAATATATCACTGAAGCAGATATACAACTGCAAATAAGCACATGAAGAAATGTTTAACATTTAACTAAACACTAGGGAAATGCAAATTTAAGACCACAATGAACTATTACTATATACCTATTAGATGATCTAATCTAAAAAATTAGTGACAGTACCAAATGCTGGTGAAGATGGAGAGAAACTGAATCTCTCATATGTTGCTGGTGGGAATGTAAAATGGTAAAACGGCCACTCTGGAAAATAGTTTGGTAGTGTAAAAACAAAAAGCTCTACATTTACCACGCAAACAAGCAGTTGCACTCTTGAGCGTTTATCCTGGAGAAATAAAAACTTCAGTTCAGTCGCTCAGTCGTGTCCGACTCTTTGCGACCCCATGAATCACAGCACGCCAGGCCTCCCTGTCCATCACCAACTCCTGGAGTTCACTCACACTCATATCTGTACAAAAACCTGTTCACAGCAGCTCCATTTGTAACAGTCAAAAATGGGAAACAACCAAAACGGCTCTCAGTAGATAAATGACTAAGCAAACTGGTAATCTAGTACTATGGAACATCACTCAGTAACGAAAAGGAATGAGCTACTGATACACATGACAACTTGGATGGATCCCACGGGCATTATACTGAGTGGATAGCATCAGCTTTGGAAGATTACAAAGTATGTTTCCGTTTATATAACCTCAAAATGGACAAAATGAGAGAGGTGGAAAACAGACTGGGGGCCCGCACTGGTGAGGGCTGGTTTTGATGGGCAGGGGTAAGTGTGGCAATCAGCTCACCCACAAGGGCGATCTGTGGTGATTCCGATGGAATAATTTGTTGACTGAGGTGGTGGTTACATGAATCTACATACGTGCTAAAGTGGCACAGAACTATACACACACATTGTGCCAATACCATTTCCCTGGTTTTGATACTGTAATTATTTAAGATGTATCTGTGGAGGGAAACTGGGTGAAAGGCACATTGGGACCTCTCTGTTTTTGCAACTTCTAATGAGCTTATAATCATTTGGAAATAAAAATTTTAAAACAAAAAGTGTGTTCTATGTGACAGTGGTATAGGGAAAAATATAAAAGGGGTAGATAAGGAAGGCAGGGATGGGAGTGGGGTTCTCATCTTAGAGGAGACAGTGGTCAGGGAAGGGACCCCCTCCCCCCGAGAAGGTGACATTAAGTAGCAAAGTCTTGAAGGAGCTAAGAGTCAGAGTGAGCTACGAATATCGAGTATCGGAGGGAGACCATTCTAAGCAGAGGGACCAGCCTGTGCAAAAACCCTAAGATAGGTGTGTACCCGGCGTTTTCAGGGAATGGCTGAGGCCATTGTGATGGAAACTGTGGGAGCAGAGGAGAGAATAGATGAGGCAAAGAAGTAATGGGGGGAGCAGGGGATGATCTTGTAAGCCACTGTAGGGATTTTAGCCTTTATCCTGAAGGAACCAGCGACCCTGGAGCAGAGGCGTGAATGTCCAGCCTTTGTGCTGTTCTGAGAATAGATGCAGGGGACAGGGCTGCAAGCAGAGAGGAGGCAGCTATTGCAGAAACCTGGGGGAAGAGATGCTGGTGGCTTGGAACAGGGTGGTGGCAGGGGTATGGCGAGGAGTGGCTTGACTGTTGGTAGATTTTGAAGGTAGAGCCAACAGGATTTTCTGAAGGATTATAAAAGGGTGTGAGAGAAAGAAAGTCAAGGAAGACCAGGGAGTTTTTGTCTGAGTAACTGGAAGGCAGGTGTAACCAACAGCAGAGACAGGAAGGGTGGTGGAGAGAGCAGGTGTGGGGATGGGAATCTGTTAACTCAGAGGTTTAGTAAGATTCTGGGAAAGAAGTGGAATTGGCACTTGCATCTATGAGTCTGGAGTTTAGGGAGAGGTCTGGGCTGGAGACAGGAACTTGGAGGCATCAGCATATGGGTAGTCTTTAACACTGAGTCTGTGAGTCTTTAGCACCGTGTCACTAAGGGAGGGAGGACGACAGAAGAGGAGGTTGGCAGAAGAACCGGGCAAAGAAGCTTGTGACAGAGAAGCCGAGTGAAGACAGATTTTCAAGGAGGTGGGAGGAGTCAACTAGGTCAAACCACGGGGAGAGTTTAAGTGGGGAACTGTCTGTGGGGTCGGCTCAGTTGTCCTGAGTGAAGGCAGAGGGTGGGCTGATGTTGAGGGTCATCCTGTGAAAGCAGGAAACCATTCTCTTCTGCCCCCGCCCTGCCCCAGGAACACTCCATCAGGGTGCTGGAACTGATCTCCACCGTCTGGGACTCAGAGCTGCACATTGCAGGCCTCAGACTCCTCAACAACTTCCCGCTGCCTGACTTTGTGCATCCACAGCTACGACGGGTGATGCCTGCCCTGATGGAGATCCTGCAGTCGGACTACATCCTGGCACAGGTGCCTGAAGACGGGGGCCCAGGCCCCAACCCCTGCCCGGCCCTGGCACAAACCTAGAGGGAAGAGCAGAGATTCGTGTCATCCCTGCTCAAGCCCACCTGCCTTCTCAGGTGTGATCCTTTCCTTTGTTCAGGTGCAAGCCATACGATTGCTGAGCAACCTGGCACAGAAGAACGACCTTCTCTATGATATTCTCAACTGCCAGGTGAGAAAGGAGCTGAGGGGCGGGCTGACGGATGCTAACTCAGATATTGGGAAAGGAGGAATCGTGGGTTCTTCAGACAGACTTAGCCCTGACAAGATCATCTTGTTACTCTTTCTGCCCCTGCACTAGACACATATTGCAAACCACCCCCCTCCTGTCCCTTAATAGAATCAGATTTTCCTTTGAGGGACGTTCTGAACTCTGAGAGTCAGGAACACAGGTGACACAAATTAGTCTAGGTATTTTAACAATAGGGAAAAATTACTTATAACATTGTGAAAAGATTCCTACCATCTAATTAATTAACGCAACTATCCCCTCACCTCACATATTTGTTTGTTTTTGGCGAGGACATTTAAGTTCTATTCTCTTAGCTAATTTCAATTATATAGTACAGTATTATTAATATCAACTGTAGTCACCATGTTTTGTATTAGATCTTCAGATCTTTTTCATCTTTTAGCTAAAAGTATGTACCCTTTGGGCTTCCCTGGTGGCTCAGATGGTAAAGAATCCACCTGCAATGTGGGAGACCTGGGTTTGATCCCTGGGTTGGGAAGATCTCCTGGAGGAGGGCATGGCAACCCACTCCAGGTTTTTACCTGGAGAATCCCCATGGACAGAGGAGCCGGGGGTTGCAAAGAGTCAGACACGACTAAGCACAGCACATGTACCCTTTTACTAACCTTTCTCTGTTTTCCCACACCCTACCCCAGCCCCCAGCAACTACTTTTCTACTGTTTATATGAGTTTGACTTTTTTTTTTTTTTAAATATTCCACATGTAAGTGATACAATGCAGTATTTGTCTTTCTCTGTCTGGCTTATCTCACTTAGCATAATGTTCCCTGAGTCCATCCATGTTGTCACAAATAGCAGGATTTCCTTCTTAACAACTGAATAATTATAAAGAAAAAAGGACATGTTTACCACCACAGTGGAATATTTGGAAGGTTTTAACTATTGTTTCAGCAATTAATATATAAAATATCTAAAACTAGTAAAGTTACACTTGCTACAAATAGCGCAAATAAGCTTAAGCCATTAGATATATCCAGAACACTCGACAATTAGTACATGCATATTCTTCTCAAGTATACAAAATATTTACAAACATTAACTACATGCTTAGTTTTAAAAGGAAGCTCAACAAACTTCCCTGAATCAATATTATCATAATACTCATGTTTTATGACCACAATGGAATTATGTTAGAGAATGATATCAAAAACCAAAAGATAGTACACAGTCGCATCTGAAACTCAGGTATATTGGGAAGCTGAGGCAATAGGAGGATGCAAGAACTTTAGAACTTGCCTTGGGCTTGACTCCTTGCTGCATCCTGCTAACAGGTGCACTGCAACTTCCTGAACCTGTTCCAGTCCACGCAGCCTGGGAGTCTGCTGTTTGAGGTCCTGGTGTTCGCAGAGCGGTTGAGTGAAGGCCGGAGTTCACCCCACTACCGCGCCGTGAAGTGGCATTACAACGAACAATCTTTACATGAAGCTCTCTTTGGGGATGACTCACGACTGGCAGACCGGCTGCTCGCCTTGGTCATCCACCCCGAGGAGGATGTTCAGATCCAGGCCTGCAAAGTCATAGTCAGCCTGCAGTGCCCCCAGGATGTGGGAATCCGGCCTTCCTGCCCACCCAGTCATTCCTGCTTTAATAACGGGGAATAAAATTACAGAGAGCCAATGAATGAGTGTGGGAGAGGAGGTTGGGGGACTGTGTCTGTCCTGGGCCTTCTGGGGTGGGTGGAGATTTTAGCCAGCATAACTGCCTGTCCAAGTGTGGACTTATCTCCTCAAACGCATTCCCACTTCCCTGTTTAGTTGGACAGACTCCCTTCTCTTGCTGCTTTTTAAAATGTATTTATTGTGACCAGACCATGAAGCATGTGGGATCTAAGCCTGCACCCCCTGCAGTGGATGTGTGGGCTCTTAACAACTGGACAGCCAGAAGAGTCCCGTATTTTTTTTTTTGAGTGATAATTTTTATTGGTGTATAGTTGATCTATAGTGTTGTATTAGTTTCTGCTGTACAGCAAAGTGAGTCAGTTACACATTTACCTACTCTTTTAAAAATTTTTTATTTTGTATTGGGGTATAGCTGATTAACAAACAGTGTTGTGACAGTTTCAGGTGAACAGCAAAGGGACTCAGCCATACATATACATGTATCCATTCTCCCCCAGACTCCCCTCCCATCCAGGCTGCCACATAACACTGAGCAGAGTTCCATGTGCTATACAGTAGGTCCTTGTTGGTTATCCATTTTCAATACAGCAGTGTGTACATGTGCATCCCTAACTATCCCTTTCTCTCATCCTTCCCCTGGCAACCATAAGCTTGTTCTTGAAGTCTGTGAATCTGTTTTGTAAGTAAGTTCATTTGTATCATTTCTTTTTATATTCCATATATAAGTGATGTCATATGATATTTCTCCTCTATCTGACTTACTCCACTCAGTATGACACTCTCTGGGTCTGCCCATGTTGCTGCAAATGGCATTATTTCATTCTTTTTAATGACCGAGTAATATTCCATTGTACATATGTACCACATCTGTATCCATTCCTCTATGGACATTTAGGTTGCTTCCATGTCTTGGCTATTGTAAACAGTGCTGCAATGAACACTGGGTTGCATGTATCCTTTCAGATCATGCTTTTCTCCCAATATATGCTCAGGAGTGGAATTACAGGCTCATATAGTAGCACTGTTTTTAGTTTTTTTAAGGAACCTCCATACTGTTCTCCGTGGTGGCTATACCAATTTACATTCCCACCAACGGTGCACGAGGGTTCCCTTATCTCCACACCCTCTCCAGCATTTACTGTTTGTGGATTTTTTGATGATGGCCGTTCTGACTGGTGTGAGGTGATATCTCATTGTGGTTTTGATTTGCACTTCTCTAATAATTAGCAATGTTGAACATCTTTTCATGTACCTGTTGGCCAACTGTATGTCTTCTTTGGAGAAATGTCTATTTAGGTCTTCTGCCCATTTTTTGAGTGCATATGCCCATGTAGGTCATTACAGAGTACCGAGTAGCGATCTCTGCTATACAGTAGGTTATTAGTTATCTACTGTATATATAGTAGTGTGTGTACGTCCCAATCCCAATCTCCCAATTTATCCCTCCCCGTCTCTTGCTGCTTTTAAATTTGAATGTGGAGCCAATGCTTTCAGGGAGTTTCAGGGAGAGAGTGGGTTTGGGGACTGAGGCCAATCAGTGAGAGAGACTGTGGCGCTGCAGACAGTGTAGCACTGGATTGCTCGGAATGGGCTGGGCTACACAACAGGAGCAGCAGCTGCCAGATCTCAGGGCTTAAACATGGCCACGGTTATTTCTTTTTCTTACCACATGCTCCTGAGAGGTCAGCTCGGGGGTGGAGGGGCAGGAAAAGTGACTTGCTCAAGGTCACATGACTAGTCTGGGGCAGAAATAGGACTGGAACCTCCTAATTTTTACTGGACTGTTTCTTTCATATTCCTTGGCTTGAGCCCCGTGAGAGGAGACCATGGATTCTAAGCCAGAGTCTGTGGCAGTTGAGAAAGACCTCAATGCTTCTGGATTTTAGAGGCCAGTTTAGGACTGAACTACGAGCAAATTTGTCCCCACTGTTTCCCTGACCCAAGACCCCATCACTTGAGTGGATGGATGGTGGTTGGATGGGTATAGGTTAGGATATGCTGATCAGAGAGCCAGGGTTTTTTTTAATGTTTTATTATGAAAACTTGCAAAACATGTGGGAAAGTAGACACCTTTGTGGACACTCGTCCAGGCTCAGCAACCATTGATGCAAGATTGATTTCATTTTATCCACCTACTTTTCCACCAAGAGAGCCAGGTCTTACTAAGGGACCATCCTTGTCACCATCTCCCCAAGTTTGATCACCATCTCTGGGTTAACAGTCACTACCAGGTCTGAATCACCAGCTCTCCTCTTTCGCCTGAGCTCAGGACTTAGCTGCTCCTCCCTGCTACTTGGCTACAGTACAGTCACCCCAATGGAACTTGTCAAATGCCAACATCATCCTACCCACCTCTCTGCCAGCTCCACCATGTTCCCATGTCACCAGCAAGGTATGGGGAGTCACCTTAAATTCTCTTCCGCATCACATGCTCCAATTCCCACTGCTTTACTCTCCCCCACGGCAGGACTTCTGGAAAGTCATTTTCCTGTTTCCGTCCTCCATCCTCCAGCCCTACACACTGCAAACTAATCTTTGAATCCCACACCGGGACTTACCTGGCAGTGCAGTGGTTAAGACTCTGTGCTTCCACTGCAGGAGGCATGGGTTTGATCCCTGGTCAGGGAACTAAGATCCCACGTGCGATGTGGCATGGCCAAAAAATTAAAAAAAAAAAAAAATCAAAACCCCACATGGCACCTTCCTCAAAAACCTTGAGAGGTTTCCCACCACCAAAGTGAACTTTTCTCAGCCCCAAAGCCAAGTCACCTGATCTGACAAGTACAAGTGTACCTACGTGAAAAGCAGACAGGATTTTGTCCTGGAAGGTTTGGTCACTGGAGCCCTTTGCTACACAATAGCACCAAATTAATTCGGTTTGCATTTAAGGCCCTTCAGCATCTGTTCATCCTGCCTGCCACTAGCCAAGCATGTCAACACTCTTCACTAGTCAAATTGGAGCAAACAAGTCACAGCTGACCTAATCCTGTCATGTTTAGTCTTGCCCCTGAGGTTTTGATGCAAACTTCTCCCTGCCTACAGGGCTTGTCTTCCTGCATTCCCTGCATGGGCTGTGTCCCCATGACCTGTGCTAGTCTAGAGTTTTCTTCAACAGTAGAAGCCCCCGCTTTTGGGGGCTTCCAGCAGCACTTCTCATCTGAGTCTCTCATGTGGCATTTGACAAATTAAAGCTCGGGTCTTATAAATTTTGTTCTTTTTGCAGTAGGTCCTATCTGACTGCTTATAAAAGCCTTGAAGGAAAAGCCTGCTCTGGGCAGGCACATGATAACAATTGGCTGATGGTAATGAAAGAGCTGGCAGTGGACAGTGACATGGGGTGTGCTGTGTTGGTTATTGGTTGCTGCGTAACAAATTATGGCAAAACTTAGTGTATCAGTCTGGGTCCAATCAAGAGAGAGAAACCACACCATAATTTGAACAGGGAGATTTAAAAATAATTGTTAGTCCAATCCCCTCTTATAAGAAATAAAGAATTGGTTAGTTAGGAGTAAATGGACTTCCCTTGTAGCTCTGTTGGTAAAGAATCTGCCTGCAGTGCAGGAGACCAGAGTTCAATCCCTGGGTTGGGAAGATCCCCTGGAGAAGGAAATGACAACCCACTCATGGACAGAGGAGCCTGGTGGGCTGCAGTCCATGGGGTCGCAAAGAGTCGGGCACAACTGAGCGACTAACAGGAGTAAAGTGAAAGTGTTGGTCACTTAGTCGTATCTGACTCTTTGTGACCCCATGGACTGTAGCCCCCCAGACTCCTCTGTCCATGGAATTCTCCAGGCAAGAATACTGGCAAGAATACTGGAGTGGGTAGCCATACCCTTCTCTAGGAAATCTTCTCAACCCAGGGATCAAACCCCCGTCTCCTGCATCCCAGGTGGATTATTTACTATCTGAGCCACCAGGGAAGCCCAGTAAAGAGTAAGTGAAAGTGAAGGTTGCTCAGTCGTGTCCGACTCTTTGCGACCCCATGGACTATACAGTCCATGGAATTCTCCAGGCCAGAATACCGGAGTGGGTAGCCTTTCCCTTCTCCAGGGGATCTTCCCGACCCAGGGATCGAACCCAGGTCTTCTGCATTGCAGATGGATTCTTTACCATCTGAGCCACAAGGGAAGCCCAGTAAGGAGTAAAGAGAACTCTAAATACATGAACAGCAGACACAGCAGCAGCCCTTGTGCCCAAGACTAAGGTGGAAACAGAGCATTCCAGGAAGTGATACCTGCCTCCTACCTCAAGGTTGAAATCTAGATACTGTTGAAGAGAACAGTCTGTGGCTTGCCAGATAGCAGAAAGGTCACGTTGGTGTCATGCCAGGGGCACTTGCAGAAGTCTGCCTTCTTAGATGCCAGGGAGAGCTCTTCTCAGGGATGTGTCGAGCCAAAGGCACTCAACCCACAACAAAACCGCCTGGGCAGGGTACAGGAGCCCCCGTGTACCGAAGGAGCATGGTGCCAGAGGACCCGTCAGTGCCGCAGGAACCTCCGGCTGGAGAAGCCACATGCACAGTAGGTACCGGATGCTGGAGAAGCTGCAGGAGGTGGAGGCACTCTGCTGACACTGCTGCCCAAGAGGCAGCACTGGGAGGACCTGCTGGTTACTGGGTTTTGCTGGCTGTTCCAGGACCTGGGCACTGGTGAAGCCGTTCGCACTAAAGGAATCTGCCGATCAAGTACGCTAGAACAGGGAAGCGGAAATCTTTTCTTCCTGCCCTGTCTTTCCAGTTCTTTTCCTCTTTACAATTTAAAACTTCGATAAGAGCTTCTTATCTCTCGGAGGAATTTGGGAGCCATCTTGACTTGGTGCTTCTGATTCAGTCAAGTTGTTCTTGAGGTCAAGTTACATTGGCCAGGATTGCAGTCATCTGAAGACTTGACTGGGGCTGGAGGGTGACTTCCAAGAGGCCCACTCATGTGGCTGGCAAGTTGGTGCTGGAAGCTGGCATGAGGTCTCAGTATGTCTACACATGGGCATCTTCACTTGAGCATCCTCGTGACATAGAAGCTGGCTTCTCCTAGAGTGAATCATCCAAGAGAGAACAGGGCAAAAGCTGCTGTGCCTTGTCTGGCCTAACTTCAGAAGTCATACATTATCACTTTCACCACCTTCTATTTGTTAGAAGTGAGTCTCCAGGTCCAGTTCACATTCAAGACAAGGGGAGTTAGGTGCTACCTTTGAAGAATGTCAAACACTTTGTGAGCATTTAAAAGCCATCACAGGGTGACCTAACAGAAGGAAATCCAAAAAGAATGGATATATGTATATGTATAGCTGATTCATTTTCTGTACAGCAGAAACTAATACATTATTAAGCAACTATATGCCAATAAAAAAAAGAAAAAACCTGCCACAGGTGGCAACAATCAACAAGGACTAGGGAATTCCCTGGCAGTCCAATGGTTAGGATGTAGTGCTTTCACTGCCATGAAAGTGAATATGTTAGTGGCTTAGTCATGTCTGACTCTTTGCAACCCCATGGACTATAGCCTGCCAGGCTCCTCTATCCATGGGATATCTCCAGGCAAGAATACTGGAGTGGGTTGCCATTCTCTTCTCCAGGGGATCTTCCAGACCCAGGAATTGAACCCAGGTCTCCTCCATTGCAGGCAGATTCTTTATCGTCTGAGAAATCTGAGTTCACTGCCATGGTCTGGGTTCAGTCCCTGAGATCTGAGAAGTAAGGTCCCACAAGCTGCGAGGTGCCACAAAAAAAAGACAAAACAAAAATCAACAAGGACTAATCTGCACTCAGCAGCTCGATGTGCCTGTTTTCCCTCTGGGAGGGTCTCTGCCAAAGAGAAGAAGTTCACACCAACGGTTGCCACCCTGTCTATCCCATCCCTCAGTCTGACTTCCAGCTGGTTAGCTTGTTTCCCTACTTGCAGAGTTATTTTATCTTTGGGCAATTATTTCTCCAAAGAAGCACCTCTTTCCATCTTTTCAATTGATTCTAAGAAGACTTCAGAGAAGATATGGGTTTGAATGAGATCTGGAGAGAGGGAAGAGCTTTCCAGGGTGGGAAACTATTACACTTGAAATTTTACCAAAAGGGAAATCAGAGTTTCCTCTGATGGAATTACGAGATGGGCTGGTGCTGGTAGATGGTATTTGGCCAGGCAGACTGCCAATTACTCCTGTAACTGATTTCCTGAAGGAGATGTGTGACAGACAGAGATGAGGTAATGCCAAACCCCACTGGATTGCTTCCAGCAGGATCCCAACACAGGGTCTCAAGCAAACAGGGCTGGAGTCCTCGGCTTTATCTTAAGACTTAAAACAGAGCCTCTCTTCTCTAAACTCACATGTAACCATTGCTGTTGTGTAATTTTCTCCCCTTGAATATGAGAACTGGACCTGGTGACTTGCATCTTACCAATAGGATATGGCTGTCAGGCTGCACCTTGCAGGCCTGCAACTCTTGTGATTGCCTAGCCTCACAAGTGAAGAAAGAACTTGGAGACAGTAACAGAGAGATAGGGCATCTTACATGTGTGAAACAAAAGGTCCTGGAGCAACATCCCACCATTATGGCAGAGACCAGGCAGAACACGACAGCCATCTTCACTCCTTGGGGGAAGAATGAGGCAACTAGTTATAGGGGGATTGATGTCAGGTTGACTCATCAGTTAGTTACCAGGGAAAGCATCAGCTGGGGCATGACCCTCATAGCCACTCAGATTAACGACCATCACAAGAAAGGTATTTCCCTTAATGAACTAGCAGGTGGAGCCCCTCTGGCTGAGGGATTAGATCAGCCACTAGCTGGTGCAGGGGGCAAGCATGTTCTTGTAAGTAGGGTGCAGGTGAAACAGGGTCTGGTTGAGCAGGAGATGTACAGAGAGCAAGAGAACAGCCATCTTGAGTGGCCTGATCATGCAGTGGCCAAGTGAGGAACTGTTGCTTTAAAGATCAGATTACAGGGACTTCCCTGGTGGTATAGTGACAAACTCCGTGCTCCCAATGCAGGGGGCCTGGGTTTGATCCCTGATCAGGGAACTAGATCCCACATGCCAAAACTAAGAGTTTGCATGCCGCACTAAAGATCCTGTGTGTCACAACAAAGATTGAAGATCCCACATGCCACAGCCAAAAATATTATTAGATTACAAAACACTGTGACTTCCATCTTGCTTCCATTCTCCTTTTGCTTTCACTGGTTTGTGCTGATGAAGCCAATGGCTGTGTTGTGAGCTATCCTATGGAAAGGACAGCCAACAGCCTGTGAAGAACTGAAGCTGTTGGTCTAACGACCCGCAACGCACTGAAATCTGCCAACCACCACCTGTGTAAACTTGGAAGTAGCTCCACTCCCAGTGGAGTCTGAAGGTGACTGCATCCCTTGCTGACACCTTGATGGCAACCTGTGAAGAGAGCCAGAGCCAGGGGACCCAGCCAAGTTGTGACTGCGTTCCTGACACACAGAAATCTGTGAAGTAATAAATGATGTGTTAAGCCACTAATTTTGGGGGTAATTCATTATGCAACAGTAAGTAACGAATGCAACAAGCGACTCTTCCAAGGGTCTTGTCACTGGTTCATTCCTTCCACTCAAGGATGAGAGCAAAAATCACCAATACCACTCTCAAGTATGAGACTTTCAATGCCCGTGACCCCTGCCCACCAATAACTATGGCCATTCAAATGTCCTGGAACACAACACAGTTTACTTTGAGAGAAAAAAGAAGTGGGTAGAGAGAGTTTTTACCCTCCATGATACCTGCTTCCATGGAGCCAAAGGGTGAACCAAAATGCCACCCTGGAAGGTCCCTTTTTTCTTAAGGAGCTGTCCTCCCTTCCTCCTAACCCTTTCCTAACCCCAGAGATTCTCAGTCACTGGCATCTTACAACACCTCGTTTCCTTGAGCTGGGTCGAGGACTCCCGTAGCTGAAACTAAATAGTGCCTGTCTTTCTTTAAAGTAGGAGGGAAAAGTGAAAAGGTATTTTTTTCACCTAAATGTTTGGCACCTGCTATAGCTTATCTGCCGACGAGTAACAGATTTCAGAATGAATGAGCAAGGAGCAAACAAATAGTAATAGAAAAACATAGAAATGTGATTTCTTAAAGTAGTTTACAAGTCATTGTTCAAGATACAGTGACCTAGACACATACACTAGAGTAAAAGGAGGGAGGGAAGGCAGAGAAAGAGAGCCGAGTTCATGAACTTGGGTCCCATCTCTGGCATTTCCTGGTGTTCTAGAGAGCACCGAGGCCACCAGGGTGTCGAAGCTGCCAGAGCGAGTGTGGGAACCTCCGCTACTTCCAAGGCAGTGAACTGGTTCCCAAGATCTGACCTCTGGATGGAACCTCAGAGAAAATTCCCCAAGGCTGGGGGCACCATCATTGGAAACGGGGGGAGGAGGTGCTCAGTAACGGAGGCCGTCTCCTAAGACTAGAAACCGTCAAGGTTAACTGCCCAGCTCCAGTGTCATACTCTGGGCACATGGCTGGCAAACATTTTTTATTTCCAAGGGTTGTATGTAAATTGTGAGCCACCGTGTCCCAACTTTGTTGGTCTAGTTTGACAAAGAATGACAAAGGGAAATGAATCATTGGAGGGCCTCTCCACTCTCATATCACTCTGGGTATTTGTATTCTGGGAGGTGGCGGGTGCTGGAGTCAAATGTGAGTCCAGGAGACAGGACACAGAATGGAGATTGCACGGTTAAGAAGATTAGACAGGGCTCTGTGAGTATAACGTACGGAATTAGAAAGCATACCCCCTGGCAAATACACACACACACACACACACACATACACATATACACACACATACTTTAGACTGCATGTCTGATTTTTACCCGGGCACATGTCTTCCTAGAGTAGCTACTACATTTCCCAGTTTTTCTTGCAGCTAGGATCAGTCATGTAACCATGACTAGCTGATGGAATGGAGAGTATTAAAGCAAGCAGTCAGGCCCTCCCACACCCACCCTCATCCTTCACTTCATACCTGAAATATGAACAGGTTATAAGGCAATCTTTGACCAGGCTGATGACGAGAATGACTATAGATGCCAGAACAGTGAAACTAAAGCAACCTGGACCGCTAAGACCATGAGACCCCATTTTCGCCTTGGACTGCATATCCTTGGGATGTTATGGGCAAGAGAAATAAACTTCTGTCTTATAGTAAGCCATTGGTTCTGTGGTTTCTTTTGCTGCAGCCAAACCTATTTGTATATCCTACAGCTCTGTCTTGGTAAATGAAATTCTGCTATTAGTAATTTACTTGTTTCATAATTTTCTTATTAGACAAATATTTTTCAAGCTTTGAGTCCTCTTTCTGTATCCTCTTAAATAGGAACTGGCAGGTGAGCACAGAGCTGGGTACCAGGGATGGGAGCAAGTTGGGTCCATCAAAGAGTAAACTCATCTATCTGCCCATCTTTCCTAGAATCATCTTTTTTTAAAAAAATTTTTTTTTGGCCAAGCCACATGGCATATGGGATCTTAGTTCCCTGACCAGGGATTGAACCACTGGACTACCAGGAAATTCTCTCCCAGGACCATTTTTTGCCTTGGTTTCCACAAATGGCAGTTATCATCATCTGTCTGTGAAGCAACTGTTTGTAGAGAGGGGAACTATGATTGCCATGGAAACTGAGAAGGGGATGAGCAAGTTCAAATGACCAATGCCTGAAAGAGGACAGAGCTCCTAATCAGCAGCTCCTGGACCCCGGGCATTAGTTCAGTAAAGACTGACAATGGCACAGAGCAGAGGGAGCATTCTCTCTGGACTGTTGCTGGAAGGAAATGACAAGGGAGCAGGAAGTGGAAGCTCACCTTTCCGAGAGTGGGTGTGCAAGTTGGTGAGGGAGAAGATTGTGAGGCACGGGATTTCCCTAACAAATTCCCAGAAGAGGGAAAAACCCCTGATCAATGGAGATGTGATTTAAATTTAAAAAAATAAGACATGTTAAATATGTATGAAAGAGAAGCAGGGAGTTCCCTGGTGCTCCAGTGGTTAGAACTCTGTGCTTTCACTGCCAAGGGCATGGGTTCAATCCCTGGTCAGGGAACTAATATAATCTAAGCTGCATGACATGGCCAAAAAATGAGAGAGAAGCACAGGAATAAAAAGCATAGGTTGACATTCAAAGTGATCTGTAGCTGTAAACAGTAACATTTTCCTTCTTTTAGGCCCCTGACAGGTAGAGCAAATACAGGCAATACTTTTTGATGGCAGTCTCCTGATTCTGAGAGCACAGCTAAGGTGTGTGTTTCCTGGGTCCCACAGTCACAGCAATGGCCTCCTGACTCCCATCCTGCTAATGGTGGCAGAGTTGGTAGCTTCCTTGGCAGCTCAGTTTTTAAATAAATTTTATTCCAGGAAGTTTAGCCTAGATTCTACCCCTCAAACCCTTTTGTTGACTTTATAAGCCCTCAGTTACTATATTATATCCCTTTCTGCTTAAAACAGGCACAGTGGTGTCTGTTGTCTGCAACTGAACTCTGATGATGAAGTGCCTGACATAGAGTAAGTGTCGCTAAAATGTTTGTTGAATGAATGAGTGACTGGGCAATGGAGGCTGCCAAGGTATCTACAGTGGGTTGGGCAGTCAAACTAGTTGGACTCAGTACAGACATAAGTGGGCAATGAAATCAATTTAGAATTCTGATCGATATTTTTAATTTTTTTTATTTTTTAAACTTCTAATTTTGTATGGGGTATAGCCAATTAACAAACAATATTTTTATATTTTCAGTTTCATATGAACAGTTAAGGGAGTCAGCCATACATATGCATGTACCCATTCTCCCCCAAACTCCCCTCCCATCCAGGTTCCCACATAACTGAGCAGTTCCATGTGCTATACTATGTGCTGTAGTCCTTGTTGGTTATCCATTTTAAATATAGCAGTGTATACGTGTCCATCTCAAACTCCCTGTCACTTCTCCCATCCTTCCCCCCAGCAACGATAAGTTTCTAATTGACATTCTGAAAAGATGAAATAGAGTGGAAAATCTCATAGCAGATCACATATAGTAAATGTTAGTATTCCTTTGGGAACCTTGCTTCATACACATATACACATGTTACATATATGTGTACACACACACACATACACACACACTGTGCAGTGATAGTAATCCAAATATTCAACAACCAACATGACAGAGTCAGTCAGTTGGAATGGATGCCAACAATATCTACTAGTTCTCTGAATACCAGTATAAAAAGTATCTTTGTAGTAAAAAAAAAATGATTGAAACCCAGTGGTCTATGGAACATACCTTACAGCTTGGGGGGGTAGGAGGCAGTGGGCACATGTTTCTGAGGACCCTTCCGTAGGCACTGCCCCTGGCTAGAGGAACTTAACCATGATGGATTTCTGCATCTGGAGGCACAGCAATCTTCCTGCCCACCGGCATCCATTCCCATCCCAATCCTCCATCTCCATGCCTCTGGGAACCTGCTCTGACCAGGCCTCACAAAGTCCCACCAGTAACAATCCCTGGCCCCCTGGGCACACTGCTTGACCCAGCTGCAGCCAGTTGAGTCGTCTAGGGTTTTGTATAATGGGTGCTGAGGGGAATGTCTTGGGGCTTTACACAGCTTTGCCCACCCTCCTGCCACTGTCCAGAGAGGCAGCCACCCTCCCAAGAGACACACAGACTGAGGCCCCCACAATGCTAAAGCCAAGAAGGAGACACCTAATATCAGGGAGTGTGCCTCTGGGCCCCTGGGGCCAGCCTCACACAGTTGCTGGCCCAATGCTGGTCCTTTGATTTTTATTTTTAAAACAAGTTAGTCTTGCATTTCTTTGAGGTGTAGCTAAAGGAGTTGTGATTACATCATGGCTCCTTGAGGAGGTCAGAGACACTCTTTGCCCAAACGACTAAGTACAGTTGTGGCTCAGAGGCTCCACTGAGTCAGAGAAGGATGAAGCTCCCATCTGCATGGGCAGTGCGGGCTGGGTGCCGGGTCAGGCCACCCCTCCATCACCTGAAGCTGCAGGGAGATCTCTGAGGAACCTCGTCATGAACATTTCCCCCGAACACAGAGGTTGTGGGGGGCCCTCTCTGGCCCCTCCGAGGAAGCCTCCGTCATAGGCTGACCTGTCGAGATGCTCCTGCGGATGGAGAGCAATGCAGTAGCACACGGGCCACCAGGTGTGACTGCCCACCTCTGTCCTCCAGGCAGACGCCTCGGGGTCCAAGAGCTGGCTACGCATGGAGGAGGCAAGGCTGTGGTCAGCTCTATCCTCTCCCTCCAGGCCTGTCTTCCTCCCCCACTGAGCTGACAGCCCCTCCCCAGGACCAGTCTGTCCCGGGAAGAAATAAGATGGGAGCTGTGTGTGTGAGAGAGAGAGACGACCTGAGGATGGATGTGAGGTACCCTCCCTCAGGACTGGGCCTCTTGCTCTCTCAGGAGACCGCTTCTGTCTTCACAGAGCAGCAGAGAAACCCCACCTCATGAAACCCCTGGACCCCAGGCTTGGTCCGACTCCAACACGGCCACCACCAGCCCAGATTTCCACTGAGGAGTCACCAAAACTGGGGTTATTCCCAAGGTCCCCCAAGTTCCCTTGAGCGCTGACCACCCCCGATTCCACCCTGCATCCTCTGTAAGCAGAGAGCCAGCCTGTCCCCTACTCACCTCCAAACCTGTGTCCCTCTGGACTCCTGCTTGTATGTTTAGCTTGGCCAAGTCTCGCAGCTTGTGGGATCTTAGTTCCCTAACCAGGGCCCCAGCCGTGAAAGTACCAAGTCTAGTCACTGGACCGCCAGGGAACTGGACCCCTGCTTGCAAGCCTTTACTCTCAGCCTGCCCAAATCTTGGTCCCCCTTCAAGCCCTCATGAAAGAGCACTGTCCCCGGCTGCAGGCTTTCCTGCCTGTCCCGGGCATCCTGTGAAGGACCCCGACGCCTCCACCCCTGCACCCATGGACACCACCTGACCTCTTCCCCAGGAAGCCTTGGCTGTCCTCTCTCTACTTCCGAGGCTCTTTCCAGCCTCTGTTCATCATTCTCCTCAGACTCCCTTGAGCATTCCTTCAGGAATGAGTAGAGAAATGGGTGATTTTTTTTTAACCTAGGGCAGTTTTCACCAGATTTCTATTTTGGATTTCCCAGATTGATTAAAAACTCCAAAAATTTTGAGAAACTGACAGAATTTGTGTATATATATAGATAGATAGATAGATATAGATATATCTAATATATTGGCCAAGAAACAACATGGAAAACCAAATAAAATTACTGCTACTGCTACTGCTAAGTCATTTCAGTCGTGTCCGACTCTGTGCAACCCCATAGACGGCAGCCCACCAGGCTCCCCCGTCCCTGGGATTCTCCAGGCAAGAACACTGGAGTGGGTTGCCATTTCCTTCTCCAATGTGTGAAAGTGAAAAGTGAAAGTGAAGTCGCTCAGTCGTGTCCGACTTGTAGCGACCCCATGGACTGCAGCCTACCAGGCTCCTCCATCCATGGGATTTTCCAGGCAAGAGTACTGGAGTGTCTTGCCATTGCCTTCTCCGAAAAAAAACTACTAGTATTGTCTTATTTTCCATTGTTTCATAACCATTTCTTAGCCATTGGAAGGCTAAGAAAGCAGGAAGGATGTAATTTCAGAATAAAGAATGGTTCTTTAAATATGTTTAACGACAAGAACAAAAACCACATTGCCCCAATTTTCCCCATTTTGCTGTAGATCAGTGAGAATATTGTTATGGAGACCAACAGGTGGATGCAGGGACGGAGAAGAGGCGGGAGGGCGTCTGAGGATGGAAGAATGGATGGGGAGGGGGAGGCGGGCTGCTCGCGGGGGTGGGAGAACAGAGGACCATCAGCCAGGCCCTTCCTGCCCCCTTCTCCTCATATGAGACTGGGCTGCAAAGGTTTGGGTCCTGGCCAAAGGGCAGAGCTGGAGCCGCTCTCACAGGTCAGGTGTCTCAGGGACCCTAGTAATCGGGTGCCCAGCCCCTCACACTGCACATGTGTCTTGGATTTGTGCCGGCTGGATCTGGGAAACAAGCCATGGGTACAAAAGAAAGAGCTCAGGACTTGGAGTCAGGAGCCCGGGTCCAGATCTGGCGCTGCTGAGTCACCTGGGGAAGTCCCTTCTGTCTCTAGGCTGCCGTTTCTTCACCTTAAAATGGAGCCACTAGTGGGACTTCCCTAGTGGTTCAGACTCCACTGCAGGGGGTGCAGGTTCAATCCCTGGCCAGGGAACTAAGATCCCACATGCCGTGAGGCACGGCCAAACAAAATAATAATTTCTAAAAATGAAGGCTCTATCAACTAGACTTCAAAAAAATTAAAAAAGAAAAACCCCCCAAAGTTTCTGAACCAGTCTCTGAGGTTAATGCAGTCCTGTGCCTTAAATTTTTTTTTTTTCTTTTTGTAGAGAATTTAGAATTTCAGGGGCTTACCTCCCCCTCGGGGCCTTCAATAAGCCTCTCTGAGGTTCCTGGACCTCCGCTCAAGAATTCCAACCTGCCAATCCTGACACACAGTCACTGGTCTCTTGCCCCCAGATCAGCCCCTTTCCTGAGCAGAGACACTATTTACCCATTATCAGCCACTCACAAGGCAGGGCCAAACACCTCAGGGAAGTAGGTGACTCCACACGAAGAATTATTATACCCTGGAGCTCCTCTTGGGTTCACAGTGAGCTTTACAGACAAGAAACAAAGGATAAGAGAAATTCCTTTAGGGGACAAAGGCTTCTGGCTGCTCACAGCAGCGGGGCATGGGAGAGCGTGACCTCAGGAGCTAGAAGGCCCTGGGTTGATATCTCACCCTGTGACTTAACTGTTATTTGGGTAAATTATTTTACCTTGAGCCTTTGGGTTCCTCACCTGTAAAACAGGCAGCATAAAATGATAGTAGACGCTAACGCTTCTAGGACTTGGATTTCCCAGCCTCCCTTGCAGAAGGTCGGGGTCACGTGACTTGTGGCCAACCGGCTGTGCGTGGAAGAGGCAGCTGTCGGGCCTGCTCGAGGCATTGAGGTGTCCATGTACCTTCTCCTCCTCTCTCTCCCTTCCTCCATAAGGACCTTGGGGGCCAGTCTTCCAGATGATGTGGCTATGAGATGGAAGAGAGTCTTCCTGCCCCATATCAAAATTTACATGACCGACAAGTAACGCATGATTGTGCCAAGCCACTGAAATTTCAAGAGTTCTCTGTTATGACAGACTGTGGTAATTACCACGACTGACCCAGGGAGGGCTGACAGATCTTGGACACAAACCCCTCTGAGGACAGAGGGGGCCCTTCTTCTTAAAGAAAAGACCTAAACCCTCTATAACAGTCAACTCACATTGCCACAGCAAAACACCGTAGTCTGGCCGAGACGACAGACGTTCATCTCTCACCCTCTGGAGGCTAAAAATCCAGGTTAAGGGTGGTCCTGGATTCTCTTTATGGCTGGCAGACAGCGGCCTTCTCACGGGGTCCTCACATGGCAGAGAGAAAGAGACAGTAAGCTCTCTGGGGTCCCTTCCCATGCGGGTGCTAATCCCATCCTGAGGGGACCCTCATGGCTTCATCTAACCCTGATTATGTCCCAAAGGCCCCACCCCCAAATCTCATCACACTGGGGGATAGGATGTCAACTTATGAACTTGGGGGAGGGGGGAACAACTCGGTCTATGGCACCCCATCAAGTCAGGGCTCCTCAGATCTTAAGGGCCAAATTTTACATATACATACATTTTTTAAATTTTATTATATTTATTTACTTTTGTCTGTGCTGAGCCTTCCTTGCTGCGCGCAGTCTTTCTCTAGTTGCAGAGAGTGGGGGCTACTCTCTAGCGGTGGCGCCTGAGCGTCTCACTATGGTGACTTCTCTTGTTGCAGAGCACAGGCTCTAGAGAGCCAGTTCAGCGGTTGTGGTGCCCGGGTTTAGTAGGTGCCCTGCAGCACATGGGATCTTCCCCAAGCGGGGATCGAACCTGTGACTGTGCATTGGTAGGTGGATTCTTAACCACTGGACACTGGGGAAATCCAAGAGCCAAAATTTAAAAGCAGAGAGGCAGCCCAGGGTGAGATGAGGTGGGAGTTTCATCCAGAGGAAGAGATGAAGCAAGTGTGCCTCCCCCACGGCCCAGGATTGCTGCCTGAACCTCTCCCCAAAGAAACCTCCTTTTCCTTCCCAGTCTTCCAATCCTCCATCCTGCCCTCATACCAAGGTGGCTAAGGCACATACGATTCACAGATTCTTAGACAGTTCATCGACTTCTTAGAACTGGGAGACCTCTAGGTCTTAGAGGTCATCTTCTCTTGGCTCCTGATTCTTACAGACCACACATCTGGGCCTGGAGAGGGTATGGGAAACACCAGAGGTCCAGGCTGGCTTGTCCAAAACATAGGGTAGGCCGGGAGGTAGTTTGGTGCAGCAAAGGCAGAGAGAGGGTCCGAATATCAAGAAGCCAGCTGTTTTCATTTCACCATATAAATTTTGCATAATTTTGCAAGATAAAGTCTTAGTTTACAGTTTTTACTTATAAGTATTACACACGGAAGGCTCCAGGGCCCCGAAAATCCGATCATCTGGCCTGTCAAAGCCTGAATCAGGGTCTCCTTCCATCCTTTCCACCGGCCGGGAGCTTCCTGGGTGCTAGAAAGGGTTTCCGCGGGGTTTGGCCTCGGCTCCCGAGCAGCCTGTGACCATTAACTTCCTCACCCTCCGCCTCCAGCCCAGGGCGGCTGCGGGGGAACCGGTCACGAGGCCGCCAAGGGGTTTCTCCCACCGCCCCTCGGCTCCACGGAGCCGCCGCACCTCTGCCTCCCAAGCCTATGGCCTTGGCCATCGCGCTCCTCGCGGGAGTCCTGCTCCCCTGCTGGGGAGAGTTCGCGCTCTTTAAAAAGGGGTCTACAAAGGTGAGCCAAGAGACACTTTGAACCTTCTAGCCAAGGGTGGTGGCCGGGGCATCACTCTCCATCTAGAAGGGGCCAGTTGGGCTTGGAGAGAGAAGTGGGGGGACGGGGCGGGGGTGGGGGTGTGGGGGAGAGGACAACCCCCTATAGGGGATTTCTTCTCAGGCTGGAAGCTTGGTGTGCTCCCATAGGACTTCAAAGCCCTTGCTTCACCTCCCTAGTGGCTCTGGAGGTAAAAGAAAGTGGCCTTAAAACCAGCAGCATCCTTTCCCTCCCCGTCCCCTCCCCTGCCTAGCCCCCTCCCCTCTCCCCTCTCTGGGACACTCAGTCCTGCCCCCAGTCACGCCTTGCACACCTGCCCTCACGCTGCCCCTCTCCGTGCCCTAGGCATGCAACTCTTTCCTCCTTTTCCTTCCTCGTCTTTCTCTCCAACCCATTCCCTGTCCCTTCCCCATCCCCCACTAAAGTGTGATGGGGAGTATTTGGTCCTTCAACACTGTATTTGGTCCTTTGGGACCCACAGAGGTGAGGGGGTCCCCCAGGAAAGATGAAGCAAAAGGAAAAGTCCTAACTTCCCCCTTCCTCTCCCCTCCTCCTCTGAATGCCGTGGGGGTAAACTTCTTTAGGACTTCTCTTTCTGGATCCATGGGACTTTGGCAGTGTCAGGGGACCCCACCCCCCACAAACACACACAGCCAGAGAGCTGGTGACTTAGGGCTTGTCCCCACAGGCAAATGGGGCTAGGTGCTCCCACCACTCTGAGTGTTTCAGTGACTGCTGTCTCGTCAACTTGGACTCCGGTGGTGCCTTCTGTGCCCCTCGGGCCAGAATAATCATGACGTGCTTGCCCCAGGTGAGACCCTGCCCCTGCTGATATGTAGGGTGGGGACGGTTCAAAAACCCCGCATGGCTGCACCTGCTTTTTTCACCCTTTGCCTGAAGCATCCTTTCCCCCTTCTCCACCTGGCAAACTCCTGATCATTCTACAATGCAACTCCAGGCGCCTCCTCCAAGAATCCTTCCCTCCTATGAACTCGCATACCCTCGGGACCCACACCCTCAGCAGAGCATGTATCTCCCTGATTTGCCTGCCTTCTGTCTGCCTCCACCACTGGTCAGAGCTCTGCAAGAGCATGATTAAAGCATATTCACTTTTGAACCCCCAACCCCCCAGCTTAGTGCCTACACATAGTAGTTGCTCAACAAACATTTATTGCATGAATGAGTATCTCTGCCCTAACATCACTGCAGCAAAGCAGGTGGGAAAATACCTCCCACACTGCCGCAATGACCGAATTTCTTGAGAGGAGCTGCCCAGGCAGGTCGACGGTTTGGGGATTGGACTTGAATTTAAACCCTGGCTTTACCAACCCCTGTCTTTGTGACCTTAGACAGATCATTTCTGCTCTCTGAGCCTTAGTTTCCTCAACTGTAAAATGGGGCTAAGGTACCCACCCAACCAGCTTGTTGGGAAAAGTATGTGATCCTGGCAATGACGGTGCTCAGTGAAGCATGGTTGTTATCAGCTGGGGGAAATGCAGGGAGCAGAACACAGTACGTCTTGTTCTTGCTTGCCTTTTTTCTGGCCCTGGGCCCAAACCTTTCTAGGGAGGCTGGGCTCAGTCTCCATCTCTCTGTCTGGAGAACTGCCAGTGCTCAGGGAGACAGCCAGGTCCCTCCTGTGGCAAACTCTACAGCTGAAGTAGCCAGAGGGTCTTTTCATTATGGGCACTTAATCTACTTCATTTTGTTTAATTCCCTCAATGACAAATGGGGTTACTATTATTTCCTTAAAAAAAATTATTTGTTTGACTGCACTAGGTCTAAAGATCTCGGCATGGGGGAATATTTAGTTCTAGTATGGGAACTCTTAGCTGCAGCATTTGGGATCTAGTTCCCTGACCAGGGATCTGGGCCCCTGCATTGGGAGCTCAGAGTCTTAGCCACTGGACCACCAGGGAAGTCCCTTATTATTCCCATTTGACAGATGAGGGAACTAAGACAAAGAAGCTTCCCTAAGGTCACAATGTTATAAGCTGTAGAGCTGTCAGACCTCAAGTCTGTCTCACTCCATCACTTGGGCTCTTGCTTCTGCTCCCCAAGAAGTTTAAGCCTCCTTCTTCCCTGCTCCTTGGTGGCTGTCAACTCTCTCACCCATTTTCTGCAGACCAGGAGTGCCATCAACATCGTATGTCCCTGCCAAGTAGGCCTGAGCTGCATACACAAGGTCCCAGGCTGTAGCCGTCGGTGCCATTTGATTTAGAGGAGGATGCAGTCTGGTCACTAGCACCCTCCTCCCCACCCCTCCTTGAGGGGCCTCATCTTGCTCAAAAGACATTAAAGTCACTTCCTGGCTCTGGCCTCTGTCTGTGCTTCCTGGGAGAGGGAACCGGATAGGGATTGTTCTGAAAGAAGAGACGTGATAGAGCTTCCCATGGTTTGGCCCTGTCTGGAAGCCTGGTGGTCTCAGGGGGAAACTGTGGGAAGAGAGTGGGCTTGTGGGGGTGTAGTTGCTGGGGGAGGGCAAAGGGATGGATTGGAATTTGGGGATTAGTAGATGCAAACTATTATGTATTGAATGAATAAGCAACAAGGTCCTACTGTATAGCTCAGGAAACTCTCCTGTGATAAACCATAATGGAAAAGAATATAAACGAAGAATGGATATGATGTATAGCTGTATCACTTTGCTGGGCACCAGAAATTAACACGGCATTGTACATCAACTACACTTCAATCAAATAAATGTTTAAAAATAGAAAGAAACTGAGGCTCAGGGAGCTACATGACTTACCCAAGTCTCACCATGGGGTATTTTCTGTTGCAAGTATCCAAAAAATAAAACAATTGCAACTGGTCTGGATGCTGAGGGAATTCATTGGTGGCCAGAACTGGAAGTGCAGTAGCAGGTTGGCCTCGGGTCTGGTTGAATCCAGTAGCTTCATGGCCCTCTGGCTGGATTCCTTCCCAGTAGCTGTAAAAGTTCCAGGTGTCAGGTAATAATAACAGTTAAGATTTATCCGGCACTTACTATGTTCCAGACACTGCAATGTGTTTTCTTATCTGTATCAACTCATCTTACTGTCACAACAAAGTTATAGTAGGTACTATAATTATCCCTAGTTTAAGAATAGGGCGTTGAGGCTCAAAGTATCCTTCTTAAAGGTTCCGAGTAGGGGTGGGGGTGGGGCTGGAACCCAGGCTGTCTTGCTCCACAGGGCAGGGTCTTAACCACAAATCCACCTCACATATGGAGCAATCATGCTCCCCAGAGAAAGGAACCCTCTGTGTCACAATTCCCAGCAAACATCCTAAGACTGAATCTAGTGGATCAGTCTGCTTAGCCTGCATACTCAGCCCTGACCCACTCTCCTGGGTCAGACTGGAACGCTGAGTCTCTACTCAACCCCAGTCCAGTCTGCCTGGGGGTCACCTTGCCCTGGACCCACTCACCACTCCTCATTTGACATAATCACAGTGTAATTCAGAGATCCTTTGCCTCTTCTCGAGATCATACATTTCTTTTTCTCCTATCTCATTATATCTCAATCATTCCCCTCATGTCACCAACATATTTTTAAAAACAGCAATGACTTGCTACTATGTATAAAATAGACAACTAAGGAGGACCTACTGTATAACACAAGGAACTCAACTCAGTGCTCTGTGGTGACCTCAATAGGAAGGAAATCCAAAAAAGAGGGGATATACATATATATATATATATATACACATATAGCTGATTCACTTTGCTGCATAGTAGAATCTAACACAATGTTGTAAAGCAATTATTCTCCAATAAAAATTTAAAAAAAACACAGTAGTGACTGCCTAATTTTATTTTATATGTGGACCATATCTGCTTAACTATTTCCCTATGAGAAGACAATAAGATCATTTCCAAGTCCAAACTATGTTCTGTAGGACACAACTTTATGGCTGCAAAAGCAAAATCCTATTCTAACGATGGCTTCAGCAAGGTGGATGCTTTCTCTCTCACCTGGTGGTTGGGGGGAGGCTGGCTGGAGGCTCTGCTGGGAGAGATCATGCACGCCCCCACCTCCTTCCACCTTCTTGCTCAGTCATCTGCTGCTCTGTTTCCTTCTATTTTTCCCCTTGATTTTTTTACAACATGGCACACATAGAAACATCATATTGATATAGCACCTTGGCATAAGAGTAGAAGGGTCTTGGGGCCCTAAAGAGGCTCTCCTGAGGGCAGAAGGCATCCACATCTCCAGACACACTAGTTGGGAAGCTCTGCCCCAGGTTGCGTCTTTCCTTCTGCTAGGTCCACTTTCCTGTTAGACGAAAGGGGGTAGAGGGGCAGCAGGGAGCTCACCCTTCCTAAAAGGGCAGCAGGAATTACTTTCACTTATACCCTACTAGGCAGAAATTGGTGAGCCACTACTTCACCTGGTGGCTCAGATGGTAAAGAATCTGCCTGCAGTGTGGGAGACCTGGGTTCGACCTCTGGGTCAGGAAGATGCCCTGGAGAAGGAAATGGCAATCCACTCCAGCATTCTTGCCTGGAAAACTCCATGGACAGAGGAGCCTGGCTGACTACAGTCCGTGGAGTCACAAAGAGTCAGACAAGACTGAGCAACTAACATGTTCACTTTCAGGCAAAAGTTAGTCACACGGCTGCAGCTAGCTGCAAGGGAAGCTGGGAAATGTAATTTTCATCTGGACATCCGTGTGTCCAGCTAAAGCTTGGGGGGTTCTGTTACTAAAGGACAAAAGGAGAATGTATAGTGGGAGCAATTTGCTGTCACAAAAGCCTAACTCCCAGGACCCAGAGCTAATGACTGTTAGGCAGCTCTAATCAGGTTGTTTTGTTGTTGATTTGTAGGAGTTCTTCGTATATTTTGGATTGTCACTCCTTATTGGACATATCATTTGCAAATATCTTCTCCCATTTTCAGTACATTGTCTTTTCATTTTTTTTGATGATTTCCTTTGCTGTGCATAAGTTTTTATCTGCTATAGTCCCATTTGTTTATTTTTGCTTTTGTTTCCCTTGCCTGAAGAGTCACAGCTATTAATAGAAAGATACTGCAAAGACCAATGCAAAGACTTGTCTATGTTTTCTTCTAGAATTTTATGGTTTCAGGTAGAATTTTATGGTTTCCTCCTTTGGGGGAGGGGCATGCTGCGTGGCTTGGAGGATCTTAGTTCCCTGACCAGGAAAGGAACTCACGCCCCTTACAGGGGAAGCATGGAGTCCTAACTGATAGATGGCTAGGGAAGTCCCAAGGAAGACTCCATTTTTGATTGGCCAATGATGTCTTCTGGGCCTTCGCACCCCTTCTGCCCCACATCTAGGCCAGCCAATAGTAGCCCCCGTCCATCCCTCAGTGCTGGTGGGAGATGGAAACTATACAAACCTCAGCCTGCTTGGGGGACCCTCACCCTGGCCCCATCTCCTAGCTGCAGTAATAGTCAAAGTCGCCCACCCCTTCATCCTTACCACTCAGACCCCCTTGCACCTGCCCTGCTGTCCCCAGAAAGGTCCATTATCTGAGTAATAAACCTTCCCATTCTGTTTTCATATGTGTGACATCATCCATTCCAACATCCAAACCAGTTCTGGGTGGGGGTTGACTTCATCCTCCAAGAGGCACCCAGAAAACCTGGATCGCTCAATTGCTTTTCAGAAACTATGACTTCAAGTTCTCCAGTTCTCTTTCCCTGCCACGGCTGGGTGACCAGGGGACGCTCTGTGCCTGGGAGAGGCCTGAATTGCTAAGTCACCACATGGAGGATGGTGGCCCTGGAGAATGTCCTGATTCACAGCTGACCTTGCACAAGCAAGAAACCCACTTGTGTTGTGTTAAGCCTCTATGCCTCCTGGGTGGTTCGTTTCCACAGCATTTCCTCACCTGCCATGATTATTGTATATTAGGATGTCTCTTGCCCCACTGCCCGCAGCGTTACCACCTGTTTCCACTCTGAAGACTCAGGCACTTTGTTCTGATTATCTGCCGCCAGACCCACTCACAGTTCGTGTGTTCTGAGCTCGTAATCCTCGTGCTCACCGAGAAGGCCTACAAAAATGTGTTCAGGTGACCGCACTTTCACAGGAGAGGGAGTTACTGAAATTCTCATTGAAGGTCTCTGGAGGAAGGGAGTGGAAAGATAAAAACCAGAGTCTAATCTTCTGTTATTTAATAGCTTTGTGACTTTGGGAGGTTTGGCAACTTCCCTGGGCCTTAGTCAACTCATCTGTGAAACAAATATTCATAATGCTATTTGTTAACAAAAATATACAATCAGATAGGATGAGAGAGTCTTTTGAAATCGTTCTGAGACCTTCTAACTGTATAGATAATGACAACAGCTTCTATTGATTGGGTGCCTACTCTATGCATAGTAAAATCAGTTCAGTTCAGTTCAGTTCAGTCGCTCAGTCGTGTCCGACTCTCCGCGACCCCATGAATCACAGCACGCCAGGCCTCCCTGTCCATCACCAACTCCCGGAGTTCACTCAAACCCATGTCCACAGAGTCGGTGATGCCATCCAGCCATCTCATTCTCTGTTGTCCCCTTCTCCTCCCGCCCCCAACCTTTCCCAGCATCAGAATCTTTTCCAGTGAGTCAACTTGTCGCATGAGGTAGCCAAAAGTATTGCAGTTTCAGCTTTAGCATCAGTCCTTCCAATGAACACCCAGGATTGATCTCCTTTAGAATGGACTGGAGGGATATACCTGCTATTTATTTTTTTTATTTTTTTTTTTTGTAGAAGAGCAGTTTATTTAGCACCTGTCTGGACTCCGCAGTTGCCTCCAGAGGCTGAGTGCACAGGCTTTGGCTATCTTTTATAAAGCATGGGATTCTGGGTCCTAGTGACTTTCCCGCCTAAGCAGTGTGGCTGACCCAATAAGCAGGCCAGTTCTCAGAAGCAGAGGTGGTGAGCATAGCAATGAACTTAAGCAACTGTTTTTTTTTTCTCTTCACTATGAACACAGGAGTGCATCTTATCTTTTTGAGTAATTGTTTTGTCTGGGTATGTGCCCAGGAGTTGGACTGCTGGATCATATGCTGGAGTTGGAACCCCCATACTGTTTTCCGTAGTGGCTGCACTAATTTACATTCTCAACAGTGGTAAGAAAGCTCTTTTCTTGGTGTTTGGAAGTTTTGAGGGTTACCTTGATGAGTCAGAAAAGCGTGGCACTTAGTAAGGCAGCCTCCAGTCAGCTAGTGGTGGCCTCTAGAATCCCTTATACTTGATGGCAGGCGAAGGGGGTCTTGATTTCCACCGACTTTCCAAAGGTTAGCGCTTCCCTGGTGACTCAGCTGGTAAAGAATCCATCTGGAATCCAAGGACCCCCGTCAGGGCATCAAAGCCCCTTAGAAAGACTCTGACCTCAAGGTCTCCAGCCGGGTCACTGACAGTCCTCTGGGAAGCAGAAACAATTCGGACTTCCAACGGAACTGGGTTGAGAGAGAGGCAGTGGGTCGTAGAGAGCTGAAGACCAACGTGAGCGCTCGGGCTGAGGGAGGAGCCCGGGGGCCAGATTGGCCAATGAGTTTGGGCCACCTCCCCGGGCCCCGCCGGGCGAGGGTCCCTCCACCAACGTGCAGCACTGTGAACCTAGAGTAACATTCTCCACCATGTGCTCGATCCCGAAAGCCCTGCTATTTAATTTAAGCATTGCATCATTCCTGTGATGTACTGTTATTATGTCCCATTTTGCAGATGGGGAAACTGAGGTTCAAAGAGGTTAAGAAGTCTGCCAAAAGCACACAGCCAGTAGATAGCAGAGCTATCTGAATCCAGATCTATCTTGCTGGTGCCAGAGCCCAAGCACATGGACTGGCTACTCTGTCAGCAGCAAGACAAGCACAGCGAACGGTCCAGGAAGCAGCAGTGGCTCTTGGGGAACATCTGCTTCATCCCCATTGCTTAGTCCTCTGTCCCTTTGGTCTGGGAGCTGGCACTGTTGGCTTCTCCCTCTCACGCCCAGGACTGGGCATTCATACCTCATTACCTGCCCTCCAGGCCTCAGTCACGTGGAAGATGCAGGGCTTTTAGCTGGAACATAGAGGCGGCTGCTCCTGGTCTTCCACTTCCTCCTCTCCTTTTTATTCCTCCTCACTGGGGAGGAAATCAAAAGTTTGGGAGGGAACCTAGAGGGTACACTATCTACCACCATCCTAAGACTCTGTTTGGGAAGGGTGGGTAGACCCAGAGGCTTATGTGGGCGAAAGCCGTAAGTTAGGGGGCAGCAGGGAGTGCTGGTGTTTGGGGGGACGAAGAAAGCCCATCTGGATCATGAGAGCCCTACTGGGGCACCGCTGATGGTCTTACAGAGGTGAACACAACAGAGCACTCCTTTCCCAAGCTCTCTCACGTCTGGTAAGAGACACAGACGTTCGTTTCCCCTCACGTTTTATTGAACACTTGGTACATATAAAGGATTTTGCTAGGTGCTAGCGATAGATCTGTGAACAAGACCCAAAAATCCTTGCCCTGGGAGAGCTGACATTCTATTGTAGGGGGTAAATAAGTAAAATATTCATATATTCCACGTGATCAACATCTGAGGACAAAAAAAAGAGAAGATAAGGAAGGGGCTTCAGGAGTTGTGGTGTGAGGAGAGGGTATTCAGGGAAGACCTTACTAACAATGGGAAATTTAAGCAAAGATCTAAAGGGAGTGAATGAGGATTAGTCACTCAGTTGTGTCCGACTCTCTGAGACTTCATGGACTGTAGCCTGCCAGGCACCTCTGTCCATGGGATTCTTCAGGCAAGAATACTGGAGTGGGTCACCATTTCCTTCTCCAGGGGAATCTTCCCAACCCAGGGATCAAACCATGCTGCAGGCAGATTCTTTACTATCTGAGCCACCAGGCCTTTCCTAAAGGGAGCCAGGCAGGCCGGAGAAGGAGTTGCCCAGGTGGAGGAACAGCCAGGGCAAAAGTCTAGAGGAGGTACCTTGGCTGGCATATTCAGGAACACCAAAGAGGATTGAGAGAGAATGGAAATATTAGGAGAAGAGGTTAGAGAGGTCGAAGGAACATTACAGTATTCTCCTTTAGTCAGCAGTTCTGCTTTCAGCACCAACTGTGTGTGAGGACTTAAGTCCTAGTGGTAAGAGATAGAACCATGAACACGAGTGCAAAAATCACTGCCCTCCTGGAGTTGAGGGGGGATAGAAAAATTTAAAAACAGGATAAAGAAGATAAATTCAGAGAGTCATATATACTGTGAACATGGCAAACCCAGGCAATGGGCCTGCTCCGGCTGGGTGTCCGAGAGGGCCGCAGCCTGGGGCAGGAGAGGGAAGCAGCCAGACAGGGCTCCCGGGGCAGGGCACGTGGAGCAGGGCAGGCAGTTTTTGGTTTTGTTCCCAGCTGGAACCCCAGGGCCTGCACACAGTAGGCTCTCAGTATTTGCTCCTTGAAAGACTACTGACGTTGTCAGACAGAGGGCTGATGGATGGCAATGATAGATAATGTCATCAGCCCCGGCCCTGGGGACCGCTGGCGTGTGAGAGTGTGCACGTTTGGGGGTGCGGGTGCCAATTTTGTGCTGCAGGCAGGTGGGTCTGGCCCACTCTCCCATGCACCAGAGGAGAAGCTACATATTTGGGGGACACTGTGGACAAACCTTCCAAAACTGCTTAGTCCCCTCTAGGTACAAGTCAGGTCCCGCAGACTTGTGTCCCCTGAACCCCATCCACACAGACGCCCCTGGGGCCTTAGAGACTGCCCAGCCTGGCGGGTGGGGAGGGGGTGGTGTGGGAGAAGGAGGCAGGCCAGGCTGTTTCCCCGCAGGACATGGGGGAGATTTGCTTCCAGAAGAAGAGGTGCAAGAGCGGGGGCTCTCGCCGGCCTGCTGAGAACTGCTAGTTGCACTGCACCGTAAGGGGTCCGAGGGCAGGACATGTACCCAGGGGTGGGTGTTGGGGCCTCAGGGGACCTGAGGGGGAGAGACCCACGGAAGGCGGAACTGGAGCACACCCAGGGACCAGGGGAAGGAGGGAGGGGTAGGTGGGCGGAAATGACCCGGGAATTCTCTGTTGGGGGAGACTTTGGACAGACCCAAGGTGGGTCCCCCGCATCAAGGCTGTGGAATCCTGGATGGTGGGGCAGGGATGGGCTGCGGCGATGTTTCTTTTTCTAATATGGGTTCCCATTCTCCAGGGGTCTTCTCAGTAGACCCTGAAGTAGCACGGTCAATGGCACAGTTCAGGTCTGGCCCTAATCCTGGGTCTACCTCTGCCTTAACCAGACTCATCCCAAGCCCCGGGAGTTCTGCTGTGGCTTCCTGGGAGGAAGTGGGCTGAGAGAGGAACTACGTGTGCTGGAGAGGGGAGTTGATTGACCCATGAGAGGATTTAAGGAGAGACAATGGGGCCCCCCTCAGTGTTCATCCACTTAGGACTGGCAGGTGGGATAACAGGGGAAAGGCAATGCCGGGGCGGAGTGACGAGGGCACTATGCAACCCTAGAGGTCAGCCTGGAGGAGGTGACCAGAGGCACAGACTCAGAGCAACTGAGTGAGAAGGTCCTTTATGCCCAGGCTCCTCTGCTGTGCACAAGTCGAGGGGCCCCAAGCTGGTGAAGGTGGGGGCTGCCCCCAGAGCAGCCCTCAAGGCTGAGGTCAAAGTGTCACCTTTCCCTGGCATTCCTTGGCCTGGATAACAGGTATCCCTGCCAGCTGGACCTGACTTGTGTATTTCCAAAGAATCAGAAATAGTTTAAAATCATCTACAGCCATTGTAAGAAAATTGAAAAAAAGAAGCCAGCTAAGAAAGCTTTCTTTTAGTGATTGCTCTTCGTTGCCTCCTCCCACTTCTCCACCTACTCCTGTGCCATCCAGAACTGTGTGCTCCTTTCCCTGGTTCCCAGAGCCTCCCCCAAGGGGGAGGGGCGAGGAGGGAGAGATGATGCACTACCACTGAAACAAAAAGCTTGCAGTGTGTGCTGGCAGCCATTGCCCCCCTTCCTTGCTAAACCCCAGTATTGTTTGGGCAGGCCACACTCCCAGCCCTGGAGCAGGACTGTAATTAGCCTAAGCCAGTTGTGGCAGTCCCATTCTCTTTGCCCAGTGCTTGCTTTTCCAGCCTCCCTTGCAGCTAGCGGTGGTCAGGTGACCCAGCTGTAGCTGTGTAGACATGGAGACGTCAGCCTGGAAATATTAGGGCAAGGAAAGAAGGTCCTTACCCCCCCCCCCCACCCAGCCTCTGTCCCCAGGCTTTCTAATTTAGTACATGGTGAGAGGATCTGATGTTAGGAGCCCCTGTGAAGGCATTTGCTGAGAGGAGCTGGCACCCAAGCACATGCCAGCACTTCCATCTCCCAGACTTCTTCATCCTGAGAAATATCTGCCCGCTTTGTGCCATAATTACTTGGGTTTTGTCCCTCACAGCTGAATCCAGACTTATCTCATAAGCCTAAGGGTTACTCGTGAGGATTCATCATCCCAGAGCTATAGAACCCCGGGCGGGTGGAGCACCTGTTTCCCTCAGTTCACCCCTGTTTATGTGAACCTCCTCTCCAGCATCGCCACCGAGGGTCACTGAGCTTCCACTTGCACATCTGAGTGCCTAGCATCTCAAGACTCTCTAAGGAAGCCCAGGTTTGTTGGCTCCAGTGGGTATAAGGTTTTGATATTAAGTCAAAACCAAATTCCTTTTGAAAATGAAAGTGATAGTCACTCAGTCATGCCCAACTCTGCGACCCCATGGACTGTGGCCCACCAGGCTCCTCTGTCCATGGTCCAGGCAAGAACACTGGAGTGGGTTAGCCATTCCCTTCTCCAGGGAATCTTCCTGACCAAGGGATCGAACCCTGGTCTCCTGCATTTGCAGGCAGATTCTTTACTGTGTGAGCCACCAGGGAAGCCCTTTCCTTTTAATTCCACCCATTTGTCTTAGTGTGAGTAACTGGGAAAGAACAGGAAATTGGGGTTGGGGGTGGAGTTGGAAGGATTTAGTGCCAACTTTTTCTAATTACATAACATTGAGCAAGTTACTTAACATCTCTGAACCTCAGTTTCTTTTATCTGTAAAGTGGAGACAATTAGTTCTCCTTCCCAAGGCCACTGTGAGAATTTGCTGGCCACAGTGTAAGCCCACAGTGATTGTTCGTGATCTGCCTCTTTAACGCAGATTGTGTCAGATAGCTGTCATCTCTGAGAGTTTGGCCCAGGAGAAGGGTGAGAGACCGGGAGAAGGGACTGGTAAGTTTTGATGCAGGGCAAAGAATATGGGCCATTATAACTCCCCACCAGAGATGTGTGTGCATGCGCGCGCGTGTGTGTGTGTGTGTGCGCGCACATGTCTGCCTGCCTGCCTGCCTGAGAACTTGGGGAGCAAGGAGGGCCTCCCAGGGAGCTGCGATGCTCCTCAGAAACGGAGAGGTTCCCAGCCCGAGTGGGCTTGTTTCACAACCTTGTCTCCAGCCTGTCAGCCTCGTTTGGTCTGGCTCCCCCGACCCGTTTCTCCTTTTCCGATGACACCTGCCTGATGTGCAAGAAGCTTGATGTAACATCAAGGAAGACGCTGACTCAGCAAGAGTATCCAGGTGACTGGGGAAGGTTTGCAAGAGGGGTTTTAATTGCCAAGAACCCAGTTAGAAGGCGGAGGTGCCAGTCGAGGCGGTGGCTGGCCAGGGGCGGGTCCTGGTGGAGGAGTGTCCTGGAGTGTGCCGGCCCGGGCGAGCTCGCTTACTCTGTGTCACGTCCGAGATCAAGGCAGACGCCGAAGTTGGTGTTGGTGATGGAGCCCACGATGGTCTTGTCGACGTCGCAGGTCAGGCCCCGCTCACAGGGACACTTGTAGTAAACCCCATAAAGCGTCTGCAGAGACAAAGGGGTATCAGACTGTGGGGGCCACCTGCCCCAGATGGTGCTTCTCCTTCCTGCCTCCCCAGAGGGTACAGGGTGGGGGGCGCTGTGGGCCCGGAGGACCTGGGTTCTGGTCTCCACTCTGTGGCTCAGTTGCTCTTGCTAACTCGATCTTGCTGGGGAGCCTCTGTTTACCCATCCATGAAATAGGGATAACACCTTGCTGCCCCGCCCACATCACCAGTCAGTTGTGAGGCTCAAGAGAGCTGATTGGATGAGAAAGGGCTTTGAAATGTGCTGACCTCCCTGCACCTCCAGCATTCGGTGTCCGGACTCACTCTCTTCCCTGAGCGCACACCCAAGACTTGAGGGCCCTCCCTCACTTAGCTGTACCCCCCAGCTGTCTCCGCCGCCCCCCGACACCCTGTCCCCCAGCACTCACAAAGGCGGAGCACTCGCTGTTCTCGCTGGCCTTGGGTGCGCAGCGGGCCAGGCTCAGGCCGTCTTCCCGGTGGCAGCACTTGCTTTTGCACTGGGCACTGTTCAGGCAGAGCTCGCCCTCATCCTGCCAGGGGGCAGCCGGTCAGCCCAGCCCCCTCCCTTTGGTCCTCTGTCCATGCAGACCCCCAACTCACCACCCACTACTGCCGACAGGGCCTCCACCATGGCGGGCTGGTATGAAGGAATCCAACCCCCGGGGCTGGAGGCCTCTGCCCACCCTGAGCCCCTGACCCACCCGCATGAGACACAGGCAGTGTGGCATCGTGAAAGTAGCCCGGTGGGGACAGGACACCCAACTTCCCAGACCGGCTGTGCCACCAGCTCCCTGGGTGACCCTGAGCCAGTCGCTGCCCCTCTCAATGCCTCAGTGTTCCCATCTGGAATGGAAGCCTGTGGCCCACAAACGGGGTCTCCAAATCTCTCTGGGTCCCCCAGTCCTTCGAGGAGCCTGTGAAAGTTGAGAACCATCTCCCTGGAGACTCCTCCCTCCACAGACTCTTACAGGTAATCGCAGGGGCATCCCAGCCCCTCTGAACCCATGCCTGGCCCTGAGTTAAGAACCTGCGAACTGGGTTCCTAACCCAAAGGGCTCTTGCAGTGCCCTCTTGTGGAAAGGCCACATGGACAGTGGGGAGAGCCTGGCTCTGGAGCCTGCCAGCTGGTCGCCAGTCCCTGATCAAGGCTTTCCAGCTGTGTGACCTCAGGCAGGAGACTTAACCTTCCTCTAAGTCAGCTTTCCATGTGGAGATGGGATTGATCGTAATAGTACCAATCTCACTTGGCTTTGTGTGTGTGTGTGTGTGCGCGTGTGTGCACACGCACATGCTGTGTCGCTTCAGTCATGTCTGACTCTTTGCGACCCCTCTGGACTGTAGCCCACCAGGCTCCTGCGTCCATGGGATTCTCCAGGCAAGGATACTGGAGTGGGTTGCCATGTTCTCCTCCAGGGCATCTTCCCGACCCAGGGATCGAACCTGCGTCTCATACGTCTCCTGCATTGGCAGGCGGGTTCTTTACCACCGGCCCCATGTGGTTCTTACAAGGACTAATTAAGTAAGCAATCCTCAGACATTTAGAGCTCAACTGGTCGGTGTAGGTCAGAAGCCAGAATCACTGGGGAAGCTTTTTAAACTACTGGATCTTCTGAGTCAGGGTTTCCAGGATGAGAGCCCAACACTCTGGATTTTTCTTTTTTCTTGCCTCGCTTCATGGCTTGTGGGATCTTAGTTCCCCAACCAGGGATTGAACCTGTGTCCCTGGGAGTGAAAGTGTGGAGTCCTGACCCCTGGACCTCCGGGGAGCTCTGCGATTTTTATCAAGTTCCCTCAGTCGGGTGGAACCATGCTCTGAGCGCGCTCCATGCTAATCATCCTTCTCTGGGACCCTGGGGAAGGGGCAAGGGAGACAGGGGGTGGGCAGTCAAGGAAGAGATGTTTTACTTCCCAGATCTTGGGCAGCTGACCCACCAGGGGTCAAAAAGCCAAGCTTAAAAAATATCCCACATGGAGGCCCAGATGCCTCCTGCCTGGAAGACCCTCTTACCAGGTTGATTATGATTCCCCGGGGGTCGGGAACTGCATAGACTACCGCGAAGGCAACGAGCAGAAGGACAAGGATCTTCTCCATGATGAGCAGGCACAGCTGGTGTAGGCCGCAGCCGGCAGGTCAGGTCAGGTGGCAAAAGACGGAGCCAGAGGGGGTGGTGGGGCTATAAAAGAGGCCTCGTGCACATGTGACCCACCTTCCCAGTCCCACAGGGCCTGCCATGGGCAGAGGCCCAGCTGTGGCCAGCCTGCTGGGGTGGGGTCCTGATAAGCTACTGGGTGCCACCTGGCAACCGTACCTTGTTTGTGTGTGTGTGTGTGTGTTGGGGGTGGTGTGACATGGTGGCCTGGCTAAGAGAGGGGACTCAGGGGCACCTTTGCCTGTAGGAGTTATTAGCTGGGCAAGTTACCAGTTCTGTTTCAGTCTCCTTATCTGTCAACTGATAAGAGTTGTGAGTGTTAAGTGATTTAACATGTTATACACAAAATACCTATAGCCTGGAACAGGGCTCCGCATATGAGCAGTACATGTTAGCTGCAGCACCTCTTCACTGCCGTTATTCTCCTCTGGTGCCTTGAGCTCCCTGACAGGGCTGGGACTCGGGTGAGGCAACAGAGATACCTAGAGTGTGAGCACCTCCTTTCGCTTTCCTTCCTAGACCCCTCTCTTGCCTCACCCGAGTCTGGGTCCTGCTTTGACCCCACCCAAACCCAGGTATCTGGCAGTATCAGGCTCAGGGGAGGAGGGGTCCAAGGCCCCCTTGGGCTTTTCTGGCAGGCACAGGTCCCTGGGGCTGACCAGCTCTGTGGCCGCTGGCAGGGGGGTACCGCCTTGCTGTGGGTGTCCTGATCTGGGTGTCCCGCCCTCCCACTCTCCCACCGGGGGACGCCTGCAGGAGTGATTCAGGGACTCTCAGGAGATCCTTCTCCAACTCTCTCCCGGTTCCTTTCCACTTCAGTTAATATCTGCAACCAGTATCAAAGACTCGCCCCTTTCGTTAAGGCTTCCACTCTTCTACTTGCCCTGTCCCCCGCCCAAGGCCACGTGTGTGCCTCAGCAATTGTTAGTCCTGGCCGAGGATGAAAAGGTCCCTCGGGCCTCTGCTGGCCCAGGGTGAAGGCTGGGAAGGGCACAGCTGCCCGAGTGTGCTCAGGTGCGGGCCGGAGCGGCTTTCCCTGGAGGGCTGGCCATTGTAGCAGAGCACCCCTTCCCCACCCCGGGGAGTGGAAGACGGCCAACTTGGGGAGGCCCCAGACTGGGTTGCCTTTATCCAAACAGACCTGACTTCAAAACTCACCGTAACTAGCTGCACGAACTTCGACAGGTTATTTAAATTTGTCATCTCCGTGATCTTCAGTTTTCTTATCGAGGCAAAGAGGTCAATGGCTCTTAGGAAGGTCAGGATTGAATAAGACAGTGTATGTGAAACCCCACGGAAGTGCCTGACACATGGGGGTTGTTCAGCCAACATAGCGACCCTTCACCCTTACAGCACTGAGGGTGCCTAGAGAGGAGCAGCTGAAGGAACCATCCAGGAGATCCTCAAAATGAGAGAAGCCCACCCAATTCCAGAGACCTGGAAATGCCACTGATGAAAGAAACACTGTCTTCTCTCTTTTTTTTTTTTTTATGGAGCTCAGTGTTTTCAGCCACTTTTCCCCCTGAGCTTATCCTGGCCCTTCCGCACTGCACTGTTTCTTCTCCCAAGTCAAGACGAGGAGGCTGGGAAGAAACTGGAACCAAAGGGTTCTTTCTGTCAAAATGCATCAGTTCTAGTATTTCCAGCAGGTCACGGCCTTTCCAGAGGTGAAAGAATGCGGATTTTTCCATTCCAAACAAAGAATATAGCAAAAAGCACTTTGATAATGTTTGTGCTTCCAAAATCCAAGCAAAAAGTAGTTAAGGACTTTTTTGTACCCAAACCTCACATGGTCTAACCAACCCCTTCCCCAATCTAAAGAGTGTTTTGCTTTGGCTTTTTCCCCCTCAAAAAAGAATTGATTTCTGATTCCCACATGCGATCATATGCGTTTCTCTCACATACATAATGTTGAATGAGGGACTTCCCTGGTGGTCCAGTGGCTAAGACTCTGCACTCCCAATGCAGGGGGCCCGTGTTCAATCCCTGCCAGGGAACTAGATCCCACATGCCACAGCTAAAAGATTCCACGTGCTGCAATGAAGATCGCAGATCCCAAGTGCTGCAACTGAGACCCAGCACAGCCGAATAAATAGACCAGTTTTAAAAAAGGAATCCCCCATGATACTGAATGAGAAAACCCATGGACAAAAGAACACAGACGGTTTGATTCCATCTACATGAGATTCAAGAAGAGGCAAGACTAACCTAGGCTGGGGCTTCCCTGGTATTTCAGTGGTAGAGAGTCAGCCTGCCAATGCAGGAGACACGAGTTTGATCCCTGGCCTGGGAAGATCCTACATGCTGCGGAACAGCTAAACCTGTTTGCCACACCTACTGAGCGTACGCTCTAAAGCTTGGGCGCTGCAGCTATTGAGCCCATGTGCCCCAGAGTCATTGCAATGAGAAGCCGTTGCGACAAGAGGAGCCACTGCAATGAGCGGCCCACACACTGCAGCTGGAGAGTAGCGCCCGCTTGCCACAGCTGGAGAAAAGTCCACACAGCAGTGAAGACCCAGCACAGCCACAAATGAATCAATCAAAACCTAACCTTTGGTGGTAAAAGTCTGCAGGGTTTATTCCCAGCCGGGATGTTGACTGGGACGGGGGTCAGGAGGGAGCAAACCTCTGGACTGCTGAATTGTTCTAAATCTTCATCTGGGGTATTGGTAACACATAAAAATCTATCTGGCCATGCACTTAAGGTTTTAGTACTTTACTGTATGTAACATAGATACTGTACCTCAATTAAAAAACAAACAAAAAAGGAGCAGAATTCTCCCTGGTCAAGTCTTACCACCTGGGATGGCGGGGATGGGTGGTGCCTTGCCTCCCACTGAGGGTTTGGGGCACAGCAGCTGTAGACCCAGAGGAGATGTGGCAAACTCCTCTGGGGTGTCACCCAGTCCACATTCTCCAAGACCCACCCCAGACACACAAAAGTGGGCTTTTGGCAGCCACGTTTGTAAATGAGCCCGTCTTTGCTCCGCCCCACCGGATGAACTAGACAAGGAATGAATATCTGACCCAAGGCACTTTCCTGGGTGGTAGGCTTGTGTCCAACAGCTCGCCTTCGAGCTGATCTGAAACATGAAACTAGGGAGGCCCAGGAAGGGAGTTTTCTGCTGTGTTGATGAAGAAGAAGTTGGCTTAAAGTTCAACATTCCGAAAACTAAGATCATGGCATCTGGTCCCATCACTTCATGGGAAATAGATGGGGAAACAGTGGAAACAGTGTCTTTATTTTTGGGGCTCCAAAATCACTGCAGATGGTGATTGCAGCCATGAAATTAAAAGACGCTTACTCCTTGGAAGGAGAGTTATGACCAACCTAGACAGCATATTAAAAAGCAGAGACATTACTTTGCCAACAAAGGTCCGTCTAGTCAAGGCTATGGTTTTTCCCGTGGTCATGTATGGATGTGAGAGGTGGACTGTGAAGAAAGCTGATCACTGAAGAATTGATGCTTTTGAACTGTGGTGTTGGATAAGACTCTTGACAGTCCCTTGGACTGCAGGGAGATCCAACCAGTCCATTCTAAAGGAGATTAGTCCTGGGTGTTCATTGGAAGGACTGATGCTAAAGCTGAAACTCCAATACTTTGGCCACCTCATGCGACGAGTTGACTCACTGGAAAAGACTCTGATGCTGGGAGGGATTGGGGGCAAGAGGAGAAGGGGATGACAGAGAATGAGATGGCTGGATGGCATCACCAACTCGATGGACATAAGTTTGAGTGAACTCCGGGAGTTGGCGATGGACAGGGAGGCCTGGTGTGCTGTGATTCATGGGGTTGCAAAGAGTCAGACACGACTGAGCGACTGAACTGAACTGAACTGATGAAGAAATGAAGAAAGTGGTCTGCTAAGGGGAGGAAGAGTGGATTTGCCATTTGGGGAGAAGCAGCGGCAGCCGTGCCTTGACTTCCTGGTGGATTTCCAGGTCTTGTTACATGGACGTGTCGCGCACACACACACCCTTCCCATGGCTGTTGCATCCTGCCCCTGTGGTACCCGAAACACCCCCTCCCCCACCCCGTGCATAATGCATTCCCTTTGCTTAAGCAAAAAACACAGACATCTCAGTTCTGGGAATGGGCTCATAGCTTTGGACCAAGGTCAGATGTGTGACAACCCTGGAGTCACGTGGGGAGCAGGTAAGGAATCCACTCAAGAGTCAGAGTCCCTATCGAGAGACTCAGGTTGACTTAGTTTGAGTATTCCAGCCCCCTACCCATGATCTGCACCGGTCAGGGCTCTGAGGCAGACAGCCCCACCTGGACCTCAAGGAACGGGGAGGGGCAGTGCTTCAAACGGAGAGCAAGTTTTTGTTGCCAAAGAAAGGGGAAGGGTTCTGGGTGCACACGAACAATAGATACACCCTCCATTCCACCTGCAGCTGCCTGACTCACAGATCCCCTTTCTTCCCCTAAGAGACATGCTCAAATTATAACTGCTCTGGTGGTCCAGTGGCTAAGATTCTGCATTTCTGATGCAGGGGACATGGGTTTGGTCCCTGGTTGGGGAACAAGGCTCCCACAAGCCATGCAGCAGTTCAACCAAAAAAAAAAAGCAAACCCAAACTGGGACGTGCAATAATTTTAACTTTTAAATTTACATCTATAATCCAGGATCCATTTTATTTAGATGAGGGTAGAAAATGAGACTGGAGAAGGCAATGGCACCCCACTCCAGTACGCTTGCCTGGAAAATCCCATGGATGGAGGAGCCTGGTAGGCTGTAGTCCATGGGGTCGCTACGAGTCAGACACGACTGAGCGACTTCACTTTCACGCATTGGAGAAAGAAATGGCAACCCACTCCAGTGTTCTTGACTGGAGAATTCCAGGGACACAGAAGCCTGGTGGGCTGCCGTCTATGAGGTCATACAGAGTCGGACACGACTGAAGTGACTTAGCAGCAGCAGCAGCAGAAAAGGAGATATTTACTGACTTCCAAGTTACCACTCTTTTTAAAACTTGGTACTCAGCTTTTAGGATTCCCCTTACCACCCCATTCTCCTGACCAGATTGGACCGAGTGTGGAGTGAAGCTTATATGGATTTAAGAAGTAGGGGAAGGGGTCTTTATGATCTCCTGGGCTCTCAATAGCTTCTGTGAAGATGTCCCTTGTCCCACCTTATCCTTCTGGTCCTGCTGAAATTTGTGCTCTGTTCTCTTAGCACGGTCCCTCCCTTCACTGGCCAACAACCACGTGAACTTTTTTCCCCCATATTCATAGTCCCCACGTCTTGCTAGCGCTCCTTTCAAACACATCACAACCATCCTCTGTAAGACGCTAGGGAGATGGCCCGGTGTTTCAGCAGTCATTGCCCCAGCACTAAGCCAGGATGTCTGTGTGACGTCACCTCTCTTTTAGTTTGGTAACAGCCACATCTCAATGTGCAGCTCGTGTGTGCATGCGTGCTCAGTCGCTCAGTCGTGTCCAACTCTTGCAACCTCATGGACTGTAGCCTGCCAGGCTCCTCTTGGTCCATGGAATTTTCCAGGCAAGAACACTGGAGTAGGGTGCCATTTCCTACTCCAGGGGCTCTCCCTGACCCAGGGATCGAACCCTAGTCTCTTGTATCTCCTGCATTGGCAGAAGGATTATCACTGAGCCACCAGAAACCCCCATAATACTGTTTTTGATTTATTATTTGGAGAGTGAGAGGGAGCACCAGGGGCGTTGGCTTAGCTCTTCCTAATATACAACGCTTTAGCTTAAGGCTCAGGGGGCTAAGGTGAGGATTCTACGAGTTCTTGAGGTGAGCTAGTCTAAATGTTCAGGAACACGAGATGGGTTCAAGGCCTTGCAGTTCAGTCCTTTCACACTCCTGAATCTTATTTTGAAGATCCTATGCCCTCTTGCAGAAGACAATGGATTCTTCGAGCCATAACACTTAAAGGTCTTGAAATTCATTTTATTCTAGATGACTGAGCTTGAACATTATCTTGCTTGACATTATTCACTGCCATTATAAGCACCTGTCCCACTCTGTGTTCCTGATTTCTCCCTTACCTTTAAATCTGTTTGTAGCCAAAGCTATGCAGTTCCCCAGAACTTGACCCTCAGATGGCTCATGATCCCTAGAGTTCACAGCTGATAATCTGACTAGCTGTTTCTCCTCTCTGTTCCATGGGCTGCTGTTTTCCCAACTCCAGACGTAAACAGGGATCTCAAAGCCTTTTGTCTGAAGTCTGGGCCTGAAACCCCTTTGTTGGCGCTAATATTTTGGATCAGGTTAGGGCTCTTAGTACCAACAGCCAAAACCTACTCTAGTCAATAAAAGCAAAAAGGAAGGAAATGGAAAGATAGTGAGAGAGTCACAGAATTGAAGGAACAGGGCCACCTGTCTTAGATGGAGCGGGTATCAGGTGACTCAGAAGCTCCTGGTAGCAGGAAGTCATGGATTATCTGTTGAGGATGTTGCCAAGGCTTGACTTAACAACACCGTTTTTCCTCATTTTAATCCACCACCATTCAGATTCCCTAAGTGGAGGCTGATAGCCTCGCTTGGGTCTCATACTCAGCTCTGTCTCTAGGATCCATGTGCCCTGTGATGGCTGTCCCACCAGAACCTCAGAAAGCCGGAGAGGCTTCTCTCAAAGGCAGGGGAAGTTCTGCTGATCGGGCCAAACAAAAGGTGTCTGCCAGTCCTGAAGAGCCTGGCCCCAGGTTAGTGCCTTTTCTGAAGGGGGGAACATACAGCCCCTGCTCTGGAGAAGCTCCCAGCCCGACGGTGGAGATACAGGTCATGCTTTGTTGAACTTTCAATCTGATGGGGAGGCCTGATCACAAAACTGAAGAAATTTAAGAGGAAACACAGGTTAACAGTACAGTATGCTTATGGCAGGGTTCTTTTCAATAGTGAAAAATGGGAAACTGTCAAAATACCCCCACGGAGGGGAATAATTAAACAATTACATAAAGATTAAAGATCACGTTTTTGAAAAACTAGTACTGTGAGAAAACATTGATGGTGAAATGCTAGATGAAAATAATTGGATACTAAATGTAAACTGGAGAAGGAAATGGCAACCCACTCCAGTATTCTTGTCTGGAAAATCCCATGAACAGAGGAACCTCACAGGCTATATAGTTCATGGGGTCGCAAAAAGTTGACCATGACTGAGCACAAATACATATACATTATTATCCAACTGTATAAAGCAGTATGTCCAGAAGGAGGGGAATACACCGAAATCTTAACAGAGATAATAATAATAAAAAACATTTTTGAGTATTTTTATATGTGAGGCCCTGGGTTAAACATTTTCCATATGTTATTTTACCTAACCCATATGTGATAGATACTATTATCATACTCATCTTATAGACGAATAAACTGAGGCTCAGGAAGCTAAACCCTCAGTTAACAAGTTCAAGTTCTGTTCAGTCACTCAGTTGTGTCCGACTCTTTGTGACCCCATGGACTGCAGCATGCCAGGCTTCCTTGTCCATCACCAACTCCATGAGCTTGCTCAAACTCATGTCCTTCGAGCCAGTGATGCCATACAACCATCTCGTCCTCTGTCGTTCCCTTCTCCTGCCTTCAATCTTTCCCAGCATCAGGGTCTTTTCCAATGAGTCAGCTCTTCGCATCTTGTGGCCAAAGTATTGGAGTTTCAGCTTCAGCATCACTCCTTCCAATGAATATTCAGGTCTTATATCCTTTAGGATTGACTTGTTTGATCTCCTTACAGTCCAAGGGACTGTCAAGAGTCTTATCCAACACCACAGTTCAAAAGCATCAATTCTTCATCACTCAGCTTTCTTTGTAGTTAAACTCTCACATCCATACATGACTACTGGAAGGAAAAACCATAGCCTTGACTAGACGGACCTTTGTCGGCAAAGTAATGTCTCTGCTTTTTAATATGCTGTCTAGGTTGGTCATTGCTTCTCTTTCAAGGAGCAAGTGTCTTTTAATTTCATGGCTGCAGTCACCATCTACAGTGATCTTGGAGCCCCCCAAAATTGTCACTGTTTCCATTGTTTCCCCATCTATTTGCATGAAGTGATGGGTCTGGATACCATGATCTTTGTTTTTTGAATGTTGAGTTTTAAGCCAGATGTTTGGCTCTCCTCTTTCACTTGCATCAAGAGCTTCTTTAGATCTTCTTCGATTTCTGCCATAAGGGTGGTGTCATCTGTGTATCTGAAGTTATTGCTATTTCTCCCAGCAATCTTAATTCCAGCTTGTGCTTCACTCAGCCCAGCATTTCACTTGATGTACTCTGCATATAAGTTAAATAAGCAGGGTGACAATATACAGCCTTGATGTACTCCTTTCCCAATTTGGAACCAGTCTGTTGTTCCATGTCCAGTTCTAATTGTTGCTTCTTGACCTGCATATAGGTTTCTCAGGAGGCAGGTAAGGTGGTCTGGTATTCCCATCTCTTTCAGAATTTTCCACAGTTTGTTGTGATCCACACAGTCAAAGGCTTTGGTGTAGTCAATAAAGCAGAAGTAGATGTTTTCCTGGAACTTTCTTTCTTTTTTGATGACCCAATGGATGTTGGCAATTTGATCTTTGGTTCCTCTGCCTTTTCTAAATCCAGCTTGTACATCTGGAAGTTCACAGTTCACGTACTGTTGAAGCCTGGCTTGGAGAATTTTGAGCATTACTTTACTGGCATGTGAGATAAGTACAATTGTGTGGTAGTCTGAACATTCTTTGGCATTGTCTTTCTTTGGGATTGGAATGAAAATTGACCTTTTCCAGTCCTGTGGTCACTGCTGAATTTTCCAAATTTGCTGGCATATTGAGTGCAGCACTTTCACAGCATCATCTTTTAGGATTTGAAATAGCTCAACTGGAATTCCATCACCGCCACTAGCTTTGTTCATAGTGATGCTTCCTAAGGCCCACTTAACTTCACATTCCTGGATATCTGGCTCTAGGTGAGTGATCACACCATGGTGGTTATCTGGGTCATGAAGAAGTATAGGTCTTCTGTGTATTCTTGTCATCTCTTCATAATATCTTCTGCTTCTGTTAAGTCCAAACTATTTCTGTCCTTTATTGTGCCCATCTTGGCATGAAATGTTCCCTTGGTATCTCTGATTTTCTTGAAGACATCTGTAGTCTTTCCCATTCTATTGTTTTCCTATATTTCCTTGCATTGATCACTAAGGAAGGCTGCCTATCTCTCCTTGCTATTCTTTGGAACTTTGCATTCAAATAGGTATATCTTTCCTTTTCTCCTTTGCCTTTAGTTTCTCTTCTTTTCTCAGCTATTTGTAAGGCCTCCTCAGACAACCATTTTGCCTTTCTATATTTCTTTTTCTTGAGGATGATCTTGACCACTGCCTCCTGTACAATGTCATGAACCTCTGTCCATAGTTCTTCAGGTACTCTATCAGATCTAATCCCTTGAATATATTTGTCACTTGCATATGAATCTATTTATATAATTGTAAGGGATTTGATTTAGGTCATACCTGAATGGTCTAGTGGTTTTCCCTACTTTCTTCAATTTAAGTCTGAATTTTGAAATAAGGAGTTCATGATCTGAGCCACAGTCAGCTCCTGGTTTTGTTTTTGCTGACTATATAGAGCTTCTCCATCTTTGGAGATGCAAAGAATCTTTGGCTGCAAAGAATATAATCAATCTGATTTCAGAATTGACAATCTAACTTGAGTCAGCTAACAAGTGGCTGACTCAAATTCAGATCTATCTAAAGCTGAAGTGAATGTTTGTGAAATGATCTTGTTTGTCCTTAGATCCCATTTTTTAGTTATGAGTTACTTTTATTCTTTTATGTAACTTTTTGAATTTTCCTATGTATGTATATTAATCATGAATTTGCCTATACATTTAGGAAAAATATAGGTATTTTGAAAAAGAAGGGGGAAAAGGAATAAGCAAGGGTGTGGAGGAGGAGGGATGGACTGGGAATTTGGAGTTACTAGAGGCAAACTATTTATATAGAATGGATAAACAGAAGGTCCTACTGTACAGAACAGGAAACTATATTCAATAATCTGGGATAGGGACTTCCCTGGTGGTCCAATGGCTAAGACTCCATTCTCTGAATGCAGGGGGCCTGGGTTGGATCCCTGCTCCCGCATGCTGAAACAAAGAGTTTGAATGCTGCAACTAAAGATTCTGTGTGCCACACCAAAAAGATCCCATGTGTCTCAGCTAAGACCTGGTACAGCCAAATAAGTAAATTTAAAACATATATATATATATATATGTATATAGATATGTATACATATATATATATCTCCTAGGATAAACCTAATGGAAAAGACTATAAAAAAGAATGTACATATGTACCTTGAGTGACAGCAGAAATTAACACAACATTGTAAATCAACTATACTTATAAAAGTAATAAAAAAAGAAATATGCAACAAAAACATACACAAGAGGAGAAAGACATTGTATTGAACAAAAAGCATATGTTAAAGTCTGAGAAGGCTCATAAGGACTGTTCTCTGTGTAGTAGGTTCTATTATCACACTATCAGTCTGCATTTCAAATATATATTTACATATATGTAAATACCTCACTGTCTTTGAGAGCAGGGGCCCCGTCCTTTTTAGTATATGGTTCTTGCCTCCAACATAGGGCTCAGTACGCAGAAGGCTCTTATAATTGTCCCCTGAATGATATAGGGAGGACAAACCAGTGACCCGGAAGACTTTGCTGGCCTCCAAGGGATTGGAGGTTCTAGAAGGACATACAGGCATCCAGGGAAGGATGGGCTGGGCTGGGGACTGCGCTCCAGAAGTGGTTTGGCGGCAGGACACGAGCGAGAGGAAGGTGACAACCACAGCCCCGCCCTTTCGGTCCTTGCCAGCCCGGCTCCGGAGGGTGAAGAGGGGCCTTGCTTCCCAGGCGCAGGCTTGTGGAGTGGGTGGGGCGGCCGCTCTTCACTCTCCTCTGCCGCGGGGCCCGAGGCGCTGGCCACGGTGCTGAAAGCTGCGTTCTCGGTGGAGGGAGCGGGGCGGAGCCGGGACGAGCGAAGCGGGCGGAGCTCCCTGGGGCTCTTCTCAGGAAGCGGGCGGGGCTGAGCGGCGCCCGCAGGCCCGGGACCCTGGCGGGTTTGAGGGGAGGCAGGAGACCCGAGGCAGGCCGGCTCAAGCAGAGCGGACACAGCCCCCTGCACAAGCTTCCCCTGGAGAAGCCAAGGTCATCCTCCCTGACCTCAGCCTCCTCCCCACACCCGGTCGAGGGGGTGACCCACTTCTGGGCCTCCATCCGTTCGCAAATCCACGTCCAGCCCACAAGTCCCCACCCCGGGACCCAGCGCCCTCACGATGGTGAAGTTGCTGCCTGCCCAGGAGGCAGCCAAGATCTACCACACCAACTACGTGCGCAACTCGAGGGCCGTGGGCGTGATGTGGGGCACACTCACCATCTGCTTCTCCGTGCTGGTCATGGCGCTCTTCATCCAGCCCTACTGGATCGGTGACAGCGTCAACACGCCCCAGGCGGGCTACTTTGGCCTTTTCTCCTACTGCGTGGGCAACGTGCTGTCTTCTGAGCTTATCTGCAAGGGTGGCCCGCTGGACTTCTCTTCTATCCCTTCTAGAGCCTTCAAGACTGCCATGTTCTTTGTGGCCTTGGCCATGTTCCTCATCATTGGCTCCATCATCTGCTTCAGCCTGTTCTTCGTCTGCAACACGGCCACTGTCTACAAGATCTGTGCGTGGATGCAGCTGGCTGCGGGTGAGCAGGGATAGTGGGAGGGCAGGGAGCCCCTCGCCTGCCCCAAGGCCACAGGAGCAGGTGCACCGTCCCACCTTCCCTGGAGTTGCTGAGTCTCCAACTCAGCTGTTGTCCTGTATAGCCCAGCCACACTCTGTGCTCTTCAGATACTTCTGAAGAGTAGCAAGTCTCAGGATGGCTGAGACCAAAAAGACTTTAAAGATCAAATGGTTCAACTCTCTCATCTTTAGATCAGGAACTGAGGTCCAGAGAGGGGAAGTGACTTGCCCAGGAGCAAATCACTCATGGTACAGTAAAGGTCTTTGTTCCCCAATTCCAGCATTCCATCCTTGTTATAGCAAGTGTGAGCACTTGAGGCAGTGAATGGAGGTGATATTTTGTGGTGCGGGAGGGAAGTAGGGTCTTTGAGAACTATGTGGCTACTTGTGGTGCTGAGAGGCAAGGCCTTCTCTGACCCTCTTTTCCTGCTTCTGGCTATAGACAGGCATCTGGTTTCTGGGGTCAGCTGGTCCTGCTATCCTCTAGAGCCCAGGAAGGGATGCCTACCCAAGACCTTGTCCTGCAGCCCTGGGTCCCTCCTCACTCCAAGCACCACACACAGACTGTCCATACAAGAGAGGTGTCCAGGAGCCTTGTTGGGGACTGCAGACTACAGTGAAATCATCTTGACATCATTGGTTAGAAGGAGAAGCAGTGTTATCCTTAGCAGGGGGAATGGAACAGGGAACTGAATCCCAGACAACCAAACACATAAACTTAGGACAGTCAGAATTGGAGGGGGCTCTAGAGAGCTAGAGCGCCCTCCCCCCAACTATAAACGAGGGATCTGGGGCTGAGAGAAGACAAGACTTAGCCAAGACTGTAATAGATCACCTGGCAACCAAGGAAATAGAATTATGGCAGTGAGTCCCAAGAACTAGATGAGGAGCCTTATCATGACCCAGTGAGGTGGGTTTTCCTTATTTGATATATGAGGCTCCTAGCGGGTAACTTGTATTTTAGCACACAGGTCGTGAGAGACAGAACCTTCAAACTCTGAATCTTGTACTCAGGCTACTGACCTGGTTCCACAGCTGCCTTCCCAATCCCCTTGCCATCTCCCTTTCTCTGTAGTCTCTCTAAATGGTGAAGGAGAGGCTGGGGCAGAGATGAGGCAAGTCTTGGTGGGCTTTGAGTGGGGAGTAGGGGAGAGAGAAGGGAGAATGAATATTTAGCAGTTTTGTGACAAAGAGGAGCAGAATGGACCCTGGCATGCTTGCCAGCTGGTCCTCCAGAGCAATGGGATGCTGGAAACACCACCCGCCCTCTCTCATTCTCTGCACTGCCCCACTCCCCCAGCCTCTTGCAGCAGGTGCCATCTGCTGAACAGGCAGTGCTGGAAGGGCCTGGCCATTTGAGTCAGATCCTTGTCTGGGTCACGGAGCTGAAGACACTGATAGCAGAGGTGGCCAGGTGCCATGCCATGAAACATTTATGTTGGGGGAGAACAAAGGTGGTGTCGTGTTCCCTTCTTTGGTGCTGGGGAAAGGAGGGGGTGGCAAAGGGAGGGATGAGAAGGAGGTGTGTCCAACAGCCAGTCATTGAGTGCTTCCTCCATTAGAGGAGCCCTAAACCAGTTAGCTTAATCTTGACAAGGTTAAGGACGAGGGAAGGGCATAGGAGAAGGGAGAGAGACTGATGGGTGGGGCAGTGAGGAGCTGCCGCTTAAAGTTAATTGAGCTTCTGGATGCCAGGCGTAGGCCGAGGGTGGCCCCAGCTCCCAAAATCACAAGTAGAGCACGTTACGCATCTCTCTGAGTTCTAGTAACTTTGTCTGTCGAAGACGGCAGAAATACCCCATCACAGGGCTCTTGCAGGAATGGGATGTTATAATGCATCTTGAACAAGGCCTGACATGTGGTAGGTGCTCAGTAAATGTGAAAAACCCAAAACAGCTTTTTCAGTCAGGGATGGATGGGGTGATGCCACAGTAACAATTCCCAAATCTTTGTGGGTTAGAACAAAGGTTTATTTCCTGATCATGGTACACACTCATTGAGGATCAGCGAAAGGTTTTGCTCTCACTGTTCTCTTCCAGAGCCCAGTCTGATGGAGCATCAGCTGTCATCTGGCTGTCATCACTGCAAAGAGAAAAAGAGCTCTAGAAAGTCTCCAACAGCAGTTAAATGCTCTGGCCTGGAAAAGCGCACAGCATCTCTGCTCACATTTTATTTGCTGAAGGAATCTTTATGACCTAGCCTAACTTCAAGGGGGACTTCCTAGGTTGCTCAGTAGTTAAGAATCTGCTTACCAGTGCAGGAGATGCAGGAGACACGAGTTTGATTCCTGGGTCAGGAAGCTCCTCTGGAGCAGGAAATGGCAACCTGCACCAGTATTCTTGCCTGGAAAATTCCTTGGACAGAGAAGCCTGGTAGGCTACACTCCATGTGGTCACAAAGAGTTGGACTGAGCAACCGAGAATGCACGCACGCATGCACACAACTTCAAGGGAGGGAGGCAAGGAAGTATAATCCTGTCCTGGACCTTGAATATTTGTGAACAGCTCTAATGACAGCGACATCCATTGAGGGTGCTTCCATCTGACTTTAGTGCCAGTAATAGTAGCAACAACTAACATTAATTGGCCACTTACCATATACCAGACACAGCAGTAAACAATCACATTTAATCCTCATAACCCTGCTCTGAGTCAGGTATTATTATTCTTATTTTTCCAGCAAGAGACTGGAAGTCAGAAATGGTAAGTAAACCTGCTTGAGAATACCATGCTGGCCTCTGTTTAGAGCCCTGAGATGCCACAGTGGGGTGGATCCTCCTACTAGGTGGATGGGTGGGGTGCTCATACAGCACTGTGGCACCCATAGAAACAACCTGTTTCTAAGTCAGAGACCCTGGGTTCTTTTCTGAAACCGCTATAGGGAGGTGCTGTAGGAGAAGGGGGCCATGCCAGGTACCAGAGGACTCATCACACACCAAGTTGGGGAGGCCACAGGTTTTACCAAAGGGTTCAGGGAGGGTAACCCCTAGGGTAACCACCCTAAGTATCTTCCTCTTGTCACTGAGTCTGAAATGTCATGGCTAAATACATTCAGCTTTTTGGAAAGATGTTTGTCTGGGAGTCTAGGGGAATTAACTTTGAAGCCAAGAAAGTCAAGAGTTGTGGGTGCCGGTCTTGGCTCTGCCATAGCTAAAGGACTGGGCAACTCACTTGATTTCTCTGGGACCTCAGTTTTCTAGTCTGTAAAATGGGATATTAACACATAACCTATTTCACAGAACTGTTGTAAGGATTGACAGAAAAATGGTATATAAAGTATTTTGTGATCTGTAAGAGAAGTCTGTATTAATAAATCAGCTCCTCCTAGAAAAAACAAAGGAGGCGCTCATCTAGGTGGGAAGGTGGGATCTGGTACATTGGTATATTGATCTTTATATTTTGTTGTGCTTTTGTTTGATCTGCTGACCTTCCTTGCAAGAACAAGCTGAGCCCCAAGCAGTGACTTTGGGTCCTGTGAGGTGCTTCTCCATGGTGCTCCTGGATAGGGCACAGCTTTGGGGCTGAAGAGCCTCAGATCCTGTGAAAGGAGGGCCGGGGTGGGACTGCGGCACAGATAAGGGAAGGTGCCCCGGGGCTGCCTGGTGGTCCCGGAGGCTGCCCCGGTCACATCCCGGGAATATGTACCTTCCTGCGTGGCTACGGTGGGTGGAAGTTTGGTGGGAAAAGTGGAGGGAAGGTGGGGAAGAAGAAATGTTTGGCTGTCAGTACTAAATCAATGAAAGCACAGTGTGGCATATGAGCTGTCACTCGGGAAATGCCAACCGTGTGTCAGGCGCGCTTCTGAGCACTTCTCCAGTATTAGCTGATTTGAGCCTCACTGCAATCCAAACAGGCAAATATTATTACCCTCATTTTACAGATGAAAAAACTGAGGCACAAAAGCTTATGTAACTTGCTCCAAGTCACACAGCTGGTTAGCGAAGAGCTGGGCTTGAGATCCAGGCAGTTTACCCTAGTGTTCCCCAGCTTTTCCTGTTGAGAGAGTCACCCAGAAGAGTGCTTTTAAAGAAGGGATTCCTGAGCCCAACCCTGACCTAGAAATCAACATTTTAAACACATTCAGGGAGGTATGGACAACTGCCCTGTGCTGTAGTGGGTAAAGGTGTGGAGATTCTATTTGCTTAAATGGAAGGTTCATGAAGGAAGCAGCCAGAGATGGGGCTGGAAAACTTCCTGTACTCAATCTAAAATACCTGAGTTGTAGGAGACATAATTATTCGATGTGCTGTAAAAAGGAAAAAAAGCTTCTAATCAAGTTATAGCCTAAAGTTTTGTTATTACACTTATTGCAGAGATGCTGAGGTCTGAACAAAAGTACATCTTAGGAGTGATGAGTTCTCTGGGCTGGAACTGGATTTTGGGGAGGACTTTGAAGCCAGTGCCTCATCAAGTTCAAAGTGAGGGGCACAGCTGAGGGCCCGGCAGAACTACCTGGTGCCCTGGCAGAAGCTCCCAGGGCTGAGAAGTCCTGCTCTGAGCCTTCACCCCTGATCAGTGGCTCCCAGGGGCAGATGGTTTTAGCTCTTGGAGCCTCAGTTTTCTCCTCTTTGTTCTACAAGAAAGATGGCAGGAGCTGCCTCTTGTGCCTCTCAAGGCTGTTAACATAGGAAGGGAGGTGGCAAGGTGACGGCAATGCAAGGTGGGAGGGGGCAGACTGAGCTTCCCTAGCCTGACACCATCTGCACCTCCCCTACCCCCTCAGCCACAGGCCTGATGATCGGCTGCCTGGTCTACCCAGACGGCTGGGACTCAAGTGAGGTACGGCGCATGTGTGGGGAGCAGACAGGCAAATACACGCTGGGTCACTGCACCATCCGCTGGGCCTTCATGCTTGCCATCCTCAGCATTGGAGACGCTCTCATCCTCTCCTTCTTGGCCTTTGTGCTGGGCTACCGCCAGGACAAGCTGCTCCCTGATGACTATAAGGCTGATGGAAAAGGTAATTCTCTCCAACCCAGGGAGCTGAGGCTTCCTCTCTGCCAGTTAGTTGCCTGAGGTGTGTCCCCTGGCCAAGGGTGGGGACACCAAGACCAATCAAACACAGCTTTTGTCCCAGAGCCCAAGGGTCAGTGGAGGGTTGCAGGCTGGCATGTGATGAGGCATGGACAGACCTACGTGGCAGAGGCTCTCTGTGATAGAAGGGTGTCCCTCGTCCCCCTGCACTCTCAGGGTCTACGGGGGAGAGAGCCCTGGGCCAGCCTGGGGAGCTAGGTGTGGCCTTCCAGTGGAAGGCAGCACCGAGGCTGGGTCTTGAAATAACAGGGGAGTCTGCTGGTGGAGAGAGGAGCAATAGGGGAGCAGAGGGATGAGTTGCTCTGGAAGGAGGAAAGGCAGTTGAGGGGGCAGATGTGATGGCTCCTGGACTTCGGGTGATGGGAGCCTAGCTCCCTCGGATTAGAGTCACCTTGGGATTCTCCATATATCCGTTTTCTGATCTGAGCTTCATTTCCCCTCATTAGGGGGTAGAAGGCATGTTTTTCCTCATTTGTAAAAAATACCTACTTACAAGATTGTACTCAGGAACAAGATAAGGCTGTCTGCTCTTCTACTGAAGATTGTACCTGAGATTATAGCCAGGGAAACTGGACAAGAAATAGAAATAAAAGAAATCTATTTTGGAGAGGAAGTAAAACCATCTCTATTAGCAGATGACATGATTTTGTATATGGAAAATCCTAAATAATCCACTAAAAAACTATAAAGCTAATACACAACTTCAGCAAGGTTGCAGAATATAAGAACAATATACAAAAATATACTGTATTTGCATACACTAACAATGAACAATCTAAAAATGACATTAAAAAACAATTTCATTTATGATAACAACGAAAAGAATACAATACTTAGGTATAAATTTAATAAAAAAGTAAAACTTGTATGTGAAAATTAGAAAAACATGTTTAAAGGCCTAAATAAATGGGAATATCCATGTTCATGTATCAGAGGACTTAATGTTGTTGAGATGGCAATACTCCACAAACTGGTCTACAAACTTAATGCAATTTTTATCAAAATCCCAGCTGGCTTGATTTTAGGATCAGTTTGTCATTTGGAAATGCAAGAGACCCAGAACAGCCAAAATAATCTTAAAGAAAAACAAAGTTGGAGGACACACATGTCCTGATTTCAAAACTTACTAGACAGGTATAATGATCAAGTCAGTGCGGTCCTGGCATAAGGATAGACAATGGAATAAAATAGAAAGTCCAGAAATGAAATCAAACATCTACGACTGACTGATTTTCAACAGGGGTGCCAAGACCATTTAATGGGGAAAAGAATACTCTTTTCAATAAATAGTGCTGGGATAACCAGATATTTATAAATATAAATAAATAGAATAAAGAATAAGTTGGGCCACGTACCACACTTCATATACAGAAATTAACTCAAAATGGATCAAAGACATAAATGTAAGATATAAAATTATAAAACTTCTAGAGAAGACCTTGGATTAGGCAATGATTTCTTATATTTGACATCTAATGCACAAGTACCAAAAGGAAAAAAAATAAACTGGATTTCATCAAAACTGAAAACTCTGTGCTTCAAAGGATACCATAATGAAAGTGACAAGGCAACCCATGGATAGGGAGAAAATATTTGTAAGTCATAATCATAATTCGAGTATCCAGAATATATTAAGAACTCTTGTAACTCAACAATAACAATAAAAATAACCAAATTTTTTAAATGGGCAAAGGATCTGAATAGACTTCTCATCAAATAAGATATACAAATGGCTAAAAAGCATATGAAAAAATAGTTAACATCATTAACCATTAGGAAAATGCAAGTCAAAACAACAATGAGATATCACTTTATACCCATTAGGATGTCTGTAACAGAAAAGGTGAATAATATTGAGTATTGATGAGCATATGAAGAAATTGGAATCCTCACACATTGCTAGAGAAAATGTAAAATTGTGCAGTTGCTGTGGAAAGCAGAATGACAGCTCTTCAAATGATTAGACAGAGTTACCATGTGACCCAGCAATTCCACTCCTAGGCATATATGCAAGGAAATTGAAAACATATGTGCCCACAAAAACTTGTGTGCAAATGTTCATAGTAGTTTTAAGAGTCATGTATCTACTGATGACTGAATGACAAAATGTGTATATCCATACACTGAGTTATTCTTCAGCCATAAAAAGAAATGAAGTACTGGTAATTGCTACAATGTGGAAGAAAACATTGTTAAGTGAGAGAAGCCAGATAAAAAAGACTAGATAGTGTATGATCTGATGTATGTTCGGAAAAGGCAAATCCATAGAGATAGAAAGTAAAGTTTAGTAATTCCCTGGGGCTGGGAAGAAAGGGAAATTGGGAGTTATCATTAAAAGTCACAGGGTTTTTTTGGGGGGGTGATGAAAATTTCTAGAATCAGTGGTGATAGTTGCATAATGAATACACTAACACCCACTGTCTTGTACACTTTAAAAGAGTAAATTTTATGTAAATGATATCTCAATGAAAAAAATAAAAGGGCTTCCCTGGTGGCCTAGTGGTTAAGAACCCACCTGCCGATGCAGAGGACACGGGTTCGATCCCTGGTCCAGGAAGATCCCACATGCTGTGGAGCAACTAACTAACTAAGCCCATACACCACAATTACTGAGCCCACACTCTAAGGCCTGAGAGTCGCAACTACTGAAGCCCTTGCACCTATGCTCTGAAACCACCTCTGTGTGAAGCCCGCATTCTATAGGGAAGAGTAGCCCCCACTCGCCACAAACAGAGAAAGCCCACGTGTAGCTAGGAAGACACAACACAGCCAAAAATAAAATAAATCTTAACAAAAACTTGTGCTGAGGATTAGATAGTGTATACAAAGCCCCAGCGAAGCCTGCACGTTGCAGGTGATGGCTAAGTGTTAGCTCTCTCCATGCGCTGTCTTTCTAGTGCCACCACTCGTTATATCTGCCCCACCATCTCCCCCGACACCTTCTGGCCCAGAGGTCCAGTGAGGGAGGAAGTCTACATCTGGACCTCAAGTCTATTAAGGAAGACGATCACGCGATATGGAAGCACAAGCTGACAAACATTATGAACAAAAAGTGCAAGCTTTCCTGACAGTGAATAAAAGGGGGAATCGTGTGCAGGCAATTAGCCTGGAAACAAGGCTTGATTGTAAACACATCCTGTTTGTTCTCTTTCTCATTGCAGAGGAAGTCTGAAGCAGCTGGAGCACTGGTGAGTAATTCCACTGGAGGGTGATCTGCGTGCCTTTGGAAGTGCTGCAGCCTCGCAGCATGACTCGGGAGGCTGGGCTGTAGGGCCGAGGGAGAGAGGGGCAGGGGGCTGAGTGTGGAGTGTGGGGTAGCAGGGGGCATGGGCTAGCTGGCAAAGGAGACCGTCACTAAGGGGCAAACAGGAATCCTCTAGTTTTACTTGTGTCTTGAGAAGAGGGAAAAACACAGGGAAAGAAGAAATAATTTAAAACAGGCAGGTGGTTTCATAAACTCTTCTTTTTGTGGAGCCTGGCCAACAAGAACAGACGGCTTTTAGAAGTCATTATTGTAATTTGGACCCTTATTTTCAGAAGATTTATAAGAGACATAGTGGAAAACCTAATGAAACATAAAAGACACAGAGAGGAAAACAAATACTACAGAAATCTGGGCTAATAGAATTAGTGTGCTGAGTATTAAATTTAGTTCCCTGCTTCCTGATAGCTGAAGCAAAAAGCAAAACACAACTTAATCAATTTTAATATCTGGTTGAAAAGGAAACATAACATGTAAATTCCCTTACTGTCTTTTAGGTTTCTAAGACATGAATTAACAAGAACATGAAGGAACACCTTTTAAAAAGAAAGGGGAGGGGAAGGAAGGAGGGAGAGAGGAAGGAAGGGAAGGAACAGCCCACAGTGGCATCATACAGCTGTCACTCACTGAGGACTCAGAGCTGCTCAGGCATTGTGTGTGGGTAGGAGAAATATCTCCAGTTTAACTATTTTAATTTTTTCTAAGAACCTTCCAATCCCCGACCACATAAACATACTTTTTTAAAAAACAGTAAATCAGTACTGCCCTCCCCCCCCCACAGATTTATTGGATGATGAAACCTGCCTTGGGGACAGGGGCTCTGGCTGCAGCAGACCTGGGAGCCAGGTGTGGCAAAAGTCCTCTTGGAGGAGACGACCCACAGACTGGAGCACAGTTACACCAGAGAAGTTCTTGCCCTGTTGCAGAAATTCTAGGGCCCACAACAGATTTCCAAACCTGGGGATCAAGCAAAGGGAGAACCCCCAGGAAATCTGACTGTGAAGACCAGTGGGATTCGATTACAGAACTTCCCCAGGACTGAGGAAACAGACTTTTGGAGGACACAGCAAAACCTTGTGTGCACCAGGACCCAGGAGAAAGGAGCAGTGACCCCACAAGAGAGTGAGCCAGACTTGCCTGTGAGTGTCCGGGAGTCTCCGGGCGGAGGCGTGAGTCGACAGTTGCCTGCTGCAGGGTCAGGGGCACTGAATACAACAGTCCTGGGAGCCGTGGTATGCTGACCTAAGTCCTTTTGAAGGAGGTCACCATTACTGCCATTATCCCTACCATAGTTTGACCTCAGGCCAAACTACAGGGAGGGAACACAGCCCCATCCATCAGTAGAAAACTGGATTAAAGACTTACTGAGCATGGCATTGCCCATCAGGGATGCTGCTGCTGCTGCTAAATCACTTCAGTCGTGTCCGACTCTGTGCGACCCCATAGACGGAAGCCCACCAGGCTCCCCCGTCCCTGGGATTCTCCAGGCAAGAACACTGTAGTGGGTTGCCATTTCCTTCTCCAATTTGTGAAAGTGAAGTCGCTAGGTCGTGTCCGAACCTTAGCGACCCCACGGACTACAGCCTACCAGGCTCCTCCATCCATGGGATTTTCTAGGCAAGAGTACTGGAGTGGCTTGCCATTGCCTTCTCCGATACAGCTCCCTCCGTTCCGTTGCGTCCGACTCTTTGCGACCCCGTGGACTGTAGCCCACCAGGCTTCTCCGTCCATGGGATTCTCCAGGCAAGAATACTGGAGTGGGTTACCATTTCCTTCTCCAGGGGATCTTCCCGACCCAGTGATCGAACCCGGGTCTCCCGCATTGGAGGCAGACGCTTTAACCTCTGAGCCACCAGGGAAGCCCATACAGCTCCCTCCTCCCCTCTAAACAACCCTCAAATGCTTCATGACGGTACACAAGCCTGCACGATCTAGTCTCCCGCTTCCTCTCCGACCTCATCGATTCCCCAACGCCTCGCTCCTGGAGCCTCTCGCTTTCCTATCGCTGCCTGATTAATTCCGACGTGCTCAGACGTCCCCTTTTTCAGGAAGCCCTCCCAGACTAACTCGAGGGGCTCTCAGCTTCCCGGCTCACACAGCGACCCTACCTGCGCTCCCGACTCCTCCGCCTCCGTCTGCGTCGCCCCTCGTCGTCTTGGCGACGCCGGTTTCGCCGCCCATGGCTTCTGCTCCGAATTCGGCTCCGACTCCGGCTCCGACTCCCGCTCCGGCTCCGTTGCCTTCGACCCCTGCGACCAGCAGACCGCGATCGCCAGCGTGTATCCCGACCCATCGGCTGGGACGGTGGCGACGGCGCTGACACAAATACCCGGGGCCTGTGCCGGGGGGCCTTCCTCGCTTGTGGCGCGTGCCTGGTTGCCCCGCCCACGCCTGAGCAGGGAGATTGGAACCCATCCTGTCGCTCCTTAACCTCTCAGACCCAGTTTTCCCCACAGCCAGTCAGAAAGTTTCCATGAGTCTGTAGTCCTCATCCCTCAAGGGTGGAAAGAATGAAAACCACAATCACAGGAAACTAACCAAACTGATCACATGGATCACAGCCTCATCTAACTCAATGAAACCATGAGCCATGCCGTGTAGGGCCACCCAAGACGTACGGGTCATGGTGGAGAGTTCTGACAAAACGTGGTCCACTGAAGAAGGGAATGGCAAACCACTTCAGTCTTCTTGCCTTGAGAACCACATGAACAGTATGAAAAGGCGAAAAGATATGACACTGAAGGATGAACTCCGCAGGTTGGTAGTGCCCAATATGCTACTGGAGAAGAGCAGAAAAATAGCTCCAGACGGAATGAAGAGGCTGAGCCAAAAGGGAAACAATGCCCCACTGTGGATGTCTCTGATGGTGAATGTAAAGTCTGATGCTGTAAAGAATAATATTGCATAGGAACCTGGAATGTTAGGTCCCTGAATCAAGGCAAATTGGAAGTGGTCAAACAGGAGATGGCAAGAGCGAACATCGACATATTAGGAATCAGTGAACTAAAATGGACCAGAATGGGCGAATTTAATTCAGATGACCATTATATCTACTACTGTGGGCAAGAACCCCTTAGAAGAAATGGAGTAGCCCTCATAGGCAACAAAAGAGTCCGAAATGCAGTACGTGGGTGCAATCTCAAAAATGACAGAATGATCTCTGTTCTTTCCCAAGGCAAACCATTCAATATCACCGTAATCCAAGTCTATGTCCTGACCAGTAATAGTGAAGAAGCTGAAGTTGAATGTTTCTATGAGGGCCTACAAGACCTTCTAGAACTAACACCCAAAAAAGATGTCCTTTTCATCATAGGGGACTGGAATGCAAAAGTATGAAATCAAGAGATACCTGAAGTAAAAAGTTTGGCCTTGGAGTACAAAACAGATCAAAGGCTAACAGAGTTTTGCCAAGAGAACGCCCTGGTCATAGCAAACACCCTCTTCCAGCAACACAAGAGATGACTGTACACATGGACATCACCAGATGGTCAATACCCAAATCAGATTGATTATATTCTTTGCAGCCAAAGATGGAAAAGTTCTATACGGTCAGCGAAAACAAGACTGGGAGCTGACTGTGGCTCAGATCATGAACTCCTTATTGCCAAATTCAGACTTAACTTAAAGAAAGTAGGGAAAAACCACTAGACCATTCAGGTATGACCTAAATCAAATCCCTTATAATTATACAGTGAAAGTGAGAAATAGATTCAAGGGGTTAGATCTGATAGAGTGCCTGAAGAACTATGGACAGAAGTTCATCTACACCGTACAGGAGGCAGTGATCAAGACCTTCCCCAAGAAAAAGAAATGCAAAAAGGCAAAATGGTTGTCTGAGGAGGTCTTACAAATAGCTGAAAAAAGAAGAGAAGTGAAAGGTAAAGGAGAAAAGGAAAGATATATCCAACTGAATGCAGAGTTCCAGAGAATAGCAAGGAGAGATAAGAAAGACTTCCTCAGCGATCAATGCAAAGAAACAGAGGAAAACAATAGAATGGGAAAGACTAGCGACCTCTTCAAGAAAATCAGAGATACCAAGGGAACATTTCATGCAAAGATGGACACAATAAAAGACAGAAATAGTATGGATCTAGCAGAAGCAGAAGATAGTAAGAAGAGATGGCAAGAATACACAAGATCTATACAAAAATACACACGAACTATACCAAAAAAGATCTTAATGACCCAGGTAACCACGATGGTATGATCACTCACCTAGAGACAGGCGTCTTGGAGTGTGATGTCAAGTGGGCCTTAGGAAGCATCACCATGAACAAAGCTAGTGGAGGTGATGGAATTCCAGCTGAGCTATTTCAAATCCTAAAAGATGAAGCTGTGAAAGTGTTGCATTCAATATGCCAGCAAATTTAGAAAACTCAGCATTGGCCACAAGACTGGAAAAGGTAAATTTTCATTCCAATCCCAAGGAAGGGCAATGCCAAAGAATGTTCAAACTACCACACAATTGCACTCATTTCACATGCTAGCAAAGTAATGCTCAAAATTCTCCAAGCCTGGTTTCAACAGTACGTGAACTAAGAACTTCCAGATGTACAAGCTGGATTTAGAAAAGGCAGAGGAACCAGAGATCAAATTGCCAACATCCGCTGAATCACAGAAAAATCAAGATAATTCCAGAAAAACATTCACTTCTGCTTCATTGACTATGCTAAAGCCTTTGACTGTGTGGATCACAACAAACTGTGGAAAAGTCTTAAAGAGATGGGAATACAAGACCACCTTCCCTGCCTCCTGAGAAACTTGTATGCAGGTCAAGAAGCAACAGTTAGTACTGTTCAGTTCAGTTCAGTTCAGTTCAGTCGCTCAGTCATGTCCGACTCTCTGCGACCCCATGAATCACAGCACGCCAGGCCTCCCTATCCATCACCAACTCCCTGAGTTTACTCAAACTCATGTCCACAGAGTCGGTGATACCATCCAGCCATCTCATTCTCGGTCGTCTCCTTCTCTTCCCGCCCCCAAACTTTCCCAGCATCAGAGTCTTTTCCAGTGAGTCAACTCGTCGCATGAGGTGGCCAAAGTATTGCAGTTTCAGCTTTAGCATCAGTCCTTCAAAATTGGGAAAGGAGCATGTCAAAGTTGTATATTGTCATCCTACTTTTTAAACTTATACGGAGAGTACATCATGGGAAGTGCTGGTCTGGATGAAGCACAAGCTGGAATCAAGATTGCCAGGAGAAATATCAGTAACCTCAGATATGCAGATGACACCACCCTTATGGCAGAAAGTGAAGAGGAACTAAAGGTGAAAGAGGAGAGTGAGAAAGCTGACTTAAAACTCAACATTCAGAAAACTGAGATCATGGCATCTGGTCCCATCGCTTCATGGCAAATAGGTGGGGAAACAATGGAAACAGTGAGAGGGTTTATTTTCTTGGGCTCCAAAATCACTGCAGATGGTGACTGCAGCCATGAAATTAAAAGAGACTTGCTCTTTGGAAGAAAAGCTATGACAAACCTAGACAGACTATTAAAAAGCAGACATTACTTTGCTGACAAAGGTCCATGTAGTCCAAGCTATGGTTTTTCCAGTGGTCATGTATGGATGTGAAAGTTCTACCATAAAGAAGGCTGAGCGTCGAAGAATTGATGCTTTTGAACTGTGGTGTTGGAGAAGACTCCTGAGTCCCTTGGACAGCAAGGAAATCAGATCAGTCCATCCTAAAGGAAATCAACCCTGAATATTCATTGAAAGGACTGATGCTGAAGTTGAAGCTCCAATACTTTGGCTACGTGATGTGAAGAGCTGACTCACTGGAAAAGACCTTGGTGCTAGGAAAGACTGTGGGCAGGAAGAGAAAGGGACGACAGAGGAGGAGATGGTTGGATGGCATCACCGACTCAATCGACATGATTGAGCAAGCTCTAGGAGATGATGAAGGATAGGGAAGCCTGGTATGCTTGCAGTCCATGGGGGTCTCAAAGAGTCAGACACAACTGAGCAACAAATTTTAATATGCATAAATTACCTCAGGAACCTTGTTAAAATTCAGACTAATTTAGCTGAAGTTCAGAAATCCAAGCACTGTGTTTCTAACCAGCCCCCCAGTGATAAGCTGCCAGTTAGGGGTTACACTTTTTGAGTAGCAAACTATTAGAGTATAAACATTTTCTCATGTCTTTGCAATGTTCCTTACTAAGTTTTTTAAAAGCCAAAAACTCCACAGCACTTTTGTACCATTTCATTGCTAAACCAGACCTTAGTGAGCCATTCAGGACTGCTATCATGGAAAACTTTTTGCTTTTGTTGATAAATTCTGGGGTGGCATTGCTGAATCAAAGATAAACTAGCTGTCTTTTTCTTGCCCTATATATTTTTTTACATCTTAAAAGACATTTATGGATTTTTACTTGAAGGACACTGATATTATGTTAATGAGGAATTTTGCATGTCTGGAGTAGAACTGATTTAAAATGTGAGTATTGTGTTTTTATTTGCTTAACAATATCAAATTCTATAATCTTGCTTTTTTTTTTAATGACAGGTCATCTATTTCCCTGACAATGGAAAAATGAGTGAATCAAATTCTTCAGAAAACTTGTTCCATGCTTCCCTGTGTCTGCTAGTCTAGGCCTGAAGTCCTGAAGCCTTTCATTATAGGATTAGAAACTGACAAGTTTCAAGATAAAACCTCTTACTATATTCGGAAAACTCCAGTGAGGCAGAAACAGTGACCACATCCAAGACGTTCAGAGTAATGGTTTAACTCTCCTGACTAGGAACCCACCTTCTCTTCCTATCCCTTCACCCCAGCAAGTCGCTTTACCATCTCAAGGCCTCTTTGTAAAATGAGAGCAAAATGAGTCTGTCTAGGATGAGTCCCTGACAGTCTAATTCACTAAGGATACTTGTTTGAAAGCACCCAGAAATTGCCATCCAGCTCTTAGAGGGCGATTAAAAAGAGGCGGCTGTAACAATGCTGGTTGAGGCTTAGGGGGTCCTTTGCTTTTTTCCTCAGATTTTTTTTTAATTGATGCACAGAGGAAACGACTAGAGGGGTTACCGGAACCTGAACCCATCAAGAAGTCTCATAAAGACTGGGTGACTTTAGGATGTAAAAACTTTCAAGACTAAATTGACTTTTTCCCCTTTGGAACCAAAAATCTCATTTCTTCAGTGCCCATACTGACCCAGTCAGAATGGGCTACCAGTTTCAGAAAAGTTGCTAGTGGCCGAGTAATTTGTTACAGTATAGATGACCATCTCTTGTTAAAACAAAACACTTTAGGTTTGGTATGTTAATTGGTGAATCTTACCAGTCTCCAGAGGGGAACTCAATTTAGGTAATACCTCCCTGTAGCAAATGCCAAGACAAAGACAGGCTCAGGATGGTGTTAAAGCAGGGTTTTGTGGATTACCTGCCCTGAGTGATCCAAGAACAAGTATTCTTTTTCTGACCTTGGTACATTTCCTCAGTAACGTATGGGTGCTGTTCTTTCACAGGTTAGAAAGGGGGTAAATGCTGAACAAAACCGTAATGGATCTTGATCAACCAGCAGTGACATGGAAAACAGGCTTCTTATTCTGGACTGCAGGGCATGCTTTTTAACCAATGCACTTGGACACCTGCCCGTTCAGTGCAGTTACTCCTCTAGCTCAGATGGGCTAAGTACTGAGTATCCCAGCATCGTCCCACTTGATGATGGGAACTATTGGGATGGGACTTATGATCACATTCATGTTTTCTTGTGCTGGTAAGATTATTTCATTGTCAGGCATCTACTTTATGCAAGCAAGCTTTTTTTTTTTTTTGGCCACATAGCCTATGGGATCTTAGTTTCCCAACCAGGAATCCAACCCTGGCCAAAAGCAGTGAAAGCAATCTTAACCAATGGACTGCCCGCAAGTGACACAATTTGGCCAATTCTGCAGTATAGTGACATTTCTAGCTTGGTTTGTTATTTCTTGTAACTTTCTATAAAAGGCAAAATTTCTAAGGCCTCCTTACCTTTAAAAGATTTCTCACTAGAATGGCAACTATGAAGGTCCAGAGAAGCTTCTAGGGGCTTCAGGTACATCTGCCAATACCCTTCACCTTGCCCTCAAGAACAGTGAGTTTCACCAGAGGAGTGGATGTTTACCAATGACCAGTGTTGGAGATCTGCAAATCTGAGTCATATTAGTCAGCATTTCATCTTTTGCTTTATCTTCAAGATAACTCAGAATTCAACCTCTCCAATAAAGTGATTATTTTTCGTTGACAGGAACTGCATCATCGGCCTTTCTCAAGTGGTTTGATCTTTAAATTCAGATTTCACCTTTTAAAGTATACAGAAAAATAATAAAACTCAGCACTTCTCTGTGATGCCCAGGCTCGAACAATGACTAACACTGAGCAGGTCAACAGAGGAAGGCTTATGATTTATTTCTGAAATGTGAACCAGAAGGATGTCCTTCCTAAATGCTTTCATTATCTTACATCTCTGTATTAGTTACCTGTTGCTACATAAATTACCCCAGGACTCAGTGGCTTAAAACATTTGTTTCTGCAGGTTGAAAGTTGCTGTCGTGTCCAACTCTGCAAATTCTCCAGGCTAGAATACTGGCATGGGTAACCTTTCTTCTCCAGGGATCTTCCCAACCCAGGAATCGAACCCAGGTCTACCTGCATTGCAGGTGGATTCTTTACCAGTTGAGTCACCAGGCAAGCCCAAGAATACTGGAGTGGGTAGCCTATCCCTTCTCCAGGGGTTCCCCTGCAGTGCAAGTGAATTTTTCACCAACTGAGCTATCAGGCAAGCCCTTCTTCAGGTTAAGAATTGCAAGGATTAGCCAGGTGATTTGGCATCAAGGTTTCTCACAGGGTTGCAACTAAGGTGTTGGATCTGCTTCCAAGCTCAGTGGTTGTCTGTAGTATTCAGCTTCTACAGGTTTGGGCCAAGGACCCAAGTTCCTCGCTGGCTGAGGGCCTCTCCAAAGGGCTATTCACCTGGCAGCTTGCTTCCCCAGAGCAAGGGTTAAAAGACAGAGGAAGAGAGGGTGCACAGACAGAAGCCATAGCCCCTTTGTAACCAAAAAGTGACATCCTGTTACTTTTGAACAGTCACGAAGTCCAGCACATGTTAAAGGTGAGGGAATCATGTAAGTGCTTGAGTACCAGGTAAGATCATTGGGGCCCTTTAAAAAGTTGTCTCATAGTTATTAAAAATTACTTTTCTGCTGAAATGGCCCTTTACCAGAACGCCTTACTGCAACGAAGATTCTTGTAACCTTACATGCTGATGGATGTTTGTTTTGTAATAAACTGAAGATGAAGGGCTCTAACCCTCAAATTCCTCCCATTTTTGCTATCCAACCTCAAGGATTTATAGTAAGGTCCTCTAATTTCCAACACTGACCATACTCTCCTCTGTATTTAATAAATCCAAAGCAACCAATGAAATGTCTTAAGGGCACAACTTCTAAGAACACAGCTCAAATTGCAGGCAGCTGATACTTTCCTAACACGGTCTAGTTCTGCCTAATGTAGAGCAAGGCTTGTTATTGTTACAGTATTAAAATGGGCAACAACTAGATGTGAATCAAGGACAAAAGAGAAGATGATGATAAAAGGGTGAACTTGGTTGGATATAAAACCAGATAATCTATGTATGGAAAACCCTCAGTCAGTAACAGAAGTAGGTACTAACGTAAACTTGCTTAGTTAAAGCTTCTGAACACATGATCTCAAGTTTTCTGGTTTTTAACTGAGATGTTTCTGATATCATAAGGTGGTGGTGTGGGTTAATATTTGTGCAACGACTTAAAGGACAAATACATATCATCTAAGTAGTTTTTTAATTTCACCTCTGGAACAGCTTAATGGTTTCCCTGGGGATACTCAGGGCTGTAACCAACTTGATGGTTCTTTTGAGACAGCTTAACACAAGACTTAGAGGGACTTCCTAGAACTGTCAGTCTGATGAACAAACTGGTTTGAGGAATTCCAATTTAATTTTTGGTTCTTTTTTAAACAGGTTACACACAGGTCAATACTACAATATGAACACACTGTGTATATACCTTAAAGCACAGTTCAATTAAAACAAAATAATTAAGCAGTTTATGTAGAGTTTAGGGCTAGAGAAGGGCTTTATGAATAAACATTATCACAAAAATGAAAGGCAAATTAAAAACTGGAAAATGTGACAGAAAAATGGCAAATATGTTACCAAATCATCAAACAGGGAAGCATGCCAAAAGAAAAGTTGGGTAACGCAGGCAAATGACCAAAAAAGGGCCAATAAAACCTATGAAACAAGCTTCTGACCATACTAGTCATCCAATATGCAAATCAAAACAAGATACTCCCCTTTTGGGACAATCAAATTGGCTATTAGGAATAAAATGAATGAGATTACAACAGGCTCATTCAAATATTGTTGGTCACCACAAAACAGTCCAACAGTTCTCCACTAAGTTAGGCAACATTTACTAAACACCTTTAAAATCTGCTTACTCTCTGACCCAGCCAATCCATTTCTAAGAATTTATACTGAGGGGTGAATGAGACAAGTATATGAAAACCTGTGTATTCTAGTGCCTTGAGGTTCACAAAATTTTGATATTTTGCACTTTGTGATCTGTAGAGGAAAAAAAAAAAAAAAAGAGACAACCACAAATAGGAAAAATGGTGCTGAGTTATAGGGAATAACAATTTTCTTAGAATTTTCCAAAATGTACTTTGTTAATCCCACTCCACCTCCAACTTAATAGAAGCAAAGCTACAAATCCCACAAAATGACATGTGTTTAAGTACACAGTTTCATGGTATATTTAAGTTCAAAAAGGAACTCAACCATTCCGTTCCTCCATTCTAAAGCTAGGTCAGATCAACTTGGGCAACAAAGAAGAATCTTCTGGAAACATGTAGGTTATTAAATAATTTTATTGTACTGCATTTACAAAGAAAACAGACAATGCACCCAGTAGAAAGAATAAAAATGTGTTTGGGGTTTTATTTTTTACTGAGAGCAAATAGAAATCCTTCAGTGAGATCCTGGCAATTTGACAATAAGTTCAATAAAGGTACATGAGATACCTGGAAGAGCAAATTCTACAGCTGCCTCTTTCTACGGCTTTGAATTCATCTGGCTCCTTAAGAGATGGGGGAAAAGCCCTTATTTGGTGGGAAAACATTTCCAAAATGAAGTTACAGGTTCTCTCGTTACATTTCTCTTCATGTTAATTGTTAAACAGGGCCTTCTATTTGTGTATGTTTTGCTTAGTTCACCATAATGTCATCACCAGATTCCTATCATTCCCCAATTGTGATTTTACAGTGTAGGAAAGAATTCAGTTCTAGTCTGGTATTGCTTTAGATGTATATATCGCTGAAAACCAAAAGTGGATTAGAACTGCTGAAGGATTTTCCCTGCCGTTGTTGAATACAATCTATTTTCTTTATTCTTGATAGGTGCACAGACAGCCTCACTTAAAATTCTTTCTACAGGAACATGTCTGATTTCAGGATTACCATCAAAGATCCGATGAAATGGCTGGCCAGTTATTCAGGGTAATACGTTTGTGAGTTAAATGGATTGCATAATTTCACCACTTTTTCCTTTGCTTTTGTTGGTAAATGACAGAACCTAGATTCCAATTTTCTGTACAGAAAGTTGGCCACCCAGCAGTCTCATCGCTGCTTTGTTAGCGGAGCCTCAAGTTGCACCTCCTTGGCTTTCTGTAAATCAGTCCTGTAGCCACTTCTGGAGAATGCTGAATCCCCAAGGCCCACTTGGTCCGTGCAGAACAAGCAGCTGTGACCCCAATCCTGCCCCTCTTTTGTTTTTCAATATGACCCGAGGAATATAAGTAATGTCTAGGGCAAGTCTAGGAGAGGCTCATTCTAAAGTAAGATTCACAAAGCCTTTTCCCATTTAAAAAAAAAAAGCCTCAAGTACATTTCAATCATCTCAAAATTTAAAACTTACATCATACAAGGAAATAGCAGCAGAGAATGGCTAATCTTAAACCAATCGAGAAAGAAAAATAATAAAAACAAACACAACCCTCAAAATAAACAACAATGAAAAAAGTGCCATCCCTCCCCCTCCCCTTGGTTCCTGTATCCTGGGATTTCGTTTAAGCCCGAAGCCTCTGAGAAAATGAGAAGGGCAAAGCCATAAGGGGAAACTGCTTCATGGCTGAATTCTGGACGAGGTAAAGCAAAGGCCCTAAATAAAAATTTGGGAATGTTGGTTAAAAAAACCCAAGAACTCTAGGATAGTTTCTTCTCAGATGGGAAAATCTCTGAAACTTAGTTCTCTTTTCTAGAGTCATCCTGAATTCTTTAATTATGGGGCAATAAACTCAAGTGCAATGAGTAAAGTGCCAGCCAGGGATTAAAAAAACAAAAAATAAACAGCCAATCAAAGTAATTCTGCTATTAGGGTACAGAAAAGACACAGGAAAGGACTGTTTGCAGAACATGTGTTGTTCTGAAGAAATTACTAGTCAATGGTTCTAGTTTTGTTTCTATCAAAAATCAGACTGAAGATTCGAGGACCTTCGGGTTATTAAAGGATGAAAGGAATCTGACAGTGTTTTGAACAGTGATAAATGTTACCTAAATCTGGTGTTTATACAGCTCATTTAAAAACATAGTAGCTTAAAAGTCGCAGAAAAAAATGTGAAGATAGAGAACAACAGAAACAATCCAGGAAGATGATGCAGCCTGGATACAGCAAGTTTAATGTCTCTGCTGTACACAGAAGTAACACCCTTTCCCCTTCTCATCCTTATGCTGGCAATAGGATATGCACTAGAGTATTTGACTCTTAGAGTCAGTGAATAAAAGGATGAGCTCATACATCTTCATAGCTCTTTTTAAAAGGAGGCTTATAATTTAAAGGATGTCCTAATGGAAAGACAAGGGTCCAGGGTGTGAGGCTGTTTCACATTTTAGTCCATTAGTCTTTGGCAGAGCCCAATCAAGGCCAAATTCACCTAGGATGCCCAATGGCTGTGGGAGGATCTCCACAGGGTCAAGTAAGCAAACCCAAATGAATATGTTGGATTAAACAAAAGACACAAAACACCCTAGAAACCCTTGAAGGCAGAGCTTCACCCTGAAAAGGGAAGGGGGAAATGCTTGGAGGGGAGGGGTGGAGGGCCAGCCTGTGATCTCTGCTGCGGTGCTGGACTGGGCTTAAGAGTTGAGCCAAGGGTGTCGGAGACAATCGGCGGCAGTGGCTCTCTTCTCGGGGATCAGCTCCAACATGGGCAGTAAGAAATCTGTGAAGCCAGCTGCCTCTTCCTGAGACCACTCATACTTCTCCACTAGAACCTCAAAAAGGCCCCAAGGTTTCAGCTTCGTGATGTGTTTCAGGTCACCTACGGTAAAGACAGTACAAAGAAACTGACCAACACTGGTAAGTGACATTGTTCTGTGGAAATCCAGGAACTAATCCAGGCAGTCTATCAAGACTCAAACTGCCACCAGAATCTAATCCTTCTCCATTCACAAAGCACCTCTCTTATTTACTTGGAAAGAAATGGCTCCATTTTTCACAAGGCCTAAAAATTTAGAACAGTAGTTTGATCCACCATTTTAGGATTTTTTGTCCTGAACAAGTTGGGTAGGCCTGTCAGGAACTAGGTATTCACTCAACCGAAAATTAAAAGCCGATATACTCAGCATGGTCTCATGGTACTCAGAGGCAATTTATTACCACATACTAAGAATAATTTGTTTGTACTCTATTTTTGGCTCAATAATCTAGTAAATTTTGCTTCAAAATAAGGCAGTAATTAAAGAAATAAAGAGCTTCAAACCATGTCCAACATGTATAAAAGTAACAAAACTGAAAAAACAAATTTTCAGATACAGCTGCATCACACTGTACCATTGTGGAACATCAATCTCCTTCTGCCTCCTCGAAATAATATTTTCTTTTCAAGATAGTCAATTATCAGTGACTTGTTAAGGTTAATGCTGCTTTAAAATTTTTTTCTTATATAACACTTATTTGAAGTCTCTTCTGTGGGCAGTGAGTGCCTGATTACCTACCTACTTGGTGCACGCATGCCATTAACCTGACTTTGTACACAAGGAAGAACTCTCAGGAAGCACTTCACCATTTCCTTGCCCCAAATAGAAACATTAAGAAATGCTTGCTCTCAAGTGCTGACAAAAAAAGATTTTTCTAAGCACAAGTGTAGAGATTTTGAGGAAAAAGGAAATCATGACAAAAAGGGAAAAAAGGTTAGACAGTTTTCTAGCCCCTTGTAGAATCAGGTTGTCACATGTCAGTATTTGGAGTGCATAAGAAATACATATTTAAATATGCCAACATAATATTATTCAGTAAAAAATTTAAGGTGAATTTTATCTTTGTTTTCCTTACTAATAAACTTCTGAAATTTAAAGTACAAAGTTAGTTAATTCTACTTGTCTTTTGATAGAACTGCCTCAGCAAAATCTGCCTATTTTTCAGAAGTGCTATAATAGGAGTAATCAACGAATTATGTGCCAGCTACTAACGAATTTAATATGAAGTAATCCCCACTTGGAAATCAGGAGACTGAGTTTGGGTCAAAGACCACATCAGTAGTAGAGCAGTTGGAATCCGAACCCAGACGGTCTGGCTCCAGTCTCTGCTAAGTCACAGCTCCGCATTCAAGGCAGAAGCATCGTTCTTTAGGTGTTGAGGACTCTGTACCCAGCAGTACTTACCTCTTCATTGTCAAACACTTTTGTCCCCTCAATGTCTGGGAACAAACACACTTCTTTTACCTTTTTTGGTGAAAAATTCCTTGGAATATTTTCCTGCCACAATGAGCTTGCGAGGCACCTTCCCCAGAAGTTCTATGATCAATGCAATGTGATCTGTATGTTTCAAACATTTCAAGAGGGGGGAAAAAGACATACATAACAGGAATAACGAATGTAGTTCTAAACACTGGCAGAAAGAGTAGCATGCACACCTCTTTGTAAAGCATTTCAGCTTGTTTTCTGTCCTAAATGAGAATAGGACTCTATCCATCTAATGGAGAATCCAGAAAACCATTACAAATCAGGTAACCACTCCAGTGGGACTTGAGTGGTAACTAAAAAACCATCCTGGTGTGAATGCTCTGCTTCCTGAAGCTGCATCCCTGGGACCTAGATGAAAACTCATGTTAACAATACTACCTCTGCGATTGAAGAAGTCCTGTGAATATTTCCCACTGAGGGCAAAGCGTCTTGGAATTCTGCCTATCAGCTCTATAATGTGCGCAATGTGGTCTAAAATAGAAGGGTAAGAAGAACAGGATCAAGGATAAGCTGTAAAAGAGGTTTTTCTATGAATAGCTTTTTCAAGAACTAGTTACTTAAAAGTAACTACAAATAAAACCCAGATACTCAAGGGAAGACTGGGAAGGCCAAGAATGATCTCAGGTGATTGATCACCTGTAGTTGGCAAGTCCCATTCTAAAGTTTGGAGACTTATCTATTTTATTTCTATTTTGTCTATATGTCTAGGTTCAGGTGGGTTTTACAAGTAAGGTAAAAAGTGTACCAATATGCTTCAGACATTCTAGGATAGACACTGATAACAGATACTTATAACAGTGCTCAATAGGGTTCTGCGGGAAATAATATCACTTTATTTAAGAATGTTCATGACAAAGCACTCACATATGATTAAGTTTTCACAATCACCTTGTAGAACAGGCCAAAAATTAATACCCCACTTTAAAGGTGAGAAAATAAAACCTCAGGGAGAATAGACTACTTGAGCTACACAGCTAATGAGAGCTAGAACTCAGATGAAAACCCCTCTTTCATCATGTCTTGACCAGAGGGTTTTTGTAATTTAATAAATCATATTTTTAAAGAAAAAATTAGCACCAACATTTAAAGCACAGCTATTATACTTGACTACATTTGGCTCTAAAGTGTTTTAAGTCATGTAGTGCCTCATAACTGCCACAGCAGGGATATGGCTGTGAGTGTTGCTAGAGAGATAAGCAGTCTGGCACCAGGAGACGAGCTTGGACTAGCCAGCATCTACGCCTACAGACAGCTCTACTTCTTTTCCTGCAGGTGACAGGAAGTAACCGTATGAAGAGATTTTAAAAAGCGATGGTTCCTAGCCACAAAACAATTTAAAAATGACTTTAATTCTGCAGTTATAGAATCAAGGTCAAAAGGAATCACTTAAAACTTCTAATAATGTATCTCAGACGGGAATAATATGCTAGGGACATTCACATATTTGGGAATTTGGGAAGGTTTCAGGTGCTTCCTATTTTTCATGTAAGGTCTCACTGGTGTCATTTAAAAGCAGCTTTATATTCATGAACTCACTATAACCTTTGGGCAGTCTGACTGAATTTATGATCTGGTAACAACTATTTCACTGACACGAAATTTTTGCCAATTTTAGGCAGGACCTGCAAATAAATATCTTTGTATAAATTAATTATAAATGAGACTATAATTTGTCTTACTGTAAAATTCCAAGTAAAATACTGGTTCTTTTAGTATTTTTCTCATAGGATCAATATACTTGACAGGCAAAATTATTTAGTATTATTCTAAGGTTTAGGGCTGTGGAATGCCACTAATAGCAGAAGACATGCTACTGAGGCCCCAGTCCTACCATGACTCCTAACTCTATGCCTACACTAGCAACGGGAAAGCGTTTACTTTTTCCTGCTCCTATAGGTCAAATAACTGAACTGAACTGAACGGATAGGTCAAATAGTAGTTAGTACTCTGAGGTTTTATCTCAAGACTTTTAGTACTGACTGGAACAGAAGGGAGTAAGTCATGGTCTAAATATCTAGGGTAACTGGTTCTCTCGTGTCTCTTGAGACTTTCATTTACATTTCACTTTTCAGGTTTGATAGCATAATACCCCATACAATATAATTCTAACTACTATATGAGCTTTGTACCACAGACTATTTATAGGGAATCTAGGGAAATTAAAAAAAAAATAATTACCCCTACAAAACAGATATAGTAGGGTTTTCTTTTTTTTGCTGTGCAGAGCAATATGTGGGATCTTAATACCTTGACCAGGGATTGAACCTGAGCCCCTGCACTGGAAGCATGAAACCTTAACCACCGGACTACCAGGGAAGACCCTAGTAGGGCATTTCTAGAACAGAGTAAATCTATGCCCCCAAACTTATAATCCAGAAAAGAAGCAGGCAGATAATAGGGAAAATCAAGTGTGTACAGAGGTAGTAATTATAGTATATTCTTAAAAGGGGCTTATGTACTGAAATTATGTCCAAATTGTACCCATTAAAATAGGTTTATGGCTATGGGGATTAGTTAGCAGAGCATTTTTCAAACAATACTTATTAGGAGGTTTTACTAACACTGCCTGTTGACATCCCAGTTTGAGAAAGAGCACTGTCAGTTCCATACAGCACAGAACCTGTTTTCTTAAAGAATCAAGGAAAGCACAGAAAGTAAAAGACCTATTTTCCACCCTGGGTGGGTACAGTGGCAATACTCTCTCAAAGTAATCCCCACTGATTACGAAAACAAAAGTGCCAAAATCATATAATAAAGAAGGTTAAACATTCCTTTAATAAAGTTCTTAAATTCATGCTATCATCTAGTTACTTGAATGCCACCATGATTAAAAAAATAATCACACATTTAGTTGTTTTGTTTCACAGCCTCTCACGACAGAGCAACTGATAGCTTAGGCTTTTCCTACTGGTATTGTAAAATATAAACCTGTAATATGTTGTTTTAAAATGGAATTCTATATGTTAGTATCATTTAAAAAGAAAAAAAATATAGATTTCATTTTCAGAAAGGAAAAAAAAAGAATGCTAAATGTTGTATAATTTATACAGACAAAGAGGATATTCTGCATTCAAGGAGTGTATGTATGTTGAAATTGACTTCCAAATAAAGTTGGAAGCATAACTAGTCAACAAATTGATGAACAGGTAGATCCAAACAATGTGTGAACCGTGAACTTCCAGATGTTCAAGCAGGTTTTAGAAAAGGCAGAGGCACCAGAGATCAAATTGCCAACATCCGCTGGATCATGAAGAAAGCAAGAGAGTTCCAGAAAATCATCTATTTCTGCTTCATTGACTATGCCAAAGCCTTTGACTGTGTCGATCACAATAAACTGTGGAACATTCTGAAAGAGATGGGAATCCAAGACCACCTGACCTGCCTCTTGAGAAACCTGTATGCAGGTCAGGAAGCAACAGTTAGAACTGGACATGGAACAACAGACTGGTTCCAAATAGGAAAAGGAGTACGTCAAGGTTGTATATTGTCACCCTACTTATTTAACTTATATGCAGAGTACATCATGAGGAACGCTGGGCTGGAAGAAGCACAGGCAGGAATCAAGATTGCCGGGAGAAATATCAATAACCTCTGATATGCAGATGACACCACCCTTATGGCAGAAAGTGAAGAGGAACTCAAAGGCCTCTTGATGAAAGAGAGGAGAGTGAAAAGTCTGGCTTAAAGCTCAACATTCAGAAGACAAAGATCATGGCATCTGGTCCCATCACTTCATGGGAAATAGATGGGGAAACAGTGTCAGACTTTATTTTTTGGGGCTCCAAAATCACTGCAGATGCTGATTGCAGCCAGGAAATTAAAAGACGCTTACTCCTTGGAAGGAAAGTTATGACCAACCTAGATAGTACGTTAAAAAGCAGAGACATTACTTTGCCAACAAAAGTCTGTCTAGTCAAGGCTATGGTTTTCCAGTGGTCATGTATGGATGTGAGAGTTGGACTGTGAAGAAAGCTGATCGCCAAAGAATTGATGCTTTTGAACTGTGGTGTTGGAGAAGACTCTTGAGAGTCCCTTGGACTGCAAGGAGATCCAACCAGTCCATTCTAAAGGAGATCAGTCCTGGGTGTTCACTGGAAGGACTGATGCGAAAGCTGAAACTCCAATACTTTGGCCACCTCATGCGACGAGTTGATTCACTGGAAAAGACTTGGATGCTGGGAGGGATTGGGGGCGGAAAGAGAAGGGGACAACAGAGAATGAGATGGATGGATGGCATCACCGACTCGATGGACATGAGTCTGAGTGAACTCTGGGAGTTGGTGATGGACAGGGAAGCCTGGTGTGCTGTGATTCATGGGGTCGCAAAGAGTCGGACACGATTGAGCGACTGAAATGAACTGAACTGAACTGAGATCCAAACTGGGTGAAGAATGAATCACTGATTTATTAATATACAGGAAGGAAGACAACTAGATGCTTTAGAAGAAACCTGGCAAATACAAGTTTCAGTTCAACCAACTGTGGCCTTTTCTCTAATCTTTACACAGAATTCTTTAATATCTATTATAAAATATCTACTATACATAATACTTAATATATTTCTTTTCTGGCATTTATATATACTTAGCACACTAAGAAGACTAAGGCTCTTTAGACTAACAAATGACAGCCACCATGCACAGTTGAGAGGACCTACCTTCATCTCGAGTGTACTCTTCCCCTGAATGAGGTTCAAATAAATAGTCGCCTGTGGCCAGTTCAAAGGCCTAAGATAAAAAGGAAAAGCTTATCAAAGCATAAGAAAAAAACAAAGACCTCTGGGAAGTTTACTGCTATTTGGCTCAATTTTAAGTAATAATTTTTTTTCTTGGAAAAACCTGCAAATGATCATTTCAAACATTGTCTAAGATTATTCTTAAAGAGCTTTCCTTTCACACCTGCACCTTAATAAAATGGAGCAGGAAAATTGAAAAAGCTCAGTTAATATCAGTATGTGGATTATTCCAAGCCCCCTGTGCCCCAATCTCTTATAATCATTAACTCAACTCTCTAAAGTTTCTTTTTGCTCAGAAAGGGACATATCTAAGGTGATTCTAAGTTATTAAATTATTCATGAGGTGAGTATTTTTTAATAAATTCACACAGCTAGAAATTAAGATTTTGTACCTAAAATCAAAACCAAAAAAATTCAGAAAATTTTCTACTTAGGACTCTTTACAGTTTGGTAGAAAGCACTTTTAAAGTAAGTTTTGCTTTGGAAAGCACTTAAACTGTCCCAGACAGAGTTCCCAATTCCTTGGTCTATAGAGAATTCAGAAAAAGATCAAGTGTAAGTAGAGTCAGGAGCCACTAATACTGATCAGCAGGTATGCATTCACCAATCAGAAAAAGAGAGGCATGTCTCCTATAACAAGAAAACTTGTAAACAGAGTTTAAGAGGGTCTGAAAGGTGATTTCCTTAGGAGTGTCAGTACAGAGGACAGCATCTGAGTGATGGGGCTGTATTAATTTTTCAATGATTAACAAGAGAGCCGAAGAAGGCAACGGCACCCTACTCCAGTACTCTTGGCTGAAAAATCCCATGGACAGAGGAGCCTGGTGGGCTGTAGTCCCTGGGGTCGCGAAGAGTTGGACACGACTGACTGCCTTCACTTTCACGCATTGGAGAAGGAAATGGCAACCCACTCGTGTTCTTGCCTGGAGAATCCCAGGGACGGGGGAGCCTGGTGGGCTTCCATCTATGGGGTCGCACAGAGTCGGACATGACTGAAGCGACTTAGCAGCAGCAGCAACTAGAGAGCAAGTAATTTAACAGCAGTTTTAAAAAGGACCTTATTGATATAAAAAGTACAGTTATCAGTCAAGTGCTACTAGACACGGGTTAATTGGGACTGACTCAATGGTGCCAAGCACCCCAGACCATCTCAGGAATGTGGGGTGGGTTTAGCTGGGGCACATCCTCAGTTCAGATCCAGGTCTCGGTCGTGGTGGTCTGCCAGTGTCACAAAAGAAGAATCTTTCTCAAAAATTTATCGCCTGGGCTGTACTACTGCCCGGACAAGACCACAAAACCAGATGTTTCAGGATTGTCTCTAAAATGTCAGCAATGCTGTGGCTTCTTGCTCAGCATAGCTTGTTTGACATGCCAGCAGTTTGTTACTGAACTACACTGATAAAGTAGACACTTGTTACACCCTCAAAGCAGAACAGAAACAAATGGTTTCTTGTTCACCAAAATTTGTCAGTCTCTCCTAAAACCAGTACTTTCATTTTTCCATCTCATGTTGGGACTCAGTGAAAACATTACAAGTTAAAAAAGAAGATAGCTTTCTAAAAATTTAAAATACTCTAGGCACTTTCCTGGAAGTTCAGTGGTTAAGTCTCCATTCTTCCAACGCAGGAGGCATAGGTTCAATTCCTGGTTGGGGAACTAAAGTTCCTTCCACATGCCATGTGGTGTGGCAAAACAAAAACAGAACAAAAGAACTAAAACTTTCCACCTAGATACTTAAAGTTCTCTAAAAGAACTTTATTTTTGGAACATAAGGTAGTTGCTTATTAGTTACAATTTTATAAGGAACAGTACAAAAAACCCAACACAAACCAAAAGATCACAACAGAACTAAAAACCCCTAGAAGCTTGATTACCTAGTAGAACCAGTTTTCTCTGGTCTGAGAAAACTGACCAGAATGGAAAGACCAAGTCCATCCCAGAATCCAGGGCTCTGGTGTCTGGCCTACACTCCTGTCCTTGTCTCACGCTGACCAAAGGGCCTATTCTATTCATCAGGGTCATGCTAACAGACACAGGCAAAACCAGTTACTAATTCCAGTGTGCTGGTACCTCCAGATAATGGAATATTATTCAGTGCTAAAAAGGAATGAACTATCAAGTCATGAAAAGACACGGAGGAACCATAAATGAGTATTACAAAGTAAAAAAAAAAGCTAACGAATCATGCTGTATGATTTCAACTATATGATATTCTGGGAAAGATAAACTGTGGAGACAATATCTATTCTTTATTCATTCTTAATGCTCTTCACAGAACATTCCCTTCTTATAACTGCTTCTAACTTTGTAGTATCAATCACTAAATTGGTAGGCAATCTCACAACTTGCCTTTTTACTTCTCAGACAGGGTCCCAATACTTCCATCAATTAATTGCACTGGATGAAGGAGGATCCATGTCTCCAAGACACTTCTGATAGTCCAAGCTTTATTTTTATTCTCTGAGTATGGTGATATTTAAAGCAATATTTCTACGTCTATTAGCAAATGAGAGAAATTTGGGGTAATAAATGGGGTTCAAGTTTTCATGATACTGTCTCAAGTCAGTTAAGTGCTTTCCCTCCCTTGGTCAATAAAATTCCTGTATGTGAGCTGGTCCAAAGAAGGGCCTAGGTTAACCAACCCCTCCTTTCACCCTTTTTGCCTTACTTCTTAAGCCTGACATTGTAAGTACTATCTTAAATAGCAAGCAGGACTTACTTCCCTCAACTAAACTATTAAAAACCACATCATAGTAAATCAAAGGCCACCTACAAACTACCTATATTTTGTATGGGGGCATCTCTACCAGTTATTTCCTCTACCAAATCAAACCTCTCAATACACAGCTTTAAAGTATGGCAAGAAAGAAGCTTTTTTCCCAATGTTTCTTCATCTTGTGCACATAATACCAAACTATCTTCATTTCAGGTAGCCCCTCTGCTTAAAAGACCACTGACATGTCAAAACAAAATAATAACTGAAATTATAGTTTAATATGCTTCTGGTTTAGTTCAGTCATTTGATGGCCCATAAATATTTATTAAGTATTATTGTATACTAATGAATTTGTTTGATCTTGTTCTTGCTTCCTGGGAGGGCGCCTCTAAACTTTTGGGATTTCCAAGTCATAAAAGTGACTCTTACTCATGGTGGGCCCATTAGGACCACACTTCAGTTTATACTACTGAGGTGACTCATAGTGGGCCCCTAGACACAGAGGGGGGATGGACATGCCCCCAGGGTGGGTAAGACCAATTGTACAATCAGAAGGTTGAGGTGTTGAACTGAGTGTTGCTATAACTGACCTCCTAATCTCCCAGAAGGATAAGGGGGCTAGAGACTGTAATGAAATCTCAGTAAAAACTCTGGGCACTCAAAGCTTGGGTGAACTTCCCTGGTTGGTGATACATATTGATTTGTCAGGAAAGTCAGGTATTCTAAGGACACAGAAGCTTCTTCATCTCTGGTACCTTCTCAGGCCTCAATATATGCATGTTTTCATTTGGGTGGTCCTGATTTATATCCTTTATATCAGAACTGTAATATTTCACCACTTTCTTGAGTTCTGTGAGTGATTCTAGCAAATTACTGAATCTGAAAGGATAGTGGAAATCCCCAATTCGTAGCCAGATGGCCAGGAGTGTAGGTGGCCTGTGGACCCCAAAGCTTGCAGCTGGTGTCTGAAGTGAGAATAGTCTTGTGGAAAACTATGCCTTTAATCTGTGAAGTCTGTGATGACTCTGGGTAGTGAGCATTAGAAATGCACTGTAAGCACTCACTCAAAAGGTCTCAGGCCCTGAACCAGACATTTAGCTATACATAACAAGGCTCCTGCCAGTACGGCACATACAACAAGTAGGAGAGAAAAAAGTAAAACAAACGATTACAAATCAAAGAGTACCTCCATTTCAGGAAACAATATGTTCCAACACGAGGCTATTTGTGGGAAGTCATTTAATATCAACTAAATCTGATCACTTGAGTAGTTGCTTGACAAGGAGAAAGCAGCAACTTAAGAATCCATGGATGACTGAGCTTCAGTCATCTTGTGAGGCGCAAAGATGTCTGAAGAACTGCTCAATGTGTAGAACTGTACAGAATGAAATCAATTTCCAGGTTTTTCCCTATCTGATAATAGAGCTGAAAGGGCAAGGGGTACCTGTAACCTGCAAAAGCAATACCACTTCTGAGCAGTTGTTTTTAACGCCCACCCCCAGCCCCCATCTGTCCTAAGAAACATTTGGTTCCTTCACCTAACAGGAATTGGGGAGGAACCGAATGGAATGCCAGGTATTTATACCTAAGGTTTTGAATTCAGACATCTCCAGACATGGGATTTACAGTGCCAGAGGGAAGTCAGAAAAAAATTCCTTTCCTATTTGTTAATTTGCTGGTCTACTGAAATTAGCAAATTACCACATAACAAGTTAAAGTCAACAGGAAAAACATTACCATGCATGCTGTGCTCCAAATGTCAGCAGGGGTATTATAGCCAGATCCTATCAAAACTTCCAAGGAGCGATACTGCCTTGTTTGAATATCTTCAGTGAAATGTTTGTGCTGAGTAAAGGAAGGAAACAGTATTTTAAAATTCATTTATTCTAAAAAGTAACAAGTCATGATTGCTTAATAACAGAGATTAAGATAAATTCACCAAAGCTTTCCCTAAACCAAAGTTCTCATGTAGCTCATTTCTTAAGTATCATTTTTATGCTATTAGCTTCAAACAGCACTTTTCTTTACATGCCATCTTCTCCAAATTATTTCTGCAAACATGAGCCTGAACTTACATACAGATACACAGGTTAGGCAGTAACAAATTGTTTTTTAAGAAATGGAAAACTATTATCCCAAACAAAAGTTAAATTGTCCGTTTGTCTAAAATAATTTGAATTTCAACATATAAACGTTACCAATTTAGGTTCCACTCAAACTTTTCCTTGCTATGTGCTCATTATGAGAAAATAAAAGATGTAGGTTTCAAGTTTTAAGAACCTTACAAATACAACCCATAAGAAGACTTCTTGCCTTCAGTCTCTTTTTGCTACCTCATCCCTCCAAAGAAACAAAACATTTATCTTGGGGGCCATGTTAACCACTATGGGGATGCAATCATCAAAACAATCAGTTTCTTTAACACATGTTTGGGGAAAAAACATCTAAAAATAAAAAAGGGAAAATATCTAAAAATAAAGAAACAAGGGAACAGCCATTTGTGAACAGGGCAGAAAACCACCACTGGGAGGCGCGCCAGGGAGCTGGACTCCAGCGCGACCAAAAGCACTGCAGGTAGAGGGGCAGGTAGAGGGGGCAGCACAAAGGCGCGGGGAGACCTCTGCAAGAGCCAGACACAGCCCACAGCTAGCGTGAAGAGTGCAGAGTTCATCTGCCGACAAGAGAACACCATTGCATGTCAGCAAACAGGAGAGTGTCCTGTAAGAATACTGGCAGGACCTCTGAGAACATCACTCCGGTAATCTTCCAGTTTATGGCCAGATTTAGGCTTAGTAATGAACATCTGAACAATGGCTGTGAAAACGGGAGAGAGAAGAGTTAAAACCAAGGACATTCACAGGAAGAATAAGCAGTTTAAAAATTCAATGGCTAGAAGTGGGAGACAGGAGGAAGAGTCAAAAGGAACTCTGTGGTAGAGGCTGTCAACAAAAACAGGGGTGGAAAGACTTAGAGAAGTGGTTTTACAGAAAAACAATGGGTTCAGATACGGAGTTTGAAGTGGAAATGTACTACAGGTGATACACTTAGAAAAATGGACATGCTGTTTTCAAGGGGGCTGTCTTTACTCATGGTGCTTTACTACAGCCTTTTTTTTTTTAACTACAGCCTTACAAAGACTCTGTAAATGGTAAATGAGGCCAAGAATCATCAAAAGAAATTGAACTGGAAACATACACATCCACTTATTCCTGAAACTCTACTTCTGTAGAGAATCCAGTGTTAAATTTTTAAAGAAACTGACAAGGACTTCCCTATAAGTTGTGGTTAAGACATGTGCTCCCAATGCAGAGGGGGCCTGGTCAGGGAACTAGATCCCACATGCAACAACTAAGATTCAGCACATTAAAATAAATACATTTGAAAAAATAAAGAATAAACTGACAAAGACAGAAAATGGCAAAGAAGTCACAACAATACAATTTAGGAGCTGGAAGCAGAGAGATCACTGTTAAATGTCTTAATGGACCCGAGGAAGCTGAATACTAAGCCACTAGTGAAAGCTGAGAAGCATGGTGATAAATACCACAGTACTCCTCCTCCCAAGGATAAGGACTTAGAGGTATCAGGTATTTCTGGAAGTAAGTGGGTAAGTGGGATTGGACAAATGAACACTGCTTTCTTTAGAACACCTTTTAAATAAACACAGCTCAGAACACGGGCATGATGCAGTGTAACAGCCCTTCCCTGACCCAACCTGCTTCCTTTTGTCTGAAGCAGGTAAAACAGTTCCTGGAGGATGCTCGGCATGGTTGAGGGGAGAGTACTATTCTGAATACAGGGCAGTTAAATGATTATATGTAACTGTATGCTGAACCCCCAGTTTTCTAGCTTAACTTAGTTTTCAAAACACTAGCAGTCAGGCATTTACTCTCTGGTTAAGAGATCTGAGGAAGACTTAAGTTTTCTGTGGGAAATATGACCAATCTAAGACCTTGACATCTGAAGATGAAATGAAACAGCTCAGACAGATCATTTTATAGTGAATAATTCAACAAGATCCACCAGGCACAAAGCTTCTAAACAGCTTTCTGGCACTCCATTCAAATGGTCAGTCAGTCTTTTGTTTAATGACCCTAAACAAAGAAGGCAAGGAAGACACCACATAAAGAAGAAAATGGAAAAATAATATTCTCTCAGAGATAATCATGGAACCAAGGAACTCTTAGAAAGTTTTAAGAATATAATAAGAGAAATAAAATAGAAGGCTTAAAAGCACAAGCTGAGAAATCTCCTGGAAAAGGAAGTGCTAGAAAATAGAAGAGATATGCAAGAAAATTAGAGTAACTGAATAAAATCTAACATTTGAATAATGAGGTACCAGAGCTAGAAAAGAGGAAAATTAAAGAACAAAAAAAAAAATCAAGAAACAAAACCAAAGAACCAGCATTTCAATACTGACAGTGCACAATGGGTTCTTAGCTAATGGATGAAAATAGATGTCATGAGGCACATGGCTGTTAAATGACCCCACAGACTTCCTCAGTGGAAAAGACTTCATACAAAGGTCCAAAAATCAGAATGACTCTAGTCTTTTAGCAGCAGTGACAGGGAACTAGAAAAAAATGAAGCAATGACAAACATTCTGAGGGAAAATTATTTTCATCCTAGAATTTTACATGCAGTCAACTGAGTGTAAAATCAGAATAAAGACATTATTAGATGTGCAAGGATGCTCACTCCTTTAGGAAGCCACTAAAAGTTGTATTTATTTCAAATGAAAACCATGATGGAATAAACAAAGAAAGAAGATCAGAGAGACACAAAATGGATATATTGGGCTTCCCTGGTGGCTCAGAGGTTAAAGCGTCTGCCTCCAATGCGGGAGACCCGGGTTCGATCGCTGGGTCGGGAAGATCCCCTGGAGAAGGAAACGGTAACCCACTCCAGTATTCTTGCCTGGAGAATCCCATGGATGGAGAAGCCTGGTAGGCTGCAGTCCACGGGGTCGCATAGAGTCGGACACGACTGAGCGATGGAACAGAACCAACAATAATCTCGAGGATGACTATGAAAGGAAATCCCAAATGGCAGCGATGCAGCAGGCCCAAAATGTAATCAAAGAGATGAACACAGATTAGAAGACAAGTTCTAGGACAGAGCTCTTTAGGAAGAAAAAGCTGACCAACACCCAAGGTATTAAAGTGTATTAACATCCATGTGTATTAAAGTATATGTATTCAAAGCAATGGGTCAAAGTATGGGGTGGAATTAAATGATAAAAGTTAAAAACAGCAACAACAAAAAAACGACTAAATAAATGAAACAACGGTGTTAGGCAAAAAGGGAAAAGGAATCATAACACAATATGTACTTAGTTCAGCTGAAGATAGCATTAGAGTCCTAATAATATAAACATTTAGCCCAAACTTGTATTAAATTGACAAGATAGGGGATAGGTGTAATGGCAGATAAGTCCTATCGGGAAGAAGGAAGAAATAGCTAAAATGGAAAAGAGCTGGAAGCAATATACCTAAGTTATTTATTAATAATAATGAAGGTAAATACCATTAAGTGGGAAGTGAAAAACTGGCAAAGGAAGGGCATAGATTTTTGAACTAAAATCTATGTAAGTGACCCTAAGCTATATATGTATGTGCATAAGTGATGAGCAAAAGTATAATATTTTAAGCTCTTTGAAAATAATATAAAATTCCCTTACAGAATACCAGATGCTGCTGTGCTTAAGAGACCAACAAGATGTGAGATCAGACCAGGATCTAGCAGGACAAGGCACCTATGTCTAGCTCACCACTATCCTAGTGCCCAGGTCAAATATGTGCCCACACATTTGTTTAATGAGTGAACATATGAAAAGAATGTAAAGTCATTTTAGCATGGAGATGTATTAAAATAAATGTATGTGACAACTAAAGAAAAAAGAGATTAATTCTGTTGTAGAAAAATGACAGGAAAGACTGTACCCAAATAAAACAGAGTATGCCAAAGGCATGAGACAGGCATGATGGAAGGTGTTCCAAACACAAAGGCAAAGGCGCTTGAAATGATGCAAGCAGAAAACTGACGAACATTTGAAGTTTATACCACGTGATTTTTGTTACAGAATCAATGTTTTCCTCTATAATTGTTTTAAATACTTAACAAGCACCTCCTATGTACCAGGTACTGTTCTAAGCACTATAGATACAGCAATGAATGAAAAAAACTCTGTTGTGATGGGACATATAGCAAAAGGTATCCTAAACAAATATATAGAATCAGATTGGGTTAAGTGCCGTGGAGAAAGAAAACTCAGGGGAGAGGGCAAGAGGAAAGAAAAGAAAATACGTGAGTGAATATAAAAGATGCATGGGTGTAAAGAGTAGTGGTTATGTTAGGTAGGTGTTCAGGGAAAGATCCCCCTGGTAAGATGACATCTGAACAGGAACTTGAAGAGTAGAAGATTATACACGTTATCTTGAAAAGAGAAATCCAGGTAGAAGAAACTAAGTGGTGGTATGCGGGTCACAGTAAGGACTTTCTATTCATTCTAAAGGAAGCCACCACAAAGTTTTGAGAATATCTGACATGCATTTAAAAGGATCACTCTGATAGTTGTGTTGAGAACACTCAGTAAGAGGCAAGGACAAGAAAGAGAAGTGAGGAGCCACTGTAATCATGCAGGTAAAAATATGGTGGCCTGGTGAAATAATTCCAATTACCTAAAAAGCTTTTCCATATTCCTATAAGTCAGTGCTAAGTACTGACTTCATGTTTACTAAAATGTTACCACAATATTCTGGAATCAATACTGAAACTGAGATCCTACTTGGTTATGACCATTTGATATAGGATGTCATGTGGAATAGGGAATTTGAAGTATAAAAATAAACAGATCTACTAAAGTGGATTTCACCTCAATAGTCTCCAGCACCCATTTACAAAGCATATGGCTCTTTGAATAGTATTGTTTATGTACAAATCTTTGTAGATTTTTAAAAAGATATTCATTAAAAATAACACAAAAAGTACTTTTAACTTGGTATTAGTAAGACACTATATATCAAAACCCCCCTTTAAGAAAAGCACTCAACTTCTGACTTAGCAATTTCATGTCTAGGGCATGTTCTAGGTCAACTACAGAAGACTCATGAGCAAAGATGCTCATCACAAAGAACTGTCAAGAATATGTGAAGGTTGTAGTGTATTAGCAAGTATCACATAAAACTGAATTTGATATAAATCTGTGGTTGACAAAAATATCCAAAATATATTAAATGAATTAAAAGGTTACAATTAATAAGTTGGTTAGATGCTGATTTAAAAAACAGAAGGGAAAGTTTGAACGTGGGCATTTAGACTATGAAAGTCAATGAGGATACAGATAAAACCGGCCAAGAGGGGTACCACTGAATGTCAGTGACAGGTACCTTGTGTAGGGGCAGGAGGGGACTGTTTCAGTACACCATTCTCTCTACTCATGCAAAGGTTAAGAGAAAGTTAAAATGGTCACTGGCAATCTAGGTTCAGAACTGCAGATGTTTTCTTCTTTTAGCACAACGAAGTCCAAATTCTTATTTATCCCCAGTCACTTCAAAACACTGAGACAAGCTTAACTTACCACCCAACAGGCATTTCCAAGATCAGCAATCTTCACTTGGAGCTTTTCTGCATTTTTTGGCTCAAGGGGGTTAACAAGAAAATTTCCAGCAGTGGATTTTCCTATAGATAATAGGTATCATCAATAAGACTGTTCAATGAACAGAGAAATATCCAAAGGTTAATAAAACTCTCTGAGGTAACACACCTAGGCCCCCAACTGGCCACCTATTAATACATTTTCTAAGACTGAAAACAAGTAAAAGCAACACCTTGAGTTTCCAGAAATAAAACCTCTGCCTTCAAAGCAACAAGTAAAAATGCTGTGTACTCACTATATGACCAATAAAGATCAAACTGAACTACACATCTATACATTGAAGGTAACTTGGACACCTGCTGTAAAGCTGTATTTATGACAACAATGGTATACTTTTATTTTAGAAACTCATGAAAAATTTTTTTCTAGTGGTAATTTTTAAAAAATTGTATAGTTGATTTACAACATATTAGTTTCAGTATACAACATAGCAACTCAGCATTTTTATAGATTATACTCCATTTAAAGTCACCACAAACAATGCTGTATTTCCCTGTATTGTAAAACATATCCCTATTAGCCTATTCTATTATACATAGTAGCTTGTTCTCAATCCCCTACCTCCATCTTTCCTTTCCCCGTCTCTCTCTTCTCATTTGCATCTACCTGTCTGTCCTCTCTACCTGTAAGTCAATTTCTGTTTTGCTAAATTCATTTATTTTTTGGGTTCCACATGTAAGTGATAACATACATTATTTGTCTTTGTCTGACGTATTAGAAATTCATGAATATCTTATGGAGGGAAGGAGTAATGGGAAACTACCTTTGTTGTCTAGTGGTCCATTATGTTCTTGCTCTTGTTCGTCTTCACAGGGTATCTCTGCCCGAATGCTTTCTTGAAGTTGGCTGATGTCCTGTTCACTGAATGATTGGTCTACATTTGATGAAGACTGGCACATCATGGTATCGGACACCTCAGAGGTTACAGGTGTACAAGAGTCTGTTTCTTGAGATGTGCTGCTGTCTCCATTTTGGGAACTCAGTAAACTAGGTTCCTGCTTCAAATTTTGGATATCACAGTCATTAGCATTACGGAGATCCTCTTTAAGCCTCAATGTTTCTTTATTACTGTTCTCAGTATAATTAATGATTTCAATTACTCCATTGCAATTAATTTCTGCTGCACCACCCTCTATACCAGGTCCTGTAAGTGTCTGATCCTGGTGAATGGTACTTGACTCTTCTAAGGAACAAACAGACAAAAAGGATGTACATGTATGCATATGCATGAAAGAGCAAAAAAAAAAATCTCTCCATAAGATTAAAACATTTTCCAGAACTTATACAGACTTACATAAAAACATGACTGCATATCAAAAGCCTATTCATGGAAGGACAAAGATCTTCTAATTCTTACCCAATTGCTAAAAAAGGTCTATGTTGCATTTCCTGAGAAAACTTAGAAATTACATTTGAATATTACCTCCCTAACATTTATGACAAGCTCTGTATTCTTACTGTGTAAGGACATCCCCAGAGATGCTGTATATGCATGAAACCACTACATTATATAACAATGATAAATTAAAGTTTGCTATAAAGTAATTTGTGATGCTCTATTTATACCAAGTTTTTCTTGGGTCATTTTATTAGGTGGGTTCTCTTTCAAGGGTCTTTCAACAGGCCTCTCTGATTCTTCTTGCTGGTTTGGTCTTTTTTGCCCGGGGCCCGACTCTTTCTCCATTTCCTCAATCTCCTGCATTCGCTTCTCTAGTAATTCTGCCTGGCGCTTCTGCTTCTTCTTCAATTTCTTCTTCTTATTCTTTGACATTTTGTCAGCCTGGGCGGAGATTACAAACAGATAAAGCCTTCAGGTGGCTAATCCATTACCCCCAGTTGGAGATAACTATTAATTTTAATTACTTCCTAATTAAATTCCACTCTTTCCCTAACACAACACTTAAGTTTTTCATTAACTAAAAAAATGCAGATACTCTTATGAAACCAAATTAAAACAAAATACACAACAAAGCTTGGTCCTCAGAACAGTCTGTGGGGCTGGTTGACTCTCATACATGCTCCAATTTATGGAGACCTCACCAGTACAAACTTGCTGAAGATACACAGGAATTTATTGGAGAAAACTACAGAAGTGCAGGAACATTTTTTCTTTGTTTTCCAAATTCTAAATAAACTGTGATCCATAACAGAAGAACCCCTGCCCATTGCCCATAGATCAGAATTAAATGTAGAAACACCTTATACTTACTGGTTTAGGTTGGGGTGCAGTACTGACTGAAAAGAAAAGAAAACCAAGTCAGAATCTTGGCATTCAGCAGGCAATATAAACTAAGACACCCTACCAGAATGAAGTCCTTTTTGTACAGTTTGTTAAGCATCTGTTAGAAACATTAAAAAAATAACATTTAAAGAACAATGCACAGAAAAGTTGATACATATAAAATAAATTTAAGTCAACTCTTCTCCAGAAAGCATCAGTATATGCAAAGAACCAAGTTCCCATTTCTGATTTATATTATTGTTTAGTCGCTGTTGTGTTTGACTCTTTCGTGACCTCATGGACTGCAGCCTACCAGGCTCCTCTGTCTATGGGATTTCCCAGGCAAGACATATTGGGGTAGGTTGCCATTTCCTTCTCCAGTGGATCTTCCTGACCCAGAGATTGAACCCACCTCTCCTTCACTGGCAAGTGGATTCTTCACCACTGATCCACAGGGTAGCCCAATTCACACTATTAATGTTGCTAAAATCCCCTTCCCATGTAGTGGGAATGGAAAATGATATGCAACAACCAACTCATCTCAGTTCTCCTTGGCACTTGTCAGTTTTAAAAGGAAAGTGGTATCAACAGTTACAGTAATTTATTACATAGTATGTTACAGATATTAGTTTAGCTTAGCTGGAAGGTAGACTCTTCAGTCTTCCTTTAAAAAATAATTTTTTTAAAATTGTGGTAAAATAAACTCATAAAATTTCCCCTTTAACCATTGTAACACACACAGTTCAGGAGTGTTCATTTCACATAGTTGCACAACATTTCTAGAACTTTTTCATTTTGCAAAAATGAAAACTCTATGCCCGCTGAACAGCTATCCCTTGCCCCTGTGGAGGTATTCTTTTTTTTAAAGGAGGTCTATGGACAATTGATACTTCACCTTGAGGATCAAGAGAGTTCCTCGAATATAATTAAATTATTAAAATTAAAATCTGTATCACAACAGAAAAAAAAATCAATTGTAATCATAGTAGCCACCATTTATTTTACACATAATACTGTGTGGCATACAACTAATTGCTTCATGTGAAATTTAATCCCAATAAGTTATGCATGAGGAAAAATACAGTCAAGTCCCTTGCCCAAGGTCATTAACCAATGAAGCAAGGATTCAAAACAGGTATGTCCACTCCAGTGCTCAAACCCATACTTTTAACAGCAATGCTATCATGCCCTGCACAAGGACCATTGATTCACACAGGTCAGCATATATGAACATAAAAAAAAAAAAAAAAACCATCAAATCACAAGAGAAAACATTTTAACATGAATCAGCTTTTGTGGCTCAGAGGTTAAAGCGTCTGCCTCCAATGCGGGAGACCCGGGTTCGATCCCTGGGTTGGGAAGATCCCCTAGAGAAGGAAACGGTAACCCACTCCAGTATTCTTGCCTGGAGAATCCCATGGACGGAGAAGCCTGGTAGGCTACAGTCCACAGGGTCGCAAAGAGTCGGACACGACTGAGCGACAGAACGGAATACACAACATATTTGAACCTAAAAGGCACACTATTCTTCCCCTATGGAAATAATACTCAGTATAAAACAGTTTCTTGAAGGCTGGAACTATTTCTTACGTAAGTACTTACTGTACCTTACTATTAAGTGAATTAGTGGTGCTTTACTCAACTGCCAGGTAATAGAATAAAAACAGGAAATTTTAACTTCTAATGAAAACCAAGTCCCCAGAGAAAATATACCTGCAGATCCGGAAGGTGGAGGAGCTCCAGAGCGCTGCCATTCTGTTGCTTCTGCAGCCAGCCTCCGGATGTATTGTTCATTCACTGACAACAGGATGTTTTCTGGTTTAATGTCAGTGTGGATGATACGGCACTTGGTGTGCAAATAATCCAGACCCTGTAACACCTGAATGGGAACAGAGCAGCAGACTTGCAAACACTGAATACAAGTATTCCTGGAGAAGAAAAAAACTTCAACATTGTAAAAAATAAAGATATAAAAATGATATGGTAGTTTCCTACAGAGAAGTCTTGTCTTTTTTTAAAAGAACTTCCCCAGAAAGATTAATTTTAAACTATAAACAAAGGCAAGAGTTTATTTTTAATGAAATGTTCTTCCAAGTTTTACAGAGCTAATTCTATTTGAAGATATTCTTTAAGTACATTATAGAGACTGAGAATAAATGGCTGACACGTCCTTTAGCTACTGAAATGTAGGTGACGATGAAAGAGATTTAGGTATGTTTAAATTTAAATTTCCTTATTGAAGAACTGCGGTTTTGTGCTTCCCAGTTTGGCACTCTGTCCAAGAAAACACATTATTTAAACAAACTGTTTGCCGTTGAAGTATTACTACCTTCCTGATGATAAAAACTCCTTTACTGTATATTGAAAGCTGTTTATAATATGAGAAAATGCTCATGAATAATGTTATATAAAGAGCTGGTAGTAATTTGACAAAGTATTCTCTATCAATATACAATCCATTTTTGCAACCAGAACTTCTAGATAAGGGTCCAAAATTCTAAAATCAGGCATTAAACACAGCTCCCCATCTAGTAATTAATATAGAAGATGAACCTGGGGGGAAACAGCTGTGCTAAAACATTTAAAAACAAACACAATAAACCCAAGAGGCTGAATAAACAATTTCAGCAATTTAAAAAACTTAGTTTTAGACGTAAAATTCTATTGGAAATAGGAAACTCCGGACACTTTTAAGAAACTGAAAAAATTACCACATGCAAACTATTATGTATAAAATAAATAAGTTACAAGGATATATTGTACAACACAGGGAATATAGCAAATATTTTATAATAACTATAGAGTACAACCTTAAAAAAATAGAAAATAGTAGGATACATACTTGCTGAATAATTTTTTTGACACAAGGCAGAGGAAGCCCTTGATAATTGGACTTGATGATCCACTTGAGTAGATGATGCCCCAGAACTTCAAATACCATGCAGATATCTAGGAGTTTGTTAAGGAGGAAAATGGAGACAGAAGAAAAGGGCAAGACAAGCTGTGCTCCACCCCAAGGAAATTATTATTGTATTCTTTCAGTATAAAAAGTTACAGCGCTTTACTTGAAAAAAAAAATCTGTCAATATTCTGAAATTTCAAAGGTTAATTAACGTTTTGTCACTGAAAATACCCCAAATATGGAAAACTCTGGGGGGGCTGGTTTATCAATAAAAATATGCATCTAAACAGTGATAAAAATAAGAATGAAATATGTACATAAAGCTAGTGAAAGCACTAGGCTTAAGGTATTGATTAGCTTCTTCCCTAATGTCAAAACTAATGTCCAGGGTAACAACTCCAACTCTCCTAGTATCAGGGCAAGGAAAAATAAATTCTGCTTAAGCTACAGAAAACAATATACCAGAACAACCTAAAAAATGTAAATGTCAACATTTTTAAGAAACGAGAAACTGACTTGCTTTATTCTCTGTAGTGCACAAAACTAATCATGATGTTACTGCCACCATGTGTTCTCTTTATGTATGAACACCCAAAATCACATTTCATGACAGGACTCCTCTGTGGACCGGTAGGGCCAGGGTACTGCAGGGATTTTAGTAGGAAGATGTTGTATTTTTGACAGGAGTTTCTATATAAATTGGAAAGTCAAGACATTTGTATGTAATAATGATCCAGTGTTTTAAAACAGACTTTTGTTTTAAATAAGATTCTCCACTAAAAGAAAACCTGGACTCCTTAAAAAGGCCAAATCCAGGGCCTTCTGGCAACCTGGAATACCTTGCTGTGCCAACAGTAAGGGAACATATCACGAGGAAATAGAAACCAGCTTGAAGAAACCATGGGCCAAAGTTAAGAACATTTTGCAAAATGAAGTTATGAATTCACTTAAACTAAAAACAAAATGAATCCGAACAAGATACTAAAATAAGAGTGTGTTTGGGGCAGAAAATGTCTTCTTTAGAGAAAAAGTCAATTAATAAATATATAAAGTATGACAAATAAAAGTTACCATTTTACAATCACTACAGAAATAACTGAACTGATTCAGGTAAGAATCAACGAATACTAAAACTACTGATAAAGACTGCTGAGGAGAAAGAATTCTCATGGAGCTACCCTATCACCCCACAGACTGCTTACTAATTATAAAAGGAAAAAGGTACTTTTAAACAGGGAAATACAGAAGACTCTGCCTTAACCAAGTGATCAAACATATTATCACCAATGATAAGCACAAATTCACATCATGTACCCTCTGATGTAATACAATGAGAAAAAATGTAGTATATCTGACAAAAATGATTAATGAACTTAATCATGAACATTCAGGCAAATCCAAATTAAGGAACAATTAATAATGGTGGTGGTGGTGAATGCATGAAAGAAACTGTTCTCAATTAAAGATTTAAAAATGGACATGTTCAGTTCAGTTTAGTCACTCAGTCGTGTCCCACTCTTTGCGACCCCATGAACTGCAGCATGCCAGGCCTCCCTGTCCATCACCAACTCCCGGAGTTTACCCAAATTCGTGTCCACTGACTACCTTACAAAATACAACCAAAATTATAGTGAGATATCATTTCAAAGAGACCAGAATGACTAATTTAAAAAGATTCTCTGGCAGCTCAGTGGTAAAGAATCTGCCTGCCAATGCAGGAGACACGAGCTCAGTCCCTGGTTGAGGAAGACCCCACAAGCTGCGGAACAACTGAGCCCAAGCGTCACAACTATTCAGCCTGTGCTCTGCAGCCTGGGAACCACAACTACTGAAGCCTGCGCGCCCCCGGACCTGTTCTCCTCAACAGGAGGCCACTGCAGGGAGAAGCCTGGACACTGCAACAAAGAGGAGCCCGGCCTGCCAACACCTACAGAAACACCCGTGGAGCAGAGAAGAGCCAGCAGAGTGGAAAACCTACTTAAAAAAAGTGAAAAAGACTAACACGATTAAATGCAGGTGAGGATATGGAGCAACTGGAGCTCCCATGCTGCACTAACAAAAGTGTAAAATGGTACAACCACTTTGGAAACTGGTTGGTAATTTCTTAGAGTTAAACATACGTCTAGGAACTTCTTTAGTCAAGATAGAGTAACAGGGACTGGGTTTACCCTCTTGCTTTAAACGACAACAACAAAATCAAACAAAATACATTAAGCAACAGATTTAACGATCCTGGATATCAGGCAAAGAAGGCAGTGATCTCTGACAGATTACTGTCTTCTTACTGCTTTGAGACTTTCCAGGCAAACCCCTTGAGTTAAACAGATGGAACTGAGTCTTGGGAGATCAAGGCAGCAGCTATGGTTCACAGAACGAGGTACCAGAGAGGAGAGAGCTGTCGAGAAAGAGTGCTGAAGATCTGCAATGCGGCCCGCCTCAAACATTCAGCAGAGCGGTAATCAGCATAGGCATACGAAGAAACTACTGGTGGGGAACCCATCTGAAAGGACTAGAAGAACAGTGCCCAGCATCCCCACAGAGCTCCAACCAGAAGACTAGAAAAATTCACTTACAGGAAAGAAATAAATCCACACATATGTGATCAATTAACTTAAAACAAAGGAGCCAAGAACATACAATGGGGACAGTAACTTCAATAAGTCATGCTGGGAAACATGAACAGCCACCTGAAAAAGGATGAAACTAGACCGTTATCTTATACTATATCCCAAAATCAATTCAAAATGTATTAAAGACCTCAATGTAAGACCTGAAACAATAAAATTGTTAAAACAACACACAGGTGGTAACCTCCTTGACATTGGTCTTGGTGATGATATTTTTGATCTGACACCAAAAACAAAGTCAACAAAAGCAAAAATGAACAAGAACTATTTCAAACTAAAAATCTTCTGCAGAAAAAAAGGAAACAAAATAAAAATGAATAGGCCACCTATGGAATGGGAAAAATACTTAAAAATCAAAGATCTGACAAGGAGTTAAGTGTCCACTGATGGATGAATATAAAGAAAATGTGGTCTACATACACAATAGAATATTATTCAGCCATAAGCTGGAAACCCTGCCATTTGTGACAACATGGATGGACCTTGCGGTTGTTATGCCAAATGAAATGACGATTATATGAGCTCACTTATATGTGGAATCTAAAGCCAAAACAAGACAACAAACTCAGACACAGAAAACAGCCTAGTGGTTGCCAAAGGCCGGAGGTAGGGGAAATGGGTGATGGTGGTCAGAAGGTACAAACTTCTGGTTATAAGATAAGTAAGTACTGAGTGTGTAAGGTACAGGATGATGACTGTACCTAACACAATATTGTATACTGGAGAGTTGCTAAGAGAGTTTTCAACACAAGAAAAACACGTAACTATGTGTGGTGATGGCTGTTAACTTACTACGGTAATCATTTTGCAATGTATACATCTATTAAATCATTATGTTGTATACCAAAAACTAATACAATGTTGTGTATCAATTATGAACAGAAAGTGAAAGTCACTCAGTCTTGTCGGCTCTGAAACCCCATGGACCATAGCCGACCAGGCTCCTCTGTCCATGGGATTTTCCAGGCAAGAAACTGGAGTGGGTAGCCATTCCCTCCTCCCAACCCAGGGATCAAGCATAGGTCTCCTACATTGCAGGCAGACTATCATATAAGCCACCAGGAAAGTCCAATTAAAAACAAACAAACAAACCTGGAAAAATTCATAGTTATGGGGCATTTGGCAGAATATTTAGGAAGACCTTGCCTCAGTGGCAGGAATGATTAGTCCCAGCCATCTAACAAATCATAAAGGTAAAATCTGAAAAGGATCAAACTGTTTCCTGGCAATAACTGCATTGCAGAACAAAGCTCAAGATTTAAAGGAATACAAAATATCCAACAGCCAACAAGCTAAAAATCACAATGTCTCAATGAAAGACTATCAGGCAACAAAGATGCAGGAAAATGTATCTGAAAATTAGAATTATCAATCATTTAGAACTGACCCACTTGTTAGAATTAGCAGACAAGGAAATTAAAGTCATAGCAGTATTCCATATGTTGAAGAGATACAAATGATTTAAAAAAAGAGAGAGACCCAGAGAAGAGGTGGTGTATACATATTAATGAATTAGCCATAAAAACAATGAAATCTTGCCATCTGTGACATAGATGAACCTAAATGGTATGCTTCTAAGTGAAATAAATGAGACAGAGAAAGATAAACACTGTACAATTTCTCTTAATAATGTGGAATATAAAAGACAAAAACAAATGAACAAACACCAGAAAACAGAGTTATAGATACAGAGAACAAACAGGTGGTTGCCAGAGGGAGGATGGTTGGAGGAGGAAAGAAATAGGTGAGACGGATTAAGAACTACAAACTTCCAATTGCAAAATAAGTGGGTCATGTGAAATGTACAGTGTGGAGAATATAGTCAACTTTTAACATTTCTGTACAATAATACAATCTTAGTAGACTTATCACAGTGTGTGTGATAATTATCAAATTATATCTCAATAAACCTGGAAGAAAGAGAGAGACCCAAATTAAACTTCTGAGATGAAAAGCAGCAAGTGAGAGATGAAAAATACCGTGGATGGGATAAATGGCAGATCAGGCACTGCAGAATGAGATTAGTAAACTCAAAAGTATATCAATAGAAACTATCCAAAATGAAACACACAAAGAAAAAATAATCCAAACAAACCCACAGACCCACAAGAGTAAGCTGTAAGGGCAACTTCCAAGTGACACACAAAAAGGGAGGGGAGGAAGAGAATGAAGGTACTTGCTCTTTGCAGAGGACTGAAAAATCATAAAAGTGACGGCCGTAACCAAGCCAGTAGCATACTGTGTGCTGTGCTTAGATTCTGTCCCCCATTTCCCACTAAAAGGAATTAGAGCTTTGTAGATAAATGGCTGACCCCAGGTCTGGGATAGTAAATATACAAAATGAGCCTGCAACATTTTGATGTGCCAAATAATAAAGGAACTGTTAAAAACTTTATGTGACTCTTGACTAAAGTTAAGAATTAAAAAAATAAAAAGAGACATCTAGAGAGACTGGAACACTGACTATATAAAGGGACTAAGAAACTGGTCCCCAATTTTTTTAGGAATAGTAACTATGTTGGGGTTATATTTTAAGAGTCTCTGTCTTTTGGAAATATTTTCTAAAATAATTATGGATGAAATAATATATTTAAGACTGGTCACAAAATTATCAGGAGATACAGAAAAAACAACATTGGTTATGAGCTGATAAATTTGGGAATGAGTAATGGTTCAAACTATTCTATTTCTTTATATATGAAATATACCAAAATAAGATATTTTAGAATACAGATCGCTTAAACAAACGAACCAGAAAAGAGAATTTTAAGTTATTCTCAATTCCTAGCTTTATTATTAACTTTCCTTTGAGAGAAGCATTACAATTTGACAACAATGTTGTTTTAATTTGCAAGTAGTGATATAAAAATGATCAAACATTTAATAGCTTAAAAACAAAAAGAACTGGGTGAAATAGCAAAAGGATATGTGAAAAAAAAAATTTTTGTGGGAGATGGTATAAAGAAAAAAGGGTGAAAATTAATTAAGAGCCACATTTAGAGTACCTTATGAACAAGAAGAGCTAGCAAAAGAGGTAAAAAACACACCAGAGAAAAAGTATCCTAAACACACAGCAGGTCACATAGGTGGCCAAAAACTATACTGACTCATGTTAATATCATGTAAAGATCAGCTGTTCCTTCTTAACCCACTACTCTCCCCTCACCACCCACGGAAGTAGAACCAACCCATTTATACTGAAGTGTGTGACTAACTTTCTAGTTCAGAGTCCTTGTGATACTTCAAAATGAGAAAGGACAGTGCTCCAGAGAAAAAGCAGTATACCCAGATACAAAGAAAATCACAGGTATGTAGCTCCATACAGTTATGCCTGTGTTGTGGAAAGAGGTAGAGGCAGGAGAATGACATAACTCATTACACCTTAACTCAGTGCTCTGCATTTTATCCTTTTTAATCTCTAGAAGCAGCAAATAATGCCGTAACTGAGACAGCTGGGAGACAAGTTGGAGGAAGGGCAGAGAGAAATGGCTAAGGATAAAGGGAGAAATGAGTAAAATAGGAACTCAGTGGACAGAAACTACAGAAAAACCATACGGTGATGTCTGGAAAACATCTCAGAACTTGAAATTCAAAATCTATTAAGATATTTCAATAGTTAAAAAAAAGTCTTCTTGCTTAGGGTCAAAAAAAGGTACTCTGCATTACTAAGGAGATTATACAGACTATTTCTACAGTTTTACTATAATGTTCCCAAATTAAGAGAGAAATTTGGCACAATGACAAACATTACAAGGTCAAGTAATAGGCAAACAGAATCTAACAGCCATCCCAATATCCTATATGGTTTATTTCTTGGTTAGCCTTCCTAATTCTTTGAAAAAATGTGTGCGCACACACACACAGTAAGTCACCTATAAAATGACCACAACAGACATAAATTGATGATTCATACGGCATGATTCTTGTATCTGTATTCCTTAGAGATGGAGGGCAGGGGGATATGATTTACACTTCTCCAAGGAAATAACTGAAAACTAACTTCAGAATAACAGATAAAATCTTCATGTTATCACTTGTTCTCTCTCCTTTCTTATCCCTTCTCCATGTGTTTTGGTTCAAATCTCTTAAACCACAGTCCACATGCTACTATGAAGCCCGATGTAGCCCATTTCTTTAACAAATCACTGGATACGAACAGTGTGCGTTAAGAGAAGCTAAAAGTGCAGGGAAAGTAGAATGATATGTGAAATCTTTCCTTACACAGTTTTAAACACTTTTAAAAACAGTTTTAGACTCCCCAATCCAAGTGAAATTCTTCATCTCTTATTCTGAAAAATTTGATAGGCCTTTACAAGCATAGCTGTTGCAACAATCTTCAATCAGTTCTTTGCATGTCACACTGATATTAACTTATGGGGGAAAAAACCAGCTAACATTCCAACTTTAAAATTCTAAAATTTCAGATCAAAACATAAAACTAGTCATTTTTTATCATTATGACAGAATATGAACAATTACATTTAGATTCTAAGCATAATCTACATGTACAGCCTCTTAAATATTGAGGTGATAAAGTGCACTGAATTCTTATTTAACCTATTATTTCTCAATAATTCCATTAAAATGTGTTAATTGATAAAACAGAAACTTTACTTAGTATTAGTACTACAAGTCTTTCTTCTTAAAGTTTCTTTTGACTTCAGTTTTAATTTGCCTGAAAAAGGAAAAAGTGTAAAACAATAGCTTTAAAAAACACAACATACAAAAGACAGACATGATTCACAATGTGCCAAAAGTTTACAATAAAAAAAACATTTTGATTATAGTTTGTTTTGAGAAAAGAGACCAATGCAAATCTCATTCTTTTCTCTGAAATAAAGTTATTTCATGATTTGTTTTCAAAATAGGTTCTAAAAAGGATACGTGTTCCATTAACTCCTGATATTTTAAAGTCATCTAGTAGTTGAACAACCATTTCTCTGTTTGGATCATTAGGATCTGAATTACGAACCTACAATAGGGAAGACAATATTTTAAAAAAGGGAAAGCACAGAAATAAACCAAATGGTGAGGGAGAGGATACCAGTAGCATATGTAACAAAGGATTACTTCAGAAAAGAGCTTATACAAATCTATAAGGCAAACATAAAATTTTAATAGCTCAAAGAATATAAACCGTTCACAAAAGAAAATACAATCAACAAAGATTGTATTGTATAGTTACTGTTCTAACTATAACATTTTGCTGCTGCTGCTAAGTCACTTCAATCATGCCTGAGTCTGTGTGACCCCACAGACGGCCCCCCACCAGGCTGCCCCATCCCTGGGATTCTCCAGGCAAGAACACTGGAGTGGGTTGCCATTGACTTCTCCAATGCATGAAAGTGAAAAGTGAAGGTGAAGTAGCTCAGTTGTGTCCGACTCTTCGCAACCCCATGGACTGCAGCCCACCAGGCTCCTCCACCCATGGGATTCTCCAGGCAAGAGGACTGGAGTGGGGTGCCACTGCCTTCTCCATAACATTTTGCTGCTACTGCTGCTAAGTCACTTCAGTCATGTCCGACTCTGTGTGACCCCATAGACGGAAGCCCACCAGGCTCCCCTGTCCCAGGGATTCTCCAGGCAAGAACACTGGAGTGGGTTGCCATTTCCTTCTCCAACATTTTGCTACTTACTCCCAAATTAACTGCTAGCTACCAGGCCAGGAGGAATTCAGGAGCTTTTGCATGATGCAAATCAACCATAGCACTAACCACACTGTTTATTCAGCCTTCATTTTTTTCATAGAAAAACCTCTCAGGGAAGGAAGCAGTACCCTGATTTACTTTGGGGCATGAGCCCATCTTGTTACAGACTAGCACATTGAAAGTACTTCCCTGAAGCTCTCTTGGTCTAGCATCCTCACTTTTCTGAGTGAAAAATCTAAGGCTCAGAGGAAATAAAAAGATGCTGCTGCGTCACTTCAGTCGTGTCCGACTCTGTGTGACCCCACAGACAGAAGCCCACCAGGGTCCCCCGTCCCTGGGATTCTCCAGGCAAGATCACTGGAGTGGGTTGCCATTTGCCGGTCATAAAAACTCATGCCTTCTCCCTTGGGATTCAAGCTTCCTCTACCTCACTGACATTTCCTAATTTTTAAGAAAACGGAAAATAAGTTTTTGAAAATATTTACCTAAGTTTCCAGGTAACATAAGGGAATTAATAACTACAGTGCTTATTTTTATATTAAATATTTTTAAAGATTTTAAAACAAAATAGAAGTTATATATATTTATTCATACTCCTTTTAACCATGACAGGAAAGAAAAACATTGTGTTATCTGGCACATAAAACATACTCAATAAATGTTTTTATTTGCAAGGTTTTTTTTCAGTGTGCATGTATAGGCAGAGTTGCCATCACAGCATATTCTACCAGTTCCCTACCAAATACACAGAATGTGTAAATACTGTCTTCTTCTACCTCTTTAAGGATACTGGAACTTTACAGTAAAACCTAGCCATGTCAAAAAGTATATACTTGGTATGTTTTAACTTTAACAAAACTTTATTATTTATAATGCAGCTCACACATACAATCTAATACTTACTGATTTCAGCAACCGGATTTCATCAAGTGCAGTTTCAGTATAATGTTCAGCACTTTTAACTACTTTCATTGCCACGAACTTCTTTCCCCTAAGAAACAAATACAGGCAATTAAGACTAAATGTCTTACCTTTCAGTTAGGAAGCTAAGATTTAACCATAACTGGGACACAGTGACAGAACGACTATTGATTTCATGTTTCCCTGGTACTCAAACACAAACTACTTCTTCTGTGGGATCATCTGCACCTGTTAATAGCACTAACTGGCCAAATTTAACTTGTAAGAAGAAAATGTGTTCCTAGGTAATGTCAGTCATCAAACATTTTTTCTGAGTTAAAATCTACTTTCTGAATGTTCCATGAACCCATGTAAAACCATGAAATGGAGATAAGTAAGGGGGGAAACTTCACCAAATCAGAAGTATTCTGTATACTTATTTAGCAAAACCTAAAAGGTTAAAATCTATAATATTATACTTTCCTCTAAGAAGCCAGAAGAAATACTTGGGTGAAAAACTGCTAAAAATAGTGCATAGATAGCAACTGCTGTCTCATCAAAGATAGAAGATACACTTTAAGGTAAACATCCAATGTTAACTGCCTGTGATTTTTATGTAGAGGTTTTAGACTGTATGGCTGAGCAAATCTGTTATAGAAACAAAACACAAGAAAATAATTTCACACAGGTTCGTCTAGGACACCATCTAAAAATTTAGCTCTATTCCAGTGGGAAAAACTATGAACTAATATACTATACTTTGAGCATCTGTAATAAACGTTTTGAATTTGGGAGTTTCAAGAGCCTTACTGATAATAATTCAATCAATCTTGTGTCTCCTCTAAGGTGCTGCTTCAACAGAGGAAAGTCATTTGCCCAAGAACATAAAGATTATCAACTATAAGATTTTTATTAAGAAATCAGTCTAGAGCTAGACTAAAAGTGGAAAATTAAACACAAACATTTAGGAATCACCTAATCCTCTTGTACTAAAACTTACTGAATATCCCATGATAGCCACACAGTTGAAAAGTGTCCCCAGCCCAACTTTCGGATCACATGATATCTCCCATTGAATAGATCTCCAATTTTCACAAGATGATAACCTCCTGGAAGAAACAACAGCGGAAAATAATCACTTATGTAGAAAAAAAAAACAACTCACATTTATACATCTTCAGCAAATAAAAATGGTTTCTTTTAATACAATCAATTCAACAAAAGAAAATTTTAAATCAAGTCACCAACACAGTATTATTGAGCTCATGTTAACTTGAAAAAAAAAAATTACTTTTCCAAAACACAGCACAACAAAACAGAAACCAGAAGACCAGAAAAGGCTGACAACAGTGGCAGGAATCAAAGGATTTAAACATCTATCTCTGCCTGCTGAGGAGAACCAAGTTCTCCTCGATGGTGATACATTCTAAGATCCAATCCTACCCAAGAATCCTGGAACATTTTGTAAAAGAAACAAAATATATCCAGCAATTTTATGCCACAGTTTTTAAGTATCCGTAATTCTAATATAATGTAGCTTAGCAATCATCACTGAGAAAAGAGTAGTGAAAATGTGTTTTTCAAAAGTCTACATACCAAATCTTATCACTGTTCACTTCTGGAGGACAGTATTATAGATGACTTTTGTTTTCTTTCTGTTTAATATATTTCTGCAATTTTCTAAGGAAAATATGCACTATCATTTTTTAAGGAAAAAAGGAGTAGATACATTTAAACTAAGCTTTAATTAAGTCAAACTCTAATACTAATTCCTATACTTAGAGAAAAGGATGCAACAAGCAGAACGCATTAACACCATTTATGCTGATAGATTAAATATTCAAATGAAAGAGTGTACACATAAATTACATCTTACTTGGTACCTCCTCACAGAAAACCTTACCTTTGCAGTAATCATTGGGATCTTCCTGCTCATCATCATCAGATCCCAGGATCTCCTCTTCCTGCTCTGGCGGGTCACTCTCAGAGTGCGGAGCAGAGCCTCGGGGCTGAGTTTCAGATCTAAAAAATAATACAAACATGTTCATTCCATGTGAGCAGAAGAAAACAGGACCCATGAACAGATAACACAGAATGTTACGCAGTGGCAGTCTAGGAAAACATTACCTATCACTTTACCTCATGTTAGGAAAAGCCTAGTTTTAAAAAGTCAGTACATGATTAAATAAAACCTGGAAAATATATAAAAATACAAAGGGGAAAAATTACTTGAATCTCAATATCCAAACAAAACTGTTGGTAAAACTACTAGATCTTCCTCTAGTAATTTGATGTTATTTTTATAAAAATACATACTTTATAAACAAATTTGTATCCTGCTTTTCCTATTATATTGTTAACTTTCCCCCTTATTCCTACACAATCTCCTAAATCTTACTTCCCTTAGTGGTATCACTATTTATTCTGGTACATTCTGTTCAGCTGGACACCTGTTTCTAATTTTTCAGTACTAAAAATTAAAGCTGTTGAGTATTTTTATTCAATTTTTACTCTGTATTTAGAATTATTCCCCTAAAGTTAAACTACCAGATAAAGATAGAAGCATTTTCCCTGTTTATAAAAATAACACATTAAATATAGGAAATTTGAAAGATAATTATTTTGTCCTAAAACATCTCTACTCTGAACATATTAACATTTTGGATTATTTCTTTCCAGTCTGTGCCCACAATGACTTTTCTGAAAGAGCTGTAATGAATTACATCTCCAGCCACATGTGGGCTCTGAGTATTCAAGTATTACTAAGTTTAAAAAACCTGGTTTATTTGACAGGTTAAAATGTTATTTTATAATGTGCTAAACACTTAAAACTAATTCCTTTCTCTACATGCCATCAATTAGTTATATCAAACCTTCTGAGCACTGAGTAAAAAGGTTCAGGAGGCAGAAAGGCTTGGATTTGCATTCAGGCTCTGACACTTAAAAGCTGCCTGCTTCATAAAGCTTTGAGCAAAGAAAGCAGTGTCCACATCACTCTTTTCAGCAGTTGCAGGAAAAGGAATTTTGATCCCCATTTCCCAGTATTTTATTTGCGTTTTCAAACCTTTTTCATTAGACGGTTTTTTCCAGAAGATTCAATTCAACAGAAAAAAGTTTAATAGCAAAATTAATGGGCTGCTGAGACATAACTACATTGGCAAGCATGACTAGATTTGGATTTTCAGTGGCCATTCCAACCTGCCTCAACTCTTGGTACTTTCTGTCCCTCAGAGGATACAAAAGTAGTTACAAAACTGCATGATTCAATTCTCAGTGAAAGCATGTCTTTGGGAAACTCACCTGGCCTACTTTCCCAAGTGGAAATAATGAGTCTGAATGAACATTTCCAAATTTATTAAGACAGGTTTCTAAAACAAATTCTCTGATTTCAAACTTGTTGTCTTACAATTTTTAAGAACTATAATTGAGAAATTTTTGAAAAGCAGTGAAATATTAAGTTGTGAAAAACAGACATGAAATTCCCACTTTTTTTTTCTCTTGAATGTTCCTTTTCTATAGACTCTTGTATTGTTTCAATGATGTACTCCCTTCTTTTATCTTTAGGATAGATTTATAGTCTCTAAGTTTCCTTTAGATCCTTCTATTATTTTGGCTTTCTCAAACTGCCCATGTTCTGCTAAGCCATGCTTTTACACACGATGTCAATCAATGAACATCAGACAACTGAATAAAAGTCTCTGCCAGAAAAAGACAAAAACCCAAAAAAGAAAGAAAATTTAAGAAAACAGAGACAGTTACTATTAGATAGTGAGGGTAAGATGATAACATGATTAAAGAGCTCCATATCACTGTAACTTTGATTGATGGTTGTTATAACAGTATAAAATTTCTGAAGAAATACTACAGAAAAAATTTCAGCTTATTAACACTGGAAACTAAAAACCAGTCTTCCTAGAACAAAAAGGGAGAGTTCTAAAATAGTTTCAGTCTGTGCTTTAAAACTTATCATACCTATCAATATTTCATGTCACAAGTATATGCTATTTATATTTAGAAGAAAAACCACTGTTATCAGTAGCTTAAAGTTCTCAAAGCATACAAAATTTAACCCAGTACATCTACAAAATCTCCAATTAAAACTGAAATGAACAACAGATCAAAATTTAGTAGCAGTATGCTTCCAAAGAAGTCACAAATTTATAACCCAATTAAAACACCAGTAATATAAGAAATAGGAATACACTTGGCTGTGGTATAGAACAGAATCAAGGCAAAAATTTGGGAAGAACGCAGAAAGGAGTGGAAAAGCTTGACAGTTTTGCTCTCCTTATACTTCCAAGCTTGTTCTGACACAAAGTCTGGAGTGTGAATCAAGAGGTAATAAAAATCAAGTTAGAATGTTTTCTCTGATTTCGAAGGATCCTTTCAACTCAAGATTCCATTTCTGATATAATCATCACTAATCACCCAACAGCAAAACCAAAGTACTAAACAAAAATTTACTGAGTCTTTTGTAGTCAAATACTATATATTCATAATCATCATAAAGAATATGCTATTTATGAATTTTCACTTAAACATTTCATGAATTCATATATTCAAATTAGCCACACAAACTCCCCATTCCTACATTGTCTAAAGAATAAATGATGAAGAAATTCCTGTAGTTCAAAACAAAAAGTAAAACCAAAGAAACTGTTAGGTCCATTCTGACTCACTAAATTGGTTTATAATCTACTAGTGGGTTGGATTTGAAAACTCTTTCCTGGAAGTTACTTTGACTTCTTTGTGTGTGTGTGTGTGTGTGTGTGTGTGTGTGTTAGTAGCTCAGTTGTGTCCAACTCTTTGTGACCCCTTGGACTGTAGCCCACCAGGCTCCTTCGTCCACGGGATCCTCCAGGCAAGAGTACTGGAGTGGGTTGCCATTTCCTTCTCCAGGGGATCTTCCCAACCCAGGTATAGAACCTGGGTTTCCCACATTGCAGGCAAATTCTTTACCATCTGAGCCACCAGAGAAGATATAATTCACATGTCATAAAGTTCACCAATCTAAAGTGTACACTTCACTAAAGTATCTTCAGAGTTGTGCAATCTCATTACAATCTAAATTTAGGACATTTTTATCCCCTTCCCTCCAGAAAACAGCCCAAACCCATCAACAATTACTCACTATTACACTCTTCCCCCAGACTCTGGAAAACACTGGTCTACTTTATGTTTCTATGAATGTGCCTATTCTGCATTTTCAGATATAGAAAATCACATATTATGTGGTCTTTTGTGACTATTTTCACTTAGCATGTTTTCAAGGTTAATCCATGATATAGGGTATTATCAGTACTTCATTAATTTTATGGCTGAATAATATTTCATTATATAGATAGGCCAGACTGTAATTTACCCATTAATCAGTTGATGGACATCTCTACTGTTTCTATTGTTTAGCTACTATGAATCTTGCTGCTATGAATGCCCCAGAAGAAGCATATGCAATCATGTTCACAGCAGCACTGTCTGTAATAACAAAAAGCAGGAAACAACTAAACATCCATCAAGAGGAGAGACAGGTAAGTTATAGTATTTTGATAAAATATATCCAACAGTAAAAATGAAGAAGTTACATCCATCAGCATGAATGAATTACACAAACATAAGATGGAGTGCAAACAGCAAGCTGTAGAATCTATACAATGTATCCCACCTTCAAAGTTTCAGTTCAGTTCAGTTCAGTCGCTCAGTCCTGTCCGACTCTTTGCGACTCCATGAATCACAGCACGCCAGGCCTCCCTGTCCATCACCAACTCCTGGAGTTCACTCAAACTCATGTCCATCGAGTCGGTGATGCCATCCAGCCATCTCATCCTCTAACGTCCCCTTCTCCTCCCACCCCCAACCTTTCCCAGCATCAGAGTCTTTTCCAGTGAGTCAACTCGTCGCATGAGGTGGCCAAAGTATTGCAGTTTCAGCTTTCGCATCAGTCCTTTCAATGAACACCCAAGGTTGATCTCCCTTAGAATGGACTGGTTGGATCTCCTTGCAGTCCAAGGGACTCTCAAGAGTCTTCTCCAACACCACAGTTCAAAAGCATCAATTCTTTGGTGATCAGCTTTCTTCACAGTCCAACTTTCACATCCATACATGACCACGGGAAAAACCATAGCCTTGACTAGACGGACCTTGGTTGGCAAAGTAATGTCTCTGCTTTTTAATATGCTATCTAGGTTGGTCATAACTTTCCTTCCAAGGAGTAAGTGTCTTTTTATTTCATGGCTGCAATCAGCATCTGCAGTGATTTTGGAGCCCCCCAAAATAAAGTCTGACACTGTCTCCACTGTTTTTCCATCTATTTCCAACACACAAAACAGCCAATGTGTAGTTAAAATATAAATAACTGCACAACTGCAACTAGTCAATAAATAATTGCTGGAGTTCTGACACACAGTATGGTAATTATAGACAATAAAATTATATTACAAACATCAACTTGCTAAGAGGCTAGATCTTAACTGTTCCCACCACTGGAAGAAATAATAATTATGAGATATAACAGAAATATTAACACTACAATGTCAATCATAATGTGATATAAATTCATCGAATATGTTGTACACGTTAAACTTATAATACAATATTATATGCCAATCATATCTCAGTTTTTTAAAAACTGAGTAGAAAGAATGAATAAAGTAACAACACAAAAGAAATACAAGACAAATTCAGGATAGCTATTAATTCCACAAGTGAACTACTGATATAGAGATACGATCAAGGAGGAGTACACATGGCATCATGCATGGCAATGAGATGTTCTTAGGCTGAGTAGGAGCTACTACTATTTATTTTTGCTTATAGTTCAAATATTTTATTTAAAAAATATTGGCTCTGATTGCATATGACTCCAACACATAGCTGGCTTAATGACATTTGGCTAAATCATTATCATACATTTGGAAATCTTATTGACTTTACCCATCAAACTACCCCCAAAAGTGCCTTCACACTGCTTGAAGTTAATCATGTTTTTATCACAAAATACAAATGGCGGCAATGGGGAGAGATTCAATTGCATGCCTGATTCATGGGAAAAAAATGTACCCGCAAAAAAATTTTCCATAGTTTATTTTTTATGGAGCATAAAAAATTCAAATAAATGAAAAGTATACAGAGAATTTAAATAACAAACAAGCTTGATATAAGTTGATACATTCATACACATAACTTTATATCCATTAAAAAAAACTGGCATACTATAGAATAAAATGAAAACATCCTGGTAGATTTTGATTTAAAGAGGAAATGAAATATAAAATTTCAAAGTATTTAGATATGAGTGCATTACATGTTAAAATCTATGATATACTCAGTTTTATTAAAAAACAAAACAAAAAAAACCTACATGGATATAACAATCATGTAGATTAAAAAACTGAAGAACCACTCCTAAAAACAACAAGTCCAGACAGCAAGGTCAAGTGCTACTACAGTTTCAATGAAGAGTTAATTGAGTAGTTCTTTTTTAAAATTCTTTTAAAATAAAGTGTACCAGTGTATCTCTAAGAGCTAGAAATGTTCTCCAGTTAATTTGAGAGCACTAGCATAAACCGATATTCAGAGCAGAAACCCTGACAGCCAAAGCAGTCACAAGCAGCTCATCTACAGAATGAGGATACTAGCTGCTGTGAGAATTTGACATTTAATATAATAATTAGCATAATCGTATGTGTGTGTGCTCAGTCGTGTCTAACTCTTTGTGACCCTATGAACTGTAGCTCACCAGGCTCATCTGTCCATGGGCTTTTTCAGGCAAGAATACTGGAGCGGGTTGCCATTTTCTCCTCCAGGGGATCTTCAAGAATCAGGGATCAAACCCATGTCTCCTGCATTGGCAGGTGGATTCTTGATCACTGAGTCACCTTGGACTGTGAAGAAAGCTGAACGCCGAAGAATTCATGGTTTTGAATGTGGTGTGCAAAAGACTCTTGAGAGTCCCTTGGACTGCAAGGAGATCAAACCAGTCCATTCTAAAGGAGATCAATCCTGGGTGCTCATTGGAAGGACTGATGCTAAAGCTGAAACTGCAATACTTTGGCCACCTCATGCAACAAGTTGACTCACTGGAAAAGACTCGGATCCTGGAAGGGATTGGGGGCGGGAGGAGAAGGGGACGACAGAGAATGAGATGGCTGGATGGCATCACCGACTCGTTGGACATGAGTTTGAGTGAACTCCGGGAGATGGTGATGGACAGGGAGGCCTGGCGTGCTGTGATTCATGGGGTAGCAAAGAGTCGGATACGACTGAGCGACTGAACTGAACTGAATGCATTTTAAAGTACAGGTACATATTTAAAGATAACTATGTTGACAAGAGTATGGAGAAACTGGAACCTTTGTGCTTTGCTGCTGAGAATGTAAAAATGGTGCAGGTGCTATGAAAAGCAGTGTGGGTGGTCCTCCCCCCACCCCCGCAGATTAAAAACAGAATTACTATATAATTCAACAATTCCACTCTGGGTATATACCTAAAGAGTTGAAAGCAAAGACTCAAAATGTTTAACAGATACAGGGTTTCAGTGCTATGTGATGAGAAGTGTTATGGGGATGGATGCTGGTGATAGTGTACAACAGTATGAATGTATTTAACATGACTGAACTGTACAGTTAAAATGGTTAAGGTGGTAGAGTTTGTTATGTTTATTTTACCACAATTTGGGGACAAAAAATCCACACAGGAAAAAACCAATCCCAAAACATTATGAGAGAACTTGTAACAGTGCCTTAGCATGATGCTGTGATGTCACAACAATATCTAGACTCCTAGATCTTTTAACTAAGCAGGAAATAAAGATCAAAGCAAAAAAAGTCATCACTTTATTGTTAGTGTAAAATAAATGACTATAATTTGTAATCAATATTAGCAATTAAGTAATTTACAGCACATTCATGTAACTGGAGAGGTACTATTCAAGGAAAGTTAAGACACACCATTATGATGAAAAAGGCAAGTAACTGGATAATATATGTATGTAGGTGTGCTTTAATTTTTTAAAAAATGTATACAGGCACATATATTAGTATACAAACTAAGAACTGCAAGGATGCAGGCAATTGTTAACAGGGTTGGTTCCCCTCTTGGAAAGAGCGAAGAAATAAAAAATTTTGTCTTATACAGTACAATTCTGAATTGTTGGTATCTTTTCCTATGAGAATTACTCAGGAAATAGCCACATCATTTAAAAAATAGGCAAAATTTAAAAAATATATATACAACTTACTGTTAGGTTGGGAAGAGTGCAGGGAGACTGGACTTCGTCTCTCATGCTCAGCTGCCTCTTCTGTCTGGTATCATTTACTTTTAGGAAATAACCCTCCACAACTTAGCAAGGCTGCCAATCACCTAGCCCTAACTACCCTTCCTTCCCATAGGTAAACACCTCCCTCGCATGATCTAAGCAAGATCTAGAAATCTTTAGGGAAGGAAAAGAATGGATGTTGAAAGCTCTAATTCTGAAATTTTAAGCAATAAGAACTAAGCAATTGTCAGAGGGGAGTACTACCACCAAATAGGAGGCAAATGTCTGAAAATGATGTTAAAATACACAAAAACTAAGCTAAGCTATTTACTGGCTAGGAGTAGAGAAGAACAGGCAAATCCACGGAGATATATTCAGAGTCCAGCCTCACAGATTAACCCCTCTTTATTGTTTAGTTGTTAAGTCGTGTCTGACTCTTTTGAGACCCCATGGACTGTAGCCCACCAGGTTCCTCTGTCCATGGAATTTTCCAGGCAAGAATACTGGAGTAGGTTGCCAGTTCCTTCCCCAGGGAATCTTCCCAACCCAGGGATCGAATCCATGTCTCCTGCATTGCAGGTGGATTCTTTACCACCGAGTCATCAGGGAAGCCCCATTAACCCCTCCAGATACAGCATGGGAAGTGAGAAGCATTCTAAATATGTCATTTGCATAATTAGGTAATAGTCACAATAATATCCTAAAAATTAAGATAAGTACACCCACCACACACACTTTATACCAAGGTCAATTTCTTACATATTGTTAAGAAGGAACCACTAGGGGAAACTGGACAAAGGCTCCCTGGGACCTCCCTGTCCTGTCTTTGCAACTTCCTGTGAATCTGTAATTATTTTAAAACAAAAAGAGCTTTTTATTATGGAAAAATTAACACATACACAAAGGTTTAGGCGTAACAATGGCTATCACAGCATTTATTAAAGCAAAAAGCTAGAACAGAAACTATAATAGACTGCACAATTACATTTATATCATCTCTTCACTCAAAGCCAATGAAACTAAAATAAAATGATAAATCTACTACAGGGAGAGAGAGCAATGCTCTGGCAATCCAGGGGGAGAAACGTAAGGCGACCTAAAGTGGAGAAGGGGGACAGGAACACAGGTTGAAAAGAGGGATGGTAAAGAGGGAGGTTAACTGAAAGTTTGTGTAATAAAGTTGACATTCCACACAGCAGACATCCAGATCCAGGAATCCCAGAAGGTTCCAAAGAAGACAGACACAAAGAGATGCACACCAAAACATAGTACAGCTGAAATCTCACAAGTTAAGGACAAGGAGAAAACACTAAAAAGAGCAAGAAAAAAACAACTTATGTGGCAAGGGAACCCCCATAAGATTATCAGTAGATTCTTCAGCAAAAACTGCAAATTAGAAGAAAATGCCCAATACGTTCAAACTGCTAAAAGAAAAAACAAAAGGACAAAACCTTCTAACCAAGAATACTCTACCTAGGAAAGTGATTCAGAATTCAAGGAGATAAGAGCCTTTCAGACAAAGAAAACCTAAAATTGTTCTCCACTACGAAAATGGCCTTTAACAAGAAATGTTAAAGGGATTTCTTTAAACTGCAAAGAAAGAGTGCTAACTGGTAATAAGAAAATACATGAAAGAAATTTCACTGGAAAAGTAAAAATAAAGTGGACTAATCACTATTATAGCTATTAATAGTATGAGGGTTAAAAGACAAAAGTTGTAAAAATAATTATGGTAACAATAATTAAGGGATACACAAGTAAAATGTAAGATCAAAAACATAAAATGAAGGAAGGAAAGGAAAGAATAAAAATGCTGAGCTTCAGAACAGGATCAAACTTAGATGCTGTTAACTTTATAAAATAGACTGTTACATATGTAAGCCTCACGGTAACCACAAAGTAAAACAAGAAAATTTAAAAAGATAGAGAAAAAAATGTAAATAAACCACTAAAAGAAGTCATCAAACCACAAAGGAAGAGCACAAGAAAAGAAATTGAGAGGAACTACAAAAACAGTAAACAATTAACAAAATGGCAATAAGCACATACTTACCAACAATTACTTTAAATGTAAACAGACTAAATGTTCCAATCAAAAGTCAATAGAATGGCTGAGTAGATTTAAAAAGAAAAAAAAAAGATCTATCTACAAGTAACTCGACTCACTTCAGATGAAACAATACATATAGACTGAAAGTAAAAGGACAGAAAAAGATATTTCATCCAAATAGAAACCAAAATAAAGCTGGAGTAGGTATAACTGTATCAGACAAAAGAGGCTTTAAACCTAAGACTTCATTAAACAGACAAATATGGGTATTACATAATGAGAAAGAAGACAATCCAATATGAAATATAATATTTATAAGTGTTTATGCACCCAACAGGCTTCCTCGATGGCTAAATGGGTAAAGAATCTGCCTGAAATGAAGGAGACAGAGGAGACATGCATTCAATCCCTGGGTTAGGAGGATCCTCTATCTAGAAAAGGAAATGGCAACCCATTCCAGTATTCTTGCCTGAACAATTCCATGGACAGAGGAGCCTGACGGGCTGCAGTTCAAAGGGTCATAAAGAGTCAGAATGACTGAGCAACTAAACATGCAGCATGCATGCATGCACCCAACAAAGGAACACCTAAAGACATAAAGCAAACATATTATTAAAGAAACAGACACTGATGACATGATCCTCTACACAGAAAACCCTAAAGACTCTACCAGAAAACTACTAGAGCTAATCAATGATTACAGTAAAGTTGCAGGATATAAAATCAACACACAGAAATCCCTTGCATTCCTATACACTAATGAGAAAATAGAAAGAGAAATTAAGGAAACTATTCCATTCACTGTTGCAACGAAAAGAATTAAATACTTAGGAATATATCTACCTAAGGAAACAAAAGACTTGTACATAGAAAACTATAAAACACTAACTAGTGAAAGCAATCAAAGAGGACACTAATAGATGGAGAAATATACCGTGTTCATGGATTGGAAGAATAAATATTGTGAAAATGAGTATACTACCCAAAGTAATTTATACATTCAATGTAATCCCTATCAAGCTACCAATGATATTTTTCACAGAACTAGAACAAATAATCTCACAATTTGTATGGAAATACAAAAAAACCTCGAATAGCCAAAGCAATCTTGAAGAAGAAAAATGGAACTGGAGGAATTAACCTGCCAGACTTCAGGCTCTACTACAAAGCCACAGTCATCAAGACAGTATGGTACTGGCATAAAGACAGAAATATAGATCAATGGAACAAAATAGAAAGCTCAGAGATAAACCCACGCACATATGGACACCTTATCTGCGACAAAGGAGGCAAGAATATAAAATGGAGAAAGACAGTCTCTTTAACAAGTGGTGCTGGCCCAGAAAAGCAGTCCATTGTCTTTGAAAGGAGAGAGAAGAAATCCAGCTCCACCCACCAGAACACCGATACATGCTTCCCTAACCAGGGAACCCGGACAAGTCACCCGTCCAACCCCACACACAGCGAAGAAACTACATAATAAAGAGAACTCCACAAACTGCAAGAAGAGGGAAAGGCCACCCCAAGCAAAGCAATATAAGCAAGATGAAGAGGCAGAGAAATACCCAGCAAGTAAAGGAACAAGATAATTGCCCACCAACACAAACAAAAGAAGAAGATATAGGGAATTTACCTGACAAAGAATTTCGAATTTTGATGGTGAAAATGATTCAAAATCTTGAAAGCAAAATGGAGTTACAGATAAATAACCTGGAGAAAAGGATTGAGAAGATGGAAGAAAGATTTAATAAGGACTTAGAGGAAATAAAAAAGAGTCAATATACAATGAATAATGCAATAGATGAGATCAGAAACACTCTGGAGGGAACAAACAGTAGAATAACAGAGGCAGAAGACAGGATAAGCGAACTAGAAGATAGAATTGTAGAAATAAATGAAGCAGAGAGGAAAAAAGAAAAACGAATTAAAAGAAATGAGGGCAATATTAGAGACCTCTGGGACAATGTTAAACGCTCCAACATTCGAATCGTAGGAGTCCCAGAAGAAGAAGACAAAAAGAAAGACCATGAGAGAATACTTGAGGAGATAATAGTTGAAAACTTCCCTAAAATAGGGAAAGAAATAATCACCCAAGTCCAAGAAACCCAGAGTCCCCAACAGGATAAACCCAAGGCGAAATACACATATTAATCAAATTAACAAAGATCAAACACAAAGAACAAATATTAAAAGCAGCAAGGGAAAAGCAGCAAATAACACACAAGGAGATTCCCATAAGGATAACAGCTGATCTTTCAACAGAAACTCTTCAGGCCAGAAGGGAATGGCAAGACATACATAAAGTGATGAAAGAAAATAACCTACAGCCCAGATTACTATACCCAGCAAGGATCTCATTCAAATATGAAGGAGAAATCAAAAGCTTTACAGACAAGCAAAAACTTAGGGAATTCAGCATCACCAAACCAGCTCTCCAACAAATGCTAAAGGATCTTCTCTAGACAGGAAACACAGAAAGAGTGTATAAACTTGAACCCAAAGCAATAAAGAAAATGGCTACGGGATCATACTTATCAATAATTACCTTAAACGTAAATGGGTTGAATGCCCCAACCAAAAGACAAAGGCTGGCTGAATGGATACAAAAACAAAACCCCCATATATGCTGTCTACAAGAGACTCACCTCAAAACGAGGGACGCATACAGACTGAAAGTGAAGGGCTGGAAAAAGATATTCCATGCAAACAGAGACCAAAAGAAAGCAGGAGTAGCAATACTCATATCAGATAAAATAGACTTTAAAACAAAGGCTGTGACAAGAGACAAAGAAGGAAACTACATAATGATCAAAGGATCAATCCAAGAAGAAGATATAACAATTATAAATATTTATGCACCCAACATAGGAGCACCGCAATATGTAAGACAATTACTAACAAGTATGAAAGGGGAAATTAACGATAACACAATAATAGTGGGAGATTTTAACACCCCACTTACATCTATGGATAGATCAACTAAACAGAAAATTAACAAGGAAACACAATCTTTAAATGATACAATAGACCAGTTAGACCTAATAGATATCTATAGGATATTTCACCCCAAAACAATGAATTTCACCTTTTTCTCAAGCGCACACGGAACCTTTTCCAGGATAGATCACATCCTGGGTCATAAATCTAGCCTAGGTAAATTCAAAAAAATTGAAATCATTCCAAGCATCTTTTCTGACCACAATGCAGTAAGATTAGATCTCAATTACAGGAGAATAACTATTAAAAATGCCAACATATGGAGACTGAACAACACGTTGCTGAATAATGAACAAATTATAGAAGAAATCAAAAGAGACATCAAAATATGCATAGAAATGAATGAAAATGAAAACACAACAACCCAAAACCTCTGGGACACTGTAAAAGCAGTGCTAAGGGGGAAGTTCATAGCAATACAGGCACACCTCAAGAAACAAGAAAAAAGTCAACTAAATAACCTAACTCCACATCTAAAGCAACTAGAAAAGGAAGAAATGAAGAACCCCAGGGTCAGTAGAAGGAAAGAAATCATAAAAAATAGGGCAGAGATAAATGCAAAAGAAACAAAAGAGACCATAGCAAAAATCAACAAAGCCAAAAGCTGGTTCTTTGAGAAGGTAAATAAAATTGACAAACCACTAGCCAGACTCATCAAGAAACAAAGGGAGAAGAACCAAATCAATTAAATTAGAAATGAAAATGGAGAGATCACAACTGACAACACAGAAATACAAAGGATTATTAGAGAAGACTATCAGCAATTATATGGCAATAAAATGAATAACCTGGAAGAAATGGACAAATTCCTAGAAAAGTACAACTTTCCAAAACTGAACCAGGAAGAAATAGAAAATCTGAACAAACCCATCACAAGCACGGAAATTGAAACTGTAATCAAAAATCTCCCAGCAAACAAAAGCCCAGGTCCAGACGGCTTCACAGCCGAATTCTACCAAAAATTTAGAGAAGAGCTAACACCTATGCTACTCAAACTCTTCCAGAAAATAGCTGAGGAAGGGAAACTTCCAAACTCATTCTATGAGACCACCATCACCCTCATCCCAAAACCTGGTAAAGACCCCACAAAAAAAGAAAACTACAGGCCAATATCACTGATGAACATAGATGCAAAAATCCTTAACAAAATTCTAGCAATCAGAATCCAACAACACATTAAGAAGATCATACATCATGACCAAGTGGGCTTTATCCCAGGAATGCAAGGATTCTTCAATATCCGCAAATCAATCAATGTAATACACCACATTAACAAACTGAAAAATAAAAATCATATGATTATCTCAATAGATGCAGAGAAAGCCTTCGACAAAATTCAACATCCATTTATGATAAAAACCCTCCAGAAAGTGGGAATAGAAGGGACATACCTCAACATAATAAAAGCTATATATGACAAACCCACAGCAAACATTATCCTCAATGGTGAAAAACTGAAAGCATTTCCCCTAAAGTCAGGAACAAGACAAGGGTGCCCACTCTCACCACTACTCTTCAACATAGTTCTGGAAGTTTTGGCCACAGCAATCAGAGCAGAAAAAGACATAAAAGGAATACAAATTGGAAAAGAAGAAGTAAAGCTTTCACTGTTCGCTGATGACATGATCCTCTACACAGAAAACCCTAAAGACTCTATCAGAAAACTACTAGAGCTAATCAACGATTACAGTAAAGTTGCAGGATATAAAATCAACACACAGAAATCCCTTGCATTCCTATACACTAATAATGAGAAAATAGAGAAATTAAGGAAACTATTCCATTCACTGTTGCAACAAAAAGAATTAAATACTTAGGAATATATCTACCTAAGGAAACAAAAGACTTGTACATAGAAAACTATAAAACACTAGTGAAAGTAATCAAAGAGGACACTAATAGATGGAGAAATATACCGTGTTCATGGATTGGAAGAATAAATATTGTAAAAATGAGTATACTACCCAAAGTAATTTATACATTCAATGCAATCCCTATCAAGCTACCAATGATATTTTTCACAAAACTAGAACAAATAATCTCACAATTTGTATGGAAATACAAAAATCCTCGAATAGCCAAAGCAATCTTGAGGAAGAAGAATGGAACTGGGGGAATTAACCTGCCAGACTTCAGGCTCTACGACAAAGCCACAGTCATCAAGACAGTATGGTACTGGCATAAAGACAGAAATATAGATCAATGGAACAAAATAGAAAGCCCAGAGACAAATCCACGCACCTATGGACACCTTATCTTTGACAAAGGAGCCAAGAATGTACAATGGAGAAAAGACAGTCTCTTTAACAAGTGGTGCTGGGAAAACTGGTCAGCCACTTGTAAAAGAATGAAACTAGAACACTTCCTAACACCATACACCAAACTAAACTCAAAATGGATTAGAGAGCTAAATGTAAGACCAGATACTATAAAACTCCTAGAGGAGAACGTAGGCAAAACACTCTCCGACATAAATCACAGCAGGATCCTCCAAGACCCACCTCCCAGAATATTGGAAATAAAAGCAAAAATAAACAAATGGGACCTAATTAAAATCAAAAGCTTCTGCACAGCAAAAGAAACTCTAAGCAAGGTGAAAAGACAGCCTTCAGAATGGGAGAAAATAATAGCAAATGAAGCAACTGATAAAGGATTAATCTCCAAAATATACAAGCAGCTCCTGCAGCTCAATTCCAGAAAACTAAGTGACCCAATCAAAAAATGGGCCAAAGAACTAAACAGACATTTCTCCAAAGAAGACATAAAGATGGCTAACAAACACATGAAAAAATGCTCAACATCCCTCATAATCAGAGAAATGCAAATCAAAACCACAATGAGATACCATTTCACACCAGTCAGAATGGCTGCTATCCAAAAGTCTACATGCAATAAATGCTGGAGAGGGTGTGGAGAGAAGGGAACCCTCTTACACTGTTGGTGGGAATGCAAACTAGTACAGCCACTATGGAGAACAGCGTGGAGATTCCTCAAAAAACTGGAAATAGAACTGCCATATGATCCAGCAATCGCACTCCTGGGCATACACACCGAGGAAACCAGAATTGAAAGAGACACATGTACTCCAATGTTCATTGCAGCAATGTTTGTAATAGCCAGGACATGGAAGCAACCTAGATGTCCATCTGCAGATGAATGGATAAGAAAGCTTTGGTACATATACACAATGGAGTATTTTTCAGCCATCAAAAAGAATGCATTTGAATCAGTTTTAATGAGGTGGATGAAACTGGAGCCAATTATACAGAGTGAAGTAAGCCAGAAAGAAAAACATCAATACAGTATACTAACGCATATATATGGAATTTAGAAAGATGGTAACCTGAACCCTGTATACGAGACTGCAAAAGAGACAGGCATATAGAACAGTCTTTGGGACTCTGTGGAAGAGGGTGAAGGTGGGATGATTGGGGAGAACAGCATTGTAGCATGTATATTATCATAAGTGACCAGTCCAGGTTTGACGCATGATACAGGATGCTAAAAAAAAAAAAAAAGGAAACAGACAGCAATACAATAATAGTAGGGGATTTTAGTAACCCACTAAAGTCAATGGAGACACCATCCAGACAATCAATTAGGAAAAATAAGCACTAAATGATACGTTAGAACAGATGGACTTAACAGATACATTCCATCCAAACCAACAGAAAACACATTCTTACATGGAAGATTTTCCAAGACAGATCATGTTAGGCCACACAATAAGTCTTAATAAATTTAAGAGGACTGAAATTCTATCAAGCATCTTTTCCGACTGTATGATATGAAACTAAAAATTAAATACGTGGAGAAAACTGAAAAATTTCACAAATATGTGGAGATAAAATAACATGCTGGACTATCCTGGTGGTACAGAGGATAAAAATCCACCCGCCAATGCAGGGAACATGGGTTCAATCCCTGGTCCAGGAAGATCCCACATAACAAGGAGCAACTAGGCTTGTGAGCCACAACGACTGAGTCCACATGCTGCAACTACTGAAGCCCGTGTGCCCAGAGCCTGTGCTCCACAAGAGAAGCCACAGAAACGACAAAGCCATGCACTACAATGAAGACCCAGTGCAACCAAAAATAAATTAAAAACAAAAATCAATATGCTACTGAACAATAAATGAGCTGTTTCTTCTTTAGAAAAAAATCAAAAGAAAAATACCTCGAGACAAATGAAAATGGAAGAGTAACATACCAAAATTTGTGGGATGAAGTAAAAGCAATTCCAAGAGGAAAGTTCAGAGTGATAAATGCCTACCTGAAGAAATAAGTCTCAGGTAAACATCCTACCTTTTCACCTCAAGGAACTAGAAAAGAACAAAGCCCAAAATTACTCGAGAAAGTAAATAATGATAAAAGCAGAAATAAATGAAATAGATTGAAAAGACAAGAGAGAGATCAATGGAACTAAGAGCTAGTTCTTTGAAAAGGTAAACAAAACTGACAAACCTTTAGTTAGACTCACCAAGAAAAAGAGAGAGAAGATTCAAAATCAGAAATGAAAGAGAAGATGTTGCAGCTGATGCAACAGAAATACAAAGGATTGTAATTGATATTATGAACAATTACATGTCAAAAAATTTGACAACCTATAAAAAATGGATAAATTTCTAGAAACATACAACTTACCAATACTGAATCATGGTGAAATACAAAATCTGAACACAGACTGATTACTAGTAAGGAGATTAAATCAGCAGTAGGCAAAAACCTCCTAACAACCAAAGTCCAGGATCAGTCAGCTTCACTGGTGAATTCTAATAAATATTCAAATAAGAATTAATACCAATCCTTCAAAAACTCTTCCAAAAAACAGTAGAGAAGGGAACTCTTCCAAATTCATTTTGAGGATAGCATTACCCCAATCCCGAAACTAGACAAGTATGCCACAAGAAAAGAAAATTACAGACCAGCATCACTGATGAATATACATGCAAAAATCCTCAACAAAACATTAGTAAACCAAATAAAATAATACATTGAAAAGATCATATATCATGATTAAGTAAGGTTTACTCCAAGGATGAAGAATGGTTCAACATCTGCAAATCAGTCAACATGATATACCACGTTAAAAAATGAAGGATAAAAATCACATGATCTTCTCAATCGATGCAGAAAAAGCATTTGACAAAATTCAGCTTCCATTTATGATTAAAAACTCTCAACAAAGTGGCTACAGGGGAAACATATCTCAGTATTATTAAGGCCAGATGTGACAAGTCCACAATGACTCAATGGTGAAACGCTGGAAGCTTTTCCTCTAAGATCAGGAACAAGATAGGGATGCCCACTCTCATCACTTGTATTCAATACAGGACTGAAGTCCCAGCCAGCACAATTAGGCAAGAAGGAGAAATAAAAGGCATCCGAATTAGAAAGGAAAAAGTGTAACTGTTACCATTTGCAGATGACATGACACTACATCTAGAAATCCTAAAAACTCCATCAAAAATCCATTAGGGCTAATAAATAAAAGGAGTCCAAATTGGAAAGGAAGAAGTAAAACTGTTATTGTCTCCAGATAACATGATACTATTCATAGAAAATCCTAAAGATAACACCCAAATACTACTGGATGTCATCAATGAATAGGTAAACTGCAGGATACAAAATTAATACACAAAACTTTGCTGCATTTCTATACACTAATAAACTATCAGAAAGAGAAATTTAAAAACAACCCAAATTACCATCACATCTAAAAGAATAAATCTAACTAAAGAAAAAGATCTGTACTCAGAAAACTATAATACATAGATGAATGAAACTGAAGACAACACAGATAGAAAAATTAGCTGTGTTCACAAACTGCAAGAATTAATACTGTTAAAATGACCATGCTACTCAAGGTAATCTATAGATTCAATGAAATTCCTATTAAAAATACCAATAGCATTTTCCATAGAACTAATAATTATAAAGTCTGTATGGGAACACAAAAGATTCTGAAGAGCCAAAACAATCTTGAGAAAGAATAAAAGAGCTAGAGGTATCAGGTGCCCTGATTTTAAATTATACTACAAAAATACAATTATCAAAACAGTATGGTAATGGCACAAAAATGGAAACATAGATAAATGGAACAGAACTGGGAGCCCAGAAATAAACTCATGCACTTATGTAATTAACCTATGACAAAAGAGCCAAGAATATACAATGGGGAAAAGACAGTCTCTTCAATAAGTGGTGCTGGGGATACCCTGGTGGTTCAATGGTACAGAATCTGCCTGCCAACATAGGAAACACAGGTTTGATCCCTGATCTTGGAAGATCCCAGATGCTGCAGAGCAACTGAGCCCATAAGCCACAACTATTGAGCTGGTGCTCTGGAGCCTGGGAGCCACAACTACTGAGCCCACATGCCAAAACTACTGAAGCCCATGTGCCCTAGAGCCCATGCTCTGCAACAAGAAAAGCCACCACATTGAGAGCCTGCACACTGCAACTACAGAGTAGCCCCCACTCACCACAACTAGAGAAAAGCCCACCCAGCAACAAAGACCCAGCACAGTTAAAAATAAATAAACAAAATTATACATATAAAACTAAGAGAAATAATAGCCTATGTGTATGCTAAGGGACATGGGTCGATAATAAAAAGTGGTGCTGGAAAAACTGGACAGCTACATGTAAAAAAATCAAATTAGAACATTTTCTCACACCATATAACAAAAAAGCCTCAAAATGGAATATACTTTTCTGGAAATTTTTTAGATTATTATGCTCATATTTTACATAAAGTTTGGAAGTGGCTTTACAGATTATTACAGGGATAGGAAATTTACATGTCTTCATGCATTCAGTACTTAGTTACACAGTGTACAGTGGTATTATTTCAAAATGGAAATATGGCGCTTCAATTACAACATTACAAACATTAATTATCATTGCCTTACACTAAAGTAGGTTACTGGAGCAATGTCAAAGAATGGGCCCAAGAATTATTACAGCTTCTGCCACCTAGGTTTTTCATCAGAAATAAAGAACTGTGATATCACAGAAACCTACCATCCCAACATATTGTGATATAAAAGTTTTAAAATCATACTTTAAGAGTTTACTTAAACTCATACCCAAATCTTGGCTTCTAAACACCAGTCCTCACTAACAGGAACCAGGGCTCCTCAAAGAAATGACTGATTCCAGGGTTGGGGCAGAAAAAGCACAAGATAAACACAGAATTATCTTGTACCAGAAAGTAAAGAAGTGCTCAAAGAATAAAGGAGACATGTCAAAGAACCAAAAGCCAGTGTGAAGGGGTCCCAATGGCCAAATATGAAAGAATTTGATTATAACGAGTGCAACTGATTAAACTCTACTGAATAAAAGAGACCCCATAAATTTATGCTAATGTTGATGGCTAGAATGATACATAAATGAATGGAGTAAAGGGAAAATTTTCCAGTAACACAATGCTGACCAATCAACTACATAGAAGGAAATCGTAGAATTAGATAATTACCATTATGTAACCATCATTATCAATAACTGCTTTAGGTGAGAATCAATAATGAATGCTGAAACAGTGAAATTTTGATAAGGAAAAAATTATACATACAGGTCAAAATATCTCCCGAGAAATAAGTTATGAATTGCAAAGAGGAAAAAACAGTAATTTTATGGTAAAGAAACATGGTAGTCACTATGTTAACTCAGCAAAGATAACATCACCAATACTGAGACAGGTATCAATTGTCTCCTGATGTGATGCACCAAGAAGATACATTTATTTCACTTAGGCAGTGCCAACACACCTAAGCCGAATTACAAGGAAACAGAAGAAAGCTAACTGAGAGAAAATTCAGAAACAAATGGCCTATATTCTTAAAAAGCACCAATGCTGGGAAACACAAAGGCAGGCAAGGAACTGCTGTAGATTCAGGAGACACAAAAACTAAATGCAGTACACGACCCTGGGTTAGATACCACACCAGAAAAAAACCCTTTTTCTACAAAAGACATTGAGACAACCGACAAAAACTCAAAAGCTGAATACGACTGAATTCAAATGTTGAATACTGTATTAACACTTTTTTTCCTATTTTGATAATTAAATTGTGAATATAGAAATGAATGTCTTTGTTCAAAGGGACTATGAGGGTAGAGGTACACAATATCTGTGACTTACTCTCAAATAGTTCATGTTATAAAGGTTTTTTTTTTTTCCCCTCAGGTATCCACATTTTGCACTGATACAACTAAGATGGCAACATAAACTTCTGTAGAGCCTGCCTATTTTCTGGAAGGTTTACCCATATTTATGATTAAACAGCCACTAGATGGCAATCTGTGATCTCTTAATCTCAGCAGCCTAGGCTTCTACAAGGAGCATTTTGGACTTATTTAAAAAACAAAACCAAAAAATAACTGGTAATCTTTAATAAAGCACTAATATATAATAATATATTATGTATTAGGTAACCACTACACTCAGAACAGATGTTTTCATAATGGCTTATAATACATAATCTTTTCACTGTCCAGCTTTGCCCCTGCAAACCCACCTGACTGACCATATACCTCTTTAGATCCACGTTAACGGGCTGCCGTTTCAGAAAACTTCCTTGACCCTCCTGCATGAAACAGTAGTTAGGGGCATGCCCGCCCCTGACCTTTTACCCCACTGCATTTTACTTCAGCGACTGGTGTTTTTCCTACACACTCCCAGTTTCATGAGTTTCATGATGACAGACTTTATTTTGCTCATTGTCTGTAAAATGGGATATAAATACCTAGAAAAGGTATACATACAAGGCAAGTATCTTCTCTCCTTTTTAGCTGTTACTCATCACTCAACTGAAAAGCATTACACCCCACCCCAACCCCAGCAAATACCTAATGGAATCAGACTGTGAAGAGTTATTAAATGTCAAATATTGAAGTGTTTTATGTAAAACAAAATCAAGAAACTTAAGCAGCAGAAGCAGTGCTTTAGAAAAATTCTTCTGACAAGAAGATAGTAAAAGTATATGAGGGCTGGAAACCAAAGATGCAGGAGACACAGTCAAGGTCTCTGGTGTTAGAAGACTTAGGTTTGATCCTGGTTCCATAGTCTGCCAGAGCCCCACGACTTTGGATGAACTGCTAATTCAAGCCGCTCTCTGTGCTTCAGTTGCACAGTACCTAAAACGAGGGCAGAAAAATACCCACCTCCTGAGGAACACAGTGGTTCTTTTTATCCTGTATCAGTGACTGATACATAAGTTTTAGTATTACATATATGAAATAAGGGAAAAGAAACAAGCAAACATTTGTTCATTTAACTTATTTTTACTGAGTGCCTACAGGTAGTCAGGTACCTTCCTAGGCACTGGAAATGCAGCTGTGAGGAAAAAGAGTTCTGGGTTTTCATTATGTTTACATGCTACAGCACAAGTTGACAAAAAGAGCCCCAATTTATCTGAACTGTCTGGTTTTTGAGTTTCAGCTGGTGAACTGCTAAACTTGGGAGGACAGAAGTCCCATCAAAGTCCCATCAATGTCTCTCAAGGAGATACATGTTCTATTATGTCAGGCTATGAGAAGGGCTATAAAGAAAACTTAAGTAGGGTAAGGAGACAAGAATAGGCTGACATTATTTTAAATAAGGCTGTGACATTTGAGTAAAGAGGTGAGAGATGCTAGAGTTTCACCTGGAAAGACTCAAAAATAAAACAAAAGTCAGCAGGAAGAACTGATTTGAAGATGATGTATTTGGAGTCTTAGAAATGATTTAGCTCTGGCTTCCAAAGACAAACCAAAAGCTGACTGGAAAAAGCACCTTATAAATTAGTTTACTTACATGCAAACTTTAGTCTTCTATTTTCTTTCTGCCTTGGGGAATGAATAATTGCAGGAGCTCCTACGCAGAGAACTATCAAGGAACCACTTTATGGGTTCAACAGTATCCCCCTCAAAAAAGTGTTTGGCAACAATGAAACAAAAATCTGAATGCCTGAGTTTATCAGATAATATGTACACAAAGTTAAACAAACTATCCCTGATCTTTGGCAATTCTACTCCAATCTAGACTTGATTCATACATATACATGTGAGAAATACCAACAGATGAGTTAAAAGCATTAGCTCAACACATGGACAGTAGTAAGAAATGTTACGTAAGAGTCAAAGGTAAACCCATCTAAGGTAAGGAAAAAAACATGATCATGGGAGTAGTCACCAAAGCACTTTACTCCAGCTGAATACTGAGCAAGGCATGCATGTACAATTTCATCATCAGAATCTCATCATCAGCTGATAAGGCAACTCAGACTCAAGGAAGTCAAATGATAATGTCCAAGTTCACCCAACACCACGTTAGAGGTAAGTTGGAACTTAGGACTATGTGATTCAAAAAGACAAGCTCTTTTTGGTAAATAGTACGTGAACATGAGTTTCCCAGGTGGCACAGTGGTAAAGAATCTATCTGCCAATGCAGGGGACTCAAGAGACGTGGGTTCTATCCCTGGGTCAGGAAGATACCCTGGAGCAGGAAACGGCAACCCACTCTTGCATATTTGCCTGGAAATTTCCATGGACAGAGGAGCCTAGCGGGCTATAATCCATGGGGTCTTAAAAAGTCAGACACAAGTGAGCACGCGTGCTTGCACAGAGAAGAGCATAGACCTCTACTGTCTTTCTACCTGCAACACAAGCAGGCTGCTGCGGCTTAGTCTCTTCAGTCGTGTCCAACTCTGTGCAACCTCATGGACTGCAGCCCGCCAGGCTCCTCTGTCCATAGGATTCTCAGGGCAAGAATACTGGAGTGGGATGCCATGCCCTCCTCCAGGAGGATCTTCCCATTCTGAAATGTGGTCTCCTGCACTGCAGGCAAGATTCTTTACCGCTGAGCCACCAGGGAAGGGAAGCAACACAAGCATAAGTTAACCTAATTTATGTCATTATATTCTTAACGCTAGCAAAGAAATACGCAACATACAATTCGTGCAAAATCTATTCTCAAAAGCAAAGGTAGTCATAGAAGAGAAAAAGAGTATCAAGGGATCTTGCCATCAAGCTCTTGTATAGAAAGGACCCAACATCTGTGGTTAAACAGCTTGGTTGAAAAGACATTCATGATCCTTCACATGCTGAAGGGCAGTACCACAAACAAGAGCAAAATGAATGACAAGACACAGTTGCCCCAAAATTACCTTTATTATTAGTTACAAAATAAGACTACTTTAGTATTTCAGGTTCTCCATAAGTCCACCCCCAAAAGGACAGGTAGCATTGTTCAAAATGCCTAGTCACTCAAAACAAAGAATTTAGAATTTGAGTAAATTAAACACGATATAAAGGTCATCAACATGACTCACGATACCACCACCAAACTTCATGTCACTGATGACTGTTCACCACTACTGGTAACAATTCTTACGTACTAGTTAAAATATATATCAAATGCTCTCAAACTTTTTGATAGAAAATCTTTAAATATCTACTGTGCAAAGCATTTAAGCCACCAATAAATTACCCAATAGCAATGAATTACATCTGACCTTAACCTTTATCTATATGACCACAAGCTCATCATTGTACATATGAGTATGATTTTTATTTGTCTAGCTCCTGCCAGCTAACTTTTCTGTCCAGGGTTACTATACTTTTCTGAAAATGAAGTATATTTCATGTATTTTTTGTATATTTTGTGCATAAACCACTTATTTTGTGGTTTTTGACAACTTTCTGAAACCACGTGTTAAGGGAGTTGAAAAAACTAGATACTGTGGTCTTCATAGCTAATCTCACGGATCTTTTTTCAAATTTCAAGTTAATCCTCTAGTAAGAGGCACACAAAACCACGGGGCTTTTCCACAACTGTGCTTACTATAACTTTAGGGAGAAGCGCTAAAGACAGTATTAGTCCTAATGATTAAGCCAATTAATGACTAACTCTCACCCTGAAGACTCTACGGCAGAGATTACAAACTGGAAAATTCTGAAAGAGATAGGAATGCCAGACCACCTGACCTGGTTCTTAAGAAACCTGTATGCGGGTCAGGAAGCAACAGTTAGAACTGGACATGGAACAACACACTGGTTCCAAATAGGAAAAGGAGTACCTCAAGGCTGTATATTGTCACCCTGCTTATTTAACTTATATGCAGAGTACATCATGAGGAACACTGGGCTGGAGGAAGCACAAGGTGGAATCAAGATTCCTGGGAGAAATATCAATAACCTCAGATATGCAGATGACACCACCCTTATGGCAAGAGCCTCTTGATGCAAGTGAAAGAGGAGAGTGAAAAAGTTGGCTTAAAGTTCAACATTCAGACAATTTAGATCATGGCATCTGGTCCCATCACTTCACAGGAAATAGATGGGGAAACAGTGGCTGACTTTATTTTTCCGGGCTCCAAAATCACTGCAGATGGTGACTGCAGCCATGAAATTAAAAGACACTTACTCCTTGGAAGGAAAGTTATGACCAACCGAGACAGCATATTAAAAAGCAGAGACATTACTTTGTCAACAAAGGTCCGTTTAGTCAAGGCTATGGTCTTTCTAGTGGTCATGTATGGATGTGAGAGTTGGACTATAAAGAAAGCTGAGTGCTGAAGAATTGATGCTTTTGAACTGTGGTGTTGGAGAAGACTCTTGAGAGTCCCTTGGACTGCAAGGAGATCCAACCAGTCCACCCTAAAGGAGATCAGCCTGGGTGTTCATTGCAAGGACTAATGTTGAAGCTGAAACTCCTATACTTTGGCCACCTGATGCGAAGAGCTGACTCATTTGAAAAGACCCTGACGCTGGGAAAGATTGAGGGCAGGAGGAGTAGGGGACGACAGAGGATGAGATGGCTGGATGGCATCACCAACTCAATGGACATGGGTTTGGGTGGATTCCGGGAGTTGGTGATGGACAGGGAGGCCTGGCGTACTGCAGTTCATGGGGTCACAAAGAGTCAGACACGACTGAGTGACTGAACTGAACAAACTGCAGGCTGTAAAACCCTGCCTCTAACTTTTATAATAGTTTTTTAAAAATTAAAAGTCACATTAAAACAAAAATTTCCAGGGTCTCTCAAAAAATTGGAAGACCTGGTAATATGACTCATCTTCTCACAGAACAAATGAGAAAGCCCAACCCATATTCTAATAATCACCATTCCCTTTGGGCTTATTAAGCATATGCTTCAGAAGCCATATTCTAAAATAAATCAACACAATCACAAATTACTGTACATACAATATTCATTCTAAACTAAGAACACAGATGACGCAAACTCTACAAGCTTTTTAAAAAGCCAAAGATGATGCAAAATGAAGCAAAAATTAAACAAATGAATCTGTGTATCAGGTGGTAACATAATCACACAGCAAGGAATTAGCTCATATAACTTTAAAACTCAGGAATTTGACTCTACAACCTGAGTGAAATACTAAGCCCTAAGAACAACAATCTGAAGAAATCATCAGCTTTCTTCAATAATCATATTACTGGTGGTAGTACTGACATTGTCATTCTCAGACTATTTTGTATTCATGCTGTGGGAAAAGAAAATGAAGTCATGTTGCTGCTGTTGAGAACTGGGGTTGATAATGTGGGAGAAAGGAGATAAAGATGTACGATCTAAGGAAAATTCCTGGGTCATTCAATTTGATTTTTACGTATAACATAAACTCATTATTTTTTTAAAAGAGAAAAAACACAACTTAGTTCCTAACCATAGACAAGTCCTAGAAACAATGACAAAATTTAGTAGAAATAAGTGCCCAGATTGTGATTTCTAAATGTCATTTCTCACTAAAAGAGTATTCTTGGAGAAAGGGCTACTTCCTAGTCTGGGGCAGAAAATGTACGAGTCTGGACAAACTGTCACACCAGACACCAAAAACGATAAAAAATGCCTCAGGTTGAGTCAAAACTACTTAGAAGCCATCATGAAGGGACGCCAATTGGCCAAAAATAGGACAATCGATAGAAATAACAACTATACATGCTACAAAATGCATGAGCATTAAAAACATGCTCAGTGTGAGAAGTCAGTCACAAAAGACCCACATATAGTAGGATTCCATTTATACACAACGTCCAGCCTAGGCAAATCTATGGAGAAAAAAAAAGTAAATTAGTGGTTGCTGACGGCCGGAGGTGAGACAGAATGGGAGGTAATGAGGAGTGGCTGTAAATGGGTACAGAATTTCTTTTTGAGGCGATGGAAATATTTCAAACTTACCAGATAGAGGTGATGCTTGCAAGACTGTGAACATACTGAAAACCACTGAACTATACACACTTTATGTAAACTATACCTCCATAAAGCTGCACAAAACAGGGACTTCCCTAGTGGTCCAGAGGCTAAGACTCCACACTTCCAATGCAGGAAGCCCAGGTTTCATCCCTGGTTGGGAAGCTAGATCCCCCATGCCATGACTTCCATGCCACAACTAACAGGTTGGTGAAAAAGTAAACTGCAGTTTTTGCACTGTTGAAATTTGCCATTTGATGTTGGAATACATTCTTAAATAAATGTGGTTATGTCATAGATCATTTCAATGTGCATTTCTCACTTTATGGGGTTTTTTGCTAATGATTTATTACTTGCTGTTAATGACGTTACTTGTTTTATATTTATTTTGGATTATGGAAATGATGTTAGACAAAAAGCAAATCTGAACAATTTTCTTATCTTTCTATACTTCTATTTATTATTTTTGGTTGCCCTGGGTCTTCACTACTACTCACAGGCTTTTCTCAGTTGCAGCAAGTGGGAGCTACTCTTGGTTGCGGTGCTAAGGCCTCTCTCGTCATGGAGCACAGGCTCTAGGAGTATGGGCTTAGCAATTGCGGCTCGCAGGCTCAAGAGCCTGGGCTCAGCAGTTGTTATGCACAGACTTAGTTGCTCCGAGGCGTGTGGAATCTTCCTAGACCAGGGACTGAACCCATGTTCCCAGCATTGGCAAGCGTATTCTTATCCACTGTATCACCAGGGGAGTCCCTCAAGCGATTCTGAGTTCAAAATGGGTCATAAAGCAGCAGAGACAACTCATAATATCAACAATGCATTTGGCCCAGGAACTGCTAACAGTGTGGGGCTGCCTCAAGAGGTTTTGCAAAGGAGATCAGAGTCTGCACGATGAGGAGCATAGTGGCCAGTCAGCAGAAGTTACAATGACCAACTGAGAGCCATCAATGAAGCTAATCTTCCTAAAACTACACAAGAAGTTGCTGAAGAACTCAGTGTCAACCATTCTACAACTGTTTGGCATTTCAAGCAAATTGGAAAGATGAAAAAGCTCAGTAAGCTGAGCTGACCGAAAATCAAAAAAATCATTTTGAAGTGTCGTCTTCTCTTACTCTATGCAACAGTGAATCATTCCTCAATCAGATCATGATGTACGACCAAAAGTGGATTTTATATGACAACTGGCAATGACCAGCTCAGTAGCTGGACCGAGAAGAAGCTCCAAAACACAGGTCATAGTCACTGTTTGTGGTCGGCTGCCCATCTGATCCACTACAGCTTTCTGAATCCCAGCAAAACCATTACATCTGAGAAGTATGCTCAACAAATCGATGAGATGCACCGAAAACTGCAATGCCTACAGCCAGCACTGATTAACAGAAAGGGCCCAATGCTTCTCCACTACACCTGACCGCTTCAAAAGCTGAACGAATTGGACTACAAAGTTTTGCCTCATCTGCCATATTCACCTGACCTCCCCCCAACCAACTACCACTTGTTCAAGCATCTAGAAAACTTGTTGCAGGGAAAACAATTCCACAACCAGATAAGGCAGAAAATGCTTTCCAAGAGTTTGTCAAACCCCAAAGCATGGATTTTTACACTACAGGAATAAACAAACTTAATTCTTGTTGGCAAAAATAGGTTGACTACAGTGGTCCCTATTTTGATTAATAAAGATGTTTGAGCCTAATTATAATGATTTAAAATCCGCAGTCTGAAATGGCCATTACATTTGCACCAACCTAATAAAAGATCCCGTGTGTGATAGAAAATTTTAGGTGTGATAATAGTACTGTAGTTATGTATTTAAAAAGGAAGAGTCCAAGACTTCTTTGGCAGTTCAGTAGTTAAGACTCCCGTGGTCCCAGTGCAAAGGGTATATGTTCAATCCCTGATCAGGGAACTAAGATACCTCATGCCACATGATATGGCCTAAAAAAAAAGAAGAGTCCCAATCTTACCAAATGATATGTGTGGGGTTTGCTTTAAAATAAGATGGAAGGAAGTAGAAGATACAGATGAAATAACATCAGCCATAGTTGATAACTGTTGAAGTTGAGGCAAATTTTGCCATTTTCTCTTGATAATCAAGCTGTCAATTCTGCACAACCTTGGAATTACTGCATTTCACAGATTTAAACATGAAAATGTTTCCCACTAATTCATATCTCTGAAATAAAGACACATAATGAATGGTGCTATCAGGTTAATTGGGAGTATTTAATAAAATGGTGAATTAAAAACTAATAGCATCTTAAATTCAAAGAAAAACTGTAAAAATATATTTAGATACCTATATTTCTTCAGCTAAATCATTAAAACTACTAGCTATCTGAATTTATATGCTTGGATTACTTCAGATACAGTGAGAGAAGCATAAAAGTACTTTAGTCAATATAAAAATGAACTTAGTCCCCAGACCAGCACTGGTGGGAGACAGGATCTGGGAAACACTGGGCAAAAGTCTATATAAGGTGGGAGGAAAAAAATATTTGCTACAGTTATTCTACCAGGTCTAAAAATATGATAAAAATGAATTTTTGTTGACCAGCCTGTCTTTTCTTGATTTTTAACAAAGGAGTTCCTAAGCAATAGTCACTTTTAGCATTTCAACAAGTTGCTGGTTTCAAGCAATCTAAAGGAACACGGTAAAGTCTCTGGGTCTTGCTATAGAAGAAACTCTAACAGAAATAAAATTTACTAACATATATAAACTTACTGAGAAAGAAGACAAGAAAACATTTCTGATAACAGCAATTCTAAAATTGAAATTTTACTAGTATATAATTTTTCAAGCACAGATTTTAATGGAATCACACAAAATTAAAAATGCCACTGTTTTTTAAACATCAGACAGTTGACAATTACCTTTGAAAATTTCAGAAAGCAAAGAAAAAGATATATTAGCCACATTTTAAAAAGTTAATTTATGTCAAAAACACACTGTAAGTGCAATCTGAAAGGCTATGAAGTTGAGGGAAATACAAACCTGCCACGTAACAAAAGCTATATTCTTATCAATTAGCTCTTAAGATTAAGAAAAGAATCAACATCCAACATAAAAATGGGCAAAAGATAGTAGCTGGCCAATAATATCCTCCAAATGGTCAACTTTGTTAGTAATAAAAGAAATTAAGATATCTCGTCGATTACCAGTTTTGAGACACTTTTTCAAGTAATACTGCCCAGTCCTGGAGGCTAAGCAGGAGCTGGAATAACATTCCTATTCCTAACACTCTGCCTGCAGCCGTCCTCCTTCAAGAGTCACCTTAGTAATGTGGCTTCCTTCACCCTACTTAAAACTGCACCCCCATCCCGGCTTCTCAATCCCTCTCATCTTCCTCTGTTTTCCACCTTATCACTTAATACACTATGTAATTTACTTATGATGTCTACTGTTTATTCTTTGTATCCTCCCATTAAAATAAACTGCTTCTAAGTGTTTAATGAATAGGAGCTGAAGAAACTTTTTCTGGAGAAAACTTTGACAATATGAACTTAAAATTTTTTAAATTTACACACTAACGTCTAAGAATTTACCACGTCTAAGAATTTATCCTAAGGAAATAATCACTGATGGGAGCAATGGTAATCCAAAAGACTATTCCATTTTAGCTGTGAATTAATAGCCTATAGTGGAATGTTTAAAACTATATGAAATACTTAAGTTGTAAAAAATGTTACTGGTAATGTTAACTAGGAAAAAATATATTCAATAATTCTATTTTTGTCTTAAAAAGTATATGCATGTTTATTAATAGGAACTAAAATAAATTATGGTCCATCCATTTGAAGGAATGCTAAATGAAGCTACTATCTAGCATCTTGATATGGAACCATTCCTAAAATGATGAAAAAGGCAGACCTTTAAAAAAAAATGGTAATCCTGCACTATATGGAACTGGGGCAGAACCAATTTTCAAGGTACATTGTTAAACATAAAACACATCTAATACCATTTAATTTTTAAAAAACTGTTTCAAGTTTATGTACTCTACTGGATAAAAATGTTGAAATTTTTTTCAAAGTATTGTCCCTTCTGAGTTTTCAATTACATTTTTGGAAAATTAAGGAATAAAACCTCCTCCCCTCTGACTTCATATATGAGTGCTAAAATGAGCAAAAGCACTTCTCCAGCTCAAAAAATTTTACTACCAAATTTATACTAACTCTATAAAGTTCTTTAACTGCAAATACAGTGTAAATTACTGTCCAAACTAACTCTTAAGCTACATAATAATCAGTTATGAAATCTATTCTGGAATTATATGATTCTGTGAAATAGAAACACATATATTTCTATATAATATATGTACATCTATATATGTTTCTATTCCATACAATTTCAAATGCAGATGTAAATCACATTAAATTATAAAATTATAATAAACAAATAAAGGCACACAGCTTTTGATATACACATTGAAAACTTAACTCTCAAAGAGAGATAGAACACTATCCTTTAAAAACAGACATATCCAGGGGATGATGAACGTGTACCTCAACACCAAGGCATCCTGAGGTCCTTTATTCAGAAGCCTTTGTTCACTTGGCCTCTACCATAATTGTCCTTAGATACACCAAAAGGAATTGTCATTGGGAGATATACCAGAACTTTGGGGTGTGTCAGATCTGGGTTAGAATCCTAGCTTCAAGTTTTCTAGGTGGGTAATCTGGTGAATCTCAATTTCCTTATCTATAAATAAAATAGAAACTGTCACCAACTAGTTAACATCAGTAAATGAGAGTACAGTGTGTGAAAAAGTGAAATGGAGAAGGAATTCCCCAAGTAAGACAACTAAAGATCCCCAAGTCAGATCTTTCAGCAGTTAAAAGAACAGAAAGGAAACAAATCCTAAAGAGCACTGAACTGGACAATAGGAACACTGGATTCCAGTTTTGACACTGCTACAAACAGGTGCAGCTCCCTGGGCATATTCTTTAAAGTATTCCAGTATTAAGATCCACAAGATAAAGAGACTAAAAATCCTTTCTACCTGTACCACACCAGGACTAAATTACTAGGATGTCATTTACTGTTTTACATTAAAATTTTCTAAAATTATTAATTTAAATGCTTTTTTTTTTAAACAAGTCCTGATAAGTTTTCATTATGACTGAGCTACCAGTCGTAACATATAAGACTATTTCCCTAACTAAGTAATCCAAGGTCCAAAGACTAAACTATGGCATGTTTTTTCTTAGACTTTCTCCCTGACTAATCTGGTAACTAGCAGCCTGCCTTTGCAAAATGACTGGAAATCAGGAGTGCAGTCAGAAGTCATGGAATAGAGTCAGGTTACCTGAGTTAAATGGGGCTTGAACTTCTGACATAGTTCTCTAACCAAGCTAATTAATTAGACATCTCGGGTACTTAAAAGGAGGCTGGAGAAACCTGTCCCCTCCAAATCAAAATATTAATTAAAATAAAAAAATAAAGCACCTCTGAAACTACACGTAAATGGGGGTGGTTAAAAGAATCAAGGTTGTACAGTAACTGCTCATTATATGAAGTATTCACTTGTTTTTGTGCAAGTAACTCTTAAGTTACCCACGGTGGTGAATGGAGGAGTAACAGACAATCCAAAATACATATACTCAGCTTTACGAATAAAACATACGGTCTAAATAGATAACCCAAAGTAATGAGTATCTGGTTAAAAATAAAGTATATGATCACCCCTACTATATTTACCTCCCAAATTATAGGCTGATTCAGGCTAATATCAAGGTTAATTTCCTTATGGAGAGAACAAAGAATTCTAAATAATACAGTGAGTAATAAAATCACCACCTCCTTACATCAGCAGAAAACATATAACACATTCATATCAGCTCCACAGATGTGGACAAACAAAACACACACACACAGTAACATTTAAATTCCCGCTGCACCGGAAAACCAGGTTAGCTCCTTGTTGCTTCTATTAAACCTGAGTAAAAACTGGTTTTTGAATCATCCATATACGGATAATCAAGAGGCAAATCAAATACATACAATTTAAATACACTAGTTACCAAGCACTTCGCAAAATAAAAAATTTCCTAAAAAAGTTGACTGAAACGAAGCAAGAGGTGAGTTCGTCTACTTTAGCTATATTGATAGAAGTCATTAATTGCTCTCCTGAAACACTAGGTAGCCACCCAAAACAATACACACACGCACACATACCCGGATCTTGTATTATCACTCAGAAAGGAAACCTAGGGAAGCCTCGGAAATGAGTTTCATCAGCTCACAAAGACGTAGATGGTGTACAACTCCAGGTAGACCCAAGTAAATGGAAAAGTGTCCAGAAAATAATGCATTTTTCCCCCCAAGGCCCTCTGCAATTAAACGTGAGTTTAAAGTTCTTCAGACTAAACCTCACTTGCAGAAGCCCTCTACTGGGCGTTTTTATGAAGCTCTGACCAACTTTTGTGTTTCCCACAATAGCGCTAAACCACGATTATGCATCCTGCTGATAAAAATGGGCCTGTGGCACTGAACAAACCATGCCAGAATCCGTAACGGCGTTGGCTAAACAACTTCCCGCCACTGCTGCGATGCCCACTCCAGAAGGCCTCTGCATTCAGCGCAAGACAAGCAGCAACCGAAACTGGCTGCAGACCAGGGGGCTGCCTGCACACCGCGAGAAGGCGCCTGCAGACTCAGGAAGTTGCCTAACCCAGGGGGGAAAGCGCCTGCCCTCCTCTATAAAAGGGAGCGTGTAGGCTGGCAGACCGAAAGTCGGAAAATTCATTCAAGAATTCCCTGGCCGCCTACCCTGCACACGTAGGAGGCAAGTTAAGACGTTGCGAAGCAGGTATGGAAAGAGAACAGAGTTCACAAACTGATCATGATCCAACAGCTCGGTGCTGAGGCCCAAACTCGGGGAGCCGGTGCCTCATCCTGCAGTTGGGAAGGTAATGGCCCGGGCTGCTCCGGTCCTCCGCCAATAGCCCATTTCCAGCAGGCGCCGGGCTGCTCAGATCCAGACCTTCAGCAACCGAAGCTCCCTCCCACATGGTTCTAGGGGCGCAACCCTCCAAGGCCGCCCCGAGGCCATGTGGCCGGGGCCGCCCGGGTGCCCCAGACCCCGTGAACGTTCCAGGCGTGAAACCGGAGGAGAGGAAGCGCGGGGACAGACCCAGAGAACGGGATGTTGGGGTGCGAGACTCACTTCCTCTGGGCTTTGTCCTTCTTGGCCTTGGTCCTTTTCTTTCGGGCCTGGAGCGCAAGCACTGCAGGAGAGAGGGATGGATGAAGGGCGAATGGGGAGAAAAGGAGGCGACCAAGGTGAGGGTGGAGACCCAGCAGGGGTGCGAGGCCCGGGCGCCGGGGCTGCCTGAGGGGCGGCTCCGGGCCGAGGGCCGCGTCGTCTGCTGGGCGGCCGCTCGGGGGGCTGGCGGCCCACGGGGCGCAAACCAGCGCCCAGGCGGGGCGCGCCGGAGGGGGCTCGGGCCGGGTCAGGGAGCTGGCGAGCGGCGGTCGGCCTCGCCGGCCGAGGGCCGGGCCCTGGAGCGGCTCCAAGTCGCGGGCCGGCCTGGCGGGGAACAAGGGGCGATGACTGCCGGCGCGGAAGGACGCCCGAGCTGAGGGGCGCGGACCCGCAGCCCAGAAGCCGGGGGTGAAGGGCGGCGCCACCTCAGTGGAGGGGTGCCGCACGCCCGGGGACCGGACGGCGGCGGTTAGGCGAAGCTCCCGGCGGTGACCCGGGCCTCGCCCCCGGCGGCCGTTGCCCCTCGTGGCGGGAGGCCGCTCCACCGCTCACCTTTCCGCTCCATGGCGAGACCGGTAACCGCCAGGCGCCTGCGCACTCGAGTGGCGGTGACTCCCTCTCCCGCCGCGGCCCCAAACCCAGCCCGTGTACGCCCCGCCCCCCGGCGCCCGCCCCGCCCCGCCCACGACGGCGCGCGCCTGCGCGCTGAGCGCGGCGCCTACCACCTGCTCGCGCGCAGGGGAGGGCGTGAAGGACGGGGGAGGAGGACGGGGCAGAACGCAGAGGGTGAGCGCGCGCGGGGAGTTTGAGAACCGAGCCTGGAAGCCTCGCAGTACGAGCTTCATTCTGCTCGCCGGGCGGTCGCCCCCTGAGCAATGGCCAACAGGGTGGCCTAGAGGGTTCCCTGCGTGCTGAGTCAGAGCTCCGTAGCCCACTGTAACCTGCCTTGGTTTCCTGGTCTGTAAAAGGGAGTAATCAGATGTATCCCAGTCCCTCCACTGCGCTATTGTGAGGGCCAGTTGAGAAACTCTGTGAGGAAAATTGAGGGAGAGATGACAAGCAAGAAAAAGAAGTAGGAGCAACGCAAGGACTGGAAGGAAGGAACCTGTGACTTTATCGTTACTTGAAAAGCAAAGACTTTAAAAGTGAGTTTTCTCGTACAAAGTCAAATGAAGACTGTGAAACAAAGGAAGAGGGAGGATAAAACTTAGTATTTCCTTATTTTACCACTGTATCAACTTTTCAGTACAGATACACGCAGTTTTCTTTATAGAAGTTTTATACTTTTCTAAGTGCGTTTTCTCATTTGATGTTCATGACATCTTAAAGGCAAGATAGTTATTACTTCCACTACACAAATAAGCTAAGTCGGAGGGGATATGTACTCAGAACCTTGGTGTCCTGACACAGTGATCAGTCATCAAATACTTGTTGTATAGCAGGGTTAGAAAAGTTTTTCTGTAAAGGGCCATGTAGTAAACTTAAAGGCTTGGGGATCATAAGATCTGTTAACTATTCAGCTCTGCCACTAGAGCTCAAAAGCTTCTCAGTGCTCAAAACAAGCTTTATTTATGGTCCCTGAAACTTGAATTTAATGTAATTTTCCGGTATCATGAAATACTATTTTTCTGTTGATCTCTTCCCATGATTTCAACCATTCTTGGTTCGGGCCTTAGTTTGCCAACCCCTTTGTAAATTACTACAGCGGGACAGATGGAAGCCTGCAGATCCTTGCTCTTCTAGAAGTTAGACTCTAGTGGGGAAGACTGAGAAGTAATTAATTAACTGAGAAGGGAAGATGAAAGTACAATAATACTGTACAGGTCAAGCATGGGGGCTTGGGCAGGATTTTATTGAGCAAAGTAGGTCATTAAGTCCAGCCAGGGAGGAGACAGCTTTTGTGCTGGGTCTTGGGAAATGTGTAGGATTTCCAGAGGTGGAGGAGATGTCACACATTCCTGAATGAGAAAATCAATTGAGCAAAAGGACACAGGCTTGGACACCTACAGGCGAGGACTGAGGCTGGTAATGACTGAAGAGATGAAGTAGAACGTGAGGCTGGAAATGTAGGTTTGCCAAATTTGAAATTTAGATAATTAATATCTGTTGCAGGGAACCTGAATGATAGCATTTCTAGGCAGATTGCAAAAGAGGACAGTACCTGTTGTCCAAGGAAAACTACAACCCAGTTTCCTCTGAGTTCTATCCTTGAAAACAAAAGGAGATTTGGGGCAGACAGTGAAACCCTAGAGTCTGAGGATTCTGCTTGCTCAGGGTTTAGAAAAGACAGGAGAGTGCTGGTGGCTCAGGAAAAGTCCCAGAATGGGGAAATTACTTCCCACAGAAAGTAAATTCTATGGGAGGTGGAGTGCTGCTTGGGTTTTCCTTGGTGTATCCTCACTAACAAGCACTTATTAGGGTGTCTGACACTTACTAGGTGCCAAATATTTGTCTAATCAAAGAATAAATGATGTGGGAATTCCCTGGTTGTCCAGCAGATAAGACTCCAAGCTCTCATTGCCAAGGTCCCAGGTTCGATCCCAGGTCAGAGAACTAAGAATCCCAGAAACCACAGGGTATAGCCAAAACACAAATGATGTGCAGTTTATGAGAAAGGTCTGGATGAGGAAGAGAAAACACTGAGAGGGACAGTTGGAGAGCTGTGCTCAAACCCAAATAGGTTAGTGCAGATCCATCAAAAAGGAACGTGTAGCTTGGCATGAATCAGTCACACCTATTCTGACCCTGAGTGACTGTTGCTTCTCTCTCTTAAGAGCTTATCAGCCCTCTATTTAATAACTCATTTGAGAATTTTTCCGGAGTCAATGTCAAGTTTATTGGACTGAGTTCCCAGAATTGACCATTTTTTTCTTTCTTCTGTTTTCCCCCATTCTCCCAGCATGCTTCAGTTCTTCACACTTTTTCTACAGTTTCTATAATTGTTCACATAAGCTGGCTTACTTAGCTTTTCCCTTATTCTAAAGCCTATACCATTTTTTTTAATGCTTCTTGCTTTAAATGTAACCTTAAAAATCACCCCCACCCCCATTTCACAAGGCTTAATCTATTTTGGATTTTACCCTTCCAGAAGTTATTCTTAAAAGTGGTGGCCATTCTTTGGTATTTATTCTCAACTACATGCATACTCCTCTCCCACAACTGTTTTTCTGCAAGTTCTTTTAAAAGTAGAATTATTCAGAGAACATAAATCGTTGTGGTTTTGTTGCTTATGGGCAGTGTGAGAATTTAATTTCTGCAAAGATCCCATTCCTTATGAGCTAATTTATTTTTTAAGACCTCCCTGGATCTTCCCTAATGCTTCTTTGGAATTTTGAAATATGAGCACCTCAGTGTAGCATACTTATTTCATCACACCCAACATTGCCTGGCTTGATTACCACAAACTCTCAAAGTTTTTATCTGAATTAAATCCAAAGTATCACTTCCCCTTATGGCTTTCCCTGTGTCCTGGGAGATGAAATAGACAAGAGAAGAAGAAAGTGAGAGTAAAACAGATGCTTTATTTGAATAAGATTCCCAGTAGACATCTGCATGATTGGAGAACCCCAACAGAACTTTCTCTTGCCTTTGTGATAGTTTTGTGAAGTATATTGGAGAAATATAATTACATTGTAGGCTTGAGTATCAGGAAACATGGCACAGTCAACAGAATAATTGGATAGAACTGAATAAAGGGATTGAGGGGCTTTGGGGAAACCAGCTAGGGATGGCGAGGCATCCAGGGACTAGCAATAGTGGGAGTGTTTACCACCCTTGGCCCAAAAAAACAAGGGGTGAGGTGTTACCAGAACCCAATGAGGGCTTGTGTTAGTTTGCCAGGGTTACCTTAACAAAGTACCATAGGGACTTCCCTGGTGGTCCAGTGGTTAAGACTCTGCACTTCCTATGCAGGGGGAACAGGTTCGATCTCTAGTAGGGGAACTAAGATCCCACGTGCCATGAGGTCATCAAAAAGATATCACAGACCAGGTGGCTTCAACAACAGATATGTATTGTCTCACAACTCTAGAGGCTAGAAGTCTGAAATCAAGGTGTCAGCACTTCTGAAAATTATGAGGGAAGGATTTGTCCTCTTTCCTTGGCTTGTGGGTGACTTCCCGTTCCATGTCTCTTCAGATCATCTTCTCTTTATGTGTGTCTTGATTTATGTCCAGATTTCCCCTTTTCATAAAGGCATCAGCTATATTGGATTAGGACCCATTCTCAAGAGCTCATTTTAACTTGATTACCTCTGTAAAGACCCTATCTCCAAAAGGTCACCTTCTGAGGTCCTGGGGGATAGGATACCAATACGTCTTTGGGGAGAGGGTACAATTCAACCCATAACAGAGCTGGAGTGGTAAGAAAGCACTGCCTGAATACAGCTGTGCCCTTTGATAAAGGGATATAACCATCACTTGTGTGTGTGTGCTAAGTCACTTCAGTTGTGTCTGACTGTGTGACCCTATGGATTGTAGCCCACCAGGCTCCTCTGTCCATGGGATTCTCCAGGGAAGAATACTGGAGTAGGTTGCCATGCCCTCCTCCAGGGGATCTTCTCGACCCAGGGATTGAACATGCGTCTCTTATGTCTCCTGCGTTGACAGGCAGATTTTTACATTGGGGCCACTGGGGAAGCCCCAGCTGTCACCCAGCAGGGAAATTAACACCCAGCTTCTTTATCTAATCATCCTTTCCGGCTAGTGCCTCCCATTCACAAAACCCAACTGGAAGTTAGAAGACAGGGGTGCCTGGGTGATACAGTCCAGGCAAGCCAGCCTTCCAAAGCACAGAGCAGGGTGGAGAGGGCGGAGGGTGAGTCTGGAGGGGCAAATAGAATATCCAGCACAGCCTGTCTGGGCAGTCAGTAGGCTCCACCCAAAGCAGACAGCAGTTTTCAAGTGAGTAAGTCAGCCTCTTGGGCTCCCTGGTCCCTGGAGAGGCTTGAGAACTGAAATTGTTTGGAGATATAAACCCTTTTCTGGTTTTGTTCTATAAAAGCTTCCCTGAGGCTCAGCTGGTAAAGAGTCTGCCCACAGTGCAGGAGACCTGGGCTCGATCCCTGGGTTGGGAAGATCCCCTGGAGAAAGGAAAGGCTACCCACTCAAGTATTCTGGCCTGGAGAATTCCATGGGTTGTATAGCCCTTGGGGTTGCAAAGACTTGGACAGGACTAAGCAACTTTCACTTTTGAGACTTCCCTGGCAGTCCAGTGGTTAAGATTGTGCTGCCAATGCAAGCAACACAGGTTTGATCCCTGCTTGGGTAACTAAGAGGCTGTGTGGTGCAACCAAAAAATTAAAAAAAAAAAAATCTTAAACTTCACAAGGAAATTGTACTGGACTGAAGAGTTGAGGGGAGTAGGTAGAGGATATATAAGAATAAAAGCCTTGGCTTGTTGGGCTGGGAAACTCTTGCCTCCTCTTAGATGGCCTCCTCTGGCCACAGCATGAAGGTTGGGGGTGCGGGTTCTCTAGCAATGAGGAGGTCACAGAGACTGGCAATTCTGGAGGCAGGTGGAGCCCCTTCTCTGCTCCCTGGAGGTACGCTGGGGATGCAGTAGGGTGTTACTGACCTAAGCTGATCAGGTCCAACTCTAAGTTCTTTATACTTGGTGATGAACTTCTACCAGACAAGTCTGCATGATGAGGATTTGTCTGCCCCACATCCTCACTCCTGGGATATAAAGGAAGCGAGTTTTGACTAAAATTTGCCAAACACATTTGTTAACCTTCACTGGAAGGCAGCCACAGAACAGCTCCTATGACCTGTGTATGTTCTTTGGGGTCTCTGCCCTTTTGAAGGCTCTGACTGCAGGTTTAATTTCTAAAGTTTGGCAATCTTGGTGCCAAAATAAAACAGTTTGGGAAACACATAAAAATGGGCAATATGGTTTAGACATTTGAGTTCTGATTTCTACCTGCTATGCAATATCAGATCTGTTTTTCTTTTCCTTCTTTCAAATCCTTTCCACCAGGCCCACCCTCAGGACAAGCATTTATGAAGTACCTGCTGCAGCCCAGGCGTGAGACTAAGGGCTTCAAGAAGCAGAGAAGAAAAAAACATAGACCTTGCCCAGTAGGACCTAATAGTTAATTATTAAAAAAAAAAATTGGGGGGGGAGGATATAGTTGACTTACAATGTTGTGTTAGTTTCAGGTGTACAGCCAAGTGAGCCATTTATACATATACAGATAGCTGTTCATCCTTATATAGTAATGATTGTTTCCTGGACACTGTTGTCCCTCATCCCTCAAACAACTCTGTGCGGTCAACACTATTATTATCATCTGTGTTTGACAGATGAGGAAGCTGAGGTACAACCAAAGTCACACAAACTATATAGTCAGCGGTAGAGTTTTGAATCAGCGCAGCCAGGCTCTCAAATTCCTACCCTTCACCACATACCATATTATAAATACAGTAGATGCATGAAGTACCACAGGAGCACAAAAAAAGAGAGGCCCTCTCAGCTCAGGATTTGAGGAGGGGTAAGGAGAGAGACATCTCCTGAATGAGATGACACTGTGCAGCACTGGAGAGCATCGAATAGACGTCAGCTGGGAACAGAAGGCAGGGCTGAAGCCCCACGTGGGGAACCATAAACAGCTTAGCATCGCTGGAGTATAAAGTGCAAGGGGCAAGGTGGGAGGTAGTTTGCTCCACTAATGCTGATCGGACCCTTTCTTTATGCAGGCACTGTGTTTGGTGCTGGGGGGTATAGCAGGGAGCTTAGAGCTTCTGAGGAACTTGAATTTGAACTTTCCAACATTTTACTTCCTTGGACTTCTCTGGTGACTCAGTGGTAAAGAATCCACCTACCAATGCAGGGGACTCGGGTTTGATCCCTGGTCCAGGAAGATTCACATACCTCAGAGAAACTAAGCTCGTGCCACAGCTACTGACCTCACAAGCCCTAGAGCCCATGCTCCACAATGAGAGAAGCCCCTGCAATGAGAAGCCCTCGCACCACAACTGGAGAGGCACTCTGCTCACCACAACTAGAGTCAGCCCGTGCACAGCATCGAAGACCCAGCACAGCCCAAAACACAAAAACACTTTGTCTCCTTCCTCACTAAAATAACTTTTTGAAATTATCCCTGTGCAACACATTCAACAAACTAGAAATAGAACTTCCTCAACCTGATAAAGGCTGAGGAAAAAACCCACAGCTATCAGCATATTTAATGATGGAAGACTGAAAGCTTTCTCCCTAAGATCAGGAACAAGAAAAGGATGTCCACTGTCACCACTGGTATTCAGTCACATGCTGGAGGTTTTAGCCAGGGTTGCTAGACAAGAAAATTACATAAAAGGCATATAAACTGGAAAGGAAATTGACAGTTTAAAAGTGTTACATCACAGTTTTGAGTGCCATTCAGCGGAATTTAAATACAATAGCAATTTGATGCCCATCGTCATACACTTTTATATGTAAAAAAAAATCATTTTGTTAATTGTAAGAAATTTTACATTACCTCCTTTTCTCCTTGAACTTGTATTTCTATTTCATTTTTACTCTTACAGAAGTTCATCCTCAGGTAATAAAATTTTATGCTTAAAAGTCTTGTATTTGGACTTCCCTGGTGGTCCTGTGGCTAAGACTCCACGTTCCCAATGCAGGGCCCTGAGTTCAATCCCTGTAAAGAAACTAGATGCCACGTGCTGCAACTAAAAGTTTAAATGCCACAACCCAAAAGAAAAAAAGATCCTGCATGACGCAACAAAGATTCAAGTGCCACAACTAACACCTGGCGAAGTCAAATAAATTTTAAGAAAAAGTCTTGCTCATCCTGTCATCCCTCACCATATAAATGTGCATTAACATTGTAATTTAGTTTGCAAAGACATGTCCTAAGATCATGGTCCTCTAAAAACTCTCTTACCTATCATTATGAATATTACTGCATGATGAATCAAAATAACATACAGGATCATTTTGTGATAGATGAAATTTTGTTGCAAATATACATCAGTTCAAAGGTAGGTGATGTTTCTTAATGAGGCCTGCATCATTCTATTCATTTTTTTTTTGGTAATGGGTGAGAAAACTTGGTCACATAAAATTTTTAATATATGGGAATAGAAAGGGTTTGGCACATCAATATAATTTAAAAAATTTCCTTCCAAATGTGCCAAAAATCACATGGTAATCATCAAAATTTATATTCATGGCCATCAACGGACAATTCCAAGAGGTCCTTATTCAATTTTGTTGAAAGCAGATAATCGGAAACCATCTGACTTGCAAAAAGATGTGTTATCCAGTCATTAAAGTTATTTACTATCTCAATCCAAACAGCAGCAGTATTTCAGCGTATTCCCTCGTTTGAACCTTGAGAGGTTTATGCACCCTCAGCCAGTGCACCTGAGCATTTTTTGATGGAGGGAGAGGCCTTTTTGTTTGTTTGGATTTCCTAGTGAGGTTCCTTGGAGTGACAGTGACTTTTGTTCTCTGCTGTATCTCCAGGGCCTGAAAGAAAAGTGTCAGGTACATAGTAGGTGCTCAGTAAGTTATCTTCAGGAATGTTATGAAAAAAAATTTGATATGGGCTTCTCACAGAAAGAGTACTGGAGCGGTTTGCCATTCCCTCCTCTAGTAATTATGTATGGATGTGAGAATTGAACCATAAAGAATGTTGAGCGCCGAAGAGTTGATGTTTTCGAGCTGTGGTGTTGGAGAAGACTCTTGAGAGTCCCTTGAATAGCAAGGAGATCAAACTAGTTAATTCTAAAGGAAATCAAGCCTGAATATTCATTAGAAGGACTGATGCTGAAGCTGAAGCTTCAATACTTGGGCCACCTGATGCGAACCGCTGACTCACTGGAAAAGACCCTAATGCTGGGAAAGATTGAGGGTGGGAGAAGAGGGTGACAGAGGGCAAGATGGTTGGATGGCATCACCGATTCAATGGACATGAGTTTGAGCAAACCCTGGGAAATTGTGAGGGACAGGGAGGCCTGGCGTGCTGCAGTCCATGGGGTCTCAAAGAGTTGGACGTGACTTGGTGACTGAACAACAACATGAAAGAATGTAAGAACCATGGGTGTCTGGGTGTGTGTATGGGGGGCGGGGGTAGGGGGTGGGTGGGGACAGGGAGAAGAGGCAGAGACACGGAGGCACGCAGTGTGCTGATTTGTATTTTTCAGTTTAAAAGCATTGAGAAGCCACCTTTCCCCAAATGGAAGCAGCACTGTGTGAAGAGAAAGCCTGGGCATTCCTCGGCAATTCAGTGGTTGGGACTTGGTGCCCTCATGTCAGAGGCCTGTGTTTGATCCCTGGTGGGGGAACTAAGATCTCAAAAGCCAAATGATGCAAAAAAACCCAAAACACCTCATCTTTGGCATCTCACTTGGGGTTGAATTTCAGCTTTAACATTGAATAGCTATGAGTTTGGGCAAACTCTTGGTCTTAAGAGTCTTACCCTGGATAAAAAGAAGAACTGTTCCTCTCAAGGAGAGGCATTGGAGGAAATGACAATTAAATATGGTATTGCCCGTCAAGTACCTGCAGCATTGCATGCACTCAGTCAATAGGCATCTTCCTTCATTTGGACTTATTTGAACCTTCACTGCTGCAGATGTTAAGCAGTAGACAAGATGGTGGAGTTGAGGCTTCAGCTGGAGTCCAGGGCAGGGGGACCTCCTGTGCTCAGTTGCCTCATCTAGGAAACGGGGGTCATAGCAGCCCTGCCTCATAGGGTTGTTGTGCAGAATAATGGGTTAACTTTTGCAAATTGCTTAGAACAGAACCTGACACACAATAAGGAGTTAATAAATGAGTGCTACCTGGGAGAGAAGGAGCACCCTGGATCACAGCAGAGTGGAAGAGTGGGGACCATCTGAGTTGCCCTGTCTTTATTTTTTTAATCTTGATATTTTATTTGGCCACACTGGGTCTTCGTTGTGGCATCTGGGATCTTTGATCTTAATTGTGGCATTCGAATTCTTAGTTCTGCCTTGAGGTGGTAGATTTCCGTGATCTGGGATCAAACCCAGGCCCCCTGCATTGAGAGTCCAGAGTCTTAGCCCCACTGGACCACCTGGCAAGTCCCTCCCACATACTGTTAATCAGAATGTTTCAGAGTTGGGTTCTATGGAGGAATGAACACCAGTGGGTCTAGTTTCAGTGAGTATAGCAGGTTAAGGGCACCATGCGAATCTATGGCCACAAGAACAGCATACTTCCTTCAAGGCTCCCGCTGCTCCAAAGCCTTGCCTGCTATTGGTCACAATCTTATAATCAATGGGTAAAGTGGGTAAAATATGGAAGAACTTCCAGTCCAGGTGTCAGAATCTCTTCAGCCATGAAAGAGGAAGCTGTAGTGAAAATGTGGGCCTGAGCTCCAACAGATGCTTGCCTGTCAAAGAGAAATAAATCAGTATAGGAGAGACACTTCTCAGCCACAGAACAGTCCCTGAAGAGGAAATGTTGCCTTACAATAGGGATTAATAAGCCCTTCAAAGAATTCTTCAAGGAGAAACCAAAACTGTGCCACTGAAACTCCTCAGGTTGTTGAAATAAGCATTGAAATGGATAATAATTCATGTGTCACACCAGGAACAAGACTTGCAAGAGGAGATTTCTGCTACTGGCATGCTCCACAGGATATGTTCTGCAGAAAGCTTGGTGGAGGGAATTTTCTGGTGTCCAGTGGTTAGGACTCAGTGCTGTCATGGCCAGGGCCTGGGGTCAGTCCATGGTTGGGGAACTAAGATCCCGCAATTCTCATGGCAAAAATAAATAAAAAGGTTTGGTGGTACTCAAAGTGGACTTCAAGAGAGGGGCAAAATGGCAGAAGCTCTGTACATGATATGAACCTCATTTCCAGCAGTACTATAGGAAGTCACTCTGAGCCAGAAATTGCAGGATATTGTGGGCTGGGGTTTTCCCATGAGGACTTACTAACAGTCGAATCTCCTCGTTTCTAATAAAAGAAAAACACACCTTTCTAGATTAATACTTGAGAAATGTTGTTTTCCTGCTGGCTCAGATTAAACCCCCAAATGGACTTTGAGTAAACAACACATTCCTGGAACTTCCCTGGTGGCCTAGTGACTAAGACTCTGGGCTCCCAATGCAGGGGCTCCAGATTAGACCCCTGTTTGAGGAACTATATCCCACATGCTGTAGCTGAGACCCAGTGCAGTCAAATAAACAATTTTAAAATAAAAAACCCAGCATATTCCTGTGAGCCCACATTCAGCATTTTTTGATACATTTGCTCCAACCTTGGCTTCTACAGAAGATGAGGATAAGCTTAGAGAGAGAAGGCAACTTAGTATTGAAAAAGAGGTTGATCCCCTTCCCAATGCACAAATACATGCATTTTAAGACCTTTCACAGGTTAATTTGTTATATAAACGGGACCCCCAAGTCAGCTCCTGGAATGACAAATCAGAACGATTCTGCAATTTCACAAGCTAATTGTGACTCAGAAGAGGATACAACCACCCGGTGTTTACAGACACGTAGGCAGAGGCAACATCAGGTACTAGTATCTGGAGACAGCCATGCCCATGTTTGCAGTCAGGGCTGCTGCTGCTGCTGCTAAGTCACTTCAGTCGTGTCCGACTCTGTGTGACCCCATAGACGGAAGCCCACCAGGCTCCCCCGTCCCTGGGATTCTCCAGGCAAGAACACTGGAGTGGGTTGCCATTTCCTTCTCCAGTGTGTGAAAGTGGAAAGCGAAAAGTGAAAGTGAAGTCGCTCAGTCGTGTCCGACCCTTAGCGACCCCACGGACTGCAGCCTACCAGGCTCCTCCATCCATGGGATTTTCTAGGCAAGAGTACTGGAGTGGCTTGCCATTGCCTTCTCCGTGCAGTCAGGGAGCTTGGGATAAACAGAGTTGATTACATCAGTAAACAGGCTGATTATTTATACTGCTCTCATGCCTGATTTGCTTCAGATTACAGGTAATCCCTATCCCTAGTGAGTGACGGACCATTTCGAAGCAGAAGCTGTTCTTGAAGAGAAACCAATGGCCCACTTGTGCTCAGGGGCTCAATGAAGAGTTCTCTGTGAGCCTCCATCGTGACAACAGATCCCTGCCTGCTTGAATTGAACAGTGGAATCCCAACTTTAGTTTTAATGCTCACGACCCTTACATGACTTACTGTAACAGGACTTTTGATGAAGATCCCAGTTCTTGCATGGTTTTCGAACCGTTGCTTACTATATCAGCAAATAGGACATTTTCTTTAAGGCTGCAATGTATCTGCCGTGCCCCACAAATCGTGGAACTGATGGGCTCCCTTTACTTACTCTCAGTGTTACAGGGGTTTTATTTACTTGTTTATTTGTATTTATGTCTATTTGGCTGAGCCAGGTCTTAGTTGCTGCCTGTGGGATCTTCAGTCTTCATCGTGGCATGCAGGATCTTTAGTTGTGGCATGTGGGATTTAGTTTCCTGACCAGGTGCTCTGTATTAGGAGTGCAGAGACTTAGCCAGTGTGGTGCCTATGGAGACGACAGAGGATAGAGCTACAGGTGTTCAGGAAGGCTTCACTAATATGTAGCTGATTTAGTTAAGTCAGTTTTTAATAGTCTTCCCAGGTGGCACTAGTAGTAAAGAACCTGCCTGCCAATGCAGGAGACACAAGAGACCTGGGATCAATCCCTGGGTCAGGAAGATCCTCTGGAGGAGGGCATGGCAACCTCCTCCAGTATTCTTGCCTGGGGAATCCCATGGACAAAGGAACCTGGCAGGCTATATAGTCCATAGGGTCACAAAGAGTTGAACACAACTGAAGCGATTTAGCACGCATGCATGCAAGTTTTTAATGGCTGCTCTGGGGCGTTTGCTATGAAGAATTCCATTCTTACTGAAGAACAAATTATTAACACTGGATGAATATTACAACAGTGTGACTAATGTTTGAAATTTTTCTAAGAATTTTTCTATAGACTTTCAAAAGTAGCAATGTTTGTAGTTACTATAAATCAAGCTTTGGAAGCCCCCCAAAATAAAGACTGCTTTCCTTTTAGGAAAAAAAAAGCAATTTCTGTCACACGGGCATAGTGCATTTAAGTGTTGCTGTAGTTTATACTCAGTCTCCTAGTCACTTTCATAAAAGTCACTGTTAAGTAAACCAGATTTCTGTCAACTCCTTAGTGTTTCCTTAAATTTATGGCATTGAAGAAAGGATACTGGAAACAAACTTGTGGGCCTGGAGCTGCCTAGAGGGCTGAGGCCAGGTGGGAGCATCCGGCAGAGTTCCAGGTTGTTTATCTTAGTCCTTGAGAATAAGAAATGCATGCTGGGATGAGGGTATTTTAGATTTAATCAGAGCACCCATGAATTTGGTAAAGTTTTAGAGTTCTATAACTTTGGGAGGGAAGAATCCCTTTATTATATGACAACTCCATGCTTTCTAGTAAAGCAAAAGAAACACTCCAGAATGTTCACCGGATTTATCGTAGGGAATGAAAGTACAGGAGATTTCTTCCCCTCTCAGTTCAGTTCAGTCCAGTGACTCAGTCATGTCCGACTCTGCAACCCCAGAGACTGCAGCATGTCAGGCCTTCCTGTCCATCACCAACTCCTGGAGTTTACTCAAACTCATGTCCATTGAGTTGGTGATGCCATCCAACCATCTCATCCTCTGTCGTCCCCTTCTCCTGCCGCCTTCAATCTTTCCCCGCATCAGAGTCTTTTCAAATGAGTCAGCTCTTCGCGTAAGGTGGCCAAAGTATTGGAGCTTCAGCTTCAGCATCAGTCCTTCCAATGAATATTCAGGACTGGTTTCCTTTAGGATGGACTGGTTGGATCTTCTTGCAGTCCAACGACTCTCAAGAGTTTTCTCCAACACCACAGTTCAAAAGCACAGTTCAAAAATTCTTCCCCTCTACTCCCTGCTTTTCTGTATTTTATAAATTTTCATTAAAGAGTATTATTCTTACAATGAAAAAATGTATTTTGAGGACTTCCCTGGAGGTCCAGTGGTTAGGATTCCACGTTTCCATCGCTGGGGCAGGGGTTCATTCCCTGGGTGGGAATTAAGATCCTGCATGTTGTCTGATGTGGCTAGAAAAAAACACAAAAAGCTATATTTCGCAACGAGTTGGACACAACTGAGTGACTTTCACTTTCACTTCAAAACTATATCACAAGCTCAAAAACGTCTCCGTCAGCAGATTTTTAAGATAAGACAAAATTAATTCAAGCATGAGGTTCCTTTGATTTTGTTAAGTCCAATATTCAGAGCAGTATTCAGAGAGTTTTTAGAAAGACTTTGTCCCAGTTTAGGGGAATAATTTAGCCCTATACAAATGATGCTCTAGTCTCACCTAACAATGCATACAAGTCATACCTGAAGTGATCAAACTGTTTCCCAGAACAAAACTCAAGATTTTTCTTGGTGCCCACCCCAACTGGACACTAACTCCACAGTAGATGTAGCACCCCTGCTCATCCTTGGTCCATTGAGAACCTCGGGTTTATCCCACTTAGTCTTAATTGAGCCCGGCTCAGGTGTCATTTCTTCACAGCGGTTTTCTTTGACTCATTTTCTTTCTAACCCTTCCTTTCATCTATATTTCCATACTTCTCATTATCATCATCTTTTCATTTAGGAGGCATGACACTCCCTCCCCACATGGCCTGTTTGTAAGCTTAGGAGCCTGTTGAGGGGAGGCATCATATTTTATTCATTCTTTTATCCTCATGCTTCTCATAGTATGGTGGTTTAAAATGGCCATAAATTATTTCCTCTACAAGAAGTGGAGTATATGGGACTTCCCTGGCAGTCCAGTGGTTAAGACTTTGCCTTCCCATGAAGGAGGTGTGGATTTGATCCCTGGTTGGGGAGGTAGGATCCCACATACCTTTCAGCCAAAAAACCAAAACATAAAACAGAAGTGATATTGTAATAAAGACTTGTTAAAAAATTAGTAGAGTGTATTTGCCCTCAAGCTGAATCAAGGCTGGCCTTGTCACTTTACTTTGATTAGCAGAATGTGGCAGATGACACGCTGCTGCTGCCTTGAGCCACCATGTGAAGTCTAGGTACCCTTCTGGAGAAATCTTGCAGAGAGAGAGATCACTGCCTGGCCAGTCTCCAGCTCTTCCCGCCATCTCAGCAGAGACACCATGACTTGTGAGCAAAGCCATCTTCAATTTCTAGCCCCAGGTGGATCTCTAGATGACTAGAGCCTCATGAATGGGCCCAGGTAAACCCAGCCCAGATTGCAGGACTGTGAGCAAATATATGACTATTGTTTAAGCCACTAAATTTTGGGTCCATTGTTATGCAGTAATAGATGATGGAAACATGGATTATTTGGGATACAATGAGTCTTCCAATAAGTATGTGTTTAATTAAATTTAATTGTAGGTGGCTGGATGGGTAAAATTAGTCTAGATGACCCTCATGATCCTTTTTAGCACTGAGATTCTATGATCTCAAGATTATTATGCCATCATGGATTATGGATTTTGCCATTACTTCCTGTATTTCTAGTGATAAATGATCATTGAATCTAGAGGCAGTATACTTAAGTCCTTGGGCATGTTAGTCCATTTGGGCTGCTATAACAAAATACAATAGAATGAGTGGCTTATAAATAACATAAATTTATTTCTCACAGTTTTGGAGGCTGGGAAGTCCAAGATCAAAGTGCTGGCAGGTTAGGTGTCTGGTGGGAACCCACTTCCTAGCTCATAGATGGCCGTTTCCTTGCTGTGTTCTCCTATAGTGGGAGGAGGGATCTCTCTGAGGCCTCTTTTATAAGGCCAGTAAGCCCATTAATAATTATAAGGGTGACCTAATTACCTCCCAAAGGCCCCATCTCCTAATACCATTATCTTGGGGATTAGGATTTCAACATATGAATTTGGGACAACACATTTAGACCATTCCATCTCTGGCTCCCCAAACTTCATGACCTTCTCACATAGCAGCAACTCAAAGGTCTAAGGGCAAAGTCTCATCTAAATATCATCTAAATAAGATATGGGTAAGATCAAGTTACAATCCACTGGGCTTTGTGATGTTTGCTGCTGCTAAGTCACTTCAGTCGTGTCCAACTCTGTGCAACCCCATAGACAGAAGCCCACCACGCTCCCCGGTTCCTGGGATTCTCCAGGCAAGAACTCTGGAGTGGGTTGCCATAAAGACAGCTACCTAAGGCCACCTATTTTGACCAATTTTTTTCCCAAACCTACTTTCCTACAGTTCTATTGATTTCACTTAGTTTTTAATATGTATTAATATAAATCATACCCCTATAATCCATTTACTGTAGAACATAGCCACTTTGAGGTCTTTTTTCAGTGAAAGTAAAAAAGTCACTCAGTCGTGTCCAACTCTTTGGGACTCCATGAACTATACAGTCTATGGAATTCTCCAGGCCAGAATACTGGTGTGGGTAGCCTTTCCCTTCTCCAGGGGATCTTCCCAACCCAGGGAATCGAACCCAGGTCTCCTGCATTGTAGGCAGATTCTTTACCAGCTGAGCCACCAGAGAAACCCAAGAATACTGGAGTGGGTAGCCTATCCCTTCTCCAGCCGATCTTCCCAACCCAGGAATCGAATTGGGGTCTCCTGCATTGCAGGCAGATTCTTTACCAACTAAGCCATCAGGGATTTGTGCTAAAATAATTATACTTTCAGATCTGGCCTATACTAGTTCTTTGGCTTTAGAATTTTGCTCCAATTTCCCATGAGAGATATAAAATCTGCAATGATGACCATGCAATGAAAAATGAGCCAACCAATCCAAACCATGGCATTTTGTAAAATTTGAAATGTCAGAATTTCAGGTGACCTGCATTTTGGAAGAAGACTCAGCCTTTGAATTGTTGCTCATTTTATTCTTTCTTTAATGCTGAACTATTTACAATCAGTTCTTCAAGAAAATTAGAGATACCAAGGGAACATTTCATGCAAAGATGGGCTCGATAAAGGACAGAAATGGTATGGACCTAACAGAAGCAGAAGATATTAAGAAGAGGTGGTAAGAATACACAGAAGAACTGTACAAAAAAGATCTTCATGACCAAGATAATCATGACGGTGTGATCACTCACTTAGAGCCAGACATCCTGGAATGTGAAGTCAAGTGGGCCTTAGAAAGCATCACTACGAACAAAGCTAGTGGAGGTGATGGAATTCCAGTGGAGCTATTTCAAATCCTGAAAGATGATGCTGTGAAAGTGCTGCACTCAATATGCCAGCAAATTTGGAAAACTCAGCAGTGGCCACAGGACTGGAAAAGGTCAGTCTTCATTCCAATCCCAAAGAAAGGCAACGCCAAAGAATGCTCAAACTACCACATAATTGCACTCATCTCACACGCTAGTAAAGTCATGTTCAAAATTCTCCAAGCCAGGCTTCAGCAATATGTGAACCATGAACTTCCAGATGTTCAAGTTGGTTTTAGAAAAGGCAGAGGCACCAGAGATCAAATTGCCAACATCCGCTGGATCATGGAGAAAGCAAGAGAGTTCCAGAAAAACAGCTATTTCTGCTTCATTGACTATGCCAAAGCCTTTGACTGTGTGGATCACAATAAACTGCGGAAAATTCTGAAAGAGATGGGAATACCAGACCACCTGACCTGCCTCTTGAGAAACCTGTATGCAGGTCAGGAAGCAATAGTTAGAACTGGACATGGAACAACAAACTGGTTCCAAATAGGAAAAGGAGAACGTCAAGGCTGTATATTGTCACCCTGCTTATTTAACTTATATGCAGAGTACATCATGAGGAACGCTGGGCTGGAAGAAGCACAAGCTGGAATCAAGATTCCTGGGAGAAATATCAATAACCTCAGATATGCAGATGACACCACCCTTATGGCAGAAAGTGAAGAACTAAAGAGCCTCTTAATGAAAGTGAAAGAGGAGTGAAAAGGTTGGCTTGAAGCTCAACATTCAGAAAACAAAGATCATGGCATCTGTTCCCATGGGAACAGATGGGGAAACAGTGGAAACAGTGTCAGACTTTATTTTTTTGGGCTCCAAAATCACTGCGGATGCTGATTGCAGCCATGAAATTAAAAGACACTTACTCCTTGGAAGGAAAGTTATGACCAACCTGGATAGTATATTAAAAAGCAGAGACATTACTTTGCCAACAAAGGTCTGTCTAGTCAAGGCTATGGTCATGTATGGATGTGAGAGTTGGATTGTGAAGAAAGCTGATCACCGAAGAACTGATCCTTTTGAACTGTGGTGCTGGAGAAGACTCTTGAGAGTCCCTTGGACTGCAAGGAGATCCAACCAGTCCATTCTAAAGGAGATCAATCCTGGGTGTTCATTGGAAGGACTGATGCTAAAGCTGAAACTGCAATACCTTGGCCACCTCATGTGACGAGTTGACTCATGGAAAAGACTCTGATGCTGGGAGGGATTGGGGGTGGAAGGAGAAGTGGACGACAGAGAATGAGATGGCTGGATGGCATCACCGACTCGATGGACATGAGTTTGAGTGAACTCCGGGAGTTGGTGATGGACAGGGAGGCCTGGCGTGCTGTGATTCATGGAGTCACAAAGATTAGGACACGACTGAGCTACTGAACTGAACTGAACTGACCATTTTTATTCTTATTTTGTTTGGGGATGGATGCTATGGGTTTATAGAGAATGTTCTTTAAAGACAGACTGTAGTCCAAGCATGAGGTTGGTTTTTCTGAGGTCATGCATGAAAGTCAATTTTTAGCTATGTTGCAGTTAGAAAGGACCAAAGTCTAAATTCTACCAGTGTCAGAAGCCATTGGTTCTGTGTTGAAAGACCTTCCTCTGATGGAAATGTGGGCATGAAAGGGAGCTGGAATGAGAGGGGAGCCATTCATAGAAACTGGGCTCTCCATGCACTTCCTAGTCTCGTTTTAAATGTGAAATGTTTTCTTGGTTTTGAAACATTTCGGTGCCTGTTCCTGCCACAGTTCAATGTTCCTGACAGTTCATTCCTGGTTTGACCCAGTTTCTGGTTGAACCCTTGGGGCCACCTGTGGGTGTCCCTGAGTGCCCAGCTTCTGTACTTACCCATGGTCACCACTCTTGATCACCCGTCTGGTTCTGCTTTCCCAGCAGTCATTGGGCCCTGCTTTAAGTCTCTTTCTTGTCCATCAGATGCAAGGCCATACGCCATCACCATAGGAAGAGCGTCTTTGATACCCAAGAGAGGTACAGGTCCTCCTGATGTTATGCCCTCTGGGTTACTGGTATTTTACCTTCAAGGTACTTATCCCAATTTATAATTATTTTTGTCATCTATCCTGCTTGTTTTGTGTCTTCAGCACTTGGGATGATGGTTGGCACATAGTAGGAGTTCAGTAAATGTACTGAGTAAACAGGAACAAATGAAGCTTGTGACTTGGGCTCCCACCTCTTTTAAGGTTGTCTATGATTGGGCTTCCCTGGTGGCTCAGAGGTTAAAGCGTCTGCCTCCAATGCAGGAGACCCGGGTTCGATCCCTGGGTCGGGAAGACCCCCTGGAGAAGGAAATGGTAACCCACTCCAGTATTCTTGCCTGGAGAATCCCATGGATGGAGAAGCCTGGTAGGCTACAGTCCACGGGGTCGCAAAGAGTCGGACACGACTGAGCGACTGAACAGAGCACAACAGATGACTGTATATGACCTTGGGCTAGTTACAAAACTTATGTCTCACTTTATACATGTGTCAAGTAGGGAGGGATATACTATTTTACTTACCCCACAGTTTGGGGTGCTGTAGGAGATGCTTAGTAAATGTCTGCAGAATGAGCAAATGCACCTGCTAGCTCTGTGATAAGAGACACACTTTAACAAGTGTTTCTTTCATCTAACAGGTGAGAGAAGATGATTATCTAAGCAAGAGGAATCTTGTTTACTGAGTGGGAAATAAAATTCAGTATTCCATATGCCTTTGCCCAGAAGATTATATTTCTCTTCAGGTTGTACCTTAATACTAGACTTTTTTAATGGAGGAGGGGAAATTTTTTTAAATGAATTTGGACCAAACTAGTGACTTGATTGACTTTCCCCATTCCTAAGGAGTTTGTGTCTGTCACAGATTTTAACTAAATTTGACAGTACAGATTCTATATTGCCTGTATCTTAAAAGCCTGTAAGAAAGAAGTAATGGTGAAGGTAATCTGAAGACCACAGGGAGTTGTATAGAGCTAACATTCACATCAGGTGGTCCAGTTTATTGGCCTTCTGAAACTATCAAGATAAGATCCTGACCTTGGAGTGATGACAAAACTGCTTTCAGCTTAACAGTTCTTTGTACTACAGACCTTCACAGCCTGGTCTAACTTATCCTGCCTATTTTCCCCAATACAGTGGAGATAGTAGTGTCAGTCACTCAGTTGTGTCCGATTCTCTGTCCATGGAATTCTCCAGGCAAGAATACTGAAGTGGATTGCCATTTCCTACTCCAAGGGATCTTCCCAACCCAGGGATTAGAACCTGAGTCTCCTGCATTGCAGGTGGATTCTTTCACATCTGAGCCACCAGGGAAGCCACAGTGGAGATAATTTACATATAAAGCACAGATGCTATGCAGTTTTTCTTTTTATTGCTGTTTTCTTCCCCACGTCCACCTAATTCTGGAATTTCTTCCACCTGACATTTTCTTCAGCATACAGAATTCAGAGAAGAGAGAAGATGCAGGAAGGGTCCATATATAACCAGAGTTATGTATTTTATTTGAGCCTCATCTCTTTGGAGGAAGGGGAACAGAGATGAGAGGAATAAGTTAGAGGTGGTCTGAAAAAAATCTCAAGGGTGAGGGGTATAAAGAAGGAAGTCCTTCAGTGGAACATCTGGTAAGGTGAGATGAAGTGAGCCTGGATAAGGAATTAAGAGATAATTCTTGGTTGGTTAGCATTGTGATCTGGGAGTGCGATCCCAGTGCTGAACAAGGAAGGAGGCCAGCAGGTGGAAGAGTCGCCAAGCAAGTACTGCTAGTTTGAAACTAGCCTGCATCTCCGGACCAAGTGGCCCCGTTTGGGTGGGGAGGATTTGCCAAGGAAATATGATGCCTTACTCCTAGATCTCCAAGGTATCCTCACTGGTGTCAGCTTTGGATGCATATGGTTTCACATTTTGATGCCTCCTCTCTACTGACTGTGTCCTAGCCTGAGTTGGGGATCTGGGAATTATAGCCCTAAACAGAGACCAGTGCTTCTGCCCAGTTGGCCTGGGACTGGCCTCTGGTTCAGGCTCAGGCTCGAGCTCTGTCTCTTGACCCAGCTCAGATTCAGGCTCCAGCTCTGACTCAGGCTCCACCTCACGATCCAGGTCTAGGTCCAGATCCAGCCCACGGTCTTTAGACATCTGCATCGGGGAATACAGATCCAAGTCCGATTCCTCCTCTATCTCTGGGTCTGGGAGTAAGGAGAAGGCCGGAGTTTTACTTCTGGGGGCTTCTATAAGACTTCTGCTTGTTTTATGTCTTGATTCTTCTTTCTGAAATACACACAGTTAGATGGGTTAAAACTTCCCAAGTGTATTTAATTCTTGAACAGTCAAGAAATTTCAGAATATAGTAGGACTTAATGGTACCAGAAAGCATGGGTTCCTGGCAAAGTAGAAAATATTTCTGGCCTAAATTTGCTTTTCATCTTCTTGGCACTCTCTAGTTTCCCAGTTACTTACTATGCTTCAGGCTCCATTAATCCATAACTTCCAACTTCTCTAGGTTTTCCAAGCCAGCCGGGATTTCATGATCATCCATTTAAACAACAGTGGTCTTGTCAGCACTCCTGAATGTCTTGTCTTCTTGATTTTACTTGTCTTTCCAACCCCCTAATGTATAGTATGTCCCCTACATACAAACCTTCAAGTTGCGAGCTTTCAAAGATATAAACCTGCATCTGGTTCCAGCAAGGAACCAGAACCTCTGCCATCAATGTCAGGCATGAGTGACCTTGCAGCTCGCCCTCCATCTCCTGTTGCTGGCGATCCTTCAGCTCAACCACCTCCCACCTCTTTCCCCCCCTCCAGTCAGTAACTCTTCTTACCTGTTCACTCGATGCCAGCCCCTGGATGCCAGCTGTTGTCCTGTACTTTTGTACTTTCCAAGGTACTGTACTGTAAGACTTAAAATGTTTATTTTTTTTGTATTTGTTTTTATGTGTTATTTGTGTGAAAAGTATTATAAACCTATTACAGTACAGTACTATACAGCCAATTGTGTTAGTTGGGTACCTAGGCTAGCTTTGTTGGACTTATGAATGCACTCTTGAAGCAGAACTCATTTGTATGTAGGGGACTTAGTATAATCCCCAGCACTGTGTGTAAGGCCCTTCATGACCTGGACCCTTGCTGTCTTCTTTAGCTTTGTCTCTGTCCATAATCCCTACCTTTTGCCCTAGTCATAAAGTTAGACTGCCAGATATTTACGTCTGCTAGTTTGTCAGTTTTATTATTCATCCCAAGGGTAGGGTAGGGGGATAGCTAAGGGAGATATTTAAAATAGGTATTAATTGGTATGGCACTGGCAGTAACTGAGCTTGCCGTGAAAGGATTCTCGAGGCCCCTTCGGGGTGGGGTAACCCTTCTTCGGTTGGGAAAGGATTCTGAATGACATGCAGATGTCATGGCAGTGTGGGCACCTGGGGACCAGGTTGACTGCTCTTTACCAACTGGTAAGGGAACCCTTCAGCATCTCACATTCTGGGACAGCCACACTCAAACACCTTCCCTGCACAGTGCTCATCTCTAATTAGATTTTCCCCTTCCTCCCCGCCACCCCCAATGCCTCACATCATCCAACCTTGTCTGTCTCTGAGAAGGTTTCCTGTATGATGGTCTCTGATTCGTCCACACTTAACTCGGAGGACTCTGGCAACTTCCTTGACAAAGCAAACAGCACAGCATCGTGGAGGGTGAGGAACAGCTGGGCCTTAGTGATGCCCGCGTCAAAGAAATCATTCTTCTCAAGTGACCTGACCACAAGAGCTACAAACCAAACCAGGAACATACACAGGTCAGACACCTGGGGAGGAGAGGATCCAGGATTCAAAACACAGTCCTCTTCGTAGGAGGAAGGATACTCACAGTGACAGCCTGCAATGAGCACCAGGATGTTGGCGTTTTGGAAAGCACTGAACATCTGTGGGGAGAGAGTAAACCAGTGATGGAGATTTTCACACTCAGTGGAGGAAAGGGCCTTTTAATTAGCTGAATTTTAAAATCTCTTTGGTCATTCATTTGTCTGGGGTGTATGTACCTCATACCATTCAGCTCTGTAAATATCTGATGAGCAAACTGCTATAGGCCAGGAAATGGCCAAAGTGCCAGGAATACAGAAGAGAATCAGATGGTCTCGTGTCGGGTGGGGAGTGAAAGGGAGGGTTGTCCGTGATCTGAAGTTCACATAAAGAGAGAGTGTTCAAGTGAAGATGGTGCTAGGCTAGACACGGGCACAGGCGTGGCAGGGACACACTGGACAGTCCTCACAAACAACCACAGCTCAGTATTATTGCTGAGTGTTTGCATGTGACTCCTTCTCTGGAGTTCACTGGACAGAGGTGGCAAGTTGTGGCCCAGAGATGGTCAAGTGATACAGTTGGGAACGGTATTCAGGGACCCTCAGGGTCATATTCAGAACTGCTCTGCACACCTGTATGTGAATTTAGTAAAACATCAGATATTTAACTTCAGATTAATAAACATCAAATATTGACCTCAAGTATACATTTCACCCCATGCACACACACAAACACACACACACATACACACATACATATGCTCGGAGACTATAAATCTCAATGTTTAACTCAAAACAAGTCACCACTAACCTTAATACTCTAGAATTCGACAGGTTCTAACCCTGGGCTCTAAGTCGAAGTGTCAAAGGAAACAAAATAGACAGACTCTACTTCTTTCACTACCAGGAAGAAATAAGAAAGTCATTCTTGATCAAATGGTAAATCACAAAGTGATCTGGTAAAGAGCCACCACAGACAGACTCTAAATGACAAGCAGTAGGAGACTCAAATCTCATGAATGTAGCTGAGGAATTCCCTGGGGATCCAGTGATTAAGAATCTGCCTTGCAATGCAGGTGACATGAGTTTGATCCTTGGTTCAGGAAGATCCTACGTGCTGTGGGGCAACTAAGCCCATGTGCCATAACTACTGAGCCCAAGCTCCGGAGCCTGTGAGCCGCAACTACTGAAGCCCATGCGCCTCCAGCCCACGCTCTGCAACAAGAAAAGCCACTGTGATGGCTTTTAACTTCCAGCACTGAAAGTTCTTTGCACTTGTTGAGGCCCTTGCACCTCAATAAAGAGTAGCCCCTGCTCACCACAGCTGAAGAAAGCCTAAGCTCAGCAATGACGACTCAGTGCAGCCAAAAATGAATGAATAAATAAAAGTTTTTTAAAAAGAAGCTTAAATGGAGTAATTATCTCTAATAAGATCAACCACTGGGATTTTTCTTAGTGAGTGTAAGTTATCAATTTTGAAGTAAACAAAGCAATGGTTTCCTCCAACAAAGCAGTATATAGCAAAACAAAAAGCACAGTGTCAGGGAGGACAAAGAAGTGCTGGGCCCTGGTGATGCTCATCAAAGAGATCACTCCTCTCAAATGCCCCGACCGAAGAACCTGCAAACCAAACCGGAAGCAAACACAGGGTCAGACCCCTGGGGAGCAACTTGCAATTTCCAAAGTGTGAGAGTGTGCTGTGAGTCTCTGACGGCTGCAAAGTTAAAGTGCCAGACGTGACCTGGAGCAGACAGTCATCAGTGTAGGACAGGTGTGAAAGGGTCATGCCAAGGACCAGAACATATGGGACCTCTGCAAAAACGAAAGACGAGAGAGAGAGAGGGAGGAGAGGATGGCACAGCTCCAGAAGCGGGGAAAGAGTGGTATAAAGTCAGAGGCTTTAAGCTCCAGGGCTGGACAGGCCCTTCCTGGCTGTGAGCCCAGGGCTCTTCGGGGGAAATCCGGCTTGTCTCTCAGGGCTGTTATGAGAACTAAATGAAACAGTGTATATAAACGTGCTCAACTCGGTCTGGCATGTAAGAGACATTCAATAATGTAAGGTCAATGGAATCTAAAGTTACAACCACAGTGTAAGACTGGGAGAAGAGAACACAGCCCAGTTCTACAACCTAAAATGGGGAAGTCCCAGAGAAAAGATATAATCAAGTTCATCTGAGTCTACAAATAGAGTTGGGGGTGGTGAGGGGGAGAGGGTCTCATGGATGGGAAAACCCTTAATGTAAATCTCTTCTCAGCCTCTCATTTCATAGATGAGGAAACCAAGACCCAATACAATTTAATAAGTTACCTTGGGTGCAATGGACAGGGGGTGGCAGTCAAGCCAGGACAGAGCACACATCCACAGACCACTTTCTGCTGTGACAAGCTTCCTATTGCCTTAGACCAAAGAGGAGCTGGATTCACTTAAAACAGAATCATATTTGCTTGGGAATAAGAAATAGGATAAAATATTTATAAATATTTTGTTACATAGAATTTAAGCATAAAGGAAGGAAAGTCAGCTGAAGGAGCAGCTCTCAAAAAAAAAAAAAAAAGTGGGTGCAGTCAGAGCCGGGAAGCGAGTGGGTTCAGGATATGTGAAACTGAGCCAGCAGGAGCAATAGCGAGAGAGTAGCAAGAGAGAATGAAAAGAGAGAAGCTGCCTGAGAAAAAGATACTTAGGAGATTTTAAAATTGGAATATGATTGCTTTACAATGTTGCACTAGTTTCTGCTGTACAGTGAAGTGAATCAGCTATATGTATAATACATCCCCTCTCTCTTGGACCTCCCTTCTATTCTCCCTGCACCCCACCCCTCTAGGTCATCACAGAGCAGCGAGCTGAGCTCCCTGTGCTTTATTGGCAGGTTCCCACTAGCAGCTTCCCACAAGCACTATTTTGTGCTTGTTCTGTGCTGTGCTTAGTTGTTTAGTTGTGTCCGACTCTTTGCAACCCCATGGACTATAGCCCGTCAGGCTCCTCTATCCATGGGGATTCTCCAGGCAAGAATGCTGGAGTGGGTTGCCATGCCCTCCTCCAGGGGATTTTCCCAACCCAGGGATCAAACCCAGGTCTCCTGCATTGCAGGCGGATTCTTTACCATCTGGGCAACCAGGAAAGCCCATTTTGTGCTTATGAGACATTAAACAATAAAAACAGTATGTTTGGTTGTGCACCTAAACTGTCCATATTTGTACAAGAAGGAGAGAAATGAAAACTGTCTGAGAAACCAGAAGGTGGGAGAGAAATCAGGACTCAGGGAACACTGCTTTTGAAGGAAAAATCTTTCTTGCCTTTTTCACCCAAAGAGGCAGGCAATGAAGAGGGAACTGGGGAAGATCCTTATGGGTCTGGATTGGGCAACCTCACACTTGATGTGTCACTTCATCACAACTTCTTTAAACCTTCTGAGTGCCTTTTAGAGCATCTGAATAGTAGAGAATTCTATGTGAACTTTTTTTCTGTAGCATTTGAACCTATTCCTTTAAATTTTTTGTAGCTAACTCCCAGGATGTGCTGGGAACTAACTCCCAGGATGTGCTGGGAGTTACTGGGCATAGCACAGATCATTGTTTCAATGGTGTTAGAAGAGTTTTCTGATTTTTAGTCCTTGAGAAACAACATGCCATGCTCAGGGAACCAACCCTTGTTTAGTAAATCAGAGTTGCTTCATTTTCTTTTTATTCTGGTTGACCTGAAACTGTCTTTGGTATGCAAGTTTCTAGGGGCCGAGGAGTCACAGCGGAGAAGGCAATGGCAAGCCACTCCAGTACTCTTGCCTAGAAAATCCCATGGATGGAGGAGCCTGGTAGGCTGTAGTCCGTGGTGTCGCTAAGGGTCAACTTCACTTTCACTTTTCACTTTCACACATTGGAGAAGGAAATGGCAACCCACTCCAGTGTTCTTGCCTGGAGAATCCCAGGGACGGAGGAGCCTGTTGGGTTTCCGTCTATGGGGTCACACAGAGTCGGACACGACTGAAGTGACTTAGCAGCAGCAGCAGCAGCAGGAGTCACAGAGCCGCTGATCAGTGACTAACAGGATTCAGTCAGGGATCAGAGCTCTTGTGAACACCTCCTTAGTACTTACCTGTCTTAATATGACCAAAGCCTGTGCGTCCACAAGATGTACCATGGAGAAGTCCAAGATGATGGTGTGGACGCTGGGTACAATAGCTGAAGTCGAGTAAGGCAGGAGTTTTGTAGCCCTGACCTGAGTATCAGAAGCCTCATGGAGTGTGATCGTCGTGCTCCTGGAGGGGTCATCAGAAACCCAAACTTTCTCCACCTCCTCATAGTTTGGGCTTCTCTGAGATGAGGAAGATGTTATGTACGGGACTTGGTCTTCAGACATAGTTTGGGCTGTGTCCATGCTCTCGAAACGTGAGCAGCGGACCAGGTTAACGAAGGAGGAGTCTCGGCCCTGTTGAACTTCATATCGTTCTGTGTAAATAACCTAGGACAACAGAGTTAGGGGAGGACTATGATAAGACTCCGATAAGGCTGGAAGTATTTGCAACTATGCTGTTTCTATCTACTAATTCCCTTCCCTTGCTCTTGGAAAACTTCACAGACCACGCTCTATACCTTTCTCCTTAGACATTTCGTTGTCACTTCTAGCTTGTGACTAAAACCATATTGATCTTTTTTTTAATTGGAGGATACCGGCTTTACAATATTATATTGGCTTCTGCCATACAACAACGTGAATCAGCCACAAGTAGTATACACATCCCCTCCCTCTTGAATCTCCCCCCCGCAATCCGTCCCATCCCTCTAGGTTGTCACAGAGCACAGTGTTGTGCTCCCTGTGCTATACAGCAGCTTCCCACTAGCCATCTGTCTACGCATGGGGTTTCCTGGTGGCTCAGTGGTAAAGAATCTGCCTGCCAAGCAGGAGATGCAAGTTCGATCCCTGGATTGGGAAGATCCCCTGGAGAAGGGAATGGCTACCCACTCTGGTATTCTTGCCTGGGAAATCCCATGGACAGAAGAGCCTGATGGGCTACAATCTATGGGATCACAAGATTTGGACACAACTTAGCTACTAAACAACAACAGTGTATATAAAGCCACATTCATCTTTCCTGATCCTCACCACCCACAGTATCCCCCTCCCCCCCACCAACTTCCCCCACATGCATCAGTGACATTATCATTGTCCTAGTGAGCCAGACTTTAAATCATCTTTATTTTTTTACCTCATCCCTGGGTTCTAATTAGTCTCCAGCAGACATCCTGGAATGTGAAGTCAAGTGGGCCTTAGGAAGCATCACTACGAACAAAGCTAGTGGAGGTGATGGAATTCCAGTGGAGCTATTTCAAATCCTGAAAGATGATGCTGGGAAAGTGCTGCACTCAATATGCCAGCAAATTTGGAAAACTCAGCAGTGGCCACAGGACTGCAAAAGGTCAGTCTTCATTCCAATCCCAAAGAAAGGCAATGCCAAAGCTCAAACTACCGCATAACTGCACTCATCTCACACACTACTAAAGTCATGCTCAAAATTCTCCAAGCCAGGCTTCAGCAATATGTGAACCGTGAACTTCCAGATGTTCAAGTTGGTTTTAGAAAAGGCAGAGGCACCAGAGATCAAATTGCCAACATCCACTGGATCATGGAGAAAGCAAGAGAGTTCCAGAAAAACAGTTATTTCTGCTTCATTGACTATGCCAAAGCCTTTGACTATGTGGATCGCAATAAACTGTGGAAAATTCTGAAAGAGATGGGAATACCAGACCACCTGACCTGCCTCTTGAGAAACCTGTATGCAGGTCAGGAAGCAACAGTTAGAACTGGACATGGAACAACACCCTGGTTCCAAATAGGAAAAGGAGTACGTCAAGGCTGTATATTGTCACACTGCTTATTTAACTTCTATGCAGAGTACGTCATGAGGAACGCTGGGCTGGAAGAAGCACAGGCTGGAATGAAGATTGCTGGGAGAAATATCAATAACCTCAAATATGCAGAAGACACCGCCCTTATGGCAGAAAGTGAAGAGGAACTAAAGAGTCTCTTGATGAAGGTGAAAGAGGAGAGTGAAAAAATTGGCTTAAAGCTCAACATTCAGAAAACTAAGATCATGGAATCCGGTCCCATCACTTCATGACAGATAGATGGGGAAACAGTGGAAACAGTGGCTGACTTTATTATTCTGGGCTCCAAAATCACTGCAGATGGTGATTGCAGCCATGAAATTAAAAGACACTTACTCCTTGGAAGGAAAGTTATGACCAACCTAGACAGCATATTAAAAAGCAGAGACATTACTCTGCCAACAAAGGTCCATCTAGTCAAGGCTATGGTTTTTCCAGTGGTCATGTATGGATGTGAGAGTTGGACTGTGAAGAAAGCTGATCGCTGAAGAATTGATGCTTTTGAACTGTGGTGTTGGGGAAGACTCTTGAGAGTCCCTTGGACTGCAAGGAGATCCAAACAGTCCATCCTAAAGGAGATCAGTCCTGGTGTTCATTGGAAGGACTGATGTTGAGGTTGAAACTCCAATACTTTGGCCACCTGATGCAAAGAGCTGACTCATTGGAAAAGACCCTGATGCTGGGAAAGATTGAGGGCAGGAGGAGAAGGGATGACAGAGGATGAGATGGTTGGATGGCATCATCAACTCGATGGATGTGGGTTTGGGTGGACTCTGGGAGTTGGTGATGGACAGGGAGGCCTGCGTGCTGCAGTTCATGGGGTCACAAAGAGTCAGACATGACTGAGCAACTGAACTGAACTGAACCTACTGTAACTTTGAAGTATTGGATTATAACTGCTTATGGAAAAGCTGAACAAACTTTTTGGCCAAGCCAGTATGTCTTCCATCAGTCCCTTTTCTCAACCCTCCTTCTTTTATCGGTGAAACTGTTGTCTGTCAAACTTCCTCAAGAAGACAGAAGTTCCTAAAGCATGGCTGTTTTTACCTTCCATTCCTCTTACCCTTCTAATGGGCCTGGGGTGCTTGGCATTGCTTAAGGACAGAACCAAGCCTCAGGAATACAATGGCAAGAAAGATGTGAATGTTGATTCTGCAGTCATGGCGGCCAGATTCTACCTGGGGAGAGGGCACATGTCCATTTAAAGGATGAGTAAAAACCTATAAAGGAAATCTGAAAGGAAATCAACCCTGAATACTCATTGGAAGGACTGATGCTGAAGCTGAAGCTCCAATACTTTGGCCCACCTGATGCAAACAGCTGACTCATTGGAAAAAAAAAACAACCCTGATGCTTGGAAAGATTGAAGGCAGAAGAAAAAGAGGGCAACAGAAGATGGGATGTTTGGATGGCATCACCAATGCAATGGTCATGAACTTGGGCAAGCTCCAGGAGATGGTGAGGAACACGGAATCCTGGCGTGCTGCAGTCCATGGGGTCTTGAGGAGTTGGACACAAGCTGGCGACTGAGCAAAAACAGCAACCTATATGGACAAGAACTGGAAGGCATGTGGGAGAATGAAGAATTTGTCTGCTACAGAAGTATACTTTAGGATGATGTTTCTTCAAGAAAAATCTGTTCTAATAATGTTGCTTGTGAAATAAACTTTAAAAATAGGGAAAAATGTAAAGATAACTATACATGATAGTATATACTGTATTGCCAAAAATGGTGTGGACAGTGATAATATTACAGTTCAAAGAAGAGAGATGTTCCCCAAGTCTTGACAGTCACTGAGGCCAGGCCTTGGGGGGACAGATGACGGTGGGGTTCAGTGGTGAGGAGATTCAAGGTTTATCAGGCAGAATAAACCTCTGAGGGACTTCCTGGGTGGTCCAGTGGCTAAGACTCCACTCTCCCAATGCAGGGACCCTGGATTCTATCCTTGGTCAGGGAACTAGATCCCACATGCTGCAACTAAGAGTTCACGTGCTGCAGTGAAGACCCAGTGCAGCCAAAGAAATACATAAAAATAAATACTAAAGAAATAAACCTCCGACAGCATCCCCACTTCTCTCCATCTGCTCGACACTCTTTCAAGAGCTTTCACAATCCACTCCCTCTGGGTCTGCCTGAACTTACTGCCCAGGCCAAGCCTCTTATGCTGACGTGCTTGTGATCAGTAGTTCAGTCGTGTCTGACTCTTTGCAATCCTTTGGACTATAGCCTGCCAGGCGGCTTTGTCCATGGGAATTTTCAGGCCAAAAAAACACACAAAAAACTGGAGTGTTTGGGCATCTTCCCGACCCAGGGATCGAACCCATGTCTCCTGCATTTCAGGAGGATTTCTTACTGCTCACCCTTTGGTCACTGACAACCTCAGTGTCTCTGCCCAAGCCTATTCATGGACCGGGAGTCCTCGTTTTCCTACCTGACGTAAATCCAATTTTCTCTCTCCTGCCCGGCTCAAGTCCATTCCTACCGTCGTGTTTCCCTGCCTTTTTGAATTCATGCCCATCTTTCTTCACCTGAAGTCTTAGAGTTGTTAGAATACAGACACACAGTTTAGAACATAGCAATATGCTGCATGCTGTGCTTCACCATCCTATTTTCATCACCACTACTTTTTGTGCTATCAAGAAAGAAATAAAACACTGCAAATTAAACTATAATATTGCCATCGATTATATAATGTATCTAAATTTCAGAGATGGGAAATAATGTATATTTTTGGATGGATAAAATAGAGTAATTACCTTGAATGTCACATTAATAGAGTGCTGTCTCTCCAGTTTGTTTGTTTCTTTTTTTGGCCATACAGCACAGCTTGTGGAATCTTAGATCCCTGATCAGGAATTGAACCTGGGCCCACAGTAGTGAAAGCACAGAGTCCTAACCACTGGACTGCCAGGGAATTCCCTCATTTGACTTAAAATTCCATGAATTGCTTCAAAATAATCCTGTGATTTTGATGCGTTATAGGTGGGTAGGTGGAGAAGGCAATGGCAAGCCACTCCAGTGTTCTTGCCTGGAGAATCCCAGGGAAGGCGGAGCCTGGTTGGCTGCCGTCTATGGGGTCGCACAGAGTCGGACACGACTGAAGCGACTTAACAGGTGGGTAGGGGTATTGACGAAATGATTGAATATGATGTGATAAATCTTAAAATGGTTGGTGGGTCCATAGAGGCTCATTATACTTGTTTCTACTTTTGTATCTGTTCAGATTTTTCCATGAAAAACTTTTAAAATAAAGAACAACCCAAATGAACCTTGAGGACATTATGCTAAATGGAATAAGCCAGTTGCAAAATGACAAATACTGTATGATTCCACTTATATGAGGTATCTGGAATAGTCAAATTCATAGAAGCAGAAAGTCTAACGGTAGTTGCCGGCGGCTGGAAAGAAGAGGAAATGCCAAGTTGTAGAACGGGTCAGAGTTCCAGTTTTTCGAGATGAAAAAGTTCTGGAGATATATGGTGGTAATGATTGCACAACAATGTGAATGTATTTAACACTACTGAACTGTACACTGAAAAATGGTTCGGATGCGAGATTTTACGTTATCTGCTTTATACCACAATTAAAAAGAAAGACCCAGAGGCAGAGGCCCCTAAACATTTAGTTTTCTTTTTCATAGCGTCATAGTTCTGGGTACCTAGTATAAGCCCAACAAATACTAGATGATTGTATCCTACTCTAAAATATATTCTCTGATGCCCTATAAACACTCTCTACCATATTCAGTGCAATGTGGATGCAAAATAAAAATCAGAGACAGTGTTAATTCTACTAGTAGAGTTAGTCCTCTTGGCAGGGAAGTTGGTATTTTCCAGGAACTCAGGAGAAGTATGCTCCATTCAGCTGTATGGGAATGCGAATGGGCTTCCCATGGTGGCTCAGTATCCACCTGCCAATGCAGGAGACGCAGGAGATGTGGGTTCAGTTTCCAGAACAGGAAGATCCCCTGGAGAAGGAAATGGCAACCCACCCCAGTATTCTTGCCTAGAAAATCCAATGGACAGAGGAGCCTGATGGGCTGCAGTCCATGCTGCGTCACACACACACACACACAAGCGCATGCTCTGTATTTGTCGGTGCCCATGTGAGGAGGGGGATGGGAAATGTGTGTGTGTAGCTACAGCTGCCGCTCCAGGGTGCAGGTACACATGAAGTCCTCAAAGATGGAAATGAACAGCCCTGCTCTGGGGAAAGCGAATATTTAGACCAAGTCTGAGTTGGAAATGAATGAGCACTTTAACTCAGCCGCTAGAATAATCTTCTGAAGCATGTCTTCTTCTCCGCCCTCCCCACCACATCATCATCTCCCTGGTCAGGAGACCCTGACAGACCCTTGGGAACCCCAGCCAGCTTGACCCTGCCCTTGACCCTGCTGCAAATTAGGAAACAATCTTTCAGTCACTCGTTCTCAGAAATCTATAGCCAGGGAGCTAAGATTAAAATCAAGGAAAGCAGGGACAACCAGGGAACTACTGACAATCTCAACAGGCAGACTGTGCTCTGAGCTCAGATAAGTCACTGGTCGCTGAGAAGTGAGTCAGAACTTGAGACATCTCCTCCTGCCTTCTACTCTCAGGGCAAGATCTGACCTGAAAGGGAACCTCTGTCTCCATTTCTGAGTAGAAATGGAGATTTCTGATTATTCATGGTTCATCTATGAGTTAAAATCCCTGAAGGGGTTTAGATTTTTTCTTCCTTTTTTCAGAAAACTGTTAGTGCAAGGCTTCTCTGGTGGTACAGTGGATAAGAATCCACCTGCCAATGCAGGGCCCACTGGTTCGATCACTGGTCCGGGAAGATCCCACCTGCCACAGGGCAGGTAAGCCCATGCGCCACATCTGCTGAAGCCTGTGTACCCTAAAATCTGTGGTGGTTGGTGGTTTAGTCGCTAAGTAGTGTCAGATTCTTGAGATCCCATAGACTGTAGCCCGCCAGGCTCTTCTGTCCATGGGATTCCCCAGGCAAGAACACTAGAGTCTGTGCTCCACAACAAAAGAAATCACTGCAACGAGAAGCCTGTGCGCTAGACAGTAGCCGCCTGCTGCAACTAGAGGAAGTCCACTCACAGCAATGAAGATCCAACACAATGATACAAATAAACAAACAAATAATTAAAAAAAAACTCTACTAGTGCACTTCTTTATAAAATGTAATGAAGGAGGAAACAGAACAGGCTCTATCTTGAAAGCAGGACTCCATCTTGGGCCGGACTGTGGACTTTGAGCTATATGTCCAGTATCTATGGAAACGACAGACCAACTGGAAAACCAGGCCCCCGGAAGGAAGAGCCCCAGGGCTCTTCATTGCCTAAAAGAATACCCTAATTATCTGTGTAACCGAATAGAATCATACATTCTATTATGCTTACTGGGGTATGCTGCTGCTGCTGCTAAGTCGCTTCAGTCGTGTCAGACACTGTGCAACCCCTTGGACTGCAGCCTTCCAGGCTCCTCTGTCCATGGGATTTTTCAGGCAAAAGTACTGGACTGGGTCGCCATTACCTTCTCTTATTGGGGTATAATCACAGCCTATCGATAATTGTCCACTGTTAACTACCTAGGCTTAAGACATATGAATCACGGGTTAACTTTGTATTTTTCCTTTGTTCAGACTAGTTTCAGGGAACCTTATACACTTAGGGTAGATAAGGTTTTCACAAAAACTGGTCAGGGTCCTTGGCTGAGAGGAAACTCTGCCTTGGACCCGCCAGTATAATAAACTGCACTCCACTATCTACATTGTCCTTCTGAGTGAGTTTGTTTCCCAGAATGCGTGGCTACAACATTTGGTGCATGGGCTGGGAAACTTTTCACTTTGAGGAGACAAGTCCCATTTGGGACTACTCCGAGGCCTTGCAACTTGAATCTTCTAGCAGGGGAAGGTGCCTCGCCCTTCTGGAAGGATTCTGCTTCTCAACACCTGGACCTTTCATCTTAGCAGGTAGTGGACATCAGCAGGGGAACTGAGCACTCAGGTGAGGAGAAACCCACCCGGCAGGGTGGCACAGGGGGCCTGATCACCCCCCTGGGAGGGACTAGAAGGAGTGGGGACCCACAGGAGCCTGGAATAGGCAGGTGGCGATTGCTTGGTACACAGGTCGATGAGCATGTTAGGGCTTAGGAAGGGAATTTGTGAAGGTCATTTAGGAGGTGTGTCCACGCCGTCTCAGGGAAAATTATTACCAAACGATCGCCAGGGGATATTTAGGAGAGAAAACTGGTCCGTGTATGCTCGTATTCTGCCCTCCCCCAGGAGGTGTCCCGTCTGCTGTGAAATTCTTGACCCCCTCGAAATTGTTAGGCTAGAAGGAGGGAGATACATAAGTGAGTATGAATTGGCTTTTCCGGAGATGGCCTGGGACATGGGATATTTAACCCATCTGTGTTTTCATCCACACCTGATCAAGCCCACCAAGGCAGAATGGACTTTAAGGGAAAAGCAGTCTTGGATCACGTGGTGTTCTGGTTCAGCCGTGCTGACCATCACGTGAAGACGCGCCGATCCCCCTTCTCCCTCTGGGATCTGGCAGGATTTGGACGAGGATGACCTGTCCCTCCCCCATACTGGATGATGATGTGCCCACTGCCCAGTGCTCCACCAGGACCAGAGGCTGCCTTAATGCCCGATTCAGGGCCAGGTGAAGTTCCTGCAGCAGCTGCAGCTCCTCTGCCAGCTCTCCTGGAGGTCGTAGAGCCGCCACTTCGGCATGCTCCAATCCCGGTGGCAGAAGCCTCTGGCCAACACTTCCAGGATCCGGCTCCAGTTGAACTGCCCAAGCTATACCCACCTCTCCTGGTGAGTACTGGCAGGAAGGGGAAAGGAGACACCAGAATCAAACAGAGGCTGCGCTCTGCTAAGGAGCCAGAAAAAAGGGCCCCACTACAAATGCCCCTCAGAGAGTTACAGCAGCCTTCAGTTCAGGGGACAGACGGCCACCACCATCAGCCCCCCCGTAGCCTATTATTACCAGATTAGTCTAATGGAGACTATGTTTCGAACCCACCGCCCTACATGGGATGACATAATGCAACTACTAGTCTCTCTCTTCAACACTGAGGAAAGAAAATGGTTAAAAGAAATGGCACCTGAGGGTACCGCAAAACTGCAGCGGTGGGCAGAACTAGCCACCCCCGATGAGAGGCCCAACTGAGACTGTAACACAGAGGAAGGGAGGGGCCTGGAGAGACACCCGGCGGCTATTTTACAAGGCCTCACGAGGGGGCCCCGGAAACCTATGAGTATGACAGAACCCTCCGAAGTGATTCTAAGAGAAAGTGCATCACCATCTGAGTTCTACCAAAGCCTGTGGGAGGCCTATAGACTTTATACACCAATAGATCCAGAGGCTGCTGGGTCTCAGATGGTGATTAAATGCAGCCTTTGTGTCTCAAGCCTACCCCAAAAATGTCAGATGGGGGGACACCAAGGGACTCATGAATTTTTATACATCCCGGATTACTCATACTAGAGACTGTTATGTGAGAACCCCCATGTTACTATTGAGCCTTGTCAGGCCCTGAATCCAGCCGCTCTCCTTCCTGTGGGAGAAGGTGGGCCCTCACATGACTGCAAGGAAATCCGAGAAGTTTATGCCAGCAGACCTGACTTGAGATAGCAGCCGATCCCGGACTCAGATTGGGTCCTGTCCACCAATGGCACCAGCCTGGTGAGACAAGGACAGTGACTGTCGGGATATGCAGTGGTCAGGGGAGAAACCATCGCTGAGGCCAGCTCTCTGCCATCACACTGGTCTCCTCAACAGGCCGAGCTATATGCTCTAATCCAGGCCCTCCAGCTGTCAAAAGGACAGAATCTCAGAACTGCACTGCCTGCTCACAGGTTAATGCTGTCTCTCGGCACTGACAAAAACCTCCGGGGATTCAGCTGAAAGACCCGCTGCCCTTTGAACACCTGGGAGTGGACTTCACTGAAATGAAACCTAACCGACACTACCGTTACCTGCTGGCCATGGTATGTACGTTCTCAGGATGGGTAGAAGCTTTTCCTACCCGGACTGAAAGAACATCAGAAGTAGCCCGGCGCCTGCTTAGGGAAATAGTTCCCAGATTTGGACTTCCTACCAACATTGGTCCAGACAATGGCCTGGCTTTCGTAGCTGATTTAGTACAACAAGTAAGCAAAACTTTAAACATCAAATGGAAGCGGCACCCTGCATATAGGCCCAGAGTTCTGAGGTGGTGGAATAAACCAACTGGACACTTAAAGAGACTCTCCAAGTAGATCATAGAGACTAACTGCTCCTGGGTGGACTTGCTTCCGACGGCTCTGCTCAGACTCAGGATGACCCCACGGTCCCAAGGCTATTCTCCATACAAAATTGTGCATGAGAGGCCCTCTCCCATAATAAAACAGGTGTCAACAAATTTGCCTCAGGTAAGGGGGGATAGGATTTCGCAGCAGATGGAGCAACTGGGTAAGGTAATAAATCGGGTAACTAAGTTTGTACAAGAAAGGGTGCCATTCCCCCTTGGGGAACAGATTCATGAGTTTACTCTTGGTGACCAAGAATGGGTCAAAGATTGAAAACATGATTTACCAGCCCCTCGGTGAAAGGGCCCTTATACTGTTTTTCTAACTACTCCTATTGGGGTATGACCACAAGCCTATTGATAATTGTCCACTGCTAACTACCTAGGCTTAAGACATATGAATCACGGGTTAACTTTGTATTTTTTTTTTCCTTTGTTCAGACTAGTTTCAGGGAACCTTATACACTTAGGGTATATAAGGTTTTCACAAAAACTGGTCGGGGTCCTTGGCTAAGACGAGACTCTGCCTTGGGCCTGCCGTGTAATAAACTGCACTCCACTATCTACATTGTCCTTCTGAGTGAGTTTGTTTCCCAGAACGCGTGGCTACAACAGTAGGAGAACAGAAGAGGTGTTTCTAACCCTGGGTGATGGTTCTGGTTCATCACAGTTGCAGTAACACCGACAAATCTTTCCTCGCTGTGCGCCCTCTTCATTTTGACCAAACAGGGTATAAATTTCTTCTTCTGTAAGAGGCACCTTTACCATTTCAATCTGAAAGACATATGCTGGGCCTAAGTCAAGTGGTGCGTGGGGGAGGGGAGAACACTCTGGGACCGAGAGGGAAGCAGTGGGCAGAAGCAGGACAGCCCTCACCTCCTCCAACACCTTGCGCTTGAGGTAGTGAACATTGACACAGGTGATGGCATTGCAGCACTGGAAGATCTTCACCCCTGGAATGTTTATAACCTGCAAGACAAATAAATGTACACTTGAGGGCAATTTTTCAGCTCTTTTATGGAGTAAGGGGAAAAAAAATCCTTAGAACATCCTGGAGAATCTGTGTTCTTTATAAGCACCAAGAACTAACAAATTCCTCCCTCTGGTTTTCACCCCCTGCTTTCTTCTTTTCGCCTCTTATTTCTTCACACCTCTCTTTCTTGGCCCTCCTCCCTCTGAAGTACATTTTAAAATTATCCTTAACTGGCTGCATCACTTTCCCCGCCTTTGTAAATGCATATCTGCAGTGCAGCAGAGAGGGAACAAAGGAGCTTAGGTTTTTCTTTTTTTGGTAGAAAAACTAAGCAGCAGGCCTAGGAGTTGGACTCATTTGGGCAAACGAGTGGGACTCATTTGGATTCTTACCTCCCGATAGTCTTGGAAGCTTCTATAAATATTGGTGTTAGCGATCTGACCCAAGAGGAGAATCTTAGTTCTGTAAGGAAATGCATTTGCCTTTAGGTCATAGTTGCCTCACCTTGACATGGCCCACCTCCTATTACCCCAGACAAAGTACCTGTGTGACTGAACAGTGATGATGAAGAAGGCAAAAGTTACTGCAACCACTAGTCCAACGTCCAGTCCCAGTAAAATTGCAGACATGAACGTCACGATCCAAATGAGCTTATGGAGAAGAGGAAGAAGGAGAAAGGGAGACCGTGATCACAGGCAGACCTGAGAGTCACAGGTCCTCTTCCTCAGTTCACCCGTACCCTTTCTCTCCCAGCACCGAGGATGCAGAGGACAAATTCCACAGCCACGTGGACTGATGCTGTCACAAATGATTGGGCCCCAGGGCTGCCTAGCAATTCTTTTATGCATTCTTGGTCACATCTCTCTTGGGTTTTCTGTTAAAACGTCAGTTTCCGCTTGTGAAAAATTGGGGTAATAATATCTGCTGTATAGAATTTACTGAGATTAGAAATACTGTTTGGAAAGCAACCCAGAACACTCACCAAATTACTGGTTGCTATTTTAAGACCCATGATAGTCATTAGGAATCTTTAACATCCTTTTCAAGCCCCTATCCCACCACCTACTGCATCTCTCAGCAGGTGATTTGACTTTCCTTTTCATAAAGAAGATAGGCTGAGGGGGAGGGATAAATTGGAAGGTTGGGACTGACATTTATAGGTTACTGTGTATATGGGGAAAGAATTTTTTTAAAAAAGGAGTGGATATATGTTTATGTATAATTGATTCACTTTGCTGTACACCTGAAACTAGCACAACGTTGTGAATCAACTCTGCCCCAGTAAAATTTTTTTAAAAAAAAAGAAGATGGGTTGAAACTCCCTTAACTGTTTTCTCCATCTGCCATTTGTTTGTTAGCATCTGCACTCAGCCTTCCCCTGTTCTCTCCAGGGCTGCTGGAGGTGCTGTCTCCACTCCAAAGACTAGAAGCTCTAACTGTACACTGGACCACATTCCCCTCTTAACTTCTCAGGGACCTGGATCCAAAAATGATCTCTTTCCTCTTCTGGGTCCTCCTCCTCTCATTGCATCGTCATCCCCTATCTCTCATTTCTTGCTATTTCCCCTATACGTCGTCTAGTTTTCTTCTCTAGAGAAAAGGGGAGCACTCCATCAGTTACTCTTCCTGGCAAGACGCCCTCTTCTCTCGTTAGGATTTGTTTCCCCTCTCCTGGAATGTAGTTCTATTAACAGGATTAAAAGTCATTCAAATATGCCATGTATGATGAACCCTTTTTACTAGATCTGTGTGTAACTGCAGCTGCTTAATTACTTGTTTTATCGAACTTCATATAGTTGGAATGGGGTCTCAGTATTTCTGTGCACCAAATAACCTTGACTCCCGTTTTTTGAGCAACAGCAGAGATGCATCAGATGGTGGGTTCATGTTGATCACTTTCATTTGTTCCCTTCCTCTCTCTGCAGCTTCCCCTCCATCCTTCCCAACCTCCCCAGTGCATCTACACTCACACAGTCATACTGGTTCTGCTTCCACAGACTGGGTAGGGTGTAAACAGCTTCAAGGTAGGGTACGACATTACTCAGGATAATACCAGCCACTATAGCCTGTGGAGAAAAAAATAAACCCTGCTTCATTTCCCCTTCAGGGGTAAAGCTTCCAAATTTCCACAAAGGAACCACAGAGACTTGGTCAGCCTTGCCACACAGAAGTATTCTGCACTAATATTTCATACAAATACCAGGTCTGTGCTGCAACTCACTGTCCAATCAAATAAGTATTCTCCACATTTGTCTCTGCTCACCTTTATAATTTGTCAAACACACAAGACATGGTAAGGCCATGTGACTCATTTGGCCAGTAACAGCTCTCAAAATCCCCTTTTATTTTAGAGTTTTTGAATGTGGGCCATTTTAAAAATCTTTATTGACTTTGTTACAATATTGCTTCTGTTTTATGTTTTGGTTTTTCATGGCTGCAAGACATGTGGAATCTTAGCTCCCTCACCAGGGATTGAACTCATACCCCCCGGGTTGGAAGGCGAAGTTTTAACCACTGGACCACAAGGGAAGTCCCCACATGCCCCTTTTAGGTTCAGATCACTGGTTACTTACACAGACAGTGAGTGGAAGAGTAGCCACAAGTTATGATCATCTAGTCCCTTCTGTTTCCTGTTGTCACTTTTGGTGTAAGGATAAGGCAAGACCCATAGGAAGGTGGCACCTTTGGCCATTTGTCCTATTCTATGCCTATTTGATCTTGCTTTGTCTAGTTTGCTTGACATAACCTATGTGACTGATGTTGCTTAGAAACCATTCTCAGATGGGATGACAAATAAAGGGAATTTCCACTCACAGAAATTCTGAAATAGTTTCCATTTGGTGTTGTTTTTTTATTCAAAGCCTCATCATGACGTACTGCGATTATTTCAACGGTGAGATCCCACTGTTTTGGTCCATCAGATTAAATTAGCAAATTTAAAACACTGAGGACATTCCATTAAAAATGAAAAATAATTTGGCAATATATTAAGAAATGCTATGGTTTCCCAGGAGGGCGTTAGTGGTAAAGAACCTGCCTGTCAACGCAGGAGACTTAAAATATGCAGATTTGATCCCTGGGTTGGGAAGATCCCCTGGAGAAGGGCATGGCAACCCATTCCAGTATTTATGCCTGGAGAAGCCCATGGACAGAGGAGCCTGGCAGGCTACAGTTCATAGCGTTGCAAAGACTTGGACATGACTGAAGTGACTGAGCAAGAAATACTGATTGATATGCTTTCATACAGAACTTTCGTTTTCCCCTTAGAAATCTATCCTAAATATAGAAAAGGGCAAATGTACAAAATTGCTCATTGTTGTGTTATTTATAATAAAAAAAACTCAGATAACCAAATTTAAAATGATTAATAAGTGATAGTAAGAGTATCACATTATATATGAAATTAACAAGAATACCAGATTGTGTGTATAGTTAGATTACAATTACACAAAGCAAAGGCTGCTTCCCTGGTGGCTCAGTGGTAAAGAATCTGCCTGCCAATGCAGGATACGGGGTTCAATCCTTGTGGTCGGGAAGATCCCCTGGAGAAGGAAATGGCAACCCACTCCAATATTCTTGTCTGGGAAATCCCATGGACAGAAGAGCCTGGCAGGCTACAGTTCATGGGTTGCAAAGAGTCAGACACGATTTAGTGACTAAACAACAATAGCATACAAAGTAAATACTATCTGTTTATAGAGAATAATATTGGTTAGGTATATGCCAAAATGTTAATAGTGGTTTATTTGTGATTGTGGCTTCAGGGACTGCCACCTCAGTGTGTGACCAATCTATCTAAAAAATAGATTTTTATCTATCATGAATTTTCCCAAGTTTAAAAAGTAAGCATGTCTCCTTTTATAATGGAAAGACAGTGTCTTAAAAATAAGAAAATGAAGATCAGTATTCATAGGGGTATAAAATCATCAGGGCCTCAAAATAGAATCTAACATACTTTAAGAAACATTTCTCATCCTTTTCCTAGCCATCCAGCCAATTAGAACTGATCCCACTCTGGGAAGTGGCTTGGATACAGGCTTACTCTGGTTTTCTGAGGTTACTCAGTAACCAGTTGGATGCAACAAGTCAGTAGAGGGGGGAGGAACAAAAATGAAGTCAGCAGAAATTACTTGTTTTCCAGCTTCATCTTCTTACCAGTCAAGAATCTCCCCAAATTTCTGCAATTAGCAGGGAGATGTGGAAGGAAAGATAAGAAATTCAACTTCAACTTTTACAAGACTTTTGGCTTGAGGTATGAAGTATGACGAGGTATCTCAGTGGTAAAGAATCCACCTGCCAATGCAGGAGACACTGGAGACGTGAGTTTGATACCTGGGTCAGGAAGATTCCCTGGAGGAGGAAATGGCAACCGTTCCAGTATTCTTGCCTGGGGAATTCCATGGACAGAGGAGCCTGGTGGGCTACAGTTCATGGGGTCACAAAGAGTCGAACAGGACTGAAAGACTGAGCACATACACAGAGTATGACAGAGAAACAAATATTTTTCATGAAATATACAATAAAATTTTTACACTTCTGAATATTAAGATAAAACATGCTCATGTGCAAAGAAGAATTGAATTTATATATATTTTCCATCAAACAAGAGATAACATTTTGGTATAGCCTATGTAATTTTTTTTCCACACAAAATTGGAACAATATTGAATACACTATTTGTATTGCATTAAAAAAATGTATATTGGGTCCCTTGCTCAATAGTTGAGATCCTTGCCAGGATGCTCTACCAATTACTCTCTCAAGAATTTTGCAACAAACTACCCATAGTCGTTCAAAGAAGGAAGGATAGGTGCTTCCTGGAGGGGTGGAATGGGAGGGGAAGCTCAACAGGGAAGGGACAAATGTATACGTATAGCTGATTCACGATGTTGTACTGCAGAAACTAACAGAACATTGTGAAGCAATTATACTCCAATAAAAACAGGCAGGAATCATTCATAGTTTAATCCTCATAGAGAGCCCTGGTTATAGAAATTCAGTTATTCCACTGATCAGATTGTGTTCGCATTTTCTCACCCAGCAACATCCTAACTAGATGATGTAAAAATAATGTGCCAGAAGATGGTTGGCCAAAAACAAGGGCTGTTCTATCCTCAACATATTTATAGTAAGGAAGGGCTTACCTTTTTTTATCACTGTGCATGCATGCATGTGTGCTCAGTCATGTGTGACTTTGGAACCCCACTGAAACCCACCTCTGTAACATGGACTGTAACCCACCTCTGTCCATGGGATTTTCGAGGCAAGGATACCGGAGTGGGTTGCAATCTCCTTCTCCAGGGGATCTTCCCAAGCCAGGGATTGATCCCATATCTCCTGCATCTCCTGCCTTGGCAGGAAGATTCTTTACCACTGAACCATCTGGGAATCCTCACTTTTATCACTACCCTGCAGTGAATTCGGACAGATTTTTGTTTGAGATTTTTTTAAAAAATTCTGATTCTTCACGCTATAAAGGAAAAATTATCACTGTCCAAAGTAAATTAGTGAGTGGCCCACCGAAAATAGACTCCCAAGAGTTATAGCTCGAAAGATGCTGCATAAGCTACATTCTGGAGATGACTTCTGCTGGGAATCAGAGGACAGCTTGTGTGATAAACACAAGCTTAATCCCACCCACCATGCATATATTTCATGGCTGGTTTCCAAGATCCCTGAATCACAAGAACCAAAGGCAGCAACAGCCTTAAGATGGTCCTGTTCTACTGAAACGTGATATTCACCAGGTGGAATTGTTGTTTAGTTGCTAAGTCGTGTCCAACTCTTTTGTAACCCCATGGACTGTAGCTTGACAGGCTCCTCTGTCCATGGGATTTCTCAGGCAAGAATATTGGGCTGGAGTGGAGTGTCTTTTCCTTCTCCAGGGCATCTTCCTGACTCAGGGATTGAACCTGCGTCTCCTGCTTGGCAGGCGAATTCTTTACCACTGAACCACCAGGGAAGTCCCAAACATGTTCAAAAGGATGGGTATAATATTTACAACCACTCCAGCTTAGGGACTGCTACATCAGTGGGTAACCAAGCTGCTGCACCAGGAATAAAATCTCCTCCTTTGCTGCTGCTGCTTAGTTGCTTCAGTCATGTCCAACTCTGTGCAACCCTATGGACTATAGCCTGCAAGGTTCCTCTGTCCATGTGATTCTCCAGGCAAGAGTACTGGAGTGGGTTGCCATGCCCTTCCTTCAGGGGATCTTCCCAAACCAGGGATTGAACCTAGTTCTCCTGAATTGCAGGCAGATTCTTCACCACTGAGCCACCAGGGAAGCCCTACCTCCCCACCTTAGTACTATCTAAAAATGACTAAAGGGAACACAGAGGAAATTTAAAAAGAAATCACGGACACTGGGCATTGACCTATACTGTAACTTAGGACAAATTGATTACAGTCAGTAATTAATGCAACTGGCATCTCTAAATGTAAAGTCATCATTCATTTCACACAAAGGGAAGAAATGGCATGTAAGTACATAGAGGCATTCTAGCTGAATACAGAATTAAAACTCAATTTTTAGTGTTGTGAACTGACCAAAAGGCAGCGGTAGGGGGATTGAGTTCACATGAATGCAGAACAAGGACTTCTGGAAACTGTTTAGGAAAACAGATGGCATGAATGCACAATGAGTTTCCAAGCCTGTGTTGGTAATGGGCGTTCTGGCATCTGAGGTCTATTTTGGTCATATTTAACTGAATCCTTACTTCTAAAAGCTTACTTTATAGCTAAAGCAATTTTTTAAAAAGATTAATGAGGATGAGAAGAATCACAATTGCTTCTTGAGTGCTTATTATTAGCTCAAAACTGTTCTCTCTACATTATACATGTTATCATGTTTAACTCCTAGTCCTGTGAGGTGCTTAGTCACTCAGTCGTGTCCAACTCTTTGTGATCCTGTCCATGGGGATTCTCCAGGCAAGAATACTAGAGTGTTGAGGTTTGACAGAAAACAACAAAATTCTGTAAAGCAATTATCCTTCAATTAAAAAATAAATAAATAAATAAAAGAATACTGGAGTGGGTTGCTATGCCCTCCTCCAGGGATCCTCCTAACCCACAGATCAAACCCAGGTCTCCTGCATTGGAGGTAGATTCTTTACCGTCTGAGCCACCAGGGAAATCCTGTATGGTAGAGGCAGTTATTTTAAAGGAAAGGATCCAGAAATAGCTTGGGGCAACCACTGGAGATGAGCAGAATGCAGTTCCCCTCAGAGATGCCCCCACCAAGATGTGATCTGACTCAGGCATCTGGTCAGTTCTACTTACGTTTGGCAGTTTGTAGAAAAAGTGTGCCATCTTCATCATCAGGAGCAACATGAGGCCTGCGCCTACCAGAGAGGCAAACTGAGGAGACAGAGCCAGTTGGAGAGAGACCATCAGGAATGGACTGGTCCCTGTCTGCAACTGAGGCCTGCTTGGTGACAAGCATGTCATTTTTGTTTTCTTCTTAAAAGGGGCTTAGTATGTATAACCATCTAACGTAAGTGCGTTTTCGGTGAACTGACATTGTCAGTTCCTGTCAAAATGCTCAACACATACCATGTACTCAATAAATACTTATTGACTGAACGTATGAAGGTTTCCTGAAAAGTTCCAGATGGTCTTGTATATCTGAATCTTTCTTGCCATAGCTCTGTGCTGTGAATCTGAAGCCTCCTAAAATCCAGCCTTCACTTCCTCCGAACTTTAACCTTCTTTGAATAGTTTTGAAAAGCCCTGGCAGACCCATCGCTGCCAGCCCTAAAATGCCAACTGCTCCACCTCGCTCTTTGGGGTTTGGATAACTTCCCATCTAACAGCTTCAGCGGTGCTTCATCTTAATACCGTGATATTCACTTTTGATCTTCCTACTTTTGTTTCTCTCTGCCTCAATGCCATCAAAAAAAAAAAACAGAAAGGTAATGAACATGAGTCAGGGCTGTTGATAGCAGCTCTGGATCCTGTTCCAGCTGGGCTGACTCCTCTGGGTTCGTACTACTTGGGAAACAGTGATTCAGATTGTCAAATACAGGTAGAAAGCTAAAAAACATAGTTCCTTTTATAATCTTAAGGCTCTCTGGACATAATCGTGAACTCATTATATCCTCTGTTGATAAACTTCCACTGGTTAAGTCCCTACTTAAACAGAAAAAATCATTCAAAGCAGTGTCATTTCCCATGGTGATAAGGGTGGAGGGGGGGATAAAACTGTAGTCACAAATCAAAACAATAGCATATACTAGCGCAAACAAGCAACTTTAAACCTAAACCATTAAATGACCATGTGGCAATGATTGTCTCATTTTTTTTCTCTTTTTTATTAGGTATGAAAAAGATGTCCTACTGGGTTCTCTCTCACTGCTCACTGCTATTTGCCATAAAAACATGTCACTGAAAATAACTGCAATGAAATCAATGTCCTGCTTCCTTTTTTCCCCACCCCAACTGATACACAGCTATGGGACCAACCCAATGTGGAACAGTTGAACCCTGAGAGAAGAATGTAGGCAGAAGGATTCAGGAAAATGGATCACTGTAACCGAAACTCAGGAAGTTCTCGTGGCAAACATTTTATACACTGTGGAAGTGAAAAAGGTAACCGAAGCCATAAGCTCCTCCAGCCAGTGTCCATCTCAGCCTGTTGCCACGCTGAATTTTAGGGTCTGGCTTCAGGTGGTCTTGCACTATAGGAAGAAACTGCTTTACTGAGCACAGGAAAACATATCAGGACTTCTCCTTCCTACTACTCCTTTCCTCCAAAGTTCTTTGGATTACTTTTAAGGGAACAAAGACATACAGACACCAAAATTAGCTGTATAAAAACCTCCCAGAATATTGGAAATAAAAGCAAAAATAAACAAATGGGACCTAATTAAAATCAAAAGCTTCTGCACAGCAAAGGAAACTCTAAGCAAGGTGAGAAGACAACCTTCAGAATGGGAGACAATAATAGCAAATGAAGCAACTGATAAAGGATTAATCTCCAAATTATACAAGCAGCTCCTGCAGCTTAATTCCAGAAAACTAAGTGACCCAATCAAAAAATGGGCCAAAGAACTAAACAGACATTTCTCCAAAGAAGACATAAAGATGGCTAATAAACACATGAAAAAATGCTCAACATCCCTCATCATCAGAGAAATGCAAATCAAAACCACAATGAGATACCATTTCACACCAGTCAGAATGGCTGCTATCCAAAAGTCTACATGCAATAAGTGCTGGAGAGGGTGTGGAGAGAAGGGAACCCTCTTACACTGTTGGTGGGAATGCAAATTAGTACAGCCACTATGGAGAACAGTGTGGAGATTCCTCAGAAAACTGGAAATAGAACTGCCATATGATCCAGCGATCGCACTCCTGGGCATACACACCGAGGAAACCAGAATTGAAAGAGACACATGTACTCCAATGTTCATTGCAGCACTGTTTATTATAGCCAGGACATGGAAGCAACCTAGATGTCCATCTGCAGATGAATGGATAAGAAAGCTTTGGTACATATACACAATGGAGTATTTCTCAGCCATCAAAAAGAATGCATTTAAATCAGTTTTAATGAGGTGGATGAAATTGGAGCCAATTATACAGAGTGAAGTAAGCCAGAAAGAAGAACATCAATACCGTATATTAACGCATATATATGGAATTTAGAAAAATGGTAACCTAAGTCCATTCTAAAGGAGATCAATCCTGGATGTTCATTGGAGGGACTGATGCTAAAGCTGAAACTCCAATACTTTGGCCACCTCATGAGACGAGTTGACTCACTGGAAAAGACTCTGATGCTGGGAAAGGTTGGGGGCGGGAGGAGAAGGGGACGACGGAGAATGAGATGGCTGGATGGCATCACCGACTCTGTGGACATGAGTTTGAGTGTACTCCGGGAGTTGGTGATGGACAGGGAGGCCTGGCGTGCTGTGATTCATGGGGTCGCGGAGAGTCGGACACGACTGAGCGACTGAACTGAACTGAACTGAACTGAAACCCTGTATAAGAGACTGCAAAAGAGACATAGGCATTTAGAACAGTCTTTGGGACTCTGTGGGAGAGGGTGAAGGTGGAATGATTGGAGAGAATGGAATTGTAGCATGTATATTATCATAAATGACCAGTCCAGGTTCGACGCATAAATTTTCCTCTGTTCATTTCTTTGCATTTGTGCTTTTTTAATAAAATTCTTTTTTAGAAATAAAAAAAAAAACAAAACCTAGTTTAAAATGATAATAAACCAAACACTGAAATCCCATACATCTGGCTGCTCAGGGAGGCCTGCCAATAATTGTCTGTCCCCCATGGCTGCTTCCCTGATAGCTCAGCTGGTAAAGAATCTGCCTGCAATGCAGGAGACCTGGGTTCGATCCTGGGTTGGGAAGATCCTCTGGAGAAGCGAATGGCTACCCACTACAGTATTCTGGCCTGGAGAATTCCATGGACTGCACAGTCCATGGGGTCGCAAAGAGTCAGACACGACTGAGTGACTTTCACTTTCACTTTCTTTCACTTTCATGGCTGCACACTAGAGGAGTGGGCTTTGGGATCAGAGGGTCATCCTTGGTGGCATTGTGCCTTAGGCGGATGCATGGTGATTCCCAGAATCCCAGACTCAGTGCATGAACGGGGCCTAGAGGCAGCAAGCATATATTAATACAACTTGGCATCTCACACATGTTTTGCTTTTCTGCTCTGATTTGCCATGACTTTTTCAGGCTTTCTTGAACCAAGATTGAATCTACCTTCTTCCTGGGGACTCAACACAATGCGAGTTCTCATAAAGCACAGCCACTAGTGACATGAAGAGCCTCAGACAACAACTACTCCACAAGCAGTGGATAGAACATTACCATACACCAACCAGCACACTAGGGACCTGGGGTAGAAGCTCTGTTGTCATCCAGTTTAATTCTCACAACTGAAAGGTTCTCCTTATCTCCATTTTACAGATGAGGACTAGAGCCCCAGAAAATGAAAGTAACTTCCCAAGGTCACACATCGAGGAACTATGGAGTCAGCTTTCAATCCACCTGACCAACGGACTCCAAAACCCGGGCTCTCTGCACTGCCCCATCTGCTTTCTCTAAAGACAAATGCAACTCATTTCCTTTTGTGATGATTTATTTCTTTTCTTTTGTCAAAATAATAACTCATTTTTAAAAGCAGTTCAAATGGGAGTGAAGTAAGTCAGGAAGAGAAAAACAAATGCATAAATGCGTAATCTAGAAAAATGGTACAGATGAGCCTATTTGCAGGGCAGGAATAAAGACACACACATAGAGAATGGACACGTATGTGGACACAGACCCGGAAGAGGAGGGTGGGATGAATTGGGAGAGTAGGACTGACATATGATATATACATACTGGATGTAAAATAGTTAGTGGGGAACTGCTCTGTAGCACAGGGAGCTTGGCTCGGTGCTTTGTGATGACCTGGGGTTAGGGAGGGGATTGGGGACGATCCAAGAGGGAGGGGTTTGTGTATACATAAAACAGATTCATGACAGTACAGCAGAAACTAACACAATATTGTAAAGCTCCAACTTAAAAAAAAAAAAAAGGAATAGGGTAAAGCAGTTCTGGTAGCCTGGGGACAAGGCAAGAAGGCTCATCTTTGGAAAGCAGGGAACAAGGAAAGGAACACAATCATAGAGAAGAGGGAAGCACAGGGTCAGAACTGGATCAGCTAGAAGAGTGAGAACAGTTCGGCTGGCCTGCCATCACTCAAGGTTCAGGCCAGGGCTGGAAGGGCTGATAGGTTTTGCTGCAACCAATGAAGACAAGTTTCTCAACAGGGAGAAATTAAAGTGAAATCCAGAAGCATTTTGCACAGTGTTTATGTATGTCAGACATACAAACACACACATATACATTAAGTGGCTCTTGGTGGCCGGTCATGTCAAATAGGTTCAGAGCCAGCCACCGAGCTTCTCTTTCCTGCAGTCCTGGGGAGCTTTGAAAAAATGAGGGTGTTCTCAGGCAGGCTGAATTTGAAAGTCCCCAGAGGAGAAGGGGAGAGAGAAGAACCCCTGCTAGGGGATGAAGAAAGCTGAGTGAGTCCAGATCAGAAACTCGGATTGGAGGTGGGGAAGCTCAAATGTGGAGGGTCAGGGGCCAGGGGCATTCTCTGCTTGAACTGGCGATTTGCCCTGGGCAAGTCGGGGTCTTGGGGAAGAGCTTATCAGCATCCTGAGGGACATGCTTCCCTGTGAAGGGTCACTGCACCACAGAGAGAGATGTCTTTGGCAGGGGAGAACGAAGCCACAGCAGAAAACAGAATGAGAGTCACTTTGCCCAACAGGCTAAAGGCAACTCCAAAGCTGGACTAAAGCCTACCTTCCTTCCCTCTATCTATACGTATTCTAAACCTCTTATGGGGATCCAGAAAAGCCCCACTTCCTCCATCGTTCTTCTTCCTGAAATATTTGTGGCACTTTAACATTTATTGCATTTATTCTGTTCTTAATTTTACTTGCACTGATTGATTTTTTTCTGACCATGTGCATCTTTTCTCCCCAAATTTGTTATCCTTGTATACTAAATAAACAAAGTGTGTGGTCATAAGTTAAAGGGAAGTGATGTCTGGAAAAGCAATTTCCACATTTTTTCTTATCATAAAATCCTCTTATTTTGACTTCACTTGCATAGAACATCATTGTTTTTTAACAAAACTCATCTTCCTTCTCTGATCAAAGTAGTGCTGAAGAGCTACCCCTTAAAGGCCAGCGTGCTTGGTAGAAGCTCTCTGACAACAAAACTCAGTCCACATAAAATCATACAGTCTTACTACAGACCCACGCTCCACCACTACCAGTCTTCTTTTATTAGCTTTCACCTGATATTTCACCCATAAACTGTGACACTTTCTCTCTCCCCATTCGAGTTTTGTGTCCATTCTTCTGACACTTTATTTTTTTAAGAATTTTCTTAATGTGGTCCATTTATAAAGTCTTTATTGAATTTGTTACAATATTGCTTCTGCTTTACGTTCTGGTTTTTTGGCCCCAAGATATGTGTGGGATTTTAGCTTCCCAACCAGAGACTGATCCCACACCCCCTGCATTGGAAGGCAAAGTCTCAACCGCTGGACCACCAGGGAAGCCCCTGATCACAGCGATACCTCCCCCTACTGTGCTGCTGTGGCTCCAGCTCGTCTTCGGCTTCTGCTTCTCTGCCTCCTGAACCCTGACTCAGTCCGTGGGCTTATTCCAGGTTCCATTCTGATAGTTCTTTGACGCTTATTCATGCTACTCAACTGAGATGGGAGACCTCTCAGGTTGTAAACTGTAACTTTTATCTGGTCAGTCTAAAACGCATGAATACTGGACTTAGAAAATCTCATGCCGGAAAACTAGACAGAGAGCTTACCTTTAAAACTTTGCCACCATTCTTCTTTCCCTCTTCCCTTCCATATATCCGTATATTTAGTTTACTAATTCAGGATACCTGAAGAGGATCTGGCCTAGACAATTTTCTCTTACACAAAGGCAGAATGAACGTAAATTCCCTAAGCTCACCTAGGCAAAGACTAGAGTCTCCTGTCATGTCCTTTGAGGAGTTAGAAAAGTTTCTAGTCCTGCTGTCAGAAAGGCGAGAGTTGTCTTATTACTTTCACAGACTAGGACTGAGAATATACCTCCCCATAGAAAAAAATGTTGATAGGTGATAGTTGGTTTACCTGAAATATTATCTTTTAGCTTTGTTACATGGAAAGTAGCTTCTTGTAGGCTAATATATAGAAGCCTTTAACAATAATATTTGTACAGAAAATGATCTTCAAATTCCTCACTGACAGCTTTCAAGACAAAAGCTAAGCAAGAATTAAGCCAAGCATGAGATCCAGCAAGCATAATACAAATCCCTCCCAACAAGCATAACTGTAAAACAGCAATATGGTTAAACTAATACATAATACCCTTCTGTGATATACATATAAATAGATATAATTATCTCTGTATATTAGAGATCAAATTCTATTCCACACACCTGTTGTCTTCCTCCAGTTTTATCCTGGATAATGGTCCTGGCAACGGCACCAGTAAACACGTAAGATCTGAAAAATGAACTGACGACATTGCAAAGGCCAATGGCTATTAAATCCTGTAAAGAAATAGCAAAAACTTTAGGCCCACTATTTGTTGAAGAAGGCTGACTTGAGTTTGCACTAAAGTTACACTGTTCAGTTCAGTTCAGTTCAGTTGCTCAGTCGTGTCTGACTCTCTGCGACCCCATGAATCACAGCACACCAGGCCTCCCTATCCATCACCAACTCCCTGAGTTCACCCAAACTCATGTCCACAGAGTCGGTGATACCATCCAGCCATCTCATTCTCGGTCATCCCCTTCTCCTCCCGCCCCCAACCTTTCCCAGCATCAGAGTCTTTTCCAGTGAGTCAACTCGTCGCATGAGTTGGCCAAAGTATTGCAGTTTCAGCTTTAGCATCAGTCCTTCCAATGAACACCCAGGATCGATCTCCCTTAGAATGGACTGGTTGGATCTCCTTGCGGTACAAGGGACTCTCAAGAGTCTTCTCCAGCACCACAGTTCAAAAGCATCAATTCTTCGGCGCTCAGCTTTCCTCACAGTCCAACTCTCACATCCATACATGACCACAGGAAAGACCATAGCCTTGACTAGACGGACCTTTGTTGGCAAAGTAATGTCTCTGCTTGTTATTTCTTGTATATGAAGATAGGGTTGTTTCAGTTCAGTTCAGTTCAGTCGCTCAGTCGTGTCCGACTCTTTGCGACCCCATGAATCACAGCACACCAGGCCTCCCTGTCCATCACCAACTCCCGGAGTTCACTCAAACTCATGTCCATCGAGTTGGCGATGCCATCCAGCCATCTCATTCTCTGTGGTTCCCTTCTCCTTCCGCCCCCAATCCCTCCCAGCATCAGAGTCTTTTCCAGTGAGTCAACTCGTCGCATGAGGTAGCCAAAGTATTGGAGTTTCAGCTTTAGCATCATATTGCTTCAAATAACACCGAAAGATTATTGGAAAGAGCTGAAGAATGGCAAATCTGATTTCTTCACTTTAGCTAAAGATCACAAGGAAAGCCCTTATACAAAGTGAGAAAATGAGACTTTTGCCTTATTATTCTCTTTCACACGATCACTAGGATGACAGAGAGACACAAAGTACTATTTTCTCGCTTCCTTTTATACTATCCTAAAGTCAAACTGGGACACCAATTGAACCTGGGCCTCGGAGTGAAAGCCTGGGATCCTTACCACTAGGTACCAGCCCACGCTAAGGGGCTTGTGCGATCTTAGTTCCCTGACCAGGGATTGAACCTTGGGCCACAGCAGTGAAAGCACCAAGTCCTAACCACTGAACCGTCAGGGAAGTCCCCATGTTTCCTTTTTGATTTCTAGGGAATGGGCCAAACTCAGAATGGTTGGAGACTTTTTTAAAAAAGTAACAATGACTATTTCTGGGAGACCAACTGAATTATGTTATTAGTCTAGTTTTGACATTCCGCTGTATTTCTTGTTGTGCCTTGGTAATGTGGTTGACTTCGGTGGAAAGGAAGATAAAAGGAGAGGAGAGGAACCCTGCCAACTTAACAACATATGCCTCCCTACCCCGTATCTGTTCTAGGGTAACAACATGCATATTAATTCAGGTAGCTTCAGAGTTCAGGATGTTACACTTCTCAAAAACCTTTGTTTAATTATAGCTCAAATAGTGGTCCAAGTGACTCTCTGGTTACAGCCTTCATTTTAGCAGAAGGCTCAGGTTAGAGAACAAAGATTAAAGGGTCCGAGAAAGTAATAGAAAGGCGTGTCCTCTCACCTGGTTGGAATTGACGTCATAGTTATGGAAACTGGCAATCTTCTTGCCCAGAAATATGAGCAAAGAGGAGCTCACTAAAGCTAAGGAGAACGATTCTGCAAGAACTTCAGTAAGATTGCTCATATCTGGCATGACAGGAAACAGGAAGCTGGAATAAAATGGTGGAATTATTCCTAGATAGCAGGAATCATTATGGGCGCCTCCCCCATGCTATTCTTATCATACCTTTATCATCCATATCAAAAGGCCTGACACTTTTTAAACATATTTATTAATTTATTTTTGGCTGCTCTAGGTTATCATTGCTGCACGTGGGCTTTCTCTAGTTGCAGCAAGCGGGAGCTACTCTCTAGTGTGGTGCATGGGCTTCTCATTGTGCGGCTTCCCTTGTTGCAGAACTTAGGAGCTTTAGTAGTTGCAGCTCTCTGGCTCTATAGCACTGGTTTGGTAGTTGTGGCCCATGGGCATAGTTGGCTTGCTACATGTGGGATCTTCCTGAACCAGGATCGAAATGGTATCCCCTGCATTGGTAAGTGGATTTTTTTTTTAACTTTTTATATTATATTGAAGAGAGTGAAGAGTGAAGTTGCTCAGTTGTGTCTGACTCTTTGCGACCCCGTGGACTGTAGCCCGCCAGGCTTCTCTGTCCACAGGATTCTCCAGGCAAGAATACTGGAGTAGGTTGCCATTTCCTTCTCCAGGGGATCTTCCTGACCCAGGGATCGAACCCAGGTTCTTGCGCATTGCAGGCAGACGCTTTAACCTCTGAGCCACCAGGGAAGCCCAAGGTATAGCCAATTAAGGGCTTCCCTGGTGGCTCAATGGTAAAGAATCTGCCTGCCAAGTAAGAGACTTGGGTTGGATTTCTGGGTTGGGAAGATCCCCTGGAGTAGGAAATGGCAGCCCACTCCAGTATTCTTGTCTGGGAAATCCCATGGACAGAGGAGCCTGGCAGGCTACAGCCCATGGAGTGGCAAAGAGTCGGACACGACTGAGAGACTAAACAACAACAAATAGCCCGTTAAGAATGTTGTTATAGTTTCATGTGAACAGCGAAGGGACTCAGCCATACAAGGATTCCCTTCTCCCTCAAGGATTCCCAGATGGCTCAGTGGTAACAAATCCGCCTGCCAATGCAGGAGATGAAGATTTGATCCCTGGGTTGGGAAGATCCCCTGGAATAGGAAATGACAACCCACTCCAGTATTTTTGTCTGGGAAATCCCATGGACAGAGAAGCCTGGTGGGTTACAGTCCATGGGGTCACAGAGTTCGACATGAGTGAGTACTCACGCACTTCTCCCCTATACTGCCCTCCCATCCAGGCTGGCATGCGGATTCTTAACCGGTGGACCACCAGGGAAGTCCCAGGCCTGACCTTTTTTCAAAAAATTAAGAGATAAGAAAAGAAACTGAGGCAGCAGCTTGCCAAAACTGCCAGCAAATCAAGCCAAGTTACAAAAACCATTAAGAGAACATGATGTACTTATCTTCTAGTTTGAGGTTTCTGCTAAGTGCCAGTGGCAACAAATAGAGCAGGCAAACCTACAAAACTTGATGAAAAATGGTTTATTTACACTATTTGAGATCATACCAGTGGGTGAGCAATAGGCAGATATCATATCTAAGATGGTTTAGAGCTAAAACCTCAATGTATTCTCTTCTCAGTTTAGTTCAGTTCAGTCACTCAGTCATGTCCGACTCTTTGCGACCCCATGAATCACAGCACGCCAGGCCTCCCTGTCCATCACCAACTCCTGGAGTTCACTCAAACTCATGTCCATCGAGTTGGTGATGCCCTCCATCCATCTCATTCTCTGTCGTCCCCTTCTCCTCCTGCCCTCAATCTTTTCCAGCATCAGGGTCTTTTCAAATGAGTCAGCTCTTCGCATCAGGTGGCCAAAGTATTGGAGTTTCAGCTTTAGCATCAGTCCTTCCAATGAACACCCAGGACTGACCTCCTTTAGAATGGACTGGTTGGATCTCCTTGCAGTCCAAGGGACTCTCAAGAGTCTTCTCCAACACCACAGTTCAAAAGCATCAATTCTTCGGCGATCAGCTTTCTTCACAGTCCAACTCTCACATCCATACATGACCACGGGAAAAACGATGGCCTTGACTAGACAGACCTTGGTTGGCAAAGTAATGTCTCTATTTTTAATACGCTATCTAGGTTGGTCATAAAAGCGTCTTTTAATTTCATGGCTGCAATCAGCATCTGCAGTGATTTTGGAGTCCCAAAAAATAAAGTCTGACACTGTATCCACTGTTTCCCCATCTATTTCCCATGAAGTGATGGGACCAGATGCCATGATCTTCGTTTTCTGAATGTTGAGCTTCAAGCCAAACTTTTCACTCTCCTCTTTCACTTTCATCAAGAGGCCTTTGAGTTCCTCTTCACTTTCTGCCATAAGGGTGGTGTCATCTGCATAGCTGAATATCTCTGCTGCTGCTAAGTCACTTCAGTCGTGTCCGACTCTGTGTGACCCCATAGACGGAAGCCCACCAGGCTCCCCCGTCCCTGGGATTCTCCAGGCAAGAACACTGGAGTGGGCTGCCATTTCCCTCTCCAATGTGTGAAAGTGGAAAGTGAAAAGTGAAAGTGAAGTCGCTCAGTCGCGTCCGACCCTTAGCGACCCCACGGACTGCAGCCTACCAGGCTCCTCCATCCATGGGATTTTCTAGGCAATAGTACTGGAGTGGCTTGCCATTGCCTTCTCCGGAACATGAACATCTCTAGTCAGACTCAAATCTTTCCAATTATAATTTTAGTCACTGTTCTTTATAAAAATTGTTCTGGTTCTTATCCATTTTTTAAAAAACTGGGCAAAATCCACATAACATGAAATTTACCTTTTTACCCACTTTTAAATCTACAGTTCAGTGATTTTTAAATACATTCATAATATGCAACCATTACCACCATCTACTCCATAGTTCTTTCATCTTGTAAAACTGAAACTCTATACTTATTAATCAATAACTCTCTATTTCCCCCCTCCCTCCAGCCCTGACAAAAAACATCTGACTTTCTGTCTTTATGATTTTGACTACTAAGTACCCCAGATAAGTGGGCTCAAATATAATTGTCTTTTTGTGATTGGCTTATTTCACTTAGAAAAATGCCCTTGAGGTTTATCAATGTTGTAGTTAATGCCAGAATTTCCTTCCTTTTCAAGGCTCAATAATATTCTATTGGATGGATATCACACATTCTGTTTATTTATTCATCCATTGATGGACACTTATTGTTTCTTCAACATTTCAACCATTGTGAGTAGCGCTGTTATGAATATAGGTGCAAAAATATCTCTTCAAGATACTGATCTTGGGGGGAGTATAATTTGGGGGAGGTATATTTCCAGAAGTAGAATTGCTGGGTCATATGGCAATTCTATTTTTAATTTTTGGAGGAATCAGCATACTACTTTCCACAGTGGCTGTACATTTTACACTCCCACCAACAATGCACACGGGTTCCATTTTCTCCACATCCGCATCAAATATTTGTTATTTTCTGCCTTTTTTAAAACAGTAGCCATCCTAATGAGTATGAGGCGGTATCTCACTGTAGTTTTGATTTGCATTCCCCCAATGATTAGTGACGTTGAGCATCTTATGTGTTCATTGGCCATTTGTATATTATCTGTGGAAAAATGTGTATTCAAATTCTTTCCCCACTTTTTGAGTCAGGTTGTTTGTTTTCTGTTGTGTTTTAGGAGTTCTCTATGTACTTTGCATATTAATTCCTTATCATACATAATTTGCAAACATTTTCTCCTATTCTATGAGTTGTCTTTTTTCTCTGTTGATGGTATCTCTTGATACACAAGAGATTTTAATTTTCATGAATATATTGCCCAAGTCTGTGTCAGTAAACCTTATATATTTAGTATAACACCAATAGTACAAACCTATTCCTGTTTCCTTCCTGGTGGTCTCTGTACATTCAGTTCTTTGTTAGCAATTTAGTTAAAGAGGGACATGGATGTGGAAGGAGCTAACATAAATTATTCACTTTTCCTAATCTCTAGCAACCTTGGATAGATAAGCAATAAAGAGAGGTTAAAAGCAACACCTAAAATTAAATTTCTGAAATGTTTTTTCTCTATCTATACATTTGAATCTTATGATAAAATATAAGCAGAGGTTAACTGTGTGCTTTGAAGTCATTAATAACAGCAGCAATGTTGGGTAAGGATAATAGAGGGGTTATTACACTAGATTTTGGAATTGAATAGAAACGGGTTCAGAAAGTAGCTCTGATGCTGACCAGCTGTGTGAGCGTAGATGAGTAATTTAAACTTGGTGACTCTTAGTTTCCTCAGCCAAAAAAAGAATATCTTGTAATAATACAAGGAATGAATGAAATTAAATAATTATGTAAAGCATCAATCTCACTGTTGCCGTTATCATTTTTTCCCAGAGGGCACAGACTTATTTACCATAGCATTTCCTGGTACCTAGGTTGTCTGCTCACAGTTTTAAAAAATTGAACAATATTTTAAATGTATTTAATCATCACCAGATTTAACTGAAAAGTGGTAGCATATGAGATTATCTGGCTGCATCAAAGTAGCCTCTATTTTGTATGCTTAATGTTAACCAGTATCACTGACTCATTGCTATATTCTCTGTTGAAGAGCATGAGGAAGTGAACAATGCTCCTCAAACACCTTCTCATGAGCCAAGAAACTGTGTTATGTTGCCTTTCTTAGCTAAAATGATTCATCTGGTCAAGGTTAAAGAAGTAATTCCCTAACAGAAGCAAGAGTGAGGACCCCATAGTCACTGGTAGGAACCATAATGTAAATTAATTGCAAGTCCTTAAGAGTCTGATGCTAGGAGGGATTGGGGGTGGGAGGAGAAGGGGACGACAGAGAATGAGATGGCTGGATGGCATCGCTGACTCGATGGACATGAGTTTGAGTGAACTCCGGGAGTTGGTGATGGACAGGGAGGCCTGGTGTGCTGTGATTCATGGGGTCGCAAAGAGTCGGACATGACTGAGTGAATGAACTGAACTGAACTGAAGAACCCTGTGATGCCAGACTACCTGGAGAAGGCTTTCCACTGAGAGGGATAAAGTGATGTAGCTCAAGGACACTGAGTCAGTCTAAGTAGGTGAAGACAAAAGGGATGCTGAACACTTAACCCCAGGAGAGAGGCTTGGAAAACAGAGGTATGTCTTGTCCCATCCCTGAGGGTTAATCAGACAGGTTTGGAGGTTGAGAAGGTTCATAATGTGCTGTGAGAAAAACGCATGAGTCTCCCTGGTTTTCGAGTTCACTTGGGTTAGGGGTTGGCTCAACCATGGGAAGAGAGTCAAAGGCTGACCAGAGAAGAAACACAGTTTGTCTTAGCCATTGTCTCTTAGAACCTCTGTTCTAAAATGAACTTGAGTCCATGACCCACATTTGCCTGTGTCCAGAGACAGAGAATTTTTGTTGTTGTTGTTAATACATAGAAACTAATTAAGTCGAGCTGGAGACTAGCAGGGGGAGCACCCACACCCTGCGACCACTGCAGAGCCCAACGGGAAGAAGAAAGGCTCCTTGCCGGCAAAGGACGCAGTTAAAGAAAAGTCATAGATTCTGTTTACCATGGCCAACCTTCTCTCCCCAATTTTATTTTTTCCTCTATAAAAACCTCTTCCCCTGCTGTAAGAGGACTTGCATGTGACTTGCCATGCTTGCACACCCCAAACTGCAATTCTCTGCTGATCTCAAGTAAACCTGTCTCCGCCGGAGAAATAACTGGCATGCTATTGATTTTGGTCAATGATATAAATCAGGTTATGTGGTCAGAGGCTAAGAGGAGGTAACAGGAAGGAGAAAGTAGTCTTGAAAAGTGGAATTACCAACCTATAAGGTATCATCTCAATGAGCATCAGGCTGTTTTCTGTGGCCATGTTTACCTTGTTTGAAAATGCAGCGAAGCCAAGAATCTGTAGGAGTTTAAAAAGAAAAGGCATGTGATCACCTAAATATTATGTAAAGCAGAGGTGACCATAGTCTCTGGCAGGACAGGGCAATATATGGCAGTGCCTATGCATGAAGACTGGAGAAAGAGGCAGGGCCAGTTCAGTGGAGCAACAAATGCAGAAGTCCTTCCTGACTCTTTTGGTTCCCTGAGCTCTTTTTAGCAACAAAACCAGAATGAAAAGCAACTTCATGTTTGACATATTATTAGTAATGGGAACAAATGGATGGCCTGGACTTCTCTTTCCTTACCAACTTCAAACATCTGGACCAAGTATAAACATGGTTTCAGGTAATAGCTGTACCAAGGCTTCAATTTTAAAAGTTCTAAAATCTAGGTACACTGTCTTAATATAAATAAGCCCTTTGGGGGATTGTTGACATGTAACGATAATCATTAATAACTGTCGATAAGGTGGCAGCATTTGATAGCACATAAAAAAATTGCTTTAGCAAAGCAATTACTTGCTTGCTTTTTCCTTTCTGTTCATTTCTTTCTGAAATGCCAAGTCTCCCTTTCATTTCAACTAGAGTGAAAACAGACAATCCAGAAGCTGTTACACCTTATAAAGATCTCACACCAAAGCAAATTAAAGCAGAGACAAAAGAAGTCAATGCCCCAGTTTTAAAATAATAATGATACAGTTGTTACCTTGTTCCCCCTGCTAACACATAAATCTTCTCCCAGCATCTACTCTAAGAGTTCAGTCAGATACTGAGCAGGATAGCAGTTGGTTTAACCATGATGCTCTGATCAGACGATGACCCCTAGGAAGCTTACAGATCAGAATGGAAGGGAGAGCTGAACCAACAGAGAAGCTCTGTGATCTTTATATAGCTAAGGGACAAGAAGTGTGGCAAGTGGCCAAGAAACTCTTTTATTCCCAGTATAAAGGTTACTCTTGCTCATAAAGGAAAATAGAGAAAATATGAAAAGTTTAAAAACAGAAATAAATAACCCAAAGACAACTACCAGTGATGCTGTTTTTGGTGTTAGCTATACAGCTTAAACATACACATATACATTAATTATGAACATACAGTATATACAATTTCTCATACCTGTGGAACTCTTGAGTTGTCAGGTTTTGATCTCAAATATTGCCTTGAAATATTCCCTTAATATTTGAGACTACCATCTGAAGACAGATTGCTGGGTGTGTACAGTTTCCTCCAGCACATCTGAACAGTTTCTGAGGGGGTGCTGTGAGCTTTTCACCACCTACACCACAGCAGCTCTCATCCTCTGTCCCATACTTTCCTCATTTCCAGGGGAAACATGGAGGTCTTGTCTTTTTCCAATTTTAAATCCCTGCTATGTAGCAGAAAATGTTCCCTATCACTTGACTTGACACGTGTATAAATAATGTGGTTGTTTAGTCGCTAAGTTGTGTCCAACTCTTTTGAGACCCCATGGACTGTAGCCCGCCAGGCTCCTCTGTCCATGGGATTTCCCATGCAAGAATACTGGAGTGGGCTGCCATTCCCTTCTCCAGGAGATCTTCCCCACCCAGGGATTGAACCCGCGTGTCCTGCATTGGCAGGCAGATTCTTTACCACTGAGCCATCAGGGAGGCATAGTAATGTATTGCAGGCTTCAATAACCTTCAAGTATAAATCAGGTCACAACAAAGTTTGATGCGTAAATTGCAATAATTCAAAGTCTCCACCAACATTTATGGCTGGAGCTCAGTTTGTTCCCCCACTTCACTTCATGGTGCATCCTAATTATTTATAGCATTCCCCAAAGAAACATCTTAACTATGGCTCACAAACCAATCTGTGAGCCACAGTCAACCTACAGCATCCTCTATCCACCTACTTCTCTCCTTTCCTAATAACCCTGGTAAATATTAACGTTAAAGCCTTTGAGGTTGCTTAAAGGGACATCACTATGATCCCTGCTGCTGACGTCTCTTAAAAGAGGGTTGATTTGGGAAAATGTGGATAGACCTTAAGGGCATTATGATAGAGACAAATACTGCATGGAATCACTTATATGTGCAATCTAAAAAAAAAGAAAAAGAAAACAGCTGGACTCACACCAACAAAGAGTAGAAATATGGTTGCCAGGGACTTGGGGGTGAGGGCATTAAGAACGTTGAAGAGACAGTGCAAACTCTCAGCTATAGGATGAATAAGATCTAAGGATCTGACATAAAACATGGTGACTATTGTTGATAACATCATATTATATACTTAAAATTTGCTAAGAGAGAATATTCTCACCAGGGGAGAAAAAAAGGATCAATACATGAGGTATGGATGTGTTAATTCACTAGATGCAAGAAATCCTTTCACAATGTATACATATATCAAATCATCATGATGTACACGTAAAATATCTTACAATTTTATACCTGAATAAAGCTGGAGAGAAAGAGGGACACAGAAACAGAGAGAGTGCACTGATGCCTGTGTCACAGATGCCATCTGCTGGTCACTCCAAAGCCCCAGCTTCCCAAGACGCAGGAACTGGTTTGGGCTCCATGAGAAGGAGAGGTTGCCCCTGACTCCACTCTCCAAACTCCACGTGCACATTGTCCCTGGGTTCTAGGGCTCCACTATTTGTGTACAGTGTTTTGGAAGGTCTTTTGTAAAAGCAGCCATTCACCTTTGGCCTTTGTTAACTGATAGTTTTTTTAACTCTCCCAAGGAAGAAAGAACATACACCTACAAGAAGTAGACAACAGTCATGAGACAGAGTTTGGTGTCAGTTTCCAAAGCAATTCCCATTCTCTTTCAGTCATGGAGAGCGCGAGAGCGTGGATCTGGATTAGTTAGCATAGAATAGGTTACACTGTGGCAATATACAGACCACGGGACCTTGGTGCCCTAACACGTGAAAGTTATTTTTTTGCCCATAAGAAGTCCATTGTGGGTCAGTGTCTCTTCAGGGCAGCTTCTTTGCAAACAGTGCCTTGGAGATCCAGGCTAATTCCACCTGGAGACTATCATCTCAATGTATAGCCCCTACGATTACTACAGCAGGGGAAAAAAGAACACTGGGGACTCATGCCTGTTCTCGTATGTTGTGGCCCCAAAGTCACATGGTCCTGCCTAACTACAAGGGCAGCTGGAAAATACAGGGGATTATATGGTGAACTCTAAATATCTCTGTGACAGAACACTTCTTAAAGGGAAAATAATTCTCATGGATGCCCAAAGATTCGGTGATCCTTGTAAGAAAAGCTGACTTTAAAAACCTGAGCTTTATTTATGAAAATGGCTTTACTATTGTGAAAATGTTAAATATAACTGCACAAGATAAATTTTAAAAAGAAAATTTTTCTTTTTTCGGCCATGCCACATGGCTTGTGGGATCTTAGTTCCCCGGACCAGGGATTGAACCCGCATCATTCACAGTGAAAGCGAGGAGTCCCAATCAGCAGACCGATAGGGAAATCCCCAAGATTTCTTAAAAGAAACAAGAAATGTTATCATTTAGACATTAAAAAAAAATATTCTCAAAAAGAAAAAAGAGCCATATTTATCCAGTGGCGTAATGGATAATACGTCTGACTATGGACGGATCAGAAGATTCTAGGTTTGAGACCTGGCTGGCTCATACTGCACATTTTGGGCTTCACTGGTGGCTCAGGCAGTAAAGAATCTGCCTGTAATGCGGGAGACTGGGTTTGATGCCTGGGTCGGGAAGATTTCCTGGAGAAGGGAATGGCAACCCACTCCAGTGTTCTTGCATGAGAAATCCCATGGAGAGAGGAGCCTGGCAGGCTACAGTCCATGAAGTCACAAAAGAGTTGGACACGACTGAGTGACTAACACAACTGACTTGATCTAAAAAATCAAAAGATGTCAAAATATATATGTATTTATACATATGTATAGTACATATACATAAGCGCACCCCTCCACCAGTGACACAGACTCACTTAACATATCATCTCCCTCAATTTCTTTACTGTAGCACAGTGAGAGTGAAAGGAGGGTGAGTAACAGTGTGGTTGCTGCTATATTAAAATAGAAACGAAACCCCTACATAGAAGAACACAGAAGTTCACCTGAGCATAGGTCTGTTCTGTATTTGTTTGAAAGAAGAAGATGTGAATAAATGAAAGTACAGAAATATCAATTGTAGTTGACTTTGGATAGTGCAGCTATAGGAATTTCTTTTCCTCCATTTTTTTCTTCTTTATTAAAAAAAAAAAAACTGCTAGGATTCCCCAATAGTCTTTCCAGTGGTTAGGAGTCTATGCTTCCACTCCTAGGGGCCCACATTTGACCCCTGGTTGGGGAACTAAAATCCCACAAGCTGTGCAGCAGGGCCCCCCCAAAAATGGATAGAATGACTCTGTATCACTATCACAAGGGGAAATAAAAACCTTATTTTTCAAATAGTATGAAAAAGATGTAACATAAAAATCCTTTTAAAAAAAGCGTGTTTAAAAAATATAAACTAGCATTTAAAATTAAATGTATATATTCAGTTTTGGTACAAACTAGCATATGTTTTAAAAATATTATTTTTACAATTCTCCTATGAACATTTCCCTTCTTAGGTTACTTGCTTTTTGTTTTATTTTAAATGACCTGAGCCATGAGTTTGGAGTATAAAACACCTACCAAAAAATACACCACTTACACCAATGGACAGATCATCTAGACAGAAAATTAATAAGGAAATACAACCCTTAAAAGACAGATTAGACCAGACAGATTTAACTGATATTTACAGTACATTCCATCTGAAAGCAGTAGTATACATTTTCTCCTCGAGTGCACACAGAACATTCTCCAGGATAGAGCACATTCTGGGTCACAAATCAAGCTTTGGTAATTTAAGAAAACTGAAATCATATCAAGCATCTTCTTATCACAGCACTATGAGATTAGAAATCAATCACAGGGAAAAAAAACCTGTAAAGAACAGGAACATATGGAGGCTAAACAATATGCAATAACCAATCAGTCACTGAAGAAATCAAAGAGGAAATAAAAATACCTAGAAACAAATGACAAGGGAAACACAATGATTCAAAACCTAAAGGATGCAACAAAAGCAGTTCTAAGAGGGAAGTTAATAGCATTACAATCCTTCCTTACTAAAACAAGAAAAATCTCAAATAAACAACCTAACCTGACACCTAAAGCAACTAGAGAAAGAAGAACAAACAAAACCCAAAGTTGATAGAAAGGAAGAAGTCATAAAGATTAGAGCAGAAATAAATGAAATAGAGATGAAGAAAACAATAGAAAACATCAATGAAACTAAAAGTTAGTCCTTAAAGAGTTAAACAAAACCTTTAGCCAGACTTATCAAGAAAAAAAAAGGGAAACAGCTCAAATCAATAAAATTAGAAATGAAAAAGAGAAGTTACAACTGATACCACAGAAATACAAAGGACCATAAGAGACTAGTACAAGCAACTATATGCCAATAAAATGGACAATCTAGAAGAAATGGACAAATTCTTAGAAAAGAACAAACTTCAAAGACTGAACCAGGAAGAAACAGAAAATATGAACAAACCAATCACAAGTAATGAAATTGAAACTGATTAAAAATCTTCAAGCAGAACTTCCCTGGTGGTGCAATGGATAAAAATCCACCTGGCAATGCAGGGGACACGGGTTTGATCCCTGTTCCGGTAAGATTCCACATGCCATGAGGCAATGAAGCCCATGCACTGCAGTGACTGCCCCCATGTGCCACAACTAGTGAGCCCAGGTGCTGCAACTACTGAAGGCTGTGGGCCTAGAGCCCGTGCTCTGCAGCAAGAGACGACACCACAATGAAAAACCCCACACACTGCAACGAAAAGCAGTTCCTGCTCACTGCAATTCTGCTCACTGCAACTAGAGAAAGCCCATGAAAAGCAATGAAGACCCGGTGCAGCCAAGAAAAAAAATCTTTCAACAAACAAAAGTTCAGGACCATATGGCTTCATAATTCTATCAAGCATTTACAGAAGAGTTAACACTTATCTTTCCAAAAAATTGCAGAGGGAGGAACACTGCCAAGCTCTTCTACGAGGCCACCATCACTCTGATATAAAAACCAAACAAAGATATCACACAGAAAAAGAAAATTACAGGGCAATATTACTGATGATCATGGAAAAAGCAAGAGAATTTCAGAAAAACATCTACTTCTGCTTCATTGACTATGCTAAAGCCTTTGATTGTGTGGATCACAACAAACTGTGGAAAAGTCTTCCAGAAATGGGAATACCAGATGACCTTACCTGCCTCCTGAGAAATCTGTATGCAGGTCAAGAAGCAAGTTAGAACCGGACATGGAACAACAGACTGGTTCAAAATTGGGAAAGGAGTACATCAAGGCTGTATATTGTCACCCTGCTTATTTAACTTATATGCAGAGTACACCATGAGAAATGCTGGGCTGGAGGAAGCACAAGCTGGAATTAAGATTGCCAGGAGAAATACCAATAATCTCAGATATGCAGATACCACCACCCTTACGGCAGAAAGCGAAGAACTAAAGAGCCTCTTGATGAAATTTGAAAGAGGAGAGTAAAAAAGTTGGCTTAAAACTCAACATTCAGAAAACTAAGATCAGGGCATCTGGTCTCATCATTTCATGGCAAAGAGATGGGGAAACAATGGAAACAGTGACAGACTCTATTTTCTTGGACTCCAAAAATCACTGCAGATGGTGACTGCAGCCATGAAATTAAAAGACACTTGCTCCTTGGAAGAAAAGCAATGACAAACCTAGAGAGCATATTAAAAAGCAGAGACATTACTTTGTCAACAAAGGTTCGTCTAGTCAAAGCTATGGCTTTTCCAGTGGTCATGTATGGATGTGAGAGTTGGACCATATAGAAGGCTGAGCACCAAAGAATTGGTGCTTTTGAACTGTGGTGTTGGAGAAGACTTGTGGGAGTCCCTAGGACTGCAAGGAGATCAAACCAGTCACTCCTAAAGGAAATCAATTGTGAATATTCATTGGAAGGACTGATGCTGAAGCTGAAGTTCCAACACTTTGACCACCTGATTCGAAGGAAGAGTTGAATCATTAGAAAAGACCTTGATGCTGGGAAAGATTGAAGGTAGAAGAAGAAGGGAATGGCAGAGGACAAGATGGTTGGATGGAATCACTGATTCAATGGGTGTGAGTTTGAGCAGGCTCTGGGAGATGGTGAAGGACAGGGAAGCCTGGTGTGCTGCAGTCCATGGGGTCACAAAGAGTCAGTCATGACTGAGCGACTGAAAAACAGCAACAAATGACTCATGAACACAGATGCAAAAATCCTCAACAAAATACTAGCAAACAGAATCCCATAAAATATTAAAATGACCATACACCATGATCAAGTGGGATTTACCCCAGGGATGCAAGGATTCTTCAGTATATGCAAATCAATCAATGTGATACACCATATTAACAGACTGAAGAATAAAAACCATATCATCTACTCAATAGATGCAGAAAAAGCTTTTGACAAAATTCAACACCCATTTATAGAACTCTCCAGAAAGTGGATATAGAGGGAACCTACTTCAATATAATAAAAACCATATATGACAACCCACAGGAAATATTGTTCCCTCTGGTGAAAAACTGAAAGCATTTCCTCTGAGATTAGGAACAAGGATGTCGACTCTCATCACTATCACTGAGTCATAACTCAACATAGTTTTGGAAGTCCTAGTCACGGCAATCAGAGAAGAAAGAGGAATAAAAGGAATCCAGATTGGAAAAGAAGTAAACCTGTCACTGTTTTGCAGATGACACAATACTATACATACAAAACCCTAAAGAGGCCACCAGAAAACTACTAGAGCTTATCAATGAATTTGGTAAAGCTGTAGGATACAAAATTAATACACAGAAATCTGTTATATTCCTATACACTAACAAGGAAAGTATATTAAAAAGCAGAGACATTACTTTGCCAACCAAGGTCCGTCTAGTCAAGGCTATGGTTTTTCCCGTGGTCATGTATGGATGTGAGAGTTGGACTGTGAAGAAAGCTGATCGCCGAAGAATTGATGCTTTTGAACTGTGGTGCTGGAGAAGACTCTTGAGAGTCCCTTGGACTGCAAGGAGATCCAACCAGTCCATTCTAGAGGAGATCAATCCTGGGTGTTCATTGGAAGGACTGATGCTAAAGCTGAAACTCCAATACTTTGGCCACCTCATGCGACGAGTTGACTCACTGGAAAAGACTCTGATGCTGGGAAGGATTGGGGGCGGGAGGAGAAGGGGACGACAGAGAATGAGATGGCTGGATGGCACCACCGGCTCAATGCACATGAGTTTGAGTGAACTCCGGGAGTTGGTGATAGACAGAGAGGCCTGGGGTGCTGTGATTCATGGGGTCGCAAAGAGTCGGACACAACTGAGCGACTGAACTGAACTGAACAAGGAAAGATTGGAAAAAGAAATTAAGAAAACAATCCTACTTATCACTGAAATAAAAGAATAAAATACCTAGGAATAAATCTACCTAAGGAAACAAAAGACTTGTATTCAGAAAACTATAGGGTACTGATGAAAGAAATCAAAGACAATACAAATAGATTGAGAGACATACCCTATTCTTGGATTGGAAGAATCAATATTGTGAAAATGACTAGACAACTGAAGCAATCTACAGATTCAATGCAATCCCTATCAATTTGTATGGAAACATAAGAGAGACTACAACTAGTCAAAGCAATTTTGAGAAAGAAAAATGGAGGTGGGGGAATCAGACTCCCTGACTTCAGACTGTACTACAAAGCTACAGTAATCAAGACAGTGTGGTACTCGCATAAAGACAGAAATACAGATACATGTAACAGGTTAGAAAGCCCAGAGGTAAACCCAAGTACCTATAGTCACCTAATCTATGACAAAGGAAGCAAGAATATACAATGGAGAAAAGACAGCCTCTTTTTAAAAAAAACTTGTTATTTTATAGTTTCAGGTGAACAGCAATAGGATTCAGCCATACTTATATGTGTATTCATTCTCCTCCAAGAGACAGCCTCTTTAATAAGTGGTGCTGGGAAAGCTGGAGAGCTACATGTAAAAGAATGAAATGAGAACACTCCCTAACACCATAGACAAAAATAAACTCAAAATGAATTAAAGACCTATAAGGCTGTACACTATAGTGTAAGGCTGGACACTATAAAACTCTTAGAGAAAAAGCACTGGCAGAACACTTTTGGACACAAATTGGGGCAAGATCTTTTTTGACTCACATCCTAGAGTAATGAAAATAAAAACAAAAATAAATGATATTTAATTAAACTTAAAAGCTTTTGCACAACAAAGGAAACCATAAACAAAACAAAAAGACAACCCTCAGCATGGGAGAAAATATTTGCAAATGAAGCAACTGACAAGAGATTAATCTCCAAAATAAACAAACAACTAATGCAGCTCAGTATTGAAAAAACAAAGAACCCAACAAAAAAATGGGAGGAGAAGCTAAACAGACACTTCTCCAAAGACACACAGATGGTCAAAAGGCACATGAAAAGATGCTGAACATGACTAATTATTAGAGAAATGCAAGTCAAAACTACAATGAAGAATCACCTCATCTGGTCAGAATGGACACCATCAGAAAACCTACAAACAGTAAATGCTGGAGAGAATGTGGAGAAAGGGAACCCTCCTACACTGCTGATGGGAATGTAAACTGGTACAAACACTATGGAGAACAGTATGGAGGTTCCTCAAAAAACTAAAACTAGAACTACCATTCTATTGGGCAGCATATGACCCAGAAACCCCATTTCTGGGAAAATACCCAGAGTAAACTATAATTCAAAAAGACACTTGCATTCTAATGTTCACTGCAGCACTATTTACAATAGCCAGGACACGGAAGTAACCTAAACGTCCATCAACAAAGGAATAGATAAAATGCGATACATGTAAGATATACTAATCTGAATGCAAAGTTTCAAAGAATATTCTGCAAGGAGAGATAAGAAAGCCTTCCTCAGTGATCAATGCAAAGAAATAGAGGAAAACAATAGAATGGGAAAGACTAGAGATCTCTTCAAGAAAATGAGAGATACAAAGGGGGCATTTCATGCAAAGATGGGCACAAAAAAGGACAGAAATGGTATGGACCTAAAAGAAGCAGAAGATATGAAGAGGTGGCAAGAATACACAGAAGAACTATACAAAAGAGATCTTTTTTTTTTTTTTTTACAAAAGAGATCTTAATGAACCAGATAATCACGATGGTGTGATCACTCATCTAGAGCTAGACATCCTGGAGCGTGAAGTCAAGCGGGCCTTAGGAAGCATCACTACAAACAAAGCTAGTTGAAGTGATGGAATTCCAGTTGAGGTATTTCAAATCCTGAAAGAAGATGCTGTGAAAGTGCTGCACTCAATATGCCAGCAAATTTGGAAAATTCAGCAGTGGCCACAGGACTGGAAAACATCAGTTTTCATTCCAATCTCAAAGGAGGGCAATGCCAAAGAATCTTCAAACTACTATGCAATTGCGCTCATTTCACACGCTAGCAAAGTAATGCTCAAAATTCTCCAAGCCAGGTTTCAACAGTACATGAGTCGAGAACTTCCAGATGTTCAAGCTGGATTTAGAAAAGGCAAAGGAACCAGAGATCAAATTGCCAACATCTGCTGGATCACAGAAAAAGCAAGAAAATTCTAGAAAAACATCTACTTCTGCTTATTGATTACACTAAAGCTTTGGACTGTGTGGATCACAACAAACTGTGGAAAACTCTTTAAGAGATGGGAATATTGGACCACCTTATCTGCCTCCTGAGAAACCTGTATGCAGGTCAAGAAGCAATAGCTAGAACCAGACATGGAACAACAGACTGGTTCAAAATTGGGAAAGGAGTACATCTAGGTTGTATATTGTCATCCTGCTTATTTAACTTATATGCAGAGTATATCATGAGAAATGCCAGGCTGGATGAAGCACAAGCTGGAATCAAGACTGCCAGGAGAAATATCAATAATCTCAGATATGCAGATGACACCACCCTTATGGCAGAAAGTAAAGAGGCGCTAAAGAGCCACTTGATGAAGGTAAAAAAGGAGAGTGAAAAAGCTGGCTTAAAACTCAACATTCAAAAACTAAGATCATGGCATCCGGTCCCATCACTTCATGGCAAATAGATGGGGAAACAATGGAAACAGTGACAGACTCTATTTTCTTGGACTCCAAAATCACTGCAGATGGTGACTGCAGCCATGAAATTAAAAGACACTTGCTTCTTGGAAGAAAAGCAATGACACACCTAGAAAGCATATTAAAAAGCAGAGACATCATTTTGCCAACAAAGGTCTTTCTAGTCAAAGCTATGGCTCTTCCAGTAGTCATGTATGGATGTGAGAGTTGGACCATATAGAAGGCTGAGCACGTTAAGAACTGATGCTTTTGAACTGTGGTGTCGGAGAAAACATGGATGGGCCTAGAGATTGTCATACAGAGTAAAGTACATCAAAAAGAGAAAACAAATATCATATAAAATCGCTTAGATTGGAATCTAGAAAAATGGTACAGATGAACTTATTTTCAAAGCAGAAATAGAGACACACATGTAGAGAACAAACTTAGGGATACCAAGAGGGGAAGGGGGTGGGATGAATTTGGATATTGGGATTGACTTATATACACTACCATGGATACAGTACAGTACCATGGATATACTACAGTAAGAAGAACCTACTGTATTGTGCAGGGAATTCTCCTCAGTGCTCTGTGGCGACCTAAATAGGAAGGAAATCTTAAAAAGAGGCAATATATTAATATGTATATGTATAACTGATTCACTTTGCTGTATAGCAGAAACTAACAGAATACTGTAAAGCAACTATACTCCAATAAAAATTAACTTAACAAAACAAAAGCAAAAAGACACCTACCAGAAAAACTTCCATGGGAAATTCAATGGGGTACTCATTGAAGGAAATTCTGATACATTTGTTGATTCTCAGAGCAACAACAGCAGTTAGAAATAGTAAGATGCTGGTGGAATTAGCTTTAGGGAGACCTAAACAGTAGTTAATTATGTTCTGAAAGAAAACAAAAGTACAGAGGCTTAGGAAAGGATGTAATAATTGCCTAAATCTAGAGAATGACACTTTCTAAATTAGTTCAAACGGAAGTCCCTGGGCAGGGTTGCTGGGCATAGAGATCTTTATGAGCATGACTAGAACAGGGAGAGCAAGAAGGTGGATATATAATTTTTTAAGTTGGAAAAGATACATTAAAAGACAATAATGTCCAACAAGAAGAGAATACACTTTCTGTGTTTCTGGGTAATGGAAAGGACCCAGGAGTTCCATTTATTAGCCTACTCTTTATCAATCTGCCCAGTCCAAGTATGTTTTGCTTGACTCCTGGGCCGTTCTTGCATTCAGGGACAACTTTGCATTTTATATTCTTAAAACGTTTTAGGATACATGTCTCTTATGAGTTACATGATGGGAAGAATTATGATAGATACAGTTATCTAAAAGACCAAATTTTAACATAAATTGTGTTAGTTTAAAAAGCTGGGGGTGAAATGATTAATGCAACTGAGAACATGGTCCAACTGGCATCTGCAATTAATCAAGACTGTAAATCTAGAAGAGTTGAAATTATTTCTAGGACCCTCTTGACCCAGCCGCCTATGCAAGAGCCTCTCCACTTGGGTCTACTACTTATTTTTGGAAGCAAGGGGAGGAGCATTCGTTACTCTAGGTGAGGGTAGAAATTACTCACGTAAAAGAAGGCGATGGGACCAGAATTGTAACTGATCATAACTCCGAAGATGCAGGTCAACTGGGACAGCATAATGTGCAGGGCTGTGGCAGCCAGGTAAGCACTGATTGCAGCCTCCGGGATGTAAGTGACAATGAAGCCAAAACCTAACATGCCCATAGACAGCTGTAGGGGGATTCAGATGGAAAAGAAAAGCAGAGTGAGGAGGAATGTCATCAAACCAGCAATGGCACCCCATTAGGCCATCTCCAGAGGTGCCAACAAAAAAAGTTAGCTTAGGCCCCTTTAATAATTTTCTTTTAAGTTAAAAATTTCAGGGGGGGGAGGCGCTGTGCTGGGTCTTTGCTGCTGTGCCCAGGCTTTCTCTAGGTGTGGCGAGTGGAGGTTACTCTCTAGTTGCAGTGCGTGGGCTTCTCATTGCAGTGGCTTCTCTCAGTGTCGGGCACGGGCTCTATGTGCACAGGCTTCGGCAGCTGTGGCATGCAGGCCCACAGTGGCTGGGCTCAGTAGTTGTTGGTGCACAGGTCTAGCTGCCCTGTGGCACGTGGAATCTTCTCGGATCAGGGATCAAATCTGTGTCCCCTGAATCGGCAGTCGGATTATTTACCAGAGGGCCACCAGGGAAACCCCCTTTGATAACTCGTTTCTCTTTCCCTAATCAACTGAAATTGATGAGCTAAAAGCAGGTCCTTGGTATTGATTCAGAGGCTCCGTTACAAACATAAGACACCACACTCCTTTCTTTCTTCATGCGTATGTAAGCTGATGTTCTTACCCTAGGATCTACTGATCTTGTGGATGTGGGGTAATTAGTGACAAAGTGATCAGAAGAAGACTTGGCTTTTTAAAAGTCCTTTTCACTAAAATCTTCTTTAAAAATGCTTTTTATTTATTTATTTATTTTTGCATGTGCTGGGTCTTAGTTGCTGAGTGGGCTTTTCTCTAGCTGCCATGCGAGGGCTTCTCATTGAGACGGCTTCTCTTGCTGCCAATTACAGGCTCTAGGGTGCCTGGGCCTCAGTAGTTGCAGCTCCCGGGCTCTAGAGCACAGGCTCAACGGTTGTGGCGCACGGGTTCAGCTGCTCTGCAGCATGTGGGGTCTTCCTGGATAAGGGATTGAACCTGTGTCTCCTGCATTGGCAGGCAGATTCTTCATCACTGAGCCACCAGGGAAGCCCCAGTGGAAGCTTTGATAGCCCTCTCCATGACATGTTTAACATCCCTGTGAGGAATGCAGCTTTTCGCAAAGGAAAATATTAAAACAACATGGACTCCAGCTTAAACATTTGGGTCTTTGATGTTTATGAAGAACGATTAAACTGAATTTATGTCTTTAGGACTAAATATAAAAACATGTAAAATACGGCATATATATGTAAATATATTTTTTAAATGCTATGTAATACACAAGCAAAGGATTTAAAAGGATAGATGTCAAGTTATTAACAGAAGTTGCCTTTGGGGAATGGTTGATTAAAGGTTACGGGCAATATTTTGTAATTTATATACTCTTTTATTATTAGAGATTTTTGCAATACACTTGTTCATCTTTTATAATAAAAAACAGTGGAAAATTATGGCTAGAGGGCGAGCTCCAATCCTCTTAAGAGGGCAGGTTAAGAAAAATGACAGCCCAATGAAGAAGATGGGGAAAGAAAAGCAAAGTCTTGAAACCTTCTCTTGTCACTGCTTCATATTCCGTTGCACTAGGAACTCTCAGAAAACAAACTTGGAGGAACAAATCTATTAGCTTTAAGAGCTTTTTGTTTCAAAGCTTTCAGTTAGTTGGGCACTTCGTCTCCCTTGATCTCCGGTCATTACTGCCCAGAGTGCTCCTTGACTCTAGTCAGGCCAATCTGTTTCCTGTCTTTTGTGTGATTGACTGATTTCTTTTGTGCTTATGCCCAAACCCCTCTTCCCTCTCTGCCAACTCAGGTTTATCATCTCTTTCCAGAGCTCAATAGGACTTCCCTGGTGGTCCAGTGCTGAGAATCTGCCTGCCAGTGCAGGAGACACAGGTTTGATCCCTGCTCCAGGAGAACTCCACAACTGGACCTGTGTGCCTCAACTACTGAGCTGGCGGTCCCTGGAGCCTCTGTTCTGCAACAAGAGTAGCCACCACAATGAGAAGCCCACGCACTGCAACTAGAGAGTAGTCCCCCCTGCTCTTCACAATTAGAGAAAGCCCGCAGGCTGCAACAAAGACCCAGTGCAATCAATCAATCAATAAAAATTGTAAAAAGAGCTCAATAAAACTTCTCTCCTTCAGAAAGGAGAGAGTGCATTTGGACAAGTTTCTTAAACTCTTCGAGCCTCAGTTCCCTTGTCTATGAAATGAATAATACCCAACATGAGTGTTTTGTATGGATTACATGACAGAACACATGTAAAACACTTAGCTCAAATCTGAAAATAGTGACAAATGCAAATATATATATCACTCATTCTCTTTTTTGGGGGGGCTTCCTTTGGTCTTACTTGCGGCGCTCAAAATCTTACTTGTGTCATGGAGGATCTTTTGTTGAGGCTCAAGGACTCTCTATTGGTGGCGTGAAGGCTCAGTTGTTGCGGCTGAGGGTTTAGTTGCTCCATGGCATGTGGGATCTTAGTTCCTCGACCAGAGATCCAAACCTGTGTCCCCTGCATTGCAAGGTGGATTCTTAACCACTACACTACCAGGGAAGTCCCTGTATCACTCATTCTTCATGCTATCCCTTCTTTCAACCTTGTAAATGGCAAATATCTATAATGAACCATAGAACTCTTCTTTGCCCAACTGTGATGTGGCCTCAGAATCTGGTGTTAACATAATTTTCTAGACATCATTGTCAATCAGTCAGAACTGGTCTGTGACATGAAACCTATCTCTGTCATCCTTATTGAAAACAGGTAGAGACATTTCCCAAATTACAATGCTTCTAATATTTTTAATTTCAACTTTACAATGGTGTAAAAGCACTACACATTCAGTAAAAATGGTACTGTGAATTTTGATTTTTTTTTTTTCTGGGCTAGCCCTGTGCAGTATGATGCTTTTTTGTGATGCTGGGCAGTGGCAGTGAGCCACAGCTTCCACTCAGCCACACAGACATGAAGGGAAACAACTGACACACTAAGAACTATTCTATACTCAGACAGCCACTCTGTTTATCACTTTCAGTACTGTAGTCAACAAATTACATGAGATGTCCAATACTTTATTGTAAAATATGCTTTGTGTTACATGATTTTGCCCAATACATTCTAACGTAAGTGTCTGAGCACGTTTAAGGTAAGCCAGGCTAGGCTATGATATTTGGTAAGCTAGGTTTACTAAATGTATTTTCAACTTACAGTATTCTCAAATTACCATGGGTATATCAGTATGTAACACCATCATAAGTCGAGGAGGTTCTATACTAAATGTTTGGCGATGAAGGAAGGTTTAATAAATGGTTGTTTCCTTCCCAGACAACTCCATCCCAACTAAAAATTATTCCTTCACTTCATATTTTTAAAATTATTTTTGGACATGCCACATGGCATGCAGGATCTTAGTTTCCTGACCAGGGATCGAACCCATGCCCTCTGTGGTGGAAGCGTGGATTCTTAACCACTGGACTGACAGGGAAAGTCCCCACTTCATATTCTTTTGACAGTGAACTCTTCATTTTTATTAATACTAGTGTGCACTTTAAGACTATCTAGGGCACAGGTTCTAGAGGCAGACAAACAGCCTGAATCCCAGTTTGGGATCTTACTGGTTACATGATCTTCAGCAATTCACTTAACCTCTCTATACCTTTGTTTCCTTAAAATAAGTACAGAGTAATACCTACCCTCATACAGGGGGGTGTTGTGAGGACCAAATGAGGATAAGACATGTAAAGTGCTTTGAACATTACAGCACATAGCAATAAACGTTAGATGTTATTATTTAGTTCAGACTTTTCTAAAACGTTTTATTGTGAATAGCTGTAGATGGACATGCAGCTGTAAAAAAGTGATGCAGAGACCCTGTGTACCCAGTTTTCCCCATCTTGCGTAACTACACTACATGCCACAACTAGGAGAGTGACATCAAATACAGACAAGATAAAAAATAGTTCCATCAGCACAAGGATCTCTCCTGTTGTCCTGTTACAGCCTCTCACCTCCCATCCCAGGCTCCAACCTCCATCCTCTGATCTCTACTCATCTTTAATCCCTGGCAACAACTAACCTGTTCTCCATTTCTACAATTTTGTCACTTCAAGAATTTTACATAAATGGAATCATCAGTATGTGAACTTTCCAGTTTTTAGTTTCATTCACTTTTCCTCTTTGTTATTTCCTTCCTTCTGCTTATTTTGGGTATAATTTGCTCTTATTTTTATAGATTCTTGCAGAGGGAGCTTACATTATTAAACTGAGACTTTTTCTTTATTCTACTATATGCATTTTAGTGCTATAAATTTCCTTTTCAGCACCACTTTAGCTGTGTCCCAGAAATTTTGGTACATTTTATTTTCATTTACTTCAGTGTATTTATTTCCCTTGAAACTTCCTCTCTGACTTATAGATTGTTTAGAAGTGTGTTGCTCAGTGTCCAGGAATTTGGAGGCTTTCCTGTTAACTTTTTGTTATTGAGTTCTAGTTTGAGTCCACTGTGGTCAGAGAACACACTGTTTGACTTCAATTCTTTTAAATTTATTGATGTTTGTTTTATAGTCCAGGATGCGGTCTATCTTGCTGTATGTCCCATGGGTTGTTGAAAAGAATGTGTATTCTGCTGTTACTAGTTGGAGTACTCTATAAATGTCTCGAGTCCTACTGGTGTTGTTGATGTTTTGAATTTTTCTATATCCTTGTTGATTTTCTGTCCAGTTGTTCTATCAATTGTTGAGAGAGGAGTGGTGAAGTCTCCAACCGCAATTGTGGATTTGTACTTGTCTGTTTCTCCATTCCAGTTATATCAGTTTTTGCTGCACATATTTTGGGGCTCTGTTGCTTGTTGCACACATATGTAGGTCTGCTACATCTTCTTGGAAGAGCAAGCCTTTCATTATTATGTGCTGTCCTTCTCTACCTCTGCTAATTTTCTTGGCTCTGAAGTTTACTTTATCTGTTATTAATATAGTCAATACTGCTTTCTTTTTATTTATTTTTTTATTGGAGGCTAATTACTTTACATTAATATATTGGTTGGTTTTGCCATACATTGACACGAATCTGCCCCGGGGGTATATGTGTTTCCCCTCTTGAACACCCCTCCCACCTCCCTCTTCCCCATATCCTCCCTCCAGGTCATCCCCGTGCACCAGCCCCAAGCATCTTGTATCATGTGTCAAACCTGGACTGGTGATTCATTTCACATATGATAATATACATGCTACAATGCCATTCTCCCGAATCATCCCACCTTCACCCTCTTCCACAGAGTCCCAAAGACTGTTCTATACACCTATGTCTCTTTTGCAGTCTCGTATACAGGGTTAAGGTTACCACTTTCTAAATTCCATATATATGCGTTAGTATACTGTATTGATGTTTTCCTTTCTGGCTTACTTCACTCTGTATAGTAGGCTCCAATTTCATCCACCTCATTAGAACTGATTCAAATGCATTCTTTTTGATGGCTGAAAAATACTCCATTGTGTATATGTACCAAAGCTTTCTTATCCATTCATCTGCAGATGGACATCTAGGTTGCTTCCATGACCTCACTATTATAAACAGTGCTGCAATGAACATTGGAGTACATGTGTTTCTTTCAATTCTGGTTTCCTCGGTGTGCACGCCCAGGAGTGAGATTGCTGGATCATATGGCAGTTCTATTTCCAGTTTTTTGAGGAATCTCCACACCGTTCTCCATAGTGGCTGTACTAGTTTGCATTCCCACCAACAGTGTAAGACGGTTCCCTTTTCTCCACACCCTCTCCAGCATTTATTGCATGTAGACGTTTGGATAGCAGCCATTCTGACTGGTGTGAAATGGTATCTCATTGTGGTTTTGATTTGCATTTCTCTGATTATGAGGGATGTTGAGCATTTTTTCATGTGTTTGTTAGCCATCTTTATGTCTTCTTTGGAGAAATGTCTGTTTAGTTCTTTGGCCCATGTTTTGATTGGGTTGTTTATTTTTCTGGAATTGAGCTGCAGGAGCTGCTTGTATATTTTGGATAATTCTTTGTCAGTTGTCTCATTTGAAGGCTGTCTTTTCACCTTGTTTAAAGTTTCCTTTGCTGTGCAGAAGCTTTTGATTTTAATTAGGTCCCATTTGTTTATTTTTGCTTTTATTTCCAGTATTCTGGGAGGTGGGTCTTGGAGGATCCTGCTGTGATTTATGTCAGAGAGTGTTTTGCCTACGTTCTCCTCTAGGAGTTTTATAGTTTCTGGTCTTACATTTAGCTCTCTAATCCATTTTGAGTTTATTTTGGTGTATGGTGTTAGGAAGTGTTCTAGTTTCATTCTTTCACAAGTGGCTGGCCAGTTTTCCCAGCACCACTTGTTAAAGAGACTGTCTTTTCTCCATTTTATATTCTTGCCTCCTTTGTCAAAGATAAGGTGTCCATAGGTGCAAGGATTTATCTCTGGGCTTTCTATTTTGTTCCATTGATCCATATTTCTGTCTTTATGCCAGTACCATACTGTCTTGATGACTGTGGCTTTGTAGTAGAGCCTGAAGTCCGGCAGGTTAATTCCCCCAGTTCCATCTTCTTCCTCAAGATTGCTTTGGCTATTCGAAGTTTTTGTATTTCCATACAAATTGTGAGATTATTTGTTCTAGTTCTGTGAAAAATATCGTTGGTAGCTTGATAGGGATTGCATTGAATGTATAAATTACTTCGGGTAGTATACTCATTTTCACAATATTTATTCTTCCAATCCACGAACACAGCATATTTCTCCATCTATTAGTGTCCTCTTTGATTACTTTCACTAGTGTTTTATAGTTTTCTATGTATAAGTCTTTTGTTTCCTTAGGTAGATATATTCCTAAGTATTTAATTCTTTTCATTGCAACAGTGAATGGAATAGTTTCCTCAATTTCTCTTTCTATTTTCTCATCATTAGTGTATAGGAATGCAAGGGATTTCTGTGTGTTGATTTTATATCCTGCAACTTTACTGTATTCATTGATTAGCTCTAGTAGTTTTCTGGTAGAGTCTTTAGGGTTTTCTGTGTAGAGGATCATGTCATCAGCGAATAGTGAAAGTTTTACTTCTTCTTTTCCAATTTGTATTCCTTTTATGTCTTTTTCTGCTCTGATTGCTGTAGCCAAAACTTCCAGAACTATGTTGAATAGTAGTGGTGAGAGTGGGCACCCTTGTCTTGTTCCTGACTTTAGGGGAAATGCTTTCAGTTTTTCACCATTGAGGATAATGTTTGCTGTGGGTTTGTCATATATAGCTTTTATTATGTTGAGATATGTCCCTTCTATTCCCACTTTCTGGAGGGTTTTTATCATAAATGGATGCTGAATTTTGTCTAAGGCTTTCTTTTAATATTTGCATGATATATCTTTCCATTTTTTAACTTTCAACCTAATTATTATTTTTGTTGTTTCTTGCAGACAGCATATTTCTAAATATTTAGTCGATATTGTTAATGTAAATGTTGATATATTAAGGGTTAAGTCTGCCATTTTTCTATTTGCTCTATTTTTCATCTTTTATTTTTTCTGATTTCACACACTACTTGAACATTTTTTAGAATTTCATTTTGATTTATCTATAGCGTTTTTGAGTGTATAGGTTTTGAAGTGGTTGTCCTAGGTATTACATTATATATACATAACTTATCACAGTCTACTGGTATAAACATTTTACCAGTTTGAGCAAATTATAGAAAATTTACCTCCCAATATGTTTGTTTATAAAAGAATTGTTTTAAATATTTCTTCCGTATGCATTTTGAACCACATCAGTGATATAATTTTTGCTTCAACCATTGAACATAATTTAGAAAACTTAAGAAGACAAAGAAGACTACCATATCTATCCATGTTTTCCCTTTTCCATTGTTCTTTCTTCCTGTTCGATGTGCCTTCTTTTATCATTTCCTTTCTGTTTAGAGAACTTGTTTTAGCCATTCTTTTAGGGTATGTCTTGCTGGTGATAAATTCTCTTAGTTTTCCCTCATATGAGTATGTCTTGATTTCTCCTTCATTCTTGAAGGCGATTTTCAGAAATGCTGGGCTGGATGAAGTTCAAGCTGGAATCAAGATTGCCAGGAAAAATATCAATAACCTCAGATATGCAGATGACACCACCCTTATGGCAGAAAACGAAGAGGAACTAAAGAACCTCCTGATGAAGTTCAAAGACAAGAGTGAAAAAGCTGGCTTAAAACTCAAAATTCAAATAAAATAAGATCATGGCATCCAGTCCCATCATTTCAAGGTAAATAGATGGGGAAACAATGGAAACAGTGACAGACTTTAATTTCTTGGGCTCCAAAATCACTGCAGATGGTAACTGCAGTCATGACACCTGCTCCTTGGAAGAAAACCTATGACAAACCTAGATAACGATTAAAAAGCAGAGACATTACTTTGTCAACAAAGGTCCATCTAGTCAAAGCTATGGTTTTTCCAGTAGGCATGTATGGATGTGAGAGCTGGACCATATAGAAGACTTGAGTGTTGAAGAATTGATGCTTTTGAACTGTGGTGTTAGAGAAGACTCTTGAGAGTGCCTAGGACTGCAAGGAGATCAAACCAGTCCATCCTAAAGGAAATCAATTCTGAATATTCATTGGAAGGACTGATGCTGAAGCTGAAGCTCTAATACCTTGGCCACCTGACGTGAAGAGCCAACTCGTTAGAAAAGACCCTGATGCTGGGAAAGACTGAAGGCAGGAGAAGGGGATGACAGACGACAAGATGGTTGGATGGTATCACTGACTCAGTGGATATGAGTTTGAGCAGCTCTGGGAGGTGGTGAAGGACAGGGAAGTCTGGTGTGCTGCAGTCAGACACAACTGACCAACAACAACAATGATTTTTGGATTAATTGTTCTTTCAGCAAATGAAAGAATATTGTGCAATTTCTTTCTGGTCTCCATGGTTTCTGATAAGAAATTTGCTGTCATTTAAATTATTTTCTCACTGAAGGTAAAGTGTTTCTCTCACTGCTTTCAAGATTTTTTTTCATTGTTTTTAGTTTTCAGACGTAGACTATGATTTGTCTTGATGTAGATTCCTATGGATTTATCTTATTTTGGATTTTCCAAGGTTCATAAAACTGTAGAAGTATATCTTTTGTCAAATTTGGGGCATTTTCAGCTATTAGTTCTTCAAGTAATTCAGTCCCATCTTTCCCCCCTCCCTTTCTGGGATGCTTCTGTTCCGTTCGGTCGCTCAGTCATGTCCGACTCTTTGCGACCCCGTGGACTGTAGCCTACCAGGCTTCTCCGTCCATGGGATTCTCCAAGCAAGAATACTGGAGTGGGTTACCATTTCCTTCTCCAGGGGATCTTCCCGACCCAGGGATCGAACCCGGGTCTCCCGCATTGGAGGCAGACGCTTTAACCTCTGAGCCACCAGGGAAGCCCTCTGGGATGCTTATGAGACACAAATGTTAGAGCTTCTGTTATAGTCCCACTTGTCCCTGAGATTCTGTTAAATTCTTTTCAGTCTATTTTCTATTGTTCAGACTGAGTAATTTCTGTTGTTCTTTCTTCAGGTTCACTGATTCTTTACTCTGTCTCCTCCATTTTGCTATCGAGTCCATTCTTTGAATTTTAAATTTTGGCTAACATATTTTTCAGCTCTAAAATTTCTATTTGGTTCTTCTTTACATCTTCTATTTATTTTTTGAGACTTTCTATTTTTTTTTTACTTTGATTCAGGCATATTCATAACTGGTTGCTGAAGCATTTTTAGGATGGCTGCTTTATAATTTATGCTAGATAAACCTTTCATCTCCGTGCTGGCATCGTTTTATTGCCTTTTTTCATTAAAGTTGAAATGTTCTTGGTTCTTGATATGACAAGTTATTTTCAGTTCAGCTATTGACATTTCATGTACTAAGCTATAAAGTTCTGGATCTTACTGAAATGTTCTGTTTTAGCCACCTTATTTTGATAAAGTGCTGAGAGGGGAAGGTGTTACCTTGTTACTGCCTGGTAAGGTAGAAGTCCAGGTTCTCCTCTTAAAATCCACTGACACCTGAGGCAGCAGGGACTCTTCATTTTTACTGGGAGGAGATGGAAGTTCTGGCTCCCCACTAGGCCTCCACTGATACCATCCTGACTGGGAGAGACAGAAATGCCTTTATTTCTCCCTGCTTGGCCTCCACTGACACTGCTACAGAGGGGGTTGTCATCATGAATGCTGTGTTGTGGTGAAAGCACTGACTCTTCACTAGGCTTTCTCTGACACACCCCAGCAAAGAGTAGGAAGACAGGCTCATTACTACCCAGTGGAGATGAAAGTCTCAACTCCGTATCTGGCCTTCTCTGACAACACCCCGGGTAGCTACCTCATCACAGCTGGGTGAGGGTGGAAGTCTGGGCTCCCCGCTTGGCCACCACTGGCATGAGTAGGGATAACACCACAGAGTTGTTGTTTTTTTCCTTGGTGTTTGTCTGGAGTAGAGCAGTTACTGGGTAAACATTTTCAGAATTGCTAGTCTTTCTTAGTCCTGTGGCTACATAGAACAGACTTTTGTTGGGACTTTTTCTTTTGGTCTGCTGCATTGGCATTTTGGCTTTCTGGCTTCTTTAGCACCTAGTTTAAGATGTATGGGGCAAAAAGAAAACCCAAGGAACTCTCCACTGTGTTCTTCCTTGGGTCTGAGCCAGTTTGTTGTCTTCTCTCCACCTTTCAGAGCCTTTTTATATTTGGTTTGTATATAACTTTCCAAATTTTTCAGTTGTTCTTAGGAGGAGGAATAGGGAAAAGTACATATATTCTATCTTCCTGTAAATGGAATATCTTCTCCTTTGTTATATGAAAAAAATGATGCTCAAACAAGGAAAAAGAACATGCCAAGGCTACTTATAATTAATAGATTTCTGACCTGCTGCCTGTTATTCTGTCTTCTTCTGTAAGACTGACTTTTTAAAACATGGGTATTATATCTTAAAAAAATTTTTTTTGGTCTCTATTAAAGTACCAACTTCATTTCTCTGTACTCTGTAAGTATAACTTATTAATGCTTACTATTTGACTAGAAAATCCCATGGATGGAGGAGCCTGGTAGGCTGCAGTCTGTGGAGTCGCTAAGGGTCGGACACGACTGAGGGACTTCACTTTCACTTTTCACTTTCACACACTGGAGAAGGAAATGGCAACCCACTCCAGTGTTCTTTCCTGGAGAATCCCAGGGAAGGGGGAGCCTGGTGGGCTTCTGTCTATGGGGTCACACAGAGTCGGACACGACTGAAGTGACTTAGCAGCAGCAGCAGCAGCACTATGTGACAGGCTCTGGGCTGAATGCTTTACATGCATTTTCTCACTTAATCCTTACAAGAACTCTGCAATAAAAATATTATTATTCCCATTTTAAACATGAAGAAACTGAGGCCTGCAAGTAAGTCATACAATTGGTAAGAGTCAGGGCTGGGATTAGCCCACCAGAATAGCCTGCCTTTGTAGGTTCCCAATAAGTCTTTACCGAATAAAGGATGGCTTCGGGGAAATCAGAGAAAGTTAGCTAGAGTTTGGGTTAGCTCAGAATACAGAGAAATACAGCTGAAAGATATGACTTTAGTTCAGTCAGTGATGCTTTAGATGGTAGACTCTCAGAAGAAATCAAAGACACTGCCCAAAATAAGGTTGGATATTTTAATAAATCATTGATACCATCGTCCATTAGCTGTGTCCTGTCATTGTAGAGAAAGGATTTTACATCTGACTCTAATGCCCATTAACCAAAAATACAGTATGTGAGCCCATGAGTGCTATTCTTGTTGAAAGAATATAGAGGAATTTTTTAAAACATGAAATCATGAGTAGAACTCTAGGCCACAGTCCCTGAGACCCTTCTCTTATTTTTAGATTTTTTTGATATAGATCATTTTCAAAGTCCTTATTGAATTTGTTACAATATTGCTTCTGTTTCAGGTTTTGGTTTTTTGACCATGAGGCATGCAGGATCCTAGCTCCCTCACCAGGGATTGAACTTGCACCTCCTTCATTGGAAGGCGAAGTCCTAGCCGCTGGACTACCAGGGAAGTCCTATTTGGACCTTTCTTTAGTCTTATATTAGAGATTGAGGAGAATGTTGAGTATCTCATTCTAAACCAGGGGTGGTAGATTTCTGGGGAGGGAGAAGTTTTGTCACTGAGTAGTCAGTCTATCCATACGTCCCATAAGTTTTGGAAAAAAGTGAAAATCACTTAAATTCCAGATATATCACAATGGATAAGAGAAGCAATTTAAGGAAAGGGTTCATGTGCAGTCCCTTTATTTATTTCTTTTTCCTTCAGGGATTCAGAGACTCAGGACGTACCTGAATAATCCCAGTCAGCAAAGTTACAGATGCCACAGAACTCAAGGATTTGTTATAGTTCTCATAGAAGGACATGTTAGAAAAGTCATCCTGGATGAAAGTTCCCAGTAATAAGTGGCCACTGTTGAATGGCTCTGTCCTCAGGACATTGATTGTCAGAGCACTCACAAGGAAGAATGTACCTATGAAAGAAAACGGTTAGGCAGAAGGTGAGGTTTTAAGTCCAGGTAAACTGACAGATGTTGACAAAAGCAAAGCATGGTCTCATGCATTGTCCTCGGCCTGATCAACTTTTCTTATCTGAAAGTGGCCACTGAGAAGTAAGAAAGAGCAGGGAAAAGCTCTCTGGTTTCACATACTATAACCAACTCTGAAATTTTAGATCTTTTTGGCCTAGGTAACAACCTCTTTGTATCAATGGGCATATGGAGTAGGAAGAAAGAGAAACTGACTGGAAATGTATACCTGGCTCAGCTACTGTGCCTGTTCTTAGAAATGGTGAAAAATGAGATGGTGGTAAAAGGATCAGAAAACAAAGCTAATCAATAATAATAAGAAGAAAAACAATACCTAAACACTTAAGAAGGATGTAATAGGTGCAAAGTGATATGGAGCTAAACCTGTTTCAAACAAAATTTTATCTACTTCTCATATCAACATGAAAGCGGGAGGCAAAGGCACATTTTACCTTTACATTACCTAACAGAAGCAAAACTCTAGTAGCCCTTGTTATCAATATTTGGAAGTGACTGTAATGCGCTCTGAGAATTTGGCGTAATTGGAATAAAATAGCTGTTTTAGTGTTTAAATGTAAAATCAACAGATACTAAATTTTAGTAAAGATGTGGAATAGTGTCCTTAAAAAGGCACAGGTGCATGCCACAGAACAGAATGGCAACTGGACTGAATATACAAACACATCTGGAGAAAAAAGTGTGCCAGTCAGAATGGTCAACGTTGGTTGCCTGCTCAGTTGTTCAGTGTGGAAGCTCAGAAAAAGGCACTTGACTCATGAACGTTGGCAACGCCCTTCTGAGACTGTCAGGGCGTTGTGTGGTTTGATTTCTATACAGGTTCACCTAGGGGAAGTAATTGTGCTGATCATAGGACCTTCAGTTGGGTCTGGTCTCTGCAACAGTCATTTCAAAATTATAAATTAGTAGATGGACGTTTGACTCAGGGAAGAAAAGTGCTTACCCTGTGGGTTTCAGTGTTTTGATTACTATGACAACATTTTCTCAACGTAAATTAATAATTTGATATGATTATTATAAACCAGGTTCATGGAGTATGGTTATTATGGGTTCAGCTGAAAAGTGGATCCATTCTAGGAGTTTTGGCAAAATCATTTCTGGATCTTCTTGGTTGAGGATAATGAGATTCCAAAGTGTGGAAATTTCAGCAAGGAAGATGCCTCTTGTCCTTTCATTCCTTTAATAACTTATGGGTCTGTTTGTCTGGTGGGGACATTAATAATAGCATCAAAGCGCTCAGTTTCTAAAATCTGAACACTAACCCTGTGAATAAAATATCCCTGTGACTGATTCATGTCGATGCATGGCAAAAACCACCGCAATATTGTAAAGTAATTAGCCTCTGATTAAGTTTATAAATCTAATTAAAAATGAAGTTGCATTTCCATTTTCCAAATCCACCCATCCACCAGCGTACTGTGTCACTAGACATTATGTACGATTTTACTTTGCGACAGAAACCATTACATTTAAAAATTCATTACAGCAAGGTGAGTTAGACACATGATGGATGCAGCTTTAATTCTGCCATATATTATTACAGTTAAAATGTAAATGATAAAAAATATTTTGTGCTTATCAGCATTTATGTGGAAATGTGTTTTACAGTGATATATGATGTTACATTTCTATTATTGTGATGAAAAAAAAAAGCAATACAAAAAGACGAAGTGTTTATTAAAACATGAAAAAAAAAAAGAAATAAATGGTTTTGCAGCAAAAAAAAAAAAAAGAAAATAAGTAGATTGTAAAAACAGAGTATCCATCTTCTGCCTCTTTTCTTTATATGTTAAACACAGCTTTAACTTGAGTTCCTTAGCAATAAGTAAATAATCCAGATGGAGACTTCATATACCTCCTGTGATTCTAGCACTGAACTCACCAATGGACATTTGATGACACGATCCAAAAATTCCATATATGACTGAAGCACAGAAAGCTGCGTAAGAAACATTGAGAGGAGGAATCAGATGCCTCGCCAGCAAACCAAGCATCAGGACTGAAAAGCAAGATAATGTAAGTAAGCAAAGGTAGCCTGGCTTTTTAAAGTCACCTGAAACAAAAACTGTAAAGGACACTTAAAAATGACCCATGTACACAGCTGAATATGGTAACAGTATCCTTTGTCATACAGCCCTTAATTAGTACTTTTTATGATCTGCTTTGATTTCTAGCTTCTCTTCCTATTTATCACATGTTTTTACACTTCAATTCTAAATCATAGGCTTAAACACCTTTCATGTGAATCATGGAAAGCAAACATCAAAGCAATAAGACCTTTAATCTCAACAGCTCAGCAGCAGACCATTCTCACCCTCAGTCTAGTATAAGAAGGCCCTAGGAATCCTCCAGGGTTGGAGATAAAGCTAGAGGGCAAAGCAAGAATTGTCACACTTAACTGACTCTACTCCAAGTTGGTATGTGTTGTCTTTCTTTCATATGCCAATCACTCCAGTATCTTCCTTCAGCTCCTTCTTCAGTACTTAATTTCTTTTCTAAGAAGCACCATGAGATTTTGGAAATTTTGAGGCAAATGGTGTCATCCTTTGATGTCTCAAGTCCACACCTCCTGCCCCGAGCAACTCTCTTCAATTTACATCATACCAGTGTGCTCATCAGAAATCAATTATGAGTCTAGTGAGCCAAATTTATTATCTTAAACAAGCAAGGCTTTTTTTAATAGAAAAATTTAAACCTATACATAAATAGAGTATAATGAACCCCCAAGCACCCATCACCCATTTCAACAATGGTCAACTCATGGCCAGTCTTGCTTCATCAATGTCTTCATTCCTTGCCCATCCCGTAATTATTTTGAGGCAAATCCAAAACATAAAGTCATTTCATCTGTAGATATTTTCAGTATATATGTTTTAGAAAAAGGCCCTCTTTTAAGTACAATACCATCATCACACCTAAGAAACTAATAATGGTTCTTTACCATTATCAAACATCTAATATTCAAATTTCCCTGATTTCTCAAATATAGTTGTACTTGTAGACCACCTGTTAGATGATCTACAATGACTAACTGGTACTCATGTCCTTGAGTGAGTTTCACCCCTTAAGTGTGAAATAACTTCCTTCTTTTTTTAAAATTTATTTATTTTAATGGAGGTTAATTACTTTACAATATTGTAGTGGTTTTTGCCATACATTGACATGAATCAGCCATGGGTGTACATGTGTTCCCCATCCTGAACCTTCTTCCCACATCCCTCCCCATCCCATCCCTCAGGGTCATCCCAGTGCACCAGACCTGAGCACCCTGTCTCACGCATTGAACCTGGACTGGCGATCTATTTCACATATGATAATACACATGATTCAAAGCTATTCTCTCAAATCATCCCACCCTCGCCTTCTCCCACAGCGTCCAAAAGTCTGTTCTTTACATCTGTGTCTCTTTTGCTGTCTCGCATATAGGGTCATCGTTACCACCTTTCTAAATCCCATATATATTCGTTAATATGCTGTATTGGTGTTTTTCTTTCTGACTTACTTTGCTCTGTATAATAGGCTCCAATTTCATCCACCTCATTAGAACTGATTCAAAAGGATTCTTTTTAATAGCTGAGTAATATTCCATTGTGTATATGTACCACAGCTTTCTTATCCATTCATCTGCTGATGGACATCTAGGTTGCTTCCGTGTCCTGGCTATTGTAAATAGTGCTGTGATGAGCATTGGGATACACGTGTCTCTTTCAATTATGGTTTCCTCAGTGTGTTTGCCCAGCAGTGGGATTGCTGGGTCTTATGGGAATAACTCACTTCTATTAATAATAAACAGGCTACAACAAAAATGATAAGATGTCACTGTTGAAATTGGGTTGCAAGAAGACTGTGTTTTCTGTCTTCACTGCTCTCTGGCTCTCTCTCTTTCATTCAGGTCACCAGCTGCCAAAGTTGACGTCAAGGGTGTGTTACCTGTGCAGTCACAGAGTATCTTGGGCTTAGCAGGCTCCATGCTTGGCTTAATGCTCTTACTCTGATCATCTTAAAATACTGGATAATTTTTGAACTAGGGAATCTGCATTTGCATCTTGCACTGGGCCTCACACATCAGTTGTTCCTGCTAGAGGCCATGCTGTGAGGATACTCAAGCAGCCATATAGAGGCCGATATGGTGGAAAACCCAAACCTGCCAGCAAACATGAGTGAGCCTGGAAGCTGATCCGGCAGCCTCAGTAGAGCCTTGAGATGAATGACAGTTTGACTGAAACCTTATGAGAGACCTTGAGCCAGAGGTATGGCAGGTTTGGGGTGATCTTTAAAAAAAAAGTTATTTGCTATTACATGCTGTGCTTTCTTTTGTGGTTGTTATACTTTTTTTTTTTTTTTTACAAACTTTGTGTTTACATCAAATGAAGTCCTCACATTAGTTGATACATCTCTTAAGTCTTTTGTAATTTATGGTTCCCCTTCCAAATTTTTTCCCTAAGCAAGTCTCTATTGACTGCAAGTAACAGAAAACCAGTTCAAATCAGCTTGAGCAAAATAGGAAAACAATTTTTGGCTGAACGGCATGATTTGCCGGATCTTAGTTCTCTGACCTGAGCTGGACCCGAGGCTCATGGCATTGAAAGCACTGAGTCCTAACCGCTGGACCACCAGGGAATTTCCAAAATAGGAAATATATTAAAAGAGGACAAAGGTCAGTTAGACCTCATCAGAGGCTGGAAGCAGAACTAAATAGCCATCAGGATCCAGGCAGCTGTTTCCCCATTCTCTTTGTCTACAGGCTTATAGTCTCCTGTTTTGTTCCCAGTTTGGGGGCCTCTATGAACAAGACTTCCATGTATATTCTTGTAATGACTCTAGGTGCATAAGTAGATAAATTCCCTCGAGATGATACACCCTGAAGCACCCTGTTAAATGCTGGGGCATTTAACAGAATATGCAAAACTGTTTTCCAAATGGTTATACAATTTACATTCCCACCAAAACTATGAAAATTTTCATTATTTACATCTGTATTATCATATGATACTATCAGAATTTTTATTGCAGTGGGTATGAGCTAGTTAATTTCCACTTCCACTTCATTTATTACCAATAATGTTGGTCAATCTCATTGTGTAGTTTCTTTTGGATTTGTAGGAATACTTATATATATACTTAAATATATATATATATAGTTTTAAGTCCTTTGTTAGGTATTCTATGGTTTGCTTTTCAATCTTCTTGTGTATTCTTTTTGTTGTTGTTAATTTTGGCTGCACTGGGTCTTCATTGCAGCCCCACAGCTTATAGGATCTTAGTTCTCCGACCAGGGATCAAACCCACATCCCCTTCATTGGAAGGTGGATTCTTAACCACTGGACTACCAAGGAAGTCCCCAGCATGTCTCTGAATAAACAGAAGTTCTTAAGTTTTACTTAATTCAACTTTGCAGTTATTTCCTTTTAGGCTAGTGCTTTTTGTGCCTTGTTTAAGAAACATTTTCTACCTCAAGTCCATAAAGATATTCTCCTCTATTATTCAAAAAAGTCTTTATAGTTTTGTCTTTCATATTTGGGTCTTTAATCTACCAGGAATAGATTTTTGTGTATGGGTGAGGTAGGGGTCTAAAAAATTGTTTTCATATAAATATTCAATTTATATGAAATATTCTGTTTCACATCATTTTTTTTAAAGCCTGTTTCTATAGTGACACATCTGATATAAACCATGCAATGTATACATGTGTGACTCTTCTGTTCCACTGGCCTAATCGTCCATTTCTATAATACCACACTGTTTAATTACTTTTTTAGTAATATTTTGTAATAAATTTAATAATCCCCATTTTATTGTGAAATATATACATAGAAAGTACATTAAAATAGATATTGAGTTTAATAAATATCTATAAAACAAAGACTGATGTTACCACCTACTCAGATCTTTCATCACAACCCCATCCCTCCCCACAGAAGTATTCATTATTTTGACTTTTGTGATAATAACTTCTTTGCTTTTCTTTATAGTTTCACCACTACTGCACAAATCCCTAAACAATATAGTTTAGTTGGTCCTACTATTGAAGTTTATATTAGTGAAATTATAATGCATACAATTTTTATTTCTGCTTATTTTTCTCATTATTATGTATATAAGCATCTTCCATGTTGTCATGAGTTGCTTGAGAGTGCTCCTGTTCCTTCTGTGTATTCCAATATATGTATATATGAATGCTTATTTATTCATTCTACTTTTGATGGACATCACCTTAAACATTCTTACTTTATATTCATTCTTGATGGCTGGAGATGCAAATCCTCCTATGTCGTACTTTAAGAGAACTTGCCTATTCTTAGAAAATGTTATCTTTCAATTAATTTAGGTCCTTATTAATATTTCTCAGTAAAGTTGTACATTAATAATTTCTCTGTAGAGGTCTTGCACATCATTTCTTAGTTTCATTGCAACTTATTTCATATTCACTATGCTTTGGTGAATGATATTTAATTTTTTTTCCATATTTCATTTCTTGCAGGTATGAAAGAATATAATTGATTTTTATTTACACATCTTATACCCAGCAACCTTGACAAAATCTTATTAATTATATTAATTTATCTGTAGATTCTTCTGATTTCTCTACATTAAAAAAAATCATCTATGAGTAATGAAGTTTTATTTCTTTGTACCTGCTATGTAATTTTTTACCCTTTATCTTGCTGGAATACACTGCCTCTGAATTCAGTATAATGTTGAATAGCCCGATTTACTCTTTTTAAGGCAATTTTTTAAAAACTTAATTTTATTTGTGGCTGCACTGGGTCTTCATTGCCGCCCATGGGCTTTCTCTAGTTGGTGTGAGGGCTCCTCCCTGCGGTGACTCCTCCAGTTGTGGAGTATGGGCTCTAGGTGGATGGGCTTCAGTAGCTGTGGCACACAGGCTTAGCTGCCCTGTGGCACGTGGGATCTTCCAGGACCAGGGACTGAACTCCTTGTCCCCTGCTTTGAAGGCAGACTCTCAACCACTGGACCGCAGGGAAGCCCACCCTAGTGACCATTTACAACCAACATGTGGGGTGAAGACTGAGTCTTTTGAAATGTAGGGTTTCAAATAACTCTCCGATACAGGGAAGGGAAGACAATTCCTTGGCAACAGCCCGAGAACTAAATTGTCTAAGTCTTAGTCAAGGTTAGGCTGTGGAGAAAGAGAGGGAAACCAAGTCTCTAAACTTTCCAAAACCTTAAATTTTTTAAAATTTTGAACTAAGTTTAGACTTATAGAAAAGCTATTTCCATATAATGGGAATATAAAGTGCATTTCCATATAATGGGAAAGGAGGACATCAAGACTGTATATTGTTATCATGAGAAACGCTGGGCTAGATGACTCACAAGCTGGAATCAAGATTGCCGGGAAAAATATCAACAACCTCAGGTATGCAGGTGACATCACTTTAATGGCAGAAAGTGAAGAGGAATTAAAGAGCCTCTTGATGAAGGTGAAAGATGAGAGTGAAAAAGATGGCTTAGTACTCAACATTCATAAAATGAAGATCATGGCATTTGGTCCCATCACTAAAAGAATGGAGAGAAAGTAGAAACAGTGACAGATTTTATTTTTTTGGGCTCCAAAATCACTGTGCATGGTGACTGCAGCCACGAAATTAAAAAATGCTTGCTCCTTGGAAGAAAAACTACGACAAACCTAGAGAGTGTATTAAAAAGCAGAGACATCATTTGACTAGACAAAGGTCCGTCTAGTCAAGGCTATGGTTTTTCCAGTAGTCATGTATGGATGTGAGAGTTGGACCACAGAGAGAGCTGAGCACCGAAGAATTGATGCTTTGGGACTGTGGTGTTGGAGAAGACTCTTGAGAGTCCCTTGGACAGCGAGGAGATCAAACCAGTCAATTCTAAAGGAAATCAATGCTGAATATTCATTGGAAAGACTGATGCTGAAGCTGAAGTTCCAATACTTTGTCCACCTGATGCGGAGAGCCAACTCATTGGAAAAGACCCTGATGCTGGGAAAGACTGAGAGCAAGAGAAGAAGGTGGCAACAAACGATAAGACGGTTGGATGGCATCATCGACTCAGTGGACATGAGTTTGAGAGAACTCTGGGAGATGGTGAAGGACTGGTGTGCTGCAGTCCATGGGGCTGCAAACAGTCAGACACGGCTGAGCAACTGAACAACAATGTATGCCTTACCTAGATCCCTCTAATGTGAATACTGTACATAATCATAGTACGATTGTTGGTATCAGGAAATTAACATTAGAAAATAACTATTAATGAATACTGTATTTCAGTATCAACAGCTTTCCCCCTAATTTCCTTTCTCCGTTTCGTAATTCCACCCAGAGTTCCCGACTTCGTTTAGCTGTTATTTCTCCTTAATGCTAATATCTGTTTATAGTTCCTCGGTTGTTACTTGTCTTTCTTGATTTTGTCACTTTGGAAGAGTTTTAATAGATGAGCTATTTTGCTAAATGCCCCTCAGTTTGGGGTTGGGCTTCCCTGGTAGCTAGGCTGGTAAAGAATCTGCCTGAAATGTGGGAGACCTGCGTTCGATCCCTGGGTTGGGAAGATTCCCTGGAGGAAGCCATGGCAACCCTCTCCAGTATTCTTTCCTGGAGAATCCCTATGAACAGAGGAGCCTGGCAGGCTACAGTTCATGGGGTCCCAAAGAGTTGGACATGACAGAGACTAAGCACAGCACAGGTTCCTCATGAGCATACTAAGGTTAAATGCTTTGGATGCGAATACTACAGAAATGATATTATGTCCTTCTTAGTGCCATATCACAGAATTCATGATCTCCAAATGTCTCAATGGACATGAGTTCGAGTGAACTCCAGGAGTTGGTGATAGACAGGGAGGTCTGGCGTGCTGTGATTCATGGGGTCGCGAAGAGTCAGACACGACTGAGCAACTGAACTGAACTGAAATGTCTTACTACTGGTGATGACAGCATTGATTACCTGGCGAAGGTGGTTGCTCCCAGGTTCTCTACTGTAAAGTAGTGGAGGAGTTAATAAATATCTTGAGGAAGATATTTGGAACTATACAAGTCCTGGCTTCCCTGGTGGCTCAGACAGTAAAGAAGCTGCCTGCAATGCAGGAGACCTGCGTTTGATCCCTGGGTCGGGAAGATCCCCTGGAGAAGGAAATGGCAACCCCTCCAGTATTCTGCCTGGAGAATCCCATGGACAGAGAAGCTACAGTCCATGGGGTCTCAAAGAGTCGGACACAACCGAGCGACTAACCCTTTCACTTTTCAAGTCCTGTTACATAGTTTGCCAACTTTTACCCACTGATTTTAACCTCTCTTAGTGGGTTTCATCTCCAACAAGTATTATTGTTGTCTTTTACTAATGGTGATTTTCTATTTTCTTTTACATTTGTAAATTGGGTTCTACTGTAAGGAAGAGCTAGCATGTTTCAAATAAGGTTTTCACTATGCAGTATTTTTAAAGATTTTTAAAAATCTTGACTGAATTTGTTCCAATATTGCTTCTGTTTCATGTTTAGATTTTTTGGCGGTGAGGCATGGGGATCTTAGCTCCCCAACTGGGGACTGAACTTGCACTCTCTGCATTGGAAGGTGAAGTCTTAACCACTGGATGGCCAGGAAAGTCCCACTGTGCAGTACTTTTGTTTTGTTTGAATAAAATTATTGTTTGGTCCTACCTGCTTAGATGTAAGTAAAACTTTTGAATTGTTTACACTACAAATTATTTCATTATTCATACTACTTAAAATAACACACAGCCCCTTAGTCAGTCAGCAAGAGTTGCTTGGATTTACTCATTCATACAGTTAAGTAATCATTATTCAACAAATACCTTGAGTACCAATTACGTGCCAAATACTGTGCTAGATGTTAGGTATAGTTATACACCCTAACGTTACTCTTATTTTGGTACGAAATTATACTGATGACTTGGAAATTTATCAGAGAAATGTCCTCAAACCTTGACCATAAGTGAAGGATCTTTGATAAGTGGGGTTCGGTAGTGGACTCGCAGGTCAAGCTACAAGAGTTCGGGTCTCTCATTCCAGAACCACAGGAATGCTCTAGAGACGTTCTGAGACTTTCCTAGAAGTGAATATACTTACACAAATGGACCATTTGGTTTGCATCTGCCATATGGAAATTTTAAAAAAAGCAACTTAGTTACTTAGTTGGCTGCACCGAGTCTTAGTTTCGACACCTGGGATCTTTAGTTGTGACATGTGGAATCTAGTGCTCTGACCAGGGATCACACCTGGGCTCCCTGAATTGGTGGTCTTAGCCACTGGACTACCAGTGAAGTCCCTGCCACATGGCAATGAATGTAATCCACAGTCTCCAAAATTTACAAATAGCTTGTGATGCTTAACAGCATCAAAACAAACAACCCACTTAAAAAATGGGCAGAAGACCTAAATAGACATTTCTCCAAAGAACTACTGAAGTTCATGCACCCCAAAGCTCATGCTCCACAACAGGAGAAGCTTGAGCACTGCAACTAGAGAGTAGCCCCCACTCACCACAACTAGAGAAGCCCATGCACGGCGAGGAAGACCCAGTGAAGCCCCAAATAGATAAGTAAACAAGTAATTTTTAATAAATGAGCATCACTACGAACAAAGCTAGTGGAGGTGATGGAATTCCAATTGAGCTATTTCAAATCCTGAAAGATGATGCTGGGAAAGTGCTGCACTTAATATGGCAGCAAATTTGGAAAACTCACCAGTGGCCACAGGACTGAAAAGGTCAGTCTTCATTCCAATCCCAAAGAAAGGCAATGCCAGAGAATGCTCAAACTACCCGCACAATTGCACTCATCTCACACGCTAGTAAAGTCATGCTCAAAATTCTCCAAGCCAGGCTTCAGCAATATGTGAACCGTGAACTTCCAGATGTTCAAGCAGGTTTTAGAAAAGGCAGAGGCACCAGAGATCAAATTGCCAACATCCGCTGGATCATGGAGAAAGCAAGAGAGTTCCAGAAAACCATCTATTCCTGCTTCATTGACTATGCCAAAGCCTTTGACTGTGTGGATCACAATAAACTGTGGGAAATTCTGAAAGAGATGGGAATACCAGACCACCTGACCTGCCTCTTGAGAAACCTGTATGCAGGTCAGGAAGCAATAGTTAGAACTGGACATGGAACAACAGACTGGTTCCAAATAGGAAAAGGAGTACGTCAAGGTTGTATATTGTCACCCTGTTTATTTAACTTATATGCAGAGTACATCAGGAGGAACGCTGGGCTGGAAGAACACAAGCTGGAATCAAGATTGCTGGGAGAAATATCAATACCCTCAGACATGCAGATGACACCACCCTTATGGCAGAAAGTAAAGAGGAACTAAAAAGCCTCTTGATGAAAGTGAAAGAGGAGAGTAAAAAGTTTGGCTTGAAGCTCAACATTCAGAAAACAAAGATCATGGCATCTGGTCCCATCACTTCATGGGAAATAGATAGGGAAACAGTGGAAACAGTGTCAGACTTTATTTTTTGGGGCTCCAAAATCACTGCAGATGCTGACTGCAGCCATGAAATTAAAAGACGCTTACTCCTTGGAAAGAAAGTTATGACCAACCTAGATAGCATATTAAAAAGCAGAGACATTACTTTGCCAACCAAGGTCCGTCTAGTCAAGGCTATGGTTTTTCCAGTGGTCATGTATGGATGTGAGAGTTGGACTATGAAGAAAGCTGATCTCCGAAGAATTGATGCTTTTGAACTGTGGTGCTGGAGAAGACTCTTGAGAGTCCCTTGGACTGCAAGGAGATCCAACCAGTCCATTCTAGAGGAGATCAATCCTGGGTGTTCATTGGAAGGACTGATGCTAAAGCTGAAACTCCAATACTTTGGCCACCTCATGCGTCGAGTTGACTCACTGGAAAATAGTCTGATGCTAGGAAGAATTGGGGGTGGGAGGAGACAGGGACGACAGAGAATGAGATGGCTGGATGGCATCGCCGACTCGATGGACATGAGTTTGAGTGAACTCCGGGAGTTGGTGATGGACAGGGAGGCCTGGCGTGCTGTGATTCATGGGGTCACAAAGAGTCAGACATGACTGAGCGACTGAACTGAACTGAACTATATCAATAGAAATCCTCTTTAGAAGAATGTACTATAACATCCATTATACATAAAAAAAGAAATAGATCCATAAAAATATGGCTATTGATCTCTGACAAAAGTTCAAAAACAATTCAGTTGACAATAGTCTTTAAAGATGCAACAAAAAATAAAGCCTTGATCTAAACTTCACATCTTACATAATGATTAACTCAAAACAGATCGGTTCTAAAAGTAGACCATAAAATATAAGAATTTGAGAAGAAAACATAGAAGAAAATCTTATGACCTAATGTGATTAAGTGAAGAGCTTTTGTACATGACAGGAAAAACTCAATTCATAAACAGAAAAAAAAATGAATGTCATCAAAATGAAAAGCCTTTGCTGTGTCAAATATATTGTCAAGAGAATGAAAAGATAAGCTACAGACTGAGAGAAAATATTTGAAAATCACATATCTAACAAAGGACTTATTCTCAAAAACTAACAATAAGAAAAGAAAATCCCCTTAAAAGATGAGCAAAAAACTTGAACAGGCACTTTGCCAAAGGGGATCTGAGGACAGCAAATAAGAACATGAAAATATGTTCAACTTCATTAGCCATTAGAGAAACGCAAATTACAAACATAATGAGGGACTTTCCTGGTGGTACAGTGGATAAGTATCTACCTGCCATTGCAGGGGACACGGTTTGATCCCTGGTCTGGGAAGATTCTACATGCTATGGGCAACTAAGCCCATGCGCCACAACTATTGAAGCCCACGCACCTTAGAGCCCATGCTTTGCAACAAGAGAAGTCACTGCTTTGAGGAGCCCACCCACCGCAACTAGAGAGCAGTCCCCACTCACTGTAACTAGAGAAAGTCCATGCGCAGCAACAAAGACCAGCCAAAAATAATTAATTAATTTGAAAATCTTTACTCTTTTAAAAAACAAAAATTGGCTGTCTTGGGCCTTAGTTGTCATGTGCAGGCTCAGTAGTTGGAGCGTGTGGCCTTAGTCACTCCATGGCATATGGGATCCTAGTTCCCTGATCAGGGATCAAACCCATAATCCCTGCATTACAAGGGAGATTCTTAACCACTGAACCACCAGGGAAGTCCCTAAAAAACGTTTAAATAAAAAAAGGTGCAAGGGATCTCTCTGTATTTTTATTTTTAGAAATTAATGTGAATCTATAGTTACCTCAAAATAGAAAGCTTAATTTAAAGATACTGACAATATCAAGTGCTAACAAGGGTGTGGAAGAACTAGAATTCTCATATATTGCTGGTGGGAATATAAAATGGTAGGTTCAGCCAGTCTGCATAAACAGTTTGGCAGTTTCTTGTAAAGTTAAACATATACTTCCCATATAACCAATAATATCACTTCTGGGGTATTTACCTTGGAGAAATGACAATTATGTTCACACAAAGACCTGTACATGAATGTTCACAGCAACTCTGTGATGGACCCAAACTGGAAACAAAATGTCCATCAATAAATGAATGGATAAACAAACTGTGATATAGTCATATAATGGTTATTGTTCTGCAACAAAAAGGAATAAAGTATTGACACATATAGCAGTTTGCATTGATTTCATAATGCTGAATTAAAGATGTCATCCTTCAGAAGTTACATATTACATGAGTCCCTGTATATGACATTCTGAAAAAGACAGAGCTATGGTGATGGAGAAGAGATCAGTGGTTGCCAGGGGTCAGAGGTTAGCAGACAACGTGACTAAGAAGTGATGGCACAAGAGAGTTTGGGGGCTGATGGAACAGCTATGTAGCCTGGTTGTGGCAGTGGTTATACAAATTTATACCTGTGTTTTAATTCATAGAACTGTAAGAAATAAATAAATTTTATGGTAAGATAATTATTTTAAAGGGATCCGTCTTCCCCACTAACAGCCCTTTGGCCAGAGTTGGATTTCAGCTACCATTGGCCCCTTTCACTTTATTTGTGCTTTACACAACCTGTGTGATCACAAATTTCAATCTTGCTTGGTTTGTCCCCACAAGAAGAGAGAAATAGAAGTGTTTAAAGACTATGTGGGGAATTGTGAACTACTCTGAATCAAGGAGGGGCTTCCCTGGTGGGTCAGCAGTAAAGAATCAGCCTGCAATACAGGAGCCACAGGAGATGTGGGTTCAATCCCTGGACTGGGAAGATGCCCTGTAGGAAGGCAAGGCAACCCAGTCCAGTATTCTTGTCTAGAGAATCCCATGGACAGAGGAGCCTGATGGGCTACAGTCCATAGGGTTCCAAAGAGTCGGACATGACAGAAGCAACTTAGCATTCACTGAGTAAAGCGTTAACACAAAATCCTTTCTCTGATAAAGCTGATCTTGGGTTAGCTTTCTAGCTGTTTCTTTGGAAACCTGATAATGGTGGAATGTCAACTGTGTCACCAAGCAATACTAGTTATGGTAAAAAGAACATGATTAGTATATTCTAGCTGGACCAAGGGTGAATGAAAGATTAATATCTGGTGGGAAGCCCTAACTTTGAGCTTCTCAGAGCACAATGACACTTGCAACTGGATATGTCACTGTGGGACACCTGGAGGCATCAGCTATGGGAATTATAAGAGATGTTGGTTCCTACTTTTGCAGCCATGAAATTAAAAGACACTTACTCCTTGGAAGGAAAGTTATGACCAACCTAGATAGCATATTTAAAAGCAGAGACATTACTTTGCCAACAAGGTCCATCTAGTCAAGGCTATGGTTTTTCCAGTGGTCATGTATGGATGTGAGAGTGGGACGGTGAAGAAAACTGAGTGCCAAAGAATTGGAGAAGACTCTTGAGAGTCCCTTGGACTGCAAGAAGATCCAACCAGTCCATCCTAAAGGAGATCAGTCCTGGGTGTTCATTGGAAGGACTGATGTTGAAGCTGAAACTCCAATACTTTTGCCACCTCATGCAAAGAGTTGACTCACTGGAAAAGACCCTAATGCTGGGAAGGATTGGGGGCAGGAGGAGAAGGGGACGACAGAGGATGAGATGGCTGGATGGCATCACTGACTCTATGGACATGGGTTTGGGTGAACTCCGGGAGTTGGTGATGGACAGGGAGGCCTGGCGTGCTGTGATTGATGGGGTCGCAAAGAGTCGGACATGACTGAGCGACTGAACTGAACTGAACTGAAAGCCCAGATAGCTCCCCTACCTAAGTGATCTTGTCTTATATCTGAACTGCCACTTGTGAGACCAAAGAGTGGCCCCTGGACTGCTGCATGTGACTTGCTAAAGAGAAGTTAGCATGCTGGGTTTCTTATTCTTCACCTTTCTAAGTAAAATCAACACCAAATAAGATTTAGTGGAGTCCTGTGAGTATGAAATGACTAGTTAAGGAAAAAATGACTGTGAGCAGGCATTACAAGAATTCAGGGTTCTAAACTAAACTGAGACTTTTGGAACCACCCTTGAAGAGTTGGAAATTTGGCAGGTAAGGAAACAAATGGTAATGAGGTGAATGGAAATCACTTTTTTATTTTTCTATTTATCTAGCACAAGTAACTTGTTTACTCTGGACAAGTGATACATTGTCTGTGGGTGAAAAGCCCCTGTATCTTTCTTACCTTGGGGGATTTGCACAAGGCCAACACTTATACCAGCAAGTAAGTCTCCAAGAAGCCAATCTTTGAATCGATAGAAACACATCCACTCTAGGAAGGGAAATACTGTAAGCAGGCATCTTCGGAACTTGTGCCATGAGCATCTGCGAGAAAGAACAGACTTAAGTTCTCCGAAGAAAAAGTCCACAGGGCCAAGAAAAGCCACACCAAGTATTTTCTTCTTCCCATACAACAGAGTTTTTGTCAATGCTACTGACACTTGGACATATTGAACTGGCTAAGTCTTTGTTGTGAGGCTGTCCTGTGCACTATAGGATGTCTAGCAGCGTCTCTGGTCTGTATCCATTAGATGACAGCAGCATCCCCTCCCCTAGTCTTAATAACCAACAATGTCTCCAGGCACTGCCAAATATTCCCTGGGGGATGGTATCACCTCCAGTTGAGGATCAGTGCCATACATGATAAAAACTAAGCCTTGTAAGGGCTTCCCTGGTGGCACAGTGGTAAATAATCTGCCTGCCAATGCAGGAAACATGGGTTCGATCTCTGGGTCAGGAAGATCCCCTAGAGAAGGAAATGGCAACCCATTCTAGTATCCTTCCCTGGGAAATCCCATGGACAGAGGAACCTGGTGGGCTACAGACCACTGGGTCACATAAGAGTCAAGACATGATTTAGCAACTAAACAACAACAAAAGCATTGTAAGTCCAGTATACAAATCAGGTGTGCAGTTGTACAGAATGTTGGAAGAAAATTCAAGCTACCAAAATTTTCCAGTAGAAAAATGGACTTTTATGGCTTTCTCTTGGTAAGGACAGTTTTCAGAGATGTGATATTGGTGGGTGGCAGGGAATTAACACATTCATATCATTCCTGTATACTTAAATTTTTGCCAAGCATTAACTCTACATGGCTTTGACCTGTAATAAAGAATCTGCCAGTAATGCAGGTGCAAGAGACTCACGTTTGCTCCCTGGGTTGGAAAGATCCTCCAGAGAAGGGAATGGCAACCCACTCCAGTATTCTTACCTGGAGAACCCCATAGACAGAGGAGCCTGGCAGGGTACAGTCCATGAGGTCGCAAAGAGTCAGACATGACTGAGCGACTATCACTTTCACTTTAATGTAGACATTTATGGAAAATATATAATATGGAGTCTTGTGCTTATGGCATTAGCCATGTAAAGAAAAGGCAATACAATAAGGCCTTATTATCTTTAGCTCAGTGGATAACTACTGGAGGGCATTTTGTTTCCCAAGGGACACCTGGTAATGTCTGGAGACATTTTTGATTATCATGACTGGCATCTAGTGGATAGAAGCCAGGGATACCATCAAACATCCCACAGTGTACAGGACAGCCCTCCATAAGAAATGACTTTATGGTCCGAAATGTCAATGATCCTGAGATTAAGAAAACCTACTTTAACCTTTAGATCATCTAAAACAGCAGAATCACTGTAAATCAGTCAGTTAATCAATCAATCCATCAGTAAAACTAATACAGTTTTAAATTGCTTTTTGCTATTTATATCTCAGGATAGGCTGAAAACAAAGAGCATGGAGATTTTTCATGTATGAGCTATAGCTGAATAACTGGGATTTGACTATAGCAACAAATGTAATTTTAGTGTATGCAAGGCTAAAATGTGTGCTCAGAAAAGAAGAAATTTCAACATGCTTGTCTCTCACAACGATGAGCATTACTGTCCCATAAGGAAGTTAAGGTCAAATAAGTGTAAGTGTCTTTGCCAAGGTCACAGTAATAAGTGTGGGCAGAGCTGGGGCTAGAAACCAGATCTCCCGATTTTTAGATCAGTGTTCCATCCACTCTGTTACCACTACAGTTCCTATTGACAGTGGTCAAATTCTGCTCAGGAGCCAGAAGCAAGACCATAGGTTTGCAGAGAATGTGTGTCAGTAGTTGCTCAGCTGTGTCCAACTCTTTGTGACCCCATGGACTGTAGCCTGCCAGGCTCCTCTGTCTATGGGGTTCTCCAGGCAAGAATACTGCAGTGGGTTGCCATTTTCTACTACAGGGGATCTTCCTGACCCAGGGATCAAACCTGTCTCTTGCACCTCCGGCACTGGCAGGCGGATTCTTTACCACGGCGCCACCTGGCAAAAGCCCTTGGAAAGAATCCCGTGTTGTGACTCTTATGAGAACCCCTGGGTGTCAGGCAGGTGTAGAGAGTGTGCTATCTCCAATTATGGCCCTCTCTGTGGGTGGCGGGGGGAGCAGACCACAGCATTGAGACAATTTATTTCGTATCTCGTCCTTTCCATGTGCCACTTGACTGAAGACCCGTCACCCTACGGAGAGTCATCAAAACTCTTTAGCATGCCAGAAAAATAAAATGGACTTGGAATAATGACCTAAGATGGATGGGAATCAAGGAAGGAGCTGGAGGAATAGAAACTGAAGTTGGTGGAGGAAAGTATAAACACTTCCACATGAATCTAGGTCTTAGTTAAGGCATCTTAAAAGTGAGGTATGTGAGAGTTGACGTGAAAACACAAGGGAGCACTCCAAAAGAAAAAGAGTATTTCAGTTGCTAACCAAAAGGGAAAAAATGAAGGGAGAGATGAAGTTTCCTGAAGAAAGGAAGAGATGAAGTTAAAGATTATAATTTTTTTTTTTTTTTACTATTTGCTAGCTGCTTTACAAATACTCTCTAATCCTCACAAATCACCTTGTAAGGTAGGTGCTATTATCATCCCCATTTTATACATGAGAATACTGAGGCTCAGTCGGGTTGAATAGCTTACTTAAGGTCGCACAGTTGGGAAGCAGCAGGACTGGGATTCAAAACCAGGCAATCTGGCTTCAGACCCTTGCTCTTAGCCACAGAGCTGGGCTACCTTTCAGGTTAAAATTCAGAAACAGACATAACCGTGTGCTTTAGAAGTAAGGAATAAGAACTGTTATAAAAACCCATGGGAGGCAGTGCAGCTCAGATTTAAATGTCTAGGGATAGGGCAGCTGGAGGAGAATAAGGCTGAAACTTCTTTGGTAGTGCCTGTTTATGATGAGGTATAAATAAGGAAAAGACTATGCTTTCACAGAGCAAAGCCAATGCAGCACCCAAGTGCTTTCTTTGTCATATGACCTCTGACCCATCCTGGAGCAGAAAAAATGAGAGTTGTGATACAGGACAGGGAAGGGACATCCAAGACCACAACTTGCAGAAGGCAGGATATGGGCAAAGGAGGAAGCTCAGAGGGAGGAAGGTCTGCAATAGGGCTGTGTGGAGGCCTTCCGCTCTTGTGACCCGACACATGCCAACTGTGGGTGATGAAACCAAGGGATGACAGGGGTGAACATGTGCAGTGTGAGTGAGCACAGTTTGAGTGTTAGGGTTAATATAATGATGCAGGTCACAAGGGGTTTTTAACCTGATGTCTGTAGATGACCAAGGGGTCTCTAGAGGAAATTCATGGGGGTATGTGACTTCGGGAAAAATGAATCTTTATTTTCACTAACCTCCTAACTGAAATGTAGTATTTCCTTCAGTTATGAATGTTGACAACAAACTACAGTTGTTATCAGCAGAGTTTTGACTTTGTCACCAACAGAATCACAAATATTTTCACATTACAGTAAAACTGCTGCAGATATCTTAAGATATAATTTATACTCATCATTACTTAGAAATTACAGTTGTTATTAGACCCACAATTATTAAATATCATGATTTTTGTATTTTTTCATATGTTGATAACTATATTTAAATATAACTGGTTTCCTTCATAATGCTATGTATTTTATACATTTTTAAATATTCTGGCCAAGAGCATTTAATGGGGAAAGAAAGGACTCATCAACATATAGTGCTGGAAAAATGAGATAGCCACTTGGAGAAAAATGAAGTCAGGTTCTTACTTTATATTGCATACAAAATTTACTTGGAATGCATCAAAGATCTAAATTTAAGAACTAAAACCATAAAACTCTTAGAAGAAAACATAAGGGAAAATCTTCATCATCTTGGATTTCACAATAGTTTCTTAAATAAGACACCAAAGTCACAAGCAAGAAAAGAAAAAAAATAGATTAAATCTAATTTCGTTAAAATTAAAACTGTTGTACACCAAAAGACACTATCAACAGGCAACCCACAGAATGGAAGGAAATATTTGCAAATCACATATCTGATAAGGGTTTAATATCCAGAATAAATAAAGAACTCCTACAATTCAACAACAAAAAGGAAAAAAAATCTAGCTTTTAAAAGGGTAAAGGAATAGACATTTCTCCAAAAAACATATACAAGAGACCAACAAGCACATGAAAAGAGGCTCATCATATTTGGTTATTCAGTTCAATTCAGTCGCTCAGTCGTGTCCGACTCTCTGCGACCCCATGAATCACAGCACGCCAGGCCTCCCTGTCCATCACCAACTCCCAGAGTTCACTCAAACTCATGTCCATCAAGTTGGTGATGCCATCCAGCCATCTCATTCTCTGTCGTCCCCGTCTCCTCCCACACCCAATTCTTCCCAGCATCAGACTCTTTTCCAGTGAGTCAACTCGACGCATGAGGTGGCCAAAGTATTGGAGTTTCAGCTTTAGCATCAGTCCTTCCAATGAACACCCAGGATTGATCTCCTTTAGAATGGACTGGTTGGATCTCCTTGCAGTACTCTCAAGGGACTCTCAAGAGTCTTCTCCAGCACCACAGTTCAAAAGCATCAATTCTACGGCGATCAGCTTTCTTCACAGTCCAACTCTCACATCCATACATGACCACGGGAAAAACCATAGCCTTGACTAGACGGACCTTTGTTGGCAAAGTAATGTCTCTGCTTTTTAATATACTATCTAGGTTGGTCATAACTTTCCTTCCAAGGAGCAAGCGTCTTTTAATTTCATGGCTGCAGTCAGCATCTGCAGTGATTTTGGAGCCCAAAAAAATAGTCTGACACTGTTTCCATTGTTTTTCCATCTATTTCCCATGAAGTGATGGGATTAGGGAAATGCAAAAAAAAAAAAAAAACACACTACAATGTGATACCATTTTACACCTACTAGTATGGCTATAACAATAACTTTTTAAAAAGGAAAATAACAATTATTGGAGAAGATTTGAAGAAACTGGAATACTTGCTCACGTGAATGCACAATGGTACATCAACTGTGAAAAAAATTTTCTCAAAAAATTAAACATAAAATTACCATTTGATCCAACAATTCCCCTCTTAGGTGTATACCTAAAAAAATTACAAGTAGGGACTCAAACAGATACTCCTATGCCAATACTCAATTCACGACAGCCAAAAAGTGGAAACAATCCAAGTGTCCATTAACAGATGAATGGATAAACAAAACTAGGTCTATACTTACAATGGAATATCATCAGCCATAAAATGAAGTACTGATCCACGCTACAATATCATGCTAAGTGAATAAACCAGACATGAAAGAAAAATATTGTATGATTCCACTTAAGTGAAATATCTATAATAGGCAATTCAGAGAGACAGAAAGTAGAAGAGAGGTTACCAGAGACTGGAGGAGGGGGAAATGGGGAGTTATTGCCTAATGGGTACAAAATGTCTGTTTGCAGTGATGAAAAAGTTTTGGAAATAGCGGTAATGGTTGCACAACATCATGAATGTCATTAATACTGCTGATTTGTACACTTTAAAATGGTTAAAATGACCAATTTTATGTTGTATATATTTTACCACAATAAAAAAAGTTTAAAAAATTATTCTGTAAAGAGGTTCATTAGGTCTGATAGCTAGCTAAAAGGTTCAAATACAAAAACTGGTTACAAGCCCCTGAACTATAGAACTTACAGAGTTTTTCTGGTATCCTTAATTAGTCCACCATGGTTGCTTTCTGTTGTTATTGTTAGGAGACTGGCAACAGTGGTTAATCAAACAATGTATTTATTAAATATCATCCCTGGATGCTGTGGGGGACAACTAAGGTCTTTATGCCAAGTTTACAATCAAGAAGGTAATACAAGAGACTTCCCTGGTGGTCCGGTGGTTAAGAATCTGCCTGCCAATGCTGGGACACGGGTTCGATCCCTGGTGGGGGGAAGATTCCACATGCCTCAGAGCAGCTAAATCCATGCCCCACAACTACTGAGCCCAAGAACCATAGAGCCTGTGCTCCATACCAAGAGAAGCGACCACAATGAGAAGCCCACGCACCACAGCTAGAGGGTGGTCCCCACTGGCCGCAACTACAGAAAGCCCATGTGTGCTGACAAATATCCGGCACAGCCATAAATAAAAAATTACATAAAATTTAAAAAGAAGGCGATAGAGGACAAACCACAAAACAAAACAACTGAAGAGAGATTATGCAGTCAGCTACGGGGTTTTGATGACGAATTCGGAAGAGGAAGACAGAAATAGGCACCAAAGGCAGAAAGCAGAGTTTTGGGGCTGCCAGCTTGGCTGTGGCGGAATGGCTGCACACACGCACCTGCACTGCACGTGGTGACTGACAGTGCTGATGTTGATGTCCACGTTCCCGGAGGAAGCGGTCTTCTTTCTGTGTTCCTGTTGAAAGTTCTCTTCATTGTACACGTCTCGCTTCACATCATATGTGAAACAATTTTGCCTGGACCTAGAGCCAAAACTCTGGAAGCTCCTGTCTGGTTGCATTGTTCCTGGAAGAGTGGGAAGGAATTGAACAAATGGCATTTAAAAAAAAAATCTAGATCCTTGACACATTTTTATGGAGACAAAATTTCCATATAATGGTAACATATCTATAAAAAATGGGAAAGAATCCACAGGCAATGCAGGAGACACAGGAGACGCAAGTTCCATCCCTGATTTGGCGAGATGCCCTGGAGGAGGAAATGGCAACCCACTCCAGGATTCTTGTCTGGAAAATCTCATGGACAGAGGAGCCTGGTGGGCTGTAATCCATGGGGTCACAAAGAGTCAGACAGGACTGAGCAACTAAGCATATCTACATAATGCATCACAGTTTTAGAAAACATTCTCATTTAGTGTATAATTTTATACCTAAAACAACCCTAAAAAAAAAAGCCAGGTGTACAATGTATGGCAAAAACCACTACAATATTGTAAAGTAATTAGCCTCCAATTAAAATAAATAAATTAAAAAACAAATCCAGGTGTATATTCTCATTTTTCAAATGGAGAAACCAAAGCTTGAAAGTTTAAACAGCTTTGCCTGTTGAATAATTACAGTCAGACTAGAACCCAAATGTCCAGCTAGAAAGCCTAGTTTTCTTCATATATTGTTCTGTTGCAGGGAAAAGATTAAGAGGCAAAAGTATAACCACTAATTTTCACTGAAAATGTTAAAGGTTAAGGGATCAACATGGGCTTTTCTAACTCCTTTATCTTTAAAAGGGTCCATCATTATCCCTTTATCTTTTCCTTTTCTTCACAAAACTTAATAGTGCCTGACTCAGTATTTGTCTGTTTGTTCATTGTCTGTTTCCCACACTAAAATATAAGTCCAAGAGGCAGGACTTTGTTCCAGGGCCCCAAATATTGTGTGACATTTAATAGGCCCTCAACGAATATTTTCTGAATGATGGTCAAGTATCTAGTTAGTGGCATTATAATGTAGCAGAAAAAGCATGGCACAGGATATCAGGATTCTGGAGTTCTAGCTCTGGCTTTTTTTTTTTTTTAACAACTAGCTGTATGCCTGGGGGCAAGTTTCTTAGAAACCGAGTTTCAGTTTTCCTGTCCATAAAATGACATGGTTTGACCGTATGATCTCTAAGGGTCATGAAAAGTGAAAGACAGTGAAGTCACTCAGTCGTGTCCAACTCTCTGCGACCCCATTGGCTGTAGCCTACCAGGCTCCTCTGTCCATGGGATTTTCCAGGGTACTATAGTGGGTAGCCATTTCCTTCTCCAGAAGATCTTCCTGACCCAGGGATCAAACCCAGGTCTCCCTCATTGCAGGCAGATGCTTTATCGTCTGAGCCACCAGGGAAGCCCCCTAAGGGTTATATCAAACTTCAAAAATATGTACTATCATCTTGCTCTTTTAAAAAGAATGAGAGGAAAGAGTTAATGAGGATGTATATAGTTCCATCTCGGAGAAAGTGTAACTGTTCTTGATCAGCCATGTTTTTGAATAATAAAAAGGGCACACAGCTAATATTCTTCCACATAAATGTAAAAAAGTAGATCTATATTTATCATCAACATGTCACAAACAACATTCGTAGAGCACTTAATATATACCAAGCATTGCACTAGATTTTTTCATGAGTTATTTCATTCCCATAACAATCCTAATACTACTTTTGAAAGTGAAAGTTGCTCAGTCGTGTCTGACTCTTTGTGACCCTATGGACTATACAGTCCCTGGAAGTCTCCAGGCCAAAATACTGGAGTAGGTAGCCATTCCCTTCTCCAGGGGATCTTCCCAACCCAGAGATTGAACTCAGGTCTCTTGCTTTGCAGGCAGATTCTTTACCAGCTGAGCCACTAGGGAAGCCCAAGAATACAGGTGATAAAACCGAGGTTTTGGAAATGTTAGGTAACTCAGCCATAGTTATATAATGTATTTTTACTCTCAAAACATAGGGTAGCAGGAATGTACTTATTGTATAACACTATGAACCAATGATCACAAATCCGATAAAGAAGTGAGAGTATAGTTGGGGAATACAGAAGAGGACAGAAGAGCTGCTTTACAATGTATTACTTAAGAGAATTAGTACTCTGTGTCTTCCAGAAAAAAAATAGAACTATACACTAAAACATAAGTAACATTTTTCCCTTTCTTTACCCCACCCAAAGGAATACTGATCCATCCTTTCTTACTTTTCCTATGTAATCTTACAATAAACTTCCATGACTAGAATCTATCTGTTCCTGGCAACTAAAAGAGCCTAATTAACTTGCTTACTATATTGAGATTATAAAAACTGCCATCCTGGGACTTCCCTGGTGGTCCAGTGGTAAAGAATCCTCCTGCCAGCACTATTTACAATAGCTAGGACACGGAAGCAACCTAGATGCCCATCGATGGATAAGTGGATAAAGCAGTTGTGGTACATATACACAATGGAATATTACTCAGCTATAAAAAAGGAACACATTCAAGTCAGTTCTAATGAGGTGGATGAACCTAGAGCCTATTATACAGAGTGAAGTAAGTCTGAAAGAGAAAGACAAATACTATATATATTAATGCAAATACATGGCATCTAGAAAGATGGTACTGAGGATACTATTTGCAGGGCAGCAAAGGAGACACAGACATAAAGGACAAGCTTTTGGAGACAGTCAGGGAAGGAGAGGGTGGGATGATTTGAGAGTAGCACTGAAACATATGCATTACCATATATACAACAGATAGCCAGTGGGAATTTGCTGTGTGACCCAGGGAACCCAAAGCTGGTGCTCTGTGACAACCTAGAGGGGTGGGACGGAGAGGGAGGTTCAAGAGGGAGGGAATATATGTCTACCTGTGGCTGATTCATGTTGATGTGTGGCAGAGACATCACCATACGGTGGAGTAACTATCCTCCAATTAAAAATAAAATTTAAAAAAAATCCACCTGCCAATGCAGGGGACATGGGTTCCATCCCTGGTCCAGGAAGATTCCACATGCCGTGGGGCAGCTGGGCCTGTGCTCCACACCTATTGAGCCTCACACCCTAGACCCTATGCTCTGCAAAAAGAGAAGCGACCACAAGGAGAAGCCCGTGCGCCACAACTAGAGGGCAGCCCCTGCTCAGCTCAACTAGAGAAAGCCCAGGGGTGGCAACGAAGACCCAGTGTGGCCAATAAATAAATAAAAATAAAATGCAAAAAAACTGCCATCCTGGGTTAGATGGAGAGTCTAGAATCCAGCACTTTGTTTCTGAAATGCCACGCAGCAGGCAGGACACAGGCAATGTATGGACAAGTGTAACGGAAAGAGTGGGCCAGGGAAAGGTGGCTGCAGCTCCTCCGTTCCAGCAGTTACTGTCATGGGGGACATGGGGCTCAGGATGGCCAGGTCTGATCTTTCCCCAGGGAAGCCATAATTCCAGATTTTTAGGTGACATCTTCTGACTCTGAAATGTTGTCAATCACCTTACGTATTTTTAAAAACACAGTATGCATCTAACAAAACATCTCTGCAGGCCAGATTCAATCTGACCCAGCAGCATGTGACCTCTGATCCAGAGCCTTGTTGTTAAAAAAACAAAATATTCTCATTTCCTCCCATCACAAATTATAACTTGTCCCTCAAGAATTTCTCTCTCTCTCTCAAAGCTAAAGCATTTATGTTTTCTGCTGTCACACCCTTGGGAGGTATTATATCTCATCAATTGACTTATGGAAAGAAGCATTTCTCCTTATTGTCTTCAACCTACATCATTTATATTTCAAAAGGTAGCCATGTTCTACTAGACTAGGATTTGATAAGTTTGCCTGCTATCATTTTCACAATCTTATAAATTTCTACCATATGTAGTCTTGGCCTTCATTTATTTCTGACTGAAGAATGCTTTTCCACCTGTGGTCAATTAATTTATGGTTGTTGCTGTTTAGTCGCCAAGTCGAGTCTGACTCTTTTGTGACCCCATGAACTATATAGCCCACCGGAATTTTTTTATAGTCCATGGAATTTTTCCAGGTAAGAATACTGGAGTGGGTTGCCATTTCCTTCTCCAGGGGATCTTCCTGATCCAGGGATCAAACCTGTGTCTCTGCACTGGCAGGTGGATTCTTTACCACTGAGCCACCAGGGAGGCCCTGGTCAATTCATTTAGTGTTCCACAAACATTTGCTGAATTCTAGCAGCAGGTGCTCAAAGGATACAAAAGGACAAAGACTCTACAATTTAGTAGAATAAAAACACCAAAATATTGCTATCAGAGTTTAGAGGGGCGAAAGACAGAATTTAACACGTATTGCTGGCCTGCCATAGCCAGCTTCTTTACACACATCGTCTCAAAAGATGGGCATTATTTTCCTGATAATAATTATCCTCATTTTATTGATGACTTTAGTGAGTTCCTCAGTTATACAACCATTAAACAGCAGAGAGCCAGAATCTGAACCTGGTCTTTCTGATTCTAAAATAGATGCCACATCTAATGCCACATGATGTCCTACGAATGAGATTAATAACCCCAGCTAGGTGAAGGCCTCCCTGGGGAGATATGGCTAAACTGGAGGCAGGTAAGAGAATAAGGTATTTCAGGAAAAGAACAGGATAAAATTACAGAGATAATATAAGGCAACTCATTCAAGAGGTCTAAGTAAAGTCAGTGTCAAACCCAAAAGGTTGAGGCCTATTTCTGGAGTGTCCTGAATGCTGGGTTGAACCTGGACTTTTCGGTAATCTAAAATGTTCGAGAAGCAGTAATAACATGCACAGACGTGCTTTGGGAAGAATCATGTCAGTGGTAGCATCTAAAGCTGTGCTGACCAGTACAGCAGTCACTGCTACCTGTGAAAACTTAAATTTAACTTAATTAAAATAAAATGAGGGAATTCCTTGGCAGTCCAGTGGTTAGGACTCAGCTGTTTCACTGCTGTAGCCCCAGATTCAATTCCTGGTCATGAAAACATGTGGCAATGCCTCACACTCTGTGGCATGGCCAATACATAAAATGAAAACTTCAGTTCCTTAGTCACAATAGCTACATTTCAAGGGCTCAATAGCCATGTGTGGTAGGAACTAGCAACTAGACAGAGCAGGTATTAAACACTTCTATCCTCACAGAAAGTTCTACTGGACAGCACTGGAGACAGGAGCAACTGAGGCCAAAAGACCAGTCAGAGCCCTTTACTATTATGGTAGTCTGACAGAGAGGCAATCAAGTCACAACTCAGGGACCACAGTCTGAGTGGCTAGGAGGAGTGGGTGGAAAGCTGTCTTCAAAGGGCTTATCATATAACTGGCTAAAGGCAGCAAGGGACAACATTTTTTAGTTATTGTTTTGTTTCCAGTAGTCATCTCCGGAATTTCTTCAGTTCCATTAGTCTTTCTTGACTTCACAGAAAACCTACTGGCTTGTTTTCTGCACTAACACGACCCTTCCCTTTAAGGTATGAAGATCAGAAGTTATTACTGACAAGTGGCAGATGCACTTTAATGTGGAGAAGATGATGCATTTCAGAAGAAGGTCATCCAAAACACACGGATGGGATAACGACCTTTCAGCTGAGACACAAGAGGGACTGTCTCTTACTGATTCCTAAAATTCCCTGATGGCATATTAAAAAGCAGAGACGTTACTTTGCCAGCAAAGGTCCGTCTAGTCAAGGCTATGGTTTTTCCAGTGGTCATGTATGGATGTGAGAATTGGATGTGAAGAAAGCTGCGTGCCAAAGAATTGATGTTTTTGAACTGTGGTGTTGGAGAAGACTCTTGAGAGTCCCTTGGACTGTAAGGAGGTCCAACCAGTCCATCCTAAAGGAGATCAGTTCTGGGTATTCACTGGAAGGACCGATGCTGAAGCTGAAACTCCAATACTTTGGCCACCTCATGTGAAGAGTTGACTCATTGGAAAAGACCCTGATGCTGGGAGAGATTGGGGGCAGGAGGAGAAGGGGACGACAGAGGGTGAGATGGTTGGATGGCATCACCGACTTGATGGACATGGGTTTGGGTAAACTCCGGGAGTTGGTGATGGACAAGGAGGCCTGGCATGCTGTGATTCATGGGGTCACAAAGAATCGGACACGACTGAGTGACTGAACTGAACTGAACTGAAAATTCCCTGATGCTTCCTGCCATCAGACAAAACATTTAGGTGGGTGGGCCATGATTTGAACAACTTAAGGTTTTATTTTCATATTCTACAAATGTGACATAATTTGGGGCATCTGGATTCACTAATTAATAGAAATTAATCTCTATAGCCCATACTTGGTCTCACAAACAACAGCATCACCTGGGAACTTGTTGGAAATGCTAATTCTCAGGCCCCACCTAACAAGACACAATCAATCAGAAACTCTGAGGATGGACCAGCAGTCTGTTTTAAGAAGCCCTCCAGATGATTCTGGTACACAGTGAAGTATGAAGACCACTGTAAATGTAGCTAATTATCTTTATTCAGTCAGACAATCAGGATTAAATTGGGGGAACTGTTAATATAGGCACTTTTGACCTAGCTCCTTCATCCCCATACTACCTCTATCCATCCACCCATCCACTGATTCTTTTACATAAGGTGCTAAAAGTATTTTAAAAGCCAAGAGTAAAATATTTAAATACAACCCAATTCAACCCAATCTTCTATTACCCCAATTGATGTGAAATCCTGAAACTTAGTTTTAAGATTATCCTTTCATATGGTCAACTTTCACACGTTCTCTATAATCGTGGGAAAGTAAAATTCACTTTCAGAATTTCAAAATAAATATTTGTAATTCCATCAGAAACAACAGGCCTTTGCCCATTCTAACTAGGCTCTTATGGTGGAAGGTATGTGGAAAAGAAAGGCACAAGCAAAGGGCATTGCTTTTGGTACCTTTCCGTCACTTGGTCTAGAGGCTGGGGATGAATGATCAGAGGACAGCCCGCAAGAAGCTGACCATCCCGACACACAGACAACTGTCTTTAATGCGACCTGGTGAGAGTATTACCAATGGGCTGGTTGGAGAGAAACTCGTTGGTGTGGAGATGTTGGAGAAGGGGTTGCTGCGATCCACCAACAGAACTTGAAAGGAATAGAAAGGGGCTAAGGTTTGAGTGAACTCCGGGAGTTGGTGATGGACAGGGAGGCCTGGCGTGCTGTGATTCATGGGGTCGCGGAGAGTCGGGTACGACTGAGCGACTGAACTGAACTGAACTGAAGAGAGGTGGGAGTGGGGGCTCAGTTAGAAGGAACAAGAAGAACGGCAGTGAGGTCTAAAAAGCAGAAGGCGCACAACTGGGCAGTCAAGCCTCGGGAGGAGGAGGATGGCGGCGGGGTGCGTTGATCAGGGGGAGACTCGGGCAGCAGACCAGTTCTGGGGCTTATGACGACTCAGACCAACTAGGGTAGAAGGAGTCAGCCTGCCAAACGCACGCGCCGTCTTTCCTCATGGACTTTCAACAACAGGGACCGCACGGAGAGAGAAGCTCCCAGGGACGACCTCATTCATTCATTCCGCAAACACTGACCAAGTGCCCTCGACGAGCCTGACCCTGCGGTGACAGTGGCCCGGGGACTTCCGAGTGTAACGCGGGGGCGGGGCGGAGTGGTCCCCGCACCCAGGGCCGGGGCCCGGGCCCCGCCGCTGCCGCCGCCTGCAGCCCCGGCCCCGGGCGGCTCCCCGGGTCCCTCGGGTCACCTGGTTCCCGGGCTGCGGCGGGAGGGCAAGCGCTGGAGCTGGAGGCAGCTCCGGCCGGGCGGGTGGCGCTGTGGACGCGGACGCCGGCGGTTCCCGAGCCGTTGCGGCCGAACCCACGGGCCTCCTTGATGCCAGGCCTCGCGCGCCGCACTTGGAGTAAGTGATTCACTCTAAGTCTCCCGACGACTCTTGGGGACAGAAGACGCAGGAGGAAAGTGGAGGCTAAGAGGGTTGCCGAGATCTCCAACCCCGAGTGAAGGACGCTCTCCTGCCCAGCTCCTTCCCCCAAGACCCCTTAACCTCCTTCTGAAGCTCAGTCCCTGTCACCCTCTCTTCCTGTCTTGCATTCCCTCTTGGCCCAGCTGCAGTTTTCCACTTGCTTGATTACTGTAGTAATGTCTAATATATTATTCACTTTACCTATGGCTTAAAAAGATATATTTACGTCTTTATTTAGCTGCACCAGGATTTAGTCGCAGCACATGGAAATTCCATCTTCCCAGCTGCAAGTGGGATCTAGTTCCCTGACCAGGGATCAACCCAGGCGCTCTACTTCAGGAGCATGGAGTCTGAGACACTGGACCAACAGGAAATCCCTACCTATACCTTTTCGTAATCTGTCTCATCCCCAGAAGGGCAGGAATTTTTATGTCTTTCTTTAATTGCTGTATCATTGGTGCCAAAGCAATGTGGTAGATCTAGTAAGCGCTCAATAAATTTGTGTTGAAGAATGATCACGCCACTATTCACTGTAGGCTCCACATAGGCAGCCGCTATCTGCCTTTTAACCAACTTTCCATCAGAAGTGCCTGGTACCTAGTAGGCATTCAATATATATTTGCTGACTGAGTGTATTGCTCATCTTCACCCTTTTGGTCACTCTCATGTCATCATCCCAATTTGTTGGATAAATACATGAATTTCTTAGAATTCCAGCTTCCAAGTTTTCTCCCTTTTATCCATGCACTCCCCTTGATCCCCCACTCTTACCTCTCATATCTTTATAGCTACATTTTTGCTCTTGCTTCCTCCTTCTACCTCCGATACTTCTTAGAAAGCTCACTATCTGCAGTTTGGCTTGGAACATTTTAAAGCAACATGTCTTCTAAGGCAAGAGAATCTAGGCTGTCACATTGAATCCAAAGTAAGCTTTCCGCAAATCACCCATGACCCTTGTTTTGGGTTTTATTTTTCCTTGAGAACTGAGGATTCTGCACTGCCTCCTAAGTTGAGATCTTGTCCTTGTTCATAATTTGCTCAACAAATATTTATGGAGTAACTTCTATGTTCGAGGCCCTGAGCTAGATGCTGGGACAAGACAGGCAAAATTTGAGCACTTCAGGGGATGCATAACACAAGAGAGAATAGTCATGGATAGTGATGGGAAGTGTCCTGGCTTGAACCCAGTTATTTCTAAAAGAAATGACCAAGAATAAGATAGGGTCCAATTCTGCTTATTGTAACAAGTTTTAGGGTAGGAATAGGTCAATAGTGAGGTGAAGGTATTGGGTTATAATACCTTGCCCACTCACATTTATTATCTTGTTCAGCTTTCAAGTGGGAATGTAGGGCAGCAATTCTTTTTTGCATAAACTGGAACTAAGGTCGCGGGAGGAGACGGGGATGACAGAGAATGAGATGGCTGGATGGCATCACCGACTCGATGGACATGAGTTTGAGTGAACTCCGGGAGTTGGTGATGGACAGGGAGGACTGGCATGCTGTGATTCATGGGGTCGGAAAGAGTCGGACACGACTGAGCGACTGAACTGAACTGAACTGAAGGTCTAAGAAAGGTCAATTGACTTGCCCAATAGGACACTGCCAGAAAACCACTGTCTGCACTGTTCTTACTCTGAGAGGCATGATTACAATTCTTAAAACCTTCTTTGCGGGAAGCTCTTCAAGGTAGGAATCAGTTTCAAGCCTTCAGGGTAAAGGTTTTAAAAATGTTTCTCCAAGGGAGATACCAAGGACTTTTCTGAACCTGGCGCATATTGTAAAAATGCACAGTCTTGGCGTCCCTCTGGGACCCATCTAATCAAACTCGCTGTGCATTTTTAAGCGCCTAAGGTGCTTCTTCTGCACTTAAAAGTTTGAGAACTACTAGAAGTGTTTGGGTGGAAAAACCTCAACCTTAATTCAGGGCTAATATTTACCTTTGGGACAGATTTCGTCAGCATTCCGAAGAGTAAATGTATGTCCTTGAGCAGATGGGACTGCAACGGCTTTCTGGCCGGAATCTTTCTCTTTTTTTATGCAAGGACTTCTTGGAAATTGGGGGTTTTCCGCCGAGCAGGTGCTCAGCTGCTGGTGACTACCCACCGTTCAAAGGTCTTCTGGCTTTTTTCCCAGACACCCGATTGATTTGTCACTGTCTCTTTCCAACAGGGAGCCAAGCACTTGACCCGCCGACCACGGTGGGGCGCGCGCGGTCTGTGTCGTCTGCTTCTCGGCTCCTTCCCGGGTCCGCCTTCGAGCGCTAAAGGAGAGCAATCCCTTGGAGTTCCTGCCTCTGGGGGCCAGCTGTTGCTCTCTTCTCGCGAGAATTACTTCTCCCGAGCTCTCCCTTCATCAACCCCCCCTCCCGCGGGCAGGTTCCATATTGGGTAAAATCTCGGCTCGAGGAGAGGTCCGGGAGCTGTTCTCGCGAGAGGACAGCGAGAGGCTCCTGTTCGCTGGCTCCGGGAAAGGCGACCACTGGAAGCTCCGCGGGCGCTGCAGCTGGAGCTGTGACCCCGCCGCGCAGCCGGAGTCGGCCGGGTGTGGAGAGCGTGCAGGGAGAGCTGGGCGGGGCGCCAGCCCAGGGCCCCGGAGCGTGCCCCGGCCCTTCGCAGGACTTCCCCCGCTGTCGGTGAGGCGCGTCCAGCCGCTGCGGCTGACAGGGGCCGCGCGCGCGCGCGGGAGTCGTCAGGGTCGCCGCAGCCGCACCTGCGCGGGCGGCCAGCGCAGGGTTCCCCGCCCGGCCGGGCGGGCTACGAGGTCGGGGGAAGCGGGTGCGGGTGCAGGCGGGGCCCCGCAAGGGCCACCTCCTCGCCCCGCGGCCACCGCTGGAAGATGTCTCAGGAGAGGCCCACGTTCTACCGGCAGGAGCTGAACAAGACCATCTGGGAGGTGCCCGAGCGTTACCAGAACCTGTCCCCGGTGGGCTCCGGCGCCTATGGCTCCGTGTGGTGAGTGTCACCGGGCCGGGTGCCTCGCTGGGCCGGGTGTCTCCGTGTGCCCCAGAGTCAGGCCTGCCCCCATGGCTCAGCCATGCACCCAGCGGCAGGAATTTTCCTTGGGGGGAGGGCATCCCAGCCCTCTTCGACCCTGCCCTGCACTCCCTGTCCCCCTTGCTCCCCCACCCTGCACGCCCGCGTAGATGGTCAGCTGTGTGTAGGACGCAGGTCCACGGTGGGCGGTGGGTGATGGTGTTGGAGCCGGGCCCTGACTCGCACCCTGCGCGTTCCCTTGCCGGGGGCGGGGGGTGTTGGTACGGGGGCAGGAACACAGGTCCCTCTTCGGAGGTCTCTCCCTGCTGGCATCGAGCAGAAAGACTCTCTCGAGATGTGCCTGCCCTCGGAGCAGACAAGCCCGGGGAGCTGCCCGGAGAAGCAGAAGGGCAAAGCTCGACTGCGGTCATCTGAACAAAACTAAGGACGAAGGGCGTTGAGTCCGGGCTTTTTTGCAAACCTCTGTCGAAATTGCATTTTGAGAAGGGTTCTTTTTGAATTCGCACTTGAATTAGCAGCTATCCAGGGAGCTTAAAATACCGACTTTATCTCGGTGAGCCCTGTGCCAGCTTGAGTGGTGTGTTTCCGATTCAGTTGAAAGCGTATTTCCTTTTCGCGGAGTGGGGGGTGGTGGTAGTGCCTGCAAACACACTGCAGCTTGAGAAGCTGGCGGCCTCTCTGATTAGTCACATACCACTGCTCATTTAAGTATTGTTTGAGAAAACAGTTTTCTCCTTTGGAGCAAGTGAGGTTCAGATCCGTTGGACGCCCTCAAGATCAAAAAGTTATTAACAGTGCTGCGATGTATTATAAATATTTTTTAATCGTGATAATTCTTGTGAAACACTGTGTTTTTAAAGTCCCTTAGAGGGTTTGCAGAGAACTTAAGCTGCACTTACAGCCTGAGAGGTACATAATGGTTTTCATGGGATATGGAGTATATAGCAAAGGAAGGAAGAGACACTTTTCAGCTTTAATTCACACTATGAATGTCTTTTGAATTAAACGCTACTGTAAAATTTCCAGACCTCCGTTCACTAACGTTTCTAACTTCTAAGGTTTTATAGACTGTATTTTAGATTTTGTGTAATTTGAGAGCTGATCTGAAGCTATTCCTTGTAATTCCTGTGCATGCATTATTTGCAAAGAGGTCTACAAAATTAGTTTTTTGTTTCGCGGCAGATTCCAGGCTTTTAGACTTGTTAATCTTTGAATATAATTCCTGTGTTTCTTAAAGCCCCAGCATGAATTTCCTGTTTGGTAGAATCTTCTGGGTAATTGAGATTGTGCAATTGTGTCCAGCAACAGATCATATTGCCTTTTCTAGTTCAGGCTGCTTGAATGATGTCGCTGATGGCCCTGTGCTTGACATCTTTTTTCCATTTTTATAGCGTGCTGTTGATTTGCTAATTTTTGAAGATGTGTTTGGATCATTGCTCCTTTAATAGCTCACTTGTTTAAGGCCAGTTTTCATTCTGGAATTGACACATTAATTTTTGTGGTACTGAATTTTTGTTTCCAATCATTATTGTTTAAACTTTAGTGGCTGTGATCCGGCTCAACTGTGGGGAGTTCAGTGAACTGTTTGCAAGGTTTCCCTACAATTGATGTGAATAACTCAGCCCTGGCACTGGAGATTCAGTGAAGTGCTGATAAAACATGAACTCCACATTTTTTAGTGCTTTATTTTTCTGGTTTATAGAAGGCATCAAAACTGACACTTGGAAGTAATTTGTTAAACAGGTTTTAAAAATACATTCACATTGTATAAAATGTAAAAGGCATAGAAAGACTGTGAAAAGTTTCCTTTCTCTTTCTCCAGTTGTAAGAGTTCTCACCCCTGTTTCTTGTGTGTCTTTCTGTGGAGGCAGTTCTGCTAAGGGTATTTAAAGTGTAACCTATAACATATTGGTGGAGAAAAATAACCAATATTATGTGACAATTGACTGTAAACAAGTATAGTTGATCTTGGATTGAAAATATCAGAATTTACATTCACATGTGTTATCTCATCCAGAGTAGTTATTTCAAGTTGTTCTTTCAGTTGGCAGCTTTCAGGTGTGGCAGAAAAGAAAAATGTTTTTTAAACTTCTCTTAGAATCCACTTTGGAGCCTGTGTTATTTTTCACTATCTTCATTTTTTTGAGAGCAGATTTGATTTAGGAAATAACAAAGTTAGATTGAATCCAAATAATTTGGAGAATTTGGACTCAAGTCTGGTGAAAAGATTAGGCAGCCAGGTTGGTGATACTGTGTGAGGTCAAATAGGAGTTGTAACCATAAAGTAATGACACAGAATTTCCTGTGTGACTTGTAGAACTGGATTGAAGTCTGTTCCAAAAAAGAATCTCTGAAAGTATTTCAAGGAATGCAACATCACTGAAATAATGTGTCAGTTTCCTAATTTGATTGCTCTGAAGTGTTAACTTTAAAAAATTTTAAAAAATATTAAGCCAATTTTCAGTATTTTCATTTGTACTAAGTATCTAGTAAAGCAAGTGTGATAACTAATCGTGAATTAAAGATCAAGGAATAAAAATAGAAATTTGAGTTTTTGAGTTTTACAAATATGCCTTTCCTTCTTAAGGGGTAAAGGGAACTAAACTAAAGCTTGCAACTTTTTAAGGAACTTTGTGTGCTGTCAGTGAGGGGAAATGAAGCAAAATTGTTCAAGAGTACAGTGTTGCAAAGCATTGATTTTGTGGTTTGGGGACAAAAGGGGTGGGGGAGGATCTTTGTGGTGAGTTTAAGGAAATATAAACAGGAACTTAAATGCCTTTCCTCTGGTGTATGGGTTTTCCAGACTCTTGCCTTTGATTACAGGAGGTGGGGCAGTAGTAACCATGAAACAGGTGAGAGATCAGAATTATTCTTAAATCATATTTAATCACTTATGAAATAATATTTATTGAGTACCAACTATGGACTGGCAGCTTAGCACGCACACATCTTTAGGGGCGTCCCAGGTGGTGCTAGGGATAAAGAACCCGCCTGCCAATGCAGGAGACACAGGTTTGATCCCTGGGTGGGGAAGATCCTGTGGAGGAGGAAATGGTAAACCACTCCAGTATTCTTGCCTGGAGACTCCCCATGGACAGAGGAGCCTGGTGGGCTACAGTCCATAGGGTTGCAAAGAGTGGGACATGACTGAAATGACTTAGCACACTCATGGACCAGATAGCAGGCTAGGTTTCTTGAGCTAGAGTGTTAAACAAGACAAAGACAGTTCATTCCCTGGTAGGGTTTATAGTATGATGTGAATAATAACTACGTTTTATGGATTGCTTTCTATGTTCTGGGCATTGTTCTGTGCTGTTTATACTTATCATCAGTATATAAAGTATATACCAAACCTTTGGTAAAAGAATGGCAAAATTTACTAAGAGGTCAAATCCAACATCCTAAATGCTTTGTGAAAATGAATGTAAGAAAGATAAGTGAAGCTGAGTTTTTTAATATTAATAGCCACTCATCATTTTAAATCTTTAAAAAAAAAAAGAACAAAACATGAGCCAGGGCATAGATAAATAATGTCATTATAGAGTGTGCAGAGGTAACTTTCCTGATTCCTAATCAGTGAGAGGGGTGTATGTGTGTGTGTTAGTTGCTTAGTTGTGTCTCACTCTTTGCAACCCCATAAACTGTAGCCCATCAGGCCCCTCCGTCCATGGGATTCTCCAGGCAAGAACACTGGAGGGGGTTGCCATTTCCTTCTCCAAAAGGAACTATAGAAAGAAAGAAAGTGAAGTCGCTCAGTTGTGTTTGACTCTTTGAGGCCCCATGGGCTGTAGCCTACCAGGCTCCTACATCCATGAAATTTTCCAGGCAAGAGTACTGGAGTGAGAGGGGTAGCCTTTTATTTTTCTAGTGGCGATATAAGCCCATGCTGATCTTTCTTTCCATTTGCTCTTCTTTGTAACCAAAAGCAAGGTGACTGGCTGCATGTTACCAGTACCAACCAATAAATATTTAAACACAATGGCAAAATATTTGTATTATTGATGTCTAAAGACTTTTAAGAAAGAGTTCATTTAAGTTGGCTATAAAGTCATTGTTTGTCAGATTCCCATTTTCCACGGGCTCCCATTTGAAAATAAGGGTATCCTGAACCTCTCGCATTTCAGTTCTGCCACCTTAATTCCTTGATACTGAGGACTACTCTGCCTTTGATTTCCCTGTACTTTAGCCTCAAAGATCTATTAATATCTCACTTTAGTATTAACAAACATTTTTATGGGATTTTATACTTTATAATGTATTTGCATTCAAAGCATTATTCAATTTTCACTGGCTCTGTGAAGGCTAGTATTAACCTAGTTTTATAGATGAGGAGCTGGACTCATTAAAGGAATGGTATACAGTACTACTTTGGATTTGGTTCTGTGATTTCAGTACTTCACAATTCTCCTTTCCTATGCTTTAGGCTGCTAAGATTGTCTGGTGGCACCTTCTCTGGTGCTGTTTGCCTCTCCTCACCCTCCTTTTGAGAAGAAAGGGGTTGCTGGGTCATTTGAAATAGTAGAGCTATGACTAACCAATCCCACCAGTGTAAGTAAGCCTGGCTAACCTGAGGTAATGACTTATTAAAGTCACATCTCTTCCTCAGAATTGATGGACCAGTTCCCAAAGAATTATCAGTGCAAATAATTAATTCCTGAATTTATGAATCCCTTTTGTTTGAAATTCTTCTGTGCACATTTTGGAAAGTTGAGACTATCTGTACATGTTTCTGTTATGTAAGTACAGGATATAAATAGAAATAACTGCTTCTCTAGGCCTTTGAAAATACCTTGGATTTTTGCTCTTTGCTGTGAAATTTGGTATTGATTTTTTCCTATCCAAGAAGTATAATTATTGTAGAGCTCAAAGAAAAAAAAAACCAAACCAAAAAAAAAACCACACCTTGTTATGAAGTGGGTTCCCTTGGCTCTGAAACCTAGAAATCTTTTCATGGTTGTCATGTACTTGGAAGTGATTCATGTGTTTCTTCAGGACAAATGAAAACAGAACTTCTAAACCTGCAGTTTCTGTTAGTTTGTTTAAGTAAATGAAGCTTTTAGTATTAGAAGTAGTTGTCTTTGCATAATGTTTCCATAAAGTAAGTACGTGTGCGTTAAGATTTTATAAAGTTAACCAATTTCCCAGCATTTTATCCTTTAAATAATTTATTCTAGGGAGGAAGTAGGTGGTGGTTTGTAGATTCTGCACTTTTGACAATGGATCCTGGGTTCTGACATACTTGGCTCCTAGGCTGAATGTTGGGGAGAAAAAAGTACAGAAGAGAGAGGAGTCCAGAATGACGCCTAAGTTTTGGCCTTGGACAGATGGATAGGTCTCAGCTTTGGGGTCTTATAGGGTGTATGGTTGTGGAGTTAAAGACAGAGGAGGATGGGTTCATGCTCATCTCCCTAAGGATGGGACTCCTGTCTGTTATACTGATACTTTGAACACCTATTGTGTGTGTGTGTGGGGGGGGGTCACTTTTTAGGTGCTAGAGATGGAGTGTGAGCAAAACATGAAAATTTCTGCCCGTAAGAAGCTGTCAGCTAAGGGGAAGGGTAATAGAGGTAGACAGTAAATAAGTAATTAAGATTTATAGCATGTCGGGTGATAAGCACTACGGGGAAAATAAAGTAAGGAAAGGGGAGGGAGACTGGGATAGCTGTTGCACCTTTAAGCAGGGTAGGCAGGGTAGGCCTCAGTGATGGAGTAACAGCTGAGCAAAGACCTGAGGGAAGTGATGGACACTGGTTGGACTTGAGTGGGAAGGAAGCACATTCCATGCTGAAGGATCACCACATGCAAAGGGCCTATTCTCCGAGCTCACTCTGCACTGGGGTCCCTGCTTTTTCCTTTCTGTTTCTTACCCATTCAGAGGTGCTAATTGTACTTTAGGGCAGAGTGGAGGAGTCAGATGAATTGGTGTGCAGCCGTGACCCATGCTCCTTCCAGAAGGCTCAGTGTCCCTGAGCCAGTACTTTCGGTGGGCCCTAGAAATTCAGGGTACTCTGGTCCAGCTCTTTAAATAACATGTGAAGCTTACTTCACTTTCAGGTTTCTGTTGCCAAAAGGAAGGGAGCAAAGAGATTAGCTCTAGACTTCTGGTGACAAAAGAAGATTAGCCTGCTGGCAGATTGAATGTTTTCTAACTTGTTTGGGCTTCTAGGTTTTTTCTTACTATTGGGTTATTTTTAAAAAGTCATTTTTACCTTCTTTTAGCTCTTAAGATCTCATTTATTTTCTGTTTTATTTGGCCATGTATCTGCTTTACATTCCTCTGCCTTTCCACTATTAACAATAATTTTAGTAGCTGTTGGATTATTACCTGCTAACAATATTTTGGCTCCGAGCCCCCAATGAACTTCTCCGTTAACTTGAATAAATTTTATGGATTGAAAGGTTCTACACATGTGGCCCCATTAAGAACCTGTAGGATTTATTTATTTTCTTTTCTGCCTTTACAGATAAAAGTTTCTTTCTCTTATGAAAGCCATCCCCTTTTTACTGCTCTATCATCGAGTTGCAGAAAATAAGTATTCCTAAACACAGATTCCCATGACAACATAACAAAAAGGTAATAGAACAAATGTTTATTTTGTCTAAGCCTGCTGTCTGAGTAACTTTATACCCTGAGCATGTTGGCTCCTGTTGCTTTGAATGATGTTACAGATTTCCTTGTTTTCCTCAAAACCTTCTCCTCTTAGGCCTTGATGACATTGTCACTGTGCCTGGCACACAAAGGAAGATACGTGAGTGTGTGTGGCTCACAGTCAGTCTACCCACAAGTATGCGTCTGTTGCTTTCCCAAGCTAAGGGCCAGAGTATAGGCGTCACACATCATTATACCCCCCCCAAAAAAAATCATGAAAAACCCACACCAGTTTCTTCTTTGCTTTCTTAACTTCGTTAATTTAGTTTGGGCAATGCTAAAGCGCTGTTGGAGGTGTTCTGTTTATAAAGATTGAAAAAAATAAAAAAGCAGAAAGGGTTCTTGCTTTTGAAAACAGCAGTCTAGAAGGGGCACATTTGTGTTGCTTTCTCGGAGATTATTTTTGGAAGTCCTTTGTAGCTTTTCTTTTCTGCACTCTTTCAGCTTTAGTTGCCTTCTCCAATCTACTTTTCTGTTTCTAATGTTTTAGATTCTTCCTTGTCTCTCTTGAATCTAGTGACATACTGGTAACTTTTGTACATCAAGGGCAGCTTTTTTGCGAGGGTATGTGTTTGAAATCTCTGTCAGAGAGACCTTTCCATCTGATTCAGAACTAGAAAGTGATGACATCAGCATGTGCCCACAAGAGGTCAGAACTTCTTCTTTTGATCTGCTGAGGGCTCAGGGAGGCTGTGTCTTAGGGAAAGAAAGGGACAATGAGGGTAAGAGTCCTCTAGACACTTAGGTGCATGCATGCTCAGTCATTCAGACATGTCCAACTCTTTGTGACCTCATAGACTGCAGCCCACCAGGCTTCTCTGTCCTTGGGATTTTCCTGGCAAGAATACTGGAGTAGGTTGCCATTTCCTTCTCCAGGGTCTCAATACTTAATGCAACTCTGTAATTCCACATGGGGTAGTGTCTCTGACCTTCTCACCCCGCAAATTGTTTGCTGTTGTTCAGTCGCTAAGTCGTGTCCAACTCTTTGCGACCCCATGGACTGCAGCACACCAGGCTCCCCTGTCCTCCACTATTTCCCAGAGTTTGCTCAAATTCATGTCCATTGAGTTGGTGATGCTGTCTAACCATCTCATCCTATGCCACCCCCTTCTCCTTTTACCTTCAATCTTTCCTAGCATCAGGATCTTTTCCAGTGCATTGGCTCTTTGCATCAGGAGGCCAAAGTATTGGAGCCTCAGCTTCAGCATCAGTCCTTCCAATGAATATTCAGGGTTGATTCTTTAGGATTGACTGGTTTGATCTCCTTGCTGTCCAAGGGACTCTCAAGAGTCTTCTCCAGCACCACAGTTCAAAAGCATCAGTTCTTCAGTGCTCAGCCTTCTTTATGGTCCAACTCTGACATCTGTACATGACTCCTGGAAAAATGATAACTTTGACTATATGGACCTTTGCTGTCAAAGTGACCTCTCTGCTTTTTAATACACTGTCTAGGTTTATCTTAGCTTTCCCATCAGAGAGCAAGTGTCTTTTAATTTCACGGCTGCAGTCACCGTCCACACTGATTTTGGAGCCCAACGAAATAAAATCTGTCACTGCTTCTGCTTTTTCTCTTTCTGTTTGCCATGAAGTGATGGGACCAGATACAGTGCCCCAAGTCTGTCTGGTGATACTTAAGGTGAAGTGTCTGGTTTATGCAGTATTTTCTGAACTCTTCATTCTTATATTTCCTTATCCTTATGGTAAATATAACTTTATTCTCGTAAATAATTGCTTTATCCTTAATATCCCTAGTAGCAATTTTTTTTTCTCCTCTTCTGTCAAATCCCTCATATAGGATTGTTGGGTAGCTTGAACCTTCTTGAACTTAGACTTTTGAATAAGTTTCTATTTATGTTTTCTTCTCCAGGCTACCACATGCTGGTGAAAATCTTAGTTATCTTTCTCATTTGTTATAGTAAAATATGACTCCTCACTGATCTTAGTATTAAATTGAAGTGAAATATTGGTGTTTGTATCTTATATTGCTAGAAGTTTAATAATTTCCTCACCTGACTAGTTTGACTTGCTTCAGTTTCTGATTCCTAGGTTAGTGTCCTAAATGCCTTATGCTTTGAATCATCTAGTTTGAAATTAGCAGTCTCAATAAATTAAATGATATTGATGCCATCACTTCATGGCAAATAGATGGGAAAACAGTGGCTGACTTTATTTTTCTGGGCTCCAAAATCACTGCAGATGGTGATTGCAGCCATGAAATTAAAAGACGCTTACTCCTTGGAAAGAAAGTTATGACCAACCTAGACAGCATATTAAAAAGCAGAGACATCATTTTGTCAACAAAGGTCCGTCTAGTCAAGTCTATGGTTTTTCCAGTGGTCATGTATGGATGTGAGAGTTGGACTATAAAGAAAGCTGAGCGCCAAAGAATTGATGCTTTTGAACTATGGTGTTGGAGAAGACTCTTGAGAGTCCCTTGGACTGCAAGGAGAGCCAACCAGTCCATCCTAAAAGAAATCAGTACTAGGCGTTCATTGGAAGGACTGATGTTGAAGCTGAAACTCTAATACTTTGACCACCTGATGCAAAGAGCTAACTCATTTGAAAAAACCCTGATGCTGGGAAGGATCGAGGGCAGGAGGAGAAGGGGACGACAGAGGATGAGATGGTTGGATGGCATCACCGACTCAATGGACATGGGTTTGGGTGGACTCCGGGAGTTGGTGATGGACAGGGAGGCCTGGCATGCTGTAATTCATGGGGTTGCAAAGAGTCGGACACGACTGTGCGACTGAACTGAACTGAACTGATGCAAAAAGGGAAAAAATAGCAAATTAAGAGAATAGACAATAACTATTATGAGCATCTATCAAGCTGTGTTTACATTCCCAAATATAGTGTACCACTAGGATTACTCATCCTGTTGACATCTTGGGTCGATATTTTTGTTGTTGTTGTGGGGACTGTCTTGTACATTGTTGAGTATTTAGCATCCCTGTATCCCTACCCACTAGATGCCAGTTGGAACCCTCGGTGTGACAACCAAAAATGTTTCTAGACATTGCCACATGTAATCTGGGGGCAAAATCACCTTTGGTTGAGAACTGTTTATAAACCCTGTATGTTTGGATTGATTGGCCCTGAGTAAAAACTTGATAGGGTCAGTTGAACTTTCTACCTGCAAAAGGAAACAATATATTTTCTGTGCGTATTCCTTTTGAATTCATTGTCCAATGCAGACTCAACAATGGTCTTGTTCATATACTGTCCATCCAAGTTTATTGTTCCAAACCTAATGTCAAGAATGTCTAACCCTTTGGATTTCAAGGCTATTGAAAAGTAATGTTTCATGCCTCCCCCTGATTATTTTTCTACATATTTCTTGAGGACAGTCTTTGAGATATTAACTACCTTAGGATTAGATTCAGGTTATAAACTTGTATGGTTCAGCCTTAGATATGTGGAGCCGATACTTGAAGAAAGCTTTTCATTAACACTGTTGAATGACAGTGGTCATGAAAATTACAATCAGGAAATGAGCCAGTTTCCTAAAGATTTCTGTAACTCTAGGTATTAAGGCAGCATAATTTTGGAAGTTTGAATATGTGTATTTTTGTATTTATGTTTTAGTAAAAAAAATCTGTTTGGCATTCATCTGACAGTTTTAAATGGCTTCCAGTGTATAAAAGAAACAGATATAATAGATTAGTGAGTATGTTTTATATATATATATTTAATATATATATATAGGGCTTCCCAGGTGGATCAGATGGTAAAGTGTCTGCCTGCAATGCAGGAGACCCAGGTTCAGTCCCTGGGTTGGGAAGATCTCCTGGAGAAGGAAATGGCAACCCACTCCAATACTCTTGCCTGGAAAATTCCATGGATGGAAGAGCCTGGTAGGCTACAGTCCGCAGGGTCACAAAGAGTCAGACAGGACTGAGCAACTTCACTTTATATATATATATATGTTCACTAACGCATTGTATCTGTTTCTTTTATACACTGGAAGGTGTGTGTGTGTGTGTATATATATATATGTATGTGTGTGTGTGTGTGTGTATATATATATATATACACATATATATATATGGCTTTCCTGGTGTCTCAGTGGTAAAGAATCTGCCTGCCAGTGCAGGAGACATAAGGTTTGATTCCTTACCTGGTAAGATCTACATGCTGTGGAGCAACTAAGCCCATGTGCCACAACTACTGAGCCGGTGCTCTAGAGCCTGGAAGCCGTAAATACCAAGCCTGGGTGCTGCAGCTTCTGAAGCTCATGCACTGCAACTGGAGAGTAGCCCCCACCTGCTGCAACTAGAGAAAAAGCCCGAGCAGCAGTGCACATCCAGCACAGAGAAATACATAAATGAATAAGTTTTTTTTTTTTTTTAATATTGATGTATACAGAAATTTGGAGGTCCAGTGGGCTATAGTAGCTAGAATGTTTCATGGAGGAAGAAGGATTTGAGGATTATTTTGAAGGATGGGTAGTATTTGGAACATTTCTAGAAAGGGAACATTTTTAGGTAACAGGGAAAACGTAACTAAGAAAATTAGATATGAGATGGACTAGCCTGACAGGAGGAATATCTCAGATAGGGTGGACCCACTTCTGGTTTTCATTCTGCTGTGCTTCAGAATCACTTGTGGAATCTTTAAACATACAGGTGCTTGGGTCCTACCTCCAGAAATAATTAGGTCTGGAGTAAGATTAAAGCAATTGCATTTTTCTAGGCAGTAGAGAGCTAGCTATAGTTTCTTGAGTTGTAAAGTAGGAGGAGAAGTATTTTAAAATTGATCTGATTGGAGTGTTACAGAATGGATTGCAGGAAGCAAACATGTTGCTTTGTAAAAGTCTTTAGTAATTTATGTGTGTTTCTGTTCAACCTGACTCCCCAGTTGGACTTCTTAATTCCTTGAGGTCAGGATCTTTGGTATTTACTTACTAATCTTGCATTATGTTCTTAAGGATAAACAGATAAATACATTATAGCTTCTGCTCTCCTTTAAAGTCTAAATTGGGAAACAAATATATAAAGTAATACCTGTTTTTTTTTTTCAGTTCAGTCTCTAAAGAATTGGCTGCATTATATTGCTGATTGTAGTAATTCTTAGATTCTATCTGTTAACTGCTGAGTAAATGTGCATTTTAACTTGTAGAAATGATATTTTAGTTTTCCATAGCATAATAACAAATGATCAAGGATTTGAACTCTTGGTTATGTTTTAATAACTGCTCTATCTTACTGTTACCTCAGAAATATACTCAACCTCAAATTTCAGAGTAAGAGATCTAAACATGCATATTGAAAATTTGCTATGTGATAAAGCCCATGCTGGAAGCTGATCATGAAACTCTTATATAGTAACACATTCATATCCATTTGGAACATTTACTGCCTGTCTTTTATTGTTCATAAAGTTACAGTTCATACATAATTATCTTATGTAAGCCTCAAAACACCTTTGTATGATAAGCAGGGCTAGTGACACCCCCATTTTATTGACTTGGAAGCAGACTCATAGACGCTTTGGCCACGATCATCTGCTAGGAAGTTCCAGAACCAAAACTAGAACTGAAATCTTTTTACTACTAGTTTACTTTTCTCTATGTCAGACTGCCTATGTTTATGCTTAGCAGAATTTTTTGAGATCAAATCATTGAAAGACTATAGAGACCATTCACTGAGATACAAACATAGCTTTGTCTAGTGGAATTTTGGTGATTTTTATTTTCTGGAACAATAAAAAGTACTTACACAGTATTAGCAACAGTAAGCAAGATATTTTCCAGTATTTTGATTTAAAAAACCAGCTTGCTAAGTGTAATGATGTAAAAATATTTGATACTCCTGCTTCAAAGGACTGGCACTTAAATCTCCTCCCCTTGTGTGAAGGCGGTTATTTAGTGACTCACGTTTCTGAAGTATAGAATATGGTAGAAATGATGGAGTGTGACTTCTGAGGGTAGGTCATAAAAGACATTGTGACTCCTGCCTTGGTCTTCCTTTGAGATCATCTGCTCTGGGGCAGTTTCTCAACCTCAGTACTATTGGTATTTCAGCTCAGTTCAGTTGCTCAGTTGTGTCCGACTCTTTGCAACCCCATGAACCGCAGCATGCCAGGCCTCCTTGTCCATCACCAATTCCCAGAGTCCACCCAAACCCATGTCCATTGAGTTGGTGATATCATCCAACCATCTCCTCCTGCCCTCAATCTTTCCCAGCATCAGGGTCTTTTCAAATGAGTCAGCTCTTGGCCAAAGTATTGGAAGTTTCAGCTTCAACATCTGTCCTTCCAATGAACACCCAGGACTGATCTCCTTTAGGATGGACTGGTTGGATTCCCTTGTAGTCCAAGGGACTCTCAAGAGTCTTCCACAACACCGCAGTTCAAAAGCATCAATTCTTAAGCGCTCAGCTTTCTTCACAGTCCAACTCTCACATCCACACATGACCACTGGAAAAACCATAGCCTTGACTAGACGGACATTTGTTGACAAAGTAATGTCTCTGCTTTTTAATATGCTGTCTAGGTTGGTCATAACTTTCCTTCCAAGGAGTAAGCATCTTTTAATTTATTGGTATTTGGGGTCAGATAATTCTTTGTTGTGAAGAATATGTAACAGTATCCCTGGCTTCTACCCTCTAGATTTTAATAGCATCGCCCTCTCATCCCCACCAGACACCCCCGGTTATCTTAAACACTGTGAGATGTCTTCTGAGGGACCTCTGTTGAGAACCACTGCTTTAGGGAAGCCAGCTGCTCTGTTGAGAAGACACTGGAGCAGCCCTGTGGAGAGGTCCACATTGCAGAGAACTAAGGCCTGCTAGTACTGAGTGAACCATCTTGGGAGTGGATACTCCAGCCTCAGTCAAGCCATCAGATGATTCTTTCAGTGGCCAGCATCTTGATAGCAGCTTCAGGAGGAATCATGAGCCAGAACTACCTCACTGAGCTACTTCTGAATTCCTGACTCACAGAAACTGGAATACTAATCTTGTGTAAGCCACCAAAATTTGGGATAATTGATTATCTAGTGATGGATAATTAATACTCATAAGTGTTACTGTAAAAATATATATTTAATATGAGAGTCACAAAAATAGCAAAACCTGAAAGTTGTGAAATCATGTTAATATCTGTTATGTGCATCTCTAGTCGTGTTCATAGCATGTATTTGTAGGGTGTTTTTCTGCATATGAAACCTATGAACACTATTATTGCAAAAGGCTTTTAATTGTAGCAGCAAGGCAAAGTTGATTGAGGATAATACCTAATAGTTACAATGTATTATATGATGTCTACTTAATATTTCAGATTTTCTAGAAAGGAGTTAAAAATTATTTAATGACAATTTATAAAACATGTATTATTGAAACTTTCAAACAGGTAAAAGTAGAGAAGATACATACCCATGGTGGCAACATTCTAACAAGACTTTGGAAAATAATCCCCAATAAAAAAAGTAAAATAATCCATGTATACTATTTTTGCTTTCAATGTGGGATAACTATTGCAGATATATACTTCACCTTTGCAATCAGAGATTTATATTAATTGATACCACAGAGCTTTTAAAGCTTCAGTGAAGAAATATCTTATAGAATTACTCTTTTTCAAATGGAGTAATCTTTTCAGCAAATGAAGATTAAGTACATTTTAATCGCAAATGGTTTGGGATTTTTAGATTGCATGCCTAAGTGAGCTTCTGTATTATTTGAATGTTAGTTTTCATCGGCCTGGTGAAGAATCCACTTGCGATGCTGAGACCCAGGTTTGACCCCTGGGTTGGGAAGATCCTCTAGAGAAGGGAAAGGCTACCCACTCCAGTATTCTGACCTAGAGAATCCCATGGACTGTATAGTCCACGGGGTCACAAAGAGTTGGACACGACTGAGCGACTTTCACTTCACTTCTTTTCATCAGCCTAGTAGAAACTGAAACAGTTGTGAAAAAATTTTTGTTCCAATAGTTTAGAAGCTTTTGAAGGAGGAATTGGACCAGATTAGAAATGGCAAGTATTAGCATATATGTTGCCATTCCCTGAGTGCCAGCCCCATGGCTAATGTCCCTAATAAATTCTATCACAAATATATTTTCCTGTCTGAGTGAGATTTTCATGAAAATATTGCATTTGCCTAAAAGTTTTTGAACTGTAAAGTCTGCAGGGCAAGGTAAGTGATCATTTATATAACTTTTTCCCATTCTGGGCTATATATCTATTGATAAGATTTTTCATATGTCATTGGTGTTTTAAGTCTCTGAGAGGAAGTTTTTAGAAACCAAAAAGCTGGGGATTGGTCATATTGCATGTATTTGTAGCAGCTGTATTATATAACATCTGATTTTCTCCTAATAAACCTGAAAGTGTAATTGTAAGAAGCTGAAGTCCATTTAAAAATACTATATATAGTGCAAGTAGATAATTTTGTGATTTATTTTAAAAATCAGGGTGTTAGGAAGACCTTAAAACAAGGTATTTGAGAGTAGGTACTAATGCTAAAGCTGAAACTCCAATACTTTGGCTACCTCATGCGAAGAGTTGACTCACTGGAAAAGACTCTGATGCTGGTAGGGATTAGGGGCAGGAGGAGACGGGGATGACAGAGAATGAGATGGCTGGAGACGGGGACGACAGAGAATGAGATGGCTGGATGGCATCACCGACTCAATGGACATGAGTTTGAGTGAACTCCGGGAGTTGGTGATGGACAGGGAGGCCTGGTGTGCTGTGATTCATGGGGTCGCAAAGAGTCGGGACACGACTGAGCGACTGAACTGAACTAAAAGAGAGCTGACAGTGTTTCAGCTGTGAAGTTTAAAAGTCAATTTTAAATCCCTTGCTATTCCCAAGAATAATTTTTGAAGTTCTGAAATGAAAAACTTCAGTTTTTGCATGAAGTAGCCTTTCGTTTCATGACATTATTTTCAAAATGGAGGGGAAGAGCATAAGCATCAAAAGTAATACTTGCACACTTGTCTGAATTTAGAAGAAAGAACAAGCAGATTTCTGTAGTAGAGAGAGTGAAGTCATTCAGTCGTGTCCGACTCTTTGCGACCCCGTGGACTGTAGCCTACCAGGCTCCTCTGTCCATGGGATTTTCCAGGCAAGAACACTGGAGTGGGTTGCCATTTCCTTCTCCAGGGGAATCTTCCTGACCCAGGGATCAAACTCGGGTCTCCCGCATCATAGGTAGACGCTTTATCCTCTGAGCCACCAAGGGATATGTGTGTAGTAGAGAGATGTGTCAGAAATAAATCTTTCCAGTATGGTGTTTGTTGAAATTTGTGTCAAGTATAACAGGTAAAGAGAAAGTTCAAAGTTAGTCACCTGAATTACTTAGTTATTTAGAAGGCACATTTAGAAAACTCATTAACCTGGATTCAGTTGGAAAAGAGCCTGAAATTATATGGAGATTTTGTCTCTTTGCAAATTATTTCTCCTCAAGTAGGTATTTTAATTAATTTAGTGTATTAATGAGAATTTGTTAATTCAGTGTAACTACAGATTTTAATTGGAGAAGGAAATGGCAACCACTTCAGTATTCTTGCTTGGGAAATCCCATGGAGAGAGGAGGAGCCTGGTGGCCTACAGTCCATGGGGTCACAAAAGAGTCGGACACGACTTAGTGACTAAGCAACACAACAGATTTTAATATATTTAAATATTTATCTTTACTTCCAAAAATGAGTAAAATTGTGTTGTCTCCTTAACCATTGTTGAAAGTTCCTTTTTCCTTAACATCATTCAGGGGTTAGCGAAGTTGTCTGTGACCATTAAGAGAAATTGTTAAATTACTCCACTGCTTGGCAGGTGGTGGGGAAAAACCAGATTTTTTTTGAGGAAATCTTGGTACAGTTGTTTGTGCTCTCGTGCCCTGTGGATGTGGGCAGCTGTCCTGCTTGGACAGCATCTCACCTTCTAAGAAGTTCTCTCTCTCCCTTTAAGAACCAGTTGGCTCAGCATATCGGTCTGCCTTTACCTTGTAACGCAGACACTGTTCAAGCCAGGTTCCAGTCATAGAGCATAAATACAAAGTTCCTATGTCTCTTTCCTATCAAGGGCTCAGTTGACGAAGTCCTCTTTGGAAGATTGTCTGAGGAGTATGGAGCTAATTATTTATTTTTCTAGAAACACTTAAGATTTCTTCTTGCATTGAGTCTGCCAGAGAGCAGTATGGCATGCTGTTTTGTCCTCCCCTCCCTGCCTTTGCTCATGAACTGTTTTGACCTTATGAGACAGTCCCTGCTGATGGATACTCTTAAGTGAAGAACCATCTGAAACCCACTATTAGAATTGTGTAAGGATGTTGATTAGGACATTGTTACCACATTATACAGTGTCTCCTTCATAAACATACACAGGAGGAACTCTTCTCTGGTTTTATTACAGGAATAATTATGCCTCTCCTCAGTTCTCCAAGTACCTGGATTGTTTTTATTGTATGGTTTCTATGATTCATGTTTTAACTGGTTGTATTCTCGTTGCGATGGCTTTAGTGGACTCAGAGCCAAATTTGGGGTCCACCTCTAACGGGTATTTAGAAAGGACTTCATGATAAGCATTTACACTAACCTCGCCCATACATTATTTCTTATTTATCCTGTTTATTTTCCCCTAATCATGTACTCTTATGTCAAATTGTATATATATCATTCTAGGCTGCTTTAAATCCCTTGTAAAATAAAACAGGGTGTATGTAAAGTAAATTTAGAAATTAAAAAAAATTAGGATATTAAGAATCTAGTAAGCCAATTTTTTCTTTCAGGGAGGGGGAGGCTGGTATGAATGGATAACAAAACATTTAATTTTATTTAATGAATATTATGGTGTCTTAGGCAGTAGATTCATAGTCAGCAGTAGGTAAGTGACAGTGATGTTTTCACAACATAATAGCGGTTTGTAATGAATTTATATTTCTCCCTTTAATTTTTTTTTGCTGTATCAGTATCAGTGCCTTTTTTATAAAGCATGAGTTGATTTTAGGACTTTATGACTTTACAATTGGGGAAAAACTTACTGAGCAATGTGTCCTGGATTTTAGTTTGGAGAACCTGATCTTCATAAAGATAATTCCATTTTATGATGTTGTTCATGAAAACAGTTTTATTTATAGTTGCAGTTTTTAAAATGTGATTAAGAGGAACCTTCCCAACTATAATATGAGTAAGTATAATGATAAAGGAAAAGCCAGTAGCTGGGGTTGTCCTTATCTCAGAAAGCTTGGCATCCTGGAAAAAATAGTGAGCATTGAAATTAGGTCTGAATTTGAATCCCACTGCAAATGAGTTATATACCCTTCGGTGAGTTGTTAATATTTATGACCATTAGTTTCTTATTTTGGAAGTAAATGATCTTACAAAGTTATTATAAGGATTAAATGAAATATTTCCCAAATAATATGTGGCATGATCAGCTATTCAATAATTTGGGTTTCTTTTTCTCTGAGTATTCAATTGATTTTATCAGGTGGTTTTAAAAAAATGACTAGGAATTTCTTTTTTTTGTTTGTTTGTTTGTCCATCTTATATTTATTTATTTTTAAATTTTATTAGAAAACTGAAATATACAATGTGTTTATATCACTCACTGAGTACATGGCATTTAAAAACAACATCATTACAGAAAGATAACAAAAATACAAAGTCTTAAAACCTACGGGATATGGAAAACATTATTCACGGAGGCCTTAAATGTAGTAGACTTTACATAAAAAGGAAAAGCAATGATCATACAAGTATAAAGCCAGTTTAAGAAGTTAGCAAGATAAACAGAATAATCATAAAGAAAAGAAAGCACCTAATACATACCAGGTATTAATGCAATAAAAATAAAGATAAAATTGAGAGGCTTAACAGAGTCAAAACTGCCTTAAAAAGCTTCTCTAAAAAGGGAAACAACAGGTAACAATAATCAACAAAAATAAATAAATAAATTATTAGGAATTTCTTCTTTGGGTAATTACAGTCAGTGTCTAATTTAGGGTGAAAAATGTGGTTTCCTCTTTGAGTATTGCTTTGATTAGTGATAGAACAGGTTAGGTCAGAGCAAGTTAAATGCTTAAAGACATGAAGGAAGGGATGGAACGTGTATTTGCTTTAGCAGCTTTGGCCATGGGATTACTAACTAATAATCTGAGAGCAGTTTCTCTGAAGAATTCCTGTTTGTTCTCTTTTGTAGGTAAAATATGTTTTAAAAGGTGGGAGTGTATGTCCTTTGAAGTAAAAATTATTAGTGTGTTCTAAGGAAATCATGCAATTATGGAAGAAGCAGTGTGAGTGAAGATGTCTGTTGTAGTAGTGTTTATATTATTAGTGTGTATGAAATAGCTATGCTGCTGCTGCTAAGTCGCTTCAGTTGTGTCCAACTCTGCGACCCCATAGATGGCAGCCCACCAGGCTCCCCTCTCCCTGGGATTCTCCAGGCAAGAGTACTGGAGTCGGGTGCCATCGCCTTCTCCGATGAAATAGCTATAATAAGACAATAAGTAGATTGTGGTTCACCTATTTTTGAAATTATGGTAAATGATTGGTAAAATGGAAAATGGTTATGGCTTAGATAAGGAGGATAAAACTTGTTTGCATACTTTGAGACTAGCCCTGTAAGTATCATTTGAAGGAAATATAGTTGTCAGTAGTGGTTTTATAAAATTTAGAAAGCATGCCTCTTTTTGTTTGCTTTAGGGTAACAGAAAAGCACAGATGACTTATGCTTCTAACTTTAGTAACAACCTTATTAAAAGATACAAGCTCATTAAAAAAAAAAGAGGATAGAAAAATGTATATTAAAAAGTAAAAGTGTTAAAATCTTGAGTATATTAGACACTTCTTCTCTGCTTATGTGTGTATACCTGAATGAGTTTACATTTTTTCCCCCACAGATGGGATAATCCTTTACTTCTAAAACTTATTGTCTTTCCCATCATCAGTATAACAAGAATCTCGTTAATGGCTGCAGTGTATGGTACGTGTAATATTTATCATAGTTTATAACTCCCCTGTATTGGATATTATGGTAGTTTGTAGTTTTGTTCTTGTGAACAAGCTGCAGTGAACATTTATGTATTTTGAATCCAACTTACATATTTATATTTTTATTGTTTGTTTTTATTTTTGTTACATATTTATATTTTTATTGTTTCTTTTTATTTTTGTTGCATATTTATATTTTTAAACCCAACTTATATATTTTTAAACCCCGCTTTTTAAAAAGTGTAATAAGGGTCGGACACGACCGAGCAACTTCACTTTCCCTTTTCACTTTCACACATTGGAGAAGGAAATGGCAACCCACTCCCGTGTTCTTGCCTGGAGAATCCCAGGGATTGGGGAGCCTGGTGGGCTTCTGTCTATGGGGTCACACAGAGTCAGACACGACTGAAGTGACTGAGCAGCAGCAGCAGTATTTACACTATATTATTGGGCATTCTTTGCTTTCATGTATGTTTCATCATCCCAGTAGTTAGATAGTTAAGTTCTGACATCAGTGTATACTATGTGTACTATGTTTAATGTTTCTTTTGTATCCACAAGAAATCTCATGAAGGAGAAATTTCAGTAAATACCTAGGAAGTGATACTTTGGTAATTATGAAGATACCACATCATTGACTAGTGTTTTAGAGTCACAGGAAGTAGTATAACTTATAGAGATTAAAAACTTCCCCTTTATAAAGTAATGTATATTGAGTTAAAAGTTATTTCTTATGAAATACTATTCATTAATATTATTCTAAGTTCAATATAAGATCACTGGGAGAACTTCTTCCATATGAGATGCAATTAATAATAATAGGACACATTTTCGGAGAAGGCAATGGCAAGCCACTCCAGTACTCTTGCCTAGAAAATCCCATGGATGGAGGAGCCTGGTAGGCTGCAGTCCGTGGGGTCGCTAAGGGTCGGACACGACTGAGCGACTTCACTTTCACTTTTCACTTTCACACATTGGAGAAGGAAATGGCAACCCACTCCAGTGTTCTTGCCTGGAGAATCCCAGGGTTGGGGGAGCCTGGTGGGCTTCCGTCTATGGGGCCACACAGAGTCAGACACGACTGAAGTGACTTAGCAGCAGCAGCAACAGGACACATTTTAGAATAGAAACAGAGTCCATACAATTAGAATATATTTTAAGTGAACTGAGCTGTTAGTTAAGTTGAACTTGCTTTTCTGATATGGTATAGTGGCTAAAGCGTTCATGCTTGAAACTCACACATGGATTTGAATCCCAACTCTGCCATTTTCTGTCTGTGTAGACACTTTAGTCAACCTCTCATCTGTAAAATGGAAATAATAATATTGTCTTCTTATAAAGTTGTGATGCAGGTGTTCATTCATGTAAAAATTAAAACCAGTGCCTAACAGTAATAAACACTCAATACAAATGTAAGCCTTTAACATTAATATCAATTTCTTGTTGAATGCTATTGAATTTATAAGAATTGAGGGCCAAATGATAAAGTTGAAGTTTTTTCTTTTATATTTCATTTTATATTTTCATTAAGCATTTATTCAGACTGGACCATGAGCCAGGCATTACTCTAAGTCCTATGTAATATAGTATTGAATAAAACAGAAGACTCTGCCTGCAAGGTGCTTATGATGAGTGGGGAAGACAAACATCATTATGTCTAATATTTGAACTTTACCATGGACCAGGCCCTTTTCTAAACCTATTACAAAAGTTATCACATTTAGTCCTAACAAACATCCCACAGATGAGATGTAAACATTATCCTCATTTTATATATGAGGCTGAGAGAATTTAATTAACTTCCTCAAGGTTATATAGCTTCTAACTGGCAGAACTGGAATTAAAATTCAGGTAGTCTTAATACCAAAGCCCCAGTCCTTATTTAACCACTCTGCTGGATGGTAGATAAACATACAGTAATAAATTGTGATTATTGAAGTTTGCAGGGTACTGATTAACCCTAGCCTTCCTTTTGCTGAATAATACAAAGTCAGATAGAGATACAAATAGAGATAAAAATATGTACTTTATTATTGAACAGCTGATATGGGGAATGATCTGGCCAGGCAGCTCAAACAGGCCTCTTCTTTCTTCCCTAGTGAAATGAATTTGCACACTCAGCCTCAGGCAGGTCAGCTTGAAACCTGTGGCAGTGCTTGCTCCTGGAGGCACCAACAGGCTGCCCAGCAGAGGAGAGGGAGAAAGCGCTCAGCCTACAGGTAGGCTGGCAGGACTTGAGGTGGAGAGCTGAGGAGGACGGGTCACCCAGGAGCAATGGCCATTTTCCCAATCTCAGGAGAACCGGAGAGGGGTTCTGAGTGGAGTATAACTTACTTGGTACTTCCAAGAAGGAAGAAGGTCCTGTTGCCTGGGTTTGTAGGAACAAGGGGAGCGGGAGAAAAAAGGACCCCTGTCCCTTCATGTAGGATAAGGAAGGAGACAAGGAGGGAGTTGTGACAGCGCATAACTGCTTGAGGAGTTATAACAACTCTTAGAAACCTCTCTTAGATACATTTAGGGCAGGGCTTGAAGAGTAAGGATTCGGCTGTGGCGCGGGGCAGGTAGTAGAGTTGAAAGTAGGGGAGAAGAGCCTCTCAGGGACCAGGGACAGCCTGTGTGAGGAGTTTAAGGAACCAAAAGGAGTCAGCGTGTTCAGCGCATGGTGAGAGGCAGGAAGGAGTTGCACAGGAACAGGCCGGAGTGCTTATTGGTGGTCAGGTCGCCTGAGCCTCGTAGGTTGTAACAGGAAATGTGCATTTTATTTTATATGCCCAGGAAATTCCTTGAAGGATTCGAAGCAGGGGAGTGGTGTCATCTGATTTATATTTTTAAAAGATTGTATTAGGTGGGGGTGGAGAGTACATCATGTGTGTCGTGCTCAGTTCTGTCTGACTGCAACCCTATGGACCATAGCCCGCCAGGCTCCTCTGTCCATGGGACTTCCCAGGCAAGAATACTGGAGTGGGTTGCCAGGGGATCTTCCCAACCAAGGGATCAAAGGCACGCCTCTTGTGTCTCCTGCATCAGCAGGTGAATTTTTTTTTTTTTTTTTTTTAAACCACTGAGCCATGTGGGAAGCTGGAGAGTACTTTAGAAGGGAATAAAACAGGAGGCAGGGAGATGAATATTGGAAGACAGACTGCTGATGAGTGTGACTTGGACTAGGATGGAAGCACTGAAAATGAAGAGAAGTTGAATTTGAGATGTATCTTGGAGGTGGAAACCACAGGATTTTCTGACGGATTTGGATGGGGCCAGGAGGTTGGAGGAAAAGGAAAAATAAAGGATGACACTTTAAATGTCTAGCTTGAGCAACTGAATGGAGAGTCTGTTTGTTTGAGATAAAGGAGTCAGGGAGAGGAATCAGTTCTGGGTGTTCTGAACTTGGCTAAATTCAAGTTGTCAAGATAAGTAGTCAGGTTCTGAGAAGAGATTTCAGTGGGAAACATAGGTTTGGGAGTTTTCAATGTGTAGATGGCATTTAAAGTCATGGGTGTAGATGAGACCACCTAACAGAACAGAACTCCAGCATGCAGAGTTTGAGCAGAGGAACCGGAGGGAAGGAGCTACTGTGGAAGTCACAGAAAACCAGAAGAGCGACTTCCCTGGTGGCCCAGTGGCCACACTTCTAATGCAGGGGGCCTGTTTGATCCCTGGTCAGGGAACTAGATCCCACATCCCATAACTAAGAGTTCTTATGCCACAACTAAAGGTCCCAGGTGTCCCAACTAAGACCTGGTGCAGCCAGGTAGATAATACATAAATATTTTAAAAATTAATAAATAAATACTATAAAGAAAAAACCAGTAGAATGTGCTGACAGGGACCCTAGGTTGGAGTTGTTTAGAGAAAGGGAGAGTGTTAACCGTGTCAGTTGCTAATCCAGAAAAGTGGCCATTTGGTAATAGAGGTCATTAATGACCTGAGAAGAGTGGTTTCAGTGGAGTGGATTGAGAGAAGAACGGAAGCAGAGGAATAGTGCTTCGCAAACCGTAAGATGTGTGTGAATTACTTGGAGATCTTGTCAAAGTGAGATTCTACTTTGGGGCCTGGGAATCTCCGTTTCTAAAGACACCCCCACCCCTGCCACCCAGATAATGCAATGCTGCTGGTCCATGGAGTAGCAGAGGTATAGATTAGTGGTCCTCAGAGTTCACTGTGTGCTAGAATTATGTGATCAGCTTGATAAAAAAATAGAGTTCAGAGTTTCTGACTTAGTAGTTCTGGGATATCACCTGAGCATTTGCATTTTTTGTAAGTTCCTGGGTGACATTGATGCTGCTGGTCTAGAAATCACACTTTGAGAACCACTGGGGAATTTTAACTGTAATGGGGAGGTTTCAAGGGAAACTTTTTGTTTGTTGAGGATGAAAAATAACTGCGCATACTTACACTGATGAGAGTGATCCACGCGAAGATGAGAATAAAGAGAAAAAGGGGACGAAGGAGTGAATTCCTTGACAATATGAGGAGGATGCACCAAGGCGTGTATTGAGGTCTTGGATTTTATAAGAAAGGGAGGGTGTCCTTAGTCACAGAAAGAGAAAAAGCAGAGAAGACGGGGCCCAGTGTAGAAGGGCGTGTAGGTAGATTTACTGGTAGACAGGTGGAGCTCCCTTCTGATGTTTTCTGTTTTCTCAGTGAAGGCAAGAGCAGCTCCTAAGGGAGGACGGTAAGTGGAGGTTTGAGGAGAGAGATGGTGTCAGATGGAGTTTGAGTAGAAAAATGGACTTAGTAAAAAAGTGGCAGCATTAGGAGCCTTATTTGCGATTAAGATCAGAAATTAAGAACGAAACCATTCTGTATGACTGTGCATTCTTTTTCCTTCAACCACAGTTTTTGGATTCTCGACAAGAAGAATAAATAGTTAAGATCATCCAAAGTTAGAGTTTATCTGGGTGAGTATATCAGAGGGGATAGGGAGTTTTATAAGAGAATACAGTCTAAGGCAGGCAAGAAGGGAAATGAAGACAGGAGGGCTGAAGGATAGAAACCGTCAATGAATTGTTGTAGTCAGGATACAAATAAGCTAATAGGAGCAAACTAAAAGGCATAGGAAGTTTGCGATGTCATTCACCATTTTGTAGGCAGGCAGCCTTTGGTGGTGATAGAGGCCCAGGGTGTGACCATGGAGGTGGAGTTTGGATGACCTTGGACAGGGTGGAGTTTCCTGGAGAGGCCAGGAAACTGAGAGGCCAGGAAGTTGCATGTACCCTCCACCTGGATGCTGAAGTTGCCAAGAATGATGACAGAAGTTGGGAGGGGAGAGAGACTTTGAGATAGGAACTAACTTTTCGGTGAGTGATGGAAAATTCCAAGTCAATGGATAACAGCAACTGAGAGGGAAAGATGGTGGCGAGCAGGGGCTTTTGTAAATCGAGGGGAAAATTACGGTCTGGAAGTGGAAACGGTTGGCAAGGAGAACACCTACCCCGCCTGCTAACCGTGAGGCACCTGGGATCCGAGAGAGCCCACTCTGAGGCGTGGCTGTCACAGAAGTAGTATCTTCAAGGGACAGCCTAGTTCCAGTTAAAGCAAGAAGATGGGGGAAAAGTTCAGAAGTTGAAGATTTACTGGAGTTTATTACACACTGGGAATTGAAAGGCAGGGACATAGTGTAAGCATTTGGGAGTGAAGGAAGGGGAACTTCTGGAGCCATTACATAGTCAGAGAGTTTGGTGACAATAGATATTCAGAAAGTCTTGAATGTGTGGATTAAAGATTGAGATAAACAGGAGAGTGAGACATGATGGAATTAGCCTGTACAGTCTCTAAAAATAATTAAAATACACATCATGTTTCTTGCTGTAGCAGTCTTGTGTGGTCTAGCCTTTGCCTCTATCGTGACCTTACTCTTTTCCAAGCTCCCCATACTCCCTATGCTCGGCCTACACAGGCCGTTTCTCCTGTCACTCCAGCATGCCCTTGCTCTCCTGGGAGGCAGCATAGCAAAGTGGTTGATTGTGTGAGCTCTGAGTCCAGACTTCCTGCACTGTTACTTTCTAGATTTGTGATTGTGGGCAAGTTATTTAACCTCTCTTTGCTTCAGTTTCCTTATCTGTAAATGGGGGGAGTGATAATGAAGACTCAGTAAACATTAATGTTTTTCTGCTTGAGGCTCTTTTCCCCTATATCTTTACACAGTTGCTACTTATCGTTCACTTCCCTCATCTCAAATGTACTTCCTCCAACATCATAGCTAATGTAGCCTAGCTCCACCAGCTGTTGCTCTTTATCCCATTATTCTGTTTTATTTAATCATAGCATTCATCACTATTTGAAATATATTTTATTATTCTGCTCTTCCCCTCTCCCCCTATTCCCTGAGGTCAGAGATATGTTAACTTATTCCCAACTGTTACCTGAGCTTCTAGAAAGTGACAAATGCTTTCTATTTCATAAAGAAATTTTTATGCCAACTCACTGTCCTGAAAACATGGTGTTTTCCAGGTCTCTGATCAGGCAGCATTTGGTGGCAAAGAGACAATGAGGCCTTGGCCAAGGAGATGGACGGAATCCAGCTCTTTGTCCCAATCTATTGGCTCATCTAGATCAGGTGGCTGCCTATTTTTGTATTATTGGGACACAGCCACATCCATTTAAAAATTTATTATCTGCTGCTTTCCAGTTCCAACCATGGAGTTGAGTTGTTGAGACAGAGACCCTGCGCTTCACAAAGTTTAAAATATTTACTCTCTAGCCCTTCACGGAAAAAGTCTGCTGATCCTTGATTTAGGTGCATAGAAAAAAAAGAAGGAAACACCAAAAATGATTAACAGATTACTTTGCATAGTGGGATTATAGGTCATTTTAAGTTTTTTATTTTCATAGTTATTTTGTATTTTATTATAAGCCCATTTAATTTAGAAATCAAATAGCCTTATAAATACTAATTTTGATATATATAGAGAATATTTAATGATGAATTTTTTACGTTTTTTTTTTTTTTCTTAGTGCTGCTTTTGACACAAAAACTGGGTTACGTGTTGCAGTGAAGAAGCTATCCAGACCATTTCAGTCCATTATTCATGCCAAAAGAACCTACAGAGAACTGCGGTTACTTAAACATATGAAGCATGAAAATGTAAGTTATTAATTCAAGGCAGAATAAATTCTGCTGTTTAATAGACTAGAAGAATTGTGTTTTAACTATTGCAAATGGAAATGCATTAGAGTACATTAAACTTTGGACCATCCTTCTTGTACCGGGGTGTTTGAGGCCACTGCATTATGTCACGTAGCTACTGAAAGACTTGGGATGAAAGTGGTACATCTTCCTGGAGTTTGAGTTTTACTTAAAGATTTTTACAGGGAAAGCCTATAAAAATTTTTTTAAATAAAAATGAGTATTATGAGATAAAGCAGAATTCACAAGGATTTTTAAGAGAAAGTACTACGAAGAAGTTTTGTATTCTTGTTTTACTTAAGACTATATTATCAGAGTACAGGAATCCATGGTATTTTGTGGTGTTATGGGTGTTTTCAGTGGAGAAGTTTGAGGAAGAGTGCCTTAGGTTCACTGAATGGATATTATGTCCTAGATAATTTAATATTATAATTTTTCCTCTGAATCCTCAAAAGACAGCTTTTCCAGATTCAGGTATTTTAATAAATGTGATGCAAACATTGTTTAAGTTAAATATAATGTTTTCTTTGCTGTCAGTTTGGAAATTTGAAAACAGTGCCATCCTTCAAAGGAGGGCTTATAAATCCTAATAGCATAAATAAATGAATGCAATTGGATTATTAGAGGAAAGTGAAAAAAAAAAACAATTGACTGAGGACACTTATTTTCTATTTCAAAATCAAGTTTAAAAAGATTTATGTGATTACTGTATGAGAGGAATTGTAAAATTTGTAGCATTATAGAAACAGTGGCCATAGAGATTTTAGAATCTTTTGACCCAATTGATGGTTACTGTGTAGAAAAAAATTCTCAATCTAGAAATTACCTGGCTATTCAGACTTTTTTCTGTTCCAATTATTGAATTTTTTTGTCTTCAAATAAGAAAAATGTATCAAAATACATTTGTTTCACAAAGTGCAGATTTCTAAATTGAGAGCCTGGTGACTTAAATTTGCAGTTGGAGTATGAATTCTTCTTATTTATTTTCATGTTTTAATTGCATACTATTGAGAAACTCCCGTTTTCCACAGACAACTTCCTTTCCTAGGTGTAATTTTATATGAGCATTCATGTGCAAATTTGAATTTTTAAAAAGTTCAGTGCAGAGCTGCAGCCTTCCTAATCAGTGACATGTTTATAAGAAGTTGAAATATGTGGAAAGAGCTGGCTGGAGAATCTTCATTCCGAAGTCTGCATAAAATCAAGATGGCCTGGCAGCTTAACTGATGGGTTTACATACGGTTTTTAACACAGTTGATTATGTATGCTGTTTTTCATTACACGTTAATAAATGTGACAGAGACACTGTCATAGCTTTTTAAATATAAAGAATACTTTGAAAATGGAATGCAAGCCAAACATTTATGGAACCCCAAAGCACCTCCAAGAGGCCCAAGGATCTCACTGATGTTGCCTATGCTAATTTAAGAACGTCTAGTTTTAGAAGATTACCAGCAGTATAATTTATTGTTCTGCCTTATTTCATGGTCATTTAAGCCAGTGTTTATGGCAAAAAATTATTTTGGGTTATCTGAATCCATGCCTTGGCTTTTCTAATGATCACTAAAACAACCTTATTTAGTATTTTCTTTCTTTTTTTTTTTTTTGCAATTTCACTTCATTTTTTAATTTTTTTTATTTTTTTTTTGACAAAATATCTTTTTTTTTTTTTTTTGAACAGAGGAAAATTTATGCGTCGAACCTGGACTGGTTACTTATGATAATATACATGCTACAATTCCATTCTCCCCAATCATCCCACCTTCACCCTCTCCCACAGAGTCCCAAAGACTGTTCTATTTTATTTTTTATTTATTTTTTTTTTTAATAAACACTTCGTCTTTTTGTATTGCATTTTTTTATCACAATAATAGAAATATAACATCATATATCACTGTAAAACACATTTCCACATAAATGCTGATAAGCACAAAATATTTTTCATCATTTACATTTTAACTGTAATAATATATGGCAGAATTAAAGCTGCATCCATCATGTGTCTAACTCACCTTGCTGTAATGAATTTTTAAATGTAATGGTTTCTGTCGCAAAGTAAAATCGTACATAATGTCTAGTGACACAGTACGCTGGTGGATGGGTGGATTTGGAAAATGGAAATGCAACTTCATTTTTAATTAGATTTATAAACTTCACCACCTCCACCTCCAGCCAGCTTCCCAACCCTCCCTCCCACCACCATTATTTATTTATTTATTTATTTTTTTAAAATGAGGCTTTTAATTAATGTTTGACAGAGCTGATTCAGGTTGAATAGACTAAATTTCTTTAAACAAACTTACTTATACTCCAGGGTCCTTTAAAAACTTAATAGCATTTATACATTGAAGGTATTTGATTTTCTTGTAACTAGCACTTCAAATGCAACAAGCATTTGAAGCAACAAGCATTTGACCCAACAAGTAAAACTTTCTACAGTTCATAACTTTTATAAATAAAATAAATTAAATGTACAGTGAATAAGTTCTCTGAAATATTTCAATATTTCTGCAGGTTTAGTAACATCGTAAAATACATTTCAACTAAAATTCACAAATCTAAAAACCTGTTAGGCATTTTTAGGCGTTTTAAGTTGGAAATGAAGACCAATGTTACATCGTAATATGCCAATTACAAATAGTACTTCAAATAGCAAATACTACAGTTTGTCCCAAACTTTAAAAACTATTCATGAACTCAACACTGAACTATTGATGGCTATGAGAATTGTTTCCTAGCCTTTTTGAAAATTTCAACCCATTTACGTTTAAGGTAATTATTGATAAGTACAATCCCGTAGCCATTTTCTTTATTACTTTGGGTTCAAGTTTATACACTCTTTCTGTGTTTCCTGTCTAGAGAAGATCCTTTAGCATTTGTTGGAGAGCTGGTTTGGTGATGCTGAATTCCCTCAGCTTTTGCTTGTCTGTAAAGCTTTTGATTTCTCCTTCATATTTGAATGAGATCCTTGCTGGGTATAATAATCTGGGCTGTAGGGTATTTTCTTTCATCACTTTAAGTATGTCTTGCCACTCCCTTCTGGCCTGAAGAGTTTCTGTTGAAAGATCAGCTGTTATCCTTATGGGAATCCCCTTATGTGTTATTTGCTGCTTTTCCCTTGCTGCTTTTAATATTTGTTCTTTGTGTTTGATCTTTGTTAATTTGATTAATATGTGTCTTGGAGTATTTCGCCTTGGGTTTATCCTGTTGGGGACTCTCTGGGTTTCTTGGACTTGGGTGATTATTTCTTTCCCTATTTTAGGGAAGTTTTCAACTATTATCTCCTCAAGTATTCTCTCATGGTCTTTCTTTTTGTCTTCTTCTTCTGGGACTCCTATGATTCGAATGTTAGAGCGTTTAACATTGTCCCAGAGGTCTCTAATATTGTCCTCATTTCTTTTAATTCGTTTTTCTTTTTTCCTCTCTGTTTCATTTATTTCTACAATTCTATCTTCTAGTTCGCTAATCCTGTCTTCTGCCTCTGTTATTCTATTGTTTGTTCCCTCCAGAGTGTTTCTGATCTCATCTATTGCATTATTCATCGTATACTGACTCTTTTTTATTTCTTCTAAGTCCTTATTAAATCTTTCTTCCATCTTCTTAATCCTTTTCTCCAGGTTATTTATCTGTAACTCCATTTTGCTTTCAAGATTTTGAATCATTTTCACCATCAAAATTTGAAATTCTTTATCAGGTAGATTCCCTATATCTTCTTCTTTTGTTTGTGTTGGTGGGCAATTATCTTGTTCCTTCACTTGCTGGGTATTTCTCTGCCTCTTCATCTTGCTTATATTGCTTTGCTTGGGGTGGCCTTTCCCTCTTCTTGCAGTTTGTGGAGTTCTCTTTATTATGTAGTTTCTTCGCTGTGTTTGGGGTTGGACGGGTGACTTGTCCGGGTTCCCTGGTTAGGGAGGCATGTGTCAGTGTTCTGGTGGGTGGAGCTTGATTTCTTCTCTTTCCTTTAGAAGACAATGGCTGCTTTTCTGGGAGCCTGATGTCCTCTGCCAGTATTCAGAAGTTGTTTTGTGGACTTTACTCCGCATTCAAATGTTCTTTTGATGAATTTGTGGGGAAGAAAGTGGTCTCGCCGTCTTATCCCTCCGCCATCTTGTTCCTTCCTCCCCAGAACACTGGATTCTTATATTCCACTTGATCGTGGAGTATCTCTTCCCAGCTGCTCCAGCAAGGCACAGCCGCTGTACCTTACCTTGGACGAGGGGTATCTCCTCAAGGCCGCCCCTCCTGCTTTGAATGTGGATCAGCTCCTCTCAGCCCTCCGGTGCCCAAGCAGCCACCGCCTCCTGGAGGTGGTACAGCTCCTCTCGGCCACCGCCCTAACCCTGGGTGTCGGGCAGCTCCTCTCAGCCTCGATTCTGCATGTGGTCGGTTGCGCAGGGAGCCGGGCGTCTCTCGCGTCTGCGCCGCCGGGAGCCGGGCGTCTCTCGCGTCTGCGCCGCCGGGAGCCGGGCGTCTCTCGCGTCTGCGCCGCCGGGAGCCGGGCGTCTCTCGCGTCTGCGCCGCCGGGAGCCGGGCGTCTCTCGCGTCTGCGCCGCCGGGAGCCGGGCGTCTCTCGCGTCTGCGCCGCCGGGAGCCGGGCGTCTCTCGCGTCTGCGCCGCCGGGAGCCGGGCGTCTCTCGCGTCTGCGCCGCCGGGAGCCGGGCGTCTCTCGCGTCTGCGCCGCCGGGAGCCGGGCGTCTCTCGCGTCTGCGCCGCCGGGAGCCGGGCGTCTCTCGCGTCTGCGCCGCCGGGAGCCGGGCGTCTCTCGCGTCTGCGCCGCCGGGAGCCGGGCGTCTCTCGCGTCTGCGCCGCCGGGAGCCGGGCGTCTCTCGCGTCTGCGCCGCCGGGAGCCGGGCGTCTCTCGCGTCTGCGCCGCCGGGAGCCGGGCGTCTCTCCTGTTCTATTTTAATTTTCTGTTCTGAGATCCTTTGAAATGTGTCTTATATGATATTGGGCTGGTTACATTTGGGCCATTCTGTGTTTGTAGAAATGAAGAGGCCACGGTGATGGGATGCAATGACAAGTTTAATTGAGGATTTTAAGAGGAATTCCTTCATCTTCTTCTTTCTTTTTCTTTCATTTATTAAAAATAACTATTCTGGGCCACTGTCCCAAACTTTAGCTCACTGTTAGGGCTCCAGTGACAGCAGCAGCAATAGCAACTTAAAACTCTTGAAAAATTTAAGTATTGCTACCAAATAGAATTTTTAGGTGCCAGGTATACAAGTAATCTTTCACACAAAAATGCCTCTGACGTACAATTCATAGTTTATCTTAAGTTATTTATACTATTTTTGATAATAAATGACATACACAATTTTCGTATGGATTTACAAGAGCTGGGGGATGTCCTCTATGACTGGTAAGAGTTACTCACGACAAACTTAACCTGGCCCATTCCTGACTGAACTTTTGACCTTGATCTCATTAACACTTGATCTAAGGCAGATTAAAGGGAAGCAGCCTGCTGGCTGCATCCTTTTGCTAAGTTATTATTACCTGGTTAAGGGCCTGGAGATCTGTGCACTTTAAAATTTTAAAGTGATTAAGGGAATCCTTTTATAAATTTTATTTGGGGGTCTTAGAGAAGTGAAAAGCAAAGGAGAAAAGGAAAGATATAAGCATCTGAATGCAGAGTTCCAAAGAACAGCAAGGAGAGATAAGAAAGCCTTCCTCAGTGATCAATGCAAAGAAATAGAGGAAAACAACAGAATAGGAAAAACAAGAGATCTCTTCAAGAAAGTTAGAGATTCCAAGGGAACATTTCATGCAAAGATGGGCTTGATAAAGGACAGAAATGGTATGGACCTAACAGAAGCAGAAGATATTAAGAGGTGGTGGCAAGAATACACAGAAGAACTGTACAAAAAAGATATTCACGACCAGGATAGTCACGATAATGTGATAGTCACGATAATGTGACCTAGAGCCAGACATCTTGGAATGTGAAGTCAAGTGGGCCTTAGAAAGCATCACTACGAACAAAGGTTGTGGAGGTGATGGAATTCCAGTTGAGCTATTTCAAATCCTGAAAGATGATGCTGTGAAAGTGCTGCACTCAATATGCCAGCAAATTTGGAAAACTCAGCAATGGCCACAGGACTGGAAAAGGTCAGTCTTATTCCCATCCCAAAGAAAGGCAATGCCAAAGAATGCTCAAACTACCGCACAATTGCACTCATCTCACACGCTAGTAGTAAAGTCATGCTCAAAATTCTCCAAGCCAGGCTTCAGCAATATGTGACCCGTGAACTCCCAGATGTTCAAGCAGGTTTTAGAAAAGGCAGAGGCACCAGAGATCAAATAGCCAACATCCGCTTATCATGGAGAAAGCAAGAGAGTTCCAGAAAAACATCTATTTCTGCTTCATTGACTATGCCAAAGCCTTTGACTGTGTGGTTCACAATAAACTGTGGAAAATTCTGAAAGAGATGGGAATCCCAGACCACCTGACCTGCCTCTTGAGAAACCTGTATGCAGGTCAGGAAGCAACAGTTAGAACTGGTCATGGAACAACAGACTGGTTCCAAATAGGAAAAGGAGTACGTCAAGGTTGTATATTGTCACCCTGCTTATTTAACTTATATGCAGAGTACATCATGAGGAACGCTGGGCTGGAAGAAGCACAGGCTGGAATCAAGATTGCTGGGAGAAATATCAATAACCTCAGATATGCAGATGACACTACCCTTATGGCAGAAAGTGAAGAGGAACTCAAAAGCCTCCTGATGAAAGTGAAAGAGGAGAGGGAAGAGCTTGGCTTGAAGCTCAACATTCAGAAAACGAAGATCATGGCATCTAGTCCCATCACTTCATGGGAAATAGATGGGGAAACAGTGGAAACAGTGTCAGACTTTATTTTATTTTGGCTCCAACATCACTGCAGATGCTGATTGCAGCCATGAAATTAAAAGACGCTTACTCCTTGGAAGGAAAGTTATGACCAACCTTGATAGTATATTGAAAAGCAGAGCCATTACTTTGCCAACCAAGGTCCGTCTAGTCAAGGCTGTGGTTTTTCCCGTGGTCATGTATGGATGTGAGAGTTGGACTGTGAAGAAAGCTGATCGCCGAAGAATTGATGCTTTTGAACTGTGGTGCTGGAGAAGACTCTTGAGAGTCCCTTGGACTGCAAGGAGATCCAACCAGTCCATTCTAGAGGAGATCAATCCTGGGTGTTCATTGGAAGGACTGATGCTAAAGCTGAAACTCCAATACTTTGGCCACCTCATGCGACGAGTTGACTCACTGGAAAAGACTCTGATGCTAGGAAAGGTTGGGGGCAGGAGGAGAAGGGGACGGCCGAGAATGAGATGGCTGGAAGGCATCACCGACCCTGTGGACATGAGTTTGAGTGAGCTCCAGGAGTTGGTGATGGACAGAGAGGCCTGGCGTGCTGTGATTCATGGGGTCGCGGAGAGTCGGACACGACTGAGCGACTGAACTGAACTGAACTGAGATTTAATCTTACTATGATAGAACAAGTTGTTTTTGTGTTTTGTGTAAATACATTAAATATTATGTTTGGTCACTGAGCCCAAGTGATTCTTGAGTTGTCAGTTTAATAAAGATGTGTAACTTCTGTATGTTAACTTTTGGATCATTATAGAACAGTGATTCAAATATCTCTTCATCAGAGATATTTGCTGATTATTTGCATTATAAATGTCTTTTTAAAGTATTCAATTCCTAAGTTACTTAAGTGTCTGAAAGCATATAGTGGCAGAAAGAGTGAGGAAATAGACTAAAATATAACTTGAATTACAAGCAAATTTCCATTTAAAAAATGAGAAATGAATTTATTATGGAATGTTCCTCTGATCTACTTTAATGCTGGAAACTTGTTTTATAGTATTTTCTTATAATTCAGTTCAGTTCAGTTCAGTTGCTCAGTCGTGTCCGACTCTTTGCGACCCCATGAATCACAGCACGCCAGGCCTCCCTGTCTATCACCAACTCCCGCAGTTCACTCAAACTCATGTCCATCAAGTCGGTGATGCCATCCAGCCATCTCATTCTCTGTTGTCCCCGTTTCCTCCCACCCCCAGTCCCTCCCAGCATCAGAGTCTTTTCCAGTGAGTCAACTTGTCGCATGAGGTGGCCAAAGTATTGGAGTTTCAGCTTTAGCATCAGTCCTTCCAATGAACACCCAGGATTGATCTCCTCTAGAATGGACTGGTTGGATCTCCTTGCAGTCCAAGGGACTCTCAAGAGTCTTCTCCAGCACCACAGTTCAAAAGCATCGATTCTTCGGCGATCAGCTTTCTTCACAGTCCAACTCTCACATGCATACATGACCACGGGAAAAACCACAGCCTTGACTAGACGGACCTTGGTTGGCAAAGTAATGGCTCTGCTTTTCAATATGCTATCTAGGTTGGTCATAACTTTCTTTCCAAGGAGTAAGCGTCTTTTAATTTCCTGGCTGCAATCAGCATCTGCAGTGATTTTGGAGCCCCCAAAAATAAAGTCTGACACTGTTTCCACTGTTTCCCCATCTATTTCCCATGAAGTGATGGGACCAGATGCCATGATCTTCGTTTTCTGAATGTTGAGCTTCAAGCCAAGCTTTTCACTATCCTCTTTCACTTTCATCAAGAGGCCTTTGAGTTCCTCTTCACTTTCTGCCATAAGGGTGGTGTCATCTGCATATCTGAGGTTTTTGATATTTCTCCCGGCAATCTTGATTCCAGCCTGTGCTTCTTCCAGCCCAGCATTCCTCATGATGTACTCTGTATATAAGTTAAATAAGCAGGGTGACAATATACAACCTTGACATACTCCTTTTCCTATTTGGAACCAGTCTGTTGTTCCATGTCCAGTTCTAACTGTTGCTTCCTGACCTGCATACAGGTTTCTCAAGAGGCAGGTCAGGTGGTCTGGTATTCCCATGTCTTTCAGAATGTTCCACAGTTTATTGTGATCCACACAGTCAAAGGCTCTGGCATAGTCAATGAAGCAGAAATAGCTGTTTTTCTGGAACTCTCTTGCTTTCTCCATGATCCAGCGGATGTTGGCAATTTGATCTCTGGTGCCTCTGCCTTTTCTAAAACCTGCTTGAACATCTGGAAGTTCACGGTTCACATACTGCTGAAGCCTGGCTTGGAGAATTTTGAGCATGACTTTACTAGCGTGTGAGATGAGTGCAATTGTGCGGTAGTTTGAGCATTCTCTGGCATTCCCTTTCTTTGGGATTGGAATGAAGACTGATCTTTTCCAGTCCTGTGGCCACTGCTGAGTTTTCCAAATTTGCTGGCATATTGAGTGCAGCACTTTCCCAGCATCATCGTTCAGGATTTGAAATAGCTCAATTGGAATTCCATCACCTCCACTAGCTTTGTTCGTAGTGATGCTCTCTAAGGCCCACTTGACTTCACATTCCAAGATGTCTGGCTCCAGGTGAGTGATCACACCATCATGATTATCTTCGTTGTAAAGATCTTTTTTGTACAGTTCTTCTGTGTATTCTTGCCACCTCTTCTTAATATCTTCTGCTTCTGTTAGGTCCATACCATTTCTGTCCTTTATTGAGCCCATCTTTGCATGAAATGTTCCCTTGATAGCTCTAATTTTCTTGAAGAGATCTCTTGTTTTTCCTATTCTGTTGTTTTCCTCTATTTCTTTGCATTGATCGCTGAGGAAGGCTTTCTTATCTCCTTGCTATTCTTTGGAACTCTGCTTTCAGATGCTTCTATCTTTCCTTTTTCTCCTTTGCTTTTCGCTCTCTTCTTTTCACAGCTATTTGTAAGGCCTCCTCAGACAGCCATTTTGCTTTTTTGCATTTCTTTTCCATGGGTATGGTCTTGGTCCCTGTCTCCTATACAATGTCACAAATCTCCGTCCAGAGTTCATCAGGCACTCTATATATCAGATCTAGTCCCTTAAATCTATTTCTTACTTCCACTGTATAATCATAAGGGATTTGATTTAGGTCATATCTGAATGGTCTAGTGGTTTTCCCTACTTTCTTCAATTTAAGTCTGAATTTAGCAATAAGGAGTTCATGATCTGAACCACAGTCAGCTCCTGGTCTTGTTTTTGCTAACTGTATAGAGCTTCTCCATCTTTGGCTGCAAAGAATATAATCAATCTGATATCGGTGTTGACCATCTGGTGATGTCCATGTGTAGAGTCTTCTCTTGTGTTGTTGGAAGAGGGTGTTTGCTATGACCAGTGCGTTCTCTTGGCAAAACTTTATTAGCCTTTGCCCTGCTTCATTCCGTGCTCCAAGGCCAAATTTGCCTGTTACTCCAGGTGTTTCTTGACTTCCTACTTTTGCATTCCAGTCCCCTATAATGAAAAGGACATCTTTTTTGGGTGTTAGTTCTAAAAGGTCTTGTAGGTGTTCATAGAACCGTTCAACTTTGGCTTCTTCAGCGTTACTGGTTGGGGCATAGGCTTGGATTACTGTAATATTGAATGGTTTGCCTTGGAAACGAACAGAAATCATTCTGTCGTTTTTAAGATTGCATCCAAGTACTGCATTTCAGACTCTTTCACTCTTGCCATCTCCTGTTTGACCACTTCCAGTTTGCCTTGATTCATGGACCTAACATTCCAGGTTCCTATGCAATATTGCTCTTTACAGCATTGGACCTTACTTTTATCACCAGTCACATCCACAACTGGGTATTGGTTTCGCTTTGGCTCCATCCCTTCATTCTTTCTGGAGTTATTTCTCCACCGATCTCCAGTAGCATACTGGGCACCTACCGACCTGGGGAATTCCTCATTCAGTATCCTATCATTTTGCCTTTTGATACTGTTCATGGGGTTCTCAAGGCAAGTATACTGAAGTGGTTTGCCATTCCCTTCTCCAGTGGACCACATTCTGTCAGACCTCTCCACCATGACCAGTCCGTCTTGGGTGGCCCCACACGGCATGGCTTAGTTCTTATGATTAATACTCCATAAAAATGATGAACATTTCACAGAAAGAAGGGCACAGTAAAAGAAATGGCAAGGACCTACCAGAAGCAGAAGAGATTAAAAAGAGGTGGCAAGAATACACAGAAGAACTATAAAAAAAGGTCTTAATGACGGATAACCACGATGGTGTGGTCACTCACCTAGACCGAGACATCCTGGGCTTGAAGTCAAGTGGGCCTTAGGAAACATTCAGTTCAGTTCAGTTCAGTCGCTCAGTCGTGTCCGACTTTCCGCGACCTCATGAATCACAGCACACCAGGCCTCCCTATCCATCACCAACTCCCGGAGTTCACTCAAACTCATGTCCACAGAGTCGGTGATGCCATCCAGCCATCTTACTACGAACTAAACTAGTGGAGGTGATGGAATCCCAGTTGAGCTATTTAAAATCCTAAAAGATGATGCTGTTAAAGTGCTGCACTGAGGATGCCAACAAATTTGGAAAACTCAACGGTGGCCACAGGACTGGAAAAGGTCAGTTTTCATTATAATCCAAAAGAAGGGCCATGCCAAAGAATGTTCAAACTGCTGTACCATTGTGCTCATTTCACATGCTGGCAAATTAATGCTCAAAATCCTTCAAGTAGACTTTAGCAGTATATGAATCAAGAACTTCCAGATGTACAAGCTGGATTTAGAAAAGGCAGAGGAACCAGAGATCAAGTTACCAGCATCCATTGGATCATAGAAAAAGCAAGGGGATTCCAGAAAAACGTCTGCTTCATTGATTACGCTAAAGCCTTTGACTGTGTGGATCACAACAAGCTCTGGAAAATTCTTAAAGAAATGGGAGTACTAAACCACCTTACCTGTTTTCTGAGAAACCTGTATGCAGGTCAAGAAACAACAGTTAGAACTGGACATGGAGCAGTGGACTGGTTCAAAATTGGGAAAGGAGTACGTCAAGGCTGTATATTGTCACCCTGCTTATTTAACTTATATGCAGAGTACATCATGAGGAACGCTGGGCTGGAAGAAGCACAAGCTGGAATCAAGATTGCTGGGAGAAATATCAATAACCTCAGATATGCAAATGATACACCACTCTAATGACACAAAACGAAGAGGAACTAAAGAGCCTCTTGATTAGGGTGAAAGAGGAGAGTGAAAAAGCTGGCTTAAAACTCAGCTTTCAAAAAACCAAGATCATGGCGTCTAGTCCCATCACTTCATGGCAAATAGTTGTGGAAAAGTGGGAACAGTGTCAGATTTTATTTTCTTAGGCTCCAAAATCACTGCAGATGGTGACTGCAGCCATGAAATTAAAATACACTTGCTCATTAGACAAACCTAGACAGCATATTAAAAAGCAGAGACATAACTGCAGACAAAGATTTGTATCGTCAAAGCTATGATTTTTCCCATAGTCATATATAAGGGTGTGAGTCTAGTTGCTAAGTTGTGTCTGACTGTTCTGCGACCCCATAGACTGCAGCCCATCAGGCTCCTCTGTCCATCGGATTTCCTGGGCAAGAATGCTGGAGTGGGTTCCCATTTCTTCTCCAGGGGATCTTCCTGACCCAGGAATCGAACCTGCATCTCCTGCATAGGAGGTCAGATTCTTTACCACTGAACCACCAGGAAAGCCCACAATGAGTATGAGAGTTGGACCGTAAAGAAGGCTGAGTATTGAACAGTGATGGTTTTAGTTGTTCCACGGTATGTGGGATCTTGCTGGATCAGGGATCAAACCCATGTTTCTGGCATTGGCAGGTGGATTTTTTTATCACTGAGCCACCAGGGAAACTGGATTGAAAAATAATTGAGGACATGAAAATAGTCACATGTTAAGTGACAAGGCAGGGTATAGAATTATGCATAGTATTACTCCAGTTTAATTTATGTACATCAGAAAAATCGAAGTATCTCAAAATATTAGTGTTAGTGATAATGGATAGTACTATTGTAGATAATTTTGGTTTTCTTATGTACGGTTGTGTGAATAAGTAGATGATTGATAACTGCCTTTCCTTTGGAAAAAGATGCAAAGACTTTCCAGGGCCTTTTTTTAGTTTATTTCCCTTTTGGGTTCAGTCTGTAATTGAAATTAGTTTTAAAAATTGGTATTTGGTTGAATGGCATAACTTTCTGATTAGAAGTGCTCTTTTTCATGATACTATTTTGAGTGTTAGTATATTTTACTTTTCAGTTCAGTTCAGTTCAGTTGCTCAGTCATGTCCGACTCTTTGCAACCCCATGAATCACAGCACGCCAGGCCTCCCTGTCCATCACCAACTCCCGGAGTTCACTCAAACTCATGTCCACAGAGTCGGTGATGCCATCCAGCCATCTCATTCTCTGTTGTCCCTGTCTCCTCCTGCCCCCAATCCCTCCCAGCATCAGAGTCTTTTCCAGTGAGTCAACTCGTCACATGAGGTGGCCAAAGTATTACAGTTTCAGCTTTAGCATCAGTCCTTCCAATGAACACCCAGGATTGATCTCCTTTAGAATGGACTGGTTGGATCTCCTTGCAGTCCAAGGGACTCTCAAGAGTCTTCTCCAACACCACAGTTCAAAAGCATCAATTCTTCAGCGATCAGCTTTCTTCACAGTCCAACTCTCACATCCATACATGACCACAGGAAAAACCATAGCCTTGACTGGACAGACCTTTGTTGGCAAAGTAATGTCTCTGCTTTTTAATATGCTATCTAGGTTGGTCATAACTTACCTTCCAAGGAGCAAGCGTCTTTTAATTTCATGGCTACAGTCAGCATCTGCATTGATTTTGGAGCCCAAAAAAATAAAGTCTGACACTGTTTCCACTGTTTCCCTATCTATTTCCCATGAAGTGATGGGACCAGATGCCATGATCTTTGTTTTCTGAATGTTGAGCTTCAAGCGAACCTTTTCACTGTTCTCTTTCACTTTCATCAAGAGGCTTCTTAGTTCCTCTTCTCTTTCTGCCATAAGGGTGGCGTCATCTGCATATCTATTTTACCTTTAGAGGTGTTTATTTAGCTTGGTTGGTTAGAGCAGCATGCTGAGGAGTCTGCAGTTATGGGTCAGTTTTCATGAAGGCCATTTAGCTTTTGTTTGTTTCACTTCCAGATACTCTTAAATCTTGCTGGGCACATTACACATGAATTATGTGCCTTGCTTGCCTTCTTAGTGCCTAGCTTTGTAGAAATGAGTTGTCTTGGTTTCAGGAGGAACTGGGGAAGAGGGGTATGGTAAATGTGGATTGAGTGAGTGAAAGTCACTCAGTTGTGTCCGACTCTGCGACCCCATGGACTATATAGTCCTTGGAATTCTCCAGGCCAGAATACCAGAGTGGGTAGCCGTTGCCTTCTCCAGGAGATCTTCCCAACCCAGGGATCGAACACAGGTCTCCTGCATTGCAGGCGGATTCTTTACCTACTGAGCTACCAGGGAAGCCCAAGAATACTGGGGTGGGTAGCCTGTTCCTTCTCCAGTGGATTAATCAGGATAAATCCATGACCAGAAAAACTGCTCAAAGACAGTGGGTTACTGAGTATTAAGTAGCTCTTTGTTTTATCTTTGTGTAAAGTTAGCTTTTTTTTCCTTCCATTTTTATAGTCTGATCTAAATACCTGATACTGATTAAGGGAATTACCTTGGGACTTCTGGTGGTCCAGGAGTTAAGAATCTGCCTGTTAATGCAGAGGACATGGGTTTCATTCCTGATCGGGGAGGATTGCACATGCCATGAGGCAACTACACCCGTGCATCACAACTTCTGAGTCCTCGATCTGCAGCCCACGAGCCACAGCTGCAGTTTGAGAGCTCGAGGGCTTTTTGCTCCGCAACAGGAGAAGCCGCTGCAGGGAGAAGCCCACGTACTGCCATGAAGAGTAGCCCCCACTTGCTGCAACTGGAGAAAGCCCACCTTCAGCGATGAAGACCCAGTGCAGCCAAAGTAAATAAATTAATTTAAAATATATATATTTATTTATTTGTCTGCATTGGGCCTTAGTTGAGGCAGGGTCTTCACTGAGGCATGCGGGATCTTTTGCTATGGCTCCAGGGCTCAGGTGCCCCACAGCATGTGGGATCTTAGTTTCCCAAGCAGGGAACAAACCCGAGTCCCCTGCATTGGAAGGCAGATTCTTAACCACTGGACCATCAGGGAAGTCCCAATAAATAAATTTTTTAAAAATAAAAAAATGATCTTAATATTAAGAATGTTATGAGAACAGTACCAAGAATATACTGAGAGGATATATTGGGGCTTTAAAATGTCAGTTTTGAAGATTATATGGTAATTTTTATTGAATAATATTTTAAAAAGAAAAATGATACTATAGCAACAGGTATAAAAGCACAACTTTTTCCTGTTAGTCGTTAAACTATTAGTGCATGTGTAAGCTGAGTCCTAAATCTTTTTGCTTCCTGATAAGCTGATGGCTATATGTGACTAAATTCTAAAGACATGAAGATTTTAATGGTTTATTATGAAAAGTGGTGTTTGACAAGTAAGAAGCAAAAGCATAATTTGGGTAAAAAATGAATTGGAGTCATTAAGTATGTGAGGATGTGACGTTATTGAACTAGGAGCAGGATTTAATAGGAATTGTTTCCTATTAAAATGACTGAGGCCTGATGGATAAGTTCAGTATTTATTTACTGTTTAATTTTTATGTTTTGTTACAGGTGATTGGTCTGTTGGATGTTTTCACACCTGCAAGGTCTCTGGAGGAATTCAATGATGTGTGAGTAAATCTTTTGTGTTTGCCTTCCTCAGCTAGAGTTTGAAGATTACCAGCCCATTTTTACTCCTGAACCACTTTGCAGTATTTGATTTAGATTCTTTATTCCTGTCACCCAGCTCTTCTTGGGGATGAGAGATGGATACAGAAGAGTGTATTTGGGTGGTATATATTCGTATTTTCATCACCTCAGGCACGTTCTGCCCTATTTGGAGAGACAGTGGTGGGTTCTGGCAAGAGTTCCATGGAGAAGAGTATAGGGAGTTTTGAGCATGATTTTTATTCTCAAATCGTCTGTCCTAGCTTTTAAAAGGACATGTTTACATCAGAAAATGTAGTGGAGCCCCGTTCCATATGGTTTCTTCCATTTATTTTATCCTATGGGAAATACATGCTGATCTTTGAAATATTGGATTTCTGTTCAAGGACAAGGGGCCAGCCTCACGAGTTTAGGCAGCTGACAGATAGAGCTGATTGTCCCAGTTTTGTAACCATCTCTGTTGTTTTAGCCTGGGACACCTGGAAAGCAGGGCCTGAGATTCTCAGGAACCAGCAGTCAGGGTCTAGGGAAAATGAAACAGGGAAGGAGAGAAAGCTGCTCTGGGGATATGTTATTAAGTTGGTCACCATTGTGGGCAAATGGGATGAAAATTACCAAGGTCTTATAGAAAGCTGTATGGAACGCAGCTCAGATGGAGAGCATTTACTTACTGGCTCCTGACTCCACTGTCACGGGTGCCCTCACTTGGGGCAGTAATGCTCTCACATGCCCAGGTTGTACACGATAGATTCCAGAAGATGTTGTGGGAGTTGCACCTGTGTGAGTTCTCTATTGTTCCTTTCCCGAAATCTGAATTAGCATACCTCCCTCTGGTCCCCAGTTCACAGATACGCTATACCATGAGAGAGAAGGAACACCCTGAATTCAGAGTTACACATTTTGTCCTATTGAAATTTTGGTATTACTGGAAAGGATGACTGTTGTGAGAAGTTGCAGATCTTGGCTGCCCTTCCGCAGCCTCTACTCTCTGTTGACGCCAAGGATGAACTTAACTCCACCCATCCTGAGTTCAGTTTCTCCTTCCCTTATCCTAGGCCAAGTGCCCATTTCCCAGAGAGCAAGCTTGGCGGGTGGATGAGATATACTATGTTTGAGCTTGTGTGTTCCGTCTAATGAAAGGGGAAAAGAAATGTACTAAAAGAGAAGGAGGAAAGGTAAAAAAAATTTCCCACCACTTGAGGTTAGTTGGAATGTGATATGACTGAGAGTAGACGATGAGAAAAGGGGAGTCTGGTCTAAGTGCAAGAACTCCCACCCACATTAACCTTGATCCTGCTGATGTAAGTTTGAGACTCAAGCAAAGGTTGGGGGTGGTTGGAGATAATAACTAAGAACATCTGTGCTTCCTGAGCCCTGCTTGACATTACTATGGAGGCCTCCAAAGCCTCCTTACTGGATGGTACCCAGGCAGGGGCACGTGTGTTGCAAGTTGTTGAGTCCTGCTGTAGACTGTGCTTAGAAAAGAGAATATTGCAGTGCTGCTTTTTTTTTTAACATTAATTAATTTTTACTTTTTTGAGGAATTAATTTTTTAGAGCAGCTTTAGGTTTACAACAAAATTGAGAGCTTTCTCCATTATCAACATCACTCAACAAGAATGATACATGTGTATATATATATATATTTTTTTTTTTTTTACAAGGAATGAAGCTATTTGACACATCATAATTACCCAGAGTTCATAGTTTATTGTAGGAGTCACTCTTAGTATTGTACATTCTATGGATTTAGACAAATGTATAATGTCATACCATTATAATATGTTACAGTGTATTCTCATTGCCCTAGGAATGATGATTTTTTATATTCTACGTGTGGAAACATTGCTAAAGTATTAATAATATACTTGGAAAGCATTTGAATTAGGATTGAGCTCCAGCTCAAAATGTTAGGTGTGATGAAGATTGATTTTTTTTTTTAAGAAAGGAATTGATTAGTTGACCTGGGCTAATACTGTATTTTGCCTCTCTCAGGTACATGAAATTGAATTATGAGCCTGTTTTTCCTGTGCCAACAAGCATATAAGGCTTGTGTCTTTGAGAGGTTATCCATTGTAGGGCCTGTTGGCTCTTATCCGTTTGAAGGCCCATTGACTACAAGCATACCCATTGAACAGAAGTTGCATTTATTTCTTCATTCATTCAACAAATACTAAGCAGGAATCTATTCTTTCTACGTAACAGTAGCTAGGTTCTATTTACTTATTAATTTCCAGCTTTATTGAGATATAACTGACATACAACACTGTGTGATTTGGGTCACGATTCTTTATAAACAAGATCTTAGTTCACCTGTTGGGAGCAAATCTCAGTACTATGTGTTGAATACTTGCTGAGCAGAGTGTTAGAAAAGGGCTCAGTATAATCAGAAACACTGGTCTTTTCCCTGATGAAATAAAAATCTTGTTAGGGGAAATAAGTTAAAGACTCTTGGAACCAGTTTATCAGTTGCCTATAAGACCTTGGACAAGTCACTTTGCCTCTTTGGGTCCCAGTTAATGTCTGTGTAAAATGATGAAAATTGGGGTGGTTCAATTCTGAAGTATTTTCAACCCCAGAGAATCTCTGAAAATATAATGACGAACCTAAAGGATATCTTTTGGGAAATGTTTCATTGTTATCTTTTTATGATGTATGTATCACTGAGAAAAAAATTAGTGCTTTTTTAAGACTGTGGTTATTTCAGTGTTTTCCAGTCATTTCGGAATTTGCACAAGAGGTCAAACATCTTCATTGACAGTTGCAGAGTGTGCAGATTTAAATAATTTTAGAAAACTGGCATAACCTAGGCTCAGTGTTACGCAACACAATACCTGCACTTCCTAAACGCATTCAAATGCTCATTAAAATAGCATAAACAAAGACCCAGTATTCTGGCCAAATCAAACAGAATGAAGGTTCAAATGATTCTGCAGGCTGCCATGTTTAAAGCAGACAGTAATTTTGAGCAAGAATTTTCCTGTGCTACTTAAAATCTCTTTTTTGCATATTTATAGTTGGCTTTAAATCATGTGATATGTGTATTTGTCCCTGTACATTTCAGTTAGTACTTTTCATTTATCATGGACTTCAACTTTTTACTGAATTTTAAATTTCTAGTTAATTTAGGCACCCTACATACTTTCATCTGTAAGACTATATACTTTTGAGAAGGGAATAATAAATAGGTGGTGAGTTCTGATTGTTAGAAATGATGTTTAGTTATGGAATCTGATAGATAGACCTGGCATTTGGAAAATGTGGGGTTAGAAGGTGAGTCCACCAAGTTGTTCTTGACTGCCATGTGATGTGGTTGTACAGATTACAAAATTTTATAAGATACAGCTAGATATTTTTAATGATTAGATATCATTTGGACATTTCTGTTTGCTTCTTGATGGTAATATTGGCAGGAGGTGGCATGCATATGCCTTAGTGAAGTCATTCAGTTGTGTCCAACTCTTTATGACCCCATGGACTGTAGCCCGCCTGGCTCCTCCATCCATGGGATTTTCCAGGCAAGAATACTGGAGTGAGTTGCCATTTCCTTCTCCAAGGGATCTTCCTGACCCAGAGATCAAACCCGGGTCTCCCACATTGCAGCCAGACTCTTTACTGTCTGAGCCACAAGGGAAGCCCTGTACATGCCTTATGCATTCTGTAAATATTTACTTGCCAATAGAAATCCAGAATCTTGAAATAGCCAAGTCTTTACCTACTATTTTCTGCCATTTCCCCCCTTATTTTACGGCTTGCCATCCAGGGTTTGTTACTCCCCTTGTCACAGTTCCTTATCTGTGCTTGGTTTGTGAAAAGAGGTGTGGAAGTGAGATTTTCGATTCTACTGTGATTTAGCAGAAGACCTGTAACAGAGTCAGTCAGCAGCCATTGTTTTAGTGAAAGCCAATGCACAGATAATTACCTAGTTTATTTAGCCTTCCACTAACTAAAAATGATTGTTTAACCACTAGGTGTAGCTTTTTATATCAGTGTAAAAGTTGCTGATTGTACTGAATAGGTAAAGGACATTTTTAGATTTATATTTGAGTACTCATTCTCTCTTCTTTTCACAGCTATTTGTAAGGCCTCCTCAGACAGCCATTTTGCTTTTTTGCATTTCTTTTCCATGGGGATGGTCTTGGTCCCTGTCTCCTGTACAGTGTCACGAACCTCCATCCAGAGTTCATCAGGCACTCTATCTATCAGATCTAGTCCCTTAAATCTATTTCTCTCCTCCACTGTATAATCATAAGGGCTTTGATTTAGGTCATATCTGAATGGTCTAGTGGTTTTCCCTAATTTCTTCAATTTAAGTCTGAATTTGGCAATAAGGAGTTCATGATCTGAGCCACAGTCAGCTCCTGGTCTTGTTTTTGCTGACTATATAGAGCTTCTCCATCTTTGGCTGCAAAGAATATAATCAATCTGATTTCGGTGTTGACCATCTGGTGATGTCCATGTGTAGAGTCTTCTCTTGTGTTGTTGGAAGAGGGTGTTTGCTATGACCAGTGCGTTCTCTTGGCAAAACTTTATTAGCCTTTGCCCTGCTTCATTCTGTGCTCCAAGGCCAAATTTGCCTGTTACTCCAGGTGTTTCTTGACTTCCTACTTTTGCATTCCAGTCCCCTATAATGAAAAGGACATCTTTTTTGGGTGATAGTTCTAAAAGGTCTTGTAGGTGTTCATAGAACCGTTCAACTTCGGCTTCTTCAGCATTACTGGTTGGGGCATAGGCTTGGATTACTGTAATATTGAATGGTTTGCCTTGGAAACGAACAGAAATCATTCTGTCATTTTTAAGATTGCATCCAAGTACTGCATTTCGGACTCTTGTTGACCATGATGGCTACTCCATTTCTTCTAAGGGATTCCTGCCCACAGTAGTAGATATAATGGTCATCTGAGTTAAATTCACCCATTCCAGTCCATTTTAGTTCACTGTTTCCTAGAATGTCTACGTTCACTCTTGCCATCTCCTGTTTGACCACTTCCAGTTTGCCTTGATTCATGGACCTAACATTCCAGGTTCCTATGCAGTATTGCTCTTTACAGCATCGGACCTTGCTTCCAGCACCAGTCACATCCACAACTGGGTATTGGTTTCGCTTTGGCTCCATCTCTTCATTCTTTCTGGAGTTATTTCTCCACTGATCTCCAGTAGCATACTGGGCACCTACCGACCTGGGGAATTCCTCATTCAGTATCCTGTCATTTTGCCTTTTGATACTGTTCATGGGGTTCTCAAGGCAAGTATACTGAAGTGGTTTGCCATTCCCTTCTCCAGTGGGCCACATTCTGTCAGACCTCTCCACCATGACCCGCCTGTCTTGGGCACTCAATATGCCAGCAAATTTGGAAAACTCAGCAGTGGCCACAGGACTGGAAAAGGTCAGTCTTCATTCCAAGCCCAAAGAAAGGGAATGCCAGAGAATGCTCAAACTACCACACAGTTGCACTCATCTCACACGCTAGTAAAGTCATGCTCAATATCTCCAATCCAGGCTTCAACAATATGTGAACTGTGAACTTCCAGATGTTCAAGCAGGTTTTAGAAAAGGCAGAGGCACCAGAGATCAAATTGCCAACATCCGCTGGATCATGAAGAAAGCAAGAGAGTTCCAGAAAACCATCTATTTCTGCTTCATTGACTATGCCAAAGCCTTTGACTGTGTAGATCACAATAAACTGTGGAACATTCTGAAAGAGATGGGAATACCAGACCACCTGACCTGCCTCTTGAGAAACCTGTACGCAGGTCAGGAAGCAACAGTTAGAACTGGACATGGAACAACAGACTGGTTCCAAATAGGAAAAGGAGTATGTCAAGGTTGTATATTGTCACCCTGCTTATTTAACTTATATGCAGAGTACATCATGAGGAACGCTGGGCTGGAAGAAGCACAGGCTGGAATCAAGATTGCTGGGAGAAATATCAATAACCTCAGATATGCAGATGACACTACCCTTATGGCAGAAAGTGAAGAGGAACTCAAAAGCCTCTTGATGAAAGTGAAAGAGGAGAGTGAAAAGGTTGGTTTGAAGCTCAACATTCAGAAAACAAAGATCATGGCATCTGGTCCCATCACTTCATGGGAAATAGATGGGGAAACAGTGGAAACAGTGTCAGACTTTATTTTTTTGGGCTCCAAAATCACTGCGGATGCTGATTGCAGCCATGAAATTAAAAGATGCTTACTCCTTGGATGGAAGGTTATGACCAACCTGGATAGTATATTAAAAAGCAGAGACATTACTTTGCCAACAAAAGTCCGTCTAGTCAAGGCTATGGTTTTTCCAGTGGTCATGTATGGATGTGAGAGTTGGACTGTGAAGAAAGCTGATCACCGAAGAATTGATGCTTTTGAACTGTGGTGCTGGAGAAGACTCTTGAGAGTCCCTTGGACTGCAAGGAGATCCAACCAGTCCATTCTAGAGGAGATCAATCCTGGGTGTTCATTGGAAGGACTGATGCTAAAGCTGAAACTCCAATACTTTGGCCACCTCATGTGACGAGTTGACTCACTGGAAAAGACTCTGATGCTGGGAGGGATTGGGGGCGGGAGTAGAAGGGGACGACAGAGAATGAGGTGGCTGGATGGCATCACCGACTCGATGGACATGAGTTTGAGTGAACTCTGGGAGTTGGTGGTGGACAGGGAGTCCTGGCGTGCTGTGATTCATGGGGTCGCAAAGAGTCGGACACGATTGAGTGACTGAACTGAACTGAACTCATTCTCTGGAGAATGTAGCAAATAAAATAAACATGATCCTTGATGATAAATTGAGACTCTTGTTAATTGGAGAGAAGAGCAATTTAAATGACCAAACAAAATAGAGTGTGGTAGTTCTGAAAGATCCTTCATGATTTTTGCTCCTCTGCACTCTCTGACCTCATCCAGTACTTTGCCCACTCACTCTCTCCATTCCAGCCCTCTGGCTTCTCTATTCTTCCCTGAATACAGTCATCCACATTCTCAGTAGACCTTTGCCCAGGTTTCTAGTGTTGACTTGAAACACTCTCCCCACATATCCACGTGACTGGCTCCTTCATTTCCTTCAAGACTCTATGAAAGGTCATTTCATCAGAAGCTTTCTCCCCCCTCACCGTCCTAGCTGAAATACTATGCTGTCAGGGCCGACTCCTTATGCTACTTTGTTCTTAGCGAATTTTATCATCAGGTGTTTGTTCTTCTCTGTATTCTCCCTCTAGCTTGTAAGCTCTATTACTAGAGCAGGGAGTTTATTTTCTTTCTTGTTGAGTCTTTAGTAGTTATAAATTTTCTGAAGTTGAGAGAGATGAACTGAATTTTTTAATACCACAAATAAAATTGTACATATCTTAATTCTTTTGGGCTCTAACCACATTTTTATTGATCCGGAGCTCTATTATTTGGATGTTTGCTGACCCTTCTTGAATAGACACAATATCAAAACTAAAGGCCTTCAGTTGCATATGGTCTCATCAATAAGATGAAGCATAAATGCTTACCTACAATAACTTAAAGGACAAAGTCAAATTGGCCATGTCATAGCAGTGTACAGGGTATTAAGCGGTCTCAGACTATGAGAGAACCTTAGTGGAGGAAAACCTCTAAAGAAGGTAATAACTGTATTTGAAGAAACAGATGAGTAAGGATTGGGTGTAGAGCTTGAAATATATTCCAGATAGTCAAAGAAGGAAATGTATAAATTACACAGAAAAAGGAGATTTCTGTGAAATGGAGACAATTAAAGGAGAGGATAACCCTTAATATTTCCTTTGTAGTTGGATAAAAATTGTGTTACTAAATTCTGATTTTGTATGTGTATGTATGTGTGTAGCAGAGGTGAGTTGATTTCCTAATTTGGCTCATTGGCATTATCTGCTTGGAAATAGTGCTTTCCTCCATCACTGAAAGAAATTCCTAGCCCAGTGACTTGAACTTACAGAAATACTTATTCTTTGAAAATAGGTTGAGTGCTCAAGATAGATAATACAGGAACAGAAGCAATCTGGGAGAAAAATGAATGAGTTATCTGTATTGACAGTTATATTTGAAATTTATATCCTTATCAGAGAAGTCGGCTAAAATGAGCATAGAGAGTTGGTAAAGCATGTAGGTGTCGTCACGGACTCACCTTTGAAATCTAAACACATTATAGATCCTTTAAGAAAATACCGTTCCATTTTTGTCTGATACAATCAGTCAGATGCCCTCTTTTTCTCAGATTAGCTGTTGTAAAAAGGTAAAGCAGCTTCAAAGTCTGGCTTTTAGTTTGAGACCCTCAAGAAAACTTTCCCTAATTAATTGCTTCATAATGCTGGGTTGTAGCCCTCCCCTGTGTGTTCTCCAGCTCCTTGATGCCCCCTTTTATAGCTCTGATCATGCTCTATTACATGTGCATATATGCCTTCCTCCCATCTAAATTCTGTATCTTTTCCACTGTTGAACTCCCAGTGCTTGACAATAAGGATTTGTTGATGGAGCAGTTGAATGAATGAATAACCTTGTGCTTTTCAGTTTATGACTTGTTGGCAATCTAGTTGTCTGAATGCATGCCCAGTGCATTCTCTTTTGACTAACTTTTTTGTTTTATCCTGGAGTATAGACCATACGGTAACATTTTGAGTCTGGTTTGTTTGTTGCAGGTAATGTAGGGGGCACCTTTCAGTAATCTCCATTTCAAATGAGGAGAGTAGTTTGTTGTGAAATAAACTGGCTAAGCTGCCTACCTGGCTGCTGGTGCTCTTACCCTCACGTTAGAACAGTCTGGTCTGTTTACCAGATAAGATCTTTGGCTTGAGTATTTCATAAGATATGCCCTTGCCTGGTCTTACTAGTAATGCTATATGAGTTGTTCTGGGTCATTCAGTTCAGTGGTAATTGAGTGCCTGATATCTGCTAGACAGTGTTTTTAGGTACTTTAGATACTATGCAAACAAAAAAGAGCCCTGTCCTCCTTGAACATTGTGCAGATAGATGACGCAGTAAACAATGAGCTTGTAAAAGAGGAAATTAGATTGCATTTAGCAGGCAGTAATGCTGTGGACAAGAAGAAAAGTAGAACAGGGAAGAGGAATTACTGGGCATGTGAGGGCAGGGGAAGAGATGCAATTTTAAAAGGGATGGTAAGGATAGACCTCATTGAGAAGGTGAATTTTAAGGAAAAATTTGAAGAAGTACAAAAATTAGACTTGTATATATGTGGGAGAAGAGCATTCCAGGCAGAGGGAAGAGCCAGTGCAAAGGTCCTGAGGCAGAAAACTGCATGCTGTATTGGAGTTGCAGCAAGGGGACCTGCATGGCTGGAGTAAGGAGGCCAGAGTGGAGCTAGGTGAGAGCAGGGGAGAGAAGCAGATGAAGACGGGAGAAAGATTATTGGGAACAAGATCCTGGTTCACGTATGGGTTTATCTGCCGCTGAAAGGAATTTTGTCTTTAAGTGAAAGAGAAGCCTTTTGAGAAGAGTGAGATGATCTATTTTTCATTTTTATAGAATCACTCTGTCTGCTGTTTTCATCCAAGAATCATTGGATGTATTTCAGAAGCATGTCATTACAAATTGTCGATCCTTGTGATTATTTTAAATACTTTGTTTTTAATATGGATATGCTTCTTTCCCTTTCTGATAATTTCTTTGTCAAATAGGGATGACAGAAGTAGAAATGCCAAACTATAGATTTTTTTTCTATATAGGTTCTTTCTGATTGTATTATGCTTTAAAGGCGGGTGAGTGGGGGCTGTAGGGTAGGAGTCTTGGCAGTTGTATGTTTTCCAAGAAGTGATTAATAAATGAAGCTCTGAAAGGGGTGCTGTCTAGAGTACTGAAAACCACTTATTGTAGAGTTTTGCCTTTTTATTGTTACAGTGCATTTTACTTTGAGAAATGATCATTTATGCTTTTTATAGTTTAAGTTTAAAGGAGACCATCTTCCCAAGAAAAGTAGCAAACAGAATTTGTATCATCAGGCTGTGAAATCATATTTTCAGCCTAATAAAGTCCTGCTTACTTAATTCCTTTTTAAATGTGGGGGAACTAGATAGCTCTCCAGCTGTTGGTTGGATTTAATTATTGGAAGTGTATGAACACCGATGGGACTTCCCAGGTGGCGTTTGCCTACCAGTGCAGGAGATGTGGAAATGGCAACCCACTCCAGTGTTCTTGCCTGGAGAATCCCAGGGATGGGGGAGCCTGGTGGGCTTCCATCTATAGGGTCACACAGAGTCGGACACAACTGAAGTGACTTAGCAGCAGCAGCAGCAGGAGATGTGAGAGACACAGGTTTGATCCCTGGGTTGGGAATATCCCCTGAAGGAAGGCATGGCAACCCACTCCAGCATTCTGCCTGGAAAATCCCCACAGACAGAGGAGCCTGGTGGGCTACAATTCATAGGGGCGCAAAGAGTCAGACATGACTGAAGCCACTTAGCATGCACGCATGGATGAACACCAACAATAAAAGGCATGTCTTGACTAAAATGTAATTAAATTTGCGACTAATAGTGTAGAAAGTATGTGGCATCTATTAATGCTCCTTTGGGATTGACTTGTTTAAAATGTGCCTACCTACATTTCCGTCCCACTCCCTCGTTCATTGCTTCTAAAAGTTGACATGTCTTCCATAAGCATTCAGTGACTTTTCATGACACTTGCTTTTGTCCACTGTGGCAAAATTTATTTCGAAAATCTTGCTGTATGTGATGAGTTGGAATTTGACAATTGGTTGTCTTGGATTGGTCTTCCGGGCTTCGTGGAAACAACATGTAGTGATTAGGTTAGTTCCTGCCAGACAGGTCTGCCATGAATAATGTGTTTCTGTTGGTTTGACTGGAGCCTAGCAGCAGTGTTTGACATTTATTACTGTGTAGACTGATTAACCTTATGTACTTACATAATGTCTTGACAGTCTCTCGCTGTCTGGAAATTTTAGTGATAAAATGGATGCGGTCTCTGATGGGAGGGCATTTAAAGGGAATTACAGAGTGGTGGGATATTTCAACCAAAAGCATACTCTCTCTCAGGCTGTGCAGTCAGTGGTCTCCTGACTGTATAGAATTTCTTGAGTTGTTGGTAACTATTTAAACACAGTACTTAGATCCTTAAAATTACTATGTTTGCTTTGTTAATACTGCTTAACACCTTTCTGAACTAGCACTGCCATTATAGACTTAAGATCTTTAGGTTTTATTTCAAGACAAATGAAGATAGATTCTAGTTAGAATCACACAGAGCAGTGTTTTTTCTCTTTACCTTTTCTCCTCAAAAATATTTTTGAAAGTTGAAAGAATAACCCTCTCACTATTCAATGTCATAAAATGTAATTATTTGCAAAACAGTCTTACAAAACAAAAGTTGGATTCCCTTTTCCTTAACCTGAGCCTTGCAAATTTTTATAATTGGTATTATGGGTATGGCAACTATTATCCCAGATTTTCTGAGGGAAGTCTTGATTCCACAGTATTAACCAGTTTTCACAATGTTCTCATATTCTCTGGACTGTGCATCAATTTGGGATTAAAAATACAGTGACTGATTAGGATGGAATATTGCAGTATTTGTAAAACTTAAATCATTCTCTTGACTTAAATTCTGTGTCATCTAGAAGAACCTGGAGGCTGTATGGGCTGTGGTTTAAGATCATGGTCTTTGAGATCAGACAGTTTTGGATTCAGCCCCTGACATGACCACTCTTTTAACCTTGAACAGATTAATATATACTTGCTTTGTCTGTGTTTCTTTCTCTGCAAAATGGTAATACTAATGAAACTTACAGAGTTGTTGGGAAGAGTGTATGAGACACAGGCATAATAAATAGTGGTTGGCATGGAATAAGCACTAATGCCTTTGGTTATGTTATGTTGAGCTTGGAACATCTCTTAAGTCAGAACAACCTTTATGAAAATATTTCAAAACATCCAGCATAGCTTGAATGACGTTTAGAGTTATCTTTCCTCAAGGCAATATAAACAAACATGCAAGTTTTAAAAATGTGAAGTGCTGGACTTCCCCGGTGGTCCAGTGGTTAAGAATCCGCCTTGCAGTATAGGGGACATGGGTTCGATCCCTGGTCTGGGAGAGTCCACGTGCCATGGAACAGCTAAGCCTGTGCTCTGGGGCCGTGTTCTGCAACAAGAGAAGCCACAGCAGTGAGAAGCCTGCCCACTGCAGCTAAAGAGGTTATTCCTCGCTGGCTGCAGCTGGAGAAAGCCCATGTACAGCAACAAAGATCCACTGCAGCCAAAACTGCAATAAATAAATCATTAAAAATCTTTATATATATATATATGAAGTGCTAAAATCTTACTTAAGGTTACATCTATGCTAAGTCCTATTGCTCTTTATGAAATTGTGAACTGACCATAATAACCAAACAGTGAAATTAAGAAATAGAAAAAAAAAAATTCTTGTTTGAGGAAAGAAAGTAATAAATATAGTGGGGGGTGTGTGTGTGTGAAGACAGGTCATACACATATATAGCCATGTAAGACATTAATAGTATATGTAAATTGCTGGCTTGGTTTCTTTTCTTCCAAATTTATCAAAAATAAAAATGGAATTCACTGGCGATCCAGTGGTTAGGACTCCACGCTTTAATTACCAAGGCCCTGGGTTTAATCCTTGGCTGGGGAACTAAGATCCCGTAAGCCATGTGGTGGCCTAAAACAAACAAACAAAAATAACATATTGAAAAAAATAGTAATTGAAAAGAAATGAAATCAGCCTCTTTTTTAGTAGTTCAGCTGATATACATTCTGCCTCAGGAATGGGTAATGATTCTCCTAATAGATAAAACCTAACCGAATTTTTAAAAATTACACTGTTTTGTACTAACTACTGTGGTTTTTATGTTCCCAGAGCAGTGTGATACGTAATGAGTGGGTAGGGCATTGCATCTAGAATCTCTGTGGTAAACCTGTTGGACTTGAATGTGATCATTCCCTAATCCTGTGATGTGAAGACAGGATAAAAAATACCCAGCACTGCACCTGTGAGGAGAAGTTCTAGAATGCCTGACTTACTTACAGATAAAATATTTCATTAAAGTAAGTGCAGGAATATTGTCAGTGGCCAGCATCCTTTTTCCAGTCATTCCTAAAAAATGAGGAGAGTTATAATTTGAAAATTCAAAGATACTTTTATTTTTTTTAACCGAAGTGTAGTTGATTGACAATGTTGTGTGAGTTTCTGGTATACAGCAAAGTGATTCAGATATATATAGTAGTTTGTATCCAAACACTCCTAATTTATCCCTCCCCCCCTGCCTTTGGTAATCATAAATCTGTTTTCTGTCTGTGAGTCTGTTTCTGTTTTGTAAATAAGTTTATTTGAAGATACTCCTATTTTAGACCCTGCAATATGAAGTGGAAAATGTAACCGTGGATTTAAAAATACGGCCATGCGTTTAGTTACAGTGTACATTTCTCATGCAGTAAAATCGTCTTTAAGAAAACTGATGCAAACACGTATGTCACTCTAATCTCCATCTTTTCCTTTTTCCTTTAACAGTTACTTTCATTTTTGGTTGCACTGGGTCTTTGTTGCTGCACTAGGACTTTCTCTGCTTGTGGTGAGCAGGCGCTGTTTTTCGTTGTGATACACAGGCTTCTCACTGTCGTGGCTTCTCTTGCTGTGGAGCACAGGCTCTAGGCACGCAGGCTCCGGTAGTTACGGCTCACAGCCCATAGTATGTGGGATCTTCCTGGGCCAAGGATCCAACCCGTGTCCCCTGCATTGGCAGGCAGATTTTCATCCACTCTACCACCACAGAAAGTGTGAAAGTGTTAGTCGTTCAGTCGTGTCTGACTCTTTGTGACCCTATGGACAGTAGCCTGCCAGCCTCCTCTGTCCATGGTATTCTCCAGACAAGAATACTGGAGTAGGTTGCCATGCCCTTCTGCAGGGGATCTTCCCAACTCAGGGATCGAACCCAGGTCTCCTGCATTGCAGGCAGGTTCTTTACCAACTGAGCCCCCAGAGAAGCCCCCACCACCACAGAAGTCCCTGCTTTTTTTTTTTTTTTTTTCTCTCTTGTCTTTAGAGAACCTAGGAAAAGATGGCAAGTTGGAACAAGTATAAAAATTTTTAGAAAAATAGACGACAGGCAGTAAAGTTAGAATAGTGATGTTGAAAATGAGCCCCCCATCAATAGTTACTAAGCTTTTAGCTGTCACTGTGGTACTTACTGAGTGGACTTCTGATAGTCTTATGAAGATCAGAGCTTTCTTAGGGTTCTGGATTATTGTGTAACTCTCCATTAATTTTTAGGTACCTGGTGACCCATCTCATGGGGGCAGATCTGAACAACATCGTGAAATGTCAGAAGCTTACAGATGACCACGTTCAGTTCCTTATCTACCAGATTCTCAGAGGTCTCAAGGTACAGACTAATAATTTTCAGAAATGAATTCTCCCTCTTTCCCTTCTATTTAGGGCTTAAGGGAAAACAAACAAGACTTATCTTATGGAAGATTTCAAATATAGTAATTACAAGTACAATCATAGTATAATGAACCCCTATGTTTACTCAGCAACCACAATTACCAACATACAGCTAATCTTGTTCCTTTCCTATTCCCCTAAACCCTGGATTATTTTAAGGCAAATCTAGACCTCATATCTTTCCACCCCCTTGATACTTCTATATAGGCATGTGTGAGAGTTAAGGACTCTTTTATTATTACATCTAAGCAATAATAATAATTTCTCGATGTAATCTGATATCTGTTGTGTGTCATGTTGAAACTTTGAAAATATCCTCAAAGGGGTTAATTTGGGGGTTTTATCTGCCCCCTGTGGAAGGGGCAGATAAACAATGTTTTTAAATTAAACCACCTTTAACATTTAGCAGCTTTGAGTCCTTATTGTGCTCTAGAGCACCCACTAGAAAATAGTTTGAAATAAAATAGGTTGAATAAATAAATAAAATAGGTTGAAAGCTCTATTTCACTCATACTCCAGCTCTATGAATAGAGTTGATGGTATAGAAATCATAGTTATGATCAGAGTATAGACTACTGATAATTACTTGTTCTGATTTCTAATCCTGCTCTTAATCCTAACATTTCATATTGACTCATTAAAAAGTAAAAATGAACTTCAAATATGTCGTATAATATGATGGGAGTTGGAGATAACTTTTTCTTTCACTGATTATTTTTTGTGTGTGTGTGTGCTTTTTCACAGTATATACATTCAGCCGACATAATTCACAGGGTAGGTATTGTATTTTGATTACATTATTGGGATGGTTGGTGGGGAGATAGCAAGATTCTAGTCTAAGTATTTTAGCCATTGAAATATTGACTGATTTCGCAGCTTTACTCTAGGTTTAAGCTAATTAAAGACAGAGGATGTATAGGTTTTTTGTTTTTTTTTGTTTTACGTATTTAAGGCTAATTAAACGGTAACCCACTCCAGTATTCTTGCCTTGAGAATCCCATGGACGGAGAAGCCTGGTTAGGCTATAGTCCACGGGGTCGCAAAGAGTCGGACACGACTGAGCGATGGAACGGAACGGAACAGTGACTATAGAATGGAAATTGTTTATAGCTGGATCAAGTCTTTTATGTTTAGCTCTTCATCATTACCTTTAGGGAAAGAGTTTACCAAGCATCATAAAGTTGATCCTGTCCTCTCTTGCTTTCTAGGACCTAAAACCTAGTAATCTAGCTGTGAATGAAGACTGTGAGCTGAAGGTAGGATGAAGTGACATTGGCAATTGTTTGTTTCACTTTGTAATTATATGTTTGACTAGCCAGGCAAATTTATAAAGGGAATGAGTTTATAAAGCCATGACTTTTTATCTGGAAATTCATATTGTATTGTCCTTAGGAATATCATTAGACTTTGAAATTTAAACTGAAGATTTAATAAACTCTAGTTTGAGTGATATTGAAGGTAGTATCAGGTATCTTGTTTTCATTCTAAAATGAAGTTAAATTAGAAATTTAATATATTAGTGATAAAAAAGGAGAATTACAGTATGAATATCAAGAAAGCAGTCCTCTTGAGATAATTATGGGATTATATCAGTTTCTAAGAGAAAAAAGACAGAAACCCACTCTTTCAAAATAATTCAAACGAGATAATCTATAAAGAGTAAGCAGCTCTGGAATTTTTTTCTTTGTTTCATTTCTCATTTTACTCAAATATTTGGAAACAAAATTTACAATAAAATGCATCATTTTAAGTGTACATATGACAAATTTGTATAGCTCTGTAACTGCCAACACAGTTATGATGAAGAACATGTCCATCACTCCAGAAAGTTCCCTTGTGCCCCTTCCTAGCTAGTCCCTACCCTTCTAACCCCTACTTCAGATGACCACTGATCTGCTTTCTGACACTGTAGAGTAGATTTATCTTTTCTGGAGTTCCATACAAGTGGAATCATACAGTATTTTTCTGTGTGTGTCTGACTTTCGCTTAGCATAATATTGTTGAGATCCATCTGTATTGTGTGTGGCAGTAGTTTATTCCTTTTTGTTGCCAAGTAGATCCATTTTATGACTGTACTACAATTTGTTTATCTATCACCTGTTTATAGACAGGGCTTCCTTGGTGGCTCAGCCATAAATAACCCACCTGTCAGTGCAGGAGACACAGGTTCGATTCCTGGGTCTGGGTCGGGAAGATCCCCTGGAGAAGGAAATGACAACCCACTCTGGTATTCTTATCTGGGAAACACCATGGACTGAGGAGCCTGGCAGGCTGCAGTCCATGGGATTGCAAAAGAGTCAGACACAACTTGGCAAGTAAAAAAACAATTGATAGACACAAGTGCTTCAGTTTCCCTTCAGAGCTATGTAAAGCTGCTATGAATATTCATGTTTGTATGGAACATATATTTTCATTGCTCTTGGGTAAGTGCAAAAGCAGTGCATTTTTGTTTTCTTTTTTTGTAATTTCTTTTTTTTTTAAGTTCTTGCTGTGTTCCCCATGCATTCTAAGCATGGACCAGGAAATATGTTATGCAAATGCTTTGTTGTTCTTGCTTTTTAATATGCAGCACTACAGTTTTTTCCCTCCTGCTTTACAAGCCTTAAGAGTTGGCATGTTCAGTTCCTGATTGCTCTTCTCTCATTAGATCTTAGATTTCGGACTGGCTCGACATACAGATGATGAAATGACAGGCTATGTGGCCACCAGGTGGTACAGGGCTCCTGAGATCATGCTGAACTGGATGCATTACAACCAGACAGGTACTCCTTGAACTGGTTACTTAGGGCCTTATTGATACCGTGTTAGGTATATTTGGGGTTCCCAGAAGTGGAGATGGGGGAGTAGGAGGAAACATTCTTTTTCTTCCCTCAGGAAATATTTAAGTCTACAAAAAGAGGGTATTTCAGTTGCTCAGAGAAAGTAGGATTTTTCAGACTCTGTGATTTAATTGGCTTTTTACTTATTTTGAACATATTCTTTCATATTTTACCTGAAGACATTGGGTTCATAATATTAACTTTCAATATTACTTGGGAGAATTCACCATTTCTACCAGTAAGAAACCTTTGCCCCTTTGTGAACAGCTTATTTCTCTTGCCGTAACTGTGTTTTGACTTAGCCCACCTATGAAGCCCTTTAATTGTGGTGAAGGTTTTAGCTTATTTATTTCTGTAAAAATGTTGAGTATGAGTGTTGAGCTTCAAACACCTTAAATATTAGAGTATTTCAGCCCTAGCTGTAGTTCCATTTGTAGCCAAGTTTGATGAGAGTGACTTTGTATATACTTTTATTTCTCTTTAATTTTGCCAGTTGATATTTGGTCAGTGGGATGCATAATGGCCGAGCTGTTGACTGGAAGAACTTTGTTTCCTGGTACAGACCGTATCCTTTAAAAAATTTTGGGTTCTTGTTTCTTGTCTGTATTTTAGTGTCCATGGAAGTGTATCACTTTTACCTTAAGTTACTTGTTTCTATTGTCCATTGTGAGATCTGCCCTCCTGTGGAGTATCTTGCTTTGCCAAGAAAGAGGCTTCAATTTACTTTTATGATTTGGAAAAGCTCCTCATAATCTGGCAAACCTTTAAAATCTTTCATATGTCATCTTTTTTGTAGCAGGTTCCTTATTAATCTTCCCACAGCCATTGCGTGACTGAGTATGTTGGTGAGAAGTTCTAGACCTCAAAGACTGGTTTAGTCTGTTTGTACCAACACTCAGAGAGCACAAGATAACCATTTATAAATCAGGGATATCTTGCTTTTATGTTTGGTTTACATATTTAAAAGGCTGTATTTGGTCCTTGTAAATCATTGGAAGGACTGATGCTAAAACTGAAACTCCCAATACTTTGGCCACCTCATGCGAGAGTTGACTCACTGGAAAAGACTCTGATGCTGGGAGGGATTAGGGGCGGGAGGAGACGGGGATGACAGAGAATGAGATGGATGGATGGCATCACCAACTCGATGGACATGAGTTTGAGTGAACTCCGGGAGCTGGTGATGGACAGGGAGGCCTGGCGTGCTGTGATTCACAGGGTCGCAAAGAGTCAGACACGACTGAGCGACTGAACTGAACTAAATGATACACTTGCTGACGTGTTATATTTGTTGCTTAAAAACAAATAAAAGCAAGAAGATAAGGTCACCCTGTTGTGTACCTTTATCTCCCCTCAGCATGACTTTGTTTTTATCCCAGATTGTAACCAAACTTTAATTTACTTCCAGATACATTGTCTAGTTTATAGTTTATCATGACCCCTTTATTTTAGTCCCTTTTCTATATGCTGCATGCCCATTTCACAGGTTAGTAATAATATCATCAAATTTGATTTGTTGTAATCCTCATCAGTTCCCCTTGGGGAAGATGTTTAGGCAAGAAATAATTTTTAAATTTATATATAGAATTAGATCTGAAGATTTTTGTAAAATTCATTTGACTTGCCCTCCACCAGTTTGGTTGAGCATTTAGAGATGCTGTTTCCTGTGTTCTATCACAATTAGAGACCTAAAAGCTGTTTTAGCATCTCACCTAAGCAAACACACTGAGTTTATAAACCAGAATGTCAGTTTACTGGCTTACAGTTCGGATCATACCTCTGGGGTGACTGTGATGTTCATTTCATCAAGCCACATATTCTGTCTTCTGCTAGAATGTACTTGCTAATGAACTGAAAAGCCTCTTCCCTCAGCTGTCCATTTCCCTCTGAATATTACCGGATTGATACAGAGTATAATTTCCCTATATGGCTCATCTTATTCCTTCTCATCCCCGGATTCTCATTTTAATTCCTAATGTGTCCCCTTTGTCCTTTGTTTCATTTACCTTATACCTGTTTCTTAGAAATTTGACATGCACGTTATAGTCTAAGCTAAGAGACTGAGAGACAATTTGTGATCTTCCCTTTCCTCTGACCCCCACTCTTTACTCTGTCTTCCTGAGCATTCTCCTCTGATGTTCTCCCCAGTTCTTCCTTTATTTCCGCATCTCCATCTACAGTCAGTCGCAGACCCTCACACCTACATAGACACACACAGTGGTGGAGAGACGCACAGTAAAGCATGCTGGTTAAGAGCACGTGTTCTGGAATCGGACTTCCAGGGTCGCTATTACTTAGCTCTTTTACTTCCTGCCCTCTGACTTTGAGCAAGTTGTGTAACCTCAGTCTCTTGGTTTCCTTAACTGTAAAATACTGAAAATAGTACATACCTCATGTGAGAATCCAGTGAGATGATCTGGAAAGGACTGGGAGCAGGGCCTGCCAGTAGATGTTAGCCATCATCCTCATCAGTGATCTTTGGGAAGAGTTTCTCCCTTCACCTTCCCACTTTATTGTCTATAAATGATTAAAGGCTGTGTTTTTTTATTTAAAATTTTTAACAGATAGTAAAGGATGGATCCCCTTGACAGGCTACTGATATAAAGGTTTCAAAGCAGTTGTGTGTGCCTTTGGTTCTGTCTCAGTTATAAGTGCCCATTGATGGACTGACCCTTTTAAAATGCCAACTTTTGGCCTCTGTAAGAAGTGTTCCTTTTTATGCATACTTCTTTTCCCTCTATGAGCTTTAGGAAGAAAACCTAGCATTTAAGCTTTTTACTAGGAGATTCTCTTTTTAATACATGAGAATTCTTTTCAAAATTTTTGTTTTAGTAATACATTGTTTCTTTTCTACTTGCCTCCTTTTCAGGCAGATGTTCTTCTGGATCAGGAAACTCAGATTTGGAAGATTTGTATTTGTAATATACATAACTCCCTTCTTGTCAGTTGCTGTCTGTGTGGATGTAGCTTTGATTGCCTGACAAGGGGAGAGGAAAGTGTTTTCTGTTACTTTTTCAAGTCCCCGGTTGATTCTAGTATGCATTCAGTGTTGGGTACAGCTAGAGTTCAACCAAGTTGAATTTTAGTTTTAATCTTTCAGGGTGAAAGTTAGTTAGTAGTTTTTCCTCATTTTTTTTTTTTAAGGTACCAATGAGATAAAAGTGAAGAAATCTAGAATTATCCACTTGGGGATCTAGAAAGATGCTAAAAAATACCTAGTCGGGCCCCCTGTTTTTATAGATGAGGAAGCTATAAGAACCCAGAAAAGATAGATGGAATTTATCTGACTCAGGTTTCTGTTTCTTTCCAATATTCTGTTTGTTGCCTATTCTTCTAATTTCTAAAACTCATTTTCTTAAAACCTTTGCAGAATGTGCTGGCCCCACACACTCTTCTGTTGCTCAGAAAGGCACACAGCTACTGCTTAGTTATGATTTTAAAATGCAGCTGAATGCCAAGGCAGCCTCTAGAGTGTGCTCTTCACTTGAGTGTGCAGTTCTCTCCCTGTTTCCCTCATTTATTATTCATCTTGCATTTGAAACTTGTGGTTTTAGCTTCTAGATAAGAACTAGCTAATAGAACTTTCTGTGGTCTTACAAGTAGTTTATGTATGTACTGTTCAATATGGTAGTTGGTAACTACCAGCCACATGTGGCTATAGAACACTTCAAATGTGGCCGGTGGAACTTAGAAGCTGAATTAAAAATATTGACTACAGATTTGCCACTTTATTTTTTTATTGTGGTAAAATAAACATAACATGAAATTTACCATCTTAATCCTTTTAAAAGTATACAATCCAGGGGCACTAATTCCATTCATAAAATTGTGCATCTACCATCACTGTCTATGTCCAAAACATTTTCATCACCCCAAACAGAAGCTGTACCCATTAAACAAAAACTTCCTATTCCCTCTTACAGCCTCTCATTACCTCTCTTCTACTTTCTGTCTCTATGAATTTGTTTATTCTAAATATTTAATGTTAAGTGGGCTTACACAATATTTGTGTTTTTGTGTCTGAATTTTTTCACTTAGCATGTTTTCAGGGCTCAAACCCTATTGTAGCATGGATCGGAACTTCATTCCTTTTTGATGACTGAATACCATTCCATTGTGTGGCTATACCATATTTTATCTCTGCCTTCATATGCTTATAGACACTTGGTTGTTTCCACCTTTTGACTGTTGTGACTAGTGCTGCAGTGAACACTAATATACAAGTACCTCTCTGAGTTCCTCCTTTCGCTTCTGTTGGCTATATATCCAGGAGTGGAATTGCTGGTTCATGAGGTTGCTCTGTGTGTAACTGTTTGAGGAGCAGAGCAGCCATTGTTTCCCATGGCAATTTCTCCATTTTACATGCCCACCAGTGATATATGGGCAGTTTCTCCACATTGTCACCAGCAGTTGTTTCTTCCTCCCTCCCTTCCATCCTGCTTTTAAAATTATAGCCATCCTAGAGATACCAAGTGGAATCTCTTGGTGGTTTTAGTTTGCATTTCCTTAATGACTAATGATGTGAGGATCTTTTCCTGTGTTTACTGTTGCTATGTCTTCTTTGGAAAAATATTTGTTTGAGACCTTTACCCACCTTTTAATTGGGTTGTCTTTTTGTTGTTGAGTTTTAGGAGTTCTTTATATATTGTGTATGTTAAGCCTTCACCAGATATGTGATGTACAAATATTTTCTCCCATTTTGTGGGCTGCCTATTCATTTTTTTCATAATGTCGTTTGATGTACAAAAGCTTTTTTTTTTATGAAGTTCCAATATATTTTTTCTTTTGTGTTCATGTTTTTGGTGTCATTTCTAAGAGTGTATTACCAAATTCAAGGTTGTGAAGATTTACTGCATTTTCTACTAAGAATTTTATGTGTTTATTAGGTTTCTAATTCATTTTGAGTTAATTTTTGTATGTGATGTGAGGTTGGGGTCCAGCTTTATACTTATGCATATGGACATTCAGTTGTCCCAGGACCATTTTTTGAAGGTTATTTTTTTTTCCATTGAATAGGTTTGGCACCCTTGTCAAAGATCAGTTCTATTCCATTGGTCCGTGTATCTACCCTTACAGCAGTACCACATTGCTTTGATTATGGTAGCTTTATAGTAAGTAAGTCCTTCAACTTTTTTCAAGATTTTTTTTTTTTGGCACTTTGGGCTCCCTTATAATTATATGTGAATTTGAGGATAGGCTTTAAACATGTCTACAAAGAAGGGTGAATTTTATTTATTTATTATTTTTGACTGTGATAGGTCTTTGTTGCTGCACTGGCTTTTCTCTAGTTGCTGAAAGTGGGGGCGACTCTTTGTGTGTGGGGGCTTCCTTTTGCAGTGGCTTCTCATTGCAGAGCATGGGCTCTGGGGCACAGAGGCTTCAGAAGTTACTGCACGTGGACTTAGTAGTTGTGGCTCCCAGGCAGTGGAGCACAGGCTTAATCCTTGTGGTACATGGACTTAGTTGCTCTGCGGCGTATTTCTTTCAGTGATGTTTTATAATTTTCAATGGACAAGTTTTTTACCTCCTTAGTTAAATTTATTCTTAGGTGTTTTCCTAGCATCTGTAAGATGCTGTTTTAAATGGAATTGCTTTCTTAATTTTCTTTTTGATTTGTTCATTGTTGGTGTATAAAAACACAACTGATTTTTATTTGTTGATCGTGTACCCTGCAACTTTGCACAGTTGAAAGCTAAGAACTCTGGTAGCTTTCTTGAGGATTCTTTGGTTTTTCTACATATAAGATCATGTCATCTGCAAATAGAGTTTTACTTCTTCCTTTCCAATTTAGATGCCTTTTTTTTTTTTCTGTTATATAATTTCTCTAGTTAGAACTTCCAGTACAGGGTTGAATAGCAGTAGTGAAAGTGGGCAGCTTTGTCTTGTTCTTATCTTTCAGTCTTTCACCACTGAATAAAATTTTAGCTCTGCATTTTTTTAAAATACTCTTTATCATGGCAGGGAGTTCTATTCATAGTTTTATGAGTGTTGATCTGAATTTAAAATTTTATTAGATTTTATTTAGATTACATTTAAATTTAATCACATGTGACTATTGATATTTTATGCAGTTTTAGATCTCTGCAAGTCATCTTCCCATTCTACTTTTATTCTCTCTCTTTTTTTTCCCCTCTGTGGTTAGTCTTCTTGATAGAATCTTCTTTTTGGGTCACATGGCTTGCAGGATCTTAGTTCCCCAACTTGGGGATCGAACCAAGGTCCCAGCAGTGAAAGTGCAAGTCCTAACCACTGGACTCCAGGGAGTTCCCAAGATTCCTTTGTTACTAGTTGTTAATAATCCTTAGCATTTCCCTAAAGAGATAAAAGACACTAATTTTTGTCTTAAAGCTAATTACATTTAAGAGCGGAGCCCTTCCTCATTAGACTAGTTGACTAGGTGTGTGTATATATATATATCTCTCTCGAGTGGACATACCTGAGAGAACTTTATATTAGAAGAGAGTGAGGACACAGAATGTTTTCTTCAGGTATAGTGCTAACTTATTCCGAAAGCCACTGGTTCTGAAAAGAGTAAGCCAGTTAGGAAATGTTATTACTAACGCTTAACAGTCTGCAGCCTAAGGAAGAGAGAGTTTCATAACCCTATGACCTGTCAAATACTGTTTTCCCTTACAGAGATCTCAGCCTTGGCTTACTGTTGTTTTCCTTTTCTAGATAATCAAATGAATTTCCTTCATGTGTAAAACTTTGCTTCTTTCATTTTTATAGAAATGGCACTCTTAAGACATTAATTAAGATAATGGGGTTCTTGCCATCAGCTTGCTGCCCTACTCCATAATGAATTTTCTCTGTATTAAATTTGCTCCTTAATTCTAGTTCATTTATTTCTTCTTTTGATTTTTTTCAAACATTTTATGAACTACTTTAGACATACAAAAAGACAAGGAATAATATATGAACACCTGTGTTTATTTAGCCCAGATTACAAGATAAAATATTACCAGTAGAGCCAAAACTTCTGTATATCCCTTCCTATCACATCTCCCCCGCTTCTCTTTCAGATTTTGGTTTCAAATAGTCTCTCATTAAAAGAAAAACAAACACAGTTTTCCTTCAGACACTAAAAGCAAGTGTCCTGATGTTGAAGAAGAAAAATACTAGGTTACTTCTTGCCTTTTTTTCTCTAACTTGAGATTATATTCCCCCATTTGAAAAGGCTGGAATTCTTAGGTTTCTCCACAAACCTAAAGCACCTTAAGAAATCTTCCATGTATGACAGTGAAAATGGCTCTTTGATGACTGAGAAGAGAAAGAAATAGGGTAGGTCCCATTCTAGTCCATCCTGTCTGTCACCAGGAGAATTTCCACAGGTCAGTGTCCCACCTTTGCTTCATAGATTTTTTTAAAACTGCTGCTCTTAAGCAGCTGTAGTCTCAGGTTCTGCAAATGGTCCTTTTCTTTATCTATTTTGGTACTGCTTGTGAGCAGCACTTTTACTTTCCCTCCAAATAACCCATTACCCTTAGGTTTTTTTCCCTCACCTACTCATTCTGGCTGCCTCTTACTTTTGTTGCAGAGGACCTAAAGAGTAACCTTAGGCCTAAATTGTTTAAGGAAGAATTAGAAGATTTATAATTAAAATTTTGACATTGTGATTATTACAATTAAAACACATTTTTAACTACCAGTAAAAATGTCTGCTATCTAGGGAAAAATGGGGTTAAACCTGGTAAGAAGGATGGCTTGCTGTGGAAATAACTAATTGTCATAATGTGGTAAGTTTTGCTTTGCTCTGCTTATATAGTTACTTGAAGTTCCTTCTGGCCTTAACTGCCTGGACAAATTGTAGTGGCCTTACTGTAGCTGGTATTATTGGAAGACTGACCTGTATTTCAATGCCAGCTCTTGGAGAACCAGTGGTGATTTCTTCTGAAGTTTGCAGCTTTGACTTTCTTGATGCAAGTGCTTTTAGCTACTCAGTAGGTTTACTAATCTCCTCACTATCTACTGTCATGCTGCACCAGCTCTCTATCTGTGCCCCTTATGCTCTCATCGCACTGTATCTGTGTACTCTTTATAGTGTAAACATTTCAGATGAGCATTTGCATATGAAATGAAGCAACTTTTCTTGATTTTTTTGTATACAGCCTTCCCACTAGAGTACAGTCATTCTAGATTTTTTGAGGGCAAGACAGAGGGGTGGAGCTGCTTTGAAAAGTCTATTACAGGAAGACCTTTCAAATTAATATTTATTGAGCTATTCAGTGGAAGGTGCTAAAGATAAGATGTTACCTGTCCTCCAAACCAGAATGATCATACTTAGCAGAACATGAGTTACAGGAGTCGTTTGAATGAATGTCTGTTCTCTGCTTATAAAACAAGACAGAGTGATACAGATATTGTAAGAGTATAAATAAGTTATGGACAAGCAGCAGAGATTAATTGAAGCTCAAGATACCCAGGAAGACTTCCTGGCAGAGTTCTTGTTTGAGCAGGATTTTGAAACGTAAATAAGGAGAGAAAAGTTTTGGTAGGAGGGGAGAATGGAGGGTATTGCTGTTTATGACTTGGATAAATAAGAAGTTGGAAGCTTAAAAGTGCCTGGAATATTTGGTGTGAGTTGAAACATTGAGTGCATGAAGGAATAATAGTTTGAGGGGAGAGTCAGGAAAAACTCTTGATGCCAAAGCAGCAAAGACTGTGAACTTGAAGTTGAGGATTCAGGGCTTTACTTTATTCTTCAGCCCTGAGATTGTTTCTTACTGGCTGAGGTGGAAAAGGACATGGGGTCCCCCAAATCATTGCTGTCATGACTGCTGTGACCAGTAGGAGTGGCTTACTCTTCAGGTATATTGGGGTGAAGGTAGGACTCTTGAGAAACCCACAGCCCAGTCTTCCTCAGTGGGGGCATAAAACTTGACTCTCTAAAGTAGTTCAGTTTTTTTCCTCAGTATTGAAATTTTAGCCTCTAGAACACATTGATTTTTTTCCCTCTGCAAAGAACAAAATTCTCTCCTTTTTTTCTAATTTAATTTTTATTTTATATTGGAGTATAGTTGATTTATAATGTTATTCTCTACTGTTCTTAATTCAGAAGTAACTTCTGTGACTGGGCTCCTCTGTCCGTGGAATTCTCCAGGCAAGAATACTGGAGTGGGTAGCCATTCCCTCCTCCAGGGGATCTTCCCAACCCAGGGATCAAACCTGTGTCTCCTGCATTACAGGCAGATTCTTTATCATCTGAGCCACCACAGAAGCCCTTCTGTGAGTGGACTTGCTGTTAATTTATTTTTTTATAGAACATAAATTGTTTGGGTCTAGGATAGGACTCTACTTAAAGGGTCACCTAGGAAATATTTTAGGCTTTGGGAACCATACAGTTTCTGTTGTAACCACCCAGTTCTGCCACATAAGGTGAAAGCAGCCATAGACCATAAACGAATGGGCATGGTTGTGTTCCAGTACAGCTTGATTGGCTGACACTTGTCTAGAATTTTCTTGCATTTAAGCCAATTTCATATCTGGAGGGGAAAAAAGAATAGGGCAAGTTATTATTGCATAACCAATTACTGTAGGCAAAGCTAAAAGCAGTCCGAATAAGTGGAAAGTTTCTGACTTCTGGTCAGTACATGCACACACATAGTGAGTGTGCATAGAAGAGTTGGCTGCACAATAAAGGTTTGGGTGTTGTGGCCTGTTACGTAGAGCTCTGGGGGTGTGTGGGGTTTGTCAGTACATTTATGTAAGGTCGAAGCCTCACGTGTTCTCTGTTACTGCAGCACTCCTGAAGGACGTGTGCTGCAGTGGGGTGGTGGGGCCCTCTGCTGGCCACTGTCACTCACAGTCCTCTGCCTGCCACAGCCAGGAGAGGTTCTCGGGAGGACATCTCAACCAGTTAGGCCCTGGGATCTTTGCAGGTCCCTGTCATTACAGGCTCCGTAGGTCAAGCCTCAGAGGAATTTTCACAGGTAGGCTTGTGTGTATCCCTAACTCCTGTGCTCTCTGCTGCTTTCTTCTCTGTGGCCTTCTGCTGACTGGTGTTCTTTGCTTGACTGGCTCCTGGTGCTTTGGTGGAAGGGAAAGAGGTAGGTGTGGGCTGAGCGTATGGACTGAGTGCTGCTTTATGTTTTCACCTGCTGTCTTTGGCAGCTCAGTACACAGCTACAGCTGCTTAACTCTACTGACAGGGGGTGTTGACAGATGCACAAAATAAATATAAGTCGGGTATGTGTGTGGTAGCTTTTGAAAATTTGTACATGAGGAGCATGTTCTACTTGAAGTGACCGTCCTGCAGAAACCTTGACCTAGATGAATTCACCATTTTGGCTTGGTTTGGGGTTTTAAGTTTTTGTTATTGGGGTATTTTGTTTGTTTGTTTTGTTTGTTTTTCATTTTTATTTTGTCCCAACATTTTCCTTTATAGTCCACCATTAGATATTGATCAGTTGAAGCTCATTTTAAGACTCGTTGGAACCCCAGGGGCTGAGCTTTTGAAGAAAATCTCCTCAGAGTCTGTGAGTTGATGCCTTGATTGTCATTACCTGCTCTGTTGGGAGCCTCTGCCACTTCCCTTCTGTCAGCCTGTACTTTGACCTGGGTCTGTTTGTAAGCACGTGTGCCCTTTGTGTGCTGACTCCAGGATGAGGTGTGTGTGTGTGTGTCCGTGCCTGCTCACACGCATGAGTGTGTTTTGTTTTCTCTCTATCTGGGCACAGTACTGGAGCATGGGAGCTTGTGTTGGGCAGTAGTATCACAGTAAGTGAGATCTGAGATTCTAATTCATTCCAGGAGACGGAAAATTTGTTGTCTCCATTCTCCAGCCCTGACATCATCTTTCTCAAAGTTTCACTCAAGGGCTCCTTTCACTTTTTTGGTTAGTGTTTATCCTCAAAGCACAAGCTTTACCGTATATCAATCTAGCTTTATCACTAAAAGAATGAAAAGTGCGTTGCCTGCACTGTCTTGCCCTTTTCCAGAAGTTACTTGCCTTTTATTGCTTTAGAGTAGACAACTTGCACATCCTGTGTAAGGTGTCTGTTCTGCACAGGGGTCTGTATCGACCCAGTCTCCAGACCATCAGAGTAACATCCCCACTCCTAACACCTTGGATCCACAGGATGAGGGTTGTAAATCCTTCTCCCACAGCCTGCCTGTGTAATTACAAGTTTGAGTACGCTGAGAAAAAGCTTTGGAGCCAATGCCTTCCTGCTTCTAAGCAGGCATTTAGAGAGAAGCCATGGGAATGTGACTCTGGCTTACTTGGTCATTTTCTTGGGCCACAGATGTGAGAGAAATTAGGAAAGCCCAGTCTTTCTCCCTTTTCCCATCTGTCTGCTGCCAGGCAGTTGGATAAAAGGGAAAAAGCTGTGAAGCCAAGCTCCAGTTGTGCCTTCTGGACTCTCCTCCCAGTGTTTCTGACTGAAGGATTCCTTTACCCTGTTGGAAAGACTGCTGGGTAGCCAGAGGCGTTTGTTTCATTTACTTATTTAAGATGAGAAAGCAAAAGCACAGGAAGACTGGGACTTGCCCAAGTCACGCACTGAGTCACTTGACAGAGCTGAGTTTCCATCCCAGATGTTCTGATAACATGTTCTAAACTTTAATCTCATGCGATTGCACACTGTTTTAAAAGTCATTGTCAGAGTTGCTGACCAGAGTGTCAGCCAGAAGAGGAGTGTTCTCTTTTTGCAATACAGGAGCTGGATTGGAGTGAATCAAAGAAGAGATGAGACGATGCTTAGAGAGGACGGTGCCTTTTTGTTTTAAATGCTTTTGCTTAGAAAGAGGGTCTAATAGAGAGGACACAGGGGCAAGGGAGTGGGGTTAGGGAGGAGCTCAGTTTATTACTGAATAGTTCTCATGAGGCTGAGAGAGCAGATGTGCCCTCTGTCTGGAGATGGCCACTAGCAGCTCCTTCTCAGCCTTCTCACCCACCCTTAGCCATCTGCCCTATAGATATGTGCTGTTGGAAGAAAAAGGGTGGGTATAAAATGATAGTATTTACCTGCTGTAATCCATTTTTTTTAACTGCCTGCCCTAATAATGAAATGTCTTTATGTGAAATAGGGCGCTTCATACATTTCAACATCTCTCACATAGAGTTGAGCATAATAAAGTTGAGTATCAGAATACAGAAGTTAAATAACATTGCATTGAGTATAGGAATAAGAAAATGTGTTTTTTTTCTCCTACGTAGTTATAGTTAGTGCACAAAAAGTAATTTAAACATTGAGAAGAGTAGACAAGATTAATTTGATGTTAGAAATACTGCTCAAGTACCAATTTATCTTAGAAGCACATGATGTGTGAAACATGATGTCTAAATAGAAAAGCCAAGTGAGTAAAATTGTTTAAAGCTTTTCAACATGAAAAGAAAAACATATTAGTGAAGGAATGTAGTAAACAGAGAAAGCCAATAGCTATTTTCCTTACTCCTGAAAAGGAGTGAAGTGATGCCATTATTATTGATTGATGGAATTCAGTCAGTAAATAAATACTAGGACCTTCTGAGTAAGACAGTACAGTAATAGCTGGACTGACTGAGAACAAGTTAGCATGTGCTGTGAGAAAGGGGAGAAATGAGCCATGATGGATGTCCAGAGAATATTTTTTGGTTGGTGACCCAATACCTATAGTAATCAGTGAAAGGACAAAAATTAAAAATAAATCATGTGAAGAAAACAAAAGCCCATTTACTGACTCACTCTCAAAATTTTTGCTGAAAATATTTTATTCCTGAACCCCTGACAAAAATGGGATATAATAACCTATTTGACTAAAGGAGACCAAAAAGAACAAAACACGGAAATGTACAGACCAAGTTATTGTTCACAGAAAAGAAGAGAAAGGTGACAGGATTTTAGCATTTTAAAACCCAGCCGATACTACTATTACTGGCTTAGTTAGTGACCCCCTTTTGTTTCTTAGCATGCAGAGTACTATTTGTTATGTAATTTGTTTAGAGGTAAACCTGAATTTATTGAGAATGTTAGAAGAACCTCACACCATCTTTTGGATTTGCTGGCCTGTCTTTGGGCCAGGGAGCATGAGAGGCAGGGTGGAGCCGTGGCTCCAGCTCTTTCCTAACAGCCAGCCTTAAACATGTGTTTATAGTAATCTGACCACTAAGGAATTTAAGTTCTGAGGATGAGCTCAACTGGAAAGATCATTGAGAGAAGCCACAAAGAAGTGAAATTATTTGATTATGGTACTTACTGAAAATGGTGCTACAAGAGAAGGAGGGAATTAATAAATTCCAAGAAAGGGAATATGAAAAGGTTTTTATTGTGCTGAGGATTTTAAAAATCCCACCACTCTGCTTTAATAGCAACACATGATAAACTTAACAGTTCTTGTGGTTGTGTTAAAATTGATGGGCCAGCTAAAAGAGAGACGGTTAGAGTGCATTGTACCTATATCCGCATACCTTTGGAAAACCTCAGAGTTCTCCCTTTGTCAGATCAGATACAGTGTTTTGCCAGCTTCCTCCCGGATGTTTTTTAAGCAAAGTCAGTCTGTTCACCTGTTAAAGAGACTTGTGGGAGAAATCATTGTGGCATGCTGTGATACCGTCAGCAGCTGTGACTTCTGTTTTGTCTCTGCTGTTAGCTTCTCATTTTCCCCTCACTTCCCCTTCACTCACCACTGTGTGTTTGTGGCATGTATTTTAAATGTATCACTAACTACTGTCCTTGAAGCTTGGCCTTGCGTGTCAACACACATCCTAGCTTGGTCTTACAGTAGGAGGGGTGGTGTTTTAGAGAATCACCAGAACCTGTGCCACAGAAATTTAACCTGTACCTGAAATGGTTACATTGGACATTTTATTTTGTCTGAAGTTGAATCAGAATGTTCTGAATCCTCTTCATTTATCCCACAAGCAAACAGGTTGTGGCCATCAGTACTTGAAAACAGTTCTCTGGCTGGCATCCCGGATCAAGGGGCAGTCTCTTTACAGGGAGCGTAAATATTTAATGTTAAAAATCATGCTAAAACCAAAACAAAGTTTTTCTTCTCCACTTGGCCCATCGCTGGCCCCATGGCTACTAACTCTCATGCCATTCACAGATGCATGCTTTCACATGCAGCCTTGGGCTCTGACCTGGGGTGGCTGGGGTGGGTGGGAGTAGATTTTTTGTTTGGGGGTGGCTTTTTGGCCTTTTCTAAAACTTTTTGAGTTGAAAGTTATTTTTTGCACTGTATGCTTAACAATGCCCTTGACTAGGCATCTTAAGATATTAACCAGCTTCAGCAGATTATGCGTCTGACGGGGACTCCCCCTGCTTATCTCATTAACAGGATGCCAAGCCATGAGGTGAGAACAAATTGACTGTGCAGGAGTATCTAATGCAGGAGGCCACATTCGCCATTTTGGTGCCACTGTGTAACCAACACAGATTGTAGCATCACTGAATGTTTGCGCGCCTCTAGGGTGACTGTGGCAAAGACTGCCTGTGTGCCATTACAGCACTTGATGCTTGGGATGAAAATGTCACCCGGTCCTGTGAATGGAGAATATACTTTATAGGCTTGTACATAGAAAATGATGTTATTTATGAATTTAGTGCTCAAGAGGAGGTTTGTGTTTTCCTAGGGTCCTATGCCTACAGTCAGGGTATGTGACCATCGAATAATTTTTAATTGGAGGTGTATTAACTGAAGGCCATTAGCATATTTTCCTAGTTATCCATTTTCTTAATGACCAAAAGAAGAGCCTTTATTTAAAAACACTTATAAAATATCTAATGCTGAAAAGTTCTATATTTAAGATAAAATATGCAAATAATGTAGAAAACCATGAACACTTAGAGAGAGTTGCTGCTGCTGCTGCTAAGTCACTTCAGTCGTGTCCGACTCTGTGCGACCCCGTAGATGGCAGCCCACCAGGCTCCCCTGTCCCTGGGATTCTCCAGGCAAGAACACTGGAGTGGGTTGCCATTTCCTTCTCCAATGTGTGAAAGTGAAAAGTGAAAGTGAAGTCGCTCAGTCGTGTCCACCTCTTCGCGACCCCATGCACTCCAGCCTACCAGGCTCCTCCATCCATGGGATTTTCCTGGCAAGAGTATTGGAGTGGGTTGCCAGTGCCTTCTCCGTAGAGAGGGTTAGGTGCCTTTTTTTTAACCAGTGCTTGACTACTTAATCTAAGTCTGCTTTTACCATCAGAGGTGATCAGGGCACTTCTTTGTAAGATGTCCTTAATCTTTTTGGGAATCAGGTTGGCTACATGGCTTTATTCAGGTAGTCTTTTTATTTATCTTATTAGAGGTAAGACTGTTTTCTGTATAACATGGTCTCTCTCACCTCTGTTTTCCCTTTCTTCTTTTATCTACATGCTCAAGTAGGAAGGGATAACAGGCTTGTCAATAATTCAATTCCTAGAGCTTTCTTTTCAAATCAGAAAGATTCTCAGCTGCTTCTCAAAGTGGGCCTCTCCTGTTTGCTCTGCATACAGTGTTTAAGAAGGTGAAGTTATTAAGAGGAACAAACTACTATGTATAAAAGAAAGCTACAAGGATAGGAAATATAGCATAACTCTACATGGAATATAATTTATAAGAAGTTTGAGTCACTGTTATAGACCTGAAACTAATATTATATGTATTAATATTAGAGATCTAATTTTTATATATATGTAAATTTTAAAAAATTTAAAAAGATGAAGTTGCCCTAGCAGCTAGAATTTTTTCTAACCTTGTTATGTGTGTGTATATACATACATCCATAAATATACATATATACCTTTACTGTTGAGCTGTCTTAAAAACAGGAATTTTAAGGAGGTAGTTTAGATTTAAAGAAGTTTTACCTCAGCTACTCGGACTGATCATGAGATTTTTTTTCTTTGAAACAGGGAAGGTCATAGATTTAATAGCTAATACATGCACTTATGAACCATTTGTATTTATATGATTATTCTCAAGTCCAGTTTTTATTTTTGCCTTTATTAAGAGCTATCAGTCCTTGAAAGTATTTTAGCACCTTGAGTTCCTTAGAATAAAATCCAGAAATTATCAAGTTGAAACATCCTTAGAAAATGAGAGCAGACTTTCCTTTCTAAAGGCAACAGTGATAGCAGCTGATGTTTATTTGAGCTGTCCCTCTGAACCCAAGTACGGTGCTAAGGAGGGTATTGGTTTGTTATCACAAGTCCTCCCTCCAGCTCTTTGAGGTTGGCACTGTTGTTAATCCCACTTTATAGATGAAGAAGTCAAGACTTAAAAGAGTAAGTAATTCAAGTCTGTCCCACCCCAAGAACCAAACATTATAAAATCTGAATTTGTATATAAATGTTCTTTCGTGTCAAAATTTTAGTTGAAAGCTCTCTCACTAGTTTTATCTTGCTTATCACGATAACCATATGATATAGGCAAGCCAAATACTACTTAATATTTTACAGATGAGGTCATTGATATGCTAGTTAAGACTTGCCCAAGAAAATGTGTCTTATAAGTGATAGAGGAAAGATTTCTGCCTAAGCTTGTCTGTGTAACTTATAATCCACTGTTCTTTATTACTCTTATTAAGTTAGTTTAGTATTTTTTTAGATGTGTTTGAACCTCTTAGCATAATATAAAGCTTATGTTTATTTCCTTGTTACCAAAAATATTTTGTTAACAAGGTTTAATACTGACATCCTTTTAATATACTGAGAGTCCCTGCTGAGATCAGCTTATCAAAAGATGGTTGATCTTAGACTTCCTTTGGGAATACTAAACCCTATGCCAACTTCAGCTTTTTTAGGAAGACTGTCTCAGTAAGGGCTACTTCTTAGATATCTTGGCCTCATCGTTTTAAACTTCTGATCGTGTGACCAGAATGCTAATGAAAGGGAACTTAACTGGTTAGCACTTTTGTTCACTTGAAATTTTAACTGAGAGAGAGCAGGAAAAAGGTGATGATGGTAAATAAGAAGGTTAGGATGGCAATGAGAGAAAAGTCTGATGAATATCAACAGCATTCGTAAACATTGAAGCTAGCAGACTTTGTCAGTTAACACTTGCTCTGTGACAGGACCAGGAATGTTTGAGAGCAGTAAAAATATTGAACAAAGCCATTTTGAAAACCCTTTGTTTTACAGGCAAGAAACTACATTCAGTCTTTGACCCAGATGCCAAAGATGAATTTTGCAAATGTATTTATTGGTGCCAATCCCTTGGGTAAGTTGACTGTATCCTCGTCTTGTGGATATTGAATTGGCTGTGACATAAGTTAGGGATCCTTTTGACTAAATATAGTACTGTTAAATCTCGGAAGGTGACAAATAATGCTGTGTTACCCATGTTTGTACTGTCAGGTTGTTTATCTCATGACATGCTTACATCATATAAATATATGATCACAGAATTTGATGGGGGAAATAAGCGGGAACAGTGAAGAAAGGAGAGAAAGTAATGGGAACGCTGGGAGAAGAGACCGAGGGACGCAGAAGGAGGAGAACCAGAGGAAAGCCTGTGACTCGGTCACCACTGCTGTTGTTCTGTGGTGTCTGCGCTGAGGCTGGAAACAACCAAAGCACAGAGGGCAGTCAGCGACCCCACCCAGGTGCACCCTGCAGTGTGGCCCACTGCCTGCAGCGCCCCAGCAGTCATCCTCACGGCCTTTTCCTTTCCCGTGTCCTCTTCTGCCTTCAGACACCTAACCATTCTCTCTTCTTTGTGAAGCTTTGAAGAATGGCTCCATCTTCCTTCCTGTCACCACCATTTCCAGGGTCTTTGGCAAAGAGACGTGACAGTGGCAGCTGCAGGGTGTGTACCACCTTGGCTGAAAAGGAGCTGCTTTGTTCCTTAAAACTGGGGGCTGGTGTATACTTCTTTTGGTCCCCAAAAGTGGCATTGCCTGAGGTTTTAATCCCCTGACTCTAGGAAAAGATGGGGAACAGTGCTATCCAAAGAAAGGCAATGTCAAAGAACTTTCAGACTACTGTACGGTTGAGCTCATTTCACATGCTAGCAAGGCTATGGTCAAAATCATTCAAGCTCGGCTTCAGCAGTTTGTGAACTAAGAACTTCTAAATGGACAAGCTAGGTTCAGAAAACAGAGGAACTGGAGATTAAATTGCCAACATTCATTGGATCCTGGAGAAAGCAAGAGGATTCCAGAAAAACATGTACTTTCTGCTTCATTGACTATGCTGAAGCCTCTTTGTGTGGATCACAACAAACCATGGAAAATTCTTAGAGACGGGAATACCAGACCACCTTACCTGTCTCCTGAGAAACCTGTATGCAAGTCAAGAAGCAACAGTTAGAACCAGATATGGAACAAATGACTGGTTCAAAATTAGGGAGTATGACAATGCTATATATTGTCACCCTGCTCATTTAATTACATGCAGACTACATCATGCAGAATGCCAGGCTGCAGGAATCATAAGCTGGAATCAAAGATTGCCCAGAGATATAATCAACAACCTCAGATATGCAGATGTTGCCACTCTAATGGCAGAAAGTGAAGAGGAACTAAAGAGCCTCTTGATGAGGGTAAAAAAGCTGGCTTGAAACTCAACATTCAAAAAACTAAGATCATGGCATCCTGTCCCATTACTGCCTGGCAGATAGGAGTGGAAACAGTGGCAGATTTTATTTTCTTGCTCCAAAATTACTGCGGACGGTGGCTGCGGCCATGAAATTAAAAGATGCTTACTCTTTAGAAGGACAGCTGTGACAAACCTAGACACCATATTAAAAAGCAGAGACTTCACTTTGCCAACAAAGGTCTGTATAGTCAAAGCTATGGTTTTTCCAGTAGTCAAGTACAGATGTGAGAGTTGTACTATAAAGAAAGCTGAGTGCCAAAGAATTAATGCTTTTGAATTGTGTTGGAGAAGACTCTTGAGAATCTCTTGAACTGCAGGGAGATCCAACCAGTCCTTCCTAAAGGAAATCAGTCCTGAATATTCATTGGAAGGATTGATGCTGAAGCTCCAATATTCTGGCCACCTGATGCAAAGAACCAACTCATTGGAAAAGCCCCTGATGCTGGGAAAGATTGAAGGCCAAAGGAGAAAGGGGCAGCAGAGGATGAGAAGGTTAGATAGCATCACCAACTCAGTGGACATGAACTTGAGCAAACTCCAGGAAATAGTGGAGGACAGAGGAATCTGACCTGCAGTCACAGTCAGATACAACAGCAACAACAGGAAAATCAGACCCGGCCCTCCCTATTACGAGAGTGGAGCAATGCTGTGATAATAGAACAATCAACCTTCTTATTTTTCTGAAGTTGTATCTTAGTAGTATGTTTTGAAATCTCAGTTTTGATCATTCCTCTGCTTAAGGGTCCCAGCATCTGTGCTTCGGGTTTAGTTTCATCCTTCTGAGAGCTGACGACAGCCTCTTCAGAAGTTGGAGTGAAGGCTAAGTGGCTTTACCTTTCTAAGTACTTTATCCACAGTGATTGCTTGAGAGCGGTTTAGTTTCCTATGATAATTCTTAACAATAGCAGAGATACTCATGCTCTGAACTGTTGAGCTTGTCGGCCTTGGAGATGGAGAATGTGTCAGGTCTCAGCTGGATCACTCTCACATCTAAGAATAAATCCACAGACTCATCAGGGGTATACAGAATTCTGCCAGGGTTGGTTTGGGTCTGCATCTGCCCTGGTTTGCTCTCACTGGCTTTGTATGATTTATTTATACTGTATTGTCTAGTTCAAGGGTCTGTGAGAAGCTCTCTTTGAGTCATTAAGTACTGTAGGATATTAGGAAATTATGTTGTAAGCCGGTAGCTTCCTTGTCTGTCATTCTGTTATGAATTTTTTCATCATCTCAGCTCATGTTTTAGATATGGCAGTGCTGTTTGATTTCCTGATGGTTGACTCAAAGCGATTTGTTCATTCATTCTTCCAGGGAAGGGGGGAATATGTGTGTCCCAGCAGTTTATTGGGTCACTTCCATCCTGATAAGCATCCCCCTTCTCTGGAATCGTGACATTTAATCATTCAAAAAAGCTGGATACCACTTAGCACTGTAGACTGCAAGTGAGCTAAAGGAGGCTTTGGGCCACCTGCTGCCCAGCACTTCAGTTCTCAGTATTTACACAGACCTATCAGTCCACTGCCAAGTGCTGGCGTCGTATAAAGAGTTTCTTCTTACAGGCAGAACATAGTGTAACCTGACCAGGAACTCGTGCCCAGCATGTTAACCCAGCAGGAATACACCAGCAGTGTAAATACTGACAGCCGTCTTTTGTCCGTCACTGACTTCATGTTTCACCATTATTCTCAAACATGAAGTAAAACTTAAGTTGCTGTTTGATGCGTGTGTATTTGTATCTGTCAGGGTCCTAGAGGAATCTTTTTCTTAACTTTGATCTTAATTTATCAAGGCATTGGTTATAAGGACATGGTTCATTTTACCCTGGGGTGGTAAAGACTCATATGATCGAGCCAGCACCTGATGCGGTTATTGTTTCTAAGAAGAGAATATATGTCTAGGCAATTTTCTGAGTGCTTTAAGGTGTAAACTTATGAACTTGACACATAAATATTCACTTTGTTACTGTATTCCTTGGAAACCCACATTTCTCTTTTGGAAGAAATTCAACTCTGGAATTGAGCCTGAAGGATGGGGGTCTTTTACTGCCTCCAGTGTACACAGTGTGGATCTCTTCAGGAAAAGGACCTCCCCCCCTTCACTCCCCATCCCTGCCCCCTCCCACACTTAAAGAAGAATCAGTAATTTGCAAAGCCACAAATGCCTTTGCTTCACAAAAGTGGTAACTGTGGTCATTTATTATTTGTCCTCTCAGGTGCTGCCATTCTGAAACTCAAAACATCATTTATAAGAATTAGACGGGGGGGAAAAAACCCATGATTTTGTGACCCCCAGCTAATGAAATAGTTGCTGGGAAGGAAAATCAATGGATGCTGAAAGCTATAAGTGAAAGAAACTGATACTCACCTAGTGCTGACAGGGTACTTGCTTAAGGCAAAAAAGAAGCAGCTTAACCCAGTGATCAAATTTAGCATCATTATTATTGGGACAGATGGCCTTAATGTACCATTAAGTATACAACGTCACCTATGAGATATTCTTGCCAAAATGTGTAACCCAGTTCTTACCAGATTTTAGGTTTACCAGGGTTTTCAGGAAACACAGGGGATAGAGGAAAACAAGGGTACAGGTACATGATAGCACAGGACAGTTTTGTGGGGGAGTCTTTTCAGGTCAAAGTTAGGAAAAATAGGGGTTGGGGGCGGTGATTATTCTAGAAATAGAAGAGACTAAGGAAACTCAACAGAATGCAATGCCTGGCCCTTAATTGGATTCTGGTTTGAACAAGTTACTAGATATAAAAAACAACTTTAAGATAATTGAAGAAAGCTTAACATGACTTGGATTTTAGATGATGTTTGGGGATTATATATTTGTCAGATGTAATAGCAGTTTTATGATTGTATAGGAAGCCATCTTTATGGTGAAATATTTATAGGTAAAAATGCATGTCTGTAATTTTATTTTAAAATGATTCGGCAAAAATGTATGTATATATAGATAAAGATATAAAGTAAATAAAATATAAATATCTCAGAGCAGATACTTTGGAGAATGTTTGGGTATGAAGGATTGAAACTCTGTGTTTGCTTAATAAGGCATAAATTTTTGGTAATGTGTTAAAAACTCTTTTTTTCCTTCCCATCTGTGGTATTGACAGCTGTCGACCTGCTGGAGAAGATGCTTGTATTGGACTCAGATAAGAGAATTACAGCAGCACAAGCCCTTGCACATGCCTACTTTGCCCAGTACCACGATCCTGATGACGAACCAGTGGCTGATCCTTATGATCAGTCTTTTGAAAGCAGGGACCTCCTTATAGACGAATGGAAAAGTAAGTCATAGCAGGATAAACAGTTAGCTTTTTGAGAACCTAGATTTAAAAATCTTTCCTAGGTGAGCCACTAAGCAAAAGCTGTGAGGGTGGGGGAAGTTTTTTCTGGTTGTATCCAGCTCGTTAAAACTTGCAGTGAGGGTCTCTTCCGTGGAATGAGTATGTTCCTCTGTTGTAGATGACGCCCCTCTGGACCTTTGAGATGCTTCTGTCTGGTCTGATTTTGTGCACAGCCCCTCACGTCTGCATAAAGCTTTGAGGTTCTCAGAATTTCTGCATTTATACCCATCTCTTTTGAGCTAAGTAGGGAATAGGGAATTTTTACCGCTTTACAAACAATAGAACTTTACAAACAATGAAGAGCATTTATATCTTATCTCTTAGCTTAGACCTAGTTAAGGATACAGCCAGAAATGGAACCCAGGTCTCCTAGACCCAGTCTCATATTCTTTTCATAAAACACAAATCCAGAACTTGAGTTAAATCCCAAAGCCAGGATTATCTGTTGCTGTAGCATATGGGGGACTCCCTCGTGGCTCAGCAGGTAAAAGATCTGCCTGCAATGCGGGAGATGTGGGTTCAATCCCTGGTTTGGGAAGATCCCCGGGAGAAGGGAAAGGCTACCCACTCCAGTATTCTGACCTGGAGAATTTCATGGACTGTATAGTCCATGGGGTCACAAAGAGTCAGACACGACTGAACGATTTTTTACATTTCCCAAATAATTGATTTGCTACTCTTAAGCACCTTCTCCAGAGAGCTTTAAAGAGGAGGCACTGGATGACCAAAAAATTGTTCTTTTATATGCATCCTTGAACTTTTGGGTCATCACACGTTCACACACAAGCAGTGAGGCACGTTGAACCCATAGCCTGGACAGGGAGGGAAGGGTCTTGAGCTTAGAAGTTAGGGTGGCTTCCCAGCAAAGTGAATGTCTAAACTCTCACATCTTACTTTTCCTTCCTGATTTCTAGGCCTGACCTATGATGAAGTCGTCAGCTTTGTGCCGCCACCCCTTGACCAAGAAGAGATGGAGTCTTGAGTGTCTGGTTTCTATTCTGTTGATCCCACTTCACTGTGAGGGGAAGGCCTTTTCATGAGAACTCTCAAAATATCATTCAAGTGCCTCTTGTTGCAAAGATTTCCTCCATGGTGGAAGGGGGGTGTGTGTGTGTGCGTGTGTGTGTGTGTGTGTCTGACTTTGTGGGAGGGTAAAACATGATGAGCAAACTATCACAGTGACTCTACGTGGAGTGACGGATTCTCCGTGGCGGCCTCTGCTTGTTCTTGTTCGTGAGAGGCCGCAAGGCAGGCGAGAGCTGCCACCTTGTATGGTTTGTTAAAAGCAAAGAAAGAAAATATTAAACATCCAAGACCCCAGTCATGCTTTTGCCATCTTGGCCTCTCCTGTGGCCCTGCCTTGATGCTGAGGGTTGGCTTTGACCACATCCCACAGTGGCTCAGAGAGAAGGCTCACACCTCCTGGCTGCTTCACACGGGGCACCGTCCCTCATTCTGTGTCAGCCGGAAAGGACCAGCTGGCTTCTGTGCACTAGTCCGTGACTAACTTGATTAGTGTGGTTCTCAGAACTCAACTATGGCAAGCCACTCCAGGACTCTTGCCTAGAAAATCGCATGGACAGAGGAGCCTGGTGGGCCGCAGTCCATGGGGTCGCTACTGGTCGGACACGACTGAGCGACTTCACTTTCACTTTTCACTTTCACACATTGGAGAAGGAAATGGCAACCCACTCCAGTGTTCTTGCCTGGAGAATTCCAGGGACGGGGGAGCCTGGTCAGCTGCCGTCTGTGGGGTCGCACAGAGTCGGACACGACTGAAGTGACTTAGCAGCAGCAGCAGAACTCAACAGGTATACCTGAAACCATTAAATATGTTTGTGCCTTAAAAGGAGAGAAGAAAGTGTGGTTAAGAGAGTGCAGCAGATGAAGTTCTGAGCCAGGCAAGTAGTCAGGTTGTCAGACGGCCACATGTGAACCCAGAGCAGCCAGGGCGCCTTCGGAGGCACCATGTGTGCATGTGTGAGCATGCGTGTATGCACTTCCCTCTCCTCCTCCCTCACCCCGCCCCACCCCCAGGTGTCATTGCCATTCCTCTGCATACCCCACCTTCAGTGCAGAGATTTCTTAGAACTGGCCCCAGTAGTCAGAAGCTGGTTCCTGCTGTCAGTGTACCTCCTGTGTGCTCTTTATTCCTAGCAGAGTGATGATCTGTTTTGCACGTCTTGCTATTTGAGCATGCACGGCTGCTTGTCCTGTTCTCTTTGGGAGGCCCTGGTGCCAGGCAGGTTTGCCAGTGAAGACCTTATGGGTAGTTCAGAACCCATGTCACCTTGGCTGATGCTGAGGGCAGGTGACATCATCCTCTCTTCAGCCCCCAGTACTATTTTGTGTTGAACACAAGTGATAACTCCAGGTGCTTTTGATGTGAAAACTATGAAGAAATGGAACAGATGGATGTATAGCATTTCCATTCTTGCCATCTGGTTTTCAACAAACTATTTTTGGAGAGCCGTCAACCAGGAAAGATCAGGGTTTGTCCCAGGAATATCTTAGACTTTGGAAAACAAGTCATTCTCTTCACTCCCAGTAACCAATGCTAAGACATGCTGAAAATCAAAGTGAAAAATAAACGCTCATGAGGCCAGAAACTCCTTTTGCTATCTTTGTCTAAATATGATTATTTTTTAAAAAGTGATGAAGTATCTTTTTCACCCTTCTTTGGAAAAGGGTCTTCTTGGCAGCTTAACATTGACTTCCTGGTCATGGTTTGGGGAGAAATAAATTTTGTTTCAGAATTTTCTATATGGCAGGAATCCTTTGAGAATGTGATTCCTTTTGATGGGGAGAAAGGGCAAATTATTTTAATATTTTATATTTTCAACTTTATAAAGATGAAATATCCTCAGGGGTGAAGAAGAGTTGTTTTCATAATTTTCTGAATTTCAGGCATCTTGTGATATCATAAAGGCCCATATATTTAAACCTTTGTGAAAGAAGAAAGTGTAGATCCACTTCCAGTGTTGGCTGTGTGACAGAATCTCATATTTGGGCCAAGATGTTTCCATTTCTGTGTCACGGTGCAGCACTACCTGCACTCCAGAGGGACAGGGTAGGACCCGCACGTCAACTGGAGCAGAAAGGAAGGAGGCAGCTGATGGTGATCGCACCTCACCCAAGATCTGCCCCCTCTTTAAAGGAAAATGAACGCAAAGTCCTCATCTCCTTTATATGCAGTTCAAATCCTCACAATTCACAGCAAGATGAACTTTATCAGCCATGTTTTGTTGTAAATGCTAGTGTGATTTCCTACAGAAATACTGCTCTGAATATTTTTTTTTCCATAAAGGTCTTTGCACATGAGACCATATATATGTTAAGAGGCTGAATGTGCCAGGAGCCTGGACTCAGCTGGAGGAGCCTGTGGAAGAAGAGCTCCTTGGTTTCTGAGCACAGTGCTCCCATCTCCTGATTTCTCTGAACAGGAAACAAAAGAGAGAATGAAGGAAAATGCCGTCTTATTTGTATTCATGAACTTGGCTGTAATCAGTTATGCCATATAGGATGTCGTACAATACCACTGGTTAAAATAAAGCCTATTTTTCAAATTTAGTGAGTTGCTCAAATTTATTATATTTTCCTCTTGATTGTTTTTGTTCAATGCACAATATAGCATTATATCAGTGGTCTTTCAGCTGCCACCTGGCATATTTCTAACAGATCTTAATATGACTCCTCTAAAATGTAGAAGACATTTATAGAGCTCCTTGTGCAGTTTACGGTGAAGCAGATCAGAGTCTTCAATGTGGGTGGGAAAAGCAAGGGACAAATAAACAAGATGTCACACTACAGTTTTCACTTGGGTGTCAGAGCGGCCTAGGACAGAGGTCAGCATACTGTGGCCCAGGGACCAAATCCAGTCTACCTACCACCTGTTCATGTAGCCCATTAAAAGTGGGCTTTTTACAGTTTTAAATGATTGAAGTCAAAAGAAGAACAATATTTTTGTAGCATGTGAAAAATAATGTAAAACTCAAATTTCAGTGTCCATAAATAAAGCTGTGTCAGAACACAACCACACATTTGTTTATGTATTGTCTGTGGCTGCTTTTCTGCTACAACAGAGTTGAAGAGTTGTGACAGAGACCATGTGGCCTACAGAGTCTAAACTGTTTACTCGCTGACTCTTCACAGAAGGTTGCTGACCCCGGCCTAGCATTTAAATTTCCTCATCTGAAACATGACGTTTGTTTAAGTATGAGTTCTTTTCAGCTCTGACGTTCTCGGACTATCTGTACAGAGTTATGCTTTTATTTAAAATTGTAGGGAGAAGTTTGGATGTATACACTGTTTATAGACTTTTGAGCAAATGTATTTGATGACTCTTCTGTTGCATGGCCCTTGACGATATTCTTCAAAACTACTGGATTGCATCACAGGATTAAAGAGTCACGAGGTCTTACAGCTTTAAAGAGTCACGAGGTCTTACAGCTGTTCTCAGGGCCTGTATTGTGGCGCTTCCTTTCTCAGTAGCCGCAGAATGCTGACTGGGGTCCCAGGGTGGGTCGTGAGGCCCAGCTAGTGAGGATGTGAAAAGTGCAGCAGGGGGATTTGTCCTGTGCTGTGTTGGTCCTTGACTTGCCGCTGGGAATAATGACAGGGATAGAAGGCAAACCAGGCACAGGCTCTTGTCCTCATTCTTACCCTGCCCCCCATAGTGACTTCTTAAGGGGGTAAGAGAAAAAGGACTCCGTTTTTCACATGTGATACATCAGTCCCTATAAAGAGCAGACCGTTGTAGGAAATATTTTGCCTTTCCATACAAAATCAGTACTGTGACACAGCCTTCCTCCTAGACTGCTGAGAGCAGAGGGCCTGCTTAGCTCAGGGAGAGGGCTGGCACCAGAAAAATTTCACCTAAAAGTGAATCCATTTAAAATGGGGACCAGAGTTTTCATTGTATACGGTGGGGATTGGCGGTGGGGGAGTGGGAAGAGGAAGTCTAATGGGGACTTTCATCATGAAAACTGAACAGAATTATAAAAGCTTGTAATTTCAAAAATATTAAAGAATTACATGATTATTTTTTGAGTGAAACCATGTTTAGCATCCTACAAGATTATTCTCATTTTTGCAGCATAATCATAGAGGGAATTTTTTCCAAAATACATGAGATCTGGGACTTCCCTGGCAGTCCAGAGGTTAAGACTCCATGTCGGGGGCACAAGTTCAATTGCTGGAAAGGGAACTAAGATCCTTCATTCTGCTCAACAAGGCCAAAAAACAAAAAATTGAGATCATCCTCAGTTTTCCTATGGACCTCAAACTCTTGATATTCACATTGTTTTTTTTTATAAGTGATCACCTTGGTGATCACCTTGTCACCTCTCCCTTTACCGTTACCCTCTGAGTCTGCCAGATCCCACAGTTTCCAGTGGCTTTGCTTGAGATGTGAGCAGTTTTCTAGCATTATTTGTCAAGTTCATCAAATCCACATTTGCAAAATTTGCAGTTATTGCAATTAATCTGCATTATGTTTGCTGTTTGTCATATGCTTACAATATGATCAGTTAGAGACTAAGAAAAGACTAGAATGGGTAGGATGGGCACTTGTTGGCTTATCTCACAGCCCATACTGGACCTCGCCCAGGTCCCAGCCCCCGCCCCTGCTTCCTTATCATCTGGGATAGACACGCACCTCCGCCCTCTGGAGAGAGGCAGGCCAGTGAAGGGCTACAGCGGCCACTTCTCCCCCCTCCTTCAGAGCTGCTCGCCACAGCTTCATGTCACTCCCCCTACCCCCACCCTGCCCCCGTGACATTGCTCTAAAGACACAGTGCTTTCTCTGTCTCCTGGTCTTTGTAGGTGATAATTCCTCTGCTTAGGACCCCCTGCCTTCTCCTTCCCCACTCCTCTGGGCTAACTTCCCTGTTACTCCCTCTGAGCATCCCCAAGCTAGGACTAGGCGTGCCTTCTGTATCCTTTTTTGGTACTCATCTGCCTTGGTCAGGGGTGGCACTGATCACATTGCTTTGCCATTGCCTCGTGTGTGTATCACCTGCTCAAGAGAAAAAAACATGAAGCTTAAGGACACAGGCTCTGGAATTAGTCTGCCTGAGTTCAAATCCCAGCCTCTCTTGGTACAATCTGGGAAAATTATTTTTCTCTCTGAACTTACCTCACAAGGTCATTGTGAGGATTAAATGAGTTAAAGTATGTAAAACCCTTAGCATACAGTAAGTGCTCAATAAATGTTAGCTTAGGACTGTATGTCGTTGAGGGCACAGACTCTTACACACTAGTGTCCCCATCACCTCACATGGTACCTGACATACAGGCATCTCATCTCTATTGACTGACTCAGTGAATGACTGTCATCTTTTAATCACTTGCAAATCATCTTGTCCTCTGTTTCCTGTTTTTAAAACTGCCAGTCCATAGAAGCAAAGACCATCTAAAGAAGAAAACCAAGTATGTACAGACTATCTGCCCTAAGAAACCGTGCTATATGGAAATTCCCAGTTTAAGAGGCAAGTATTAGAATTAGTTTCTGATTCTCTTGGCTTCATCTTGCTTGTCATTCTAGTTGGACCTTAGCAACTTAATGAACTGGAACAATAATCCAAAGGTTATTGAAGATAACTTATTGAAGACGGCTATTGTCCATGATCTAGATAATTTGTTTTCCCATCCATCTGCCACTTTAAAGCAAAAATAACAGGGTCAAAGTAGGAGAATTGGAGGTCCTTAGGGTATCTTGCACCCTCATTTAGCCATTCCACAAACAGCTTTTGGGTAAGTTCCACGTATCAGGCACTGAGAACATGGGAAAAATAAGTCAGATTCTTCCTGGAGTTGAGGTTCTAATGGGGTGTAAGAGTCATAAACCATGATGGTACCGCTTGCTTCCCTCTCATCGCAGAACAGAACCTCTAAGCGTCTGTTGCTTGTGGCCATTTCTGGGCTAGATGCAACCTTTCCTTACACCCTCTTGGTACTCAGCAGACGGGGAGTGGGATTTTCCTGTGGGAGGTTTGGGCCTGTGTGTCCTCCTCCGGTGTTTACCTTGACCTGATCAGCTGGCTCCACTAGCAGGGCTGCCGACCACGTAGCCGTCTGTTTCCGGTTCGAGGTGTGACGTCATTGTACCAGGGCACTAAAGCCCATTCCGGTGCCGCCATTGCTCAGACGTGACCCATTGCACGCTCATAGCTCTGCCGGGTGACTGAGGCGGTGACTGTCTGATAATAGCTGCTGACATGGTGCCTGTGGTAGGGAGTGTCCCCATCTGGAGGCTGTCCTTCCCCCGCAAGCCCCACCCTGCTCCCCGCTCCACCCAGCCTCTCCCAGGCCTGCATGGGAGTCAGGTACCTACTCCACCGTATTCCTGTAACTTGCACCAAGCTTAACTAGTGTCAAGGCACCTACTAGGGTACTTTTTCTAACAACGTATTGTTATTACTTTCTTGACACAGATAAAACATGTTTATTGCTGAAAATTTTTGAATGTAGCTATGGAACATCTATTGTCCCACTACCCGGAAATGATAGCTGTTAGCAGGTTGATGTAACTCCTAGAAAAATTTCCTGAATCTGTAAATATATGTAACTTTTATAAAAACAGATGCTTATTATTCAGTCATCTGTGTCAGCAGATGGTGTTGAAACACTGGACCCCCTCCTTTCCTCCATTTGACCATGATCACTTCCAGGCAAATCAAAGATTTAAATGGAGAAAGGTGTTTGAAGCACATCCCAAGCCCAGAAGCTGTAAGACAAAGGTTAATGAACTTGGTGACACCCAGTCTGGCAGGATTTAGTAAAGGTGGAAGCTACCCATCCCTATGAACCTGCATTCTGTGTGCATGCTAAGTGGCTTCAGTCATGTCCAACTCTTTTTGACCCTATAGACCAACCCAACAGGCTCCTCTGTCTATGGGATTCTCCAGGCAAGAATACTGGAGTTGGTTGCCATGCCCTCCTTCAGGGGATGGACCGAGGGATCGAACCCACATCTCTTATATCTCCTGCATTTGCAGGCAGGTTCTTTACCACTAGCGCCTATGAAGCCCATAAAGTGAAGTTGCTCAGTCGTGTATGACTCTGCAACCCCATGGACTGTAGCCTACCAGGATTCTCTGTCCATGGGATTTCCCAGGCAAGACTACTGGAGTGGGTTGCCATTTCCTTCTCCAGAGGATCTTCCCAACCCAGGGATCGAACCTGGTCTCCCGCATTGTAGGCACTTTACTGTCTGAGTCACCAGGGAAGTCCAGGAAGCCCATAGGTACTCAGCAAAATTTGGTTGAATGGATTAAGGCTTTATAAAGCATTGCTGAGTAGGTACTGAGGACAGAGAGAAACAAGACACTCATGCCCTCAAGAAACTTAGAGTTTGAAGTTCGTTCAAAAGTTAACCGACAATTCAAGTCTAGGCCTGCTGAGCCATGATCCTATGGGAGTCAGAGGAGGGAGAGTCCCGTGGGCAGGAGTGGCCAGCCCCAAGAAGTGCTACTGAGCCAGGCCTTGAGGCATGAGGGTCCTCTCCATCCTTGGCAAAGCAGAGGAATGGCATTCCAGAAGGGCAGCTCAAGCAGAGGTGTGGCGACAGAGATGAGTAAGATGTTTGTGAGACGGTTAGCCTAGACGCTGTGAAGGATCCGATTAGCAAGAAAGGCAGGGCCCTGATGGGGACAAGCCTTGTCCAACAGGCTAAGAACTTTAAATTTGATCCTGAAGGCAACTGGGAGCTAAGAGGGTGGAGAGTGACGAGGAGGCAAGGCTGCTCTAACCAGGAAGATTAGTCACAGCTGGTTTGCCTGTTACACCTGCTCAGCCCGGCTCTCAGGCTGCCCGGCTGGTGCGCCCTCCCAAGGTGACCAAAGCTGGATCCCCAGCCCCCTGCAGGTTAGGAAGGGCAAGGGTGGCCTCAGGGGAGGTCTGGCAGGGCCTGTGAGGCAGGGTAAAGGGGACCAGCTGATGGTTTGTACCCCAGGAGTCCCTTACTAATCCCTGTTGCCACATCTTTGCTGGAGCTGCTCGTTGTGGCTCATGGGAGCTGATTTTATGTCTCTCTTCTCAATTCTGTGTTCAGTGATGTCAGTTTGGTAGTGTGAACTTGGCCATGGGGGAGGTATTTACACCGCCAAGATTGATAAGCACTAGGCTCGGCGCTCCCATCCCCCAACGCTGGTTGTCCCACACACCACTGGCTGTTTCCTTCTGGAAGTCAAGGGGATTCAGTTATTAGATTTGGAGAAGGGTAGGAAGCAATATTCTTTTGTTTTTTGGCCACACTGCGCGGCACATGGGATGTTAGTTCCCTGACCAGGGATTGAACTACTGCCTCCTGCGGTGGAAGCACAGATTCCTAACCACTGGATTGCCAGGGAGGTCCCAGGAGATTCTTGTTTCAGGAAGCCAAATGGAATCTTTAGGAAAATCAGTGTCTGCCAAATAATAGAGCCGCCATCAGGAGGAATAAATTCAGATCCCTGAGAAGCAAAGGGTGACTCTTTATAGGCACCATCCAATGCCGCTGAGCGTGGTACTTACTCGCACTAACTCTGCAGTGAGACTCCTGAGCTTGAATCCTGGTTCTGCTATTTATTTACTAGCTGTGTGACCTTGGGCAAGTCATTTCATCTCTCTGTGCCTCAAGTTTGTCATATGTAAAATAAAGGAAATTATTATCCCATTTCATAGGGTTCTTGAGAGAAATGAGTTACATGTACATAAGCTCTGTGAACAATTTATGGCAAATAATTAGTGCTCTGGCAAAAATATTTTTTAAATACATAAAACAGAAAGGTAAGTATTCAGAGAAGCAGTTTGACTTACTAAAGGTCACACAGCAAGTTAGAGACAGAGCTGGAATCAGAGCCCAAGCCTCTGCCATAGCCGGGAACCTGACTAGTCTTGCCTGGATTTCTTTGACTCTGACAAGGGTCGTGGGGGATGGTCCATGTGTCCTGGGGTTGGATATTTACATCGAGAGGGTGGAGCAGGCTGACCCAGTGACCTCTGTTCTGGAAGGGCAGGTTGTTGAGATGTACTTTGGGTGCACAACCGCCTCTGCCCAGGGCAGGTCACACCAGAGCCAAGGCTGCACAGTGACCCCATTACTGAAGTTCGGCAGGTCACTGGAGCCAGGACTGCCCCAGGCATAAAGATGAGTTTGGCCAACTCACCCATTACAAACAAGACAGAGATGTATGGTAGTGACAGTAGCTCCCGGTTATAAAGTCCCTACTATGTACCTGCCATTCAGTGTATGCAGGGCACTGCTCTAGGAACTTGGGATTCACCAACAAACAAAACATAAAATTCTGACTCTTGTAGACCTGACATTTATAAGGATGTATATATAAGACAAATAATGGGCTTCCCTGGTGGCTCAGACAGTATAAAGACTCTTGCCTGCCATGTGGGAGATCCAGGTTCAATCCCTGGGTTGGGAACCCACTCCAGTATTCTTTTTTTTACCCTACAGTATTCTTGCCTCAAGAATTCCATGGACAGAGGAGCCTGGCAGGCTACAGTTTATGGGGTCACAAACAGTTGGACACGACTGAGTGACACGCTCACTTTTCACACAACATATAAGATAGAGGCTTGAAGGAAATTGAGGCCGGGAGAGACAGGGTGGCTGTGGCTTGCAACGGTCGGGGGGCCTCTCACAGGAGGTCCTGAAGGATGGGAGGGAACACCAGGCACAGGCCTGCAACCCGGCATCCCCATTCTCATCAAACCCTCCAGCCAGGTCGGTGTCGCTCTCCCACTGGACTGCTGAGGAAGTTTAGAGACTTGCTTTCAGCAGCTCGAGGTAACCCGGCTCTATGCGCTGGCGTGAGATTCAGACCCAGCTCTGCCTCTCATTCCTCATCTACTCCCCACTGGTTTGGGGGAGTACAAGTCCACCCAAGAACGTGGGTGTCACAAAGCCTGGGGGTGTGGGGTGGGGAGCAGCTGGGGTCCTGGGGTGAGCAGGTCTGTGGTTCACTGGGGACCACCTCTTTGAAGAGGTGAGTTTAGAGCCGGTCTTTAAAGGCCAGGAAGGAAGGGCAACTCCAAAGGGTGGAGGGTCTGGCTTATCCAGATCCTCAGTGGGAGCAGTGAGGGCCGTAGACAGGGAGGGGCCCGCTTTGGAATGAAGTTGCGTGCAAATTCTTGGGCAGAGAAGAGGTCCCCAAGTTTGGGTTGTGCACCCTGGTCCCTAATCAAGCTCCTTTCACCACCACACAGGGATCCAGCCTTGCACACACAGCATAACACGTCAGGGCCTCACCTCAGGGAATGAGGGCAGAACAGGGAACTCGCAGGGCAGATGGTGTCTGACCAACAGAGCCCTCACCCTGGCTGCCTCCCGGGAGACAGACGCCAAGCATCTTCCCCCACCTTGCTCCCTCAGATCCCCCTTTTGGGTCTTCACAGCACGACCCCTCACTGCCTCTGGTACCCACAAGAGACAAAACTGTATGGTTCATTGCTTCACTAAGTCTTTTTGGTAAGTCCTCTACATATAAATAAGTTCCATTACGAGAGTCCAACCCAAGTTAGCTAGCTGCCCAACTAACACAATTGCAGAAAGAAAAGTCACTCAATCATGTCTGACTCTTTGCAACTCCATGGACTGAAGCTGACCAGGCTCCTCTGTCCATGGGATTTTCCAGACAATACTGGAGTGGGTTGCCATTTCCTTCTCCAGGAGATCTTCCCGATCCAGGGATTGACCCCGGGTTTCCCGCACTGCAGGCAGACTCTTTACCATCTGAGCCACCAGGGAAACCCACTTGCAGGGCAAGCTGCAGTTTCACTCATGCCTGAGGTGATGGAACGTACATTTCCTTCTTGGAAAGATTGCAACTTGAAGGTTCTCATGTCGGGGACTTACTGTACTGAGCACCTGCTGGGGGGCCAGCATGGTGCTGGGGCTCAACAGTGACCCAGACACTACCCCTGCTGTCACAGAGCCATTTTTCCAGTGGGGGAGATGGACACTTCACGGAGGACAAAGCAGGTTAGTTGAAAGTGATGGTTCAGTGGTTCGAACTCTGTTCTTCCACTGCAAGGGGCCCAAGTTTGATCTCTGGTCCGGGAAATAAGGGGCTTCCCCAGTGGCTCAGCAGTAAAGAATCTGCTTGCAATGCAGGAGCCATTGCAAGCAGAGCCCGATCTCTGGGTCAGGAAGCTCCCCTGAAGAAGGACATGGCAACCTACATCAATGTTCTTGCCTAGGAGAATCCCACAAACAGAGAAGTCTGGTGGGGCACAGTCTGTAGGGTCACAAAGAGTTGGACACGACTGAAGCGACTAGACATGCACAAACACACCTGGGGAAGTAAGATCCTGCGTGCCTCGAGGCAAGTGTTTCAAAATTGTGACGAATGCTGCAAAGGACAATGCAGAGATCAGAGGGAGCTGAGACCCAGACTTGGCTGGAATCTTCCACCAGATGGACCCCAGGCCACGTCTTCACAGGACTGGGTCAAGGATAGGAGGCCCAATCCTGCAGGCTGGGTGAAGGGAGGTGGGTCTTGGGGTGGAGTAAGGAGGCTGGGAGGGACAGGCCGATGTGTGAAGAGGGGCGGTCTGCTGTCTGGGTCCCGCGAAGGCTGCGAGGGGCGCCGCCAGTCTAGCAGAGCCGTCCGTACCCTGCACTGTCCACCAGGGGGTGCCAACGCCGAGGCAGGGAGAGCGGACCGGGTCGGCGCCAGGAGCCGGGAGGCTGAGCCGGCAGCTCCACGGTGGAGGGGCGCCGGCGAGCAGAGGGCGTCTGATGCTCTGTTCTTGGGACGGATGTTCCGTTCCGGGCCTGAGTCCCCTCGAAGTGGAAGAGGTGTGGGGGGCGGGGGGAGACAGCCAGGTAAACCAGAGGCCGGGAAGCTACCCCCAGGTGTCCTGAGCTGGAGGATTTGACGGAGACTGCTGGGGGCGGGCGAGGAGGGGAGGGCAGGTCAGCCGTGGGAACAGAGTGGACCCCCTTGGAAGGCAGACACCGGCTCCCCCGACCCCGAGATCCTCCTGGCTCACTCCTGTGCTGTTCAGGTGCTGCTCCAATGACGCCTCCTCCGACAGACCTTCTCTGCCTCTCCCACTCCTCCCCACGTCTCAAAACAATCCTCCGAAGTCCTTCTTTATATATACTTAAGTAAGTGCTCAGTCGTGCCCCACTCTTTGGGACCCCATGGACTGTAGCCTACCAGGCTCCTCTGTCCATGAGATTCTCCAGGCAAGGATACTGGAGTGGTTTGCCATTTCCTTCTCCAGGTGTTCTTCCCCACCCAGGGATCGAACCCGGGTGTCCTGCATTGCAGGCAGATTTTTTACTGACTGAGCTAGGAGGGAAGCATTTTCTTCATAGCACTTAACACTACCTGACATTACATGTGATTGAACCACATAAAATTGCCAAATATCAGCAATGTCATTTGGGTCAACCCAATACTGTACATGTGCTCATTATTCTCTGGTCTGCCTCCCCACTGGAATGTCAGCTCCTCGCGGCAGGGACTTCTATCTCTTGCATTTCTTTCTCTCTTTTGGCCGCACCACACGGCATGTGGGATATTAGATCCCTGACTAGGGATCAACCCCACATTCCCTGCAGTGGCAATGCAGACCCCTAAGCGGTCAACGATCCCCCACACCATGTCCCTGCCTTCCAGCATTTCACAGACTCACTGGGAAGACAGCACCATAAGAACAGCCACTTCCCAGACACTCACTGGCTGGGCAGCCTGGCTGGTGGTTAAACGTGCAGATTCTGGAGCAGGACACCACATTAGAAGACCATGTCCACCACCTTCTTGGTCATGTGTGACTTTGGGCAAATTACTTAACACCTCTGGGCCTCAGTTTGTCCATCTGTAGGAGGGGAACATTGTATCCTGACACCCGGGAGCTGCCCAGACCCATCAGTCAGGTCTTGGCGTTGCTCAGAGCTGGCCTGGTGCAGCTCATCTTGATGTGCTCCTGCTGAATGCAGGCAAGGCCATCTGTGACCACAATGGGATGGAGACAAAAACAAGACACTCTGTAATCATGTCTGAGCACAGAGAAAACAGAAGTGGCGTCCAAACCACAAACACGACCAAGCACCTCCATCCAGCTACTCTTGAGCGAAGGCTGTGCTTTATCAGTTACGGCTCCCTCCTCATTCTACTGGCCCTCCTTCCAGGTAAGACTCATCAAGACACCTAACCATAAAATCACCTCCACTTCCTGATTTCATCTCATCCGGAACAAAGTCCGGCTTCCTTACACCTTCTACCAAATGACCTAACCGTGCAACAAGTCCTTTCCAACACTCCCTTACTGAGACGACTCCCTGCCCCCTGCCCGGTTCCCATGTGCATGTTCTCCTTTGATAAAACCAGTGACAAACCCAGTTTGTTCACCCACAGGTGTGTTTCTAGGAGGATCTTTGGCTGGAGATACGGACAGCCCCTAGCTCACTGGGCTGTTGCTTTACTGCACTAAGAATGAACCATCCCCAGGACCCTTTAAATATACTTAGCACGTTTTAATATCATTTCCATGTTACAAGGAGGACACAGAAGCTCAGAGAGGGGAAGGAACTTGGCCCAGGTCACACAGCTGGCAGTGCAGAGGCAGGATGGAAATGCGGGTCTCATTCCAAAGCTGGTTTCCTTGCCCCCTGCCCCGATGTTAACAGGATAGAAACCAGCCACCCAGGGTCAGTGTCTGGGAGGAGAAGTGCAGAGGGGCCTTGGAGCTGAAACAGAAGAAAGCCCAGGGGCTGTGAGCCGGGAGCACCCAGGAGGTCCTCGGTGATCCCTCCTCTTCCTCTCCCATTCATGACCTCCCAGAGAGGATCGCCTAAGGCCATCTCTCCCAGGCTGCCTGGCTACTGAGTCAACACAGGTCCAGTGGAGGCTGAGGGGGGGTCAGTGTCCGCAGTCTGGGGCCTGAGTCACTTCCTTAACATTGCTTAAGAGGCGTCCAGAGCCACAGCCTGAGTGGCCAGCTCGTGCCCTTTCAGGATTGCACCCACTTGGGCAATCAGCACTTACCTTCCTGGCATTCGTCACCTTTCTGGGCTCACCTCTGTCACACTCAGGTTTTCGAGACAAGCACAGAGGCTCAAGGCCTGTCTCTTCATTGGATCCTCAACCCAGAAGGAGACCTGAGTCTCCTGGATAACTCTCTCTTCATTGTATCCAGCCCTAGACTCTGGCTTCCAGGATCGTATGCCAACTTCAGAATCAGAATGCCTTCCTCTGGCGTCACCGACCCCCAAGTTCCAAAACTCCTGCAGCCCCCCTCCACCAGGCTCCTAGCCCCTTCCCTTTTCCTCCTACAGTGTCTCAGGGCTGGAGTAGAAGGTCGGGTAGGGGAGAGGGTGGGAAATTTGTCAGATCCCCGGGGGCAGGATGTATGAGGGAGACATGGTTTGATCAGTAGACATCTTTAGGATGGGTGAGGCAGATAATTTGAAACACAGGGCTTCCCTGGTGGCTCAGAGGTTAAAGCGTCTGCCTCCAATGCGGGAGACCCGGGTTTGATCCCTGGGTCGGGAAGATCCCCTGGAGAAGGAAACGGTAACCCACTCCAGTATTCTTGCCTGGAGAATCCCATGGACAGAGAAGCCTGGTAGGCTACAGTCCACGGGGTCGCAAAGAGTCGGACACGACTGAGCGACGAATGGAATGGAATGGAGGCAGATAATTTGAAACACAGGCCATCTCCTTTAAGAAGCAATGCCTCTCAACCCAGAGACGCTGCCTAGTCTTGGAGTCTTAAACTAGATGGTCTTAGCTTCTTCAGCTCAGCTCTGTCCCTTCCCAGCTGTGTGACCTTGGGCAAGTGACTTAACTTCTCTGGACCTCAGGCGCCTCATCTGTAAAATGAGGATAATAGTACTACTGACTCATAGGCCTCTCACCAGGATTAAGGGAGCTGGGTATGTAAAACACTTAGAATAATGACTGGGACACGGCATACACAAGTAAGTGTTCATCAGATAAATATTTTTTTCACCTCTGATGGGCTGACTCTCCCACTCATTCCCCATACAGTTTTTCACAGCCTACTGTGTGACAGATGCATGTAAGACAGATCCCCAGCCTGCAATGCCTGTTGGGCGTTTCTGTGGGATCCCAGCACCTCCCTCCCCCACGCACTCCAGGGTCTGATGCTGCAGGACTGTGTGGGGCTGTGGCATAGGGTTTGTGTTCTGAAGACTCCCTAGGGGGAGCTCCCTGGCTTTGAATCACAGCATCTCCATCCCTTCCACAACCCAATTCCCAGGCCAGCAAGGGGTCAGACTAGCCAGGCCAGGCACCTGGACCTCCTGCAGCCATTCTCTTCCGCTGACCCTGTTCCTAGGAGGAATTTGAGCCCAGAATCTTCTTCAGGATGCACAAACCACCAGACACAGGTGGCCGAAGGCTTGTCATTGCCTTCACAGGGCAGTAGGAAGCCATCAGAAAACACACTCAAAACTGGAAATGTGAATCTTGACTGGATGGTTCATATTACAGAATTATTGCTATTAATTCTAGGTGTAAAAAAGATACTGCAGTTGTGTTTTTAAAACAATCCTTAACAATCCTTATCTTTTAGAGATACAAAAAAAAAAATATTTTCAGATGAAATGATAGGATGCCTGGTTTTGCTTCAAAACGATGCGGGGGGAAGCATGTAGAGGAAACAAAATTGACTAAGAGTTGATGTATTTGTTGAAGCTGTGGGGTTCGCAGTTGGGGTTATGCAGGGTCATTAGAATCTCTTATCAATGTGTGATTCAGAGATCCCTGAGCCTAGTAGCTGGTGAGAAATGCAGAATCTTGTCTCCACGCCGGATCTCCTGAACGAGAATCTGTATTCAATGAGATAACCCGTGGATTCCTGTGCACATTCAAATGTGAGAAGCACTGGCTACTTTTGTATGTTTGAAACTTCCCATACTCAACAAGTTATGGGCTCTTGTGGGTTTTTCCCCCCAAAAAATTGTCTTCAAAATCTCCGAGATCTTCCTACAGAATCCTCCGCTGGCAGCAGCTGGGAGGCTGTCTTCCTGTCTTCTGCCCTCCGTGGGGGCCCCTCGGGCAAATGGGCCCCCAGCCCGACCGCAGCAGCCGCGGGAATCGCCCCCCACCCCACCCCCTGCACCGCGGCGCCCCTGCCGCTTCGCGCGGGTCTGTGGCCGGGGTTCCGAGCGCCGACCGCGGCGCAAACCCGGGGCTCCGGGGAGCCGCGGCCGGGCAGGCCCGGGCGTGGCCGCGCAGCGCACCTGGGCGCGCCGGCAGGTGGGACGCGTGGCCGGGACGGGGCCCGCCCTCGCGCAGGGGAGGAGCGGGAGGCCGGGGCGGGCTCCGCGGGCACCGCGGGCAGGGGCCAGGTGCTGGGAGCCCGGCGGCCGCGAGCGCAGCGACCGCGCTGGGGCCGCCACACCGAGTGCCGGGGATGAGCTTCACCCGGAGAAGGGGCTTCTACAAGCAGGACGTCAACAGGACCGCCTGGGAGCTGCCCAAGACCTACGTGTCCCTGACGCACATAGGCAGCGGGGCCTATGGCTCCGTGTGGTGAGACCCCCCCCCCCCGCGCGCCTGCGCGGCCACTGGGGCGTCGGGGGCGCCTGGGGCATTGGGCCAGGCCGCTGGTGGGCGCCCAGGCGCAAGAGCCAGAGCCCGGCCAATGCCCCCGCTTCCCGGATCCGCTTCCAGTGTCCCCTCACCTGCTGGGCGCGCGAAGCTGTGCGCCCACCACCTTTGATCAAGGACCCCAAGGCCCAGAGTCCTGCGGGTTGGGAAGACTTTCACGAGTGCTTTTCCCAGGCCGAGCCTTGGGACTAGAGGAGGCAGAAGGCTGGACCTCGAAGTGGAGTAGGAGCCTCGGGCTGTGGAGGCTGGCCATGGGGCCGCCCCAGGCGCCAGCTCGCTTTTGGCTTTTGGTGGGGGTCTTTGTGGGTTGAATTAGGACTGAGTCTGTTTCTCCAGTACTTACAAGGGACCCCAGAGTTCATCTGGCTGAATCCCGATTGATTGTTATTTAATACACACGGGTTCACGGAGATGCAAACAAGAACTGACTTGCCAAGTTGTTCAGGATCCTGTTGACATTAGCTTGTGTTTGACCCTGGTGCAGGGCACCTCTCTCAGATCCTGCCTGCTCCCTCCTTGCTCTCCCAGACCCACTGTGCTTTCAGGGGCTCACTCACTCACATTCCAGGTGGTGGGCATCAACTCCTCCCAGCTTAGACTGCTGGCCCAGAGGGATTGGGGTGAGGATGGCCGTGGCTCCCCAGATGGCCTGGGAGATGCTTCCCAGGGTCTGGAGCCCTGCCTGCCTTCGGGCTGGGGTGGGGTGGGGGGGCATGCTTCCTGCTGACCTGCCTTTGACCCTACAGCTCAGCCATCGACAAGCGGTCAGGGGAGAAGGTGGCCATCAAGAAGCTGAGCCGGCCCTTCCAGTCCGAGATCTTTGCCAAGCGGGCTTATCGGGAGCTGCTGCTGCTGAAGCACATGCAGCATGAGAACGTAAGCTGGGCCTGGGGGCTGCTTCAGGGAGGCAGGGACGGGAGGGCAGCCCCAGAGAGGGTCCTGACCAGGCCCCTCCGTGTGTGTGCACACACTCATGCGCACACACGGAAGCTACCCCAAGATGATGACCCAACAGTGCCAGCAGAAAGGGAACCTCCTCCCTGCTCCTCTGATCCTTGTTCCTCACCTGATTATTAAAACTATGTGCCAGGACCCACCCCGCCCACTTCCCAGGTAAGGTGCAAAGGAATTTTTGGCAGTGGAGCAGAATGAACTTGGTGTCTCACTGTTATGAGGAAATGGGCACCAAGGAACTCCGTAGTTGTTCTAGATCTAAGACCTGGTGCCTAGTATCCTGGTTAATGTTGTTTCCACATAATTACAACAAGGATAATAGGAACCTGTGAGCACTTATATGCCAGGCACAGTTTTAAGAACTCTGCAGAAACTAGAATGTTTAATCCTCACAGTATCATATAAGTACCATTACCCCCTTATACAGACAGAGAAACTGAGGCACAGAAAGACTCACGGATTATCAGACGAGATCAGGCACGTTCAGGGTGGTATGGCCGTAGACAGACAGATTATATGGTTAGTCAGTGGCAGAGCTGGGATCTGTCCCTAGACAGCCTGGCTCCAGGCCCCGGAGCCTGACCTTGAGACTGTCCTGTCTGATTGAAACAGCCAGGAAACTAGTGACCCAGTGCTGAACCTGGCCCCTAGGCTTTGCTGCAGGATACCTGTATTGGCAGACAAGCGTTTTAAAAAATGTGCTAAGTCGCTTCAGTTGTGTCCGACTCTGCGACCCCATGGACTGTAGCCCGCCAGACTCCTCTGCCCATGGGATTCTCCAGGCAAGAATACTGGAGTAGGTTGCCATTTCCTCCTCCAGGGGATCCTCCTGACCCAGGGATCAAACCCACATCTCCTGCAGCTCCTGCATTGCAGGTGGATTCTTTACCACTAAGCCACATGGGGAAACCCAAGCATTTAAAACAATGAGTTCAAAACACTGTGCATATTTTTAGGTCCCATTCCTCCTCGATCAGCTCCTCCCCATGGCCTCCAGCTGGAAAGTCTCGCCCCAGCTCTGAATCAGCCCTTTGGCGGGCAGGGTTGGATGTGGTGAGACCCAAGGTCAAGGACAGGGAGCCTGCTGGCTGGAAGATCCCTTCTCTGTCCCCTCTTCTATTCCCTTCCCCACTCGAGGTTCCCTGTCTGAGCGGAGACGGTTTGTGCTGTCTGTCCTGAGCACCAGACTTGGGGTCAGTGAGCACAGACACGTCCACCATCCCTTATCCCAGCCTGACTCTCCATCGCAGTGCACTGCAAATTCCAGCCCAGGTGGGGGAATCCCTCTCCCACCTCTGCCCCTTTTACTGCTTCTTCCCAGAAGGCTGGGAACCTGCCTCCTGCTGAAGGTGCTGTTCTAGGAAAGGGCAGGTGGTCCTGTGCAGGCCTGGGGCCGCAGCGGACAGGTGCTGAGGGGCGCGGCGGCTGCCCGGCCCTCACTGGCCACCTTCTCTTTAGGTCATCGGGCTCCTGGATGTCTTCACCCCAGCCTCCTCCCTGCGCAACTTCCATGACTTGTGAGTCGGACTGTGCCGGGTTCCAGGTTATTTGCAGGCCTTACTTGCCACTGGGGGGCAAGTACGAGGAGGGTCCAGGTTCTCTTTTCTGGCGAAGGCGGGGCTTCCTGACCCAGGAGACCGTGTGCCTTTGGGCTGGGGAGAGATCCAGCCCAGGGTGGAGAGAATGGCTGGCCTGAAAAGGTGGGAAGGACTTTTTACGGAGCCTAGCTGACACAGAGCTGTCTGCTCATCTGCTTTACTTTACCCAGCCTTAACACCACAGAAACATCGGTGCCAGTCCCCACAGGGTTTGCATCAGCCTCCCTCGCCATGTCCTGGTGCAGGTGTGGGTCTGGACCTCAGGACTCTTCCTAGAATGAAGCGAGGATCACAAAGCCTTGGCCACCCGGGCCAATAGGGATGTTTGTCAGAATTACACAGAACACGAAAATTTAGTTGCTAAATGCACAGCTTTGCTAGCGCAGTACCTGCTAAAATTTAGGAAACTTTGAGAGGGTGGATTTTTTTCCCCAGTCCTATTTCAACTGCAGCCGCAGTTCTCTTTATTAGGATGCTTTTGTTTTCAGTTTAATGCAGTGATATTGAAGGGATTTTTTTCCCTACAATGCCAGCTGCTGGGCTTAGCGTTGGGAATTTAAAGTGGACCAGCTCCTCCGGGACGGACAGTGGTGAATACCGACAGTGGTGGTCAGTGCTCTAAGTCTGGGTAGAGCCGGGAACTGACTGCCAGCTGCCTCAGTGGGCTTCACAGAGGAGGTAACCCTGAACTCAGCCCTGAAGGATGAGTCAATGTTTGCCTGAGGTAGAAGGGCTGAAGACATGCCAAGGAGAAGGAACTGCATGGACCAGGGCCATGATGTGTGTGTGAAAGAGGCTGGGCCACCCTGAGAAGTGCAGTGTGGCCAGTGAAGCAGTGGCTGATTTAGTTAGGCTGAGTCCAGACTTGATTCCACAGGCAGCCTCAAGGCTATAGAGGCTATTGAGCAGCGAGGTGAGGTAGTCAGATCGGATTTGGGGGATGCACTCTGGCAGCAGCAAGAAAGGAGCAGGGACAGCTCTGGGGAGAACCAGACCTTGGTCTAAATGCAGTCAAGGTGACGGGGTCCCAAGAGCTGACTTGAGACCCATCGACAGGCAGCACGGTCAGAGTGTTGTATCCCTTGGGATGCAGTGGCGAGGAGAGTCAGGGGAATGCCAGGTTCCTACTCAGAATACAAGGTGAAGGAAGAACAGATCTTAGGAGAAAGATAATGAACTCCACTTTGGACACTTCATTTTTTAAAAGCCTATGAACATTCGAGTGTTTAATCAGCAAATAAACCCAGAGTTTAGGAAGGTCTGGGCCAGGGATGTGGATTTGGGCCAGAATAATCACTGGTGGATGACAGCCGAAGCCCAGGGATGGCCTGCTGTGGATTAAGATATCAACATGAAAGAGAAGTTACAAGAGGATGCTCAGGCAGAGAGCTGAGACCACCTGACCGGAGGGAGAATTCGCAGAGAATCTTGAGGGAGTGTCAAGCTTTGCGCAAGTTCCAATAGAAAGAAAGGGAGTCGTGGGTGTGTGTGCTGTGCTGGTGGGGCAGGAACAGACAACCTGTTGTCAGAGAACTGGGCATTAAAGCAGTGGGGTGGACAGGTGAGGACCACTCTTTCTAGAAGTTTGATCAGGAGGGAGAGAGAAGGAGTGGGGTACTCAAAGAAATAAGGTTAAGGGAGGGTGGTTGTAGCACTGTAAGATGTCAGTGAGTTTGTCAGCTGAAAAGAATCAGTTTCCACGCAGAGGTGAAATATGAAGGTGGGGAGGAGCCTGTGCAAGGAGCAGGGGGTCCCAGTGCGTGGGAGGGGGTGCAGTCAGGTGGAAGAAGACCGGAAGTCACAGGCTCATGGAGATGGCCTCCAAATTCTTTTATTTTTTTTAACTCCTTTCTAGATCTTTATCCTTTTTTGTTCTGGACTTTGCTGTTACTGCCTTGAGTAGCAGTTACATTTTGCTGACTTTGACCTGTTTTGCAATCCCATTAAGAGAGGGTGATGGTTCAACTATCTCTTTCTTCCTTCTTCACCCTCCTGGAAACTGTTTTATTGTTTCCTTCTTGGAAGGGAGACATTTTTGGATGTTTGAGGATTTTCATGGCAGCTCATGACCCTCTGAGGTGGGGAGAAAATATTTGTACAGAAGCAGAAGGAAATACTGGCAAATGTTTCTAACTCACAGCAGTGGCTTTCTGTGGGGCGTGGAGGAGGGCAAGGAGAGGACACCTTTGAAGAGCGGGAACACTGCTGCATTTGGTTTTCCTGAACACAGCTCCAGCTGAAATACCCTGAGCTCTGCCAACAGGGCAGCCGCCAGGGCCAGGCTGGGAGCCAGAAGCTGGGAGGCCCACTGCCTGGGGATTTGGCTGGCTATTGTGGGGCTGGCTCTTCTCACACACAAAGGTCATCTCTAAGGCCTCTGTTCTGCCCCAGCCTCGTGCCCCTCCTCTGAGCTGGGACTTGGGGCTGGGTGGGGCTGGGGACTGTTCAAGAAGCCCTCATGCCTTGCAGCTACCTGGTGATGCCCTTCATGCAGACGGACCTGCAGAAGATCATGGGGATGGAGTTCAGTGAGGACAAGATCCAGTACCTGGTGTATCAGATGCTCAAGGGTCTTAAGGTGGGTGGGAGCCTACCAGAGGGCAGAGGAGCGGGGCTGGGTGTTGAGACCTGGGGTCTGGGGGAGGCCAGGCCTCAAAGGGTTGGGTGAACACACCATGACAGGGCAGAGGCGGTCTCTGAGCCAGCCTGAAACAGCTGGTGTGAAAGCCAGACTCTGCACTCACGCTTCTCCCTCCTTCTCCCCAACACAGTACATCCACTCAGCTGGGGTCGTCCACAGGGTGAGTGCTTTCTCTGCCACATCCTCAAAGGCCCCGCCCACCCCTGGGGTCTTCTTGAAGCTGGGGGGAGATGGCCCAAGGGGAGCCCGGGATAGGGAGTTTTCAGACCCAGCCTTGGCCCAGGAAGGCCTGCTCAGAATTGCTGTGTTTCGGGGAACTCTGGGAAAATGTCACCAGTGAAGCTGAGTTGGGTGTTTCAGGCTCCAAGAGTCAGGAGCATTTTCGGGCTGGATGGACCCTAGAGGACACCTGGTCCAACCCTCACTCTGCACAGGAGCCCGGCACCCAGAGAAAGGGGCAGGGGCCTGGCCAGGGCTGCGTGCTGGGTGGCAGTGAAGTGGGGACACCTCGTCTCTGCCTCCGTCCAGCGCTCCATCTCTCCTCTCCTCTAGGACCTGAAGCCGGGCAACCTTGCTGTGAATGAGGACTGTGAGCTGAAGGTGAGTGGGCCCAGGGAGGGCCAGCCTGGGCTCAGGTGGGCCCCTCTCCCACCGGAGCCCCGTCTCCCCAGCGAGTTCTTTTCTCTTTGTGCCCCGAGCTGTAGATCTTGGATTTTGGGCTGGCGCGGCACACGGACGTGGAGATGACGGGCTACGTGGTGACCCGTTGGTACCGGGCTCCTGAGGTGATCCTCAGCTGGATGCGTTACAACCAGACTGGTCAGTGGTCGGCTGCCCCGGGGAGCGGGCTGGGGGTCTTCTCTGATGGCTTCCTCAAGCCTGTCTTGGAGACTCTGGGTTGACCGACTGCCGGGTCCTGGCCAGCCGGTCCAGGTGACACCTCCTCCCCCTCCCTCTGCAGTGGACATCTGGTCTGTGGGCTGTATCATGGCAGAGATGCTGACAGGGAAGACGCTGTTCAAGGGGAAAGATTGTATCCTTTGCTGGAAAAGCCAGTCTTCATCCAGGGATTCATTCCTTCAACAGACACTTTATTACTTAAATCTCTTTTTCTTAATGTGACAGTGGCACATGCTTCCCAGTGGAGTAATTTTAAAGTGCAGAGAAGCAAAATGATGAAAAGCAGTCACCTGTGATTCCACCATCCTGCAGAAAATGCTTGATGTTTTGGCACCACACCCACCAGTCGAGCACCTCCCTGTGCTGTACAGGGACTGGGGAGATGATCTGGGGTCTCCCTGGCAAACTCAGAATGCAAGGGAGTGGGGAGAGTAGACAAAGAAATGCATGGAGGTGGCGGAGTGGGATGAGGCTGGGAAGGGGGGCGCCTGCAGGAGCATGTGTGGGGAGGGACCCTTAACCCATCCTGGCAGGTAGGAAGTCCCACCTGTGTCCTGAAGGATGAACCTCCCCTCCTGAAAGCAGGAGGAGGTGAGTGTCTGGAGCCTCAGGTGATCCACCCTGCTGGGCGGGCCTGATGCAGGGGCAGCGGGAAGGGCGGCTCCAGACCACCCCACCCACCCAGCAAGTGAGGCCGAGCCTTAACTTGCTGCCAAGACCTGGACCAGCTGACCCAGATCCTGAAAGTGACTGGGGTGCCGGGCGCAGAGTTTGTGCAGAAACTGAATGACAAGGCGGTGAGTGGCAGATGGGCCCAGACTGGCTGGGGCTGTGCCCTTGGCTGACCAGGGTCAGGGAGGTGGGCTCACCACACCGCCCCTCTGCCCTGGCAAGGGCTCTTGCCTTTATCTCACTTTGGATTCGGACCTGAGCCCTCAGCCCTGCTCAGCGGCTTTTCTGGGGTCCCTGCTCTAGCTCCTATGGCCTAAGTCCCAAGAAACTGACAACTGGGGATTACTCGGTGCTTTTCTGTCTTCCAGGCCAAATCCTACATCCAGTCCTTGCCACAAAGCCCCAAAAAGGACTTCTCTCAGCTCTTCCCGCGTGCCAGCCCCCAGGGTGAGTCTCGGGGGGCCTGCAGTCTGTGTCCCGGCGGGCAGGCTGGGTTCTCCCGGGCCTGGGGCATGAGGCTCACACTCCGTGATGGCAGCCACAGACCTGCTGGAGAAGATGCTGGAGCTGGACGTGGACAAGCGCCTGACGGCCTCGCAGGCCCTCGCCCACCCCTTCTTTGAGCCCTTCCGGGACCCCGAGGAGGAGACAGAGGCCCAGCAGCCGCTCGATGATTCCTTAGAACGCGAGAAACTCACAGTGGACGAATGGAAGCGTAAGGGCCAGGCACCTCAGCGCCTCCCTGCCCCCAGCCTGCAGTCTCTGTCTCCTCTGCTGGCCTCGTTTCCCCACCTGGCCTCAGCGACCCTGGCATTTCTCCTGGAGACTGTGGCCTCTTTCTCTCTGAGCAAACACTGTCTCCTGCGTGTGCTTCTTTCTCCCTGCACTGAGCAGGTTGCCCGCTCTGCACCATGTCTGTTGGGGGAGGGAGGCAGGCACTTGCCCTCAGCACCCACCACCCCCTGAACCCCCCTGCCTTCCTCAGAGCACATCTACAAGGAGATTGTGAACTTCAGCCCCATTGCCCGGAAGGACTCTCGGCGCCGGAGTGGCATGAAGCTGCAGTGACCCTTCTAGCCTGAGCCTTGGCTGGAGCCCAGGAATGGCCTCGTGGTACCACCTGCCAGGCACTGCCCCTGGGACCAATATTTATTTATCACTACTAAAGTCTCAACCCATCTTGGATTATAGCCTTCCAAGCAGAGGACGGAGGGCTTGTGTAGGAAACAGGTCTAGCAGAATTCAGAGGTGTTGGCTGGGAGAAAATAGCTCTGATCATAACCGGCCACATTAAAGCACATAACATGGAGAACTGCTTGTGTGTGTGGTGTCCTTTCTTTCGTGGCTGGAGTGGGGCTGAACTGGGGCGGCGGTCTGTGGTAGTGATGACGTATTAACTTGCTAAAGCTGCTATAACAAATGACCACAAACTGGGTGGCTTTAAAATCATAGAAATTTATTCTCACAGTTCTGGAGGCTGGAAGTCTGAAATCAAGGTGTTGGCGGGGCTATGTTCCCTCTGAAGTTTCTAGGGAAGAATCTATTTTTAGCTTGTAGTGACTCCTGGCATCTTTGGTGTTCTTTGACTTGTATGTCGCGACATCACCCCTACCTCTGCCCATGGCCTTCTCCACTGCTGTGTGTCTGTCTTTGACTGATCTTATAAGAACATCAGTCACTGAACTTAGGACCCACCCTAATCTAGGATGATCTCATCTTAATCTTTGGTAATTGCCTCTGCAAATACCTTATTTTCAATAAAGTCACATCCTGAGGTTCCGGGTGGGGGACATGAATCTGGGGGGCACTTTATTCAATCCACAACAGATGGCCATGAGGGAGGGGCCCCTTCCCAGAGCCCCTTTGTTGTGGAGCCAAATGTGACTGGCTGCTAAATTAAGGCGGTTGCAGAGAGAGCTGCAGCTGGTGAGACGCTGCATGCAGGTTATTTTGGGTGAGTGATCAGCAGTCAAGATGTGAAACAGCAGCAGGCTTGCTGACTGGGAGCTGCAGAAGGCAGAAATGGGCTTTTTCCAGGAAAACAGTTCTGCTCCTTCCCCCTTTGGGGAATTGTACATCGCTCCTGAGCTTTAAACCTGACAATGGATTGGATCCTCGTGTTCAGGCTTGAATTCTCTGCTGGGGTCTTAAACTTCCCTGTGCACCAGGGTCTGGTTAAAAATGCAGATTCCTGGGCTTTGACCCTGGGTATAACGGGTCTGGGGTTGAGACCCCAGAAGGTATGAATGAGGACCCCGTTACTTCAACCCAAGCCCAGTGATTCTGATGGATATCAGGCCACACTTCGAGCAACGTTTTGTTGATTTCAGTGCCACTTTAATTTGTCAAGGGGCCTAAATCAGAAACCTACAATAGGAGGATGTGGGCATTTAGAGGAGTTTCACTTTCTCATTTTAGAGATGTTAAAACTGAGGCTCAGAGAGGGCATTTTTAGGGCAGTAAAACTATTCTGAATGATGTCATGGTGAATACATGACATTATGCATTTTTCAAAACCAGTGGAACTGTACAACACAAGGAGTGAACCCTCAAGTAAGCTATGGACTTTCTTTAACAGCAATGTACCAATATTGGTTCACCAGTTGACACTTTCCTCTCATCCCTGAGCCAAGAAAATACAACCGTAGCTGCAGGAGGAAGCATCTCTTCTTGTCCCTTCTCCTTATACATGGCTTTTGTTTCCTTAAATTGGGCTGGGGACTTCCCTGGTGGTCCAATGGTTAAGACTCTGTGCTTTCACTGCAGGGTGCGTGTGTTCAGTCCCTAGCCTGAGAACTAAGATCCTGAGTGCTGCACAGCATGGCAAAGAAGAAAAGGGGGGGCTGCTGAGAAAACTCCCTAAGAACAAACACCAAGCGCTCCCTTCCCTTTATCCCACAGTGAGCTCGGGGCTCCATCCTCATGTGATTGAAGGCAAAGAGGCTGGTGATCTCCTTTTTCACAACGGGCAGCAGAGGCCCAAGGCCACTCCATCGAACTGAAGATATCCGTGACTTGCTGCGGTCATGCCTCAACCCTGCATACTACCCCAAGGGTTCCTGGATCAGGAGCAGTGCCTGGTGGGATTCTGACCTGGCTCCTCCTGTGGGAGCCTATGCTCAGCTGGGCAGCCATCCTCGCTCTGGGCCAGTGTGTCAATAGGGACCACTCCTGGTCTGGGGATCCTTGACCTTTTTGGTGCCGTGAATCCCTTCTCAAAATATTTTCCTTTGCATAAAGGGATCACAAAGCAAACTAGCTATGATGAAATACAGTTGTGAAAATATTGGAAGTGTGTGATATTGTAATATATGGGTTTCTTTAACACATTAAATAACAAGAATCGAGGGGATGAGCCCAATAAACCGCTGTCAACTTGAGGTAGAAATGAGTTTAAACAATGTTTCAAGATACCTGCAATTGTAAAAGAAAAAGCGCTGCTTTCTACTGGCCCTGCTAATGCAACTGCAGTTTTTTGCCTTTATTCATAACTGAGAAAATGGAGGTGCGTGGAGGTTAAGTTGTAGTATTTTCCAATCTCAGTTCATCAACCTCTGAACTCCAGTGTACAGCCTGTGGTTCAGGGGCCCTAGTTAAAAACTTCTGTCGTGGATATGAAAATGTGACTTTAGGGATCCTCTGCTACTTCGTAACCACCACCACCCCCTCCACCACCTGTGCCCCCACACCTCAGCCTGTATGATCACCGAGCCAGGCTGGAAATGCCCCGATCTGCCCCTGGACGCCTACAGCACATACTTCCTGCCATTCCCATGTCTCCCAACCTTACCGTCCCAGGAGGGGTGGGTCTGACTGGGGCATTTTGCTAGGCAATCTGCAGAGGCCTCTGTATCTAGTTTTCAAGAAGGTGGACTCCTCCCATCCCCACCCCCACCGCATTCCTTCTAAACAGTTTTACTGATGAAGACATTGGGCCCAGAGCAGAGGCTGGGGTCCAGGTCTCCCATTTAGCCCTGCACTGTTCCTTCCTCTGCAACAGTGGCACAGTCACACACTGAGGGCAGCGTGTGTGCTCCTCTCTCCTGCATCATTGTCCCCATCCCCTCAACCATCACAGCCACAAAGGACAGGCTTGTGTCATCTGGCCAAGAGAAGGAACTCCCAGGAAGACACTTGCTTCTGTTTTCCCTCTCCCCCCTGAGCGTATTTCAGTAGGACTCCGGGAGGGCATGGAGGTGAGGGAGTGAGGAAGGGAAGTGCGTCTGAGAAGTGGTGTGGCTTAGCAGGTGGTTTCTCCCGACTGGGACGAGGCAGAGGGCCATGAGTGCCCACATTCTTCTGGGACTGTGTCCAGCTCCCTGTCAACACCCTGGAAAAACTCAGGAGGAGGCTGCTGAGTATGCTCGGGGAGGCTGGACCGTAAGCCAAGGTCTCTTGGTCTTGGCTGAAATTATTCAGGGTTTCTCCTGTGGAGAGCCGGCTGCTGCTGCTGCTGCTGTTTAGCCACTTTAGTCGTGTCCGACTCTGTGCGACCCCATGAACGGCAGCCCGCCAGGCTCCTCTGTCCATGGGATTCTCTAGGCAAGAATACTGGAGTGGGTTGCCATGCCTTCCTCCAGGGGATCTCCCCAACCCAGGGATCAAACCCGGGTCTCCTGCATTGCAGGCAGATTCTTGGGACTGCTGAGCCACCACGGAGAGCCTACACATTCTTACCTGACGCAGCACCTCAGGGTTTTTAGGTACAGACTGTTGAACACAAGGAACTTTCCTCATATTGTGGGGTTCCTAAGATCCCAGAACTTCTGTATAACTCCAAGGAGGAACCCCAACAGAGATTGTGGTTGGATTTCCTCCAGGCAAGCAAGATCCGGCCTTGGCTTTAGAAATGACAGCCTAGTCCAGCCTCGCCTTTTCATCCTGTCAGAAGAGTGGCACCTCTGTTTTACCCTCTTTCCCTGTGTGGCTTCCTAAGGGGTTAAGTGTTGGGCTCTGCAGACAACTCCCTGCTGTTCTATCATGTACCAGAAACTGACCTTGGGCCTCAGTTTCCTCATCTATAAAGTGAGCTGAATAGTACTAAAGAAATTAACATAAGGGAAGCACTCAGAACAGTGCCTGGCACACAGGAAGCCCTCACTAAGCATTAACCATTATTTTTGTCTTCTCTGCCACATGCTCTTCCCTCCTTGATTACCCCATCTTCCTGATACTGTCACATCCTCCTTCTCAACAGTGGTTTTCTCCACTCAGCTGGTCTCCTTCATATTAAATCTTCCCTCAGAGGGTCCTCAAGAGATCTGACCTCGGTCTCTTACGGTACAGCTTATATTGCGACCCTGGTATCTGCAGCTTCTCATGCAGGATCTAGGAGGCAGCAGAGGGTGGAGTTGAGAAGTGTGGAGTTGTGGGCTTTGCATCCGAAAAGACCTGGGGTCGAGAGAGAAGGGAGAGATGGATTTAAGGAACTGGCTCATGGAACTGGGTGGGGAGTAGCTGGCAAGCCTGAAATCTGAAGGGCAGGCTAGCAAGCTGGAAATTCAGGCAGAACACCTTATAGGTTTGAGGCAGATTCTGTCCTTTCTAAGAAGACTCAATTTTTGCTCTTAAGGCCTTCAACTAATTAGATGAAGTCTGCAAACATTTATGCTTTACATAAAGTCAGATTGTAAATGTTAATCACATCTACAAAATTTCTTTCCAGCATCTTCTAGACTAGTATCTAAGGATACCACTAGGCATACGGCCTACCCAAGTTGACATATAAAACTAACCATCACATCTTGGGGGGCAGGGTATCTACTCCTCTGAACCTCATTTTCTTTCTCTAAAATGGTATAGAAGGGCCTGCTACCTCATAGGACTGGTGAGGGAAAAGTGCATACAGAGTCAATATTAAAAACACATGTTGATGATGGCCATCCTCTTGAGAGTACCCAGAGATCCATGCCACAGCCGTTGCTCTTGAGCTTCGGTGGAGCTGTGTGGGTATCACAGGAAATCATGGAGGTGCATTCATTCCCATCCGCTCCCACCCAACAGACTGGCTCAGAACCTTCAGTTCATGTGAAAAACTCCCAAAGAAATGAACCTCACTCTCTTTTTTTATGAGGAAAGGAGGAAAGTTTCTCCACTGGGTTTCTTCATCTTTGAGACAGTGGAGGGCTTGGAGCAACACGTCAGAAAGAATTATACTTCACTTCTTCAGCAGCCATTTCACATTTTGTGAGAACTGCATATTCATGTCGGTAAACAGCCAAGTAGGAACCAGATGACAGCTCAGTTTTCCTGAAAATCAGGAAATCAATCAAGCTGCCAAAATGAGATGACTGCACTGTGAAATACTGCTAACAGTCCAGAAAGTTGTTTTAAGTAAGAATTCTTTGAAATGGAAATTGTTTCTCTCCTCCTTCTTCTTCCCTGCCCTCCCTTCTCCCTCCTTCCTTCCTTCCCTTCACTCCTTTTTAAGGCCAATGGTTAAAAGCCCACTGTTCAACTATTTCTAACATGTTCAGCCTAGGTGTGAGTTTTCAAAAAAATAGGTGAGATGACATGTGGCTCTCTCTGCCTCTCTCCCAGATTTTTCCATTGTTCCAACTGACATCCTTCTCTGCCTGTCCAGGAGCCTGCCTGCCATTGTCCACACCTGTCTCTCCTGTTTCCTGTCCTTTTTTTAACAGTGAAGCCATGACTTCAGCCACCTCCCTAACAATCAGGAATAAAATGATTCCAGAAAACTTTCTCTGTGTCTAGTGTTAAGCTATACCTTTTAAACATTGTTTAAATATATAAAATAAACTTCTAGTTTTAGAATAGTTTTAGATTTATAGAAAAGCTGCCATCCCTGGTGGCTCAGATGGTAAAGAATCCACCTGCAACGCGGGAGACCTGGGTTTGATCCCTGGGTCCGGAAAATACCCTGGAGGAGGGCATGGCAACCCACTCCAGTATTCTTGCCTGGAGAATCCCATAGACAGAGGAGCCTGGCAGGCTACAGTCCATGGGATTGCAAAGAGTTGGACACGACTGAGTCACTACACACTTTTCTTTCCACGCGCTCCCTATCCAGTTTCCCTATTATTAATATCTAAAATTAGTATGCTACGTTTGTCACAACTAATACATAAATATCGATATATCATGAACTAAAATCTATACTTTGATATTGCCCTAATTGTCACCTTCTCTGCTGTTACAGGAGCCCATTCAGTTTGCTACATGTCTCCTGAGGCTCCTCTCAGCTGTGACAGTTTCTAAGACTTAGCTTATTTTCAGTAAATTTAACACTTTTGAAGAGTACTGGTCAGGTATTTTGTAAAATGTCTCTCAGTCAGGGTTTGTCTGATGTGTTCTCATGGTAAGACTAGGATAATGTGTTCTGGGGACAAAGGTCACATGGGTAAAATGTGATCATATTATAGCATGAGTTTGTTGTTGTTTAGTTAGTGTCAAAATGATTTATCACTGTCAGTGTTAACCTTGATTACTTAAGTAAGGTTGTGTTAGCCAGATTTCTCCACTGTTTGGTTACTTCTTCCCTCTTTACATTGCTATTCCTTGAGAAGGGAAATTATTTGGAGTTGCATGGGAGATTTATTCAGCTATTTATTTATATCAGAATGGATTCATGGATATTTATTTTAAACACTGGGTTATAATCAAATAAATAACATAATAAAATAAAAATAATAAAAGTTTTACTTTTTGGCTTGATTTGTAGGTTTTCTGCCTTTTGTGTGGATTGAGCCTATATCCCTGAAAGGACCTGGAGGTACTGTCCACACCCGAAGAGTCCACTCATCAATCCTGCAGACACATGGGGTCCCAGGGGTAGTGGAAACGGTTTTCACTTCTCCCATCTGGATGCTGGTCAGTCCACAGAGTCCACTTTAGATAGGCATCCTGAAGGCCTTCTTTCTCTTGCCCTTTTCCTTACTGATTGTCTCAGTCTTTTCCATCCCTATGTCCACTGACCCCTGGGTAAGGAATCTGAGGGACCTTCATTCTATTTGCGTGAAATAGTAAAGCCAAATACACCAATTAAATACTCACAGGCATTATAGCCATCCTCTACTTGCATGTTTCCTGGGTGCACTGTTTCGGGTACTTTGCATATATTGTTTCTAATCCTCTAATGACAGGGTCATTGCTAGTTCCATTTTACAGATGTGGAAACTGGGACTCTGAGAGTCTAAAAAATACACCCGAGGCTCTTCTCCTACCACATGGTCTGCTCCTTCTCAATAGTCTCCTTCACTAGTCCCTCTTCTTCGCTTCCATCTCCCATGTGACCACGTGCAAACCACTTCCCTCTGAGCCTTAATTTCTTGCCTGGCGATACCGTTGGATGAATTCAATGAGATACATAGAAAGTCTGCACAGGGCTCAATAAATAGCATCTGTTATTACTTTTAACTTAATGAGGATTAATTTTTTTAAATAAAGAAACCTCTTTCTACTCATTTCCCTTTTACATTTATGCTCATCTCTTAATGGGGTCTGCCCTGGTGACTCAGAGGTTAAAGTGTCTGCCTGCAATGTGGGAGACTTGGGTTCGAACCCTGGATCCCGGAAGATCCCCTGGAGAAGGAAACGGCAACCCACTCCAGTATTCTTGCCTGCAGAATCCCATGGACAGAGGAGCCTGGTGGGTTACAGTCCACGGGGTCGCAAAGAGTCGGACACGACTGAGCGACTTCACTTTCACTCAATGGTCTCATCTATTCTCATGGCTTTACATACTATCTATATGTCAGTGAGTACCAAATGTATACATCTACTTGGATCTTTCCTTTAAATTTCAGACATCTCCACGTGAGTGTTTTGAAACAGAAGTTTGAGGTTCTGGACTTCCCTGCTGGTACAGTGGATAGGAATCTGCCTGCCTATACAGGGGCGGGGGTTCAATCCCTGGTCCGGGAAGGTTTCACATGCTGTGGAACAGCAAAGCCTGTGCACCAAGACCATTGAAGGCTGCGTGCTACAGCTTCCACAGTCACAAACACTGAGCCTGCGTGCCACGACCACTGAAGCCTGCGTGCTATAGCTCCCATAGTCACACACTGAGCCTGCGTGCCACGACCACTGAAGCCTGCGTGCTATAGTTCCCATAGTCACAAACACTGAGCCTGCGTGCCACGACCACTGAAGCCTGCGTGCTATAGTTCCCATAGTCACACACTGAGCCTGCGTGCCACGACCACTGAAGCCTGCGTGCTATAGTTCCCATAGTCACAAACACTGAGCCTGCGTGCCACGACCACTGAAGCCTGCGTGCTATAGTTCCCATAGTCACACACTGAGCCTGCGTGCCACGACCACTGAAGCCTGCGTGCTATAGCTCCCATAGTCACACAGACTGAGCCTGTGTGCCACAGCTACTGAAAGCTGCGTGCTATAGTTCCCATAGTCACAAACACTGAGCCTGCGTGCCACGACCACTGAAGCCTGCGTGCTATAGTTCCCATAGTCACACACTGAGCCTGCGTGCCACGACCACTGAAGCCTGCGTGCTATAGTTCCCATAGTCACAAACACTGAGCCTGCGTGCCACGACCACTGAAGCCTGCGTGCTATAGCTCCCATAGTCACACAGACTGAGCCTGTGTGCCACAGCTACTGAAGGCTGCGTGCTATAGTTCCCATAGTCACAAACACTGAGCCTGCGTGCCACGACCACTGAAGCCTGCGTGCTATAGCTCCCATAGTCATACACTGAGCCTGCGTGCCACGACCACTGAAGGCTGTGTGCTATAGCTCCCATAGTCACAAATGCTGAGCCTACATGCCACGACCACTGAAGGCTGCATGCTATAGTTCGCATAGTCACAAACACTGAGCCTGCGTGCCACGACCACTGAAGCCTGCACGCCTAGAGCCAGCCTCTGTAACAAGAAGCCACCACAGTGAGAAGCCTATGCACTGCAACGAAAAGTAGCCCCCACTCACCGCAACTCTAGAGAAAGCCCGTGGGCAGCAACAAAGACCCAGCACAGCCAAAATTCAATTAATTAATTAATGTGCATGCTAACTTGCTTCATTGGAAGGACTGATGCTAAAGCTGAAACTGCAATACTTTGGCCACCTCATGCGACGAGTTGACTCACTGGAAAAGACTCTGATGCTGGGAAAGGTTGGGGGCAGGAGGAGAAGGGGACGACAGAGAATGAGATGGCTGGATGGCATCACCGACTCTGTGGACATGAGTTTGAGTGTACTCCGGGAGTTGGTGATGGACAGGGAGGCCTGGCGTGCTGTGTTTCATGGGGTCCTGGAGAGTCGGACATGACTGAGCGACTGAACTGAACTTGCTTCAATAGTGTTCCTCTCTTTGTGACCCCATGGACTGTAGCCCACCAGGCTCCTCTGTTCATGGGATTCTCCAGGCAAGAATACTGGAGTGGGTTGCCATTCCCTTCTCCAGGGGATCTTACCAACCCAGGAATAGAACTCGCATCTCTTATGTCTCCTGCATTGGCAGGCAGGTTCTTTACCACTAGCATTTGGGAAGCCAATTAACTAACAAGAACATCAAAAAAAGCTGGAGATTCTACTTCCAGTAGTTGCAGAGTATCCTGTATTGTATTATAATAAATATGGATGATGGGTAAAATAAAAGAATACAATAATTTGAAGGGACTGGAGAGAATAAAAAAGGAAGAAAAACTGGAAGGGAGTTAACTGCTGATAGAAGGGAGGTGCAATGGGTAAGATTTGTGACTATGAGGATTTTTGCCTGAAGGCACTACCCAGAACAATTCTAGCATAGGATAACCAGAATTCAAACATGATGTTGCTGGTCTTACTGGTTTGACAAGTCAGAGAATCAAGTTTAGAAAGGAAATCCAAGAAAGGAAGAAGCCACAGAGGCTTCTTTAAAATGCATATAAAATTTGACCAAACCCTTAGCTGACTCCTGACCTGTGCATGTACAAGGGATACTCCAAGGAACCCAGCAGAAAACAACCAGAAAAAGACAACTGGAAACTAAAAGAACTGAGCAGAAATATTAGCAGCTGCCCATCTCAAGGGACACATAATTTGAAATTTTATGCCTGCCAAGTTAACTGCCTGATAAAAATAGTCTCTAGAAGAAGATAACAGAATCTAGATTTTCTACAATGTATCAGCTACAATGCTCAGTATTAGAAGATTTTTTTTTTAATGCTGAACTTGCAAATAAGCACGGAAATGTGAACCATAGCTAAAAGAAAGCAGTCAATAGGAAGCAATTCTGAAATAACTCAGATATTTAATTAGTTGGTGAAGCTTTCAAAGTGGCTATAATATATATGTTCAAGAACCTTAATAAATGCACTCATAATGAATGAGCAAGTGGTCAAATTCATCAGAGAACTAGAAACTATTAATAAGAGGTAATTCTAGAGTGAAAACCATAAATGAAAAATTCACTAGATAGGCGTCATACTACATGATCTGTGGCAGGTTAGGACCACGGCGGCAGAGCCCTGGACACTGAGGAAGCACATGGATGGAGGGCTGACTGTAAGTTATACACAGAGTTTTGACTGCACGGAGGATCTGTACCCCTAACTCCTGTATTGCTCAAAGGTCAACCATACATTCTTTCTCAGATTTTCTTTAAAAGAGACATGAATACTTAAAGTGAAGAATATACCACTACATTGCAGAGTTTATAATATATGTCCATTTAATAAATATGAAGACGACAGCACAAAGATAAGTTGGGGGAGGAACTTTATTGTTTCAAGATTCTCATATTTAATGTGACATGATATAATATAAAATCCAAGTAGACGATGATAAATTTAGGATGCATGTTATAATCCCCAGAAGAGCCACTAAAAACTAATGCAAAATAAGAATTAAAACAAAATGAGAAAAACATTCAGTTAACCCAAACAAAGGCAAGAAAAAAGTAGACGGAAAAAACAGAAGTAACAAATAGGAGACCTAAATCCAGCCATATTTATGCTTACATTAATGTAAATAACCTAAACACTACACATGAAAGGCAGAGACTGTCAAAAAGGGTAGAAAAGACCCAACAACTTGCTATCTACGTGAGAAGTACTTTAAATAAAGACACAGGCAGATTGAAAGTTAAAGGATAAAAAATCATAGACGATGAAAACAATAAACACAAGACAGCATGAGTGACTAGGTATACCAAATCAAAAATATTTCAGGACAAGGTTATTGCAGACACAGAGGGACATTCATAACATGAAAGGGTGAGTTTTCATCAGAAAGACATAACCACCTTAAATCATTAAGATTACGTAACATTTATGTAACACGTAAATGTGTCTGTGCCTAATAACAGAGCTTCAAAAGGCACACATACTGACAAAACATACCCAATATATCTAGTTCATTTTTTGTGTGTTTCGTTTCACTAATATCCTTCCTTAGCTATTTCAATGTCTATTATGCTTGCTTTAAACTTTTGGTTTATCTGTTTGAACACATATTCTTCTGAAGGCAGTGCTCCTTGGATGTCTTCTTATTTTGGCTTCTTTGTCTAATAATGAACAGTGGGGAAAAGCAAAGGTCATACCTAGTCTGTATAAGGATAAGATAGTGGGTAACCTTGCCCTGTTTCAAAGGAAGTTTGCTACTAAAATACTTAGTGTTGCAATTAAGCAGGAATGTTTACTGGGTTTTGGTGGATACATTTTTTATTTTTATTTTTTTAAAAAAAGGTTTTTATTTATTTGGCTGCATTGAGTCTTACATGTGGCATGCAGGAACTTTAGTTTCAGCATGTGAATTCTTAGTTGCAGCACGGAAGGATGTAAGTTCCCCAATCAGGGGTCGAAGCCAGGCCCCCCTGCACTGGGAGCTTGGTCTTAGCCACTGGACCACCAAGGAAGTCCTGGCCGTTGCTTCTTACGAAGGCACTGTATTGATTACCCATCCTGAGAGAGTTCCGTCTCCTTATCCCATCGAGAGTGCTGCTACATTAGCAAAAGGCGCTGGGCACAAAGGTGTGGAGAGGGATTATAGCTTTCAGATTCTGGTGACCCATGGAGCCCAACCCAAGAGAAACAACACATGGCACATCTGAAAAATGTTTAGGGAATTCCCTGACGGTCCAGTGGTTAGGACTCAGCGCTTTTCTTTCTTTTTTTTTTTACAGTTCATAACTTTTATAAATAAATTAAATGTACAGTGAATAAGTTCTCTGAAATATTTCAATATTTCTGCAGGTTTAGTAACATCGTAAAATACATTTCAACTAAAATTCACAAATCTAAAAATCTGTTAGGCATTTTTAGGCGTTTTAAGTTGGAAATGAAGACCAATGTTACATCGTAATATGCCAATTACAAATAGTACTTCAAATAGCAAATACTACAGTTTGTCCCAAACTTTAAAAACTATTCATGAACTCAACACTGAACTATTGATGGCTTTGAGAATTGTTTCCTAGCCTTTTTGAAAATTTCAACCCATTTACGTTTAAGGTAATTATTGATAAGTACGATCCCGTAGCCATTTTCTTTATTGCTTTGGGTTCAAGTTTATACACTTTTTCTGTGTTTGCTGTCTATAGAAGATCCTTTAGCATTTGTTGGAGAGCTGGTTTGGTGATGCTGAATTCCCTCAGCTTTTGCTTGTCTGTAAAGCTTTTGATTTCTCCTTCATATTTGAATGAGATCCTTGCTGGGTATAGTAATCTGGGCTGTAGGGTATTTTCTTTCATCACTTTAAGTATGTCTTGCCACTCCCTTCTGGCCTGAAGAGTTTCTGTTGAAAGATCAGCTGTTATCCTTATGGGAATCCCCTTATGTGTTATTTGCTGCTTTTCCCTTGCTGCTTTTAATATTTGTTCTTTGTGTTTGATCTTTGTTAATTTGATTAATATGTGTCTTGGAGTATTTCGCCTTGGGTTTATCCTGTTGGGGACTCTCTGGGTTTCTTGGACTTGGGTGATTATTTCTTTCCCCATTTTAGGGAAGTTTTCAACTATTATCTCCTCCAGTATTCTCTCATGATCTTTCTTTTTGTCCTCTTCTTCTGGGACTCCTATGATTCGAATGTTGGAGCGTTTAACATTGTCCCAGAGGTCTCTAATATTGTCCTCATTTCTTTTAATTCGTTTTTCTTTTTTCCTCTCTGTTTCATTTATTTCTACAATTCTATCTTCTAGTTCGCTTATCCTGTCTTCTGCCTCTGTTATTCTGCTGTTTGTTCCCTTCAGAGTGTTTCTGATCTCATCTATTGCATTATTCATTGTATATTGACTCTTTTTTATTTCTTCTAAGTCCTTATTAAATCTTTCTTCCATCTTCTCAATCCTTTTCTCCAGGTTATTTATCTGTAACTCCATTTTGCTTTCAAGATTTTGAATCATTTTCACCATCAAAATTTGAAATTCTTTATCAGGTAAATTCCCTATATCTTCTCCTTTTGTTTGTGTTGGTGGGCAATTATCTTGTTCCTTTACTTGCTGGGTATTTCTCTGCCTCTTCATCTTGCTTATATTGCTTTGCTTGGGGTGGCCTTTCCCTCTTCTGGCAGTTTGTGGAGTTCTCTTTATTATGTAGTTTCTTCGCTGTGTGTGGGGTTGGACGGGTGATTGTCTGGGTTCCCTGGTTAGGGAAGCATGTGTCGGTGTTCTGGTGGGCAGAGCTGGATTTCTTCTCTCTCCTTTAGAAGACAATGGCCTGCTTTTCTGGGAGCCTGATGTCCTCTGCCAGTATTCAGAAGTTGTTTTGTGGACTTTACTCCGCGTTCAAATGTTCTTTTGATGAATTTGTGGGGGAGAAAGTGGTCTTGCCATCTTATCCCTCCGCCATCTTGTTCCTTCCTCCCCAGAACACTGGATTCATATATTCCACTTGGTCGTGGAGTATCTCTTCCCAGCTGCTCCAGCAAGGCGCAGCAGCTGTACCTTACCTTGGACGAGGGGTATCTCCTCAAGGCCGCCCCTCCTGCTTTGAATGTAGATCAGCTCCTCTCGGCCCTCCGGTGCCCAAGCAGCCACCGCCTCCTGGATGTGGTACAGCTCCTCTCGGCCACCGCCCTAACCCTGGGCGCCGGGTAGCTCATCTCAGCCACGATTCTGCACGTGGTCGGTTGCGCCGGAGCCGGGCGTCTCCCGCGTCTGCGCCGCCGGAGCCGGGCGTCTCCCGCGTCTGCGCCGCCGGAGCCGGGCGTCTCCCGCGTCTGCGCCGCCGGAGCCGGGCGTCTCCCGCGTCTGCGCCGCCGGAGCCGGGCGTCTCCCGCGTCTGCGCCGCCGGAGCCGGGCGTCTCCCGCGTCTGCGCCGCCGGAGCCGGGCGTCTCCCGCGTCTGCGCCGCCGGAGCCGGGCGTCTCCCGCGTCTGCGCCGCCGGAGCCGGGCGTCTCCCGCGTCTGCGCCGCCGGAGCCGGGCGTCTCCCGCGTCTGCGCCGCCGGAGCCGGGCGTCTCCCGCGTCTGCGCCGCCGGAGCCGGGCGTCTCCCGCGTCTGCGCCGCCGGAGCCGGGCGTCTAGGACTCAGCGCTTTTCACTGCCAAGGTCCTAGGTTCGATCACTGGTTGGGAAACTAAGATCTTGTAAGCCGTGAAGCGTGGTAAAAACAAGCAAATTTCTTTTTTTTTTTTGCTGAGATTATTTTTTTTTATGCTGTATTTTTTTTTTATTTTATTGGAGGTAAATTACATTAATATATTGGTTGGTTTTGCCATACATTGACATGAACCCGCCCCGGGTGTACATGTGTTCCCTTTCTTGAACCCCCCTCCCACCTCCCTCTTCCCCATATCCTCCCTCCAGGTCATCCCCGTGCACCAGCCCCAAGCATCCTGTATCATGCGTCAAACCTGGACTGGTCACTTATGATAATATATAAGCTACAATGCCGTTCTCCCCAATCATCCCACCTTCACCCTCTCCCACAGAGTCCCAAAGACTATTCTATATGCCTATGTCTCTTTTGCAGTCTCGTATACAGGGTTAAGGTTACCATCTTTCTAAATTCCATATATATGCGTTAGTATACTGTATTGATGTTTTTCTTTCTGGCTTATTTCACTCTGTATAATAGGCTCCAATTTCATTGGTGGATACATTTAAATAGGTTAAGGAAGTTAACTTTTTTCCTAATTTGCTAGTTTTTTAATTGCATGACTTAAATTGCATTGAATGCCTTTTCTGCAAAAATATCATGTTTTCCCCTTGCATGTGTTTATATGATGAATATATTAATGCATTTTCTAGTAGATTCTCATGGTGAGTCCTTCCTGGTTTCAACACATAGGTGCATATCTATTATAAACATCCGGACTGGTTACAATCTATGAACCGGTACTGATGTACTCTCATTAACTACAGTTCCTAGTTTACACTAGTGCTCAGTCTGTGTTGCATAGTTTCACGTGCCTTGATAAACGCACAATGTCATGTATCCACAATTATAGTATCATACAGAATAATTTTACTGCCCTAAGTGAATCCATCCATTAATCGCCCCATCCCACATCCTGCCTGTTGAAGCCCTGGCAGCTAGTATTTTTTTTTTTTTTTTACTGTTTCTATAGTCTCGCCTTTTCCAGAATGCTATATAGTTGGATTCACAGAGTAGGCACTCTTTTCACACTAGTTTTTTGTTTAGCCATGTGCATTTAAAGTTCCCCCATGTCTTTTTGTGACTTGATAACACTTATTTTTCTCACTCAACATTCCATTGTCTGGATGCGCCACCATTTGTTCATCCATTAACCTCTTGAAGGATATCTTGGTTGCTTCCAGTACTGGGCAATTATGGAAACAGCTGCTATAAGTTTGTGTGCAGGTTTTTGTGTAAGCACATGTTTTTAACTCAGTTCCGTAAATGACTAAGAGCACAACTGCTGGATTGCATGGTAAGCCTTTGTTCAACCTCATAAGAAACTTTCAAATTGTTTGCTGAAGCGGCTGCATCATTCTGCATTCCCACCAGCCAAGACTGAGTTCCTGTTGCTTCACATCCTTATCCGCCTTTAGAGCTGTCAGTATTTTGGACTTTAGCCAAACCAATAGTTGTGTAGTGGTATCACATTGTTGTTTTAATTTGTAATTCCCTAAAGACATATTGGAGAAGGCAATGGCACCCTACTCCAGTACTCTTGCCTGGAAAATCCCAGGGACAGAGGTGCCTGGTGGGCTGCAGTCCATGGGGTCACACAGAGTCAGACAAAGACATATTATGTAGATCATCTTTTCATGTGCTTATTTCCCATCTGGCCATCTTCTTTGGCAAGGTGTCTATTCAGATTCCCCCCCCTCCCCCCATTTAAAAGATTAGATTGTTTGGGGAATTCTCTGGTGGTCCAGTGATTAGGACTCTGCTTTCACTGCCGAATGCCCAGGTTCAATCCCTGATCAGGAACTAAGCATCTGGCAAGCCACGTAGCACAACCCAAGAAAAAGAAAAAAACCTGTTTGTTTTCTTGCTGTTAAGGGTTCTTTGTATATTTTGGATACATGTCTTCTGCCAGAAACATGCTTTGCAAATATTTTCTCCCAGTCTGTGACTTCTCTTTTCATTCTCCCAACAGTGTCTTTTGCAGAGTATAAGTTTCAGTTTTAATGAAGTTCAACTTATGTATCTATGCTTTCATGACCCTGCTTTTGGTGTTATACCTAAAAACTCATCACCAAATCCAAGGTCACCTAGATTCTCTCCTGTATTATATACTCATCTGACTTGAAATGCTTGCCGTTTTCATTCTTCTTCACAGTACAACCCTCTTCTGACTGCATCCTAGAAGTTTCTGGGCTATTTTCTTTTGTCTTCATTGAATTCATTACAATATTGTTCTGTTTTATGTTTTGTTTTTTTGGCCACGAGGCATGTGGGATCTGAGCTCCCCGACCAGGAATCAAGCCCAGACCCCTGAGCTGGAAGGTGAAGTCTTAACCACTGGGCCACCAGGGAAGTCCCTGGGCTATTTTCTAGTTCTCCCTATTTCAGCAGCCCTATTTCTGAATACTTTATTTCTCCGATACTAGTTTTCTTCCCTCTTGGGCAATCATCTCCCTGAGTCAGTAAAAGCCAATTACTTTTTCAGTTTTCTAGTGTCTCTGATCTCAGAGCCATGTTCTCTGACTTTTGGACAACCATCACTCCATTCTTTAATCCTCAAAACACTGCCAGAGGTCTAAAAGGAAAGAAAGCAAAAGATAAGGAGGCAGCATTTGCTAGTTTCCAGAACCAATCTCAGGACATAAAAGAGCAAACAGTTCTCAAACTTTGTAATTCCAGTCTGTTTGATCTAAATTCATATCCAGTGCTCACTTGTTAATTAACAGCCTTCGTTACTGATTTTCTTTGTAGATTTACTAAGGAAAAATGTAAGAAAAAAATTTCAGTTACAGAATTTAAACTGACAAAATCTCTTAAATCAGAAATGAAAAACAAATTAATTTCTTCCTATTTGCCTTTTCCTTTTGTAATTGAGCAATTTGAGTTTCTAAAGGTTCTAGCAATCATGTTTTCAATACTTCATTTAAAAACAATAATAGTAAGAAATGTGTTTGATGGACTTGTTAGGTAATTTTTATAACTGACTGCTGTTTCTGATTAAGTATGCTTTCACAGAGATAAACTACTAAATCATTCACATAATTTCTGTCTGCCATGTTCAACTTAAGCTTAGGCAAAGAGAGGTGTATTAGTTACCTACGGGTGTGGTAAGAAACTTCCACAGACCGGGTGACTTTATAGTTTAAAGAGATTCATTTTCTCATGGTTCCTGGAGGCCAGAAGTCTGAAATCAAGATGTTAGCAGAGCCATACTCCCTCTGAAGAATTTAGGGAGCAGAAGACTCCTTCCCAGACTCTTTCTAACTTCTAGTGGTTACTGGCAATCCTTGCCATTCCTTGGCTTATAGCTACATCACTCCAGCTTCTGCTTCTGTCTTCATGTGACCATCTTCCCTGTGTATGTATATGTTTCCAAATCTCCACCTTCCTTATAAGGACACCAGAGGATTTAGGGTCCACCCTATTCCAGCGTGACCTCATCTCACTGATTACATCTTCTAAGACCTTCTTCCAAATAAGGTCATGGTCACAGGTATCAGGGGTTAGGACTTCACTGTATCATTTTGGGGAACACATTTTAACCCTCAACAGAGTGCAAGCTAGAGGTCTCAGGTATAAAAACCAAAAGTGACACACTAAAGAAAGAAAAACACAGGACAAAATGTGCTGCAGGAAGAGTAACTGGGGGTGGTGGTGTGATGTGTGGTTATAGCTGTGAAGAAAGGCTGCTTCAGATGGAGACAGTGCCTGCTCTAAACCTTCAAAGAGAAGCAGGGTCTAAATATGCTTGACTTCAGTCCCTGAAAGAATGAGGAAAACAAACACCCAGATCCCCAATATTAACTAGAAAAGAAAGAAGATAGCGCTAAGTCGTGTCTGACTTTTGTGACCCCGTGAACTGTAGCCTGCCAGACTCCTCTGTTCATGGGATTCTCCAGGCAAGAATACTAGAGTGGGTTGCCATTTCCTTGTCCAGGGGAACTTCCCAACCCAGGAACTGAACCCAAGTCTCCCGTATTGCGGGCAGATGCTTTACCAATTGAGCTATACAGGAATCAAAGTGACTGATTTAAGTTACAAGTAAGATAATCTCAGCTGAACGTGAGCTGGATGTGATGGACTAGGTCTCAAACCTGCTCAGCAGCCAGGTTACTGAAGGCAACACATTCACTATACCTTTAATTTTTGCTTCTTTTGTTTGTTTTGCTTCATTATTGACTAATCAGGTGTTCTGGCAAACATTTCTCATCTATATTATTAGTTGGCATTTCCCTCAACCATTTGTTCAAATCTCAGAAAGCACTGGCTGTACTATCATGCCACATAAGGCCACATAAGATTCATAATAATAATTTTGTGTGGGATTAATACTGATATTTTTCTATTGTTCCTTTTCTCCTCCAGTTTTCATAAAATATATATTTATTTGACTGCTTTGGGTCTATGGAGGTGGTAGATGGGCTTGTAGTTGCAACACGTGGGCTAAGTTGCCCCATGGATGTGGGATCTTAATTCCCCAAACCAGGGATTGAATCAGCAACCCCTGCATTTGGAAGGTGGATTCTCAACCACTGGCCCACCAGGGAAGTCCCTGAGGTTATTTTTTAATTGTGGTAAGATACATACTAAATGGTAACTGTCCATTTCCCTATGATTTTGATTATTCTAAGTACTTCATGTAAGTAGAGTCACATATCCATCTTTTGGGGACTGGCTTTTTTTCACTCACCATAACATCCTCAAGGTTCTCCCATGTTATACCATATCGCGGAATTCTTTTCAAGTCTGAATAATATGTGAATACCATGTTTTTGTATCTGTTCGTCTACTGATGGGCACTTGGGTTGCTTCCATGTTTTGGCTATTGTGAATAATACTGTTATGCTTATATGGGTGCACAAATATCAGTTTGGGACCCTGTTTTCAATTATTTTCGGTATACACCCAGATGTAGAATTGCTGACTCATATGGTAATTTATTGTCACCTTGCTTATTTAACTTACATGCAGAGTACATCATGAGGAACGCTGGGCTGGAAGAAGCACAGGCTGGAATTAAGATTGCTGGGAGAAATATGAATAATCTCAGATATGCAGATGACACTACCCTTATGGCAGAAAGTGAAGAGGAACTCAAAAGCCTCTTGATGAAAGTAAAAGAGGAGAGTGAAAAGGTTGGCTTGAAGCTCAACATTCAGAAAACAAAGATCATGGCATCTGGTCCCATCACTTCATGGGAAATAGATGGGGAAACTGTGGAAACAGTGTCAGACTTTGTTTTTTTGGGCTCCAAAATCACTGCAGATGCTGATTGCAGCCATGAAATTAAAAGACACTTACTCCTTGGAAGGAAAGTTATGATCAACCTTGATAATATATTAAAAAGCAGAGACATCACTTTGCCAACCAAGGTCCGTCTAGTCAAGGCTATGGTTTTTCCCGTGGTCATGTATGGATGTGAGAGTTGGACTGTGAAGAGGGCTGATCGCCGAAGAATTGATGCTTTTGAACTGTGGTGTTGGAGAAGACTCTTGAGAGTCCCTTGTACCGCGAGGAGATCCAACCAGTCCATTCTAGGGGAGATCGATCCTGGGTGTTCATTGGAAGGACTGATGCTAAAGCTGAAACTGCAATACTTTGGCCACCTCATGCGACGAGTTGACTCACTGGAAAAGACTCTGATGCTGGGAAGGGTTGGGGGCAGGAGGAGAAGGGGATGACCGAGAATGAGATGGCTGGATGGCATCACCGACTCTGTGGACATGAGTTTGAGTGAACTCCGGGAGTTGGTGATGGACAGGGAGGCCTGGCGTGCTGTGATTCATGGGGTCGCGGAGAGTCGGACACGACTGAGCGACTGAACTGAACTGAACTGATGGTAATTTATTTTTTGAGAAATTACCATAATGTTTTCCACAGAGGCTATTCCATTTTACATTGCCATCAACAGTGCAAGACAGTTTCATTTTCTTCACATCCTTACCAACACTTGTTGCTTTCTGATTTTCTGACAGTGGCCATCCTAACAGGTATGCAGTGGCATCTCATACTCTTTCCATGCCTAGATCAGCAGCTTGCTGTACAGCGCAGGAGAGTGGCCTATTGAGGATCTAGGTGAGTCTCCAACTGAGACAACACCTCATGAGGTTGGGGTGCTGGCCTGCAGGATATACGACATGTTTGAAATCATAAAGCAATGTATCAGCACACATTGCTTCTTCTAATTGAAGGTATGGAAACTATGAGGTGGAAGTGGGATAGCCTTTCAATATTAAGTGAAATGACCTGCCACATAATTGCTCCTTATCTATGTGACTTGGGACTCTGCTGACTTGGGACTAGGGATACAAGAGCTTATACTACTCAGTTCAGTTGCTCAGTCGTGTCCGACTCTTTGTGACCCCATGGACTTCAGCACGTCACGCTTCCCTGTCCATCACCAATTCCCAGAGCCTGCTCAAATTCATGTCCATTGAGTCAGTGATGCCATCCAACCATCTCATCCTCTGTCATCCCCTTCTCCTCCTGCCTTCAATCTTTCCCAGCAGCAGGGTCTTTTCAAATGAGTCAGTTCTTCGCATCAGGTAGCTAAAGTATTGGAGTTCCAGTTTCAGCATCAGTCCTTCCAATGACTACTCAGGATTGATCTCCTTTAGGATGGACCAGTTGGATCTCCTTGCTGTCCAAGGGACTCCCAAGAGTCTTCTTCAACACCTTATAATACTATAAGGGGAAAAAACAGTGTTTCCAGTGTTGGTTATTTGGGGCTTTCATGCCACAAACAGTGAGGTGGAAAAGGGGTCGTTGTGTCAGCTAGGGGAGCTGATCCTGAAGAATCTTGACAATCAAAGTAAAAATGTTACAGCTTCACAGTTGGGCATGAGAGAATCTCAAATCCAATCTGTTGTTCTAGAGCAGGACTTATACTACCAAATCAAGTGGGAAAAGCTAATGTTAAGACCACCACACCCACAAAGGACAGAATTATCAAGAGCTGGATGCCTCGTGAAGGTAAATTTGGTATGAAACCCCAAATCACTGAGTGCCTGTGCAAGGGCAAAGCTAATGTGGCATAAATTACAGAACGAGAAAGTCATACATGCCAACTGCATCCTCATAAGCTGTTACAAAATAAAGACATCCCCTCCAGCCATATTTCTTTCATTGCTGTGAATACATTTACACATTTTAATGAATTTTTTCTTTCCTCTTCTCTGCTTCCATTATTTATATTCAGAAAGTTGTGGTTAACTATACAATTTTTAAAAACCAGGTTTATTGAGGTATAATTTACTCTACTGAAATTTATCCTTTTAGGGTGTACAGTTCAATGAATTTTGACAGGAGTACAGTCATATAACCACCACCACAATTAAGACATAAAATATTCCTTTTACCTCCAAAATTCCCTCATGCCCCTTCAAAGTCAATCTGTTCCCCTAACTCCCAGTCCTTGGCAAACACTGATCTGAATTTTGACCCTATGCTTTTGCCTTTTACAGAATGTCATTAATACGGACTTGGACGCTACACACCCCTTTGTGTCTGGCATCTTTCACTTGACACAGTCTTTCAAAATGTATGAAATGCTTAAAGAAATAAAAATGCCATCATACTATGAGTGAAAAACAAGACCCAAATTGGAACACAGAGATAAGAAGCTGAAAAGCTCTGAAAGAGGGCTTAAAAGGATATAGGGGATAGGACAAGATGGTCTAATGTAATTTAATCAGTCACAGAAGAAGAGACGGGAGAGAAGCAATGTTTGGAAAAGCAATTAATGAGAGGTTTTCAGACTTGAATCCTCTGATACAGAATGCAGAATGTATACCAAGCAAGATAAATAAAAAAAGAACCACATCTAAGCACAATATAGTAAAACTCAGAACATCAAAGACAATGAGTAGGCTTCAAAAGCAACTCAAGAGAACAGGCAGATGACTTACAAAGGAACAACAAACTGACTAATAGCAGACTTTTCAACAGCAACAGTAAATTCTAGACTATTGGCATAGTGCCCAAAGTGCCAAGAGAAAACAGCTCTCAGCCTGACCTGATAACCAGAAAATTATCTTTCAAGAAAAACCATGAACTAAAGATATTTTCAGATAAACAAAAACCAACTAGCCTTCTCTGAAGGAATTTCTAAAGTATATAATGACAGCAGAGGGAAAAAGACCCCAGTGAGAAGATGCAAGAAAGAGTGGAAGGCATTAAAAAAAAAAAAAAAGATGTAGGCAAATCTGAGCAAACATTTTGTACAGTGATAATGAAAATATCTACTATGTAGGGTTAATAAAAGGTCAAGGCTTGTGGTAAAGAGGGGTTGGTGAGAGCAATTTCTCTCTTCTTTAAGATATCTTTCAAAAACTGTAAGATATATGGAGGATTAAAAACCTGTTAACTCCATTTTCAGGAAAGCTGACAGATATCTGCACAAATCAAAAATGCCTAAGCGCTGCCAGAGGCATCACAGAAGCCACATGGGGATCAAGTAGATACCATGGGGATTAAGTGAACAGAAAGAGGCCAGAGGTGACAGATCTCAGAAAATATTAGTAAAACTACATTTCCTGTGGGTAACGGGCTCATCCTGAAGTGAGCAACCTACATCCTTTACACACCACAAGAGATGAGAGCGCTGGAAACCACCAGGCAGAAGGCAGCTGGTCAGAAGCTTGTGTGGACAGAAGTACAGGAAAGATAAAGGGAGAAAAGAGAAATGACCTAGAGGTGACAGATCTCAGAAAATGCCCACACAATACACTCACAGAACAAATCTCTTACAAACTGCTGGGCCAGAAAAATCCAACTCATTTATTGAATAAAGAGCCATTAAAAAAAGGAACTGTCACATTATTATTACAAAGATACTATAAGAAAAAAGGTGGAAAGAAAGAGCAAAAGTTAAAAGATGAAGAACCAGTCAAGAAACAGATTTTAAAATTCTGACCGAAAGTTAACTATAAACAACAACAAAAAACCAATCAATTACTTCAATTAGGAAAGTCTTCATAGCAGAAATGCAAGAAATCAAAGAAGAGATGGCACAAAAACAGGAGAAGGTATGTTAAAAATAAAAAGCTAAAATTGATAAGTTAGAAAACGAAAAGAACCAAGACAGAAAAGGTGAGTGTTAGGGAAAACATCCTAACTTAATGACGAAAAGACGCAAGAAAGCACAAATACACAAAAATAAGAAATAACCATGGAAACAAAAAAAAGTTTAGAGAATCACTTACAAATTACCTTGTTGGGATTCCCTGGCAGTCCAGTGGTTAGGACTCCATGGTTTCACTGCCGAGGGCCCAGGTCCAATCCCTGGTCAGGGACCTAGGATCCCACAGTTCAGTTTAGTCGTGTCTGACTCTTTGCAACCCCATGGACTACAGCACACCAGGCCTCTCTGTCCATCACCAACTCCTGGAGTTTACTCAAACTCATGTCCATTGAGTTGGTGATGCCATCCAACCCTCATCCTCTGTCGTCCCCTTCTCCTGCCTTCAATCCTTCCCAGCATCAGGGTCTTTTCCAATGAGTCAGTTCTTTGCATCAGATGCCCAAAGTACTGGAGTTTCAGCTTCAGCATCAGTCCGTCCAATGAATATTCAGGACTGATTTCCTTTGGAATGGACTGGTTGGATCTCTGTGCAGTCCAAGGGACTCTCAAAAGTCTTCTCCAACACCACAGTTCAAAAGCATCAACTCTTTGGCACTCAGCTTTCTTTATAGTCCAACTCTCACATCCATACATGACTACTGGAAAAACCATAGCCTTGACTAGACGGACCTGTGTTGGCAAAGTAATGTCTCTGCTTTTTAATATGGTGTCTAGGTTGGTCATAACTTTTCTTCCAAGTAGCAAGCGTCTTTTAATTTCATGACAGCTGTCACCATCTGCAGTGATTAGTGAAAGTCGCTCAGTCATGTCCAAATCTTTGCGATCCCATAGACTATACAGTCCATGGAATTCTCCAGGCCAGCATACTGGAGTGGGTAGTCTTTCCCTTCTCCAGGGGATCTTCCCAACCCAGGGATCAAACCCAGGTCTCCCACATTGCAGGTAGATTCTTTACCAGCTGAGCCACAAGGGACAAGCTGCTTGGCCAAAAAAAAAAAATTTTTTTGTTTAACCTTATGTAAGCAATCTTGAAAACCTATATAAAATATATCACTTGTGAGGAGTTATATAATTTATCAAAACAAATAAAATAAGAAGAAAATAAAAATATGATAGTTTTTAAAGAACACCTCTATCCAAAAAAAATAATCAGTCCCAGGTTTCACAAGGAAATGCTACCAAGCCTTTAAGATGTCTAATGCTTAATTCCAAAATGCTTTTTGAAGCTAATTCAAGGAACTGAAAATGAAGAAAACTTCCAAGTTATTTCTAGAAAGTAGGTATAACATTAATACCAAAATCTGATGAGGAAGGAAATTACAGACCACTCTTACTTCTGAGTATTTACGCAAAAATACTGAGTGTTAGTTGTCAACTGCTATGAGATAAATTACCACAAATACAGCAGCTTAAAATAATATACAGTTATTATCTCACAGTTTCCATTGCTTAGGAGTCTGAACACAGCTTAGCTGGTTCTTCAGGGTCTCACAAGGTAATAATCAAGGCCCCAGTCAGGCTGCACTCTCATTTGGGGATCACATCGTTTTTCAAGCTCACATGGTTATTGGCAGAATTCATTCTTTTGTGGCTGTAAACTCAAGACAGTTGACATCTTCAAAGGCAGCAAGAAAGCTCTGACTTCAGAGAATGCCCTAAACTCTCTTTTAAAGCCTTTACCTGATCAGGTAAGGCTTATCCAAGGTAATCTCCCTTTTGTCAAGTCAAAAGTCAACAGATTAGGGACTTAATTACATCAACAAAGTCCCTTAGTCTTTGCCACATAACATAAACGTGGTCATGGGAGTGATACACTCTATTATATTTCATATATAATATATGAAATATATGTCTACCTTCAAGAGAAAGGGATCATACAAATACTGCCTAAGTACACTAAGTCAGTCAGTCAGTTCAGTCGCTCAGTCGTGTCCAACTCTTTGCGACCCCATGGATCACAGCACGCCAGGCCTCCCTGTCCATATACCAAAAACAAAAACTAGGAATACATTAAAGACAACACGTTACAATTGAGTATGATTATTTTAAAAACACAAAGATAGTTCAATATAAGGATATAATTTTCACAGATACTAATAAAGCTTTGATAATGTTCAACAAACCATCCCTGATTTTAAAATCCTCTAAAAAATAGGGATAGATTCTTCTTTACATCCCCAAAACAAATACAATGCTTAATGAGGAAACAGCAGGAGCATTTTCATTGAAATTAGGAAAAGTCTGTCTACTACCAAGGCTGCTATTAATATTACACTAGAGATACTACCAACACAATTGGCGAAGACTGAAGAGTTCAGAAGCACAGACATTGGAAAGGAGGGGGTCTATTACTCTCTGCACGCAATGTGACCATACACATGGAAAATGCAAGATAATCAACTGAGAACTACTACAAATAATAATAAATCCAGTAAAGGAGAACACAAGTAATTTTCACATACGCAAATAATAATCAGAAAATACACTGAAAGGAATCCAGGCCTCACTCACGACAGCAACAAAAATATAAAATACTCAGGAATAACATTAACAGAAATGGGTAAGACCTAGCAAGCATGGGGGTGGGGTGGGGTAGGGAGTGGAGTGAAAACAATGAAGCACACAAAAGACTTCAGAAAATAGACCTTATTACCGAATAAGTTCAGTTCAGTCGCTGAGTTGTGTCCGACTCTTTGCAACCAGGCCTCCCTGTCCATCACCAACTCCCAGAGCTTGCTTAAACTCATGTCCATTGAGTCAGTGATGCCATCCAACCACCTCATCCTCTGTTGTCCAATTCTCCTCCTGCCTTCAATCTTTCCCAGCATCAAGGTCTTTTCAAATGAGTCAGCCCTTTGCATCAGGTGGCCAAAGTATTGGAGCTTCAGTTTCAGCCTCAGTCCTTCCAGTGAATATTCAGAACTGATTTCCTTTAGGATGGACTGGTTTGATCTCCTTGCAGTCCAAGGGACTCTCAAGGGTCTTTTCCAACACCACAGTTCAAAAGCATCAAGTTTTCGGCGCTCAGCTTTCTTTATGGTTCAACTTTCACATCCATACATACATGACTACTAGAAAAGCCACAGCTTTGACTATATGGACCTTGCTGGTAAAGTAATGTCTCTACTTTTTAATATGGTGTCTAGGTTTGTCACAGCTTTTCTTCCAAGGAACAAGTGTCTTTTAATTTCATGGCTGCAATCACCATCTGCAACCAGGCCTGATTTTTGGAGACCAAGAAAATAAAGTCTGTCACTGTTTCCATTGTTTCCCCAGCTATTTGCCATGAAGTGACGGGACTGGATGCCATGATCTTAGTTTTTTGAATACCGAGTTTAAAAGACAATATCAAAAAGACTTTGATCTTCCCTTTAAAAATATCAAATGATTAAAAAAAATTTAATTGAAGGATAATTGCTTTACAATATTGTGTTGGTTTCTGCCATACATCAACACTTATCAGCCATAGGTATATGTATGTCTCCTCCCTCTTGAATCTCCCTCCTACCTTCCACCTCATCCCAACCCTCTAGGTTGTTACAGAGCCCTGTTTGAGTTCCCTGAGTCATACAGCAAATTCTCATTGACTATCTATTTTACGGATGGTGGTGTATATGTTTCCATGTTACTTTCTCCATTTGTCCCACCCTCTCCTTCCTCCCCAGCCCCCATGCCTGTAAGTCTGTCCTTTACGTCTGTGTCTCCACTGCTGCCCTGCAAACAGGTTCATCAGTACTGTCTTTCTAGAGCCCATATATGTGTGTTAGTATACGGTATTTGTTTTTCTCTCTCTGACTTTACTTCATTCTGCATAATAGGCTCTACGTTCATCCACCTCATTAGAACTGACTCAAATGTATTCCTCTTTATGGTTGGGTAATATTCCACTTTATATATGTACTACAGCTTCTTTATCCATCTGTCAATGGACATCTAGCTTGCTTCCATATCCTAGCTACTGTAAACAGTGCTGCAATAAACCATAGGGTACATATATCTTTTTCAATTCTGTTTTCTTCAGGATATATGCCTAATAGTGGGATTTCTGGGTCATATGGTAGTTTTACTCCTAGTTTTTAAAGGAATTTCAATACTGTCTTCCATAGAGGCTGTATCAATTTACATTCCCACCAACAATGCAAAAGGGTCCCCTTTTCTCCACACCCTCTCTTCTTTTTATGACCAATTTCATACCCAACGTTATGGAAAAATAAATAAGAGTAGCCAGCAAAAGGTCATCTATATGATCATCTAAAACACAGAAAATACTTTAGGGTAATTTAATAAAAATACATAAAACCTTTGCACTGAAATCTATAAAACATTTCTGAGTTAAATTAAAGAGACACATTCACGGAAAAAATAGTCTATTAATGGATTGTAAGACTCATATTGTTTAAGCTATTCCCCCTAAATTGATATAGAGGCTCAATGAAATCCTACTCAAAATCTCCATAACTTTATTATGGAAATTGACAAGCTGATCCTAAAATTTATGTGGAACTGCAAAGGATAGAAATACTCAAAATAACCTTAGAAAAGGAAAGTAAATTTGGAGATATTCTACATGCCTTCAAAGTTATAATAAAGCAAAGAAAATCAAGACAGTGTAACACTGGCAAAAATACAAACAGATCAATGTAATAGAGCCAAGGAATAGATCCACACATTATACGGTCAAATTATTTTTGACAAACTCATTAAATAGAGAAAGAAAAATCTTTTTTAAAAAATGGTCCTAGAGGGACTTCCCTGGTGGTCCAGTGGTTAAGAAGCCACCTTGCAATGCAGGGTACACAGGTTAGATCCCTGGTCAGGTAACTAAGATCCCACATGGCAAGGGGCAACTAAGCCCGCGCACCACAATGAAGATCCCATGTGCCACAACTAAGACCCGATGCAGCCAAATAAATAAATAAATTTTTAAATGGCACCAAAAGTATAATTTATACACAGTGAATGCACAGATTTAAAGTGCACAGTTCCACCATTTTTAACAGATGTATGTACAAACTAATACATTCATACTCTTGTCAATATCCAGGTTGATGGCTTTAAACATATGAAAGAATGCTCAAGCTCTCTCATAATAATAGAAATTCAAGTTAAAACTACATCAAAATATTATTTTTTCACCTATCAGAGTGGCAAAAATATAAAAGCTTGCTAAAATGAAGCTGTGGGAAAACAGGCCCTCTCATACATGGTTTATATGAGTGTCAACTGGCAGAGTCCTTATGGAGAGCTATCCCATTTCCAAATGCATATAGCCTTTGACGCAGGAATTCTACTTTGGGTGGTCTGTCCCACAGATACACTTCCATGTGTACAAAACAGTATGTGCATAAAGCTATTCTTAGCAGACCTGCTTGCAATAAGCCTGAAACAACCCAAACTTCACCTGTATGGACAGTTTGCTGTTTAGTTGCTGTCATATCTGACCCTTCGCAACCCCATGGACTGGAGCGCGCCAAACTCCTTTGTCCATGGGATTTTCCAGGGAAGAACACCAGAGTGGGTTGACATTTCCTTCTCCAAGGGATCTTCCCAACCCAGGAATCAAACTCACGTCTCCTGTGCTGGCAGTCAGATTCTTTACTGCTGAACCACCAGAGAAATTCACCATGAATTTGTTACTTAGCCACAAAAATTAAATTCAAAAGCACAGGTCTAAAATACTAGAAAATTATAGTATGTAATCAAAGGGCCAGGTAGTTGGAGTAAAAGAGTTCTAAGTTTTTTATACTGTTCAGGAAGACTTACCTATGTACCACTCATTGCTTACCTGTACCTTCTACCTGATTTCATGGATAACTCTGTGCCATTGGCTTAGTCCTGTAACACAAAGAAAATGCTTTTCTTTAAAAAAAAAATTTGATATAATTGACATATAGCTTCAGGTGCACAATTGGTTCATTATCTGTATATACTGCAAAATGATCACCAAATAAGTCCAGTTAACATTCATTACCATACATAGTTACAGTTTTTTTTCTTATGGTGAGAACTTTAAAAAAAGTATTTATTTGGTTGTACTGGGTCTTAGTTGCAGCATGCAGGATCTCTAGTTGCAGCATTCGACTCTTAGGACTCTTAGTCACAGCACACAGGAGGGCTCCAGTTCCCTGAGCAGAAACTGAACCTGGGCCCCCTGCATTGGAAATGTGGAGTCTTAGGCACAGGACCACCAAGGAAGTCCTGTGGTAAGAACTTTTAAGTTCTCTCTTCGCATACAATACAGGATTATTAACTATAGCCCACACGTTAGACATTATAGTCCCAGGACTCGTTTGTAACTGGAAGCTTATACCGTTTGACTCCCTTAACTCATTTGTCTACCCTAGACCGCATCTCTGGCAACCATCAATCTACTCTGTCTCTGTGAGTTTGTTTGAGATTCCAAATATAATTGATATCATATAATACCTGTCTTTCTGTCTGGCTTACTTAACTTAGTATAACGCCTTCAAAGTTCATCCATGTAGTCACAAATGGCAGGATTTCCTTCTTTTATATAGCTGAATAATATTCATATATATACAGTTGACTTATACAACACATCTTCTTTATCCATTGATCCATCAGCTGACATGTAGATGTTTCCATCTTTTGGCTACTGAAAATAATTCTGCAATGAACACAGGGATACAAATATCTTTTCAAGCGTTTTCACTTCCTTTGGATAAATACCCAGAGGTGGAAACTGCTGGATCGTTTGGTAGTTCTAGTTTTGATTTTTCTGACAAACCTCCATGCTGTTTTCCATAGTGGCTATACCAGTTTACATTCCCACTGCCAGGAAGATTCCCTTTTCTCCCTATCCTCACCAATACCTGTTACTTCTTGATTTTATTTTGTTTGATAATAACCATTCTAAAAGGTGTGAAGTGATATCTCATTGTGCTTTTGATTTGCAGTCCCCTGACAGTGATGTTAAGTAGCTTCTCATGTACCTGTTGGCTATTTGTATGTCTTCTTTGGGAAAATGTTCATTCAGATCCTCTGCCCATTTAAAAATTGATTGTCTTTTGCTACTGAGTTGTTTGAATTCATTATATACTTTGGATATTAACCCCTTGTCAGATCTGTGCTTTGCAAATATTTTCTCTCATTAGATAGTCTGCCTTTTCATTTCATTGATGGTTTCCTTTGTTGTGCAGGAGTTTTTTAGTTTGACATATATATCAAACTTACTTTTACTTTTGGTGTCAAATCCAAAAAATCATTGCCAAGACTGATGTCAAAGAACTTACTGCCTATGTTTTCTTCTAGTAGTCTCAAGTCTTTAATCCATTCTGAGTTAATTTTTGTGTATGGTATAAGATAGTGGTCTAGCTTCATCCTCTTGCAGGTGGATGTCTAGTTTTCCCCAAATCAGAAACTACTCAGATGTCCTTCAATGGGTAAATGGTTAAACAAACTGTGGTACACTCATATCGTGAAGTATTGGTAGTTAAGAACTGATGTTTTTGAATTGTGGTATTGGAGAAGACTCTTGAGAATCCCTTGGACTGCAGGGAGAGCAAACTAGTCAATCCGATTGGAAGGACTGATGCTGAAGCTTCAATACTTTGGCCACCTGATGGGGAGAGCCAACTCATTGGAAAAGACCCTGATGCTGGGAAAGGCTGAAGGCAAAAGAAGGGGGAGGCAGAGGATGAGATGGTTGGATAGTATCACCAATCCAGTGGAGATGAATTTGGGTAAGTTCTGGGAGTTTGGAGGATAGTGAAGCCTGGCATGCTGCAGTCCATGATGTCGCAAAGAGTCAAACATGACTTAGCGACTGAACAACAATATGAAGACTAGCAGCCTAGCAGTCACTGAAAGGGCTAATACAGGCTTGGAGCTTCTCAAAGGCTCCATCCCCAAATAACTGCCATTATTCGACCTGCCTGGCAGTTCCCTGTAAACCACTACTGGTAGGGCTTGTGTTTATTTCAACTGACTCTGAGCTCATTCACTGTGAATACCCTTTCCCCTGGAGCATTTATTGAAAATAACCAGTGGCAACTGTGTAACTTCATAGGTGCTTCAGGTGATAACAACTGGGGAAGGGAAAGAAGAAGCTGACCAAAACCTTAAAAGGAAAAACTTTGGAGTAATATATCTATAGGAATATTTGAAAAGTGTCAACATATTCTTGGATATCTAGAAGGCCACTTGTATGCGCATGACTGTGCACGCCTAGGAAAGGTCTGAGATGACCCTAATCTCACTCACTGCTGAGAGACCTCAAGGCTCTGCACAAGCAGGAACTAAAGACTAAGAAGCTCTACCCTAACACCACGCACACCCCTATACCCTAACATCACACACACACACACACACCCCCTATACCCTAACATCACACACACACACACACCCCATACCCTAACATCACACACACACACACACCCCATACCCTAACACACACACACCCCCTATACCCTAATAACACACATACACACACACACACACCCATACCCTAACATCACACACACACACACCCCATACCCTAACATCTCATACACACACACCCCATACCCTAACATCACACACACACACACCCCATACCCTAATATAACACACACACACACACCCTATACCCTAATAACACACATACACACACACACACACCCATACCCTAATATCACACACACCCTATACCCTAACATCACATACACACACACCCCATACCCTAATATCACACACACACCCCTATACCCTAAAATCACACACACACACCCCCATACCCTAATATCTCACACACACACCCCTATACCCTAATATCACACACACCCTATACCCTAACATCACACACACACACACCCCCATACCCTAATATAACACACACATACACCCTATACCCTAATATCACACACACACACCCCTATACCCTAATATCACACACACCCTATACCCTAACATCACACACACACACACACCCATACCCTAATATCACACACACACACACCTGTATACCCTAATATCACACACACACACACACCCTATACCCTAATATTTCACACACACACACCCCTATACCCTAATATCACACACACACACACCCCCTATACCCTAACATCACACACACACACACACACCCCAGCAAAGGCCAGGAGACTCATCAATTCAAGGCATGTAAAGGAATAGCTGTCCATTCATCACCTGATCACTAAACTAACCAAGGCCAGGAGACTTATCAGTTCAAAGCATGGAAGGGAATAGCTGTCCATTCATTACCTGATCACTAAACTAACCAAGCAGAGACTGTAAGTGGCCTGGCATGACAAAGAATACAGACTTACAGAATTAGTTTAGGAAAGTCACTAGAACAAATAGCAGAGGCAACACCAATAAACCCTGGGAGGAGCGGGGAATGTGATATCCAGAGTTGCCACATTGTATTATTGAAATGCCTAGTTTTCAAAAAACACATGAGACACGCAAAGAAATGGGAAAATATGACATACACGAGGTGGTGTGGGGAGCGGGGGGAAGCAATTAATAGAAACTGTCTGGCAGAAAGCCTGGATGGATAGACTTCACTAGACAAAGAATTTAAATCAGCTTTTATAAATTTGTTTAAAGAACTAAAGGAAATCATGTCTAAAGAACCAAAGGAAAGTGTAAGAATGTCTCACCAAATAAAGACTATCAGTAAAGAGATAGAATTATAAAAAAAGAACCAACATAAATATAAATCCCAATATAAAAAGAGAACTTCAGAGGAATTCTCTGGTGGTCCATTGGTTAGGACTCGGCACTTTCATTGTTGTGGTCTGGACTCAATCCGTAGTCCGGAACTGGGATTCCACAAGCCATGTGGCATGGCCAAAAAAGAAAAAGAACTTAGTTCAACAACTGAAATGAAAATTTTTACTAAAGGAGCAGGACTATAGGTTCAAGCTAGTAGAACAAAGAATAAGAAAACTTGAAGATATGTCAATTGAGATTCTCCAGTCTAAGGAAAAGAAAGAGAGGAAAAAAAAGAATAAAGCAAAATGCACAGAGCTTCAGACACCTGCGAAACACCATGCAGTGTACCTATGTGTGCATAATGGAGGTCCCAAAAGGAAAGAAAAGAACAACAACAACAACAAGATTGGGGGTAAATAATGGCCCAAAATGTCCCGAAATGCATGAAACTCAAGAAGCTCAACACATCCTAAGTGAGAGAAACTCAAACAGATCCATATCTAGATACATCACAATCAAACTGTCATAAACCAAGGACAAAGAGAAAGTTGAAAGCATCAAGACAGATATCATTCATCACATATAAGGAATCCTCACTAAGATTAACAGCTGAATTCTCATCAATCAATGTCAATATTCTGGTTGTGATATTTCCTATAGTTTTGCAAGATACTACTATTGGAGGAAACTGGATAAAATGTACATGGAATCTCTCTATTATTTCTTATAACTGCTTGTGAATCTACATTTATCGCAAAATTAAAAATTTAATACACACACACTTCAAACACTTGGATCCAAGATAAAATCATAATAGAAGCATAAAAGATATTTAGAATTGAGCAAAAATAAAAATACTGTATATCAAGACTTGAGAAACAAACAACAGTGGTAATTCAAGCTAAACTTATCATCTTGATGCTTATATTAGAAACGAAAAAAGTCTGAAAATTAAAAAAAAAACTAGGCACCTAACTTGTTAGAAAAATAACAGAATAAAATGAAAGGAAGCAGATTAAAATGATTAGAGCAACAATCAGAAAAAAATAAACTAAAGATGATCAACAAGGCCAGGAGCTAGCGATCTGGGGGGAGAAAACTAATAAAATTGATGGAGACTTGCGGTAAAAGGGATAGGAAAGAAGAGAAGAAACAATACTCGTAATGCAAAGGGGAACATAACTATAGGTGCAGCAGAGATTTAAAAGAAAACATTTTGCAAAACTTAGATGAACAAAATTCTCGAAAAATATTCCAACTTTCCAAGAAACAGTTCATTTCATATACAAACTCTTCCAGAAAATTGAAAAAGTGGAAATATTTCCAACTCATTCTACGAGATTAATAAAACTTAATTCCCAAAACTATCAAATTATAGTCAATCTTATTTGTGACCCTAGATGCAAATACATTAATTAAAATGTTAGCAAACCAAATCAGTGATGTATAAAAGAGATAATAAATCATGGCAAAGCCAGGTTAATTCCAGAGATACAAGAATGGTTTAATATTAGAGAACCAATTCTTCACATTACGAGTAAAGGAGAAAACCAATTACCATGTTAATAGATGCAGAAGAAGTATTTGATAAAATTCAACACTCATCATGATAAAACAACTTTTAGCAAAGTGAGAATAGAAATGATCTTTCTGAGTCTGTTAAGGAGTATCTCACATAACACTGAAAGCAAACATCATTCTTAGTAGGGAAATGTCAGAAGCATCTCCTTAAGACTGGAGTAACAAGGCAGGGATGTCTACTGCCTCGAACACTGCACTGAAGATCAGTAAGACAGAAGGGTGTGGGGGTCAGGGGGAGAAAGGGAAGGAAGGAGGGAAAGAGGGATGAAAGAAAGAAAGGGGGAGGAAGGTAGGTCAGACCTAATGTTTGAAAAGGGAAGATCAAAACTATCATTTAGAGATAACGTAATTATCTACAGAGAAAATTCTTAAGAACCAACCACATTATTAGAAATAATAAGAAAGTTTAGCAAGGTGGCTAAATATAAAATGGACAGACAACAATAAACTGTACTTCCAATACCAGTAACTTAATGGGAAAAAAAATGAAGATATTATTTATATATAAGCAGCAGTGGCAATGACATTCTGGCTTGCTCCTCCAGTCTCCTTTCAATTCTGAGAGCCCTTGCTTCAACCCTTCCAATAAATGCTATTTTTCCCCGTGAGACAGCTAGAATTGGGTTTTATTGCTTGCAAGCACACATCTTGCAATTACACTAATATTTTAATGGGTATTTGGAGTAAAAAAAAAAATCCGTGTTGGGTCTTCAAGACCACCTCCAAATTCCATGATTCGCTCGGAGGAATCAGGATTCAACATGCAGCTGTATGTGTGGTTAGGATTTATTACAGAGAAAAGACACAGAACAAAATCAGTAAAGTCAGCAAGGAGAAAAGGCACATGGGGCGAAGCCTGGAGGAGACCAAGACCAAGCTTCCCGCTCACACAGGATGCGCTTAATTCCCTCAACAATGAGATGCAACAACACTCGCCAAAAGTCGTTTACCAGGAAGCTCATTAGAGACTGAACAGAGATTTTACGGGGGTTGGCTACAAAGATGCCCTCTGCCTGGTGACATGTACTCCAGAAGGAAAGCGGACGGCTACGGTAAACCGTACTGTCCGCACAAACAGTTTAGGCACAGTGAACCACCTGTCAGTGAGGGTGATGAGAACCTTCCTGAAATCCAGGAAGCTCCCATGTAAACCCAGATGCCACCCACATAAGCAGGCAATTCAAAGGACAGTAGTCAGGTCTGCTATGTTAATCCTGGGTTGGCCAAAAAGGTCGTTTGGGTTTTCAGGTAACAGCTTACAGAAGAACCCAAAGAAACTTTCTGGCCAATCCAATAACTTTTCTGCATAACACATACTCTTCCTGACACACTGAATTGGAAATTATTATAGCCACTCTTCAATCCATCCACTTACTTTTGAAGTAATATCATTTAAGTATATTTCATATTGACTTTTATGAACTTACAAGTTTTCTAAAAGTCAAATAATACCAAGGCTTAAAAATAAAACCAGGGCTTCCCTGGTGGTACCGTGGATAAGAATCCACCTGCCAATGCAGGGGACACCAGTTTGATCCCAGGTCCAGGAAGACTCTCATTCTGTGGAGCGACTAAAGCCCATACATCATAACAACTCTAGGGCCCATGCTCTAGAGCCCTTGAGCCACAACCATTGAGCCCACGTGCCACAACTACTGAAGGTGGTGTGCCCAGAGTCTGTGCTCCATGAGAAGAGAAGCCTCTGCTCGCCACAACTAGAGCAAGTCCATGTGCAGCAATAAAGACCCAAGGCAATCAAAAATGAATAAATAAGTTAGTTAAAAATAAAATAAAACCAGAGATCACTGCTTCAGCCCAACTCCTTCTCTCCCAATCTACAACCAACAGTTTCAAACTCTTTAGTAGTTTCTTCCAGTATTTAACTTCCATTTCTAAATAGCACACATTTACTATCAGTTCTTGAGTTTTCAACTTTATAGTTATACTTCAACTACAGATAGTGAGGATTTAACTTATATCTCCTACCACTCACCTCATAGTCTCGAAAAAGTTTTATCATAATTTTTAGTTAAATCTCTATGGATACCATGATTTTTATTTTTCTTGATTTTTTTCCCTCCACCATTTTTATGGAAAATGTCATCCAGTTGCTTCCTGAGAAAGTAACAGATAAATGAGACCTCGCAAGTCTGAAAATGTCTTTATATTATTCCCACCCTGGATAGACATTTTGGCAAGGTATAGACTTCTACACAGGAAAACAATGTTCTTTCAGCATTTGAAGGGATTATTCTGACGCCTTCTAACCTGGTCTCCTTGGATTCATAATCTTTTCTAGGTGACCTGCTTTTTCCTCTCTGAAGGCTTTTAGGAACCTCCCTTTTTCTATCACTAGTGTTCTTCAGATCTTTCTGTATCCATTGTACCAGGGTACTGGGGGAAGTCTTTCATTCTGGAAACTCAAGACCTTCATTTCTGGGAAAATCAATCATTTCCTTTCTAGAATTACTATAAATGGGATGTTGTGTGTCCTGAATTCATCCTCAAATTCTCTTTCCTCTTCTCTTTACTTTCCTATCTTCCCTCTACTCTCTGAGACTTCACCTTCCAAATCTTCCACTGTATCTTTGAAAATCTTTCATATTTTATTTTAAAATTTCCAGGGTTTTTTTTTTTTTTTGGACAGCATCTTTTCAGTCTCCCTTCTTCCCTCCCTCACTTCCTTTCTAAATATTATCATGTTCCCACTTCATGGCTGTTACTCCTTGAGATTGAGATTTTTGTTTGTTAAGACTTGATTTTCTGTTTCCCCTCTGTTTCTTTGTTTTGGGCTATAATGCTAATGAGATTTTCCTCATATAACTATTGTTTATTGACTGTCTACTCAACTTTGAGTGAAGTAATAAAAAGTTGTTTAAAATTGTGTGTTGGGGGAAGGGAGGGAGTATTTTGGTATCTGGTAGGCTCTTGAGAGTCCCTTGGACTACAAGGAGATCCAACCAGTCCATTCTAAAGGAGATCAATCCTGGGTGTTCATTGGAAGGACTGATGCTAAAGCTGAAGCTCTAATACTTTGGCCACCTCATGCGACGAGTTGACTCACTGGAAAAGACTGATGCTGGGAGGGATTGGGGGTGGGAGGAGACGGGGACGACAGAGAATGAGATGGCTGGATGGCATCACCGACTCGATGGACATGAGTTTGAGTGAACTCCGGGAGTTGGTGATGGACAGGGAGGCCTGGTGTGCTGTGATTCATGGGGTCGCAAAGCGTCGGCAACGACTGAGCGACTGAACTGAACTGAGGCTTCAGTACAAGGCAAAATGTGGCAAGTTTTATTTTTTTTTTTAATTGGGACTGTTCCTCCATAAGCATTAGTAAATAGGACTTTACTTTCAGAGAGAAATACTGGAATTCCCTAATATCCTTTAACCTATGGCTTCTCAAACTTTAACATGCATATAAATCACCTGGGGGAATCTTGTTAAAATGCAGGTTTTGGTTTGGTAGGTCTGGCGTGGGGCCTGAGAGTCAGCATTTCTAACCACCTCCCAGGGGATGCTGTACGACTGGTTCTTGGACAGCAATCTGAATAGCAAGATTCTAATATACACTTGGCTCCCCAGTGTTCTAAAATGTGAGGTGTGGGAAGAGGCTGGGCCACTGAGGATTGTGATCTTATGAAAACATTTTTTTCAATTACTCACTTGAAAGTGTAAACTGACTAAAAATATTTTCATGGGATTTTTTTCTCAGCCCCCTTCTGGACCACCAGATCCCATCAATTTGTATCAGCTTTCCCCTTCCTCTTTATTAGCCCTGAGAAGGGAAAGGAGGTGGGGAGGGGGTGTCTCATCATTCAGTATTTAGAGTACCATTCTAACTGCCATTTTCAGTATGGCACGTGGTCTCTGCCCTCATTGGTGCCTGGAATCCCCAAGTCCAGATCTCCTTAGTGCAATTTTCTGAGATGGCAAATCTCCAAGGAATACTGGGGAGATCTGGTGGCATCTAACCACCCTTGCAGCAGATTTTTCAGCCAATCCTACTTTCAGGCCTACTCTCCAAGCCATTACCAACACCTCACTACCACCTCCCTCCCCCAGCACACACAATTCTTCAGAATTACTGCAGTTTCCTACTTCTAAGCCTGTCTAGTGGGTCTAATGTGAATCAGCTGATTTTTACCAGTTCTTTTTGCAGACTTGTGCTTTAGCTTTTTTATTTGTTCATCCGTCTTCTTCCATTCTCCAAAACTGTATTGACAGTTCTCATCTGCTGTTGTTTCTTTCCCCTCTTCTTTTTGTTCCTATGGACTTTATTATCTTGTGGGCTTTTTAATGCTTTACTAACATATTAAGTGAAGTTCGGGGGTAAATGCATGTGCTCAATCCACACATTTCAACCATCTATCATTAAACTTTTCCCCAAATGTCGCTCTCATTGTAGCCTGTTCATTCTACAGAGTAGACTTGAGTTTATACAATATCTGCCAACATCTTATTACTTTTGTTCTTACTCTTTGTGTTCCTTTTTCTTTATCTTCCTTTAGATTGGCTGAATATCTATTATTCCTTTTTTCCTCTCTACTAGTTTGTGAGTTATATCTTCTTTTTTTCATTCTTTTAATAGTCTAAACATTACAGGGTTTCCCTCTGACAAGCAGGAGATGCAGGTTAGACCCCTGAGTCAGGAAGATTCTCATGAAGGGGGAAATGGCAACCCACTCCAGTATTCTTGCCTAGGAAATCTCATGGAAATGGAGCCAGGTGGACTATAGTCCATGGGGTCGCAAAAGAGTTGGACACAACTTAGTGACTAAACAACAACAACAAAAACATTACAACAGGTATTCTTTTTTTAATCAACTTAACTGTGGTACAATTTATGTAAAATACATTACTGCTATCCAGTAGTTTGATAACTTCTGACCAATGTTTCTCTACCACCACAATCAATTTATAGAACGTTTCCAACACTCCCAAACATTCTCACATGTCCCTTTTATAGTCAGTCCTCTCCTTTACCTCCAGGTAGCCACCAATCTACTTTCTGTCACTACAGATTAGTCTGCATTTTCAAGAATTTCAAATATATGGAATCATACAACAGATAATCTTGACTAATCAAAGGCAAATATTAACCCTTGAGCCTTTCCCTTTCCCCAGACAATGCAAGGACCTTACCACACTTTAATCCTGGGATTATTGAATATCCTCTAATCCACTGCTACTTAACTTTAATATGCACATTGTATTAGTTAGGGTTCTGCAGAGAAACAGAACCAAAAGATATTATAGGAATTGGTTCAAGTAATTACGTAGGCAAGGAAGTTCCATGATCTGTCATCTGTAAGCTGGAGAACCAGGATAGCTGCTGGTATGATTCAGCCAAGTCCAAAGGCATGGGAGCTAGGACCACCAACGTCCAAGGGCAGAAGATAATGTCCCAGCTCAACCAGAGGGCAAATGCAACCTTCCTTTATCTTTCAGTCCTAGTCAGGCCCTCAACAGATTAGGTGATGCCCACCCCCTTTAGTAGGGGTGATCTTCTTTACTCAGTCTAGCAATTAAAATGCTGATCTCTTCCAGAAACACCTTCACAGACAACCAGTAATAATGTTTTACCAGTTATCCATTAGCTCAATTAAGTGGACACACAAAATTAATCATCACACATATGAATCAGCTAGAGGGATTTTGTTAAAATGTAGATTATGGTTTGGTAGACGCTATTGTTATTACTATTATTTAAGAGCTATTATTTTTGTGTATTTTCTCTCTTTAGTAAAATTATACCAAGTAGGTGGCTACTTGCAGAGTATTGACTCTTTTCTTTTGTTAAAATGCGGAAATAACATATTTTATGGTGTCCTGACTTCACACATGATTAAAAGTTTAGGACCTGGGCTTCCCTGGTGGTCCAGTGGTTGGGAGTTTGCCTGCCAACGCAGGGGTTCAATCCCTGCTCCAGGAAGATGCCACATGCTGCAGAGCAACTAAGCCCGTGAGCCACAACTACTGGGGCTGCACGCCTAGAGCCCATGCTCTGCAAGAGAAACGTGGTCTCACTGCAATGAGAAGCCCACACACTGCAACTAGAAAGTAGCCCTCTACTCTCACCGCAGCTACAGAAAGCCCACACACAGCAACGAAGACCCAGCACAGCCAAACACAAGTACGTTAAAATTTAAACAACGTTTAGGACTTAACAGAAATGCTAATCAAAGGACATTAAATCAGGCTGAACAATTTACACTTGCCACATACTTTTTACTTCCAGGTTTGTGGTTTAGTATTTCACTAAGTATACGGTAAAATGTTCCAGCCAGAATTCAAGTCTAGAGGATAATGTGTGCGATACCAGCTGGATAATCTAAACCATATTGTATCACACTCTCTTGCCCGACTGGATCTTAAAGCATGAATTAGTCAAACCATTTCCTTGTTCTAAAAATCATGAGGAACCACTGCCCCTGACATCCAGTTTCCTACATAACGGACTCTCTGTTCTGATTTTGTTTTATCCTTCCAGTCTTTACGGTCATACCACCCATTTTTGGTCAATCGGGGTAACCCACTGTTCCCTGAATCAATATTGTCGTATCTCACCTTTCTCTGCTCATGCTGGTGTTTGGTCTGGATCACACTCCCTCTACCATCCTCCCAGTTAACGCTGAACCTGAGCTTTAAGGTCGAGCTCAATTGGTACCTTTTTCATAGTGCCTTCCCCTCTCCTCTCTCATATCTAACTCTCAGGCCACTTTGCTTGCATCTCACCTGAGGAGTTTACATGTTATTGCATGCTCTGGTTATTAATGTACTTGTTTTATTCCTGTGATTAGACTTTAAGTGACTTCAAGAGTGAGAGTGTAGCCTTTTCACCTCTGTACTCTTCACAGGCACAAAATAGAACCTTACCTGCAGCTCACAGATAATTACTGAATGAATATGTATTTTAGTGTCACTAAAAGAGGCTCCAGAGAACTTGAGCTGACATCATTTCCTCAATCCTCAGACCCTTAGACACAAAAGGAACTCCTGAGTAACACTTTGCCACCTCTTACTTTGCAATGACCCTACCAGCATTGTCAAAACCTCCTAAATTTGAGTTTAAATTCCTCCTTTTTTCTCTTAGATTCATCTTTGATCTTCTCCTTTGTTCCTATTCCAATCATTCAAAAAAACTGTCTATCTGTCTTCTGATTTGACCCTTCCTTTCCCTTCTCTTTTTCTACCATCTCTTCCACCACTCTGGTTAGAATCCTTTTATTTTCACACCACCTAATTATCTACAGTAAATCCCTCCTAGTTTACCTAATACTTTGCCTGCTCTAGTTTATTTTGTGTGTCGGGGCCCATGATAATAATTTCACAGAGTTACAGATTGATAAATGAGATACAGCAAGCATACCGGACCTATTTTCTAAAAGTGGCCACTATCTCTTTGGAGAATTATCTCGTGCCTACGTCCTCTGGTTCTGGTAGTGAACAATGACCACAGCCTCAAGAGTATCATGTCCTTTGGCCACAGCTATTAGTTCAGGCTAGCCGAGAGACTGCAAGAGACTATGTCACACTAACATAATCTGAATTTCTTGACTTGACCTTACCTAAAACCAGGTGCCCCCCTGGAGTTTCTGGTTATGAGAATCAATAGATTTCCTTTACTAATTAAACTAGTTTGTTTTCTAAGTTCAATGAAGATATTAAATAATATGTATGTAAAGCACTAAGCACAGTACCTTGCAAGTAAGTGTTAGGTATTATTTTTATTATCCCTATACCCTTGCCATATCTCATATCCAATTCAACTTTTTCTCTCTTAACATTTTCCCCATACAGACCAGCAAGGATAATTTCCTTATTATTTCCTGCATATTGTCCCTTTGCCTGGGCTGCCCTGGCACCAATCTAATAATGTCATTTTATATTCTTTTCACCAAGTCACATCCATCACTATTTAGAACCAGGTTAAAAGAAGTCTCCAATGGGGGCGGGAGGAGAAGGGGATGACAGAGAATGAGATGGCTGAATGGCATCACCGACTCTGTGGACATGAGTTTGAGTGAACTCCGGGAGTTGGTGATGGACAGGGAGGCCTGGCGTGCTGTGATTCATGGGGTCGCGGAGAGTCGGACACGACTGAGCAACTGAACTGAACTGAAGCCCTACACTGTTCACTGCTTTATCTAATTTCTCCTGCATATATTTTCTAATTATTTCTAGCTACCACCTTGATTGCATACTACTTAACGGAAAAAAAAAAACAGACTCTATGTTTACCTATGATCACTGTGCCGTTTATAGGTTGAAATTTTGTCATTAGTTTCCAAAGCAGCTTTTACAGTGTTGGATACAAAGGAGGTGTCCAATAAATGTCTGTTATAGGAATAAATGAATGGAATTACATTTAGAGGGTGTGGTATTCAGTTTAAAGCTTGTTGTTAGCACAGCTATTTTTTTTTCTAAGCAAACTATATACTTAGAAAGCATTTTCATCACAGCATAAGACTATCACAATGATTCCAACCTCCCAGATTCTTCCTACTTATGCTTTAGAATTTTTTGGCCAAGGTCTAAAGAAAGAATATTTTATTAAAAATAATTTAACAATCAAAGTCTATTCTCTTTTATTCAGATATATTTCATTAATCCAGTAGGTATTGCATCTGACCCTTCAGAGGTTTCTTGCCTCAGTAAACTAATGATAATAGTAAATTGTTGACAAATATATCCTGAAATGCTGGAAGAAAAAATTAAGGGGAAACTTTTTGTATTCATGTTCTCTTTTTGGGTCTAAGTGGTAAAACAATCTCCTACTCAAAATTAAGTTAGTCTCTACTTAAATGGAGGATTTTAAAAACTGCTTTTGGGAATCAAAGGTCTGTGCCTCTGTCTGTTGAACTTAATTGCTGTATGGTTTAATGGAAAGGCCCAGGGCTGGTGAATTTAAGCACTTCAAAATAGCTAAAGATTAAAGTGAATTAAATTTGGTGCCTCTGGGATTTTTGATACATGTTCCAAATTTGTTTTTAATGACATAATTGTCCCACATTACATTTAAAATTACATCATAGTGAACTAGTTATGTATGCAGTTATACTAACAGAAACCAATTCCAAATGTCAAAAATATAAGTGAGGACAACTGTAATGTTACCATTAAGAAAGTGGAAGTTGAAAATGGAAAAGAAACATTTAGGCTGAATAAGGTCTTCTATGAAATCTTTGAATAGAAAAACCTGGAAACTATATGCATCAGCTTACCAGTGCATTTTCAACAGCATTTAAAATCATTTAAATACATTTCCTCAAAGTATTTTTCATTAACTTTAGTGGAAAAAGTTATCTCCCAATCACAACAATGAGAATTGTACTAAATCAAATTTGAGAACATCCATCAAGAAATAAAAGTTACTAGTTATATATAGAAATGGTTATATTTCATATTTTAAAAGAACAAGGAATGAAATTCAGTGTTCTTGCTTCTATTAGCCTTCTTTATTCTTTAACTAAAAGTAATTGTAATATTCTCTTGTCTCTGGGGCTTTCCTTTCTACAATTAATCATCTTTTCTTCCACATTCCCCTCCAAATGATTATTCCCCCTAGCCTTAAAACACCTGACGTTAATTCATACTATTTTACCTTCACAGCTTTCAAAACAATGCCCTGCCCTTGCTTAGCTTCACAAGCCACTCCCTTTTTCTTGAAAAGAAAAAAAAGAAGGGTTAAGGAAGTATTTTTGCTATTACTTTGCCAGAAGGTGCTATCATGTAATCAGGAAAACATCTTTGTTAAACAAATGAGTGTCTTTACTTTTAATCAAACTTTCAAATTCGAAACACAATGTTTAAATTCCTTAGAATGACAAACACCTGTACTTCAAAAGTAGCAGTTTGTTCAGTTCAAACATTTGGAAGATTTGGGTCCTAAAGCCTTTATTCTTCATCCTCTGACTCTACAATCTGTGTTGCTGATCATCAGAACCAAGCAAGAAACTGTGAGTCTTACCAAGCTACACCACGAGCTTGGGCAGAGGTATCGCTTTCAAAACATGTCATTCATCTTCACATTTAAAGGCAGGCTATCCATACATCCTTTATAAACATCGTTAAATATTGGTGCTTAAGACTTCAGTCATATGCGGTAAGCTTTCCAATTTATAAGCAAAAGAGGGGTGGCAAACGCGCCCTTTTCTTAAATTTATTTACGAAAGCAAAAGCCGGGCTGATTATTGAAACCCGAGTTTGAAGTTGCCATTTGCCGAACATCTATTAGAAAAGCGTTTTTGCATTAAATTAACAGACTCCTAGCCAAATCAGGTATAAGGAGAGTGTTTCCCGTGTCTATGGTGACAAACGAGTTCCAGACGTCCTTAAGTAAGACTGTCAAACTTCTATGTTTACGCTTTTCAAAACCCATAAGGGGAGGACGGGGCACAGCGAAAAGTCAGGTCTGATTTTTATAAAGGATATCTGGCGGGGAGTAAGACGCTCACCTGTACACAGAGGCAGGCAGGTCTTCCCTGGTTGTCCTCACTGGGGGAAGATATGGACCTCGGTAGACCTTTGTCCTCTGAACTGGAACACGGGGGTGGGGGTGGGGACGACTTTCTAGAAGTAGTGCAAGCACCTGCACCGCAAAAAGCCCTGCAGACCGATTTTGTCTTCAGTGACTGCTCTTGGCTTAGAGACCCTCTAGCTCGGGAAGAGGGGCTGTCGCTCCAAACCTTAGCCTCCTCCCCCGCAGGGTTGGGGGAAGGGGATGACCAACCACTCTAAGACGAGTTAGGGACTTGTGTTTTTCCCATTTGGATCCGAACGTCCTCCAGCTCTCTGGTCGGGCTCGCCCCGAAGGAGGCGAGCCGGGCCGGGGTGAACCGGGGCTGCGGCGAGCGCAGATCCCGCCTTTGCTCGGAGCCCCTGCCGCGTCCGCACCGCCACCGTGAGGCCGAGCGGGGGACCGTGCCCTGTGGCGGCAGCGACTCCGCGCTCCGCGCCGCACCGCCCCAGCCGCCGCCGCCGCCGCCGCCGCCGCGCCGGGTACGGGCGGGGGGATTTTTTCCCCCCCTGTTTCCCCTCTCTTTCGCGCTCTCGATCCCGTTCAGCGGGAGAGCCCGCGGAGCCACAGAGGGAGCGAGGGAAGGGGTGGAGGTGGCGGGGGGAGGGGGAGGCCGGAGGGGCGGATCCTGCCTGGGGGCTGATCCCTCCCTCCCCTCGGCCGGGCTCCGTGGCGGCAGCGGCGGCGGCGGCGGCGGCTCCATTCCCCCTCCTCCCCCGGGAGCGGCGGCGGCGGCCGAGCCGGGGCCCCAGCGCGGGCCGGGAGGGGGCACGGCGGAGGCCAGCGCGGGAGGAGGCCGCGCTCCGCTTCCCGGGCCGCGCCAACCTGCTAGACGGCTGGCCCGCCCGCGCCCAGGGGTCCCGAACGGTAGGGCCGGGGCGGCGGCTGAGGTAACGGGGGCGGCAGCGGGGCCGGACGGAGCGGGGGCGAGGGCAGCAGGGCCTACGGAGACCAGGGACTGAGCGGGGTGGGGGAGGGAAGCGAGGGGCTTCCCGACAGGGACGAGGGCGGCGCGAAAGCTCTCTCCTGGAGCCAGGGTGGCGGCGGGGAAGGAGACGGCGAGTGAGGGGGGGAGCTGAAAAGCGAGGACCCCCTCCCGCAGCCGCCATCTTGTTTTCCCCCCGGTCCTGGAAGCCAAGCCACCGAGCCCCGCCCCCGTCGCGCTCTCCAATTGGTCAGACCAGAGGAGATGTCCACCCCCTGAACGTCCCTTGGCCCCCCAGTTCCTCTTGACGGGTAGCTGCGGCGGCCAATGGGCTCTCGCCTCTGTGCCCCGCTCGTTCGCAGGCGCTAGCTTTCTCTGTCTGAGGGTCGGACTCCGCGTCAGTCAGTCTGTGGCGCGCTCGCCCCCTCCCCTCCGGTGAGGAGATGTTATTTCCCTCCTTTCTCCTCTGAAGGATCAAGATTCTTCTGGAAGAGGTGCTCCTTTAAAGGGGCAGGGAGCCTTGGCAGGGGCTCTCCCTTGTCTCATGAGTATTTCGTGTGGGGTGCAGGGGCAACAGTCGAGTTGCAGAAGCTCGTTCTTCGAGGACCTGTGTGGAGTGGGCGAGGCGGGGCTCAGGGGGTGCCAGGTAGACCTCTGAGGGTGTTGGGAGGTATTAGAAGCTGTATGTGTGGGAAGGGCTGTGTGGGATGAGAAACTCCCGCCAAAAAACTAGACTGTAAGCTCCTTGCGGGCGAAACTCCCTTTTCCTCAGCAGCAGCCCTTCCCCCTCTGGAGTTTGCCCCTCAGCGTCTTGGGTAGGACAGAAGAGGTCTCTGTAGGTATTGCCGCCTGGTTGAGAGAGACCTGAGCTACGAGCTGCCCAGGAGGTAGCGGATAGCGGCTAGGGAGGGGGAATATACCGTGGCTTTGACAAAGGAGGGGCTTCATCTGCTCTCTGGACCATTTCGAGTTAGTACTGAGGTCGAGTTTTACTCTGCAGGGGTCTCCACGCCTTCGAAGGAGGGAGGGTAATAAAGCCGGTCCGTTAGCCTGGGCTGCCCCTCAGGGAGTTGGCATTTGTAAGGCATGGAGTGGCCAAGGGTCTCTGGAACCTGCACAGAATTGCTGTGATGATTCTCTTTCCTTTGGTTTCAAATACGGTTTGTGCTTGCCTGGCACTGTGCCTCAATAAAGTTGTTTTTTGTTTGCTTTTGTTTCAGTCACACTTTGGGATTGAAAGGCATTTTGAGCAAGAATGGTAACAGTACTTTATTAACAAGTAGCAACCCTTGAGAGATTCGTTTTATTAATTTCATTTTACTGACGAAGTAGAGGGGCACAGAACGATTCAGTGACTTTCTTGGGGGTCACACTGGACCAAGATTAGAATCTGGACTGCCTCAGAGCCTTTTTGTACCAGACCATGACATCTCTGTGGTATACTTACGTTCTAGTGAGATTAGTTGAGCAGATCAAAAGATCTGGGTTTGAATTGTAGCTTTATCATTTACTAGCATTGCGTGGGGGAGAAGGCAATGGCACCCCACTCCAGTACTCTTGCCTGGGAAATCCCATAGATGGAGAAGCCTGGTAGGCTACAGTCCATGGGGTCGCAAAGAGTCGGACACGACTGAGCGACTTCACTTTCCCTTTTCACTTTCATGCATTGGAGAAGGAAATGGCAACCTACTCCAGTGTTCTTGCCTCAGAATCCCAGGGATAGAAGCCTGGTGGGCTGCTGTCTATGGGGTCGCACAGAGTCGGACACGACTGAAGTGACTTAGCAGCAGCAGCAGCAGTAGCATTGCGTGGAATGATGCCTTTCTGAGCTTCTGTTTCTTCATCTGTAAAATGGGGATGAGGATATCTGTTCTACCTTCCAAAATAGTTGTGAACAGTATTAAAAGCAAAAGGGCTTTGTAGAAAAGTGTGTTACATTATCATCACCATCTCCACTTTATAAAGATGGTAGATCTTGCAACCAAAGTGACAGATTCTGTTTTGTCTCCTTAAAATCATCTCCTTGTTCATAGCCTTCCAAGTCTCTGCTTATACCTCAGGGCATCTTATCCTCAAAGGTCTTTTCTAGCACTGATGGCCTCAGTAATTGCAACCATAGCTCCTTCTGAGCTTGTGACAATTCTCTCCATCCCAGAAAACGATGTGAGAAAATTTTAGAGCCTTTTCCTTGTTGCACAGGGATAGACGATGTATTTTGGGAGAGAGGGACTTTGAGGTAACAGATACATTGAGAGTTTATGTCAGATATTACCTTCATTATCTTGGCCTTGGGTCCAGTGAGAGTCCCATAAAGGCCGCTTGAGGCCACTCCCAGAGCTTCCAGGGTTTCTGCTTAGAGATGCACTAGCCAATGCATCATGAATGCTGCCTTTTGCAGAGAATACCCTGCACATTGTAGTTTGAAGTGCTTAGACCACATGTAGTAGACATTTCAGGTACCTTCACCCCCTTCATCCCTGAGTGTGATCAGGGGATAGGGTTTCTGATCATGGTAAGATCGATTGGGAAAGGGCTCTAGACCTATGGTTTTTGATCCCTCATGGGGCCACTGTGCATGGCTCTACACTGTTCATGTGTAGAGCTTATAAGTGGATGCTATTCTTGTTTACTCCTTTCCTAAGCTTTAACCACCATTCCCTTTTTTCGTAGTTAGCTGTCCCTCAGCCTTATGTACGTTATTAGAACGTTAGCTGTCTCCCCATGTTTCACTGTAGTGATCTGTACTTTTCTGTCCCTTCAATCAGACAGAGCTGCTCAAGAGTAGGGATCATGTGTGTTTGGTTTCTCGTTTCATTCAGCTAACACTTGTTGGAGATACAACAGGGAACAAGACAAGCAAAAATCCTTCTCCTCATGGACCTTACATTCTAGTGCTGTGCTGTTCTAAGTCACTTCAGTAGTGTTTGGCTAAGTCACTTCAGTTGTGTCTGGCTCTTTGCGACCCTATGGACTGTACCATGCCAGGCTCCTCTGTCCACAGGATTCTCCAGGCAAGAATACTGGAGTGGGTTGCCATGTCCTTCTCTAGGCGATCCCAGCCCAAGGATCGAACCTGCATACATCTCCTGCATTGACAGGCAGGTTCTTTACCACTAGTTCTACCTGGAAAGCCCACACTCTAGTGGAAGGAAGAAAAGGTACATGATAAATAGGTAAATTACATAGCATAGCAAAAATTGGTGAGTGTAAGTAACAGTGAAAAACAAAGCAGAATGAAAGATGGCTGATGGGGGAAAGGGATTTGCAGTTTTGGGTAGAATGGTCAGAGAGGGACTCACTGAGAAGCACTGTTTATGGGAATACTTGGAAGAGGTGAAGGAGCAAGCCATTGTAAATGATGCCCGAGGGATAGGGTGTTCAGGCTGAGGAAATAGCCAGTATGCTCAGTGGCCACCTGATCAGAAGGAAGGGTGAATGAGTCCATGCGTGCCTAACCATATAGCTCAGTCTCCTGGCCTTCTCTCCTTAGGTCTGTCTCATTGGTTCCCAGGTGCCATGAGGAAGCCTCGCCGGAAGTCGCGGCCAAATGCCGAGGGCCGGCGCTCCCCATCCCCCTATAGTCTGAAGTGCTCACCCACTCGGGAGACCCTGACATATGCCCAGGCCCAGCGGATTGTGGAAGTGGACATCGATGGACGCCTGCATCGTATTAGCATCTATGATCCACTCAAGATAATCACAGAGGATGAGTTGACTGCCCAGGATATCACCGAATGCAATAGTAACAAGGAAAACAGTGAGCAGCCTCAGTTCCCTGGCAAGTCCAAAAAATCCTCATCCAAGGGCAAAAAGAAGGAGTCCTGCTCCAAGCATGCGTCTGGCTCTTCCTTCCACCTCCCGCAACCCAGCTTTCGCATGGTGGACTCAGGCAGTCAGCCAGAAGCACCCCCACTGCCTGCTGCTTACTACCGCTACATTGAAAAGTCACCTGAAGATCTGGATGCAGAAGTCGAGTATGACATGGATGAGGAGGACCTCGCATGGCTGGACCTGGTAAACGAGAAGCGGCGAGTAGATGGGTACAGTTTGGTGTCGGCAGACACCTTTGAGCTGCTGGTAGACCGGCTTGAGAAGGAGTCGTACCTGGAAAGTCGCAGTAGTGGGGCCCAGCAGTCACTCATTGATGAAGATGCTTTCTGTTGTGTGTGCCTGGATGACGAGTGCCACAATAGCAACGTCATTCTCTTCTGTGACATCTGCAACCTGGCTGTACACCAGGAGTGCTATGGTGTCCCTTACATCCCTGAGGGCCAGTGGCTCTGCCGCTGCTGCCTACAGTCTCCCTCCCGGCCTGTGGATTGCGTCCTCTGCCCCAACAAGGGTGGCGCCTTCAAACAGACCAGTGATGGGCACTGGGCCCATGTAGTGTGTGCCATCTGGATCCCTGAAGTCTGCTTTGCTAACACCGTGTTCCTGGAGCCCATCGAGGGCATCGACAACATCCCACCTGCCCGCTGGAAACTAACCTGCTATATCTGCAAGCAGAAGGGGCTGGGTGCAGCCATCCAGTGCCATAAGGTGAACTGCTACACGGCCTTCCACGTGACGTGTGCACAGCGGGCTGGGCTCTTCATGAAGATTGAGCCTATGCGTGAGACCAGCCTCAACGGCACCATCTTCACAGTGCGCAAGACCGCCTACTGTGAGGCCCACTCACCGCCAGGTGCTTCCGCTGCTAGGAGGAAGGGCGAGTCTCCCGGAAGCCTCAGTGAGGCAGGAGATGAGGAAGGGCTGAAGGAGGCCTGTGAGGAGGAAGAAGAGAAGGAAGAGGTCGAAGAGGAGGAGGAAGGTGAAGGACAGGGTGGGGTAGGTGGCCCCCTCAAGGGAGTGTCCAAGAAGAACAAGATGACTTTGAAGCAAAGGATCAAGAAGGAGCCAGAGGAAGTGGGTCAAGACACAACCTCCACTGTCCCCATGGTCACTGTCCCACGGATCCCCTCATACAGGTGAGCCTGCCCAGGAGGTCTCCCTGGGGATGCATGGTTTCTTCTTGGGCTGGTGTTGGCCCTGAGCCAGACCTCCTTCCCTAATGTTGGTGAATTCCTGTTCTCTTCTGTGCTCTCAAATTTAGACTTCTCCTTTGGACCCTGGGCTCGCCCAGTCTGGTTTGTGGTTTTGATTGTGCCCTTCAAAGCAATGTATTTCCTTTGGTTCAAGGTGAGACACACACTTAAGTTGCCTAGAAACCCAAGCAACAGGATGTCTAAGGTAATATTTCAACAGGGCACCAGTGGCATTTTCGTTAGGAGGTAATTCGTTATTAGGACCATCCCATACGTTTCTTGATGTTTAGCATCCCTGGTCTGTGAGTGCCATTCGCATCCCCTCCCTAATTGCCTCATCTTTGTGACAACCTCAGATGCTCCCCACATATGTTTCTAGTAACGTTATGGAGATTGAAGTGCTTCCAAATGAGAACCTCTGTTTGAAAGGGTCAGTATGGGTATCTGCTGTCCAGAAAGCTCCATCGGGAATGATGGGGACTTTGCATAAGATGGTTGTTGTGTGGGGAAGATATGTTATGTCTCCTCCTAAGAAACTTATAGATTTAGAGGAAAGATCAGTTCTGCAGTATAACTAAGAAACTTTGGCTCCCACCAATGAGGTTTTAAATCATCAGAGAGTTATCTGGAGATGTTGGAGGGATGGGAGCTTGGCAGAGAAGCAAGAGACAGGGAAGATTTTCCAGTGGAGGCTCATCTCATTGTTGATGTTCATTAAAAAGACTACAGTATTAGAGCAGGAAGGAGTCTTTGATATTATTCATCTAACATAGTCCTTGCACATTCTCCCACACCCCCAGATGAAGAACTGCGGCCACGGGAGGTAAAGTTGTTCATTCCTTTATTCACTCAGTGAGATGTTTATTGAGCACTTATTATATGCCAAGTCCTGTTCTAAGGGCTGGACGGAACCAGGAAAGTGACAGACCCTAGACCACAAGCTGGGGCTCATGACGCCTTTAGGTTCTGTTCCTGTTGTCTGTCTGTATCTCTTTGTGTAAGGGACAGGAAGAAAGTACTGGTGGGCAGAGGAGAGTGAGTTGTTTGCGGGAAGCAGGCAGCCAGACTTGTCCGTCTGGAAAGAAGACAAGAAGACAGAAGATCCAGAGGGAGAGGCTCTTGTGAACCATGACTGGAGTTAGATTTAGTCAATAGGAAATGGGCCTTCTAGTCACAGAGCTGTTCTAGGCTCCCCGCTTCTGTTAGGTGATTGGGTCCATGCTTAGTCCCCTGGTGGTTATGCCCTGGGGCTAGACTTTCTGGTTGTCAGGTCTGCTCTTGTAGGTGGTTTCTTGCAGGGTCCAGCACTGCATGCTGACTAAGAACCAGAGAGACCTGCATTTGAATCTTGAGCTTCTGTCACTACCAGTGTGATCTTTGGCAAGTCGCTTAACTTCTTTCAGCCTTAGTGTATTTATTTGTAAATGAGCCTACCTCAAAGGGTTTTTGGGAGAAATCAGTAAGATAGTATAAGTAAAGCACTCAACACAGTGCCTGGCAAATAGTAAGTGCTCAATAAATGGTGGCTGCTGCTGCTACTGCTATTTTATTATTACTCTTTTCCCCGCCTGCACAAATGCTATTGGGACCCTCCATGGCCAAGAGGTTATAGAGGGAGGGGGCTGCCTGCATCTGGACAGGTGTGCTTGGCATGGGTATTGGTGGGGGAATCTATTCTTTGGGGAAAGGCCTAGGCCTTGATTTTGTCAGCTTGGCTTTGGGGCAGGGATGTCTGACCATGGAAAGGCGCAAGGCCTAGGTGAGCAATGTCCAGCCCAACATGAACATACTTTTTAGGTTCCAACTTCTTGTTTAGCCACAGTTATCTTCCTTTCAATGGAAGTGTGCAAGTGAGAGGACGAGAAGCAGAGGAAAAGCCAGAGGAGCACTGAGTCCTTGCGTAATCAGTTTGGGAACACAATATGGTATAGCAGAGAGATCATGGGTTCAAATCCTGCCCAACTTCACCATCTTATTAACTGCGTTAGTGACTTCAACAATGTATTCAGCCTCCGTTCTCAAGAACAGAGGCTGTTCTCCTTCTGCCTTTCCATCATTTGAAACATGGGAATAATGTGACCCACCTTGCAGTTTGAGCATTATTGTAGAGATTATGAGCTCTCATTAATGCCTTTCCTACTGCTTCCCCCCACCCCTCATGTGTTATTGGCTTAAACCCTGACCTCCAGACTTCTCTTTTGGGGTAGTTAAGCAGCTAAATTTTAAAATTTTATTTTCATACAATTTTTAAAGATTACTTTTTACTTGGAATTATTACAAAATATTGACTGTATTCCCTGTGTTGTACAGTAGTATATACTTGAGCTATCTTATACGTGATATTTTATACCTACCACTCCCCTGGCCCTGTATTGCCCTCCTTCCCACACACTGGGAACCACTAGTTTGCTCTCTCGGAGTCTGCTTCTTTTATGTTTAGTAGTTTGTTATATTTTGTATTTACTTATATTCTTTGGCCATGCCATACAGCTTGCAGTACCTTAGTTCCCTGACCAGGGATTGAACCTGGGCCCTCGCAGTGTAAGCACTGAGTCCTAACCACTGGACCGCCAGGGAATTCTCTCATATTCTCATAGTTTTTAGATTCCACATATAAGTGATATTGTATACTATTTATTTTTCTTTGTGGAGCCAGCTAAATTTTCAGATTCTCCATCCTCTTATGTCTTTATATTCTTTTTTTTTTTCAATTTGGTTCAAAATTAGGCATTTTTAGGCTGCTGAGTTTTTTAATGAAAAACCAGAGGTCAGACAACTCCAAAGGGTTGCATTTGGGTTCAGAGGGCAGTAGCCTGCTATATTTCTACTAATTTTCCTTCCAGCTTGGCTGTGGACTACTCCCTGGTCTGATGGGACCCTTAGCCACAGAGGGGCAGGAAATAGTGACTGCATTGCCCACAGCTTATACAAGTTCCTGTTCTCTTTTGCTGCCTTTATCAAGTAAAGAGTGAGGGTATTGGGGCACAGACCTATGTCTTAGGAGTCCAGGACTAAAGGGTCTGGGTTCCTGGGGGAGGGTTCTTTTGGAACCTGCAAGGCAGGAGGTGGAAAATCAAGTGAAATATCTCATGCTGAATCTGAGCTGCTTAACTTTGCCGTCCTTTTCAAGCCTTTCTCTGAGGTGAGGCATTTGGCCACTTTATTCTGTCTTCCTCTACCAAGTTCAGAAATGAACCACGGGATCTTGATAGGAGGCTGTAATCTGGGCTGCCCATTGACCCTGTCTTTCACTTCCCTGTGCCTCTACTCAAGGTTGAACAAGATCTGTAGTGGTCTCTCCTTTCAGAGGAAAACCCAGTTCATGCAACGGCTTCACAACTACTGGCTGTTGAAGCGGCAGGCACGGAATGGTGTCCCCCTCATCCGGCGCCTGCACTCCCACTTGCAGTCTCAGAGGAATGCTGAGCAGGTAGGTGAAGCAGTGATTTGAGGGCAGTGGAGGGAGGTGTAGAGTGATGAAAGAGAGATGGTGGGGCAGTTTTCCCTGATCCCTCTGGAGCCTTTGCCTGTAGCCTTCACACCCCAGGAGTGACCTCCAGCATTGTAGCGCTCTTTAGACCAGACAGCAACTCCTCCTAGATGAGAGGCTTGGCTTGGAGCAAATTCTAGGGGAGAGTGAAGAGCAGGCCCAACTTTCCCTGTACATGGGGAAACCCCTTTAGATACTGCAGAAAGGAAGAAGTGGGCTGAGTGTGAGTTAGGTGACCATGATATATGAGTTAGGAAAAGGCATACTTTCCTTAAGACACTGTACTGCCATCTGCCAAAAAAATGTTCCATAAGAAATACACAAATTAACCGTCTAAGGTGTAGCACACAGCCCTGCCCAGTTGGGTGGCCTTGTAGACATTAGCAGCTGGAGTTGCTGCATGTTCAGTGTTTTCCAACATGGTAGAGGCACCCTGAGAGATTTTTTAAAAGCTTATTTAGTTCTCGCTCTCTCTCTTCACTTGTTCCATTACTTCTGCCTTTAAATATTTCTACACCTTTACTCCAGAGACAAAGCAAACCTTCCCATGACTCTGCTGCCCTCTGTTCTGTCTGATTTCACTTTTGCCTTTTGTAACTAAAGTCCTGAAAGAGAAGTGTATATTTGCTCTCTCCTTGAAATGGTCTGCTTGCTCCCCTGTAGCTTCTTCGAGAACAATAGTGATACCCTTCCAGTCCAGCAAGACTTCCCTCATATTCTCTCACCTTATAGACTGTTGGACAATATTTGACACCACAGTCACTTTGTCTTAAAGCTTCTTTGTGACACCATTTCCCACCTCCTCTACCCCACTGAAGGCACCCTCTGCTGATCCTAATTCTTACTCCTTAGTGGTAATATTCCCAGGGGCTCTGCTGTCTGCCTGTTGGCTTGGAGAGCTTGTCTACTGTTGTAGTTGTCAATAACTGTGTGGCTGTAGCTGCAGGTTTCTTGTCTTGTCCCCTCTCTTTTTTTTTTTTTTGCCCTCAGGCTGTCTGGGGCAGAGGAACTATAGGTGTCTGTGTATATGTTGTTTCCTGTACGTCGGATATTGGAAACTTGATTCAGTATCTTCCTTTGTCTCCATAAATGTATTTCTGTTGTTGATATGAAAGCTCCTTCCTCCTGACCTCAGATGTTGTCCACCTTGAAGTTACTTTTGGCACTTCCCCCCATTCGGAGCTACAGTTAATCATCCCTTAGTCTGTTTCAGGGGGTTAATCAGTGTATGGCCCTTTATCTCCATTCTACAACTGCTCTGCTCACCCAGTTCAGTTCAGTTCAGTCGCTCAGTCGTGTCCGACTCTCCGTGACCCCATGAATCACAGCACACCAGGCCTCCCTGTCCATCACCAACTCCTGGAGTTCACTCAAACTCATGTCCACAGAGTCGGTGATGCCATCCAGCCATCTCATTCTCGGTCGTCCCCTTCTCCTCCCGCCCCCAACCTTTCCCAGCATCAGAGTCTTTTCCAGTGAGTCAACTCGTCGCACCCATGCCCCCTTAATTTCAGCAGTAGCTTTCTAGTCGGTCTCCAGACTCTAATTCTTTCTTTGCTCCACCACTGGTACAGCCTTATTCACTTAACTATTTTCCATCCTGTCATTTCTTTTTTTCCAGAGTATATTCACCCCTCCCCACCTACCCTTCAGGCAGGCTACAGCTAAGCTTTTTTGCCTGGCATTTGAAACTTCTTGCCAGTTGGATCCTGGGTCTTCCTTGGCTTGTGTGGTTCTCCAGTTCCTCTGCTCTGGCCGGCCATTTTTCTCAACAAGCAAAGAATCACTGATTGTGCCTTCATACTTCTGCTCTGTGGTCCCTTCAGTTCCAAAAGAGGCCTTTCTTACCACTTTGTTCATCCACATCCATCACTACATGTGAAATCCTAGTAAGCTTGCTCACCCCAGGAATCCCTGACCTGAGCCCCACACATTGAGATCTTCTCTATTTTATATCTTCTCAGCATTTTATATTCAGTTTATGAGATCAATTTTTGTTGTCTTTATGCTGCTGTGCCCTTGTGTATCAAACCCTGGGCCTCAATTACATTGTAGTTTTTCTAGGCAAGAATCACATGTTTGATGATGGTGGTAGTGGTGGTATTTTAAAGTATGTTGAAATAAGTAAGTGCAAGCTTATGGTAAAAACTTTGCTGTGTTTTCTAGCCAAGTCGAAGCTCTAGGGTGAAATTCTTTCCACCCTGAGGTGTCTATTAGTTTCCTTCTGAAATTCTTTCCAGTCCTGAGGATTCACAGCTGCTCTCTGGTGTCCCTGGGGGTAGGAGGGGGTAGTCCCATCTCTCTCCCCAGCAGTGGTGGTTGTACTGTAGTGAAGAGACATTGTCATAGGACTGGGGAAGCACAGGAGGAAGGCATGTGATGGAAGAGGGTGAAAGGGCTTTCCAGAGCCGAGGGTCCAGGAAGGGCATGGGGCGCTTAGCTGCAGAGTGCCTGAGAGGACTTTGGGCAGGAGGGAAGCCTGTGGCTCCTCATTCCTTTCCCTTCCCTCCTGCAGCGGGAGCAGGATGAGAAGACAAGTGCCGTAAAGGAAGAGCTAAAATACTGGCAGAAGCTGCGGCACGATTTGGAACGGGCACGGCTGCTAATCGAACTGATTCGGAAAAGAGAGAAGCTCAAGCGGGAGCAGGTGAGGAGGAGCCCCCAGAGCTCTTGTTCACGATTGTTTTTTCCCCCATCAGTGTCAGCCTTGTCGCCTTCCTGCCCAGAACTGTGCGCTCCAAGTCCTGCCTACTAGGCATTGGGTGTGGCACTGCTGCTGGCTTCAAACTTGGGGAGCTTTTAGCTTCTGGTAGCCTCAGGCATAAGCTTAATATTATATGTCAGCCCATCCCTGGAGTTTCTCACTTCCGAAATCTCAGGAGGAACCTGTCTTTGACTATTTTGAAGAGCTTCTCAGGCCATTCCGATGGGTATCACTTTTGACTGAGAGCTTGAGGGTTCTCATTTGACCCTTAAACACTTACAGTCTTTTTTTTTTAATACCTCAATTCTCCTTGACTATAAAAGGAGAGTATTAATAGAACATACCTCATTAGGTTGTGAGGATTAGATGACTTAGTGTATATAAAGAGATTAGAACAGTGCCTGGCATACAGTAGGGCTATAGAAGTATCAGCTGCTAGCATCATTATTGATACCCTTTGCTTCCCTAAAGTGTCTGTTGCAGCACCCTGCATATGACAGTGAGCAAAAACTATTAATTGAATGGATGACGAGCCAGAAGTGTTCTTTCTGGTCCAGGAATAGCAGCTGTTACTTCCATGCTTCAGAGGCCCAAGTTAAAGATGTTTTTTCTCTCTTTCTCCAGACTCCACTTCACTGTTCAGCCCCAGCACAAACCCTTCTCTTGTGGGCTGAATAGCCTGAATTTCCACCTCTGACACTTGGCAGCTTTTGCTATACATAAGCATGGGTGGGCATGGAGGATATCGCAGGATCTTGTCCTTATAGTCAAATTGTCTCTGCCATCCCAGGCCTAGTCCCCCAGTTGAGCATCTCTTCCCTTTTCTGGTCCAGAGAAATGTAAGGGGAAAGGAAGTAGGCAGGGGATACAGGCAGGCCTGTTTGAATGTAGTCAAGGGGCAGGAACGTCTCATAGCCTAGTCTGTGGCTTCCCAACCTTTTCACACTAGGGCACACATGGAAAGTAACGTTTGTACAGCACACTGCTGCAGATGTGTCTGGCTGTTTGCTGCCTGAGGGGCTGAGCTTCGAGGCTAGGCCAACCTAACTGTCCCACGGGCCAATTTGGTGGGAATTGTGGCCCAAGGCACATCTTATATCATCAGTATGCCCCTTGGGCTAAGTCAAACCTCAGTTTAAATCTCATCCCTGTTCTTTTCTAGCCAGGTGGCCTTGGGTTAGTAACTCCTCATTGTATTCCTGCCAAACCTTAGATTCCATATGTGTAAACCATAGATAATAACAGTTTCCCCTTCAAGGTTGTTGTGAGGCTTAACTGAGGCAATATAAGTCGAAAGGCAGTGTGCATAGTAGTCAAAAGCACGCACTGTGAATCCCAGCTCTGTCCCTTATTAGCTGTGTGACCTCAGGCCAGTCACTTAGTCCTTCCGTGCCTGTTTCCTCTTTGTAAAATACTTCATTTGTGCCTATCTTGAATGTTATTTGGACTATAAAAGTATTAACTATTAGTACGGTAAGTTTTGGTATGGAGCTGAATACATAGGAAAGGTTCACAAAATGGTAGCTGTTGGTATCGTCGTTTCTAAGCTACGTACAGTGATAACTCAAGTACTGATTAGCTTACTGTCTTGTGAAACTTTGTTTTACGTGACTGATGAAAATCAAGTTATCAAGAAAAAGTTCCATGCCTCTTTCGGGGGGATGTCCTGATTTCTCCCCACCTTTCCCACAGATCAAGATCCAGCAAGCTGCCATGGAGCTGGAGCTGATGCCGTTCAACGTTCTGCTGAGGACAACACTGGACTTGCTGCAGGAGAAGGATCCCGCACACATCTTCGCTGAGCCCGTCAACCTGAGTGAGGCAAGTTCCCCACTACTTTCTGAGCAGTGAGCCCTGCCTGAAATGGAAATAGGGTCTTAGTAGGCCAGGAAAGGGTTGGGGCACAGGGTGTACAAAACCCAGGGGAGTCTGGCAAGGCTAGTAGACTGGCTCATGGTGATGGCTCAGCAGAGCAGGGTGGTCCAGGGCCCGGCGGCTATGAATGAGTCTGGCATGGCCAAGCCAGAAAACGGGGTGGCAAGAGTGCCGGTGAAGGGTGCGCCTGTTTGGCTAGTAAATGGTTGTTGTAATTGTACAGGTTTTATATGTTTAGGTTCCAGATTACCTGGAATTCATATCCAAGCCAATGGATTTTTCTACTATGAGGCGGAAGCTGGAGTCCCACCTGTACCACACCTTGGAGGAGTTTGAGGAGGACTTTAACCTTATAGTTACCAACTGCATGAAGTATAATGCTAAAGACACAATTTTCCACCGAGCAGCTGTCCGCCTGCGGGACCTGGGAGGGGCCATCCTGCGGCACGCCCGGCGGCAGGCAGAGAACATCGGCTATGACCCTGAGACGGGCACCCACCTGCCCGAGTCACCCAAATCGGAGGACTTTTACCGCTTCTCCTGGGAAGACGGTGAGAAGCTGGAACGGGTGGGGAGGAGAGGGGCCAGGAGAGGCACAGGTATAAAAGCCTGGAGAGCTGGGGGTTAGAATGGTCCTGGGGGCTACCGGGTAGACTATGGGAATAAAACTAGAGATAGGCACAGGCTGAGGTCCATGTGCTAGAATTGTTCCAGGAGTTAAAAGTTTTATTCACCAGGCCCTTCTTGAATGGTAGGATGGGAATCAAGTACTAGCTGTCTATTTAAAAACTAAAGCTTCACAAGGGGTCTTTCTCTCCTGGACTCCCACTGTGTGGCATTGGAGCCTGGGCAGCAGGAGTGCAGTGTGGTGTCTGGCTTTTTCAGAAGAGTGCAGGTGGAGGATCAGAAAAGTGGAATTGCCTCTGAAATCCCCAGTCTGCCTGCCCCTGCTCTCTGCTTCTTGATGGCAGCAGCCAGTCACTCAGGTTGGGGGATGGCCAGACTGCCTTGTTCCTGCTCCATAGGCCTGTAACCATGACTGAACTGCTTCCTGCACGTTTCCCAGATTCTGACCTTATCCCTGTGGCCGCCCTCCTGGCAGCAGTGTGGCGGGGCCAAGGCCCCACAGTGACGCTGCTGGAATCCACTGACCCAGGCATTCCAGGAAAATATTTTGCATCTGAAGGAATCCCCTTCCCCTTGCCCTGGCCTGGGCAGGTCGTTCAGCCCCTTTTGTCCTTTCTCCCTGGCAGTGGACAACATCCTTATCCCAGAGAACCGGGCCCACTTGTCCCCAGAAGTGCAGCTGAAGGAACTGCTGGAGAAATTGGACCTGGTGAGCGCCATGCGGTCCAGTGGGGCCCGGACCCGCCGAGTCCGCCTGCTACGCCGGGAGATCAATGCTCTTCGGCAGAAGCTGGCGCAGCCGCCACCTCCACAACCACCGTCACTGAACAAGACTGTGTCCAGTGGGGAGCTGCCAGCAGGGCCCCGGGGGGATGTGGCTGTGCTGGAGCAGGCCCCGCAGGAGGAGCCAGAAGACAACGGGGACAGAGGTGAGAGACAGTCAGGGGCAGGCAGGGGGCTGGGGCCCAGGAAAGAGAGGGTTAAGCTGAAATCCCACAGTGGAAGCACCCTTCCCTAATTCTGACCCTAGTGGGCAAGCAGAAGCCCTGGGAAGAGTCACACTTTGATGCACACCCAGAGATGGTATTCAAAATACTTAATAATCCATTGAGACTAAAATCCATCAGTCAGAGTAGATGTTAGCTGTTGTCCTGGAGAGGGCTCCTGAGGGCCACTGATTTGGATTTTCAGCTGCTGGATTGTGAGCAGATTCAGGGAGTTTCAGATACTGAGGTCCAGTGGCTGTTACTAACAGTAAGAAGTATTTTGGTATTTTGCACCTGGTATGGCCGTGTTGTACATACCAGTTAAATATTAGCCCAACTTACCCATGATGTAGAGAGGCTCTTGGAGCAGGTTACGTTATGGTGTAGTAGAATAGAAAAGAAGAACCTTAAAGATGGTCTGGGCTTATGGCTTTGACTCCAACTGGCCAAATCTACAGGCCCATCCCAAGAAGGAAGGCCCCATATTACAAAAGACGCTGGGGAAAGTGATTCTCAGAGACCCAGGTGCCTTACCTGAGTTGCTATCCATCCTCTCCACTTCACTGGGGGCAGAATTGTCAACTCAGGAGGGCCTGTCATCCGTACAGTCCAGAAAGTTGGACGTTATCTTCAGAGGCAAAGGGGCCAAATTGCAGGGAGTGGCCCATTCTGTGTTAGGTTGGCAGAGAGTGGGGATGTGGCTGAGGTCAGATTCAGCCCTTAGAGGGCTTTGTGTCCATTGTAACTTTTCCCAGCTCCCTGTGTGGCAGTCAGCATCTCATTTGTATCCATCCCCACTTCTGGGCTGAGGCAGTGCAGAGTCATGCTCAGTGGACCAATTGCAACAGCTTCCAGAGGTTTCAAAAATTTCTCAGCTTCATGTTCCAGAAACTCAGATTAGGGAAATCTGAACTCTGTCTTAAAAGTCTCAGTTTTTAAAAGTTTCAAGGTAGAGGTTGAACAGACATGTTTGGGAGCCACCAATTTAAATTCTTTGCTCTCATTTTTCCTATCTGTAAGCTTATTCTTTCTGCTTGTCCTGCTTGCTTCACTTGCATGACATGAAACAAAATATATTGACAGGTGGGAAAATACCTGGGTCTAGAGAGTTGTAGACCCTTAGTTTTTGAGGTTGAGACTTACCTAATTATTGATTAATCAGAGGGCTTTGGGCTTTCTTGGGTGTAGGGGTTATAACCCTATCTTCATCAGACTCACCTGGTAAAAGCTTTTTTTTTTTTTAAAAAAAGAATTCCATCTTTAGCGATTTGGTTTCAGTTTGTCTGAGGTGGGACCTCAGCATTGAAATTTTTAAGAAACTTTCTAAGTGACGCTAATACGTAGCCAGTGTTTAGAGCTACTAGTGTAGACAAAACTTACTGCTGCTTCTGTTTAGTCGATAAGTCATGTCCATCTCTTTTGCGACCCCATGGACTGTGTAACCCACCAGGCTCCTCTGTCCATGAAATTTTCCTGGCAAGAATTCTGGAGTGGGTTGCCATTTCCTTCTCTGGGGGATCTTCCCAACCCAGGGATTGGACCCACATCCCCTACTTGGCAGGCAGATTCTTTACCACTGAGCCACCTGGGAAGCCCATGGACACAATTTAGTCCTTCCTTTTCTTCACCTCAAATCTGAGACCTGGAATGCATCTCAAGTGTTCTGACAGCCTATGCTTTTGGTTCTTAGTTGTCAGTGTCATTATCTGACTTGTAGGGGGAGACTTTTTCTAAAATGTTCAAGCAGGTTCTCTTTTTCTCTAACAGATGACTCCAAAATGCCTCCCCCACCGACCCTGGAACCCACTGGACCTGCACCTTCCTTGTCTGAGCAAGAATCCCCTCCAGATCCCCCCACTCTGAAACCCATAAATGATAGCAAACCTCCAAGCCGATTCCTCAAGTCCAGAAAAGTGGAAGAAGATGAGCTTTTGGAAAAATCACCTCTGCAGCTAGGGAGTGAGCCCTTGCAACGCTTGCTCAGTGACAATGGCATCAACAGAGTGTCCCTCATGGCCCCCGACACATCCCCCACTGGCGCCTCACTCAGTGGCGTGGGCCGCCGCACATCAGTCCTCTTCAAGAAGGCCAGGAACGGGGTTAAGCTCCAGAGGAGCCCAGACAGGGCCCTGGAGAATGGTGAGGACCATGGCACAGCGGACTCTCCCGTGTCTCCCACCAGCATCGAGGATGAACAACGCTCCCGGAAGCGGCCGAGGAGCAGGAGCTGTAGTCAAAGTGAAGGGGAGAGGTCCCCCCAGCAGGAGGAAGAGACAGGTGACCTCGCCTGAGACTTCTCTCACTCCTCGTATGCTTTCCTGCTTTGCTTGGCAGCTAGCACCTCCCCCAGTCAGCGGTATCCATGGTGGCCCCTGTGGATGCTAGTAGTAGCATTGAGGCTGGCTCCACAGCTCACAGTTGGGCCTGGCACATGAGCAGTGGCCTGGGGAAGCGGACTTTGGAGCAAGTGTTTTGAGAGAGCCAGCTTGTGTCTGGGGCTCTCTTGGCCCCTTAGGGGAATACAAAGCTGTATGTGATAAAATTGTCCCTACCTTCAGTTTAGTTCATTTATCAGATGTTTATATCAAGCATTATTGTAGGCACTACTATGTGTGTGTGAGGGGGGAATCATTAAATAAAACAGATAAGTCCCTTGTAGAAGAGTTAGACTGAAAGCAAATAAGTAAATTGTATCTCATATTAGAAGCGGTGGCGAAAAGTCCAGCAGGGAAGGGGGATAGGGGATGCTGAGGTGGTATTAGAGAGGGTGGCCAGGGAATGCTTTCTGAGGACGTGACATTTGAGTAAAGATCTGAAGGAGCCAGAGGTGTGAGCGTTTTGGGTATCTGGGAAAAGGATGTTCTAAAAAAAATGGCAAGTGCACTCCAGTACTCTTGCCTAGAAAACCACATGGACGGAGGAGCCTGGTGGGCTGCAGTCCATGGGGTCGCTACTAGTCGGACACGACTGAGCTACTTCACTTTCACTTTCACACATTGGAGAAGGAAATGGCAACCCACTCTAGTGTTCTTGCCTGGAGTATCCCAGGGATGGCGGAGCCTGGTCGGCTACCGTCTATGGGGTCACACAGTATCAGACACGACTGAAGCGACTTAGCAGCAGCAGCAGCAGCAAGTGCATGGGCCCTGCATGTGGAACCATGCTTGCATGTCTGAGAAACAAGAACCTGTGGCCACAGCAAAATGAGCCAATGCATCATAGGAGATAGTATTCAGGGCTTGTCACCAAGGAGTCCTTACTGCATGTCCAGCTCAAGTTGCTCACTGAGAGAAATAAGTCAGACTCAGGAGCAGCACTGAAAGAGTTCACGGCCCACTGGGGAGAGTAGATGGTGTCCTGAGGTGCAGAGATGCCCCAGTGCTGGACAGTGTGTGGTTACGTGTTAAGACGGCACTGCTGGAGGTGTTCAGGGAATGAGAGCTGAGAGGGTTGGGAAGGCTTCATGAGGGGACAGTGCCTGAGCTGGCCCTAAGGATGAGGACAGAGTAAAAAGCAGCAAAGGGCTCAGGCCATGGTATGTGGAACCAAGGACAGAGTGCCTGTGAGGAACAGTTTGGAGAGGGGCTTCCCTAAGCGTCAGGAACCAACAAACTGGGCGAGGTGGGCCTGAACGTGCAGGGTCTCCATTACCAGACAGTTTAGTCCTGGTGGGATATGGAAGCCCAGCTCACTTGGCAGGGAGGGCCCAGCCCTGGGTTTTGCTTCTCATGTCCTTTTATGTGGTGGGTTTGGACTGTGTGGTTAACACATGCTTTTCTCCGTTTTGCTTGCTTCCTGCCTAACACTTTGTTTCAAGCAATACCTTCCCTTCCCATCTGGCCCAAGTTGCCTGTATTAGGGCTGTAGGATGGTATATAGAGTCAGGAACCTGAGCCTGAAATAGGGGGTGTGTGTGCATGTGTGCTAAGTCGCTTCAGTCGTTGTGTCCCACCAGGCTCCTTTATCCGTGTGATTTTCCAGGCAAGAATACTGAAGCGGGTTGCCTTGCCCTCTTCCAGGAGATCTTCCAACCCAGGGATCGAACTGGCATCTTTTACATCTCCTGCATTGGCAGGCAGTTTCTTTACTACTATGGCACCTGGGAAGCCCCGAAGTTAATTAGGCAGACTTGAGTTCAAATCCTATCTTCTTGCCAGCTGAGTATCCTGGGGCATATCAGTTAACCTCTCTGATTCTATTCCTTATTTCTAACATGAGGCTAATGGTACTTCCCTTGCAGGGCTTTAAGGATTGGAAGCAACCTATATAAAGCACTTGGTATATAGCGGTAGATGGTAGCAGTTATTGTTGTCATCTGTTGAGCTATATCAGGCACAGCCAAACAGCTCTGTGCACTAAAAATGAAAGATCCTGCCATAGGGAAATAGATCTGGTACCAGGCTCATGCAGCCTGAGAGGGCCCACTGCTTGGGGCTGAAGTCTGTTTCTCTTCCACTGTCTCAGCTACCTGGTACCTAGGAATATTTTTGCACAGCCTTAGTGGAGTCTCACAAAAGCAGGTGTTGATCCTTTTCAAATGAGGCACAGCTGGCTTTTGTGATTTAAATTGAGGTGGTAACGTTAGAGGCAGAGCCAGGTTAGGGCGCGGATGTGTTGGCTCAGACACCTCCTCTCACAGGTGTGACTTGCTTCAGTTTTCTGGCTGAGGTATATGTGACTCCGAGCTCTTGAGCACTTGGCTCAAGACTTGTAGGATTACGGATTGTGGTTGGGAATTGGATAGGTAGATAGAGAGTTGAAGATTTCAGAGCAGGTGAAAGTTAGGTCCCTGGGTTGATCAGTCTTCATTTGCCTCTGAAGGGCTTCCTGCTGTAAACAGACCTTCCCTTATTCATACTTAATAACATCCTTAATAAAAAAAGTATTACCTTCAATTTAGGAAAGGAGAAGCCAAGGCTTAAATAGGAAAAGGAACCCATATTTCAGAGCCCAGTGTAGAACCCAGGGAATCTGACTCCCCATCCTGGGAAGGTCTCATCTCTCTGGATCTGCTGAAAAGTTTCCCCCATCCTCAACTTTGACTGACTCTGCTAGATATCACAGGGTATGGCTGACACAGCCCTTATCCGGTCCCAACCTCCCCTGACACCATCCCAAAAGAATGAAGCTAGTTGTTGCCAGCCGTGTAATGGATAGGGTGTGTGACTGTTTATCTGAAGAGGCAAGGTGGGTGGGCTCCCCAAGAGGCAGAGGAGACTCCCTGATAATTGAGGCTTGAAATTAGAAGCAGATTCAGGGTCTCGTGAGCCAGCCGGAGTGAAGAAGTCTTGGTGTTTCCCACTGTAGTCGAATGACAGCAACTAGAATGAGCTGTGGGCTGTTTTCCTTCCAGAATACCCAGAAGGATGGGAAGGAAAATGCAGTGTCTGCTCCCTGTGCTACGAACCATCTCCCCCCAACTTTATCAGGTTCCCTCCACCACCCAAGACCCATTTCCCTAGAGAAGGGACCTGCTGGCCTCTCCACCCCTCCTCCCCGAGCCCTCCCGAGGCAGCTGCCTCACACTGCGGTATGTGTCAGGGGGTGGGGGTTTCTGCACTCAGGCTCACTCTGTGTGTCCTTGGCAGGCGTGACCAACGGCTTTGGAAAACACACCGAAAGTGGATCTGACTCAGAATGTAGTTTGGGTCTCAGCAGTGGACTGGCCTTTGAAGCTTGCAGGTAAGAACCCTTGTCCCAGAGCTTTGCCAGCAGCTCTGGTACCTCTCCATTTAATTTCCTTTCAGCTGCAGATTGAACCTCCTCCCGCTGATCTCAGTTTTTCCTTTCCCTACCCCTGCTATTTCCTGAGGCCGCTTGTCTGTGATTCTGGTAGCTCCTAGGGAACGCCATGACCCTTGACTGTCAGGCCTGATCTGACTGCAGTGGGGGAGTGGTGCTCATGCTTCACAGGGTTTGTAGAGCTGAATGGGCTCCAGGGCGTGGGGACAGCCAGGACTGTGTTGCCCAGGGAAGCTAACATTTGAGCCAGTCCCCACCCACTCCCCAGCCCATAGATAACCCAGTTATAGATGGTTTTGTCCTTTGCTTTTTGGGGTGTCATAGCGATGGCCTCTTTAGAAGTGTGGTGTGGGAGTAAGAAATGAGCAGATAAGAAGGTTGGTGTTGCCTTTATTCTGACAGAGGCCCTAGCTCTTCTACCATCCTTGATCTGGGAAGGGGTGGGTTTCTCTTCCCATTCTTTCACTTAAAGGGAAGATTTCTGAGAGCAGAACCTTCAAGTATCTTCCAAGTTTAAGAGTTTACTGAATCTCTGCTCTGCGTGGTGTCCTCTGCAAGATACAAGGGAGTGTGGGACTCTTGGAAATGGGAGACTCTCAGTGCCACAAAGGGAAAACGACTTATCCTGAAGGCTGACCTCGTGGTCCCTCCACATGGTGACTGCATGGATCCTGGTTTCAGAGCAGGGGGAGGAGATCCCAGGACAGCACCAGAAAACTCTGTGTCTTTGTTTGAATTGCCTCCAAGGCAGGCTGGGTGTAGGTTCTATTGGGTTCTCGCTTAACCCTGGCGCTGCCCCTTGGTCCTGGGCTGCTCCCCTACCACAGCAAGGCCCAGCTTTCAGTGGGCGCTTTGAGATTTTCCCCACAAAGCCTCAGATATGTCCTAGCTTTCTCCCTCCTCGTTGCAGCCCTAGAGTAAAAAGGGGAGTGGCTGGGTAAACACAGTTGCTAGGCATAGAGAAGAAGCAGAGGTTTCCGAAGCTTACAGGATGCTGCTAGCCTGGTCCTGGGTTGAAATTCCTGACTCCTTTCAAAGATAGGGTGCCTGGAAACTCAGTTCATTGGGGTAGGGTAGGATTGGGGTTATCACACTGTCCCCGCTTAGCCCATGACTAAAAGTAGAAAGTGTGTTGGGCTCCTCCCTCCACAAAGGGCCCTCTTCCCAGCTGTGAGCCAGAGGAGCAAGCCAGGCCAGGTTCTGGCTAGCCTGCCCGTTCACACTGCTTGCCTTTCTGCAGAGCGTGCCAGAGCCACCAATATCTCTGGGTTCCTGCTCACTGGAAACAATGCCGTTGGAAGGCATTTCCTCTTTAACTCAGCGGTTCTCAGTAGAATTTCAGGGTTTGAAACAGGTTAGAACTTAAACCACAGAATGTTTTTTGTCTTTCTCTCTCTCTCCCTCCCTTCTCTCTTCCCTCCTTAACATTGTGGTGGTAAGTACATAAAGGAAGATTTTCCTTATTAATTAGACTGGAATCATATGATTGCACGATAAAGAACCTTGAAAGAATTTCTGGTTACTAATCCCATCCCCTTCCCCTTCTATCTCTGGGTTTATCTTTTCTAATGATTTTCTGAGCAGGTTGGAGCTGCCCTCTCTTCTGTGGGTCGTTTACTCAATTATTAATTGAGCCAGGCACTGTTCTAAGCCCTGATAAAGATGTCTGTTCTCATGGAGTTTATCTGCTAGAAAGGAGAGATAAATGTTAAACCAGTAAACAGAATACTTACAGATTGGGCTGTCTGCTTAGGCCTGGGTAATTTGGAGAGAGGGTTGAAATGCCGGCCATAATTGAGTCACTTGTGCTTTTTTCTGTGAAACAAGGAAATAGGGATCTAGTTTTGGTGTTGTGTCCTATCCCATTGAGCTCATCCTTCTCAGAGCTCTTCCTCTTATAGTATAACATTAGTAATTTATAATATTAAAGTGAGACATTAAAATTTAGTACCTTTTATATAATAATATTTGGGCTCCCCAGATGGCTCAGTAGTAAAGAATCAGCCTGCCAATGCAGGAGATTCAGGAAACTTCGGTTCCATCCCTGGGTAGAGAAGATCCTCTGGGGGAGGAAATGGCAACCCATTCCAGCATTCTTGCCTGGAGAGTCCTATGGAGTCTGGTGCATGGAGTCACAAAGAGTTGGATACGACTTAGCGACTGAGCCTGCACATACAACGATATTTACTATATACCTGCTATTTATTGAGTACTTAGAGTGTGCTGTGCTGAGTGCTTTCTGTATGTTAGCGCATTAAAAGCCTCATAGTGTCGCATGGGAGACACACGCCTCAGAGAGGTTAAGTGACTGCTCAGGGTAACAGAATGGATGAGGAGAAGAGTCAGATTCTGACCCAGGTATCTGGCTCCAGAGTTTCTCTCACAGCCACTTGGTTGCGACCTCCTCTGTTGTATTTGGAGATGTCTCCCTGGATCCATGATATAAACTTGGAGAGACTTTCCTAATAGAACTGCCACTTCTTACATTTTTATAGGGACTCAGATTCTCTAAGCCCAGTGACAGATTTTTGTAGGGTGCATAGGAACTGAATCCTGAATATGAACTGGGTGGTCTTTTGTTTTTTTCCCCCAACAGGTCCTGACCTGCAGGAAGAAAGCTCCCAACCTGCTAGTTAGTAAAGGATTATGATTGATTGGGCTCTGGTTGTGCTGGGTTTTCTGTGTAAGACTGTGATAAAGTCAGCTATGATTCAGTAAAACAGTACCACTCCACTCTCCAACCAGTCTTAACCTCAAGCTCTTCTTATCCCACTAGAGGTTTCTTAAGCATTTCTGCTCTGCTACAGGTTGTTGGCCTGTCTCTTAAGCATTTTTGTTATTGGAATAATTATATAGCAGTAATCAGAGAAGGCAATGGCAACCTACTCCAGTGTTCTTGCCTGGAGAATCCCAGGGACGGTGGAGCCTGGTGGGCTGCCATCTGTGGGGTCGCACAGAGTCGGACACGACTGAAGCAGCTTAGCAGCAGCAGCATATAACAATAATGGTTTTTAAAGTTTGACTGGAAAAAAAAACCATAGCCACATCATTCTTGCCCAAAGGCTTCTACCTATGGTGGTACATTAGAAATTGCGTTGGAAGCAATTTAAAAATACTAGTGCCTATGTGGGTTCCCAGAGAAGGCAATGGCAAGCCACTCCAGTACTCTTGCCTAGAAAATCCCATGGACAGAGGAGCCTGGTAGGCTGCAGTCCATGGGGTGGCTACGAGTCAGACATGACTGAGCGACTTCGCTTTCACTTTTCACTTTCACACATTGGAGAGGGAGATGGCAACCCACTCCAGTGTTCTTGCCTGGAGAACCCCAGGGACGGGGGAGCCTGGTGGGCTGCCATCTATGGGGTCACACAGAGTTGGACATGACTGAAGTGACTTAGCAGCAGCAGCAGTAGCATGTGGGTTCCACTTATATCATTATTCTTGTATTACTAGTCTCATTTTTGCCTATTACCGTCTAGTCTTTATCTAATACATGATTTTTTTTCTCCTTGCAGTAACCGTATTAAAAAAAAAAAAAAACCCTGTCTGCTTGCTGGTTAAATCCATCTCTGTCTAAGAAAAACTTCACACACATAAAGTAGAAGTGAGAAGTGGATTGTTTTTCCAATTTAAAAATGTCTTTCCTAATTAAGGAAGTAAGGCATGTCCATTATAGAAAATTTGGGAATGAGGCAGATTTTTGTGCCTCAGAAAGAAATTGGTTTCTTAGGCTATGTGAACCACAGAGTAAAGGATTCTGGGTGGATATGAGAACAGGCCCTCCTTGTGGCCAGACTGCTTAGACTGTGGAAGGATTGACAAGTGCCTGAGGTGACCTACCCTCTGGGTGAAATCCACTGTCCCTGGGCCGGGGAGCAGGCTTCTCTTTCCAAGTTCAGTCCTTCCACAGGGGTGAAATGTTTCCTTAAGCCTCGTGGGAACATTTTGGTCAGAAGTATGTCATGGGTTTGTGTGAATTTTTAGAGGAAGGTGAGAAACCATTCTCCCTGAAGAGTTGTTGCAACTCTGCCCCTAGCAGAGATGGGAGAGCAGAAGTGGATGTGTTAGTCATTTAAACTGCTCATTTCACTCCCCTCTCCCTCCCTATATGCAGTGGTCTGACACCTCCCAAACGCAGCCGAGGGAAGCCGGCCCTGTCTCGAGTACCCTTCCTGGAAGGTGTGAATGGAGACTCTGACTACAACAGCTCAGGTAAGGAGTGCTGTACAGGTGCATCTGGGGGAACCAGGCCTTCCGAAAAACTACAGCCAGACCCTGACCTCCTCCAGACCCGGGGACACTGGGCAGGGAGATGACCTCTTCCTCTTAAATAATTCATCTTATTTTGAATAAGTGACACATGCTTTGGTGAAAAAGGTAAGAACTAGCCAGTGTTTAGTGGTTTCTTTTGTGTCTTTCCAGGTGTAATCCATACGTACACAAGCCAAAAACTTGTGCATATATTTAAGAGTGAACAGGGAAGCCTAACATTGCACATTCCTCTAAATCATGTCTTTTTTCAGTTAATAATATATCTTGGAGACTCTTCTGTGCTTTTTATTGGCTGCCTAATGCCCCACTACATAGGAGTGCTACTGCATACTCAGCTGGCCCTCTGCAGATGGACGTTTAGATTGTTTTCATGTAGTTGTCACAGTCAGTGTTGCAGTGAGCAACCAGGTACAAAGCTCATTTTGTGTCCCTGGGGAGTATATCTACAGATATACTCCTGCTGTATTGAAGGAAGTATGCATTTGTATTTTTGACAGATATTTCCAGTCTGCTCCATGTTACTGAATTTCACACATAACCCTGTAATTTCATGTGATCCAGTGCTTCCACCCCTCTCCCCTTGAGAGAGTCTATTCCAGCAGGTCCAAACGGTAAAACACTTGGATGTCATCTCCTTGGCCTGAGGGAATGAAGGGCAGGGCGAGAGGAGAGGACTAGGTGGTGCTCAGGTGGAGTGGTGCAGGGCAGCTGTTCTCTGAGCCGTCCCGTGGAGGGTATGCACTCTGGATGCCCGGTCTGTGAAGCTTCCGTCTAACATACAGGCTTCAGGGCTTCTCTTCCCCATTTCCTATTCCCAACTGCTTTATTTTCCCTTAGCATCCATTTCTTTTTTCATATGTGTGTTGATGAATGCATGCTTGCATATTTCATTGCTGTCTGACTGTCAGTGCCTAGAAGGCAGGGCTCATGTCTGGATTAACTTGTATAGTATCTAATGCATAACTGGGAATGGATTTGGCATGTACTTTGTGCTTCTGGTAGTGACGTTTTATTCTTATTTTAAGAACCATGTAATTATTAAAATGATGCCAAAGGAGATTTAAAAAGGAAACCAACCTTTCACTGTTCCATCACCTTAACACCATTGTCTTCATTTCTCTACGTTGCCTTCCATTTATTTCAGGCACATTTTTAACAGAATGCTAAAGCAGAACTCATGCTCTTTCATATTTTCCTTTTTTCAATGTTAACTTTCCAGTCAATACATTATAATTTACTTACTTGTTTCATTGTTAGACATTTGGTTATTTCCAACTTTTAACACTATATATAATACAGTGAACCCATATTTTTGTCCAAATGCCTCCCAGTCGTTTTAAAAGTTATTTTTCTAAGAACAAATTCCCAGGGAAAGCATTTACTGGAACAGATGGTTCATACTTTTTTTTTATGGCTCTTGAGACTTGCCACCAGATTATATTGTGAAAGGATTAGACTGGTCCACAATTTCCTCAGCAGTATATGATTGCACCAGTGTCCCCACAGCCTGCCTCTTCAGTCGTGCTGGATTTTATCTTTTTGAGGTTATTGCTATTGATTCAGTAGGTAGAAAACAAGACCTCATTACCAGTGATACATTTTTTAAAAAATTCATGGGAGGTAATGTTTCCTTAGGAATATAATTTCTACTCTGTGGTCCCCTCACCATTGCTAGTTTATAGGCTGGGAAGGGGAAGGGAGGTTCCTCTTTGTGTTCAGAGATGTTTGTGAAGGACCCATCGTGTGCTAGTACGTTAGGTGCCGAACAAAGAAAGCTGAAGACGTGCCTGCCCCAGGACCCGTGTAAGATTCTGACAAAACAGGCACAGAGAGAACCTCTGCTGAGTGCTGTGCAGCAAGGTGACCTGTAGCCAGGTGTGGCCCTGTCAGAAAAGAACTCATTTAGCAGATAGTTTTTCTGGGATGTTTGTCCTAGGTATCTTTTTCCATGAAGCCGTCATCCGGAGGCCCAGGGAGCAGTCTGTGGCTTTGCCAAGCTGTATTATAGTCTGTATTCCTGGTAATGAAGCAGTTATATTTTTTCAAGGAACATCAACCTAGGGTTCTAGTTTAGAGGCCAGCAAACTGTAACCTGTTGCCTGTTGGCTCACTTGGTAAAAGTCTGCCTGCAATGCGGGAGACCCAGGTTCAACCTCTGGGTTGGGAAGATTCCCTGGAGAAGGAAAGGGCAACCCACTCCGGTATTCTTGCCTGGAGAATTCTATGGACAGAGGAGCCTGGTAGGCTACAGTTCATGGAGTTGCAAAGAGTTGGACACAACTGAGTGACTAATGCGTTCACTTTCATGAGCTAAGAGTAGTTTTTACATTTTTTTCAAATCACTGAAAATCAAAAGAAGAATGATATTAATATTTTGTAATACAAAAATTTATACACAATTCAAATTTCAGTGTCCAGAAATTGTTTTATGGGGACACAGCAATGCTCATTCATTTAGGAATTACCTGTGACCGCTTTCATGATACAGTGGCAGGGTTGAGTAGCTGCAGTGGAGACATGTAGCACATAAAACCTAAAATATGTACTATTTGACCTTTTAAAGAACAAGTTTGCTGACCTCTAATCTAGTCTTAAGAACTCAGGAGAGGGTAGGGAAGAGGAAGGGTGGAGGGGATGTTGTTGACTCATTTCTGGGCTGCTCCAGTCAAATGGAGGCCCCAGGCAGGCCTCCTGGGCACTATTCCAAGCCCCCCTGTCTCCTCCCCTCCCCCAACCCCAGGCAGAAGCCTCCTGATGCCCTTTGAAGACCGCGGAGACCTGGAGCCCCTGGAGCTGGTGTGGGCCAAGTGCCGAGGTTACCCCTCCTACCCTGCCTTGGTGAGTCTGCCCTTCCATTCTCCCTCCCCTGGGGGGTTCTGGCCCCTACCTTGCCTTGAGGGCTTATCTGATTGGATCAAGCCAGCAGAGTGTGGTTGGGAGTCAGGTGCCTTTAGCTGAAGAAGGGAGGGAGGTTTTATCCCAGCCTGGGTGGGTCACACCAGCTAGGCTTAAGGCACTTAAAATAGGTTACAGTGTGCAGACAGAGGCTAGGGCTCTTAGGGTTTTAATAGAATATATTTATTTGCTAAATGGAAACATTATTATTATGCATGAAAGTTATACGTGCTCATTGTAGAGAATTATAAACTCTAATAATGCTTAGCTGTTTGGCTAAACGTCTGTTATGCTAAGTCCTTGAAATATGGAGAAAGGTAGGATTATTCTCATTTTGTAGAGGAAAACACTGAAGACCTGTTACCCGTGGTCATCTAACTTTTAAGTGGCAGGGTTGGAATTTGACAGTGTGTGATGTCAAAGCCTGTGTTTTGAGCCACTGAGTTCAAAACCACCCACAGTCCCATCTGTTCAGAGATTACCTCTTGATGTATACCATCAGCCCCGTTTTTTTTTTGTTGCTGTTTAGTGCATAAATAATAGACCATGTGCTGTTTCACCTTCCCTCCATTTAACAGCACGCCATGAGCGTGCGTCTCATGCCCTCAGACGTTCTTTATCGGCAGCACCGTCACGGCTGCATCATCCTCAGTTGTGTGCATGTAGCTTATTTTAACCATGTTTCACTATGACAAACAGCCAGCAGTAAGCATCATTGGAGTTTAATGTTTGTGCACGTCTATTATGATTATTTCTTTACAGTGAAGAAGTCTTAGGAATGTCTTCTTTGGGGCATATACAAAATTCTGATACAAATTGCCAAGTTGCCCCCTAGAAAGTTAGGGGTAACCCCTGTTTATATGGGGCTTCCCTGGTGGCCCAGCAGAGAATCTGCCTTCAATGCAGGGGACCCAGGTTCAATATCCTGGAGAAGGGAATGGCTACCCAACTCCAGTATTCTTGCCTGGAGAATCTCATGAACAGAGCAGTCTGGTGAGCTACCGTCCATGGGGTCGCAGAGAGTTGGATACAATGAGCGACTAAAACTATCACTTTCCAGTTTATACTCCCACCAATAGTAGCTAAAAATTCTATTTTTACCACCTTGATTGGGAAGGTCATATCCATCTGGCCCCGGTAAATACTGATTCTAACCTTTGAGACATAGCAGAATCATCTTGGGGAATTTTTTAAACAGTGTAGATACTGAGGCCCCATCTCAGAAGTACCATATTAGACCCTGAAACCAGACCCAAGCATGAATATGTTTTTAAAAAAACTTGCCCAGTGATCTGTTGTGGGGGCTGAGAACCACCCTGCCAGCCTGTGTGTGCACACAGAGCTCTGAGCCTCTCCTTGCTCGTTTGAGTCTATGGCTCTTTCTGGTCTCACAGCAGCTTCTTCAGGTAAAGAAAGTGCAAGAATGCTGATCTTTTCTCTGCTTGTGAGGAAACTGTAGCTCCCGGAGGTTATACCACTTGCTGGAGTCATATCGGAACCCATGCTGCCAGCCTCCCCGCTCCTTAGCAGGGGCAGGAGGGAAATCCACACTGTGAGCCAGCGCTGGGGAGGTTGGGCCTGGGGCTGCCTTCACGGGCTCTGCTCTCTGCTCTCGATGAGACCCCCAGGTTAGTTGTTGAAGAAGTGGTTAAGGCTATGCAAGTTTGGTTTTATCTTTTTAAATCTCCTAATACAAAAAAGTCAGTCTCAAGCTAGTTTCTTTTTTTCCTTTTTAATTATCTTCTTAATTTTAATTTTCTTTTGCAATTAAATTCAGCCACCACCTGAAAACCCCCACCACCTGAACACAACCTTTGTTTTTATTTTGGGTTATACTCTCCCAGTCATTTTCCTCTACATACTTAAACATGTACTTGCACATATAGTGACTATGGTTTTTAATTTTCTGGGACTCTTGTTCTTTAAAAAAAGTTTTTCTGTAAAAATTACATATCTACGTTATAGAAGCTTGTATAGACAACACAAACCTCCAGCATCCTGACATATCATCTATAAGCATTTTGTATTGTTCCTTCTGTTTATTGTTTATATATTATAGCTATGACAGTAGTGAGTGTACATGTTTATTACGTACTATGTTACATGTTATCATAAACTTTATTTCCGTGTTATTTTACATCTGCATAACATTTGAGTGAGTGGGGCCCATTATTTATTATTTTGGAGTACATTTGCCTCTGTCTTCTTTAAAAAGAGAGGCGACCTCTCCTTAAGAGGGAGACTTGCCCATCTTGTTTCTGCCCTTGGGGGGGACATTTTTCACAGTTTGCCCCCACTTAACCCAGCTAGGCACTAGCCCCACCGTTGGTGACTGAGGAAGCTCAGGGGAGCTTGTCCGGTGGTTCCCATTAAGACTTTTAGCATCAGTCCTAGGAGGGATAGACAGGCTAGGAGTTCAGAGGTTTTATCAAATCACACAGCTGGGGACAGGGTAGGGGTGGTTCTTCCTTAGAGTAAACTCTTAACCAGAGCACCTGCTTTTAGCTGCTTATCTTGAGACGGATGTAAGGAAGCTGGCAGGCACCCAGAAGTAAATAGAGCAATTTATTATTATGAGAAGAGGCCCCCTGGGACAGGGTGTAGGAATTACGATTTTTCCACCTCTGGGGAAAGCTGCTTCCTTGGTAAGTTTCCAAGTCTCCCTGGCCGTGGTGCACAGAGACTGTCAGCCAGGGCTGTGCAGGAGGCAGTGGTCAGTCGAGCCCCAAGTCCAGGTGCCTGGTTTTTGTCCCAGCCAGCTGCATCCTTCTGTGCTTGGCATTTTCCTCTGTAGGCTAATACTTGTCAGCAGCCTTCTCAGCATTAGCAAGAGAATGAAATAAGATGACATGTGAATAATTAGGAGCTTCAGTAACAGTGTCAGTACTTTGTAGACTGGTGTGAGTTATTGTTGTGTTGATGCCACCAGGCATTTTGCCTAGCCCCTGCCCCTGTGGAGCATGCAGCCTCAATGACTGATTCTTCCAGTGGCCCTTGTTTCCAGCCACATCATTCTCCCCTCTCCAGCAGCCCTCCGAGCTCACTCTCTTGGCTTCTCTGAAATCTTACCATGGGATGTTAAAATTGTATCTGGTCTACACACCAGGAAGGATAATAGACAGGAAGGTGGTGGGTAACCAGAAGACGTGTTTAGGTGAAACTGAGGGGGTGGACCCTCTAGCTGAGGCAAAACCTTTTTCACAGCCATGGTGTCTAGGAAGGCCCCTGAGAGTTTGAAATGAATTATATAGGTTCTAAAGGGAAATTGGCAGGGAAATAAACGACCTCTACTCCTCTCCCCTAAGGGACATTGGGAAGAACGAGTTTATCTATCTGACCTGGACATCAGAGACGGTCCATTCACTTCTGATAATCCCGGATCCTGGCTTTCCAGAACTTCTCTTTCACCTTTGGGGCCTGACAGTTGATGGAGCAAGCTTTCTTACTGGAAGGTCTTATTGGAAAGAGCCAAAGGGTTAGGACAGTGTCTGGGGAAACGGAATCAGGATTTATGTTTGGGGTACTGAGGGTCTTTGGAAGAGGTCAGCCACTCCCTCACCAAGTCAGGCAGGGCCAGCCCGCTGCATAGCTCTGGTGTAGGATGGCTCAGTGCTTAGTCCCGCAGCAGGCTGCACGGTTCACCCCATCCGCCCCTTGCTGAATCCTCTCCCCTCTGGTTTCAGATCATCGACCCCAAGATGCCCCGAGAGGGTCTCCTGCACAATGGTGTTCCCATCCCTGTTCCCCCCCTGGATGTGCTGAAGCTGGGCGAGCAGAAACAGGCCGAGGCTGGAGAGAAGCTCTTCCTTGTCCTCTTCTTTGACAACAAACGCACCTGGTGAGTGCATGCTGCCAGTGGGAGGGTGCGCCAGGATGCAGGCTGGGGAGCCTGACTGGGATGCTGTTCTAATGCTGATGTGCTGGGGGTACACAGGCCTGTGGACTTAGCCACCCTGCCTCTGTGCTCAGTTGAAAGTGAAAGGTTACTTGCCAGCAGCTAGTCTCTGCGTTTGCCATGATAGTAGTAATTTAGTGTTAGGAATAACAGTGATGAATAGTGTTAATGGTAACTGAGGGGTTTGGTAGATTAGAGTCTCTGAGAAGCACTCTGAGATGGAGATTTGTGTTAGGAGGCTTCTTGGGAAGAGCTGTGGGGGTGAAGGGTGAGGAGTGCAGCCCTAGGCAGAGGAAGCAGTTGAACTGCTGCAGAGGCCACAGCTGATCTGTTTGAGCTCATTAGAGATGTCAGAAATGGGGGCCTTGAATGCTGGCTGTCCCTGGTTGGGGTGATTCCTGGAGAGAGACTCACTTGAGAGCCTATAATCTGCCGCTGCTCCCAGTGGCTGTGGGAATGCATGTCTCAGTCCTGGGTGGGTGGGGAGTTGTGGGAACTGCAGAATGCACTGCAAGGGACTTGTCTTCTCATGGTTTAAAAAGGCCAGCAGGAGGATTCCTTCACCCCGGCTTCTGTAGAGTGGGAAGGCAGGACTAGCTAATGACTAAAATCTGTTGAACATTTACTCCATGTCGTTATACAGATTGCTTTACATGAGTGGTTTCATTTGATCCTCGTTTAAATCTTCATTAATCCCTTCCCAGTCCATTTTGCAGATGAGGAAGCTGAGGCTCAGAAAGCCAAGAACCTATAGCTAGAACTGGGATATAAACAAGGATCTGGCTCCAGAGGCTGGGCTCTCAGCCATATGTTTAATTCACCCAGAGATCTTTTAAAAACACCAGGTGTAGGCCCCACCAGAAATAATTTCATTGATTCCTGGCGTCAACTCCACTTCTTCGTCATAGCTGCCTGACTCCCCAAGGCAGGGCAAGGCTCAGAGCCCTCCAGATGGCTTAGCTAGTATCCCAAGGGGCACATGGGCTTCCCTCCAACAACCTTCTAAGCCAAGTGTCATGGGGCCCAGGTAAGGGCCTGGCTACAAAATAAGTCCCTTCGTGGCCTCTTGCCCGCAGCGTGTCAGTCTGCCTCCCTCTCCCCTTCCCCCGGCTTTGCTGGTCATGGACAGTTGGGTCCAGAGGAGCCTCCTGTGGGACCCACCATGGTCCAAGCCTCTTACTATGCTTATATTTTAGGCAGTGGCTTCCGAGGGACAAAGTCCTGCCCCTGGGTGTGGAAGACACTGTGGACAAGCTCAAGATGCTGGAAGGCCGCAAGACCAGCATCCGCAAGTCAGTGCAGGTGGCCTACGACCGCGCGATGATCCACCTGAGCCGAGTGCGGGGGCCCCACTCCTTCGTCACCTCCAGCTACCTGTAAGGGGGGGCCCGCCCTGCCTCCGTCCTGCAGGGCACAGAGAAGCCTCTTCTGGCCCCAGCCAGGCTTACGACCGGCAGCTTCCCCCTCCCATGGCAGGCCAGGGACTGGGCTGTGTCCTCCCCATGGGCAAGGCCCCAGTTTTGACTAACTGTATGGTTCCCCTGGTGGGCCTGCTGTGCCAAAAACTCCCACCCGAGCTCCCCCGGGGCTGGTCCACTGAAGAACCAGTTAGAAGTAGAAATAGCTGTGAGGCTTGGGTCCAGCCACGGAGATAAACCTGGCCCTGGAAAGCAAGAGGTCTTGGGCTTGCTCAAGGGTGTGCCTGGTGCCCTCCAACCTACTCCCAACTAACTACACCTCAGGGTGAGCGAGGCTCTAACGCTGACCCCAGAGGTGCTGTGGATACACTCGGGTCCTGTGGGAATCTCACAGAGCTCACCCTCCCTCCCTCCATCACCCCTCCTCCCACCTCTTCCCTGAACCATCTTCTGCCCAGCCTCTCTTTCTCCTGTGTTCCTTTCCCAGCTTTCTCTTGTGCCAAACTGACAGAAACCATCACCAAACTGATCTTTTTTCTTTTTATGTCTCATTCCCTTTGAGGCCAGCTGCTGCTACCACTTGGGTGACCCTTTCACCAGCATACCTCCCCGCCCCTTGTATGTGCTGCAGGCAAACAGCAGAGGCCAGACTGTGAGAGCTGCCTCCTTGGATTGAGGCGGGGCCTCGGGCCTGTGCCTTGCAGAGAGGTGGGCTCAGGCTGGGTGGGCTCCCGTCAGCAGACCAGGCTTCTGGTGCCCGTGGCCATCTGTCCACGTGGATTCTGCGGGCTGTTGGGGTGAAGCTGTGCCCTTTGGCCGGGTCTGCTCTTTTCCTCCTCCTAGCCTCCTCATGGGTTTTCATTTTCTGTCCCTGCAGCCTCTAGGCTCTCATTACCACCAGGGATGGTGAGGGGCCTATAGTCCAGCATCTTCCTATGCTGTGCTCTGCCCTGCCCAGCCTCTGCTGATCCAAATTCCAGGGAACGCAGCACTTTTCTTTCAAACTCTGTGTCCCCTTCCCTCTTTTCCTTCAACCCCCTCTCCACCTTTACCTTCTCAAAAACAGAAGGGAAAACAAAAAACAAAAAACTGTGAAATGGGGGAATGCTGACTGACAAACCAACACAACTTTCAGAGGCTTCAATGTCTGTTCTCTGATGTTTCTTTTCACCTCTTAAGCACCAAAGTTGCAGGGCCAGGTTGCCGGCCACTGATCGCCATGTTGATTTTTAACCTGACGTTCTTTTTAATTGTTTTAAATTTTTCATAGGGGAGTTTTGGACAAAACGAAGTCACTGGGGAGATCACTGCCATTTTTACGCACTTGACTTTTTAAAAATACAACCAACCAATCGCCACGACTTCTTATACATTTGGGACACGAGCCAGAGTTTAAAAGGGAACCAACAAAACTCTCTATAACATAATAAAGGACGGGGTTTTGGATTTTGTACAATAATAAAACTACAATGCCTATGGCTAGGGAAGGACATAGTGTATATAATTGTAAAATACTGTTCTAAATTATTCAGGCCTATAGTTTCCATTGCTGGAGTCCTCCATTGTGTGGCTGAGTATTTTAAATGCACACAGTGTGTTTTATTTAAAGGAGCCAATACGTACCCCCTCCCCAGGTAGTCGGTCGGCTGTGGACTCTGTGACCTTTGTCTCAACCTGTGTTGTAAGATCTTGGGGCTTTCTCTTTCTGTGTGTCTCTTCCTCCCAACACTTTCTCTTTCTTAGTCTCTCTCTCCTTTTTTCTTTTTCTCAGTCTCTGAATCTTTCCATCTCTGAGTCTCATTTTTAAAACTGCTCTTTTAGAACGGGAAACGGCTCAGATCCTGCTGTGGCATGGGGCCTATGTGTCTCAGTCGCGTCTGCTGTGAAGCACACGATGCTCTATTTATTGTAGAAAGTAACTTTATTTGCTTTCTAGAATTGTTTATAACAGATGGTATAAGAGAGGTAATAAACAGAGAAAAATCTATGCTTGTAAAGAATACAAAAGTTAATTTTACCTACTATAATATGACTGTCTTAAACTTATTTTCTCTCTGAGAAATAAATGTTCTAATGGGCAGCAGCCGCTGTGTGTGTTTATGGTTGTCAGTGGGGCCTGCCCTTCTCTTCCTAAGCTCTGCAGCCCTCTCCCTCCTCAGGAGGCCAGGGCCATCAGTGGTTAACATTAAGAATGGGGTTGCCTAGCCATTGCAGACTCCCAGCTGGAGAATGCTCTCTCTGTCTGTCTGCTTGTCTGTCTGTCTCTCAGACCCCTGGAAGAGGTGCGAGGATGGTTTCTGATGTTTTCCTCCCTAGCAGCGCTGCCTTTGGGGAGTTGTGGAAGGTCCAGCCTGCTTCCCACACCTCAGCTGCCCTGTGGCCACATTCCTTCAGGAGCATGTGCTCCACATTCAGCGGGAGAAATGGCCCTTTAGTCAAACTGGGCACCTGTTCACCAGGCTTGCAGAATTGGAGACTCTAGGCTGTTCCCACGTCCTTTGTCATTGTTGCTGTCCCCTTTCTATAGAGGGCGAGCCAGGACTCAGAGAGGCAGAACAGGATCCTGGTTACTTTTACAACTAGAAGGGAACCTTGAGCTTACCTAGTCTTCATTTTGCAGACAAGAAAACAGACCAGCAAAATTAAAAGACTTATCCAAGATCAGCCAGCGAAGAAACGATGGCAGAATCCTGGGACAAGGATCTGGCTGCGCTGGCCTGTTCTGTACCTCCTTCCCCTCTCTGTGGCTCTGGCTCCAGCATTTCTGGAAAGCAGTATCTTGAGCAGAAGCAGGAGTGTTCCCTGGGGCCAGCTGCTCTGTTGTTGGGCCTCGGATAGTTTTTCCCTCTGGTTCTGCCTGGCTGCTCTGCTTGGCTGCAAGTTACGTGTCTCAGTGTGTGGCTGGAGGATACAGGAGTCCCCTACTCCACAGGGCTTTGGAAATTCTTAACGTTGAAGTCACTAAAGTATAAAGGTTCTCCCTCTGGTATAACATGAACAGAATATCTCTAATGTACTGATAGCTCTTGTATTACATGTTAGGGTGCAGGATGCTAACAACCTGATTTATAAACGTTGCAGACAACTCTCAAAATGGTTCCAGAAGAATGAAACAGTTAATTCAGGCCTTGAAAATTGGGGTTAAAAATATCTATACATAAATTTTTATTTTGAATTATAAAAGCAATTTAGAGAGAAATTACAAGCTTACCCTATAAAACATATGCAAATAAAAACAAAAAGATGAGTAGGATTTTAGCAGAGGGGGATAAAAAGGAAGTCATTGTAAACAGAAGAAGCAACTTCAATGGTGGCCTCTGGGAGGTTTGGTGTGTATTCCAGCTCTAATAACCGCCATCCCCTTACGGAGTGAGACAGTGTGTTGGGATTAACAGCCTTTTCACTGACTTGCTGTGTGATCTCAGGCATGGTGCTGGACCTCTCTTGAGACTGATGTAATAGAGGACCCCAAAGCCAGGGTGAGGCAGTAGTACATGGTAGGTGGCAGCAGCCATTGAAAGATTTGAATAGGGAGGAAACGTGATTAAAACTTGGCAACTAATTAGACTGATAATCAGAGTCAAAAAGGAGTGTTATGCAGGGTCATTGTGTGGCTCGAGTGACCAGCAGTGGGTTTGCGGGTGAGGAGGAAGGAAGGGTAGGTGTTGATAAGTTTATGTTGCCTGCGGGACATCTGAGAAAAGCCCCTGGCAAACAAGTGGAACTGGACTTGGAGTTCCAGAGGAACACAGGAGCAGATGACAGAAATGTGTGGTCCCTGAAGCCCATCAGGGTAGTTAGGAGAATGGTCAAGGAGAGAGAGGGGAGGACAGAGCGAAGAAAAGCCCGTTGTATCTAGAGACTGGGGCTGGGGGACAGGTTGGAGACAGTGCCTTCAGAGGGGTCCAGTCCCCAAGGAGGGCCTCACGCGCACAGTGTTGAGCCCTAAGAGTCATCTAGCCACACACCCCCAAGCCCCCAACAACTCATTTCACAGAGAGAGGCAGGTCTGGCGTGCTCAGCGTCACAGAGCAGGAAAAGGCAGTGCTGGACCAGAACCTAGCACTTTCTGCTGTCGTCACGCCCACGTTTTCAGAGCCCTTGAGGTGAGTAGAAGTTTCCTTGATTTATTTTTATCAGTGCTATGATTAAAGTTCATAGCCTCAAATCTGAAATACGGTACTGGAGCTTGTGAGGGCACTCTGACTAGGAAGAGAAAAATCTCTCTTTCCTAACAAGTTAAAAAATATTAAAAGCATTTGCCAAGACCCTAGTCAGCTTGTTCACTTTCGTTAATGCCACAGTTGCCATTAACACTTGAGTGTGAATTTGCCTGTCAGGCTCTCCTGACCTGGCCAGGCTGTGAGCTTTGAGAGAAGACGGGATAGGTGGTAGGACTGCTGGGCTCTGGAACAGGAATGTAGGGGGCCCTTGTCTGCCCCTGGCTGTGCAGGCTATCCATGGGGTCTGTAGGGCAAGGAGTGTGAACATCTGGTCCTGCCAACTGCAGTCAGTCTGACCTTTACCAGGAATAAGGGGAGGAGGTCTTTGGAGGAGGAAAATGGTTTCTCCAAAAGATGAGGAAGAAGTTTCCACATCACTGTATGGTGGGGAAGAGGGGCCAAAGAGATACATGTTTGGGCCACAGCTGGAGCGGGGCTCTGACTTGACCTTGGCACTTGGGGGTTCCGTTTTGTTCTTTCCCTTAAAGAATGACAAATATATATATATATATACACACACATATTGCATGCAATACTATATATACTTTAGTATTGTCTACAATTTTAATATTCTTAAGAGGGCCAGGACTCAGGCTACATGACATAGAAAAAGGCAGTTGTCCCCCAAATTTCAGAAAGGTTATTGTTAATATTTCAAAGAACATGGTATATCCTTTGCTTGGCACCTATAAGGCTGGTTGGAAGTGGTTTCAGTCTAACCCCCCTCACTTCTGAAGCAATGGATGAGTTCCTTCCTCTTCTCTTCTTTATATTGGCCACTTTGAGCGGACATAGAGATAGTTTGGGGATGTAACATTGATGGCTCCCGGTGGGCGAGAGTGCGGGTTAAATATGGGCCCTGAGGAGAGTCTCCCCACCTGTCCCAGCCTCACAGTCCAGAGGACCCATGAAGGATTTTATCTGAGCTGGTCACAGAAGAATATAAGATTGTTGCTATATAATTTGGGGAAAATTTTTTTTCTAAGTAGAAAGGAGAAAGTAAGACTATTTTAACCACCAGAAATAACCATTTCCACCATTTTAATGTAATTCCCTTATAGTCTCATTCCCCCCCGCCCCCGCCCAGATAGAGCATGTGTTTTAGTTTTTTGTATTGAGTAGCTGGGAAGTCAGCTGGTAGCTGTCTGCAGTCACTGCAGAAGTGCTCAGCATGACTGGAACACAAGGCCCAACAACTTATCTGCCCAAATTTAACTTACCCTCTCTTGCTGAGTATCATGAGCTGGCTTATGCCAACCATTGCCCGTTAAGTTTTGCTGGTTCCCTTTATTTTGCTAAGATGTCTGTAGACTCTTAACAATTGAAATCAAATGAGAGCTATAGTTCTCCATCCCAAGAACTTTCTTATTGGGGTACATTTCTATGGAAATCAGTCCTAGACCAAACTGCACCCCATGTTCAAACACCTGTGAGCGAGGTGGCTTCCAAATGGCCATATACTTTCTTCTGCAGCCTGAGAAGTTCCCTCTGTCTACTCTCTGGTGCAGCACCAGCGCCTGACATGAAAGGTCATTTCAAGGTGGACACACCCTGCTGCTGAGTAGGCAGGTCAGGGGGCCAGAGCAATGGAGCTGCAGACCAAGAATATTTTTGTTGTTTTCGATATAACTTTACATATAGTAATTAAGATACACAAACTTTAATCTCTGAGTCTTTATATTTGTTTCCATCCATGAAGCCACGGATTTAACCAGATTAAAATACAGAACCTTTCCTCATGTTCCTTGGCACCTATAAGGCTGGTTGGAAGTGGTTTCAGTCTAAGTCCCCTCACTTCTGAAGCAATGGCTGAGTTCCTTCCTCTTCCTTCTTTATATTGGCCCCTTTGAGGGGGCATAGAAATAGTTTGGGGATGTAACATTGATGGCGAGAGTGCAGGTTAAATAGGGGCCCTGGGGAGAGTCTCCCCACCTATCCCAGCTTCACAGTCCAGAGGACCCAAGTACAGAACATTTCTTCCCGGAAAGTTCCTCGTGTTCCATCCCAGTCGATATCTGCCCAATCCCCCAGCCAAGGGTAACTACTCTCCAGGACGCCACAGCAGAGATCAGTGTTGCCTGTTGAAGGACTTTGTAAAGTGGGATCGTGCAGTGTGTGCCCTCGTGTCCAGCTCCTCTGACTCAGCATCATGTCTCTGGGCTCCATCCGTGTTGTGCATGTAGCTGTGCTTGTTCAGGGTAGTACTCTCTTGCACAAAACCACCACGCTGTGTTTATCCATCCTCCCGCTGGTGGACTCTGGTTTGTTTCCATGTTGAGCGGTCATAGTAACTCTGCTATGAACATTCTCGTATAGGTCTTTTGGTAGACACAGTGCTCACTTCTCTTTAGAAAATCCCCAGGGGTAGAATTGCTTGCTTTAGAAGGTTCTACCAGTTTTCCATTGGTTGGATGATTACACTCCCATAGCCGTGCAAGCGAATCTAGGCACTCCACATCGTCACCAACGCTCATGTTGTCAGCCCATGACGTTGGTGCTAGCCCTGCTTGCTGAACAGCTTCAGCCGAGTGCCATCATACAGCCTGGCTTCTTCCTTTGTGATACCACCTTGCTTCCAAGGCAGAGGTATGAACAGCTAAGGTGTTTGCAACCACAGAACCCCTCACTGAGGGGATGGGTAAGGTGGGAGAGCTAGTCCTGTCCTGTGGCACAGTCTTCTCTTAGCACCCGCCTCTACTACGGAGCCACGCAGATCCCTGCACTGGCTCTTTGGGGAATAAGGACCTCCTTGGTTCAGAGTCACACAATCCTCCCTGGCACCCTTGTCCTCATCCCTGGCCACTGGGCTCTGGGGGACTGAGCCTCTCGCCTACAGACCCACACCACCAGTACTTCACCCCGGGCACACTGCATCCAAATCCTTCCTCCCCCGCAATGGCTGATGCCTGAAGTTCCATTAGCACTTCATGCCTTTACCTCTCAAGGCTGTGATCCTTGGGGACGGACACCTGTGACCCTGGTTTCCTCTGAGTTATTGGTATTCCAGCATGATAAAAAATTGCCAGCAGGTCTCAATGAGGCGGTAGGCAAAGGACACTGAGTCCTTGAGAGGGGGATGAAAGAGGGGATGAAAAGGGCCCATTTGCTTTTGGCTGACCTTGGTGACACAGATGCACGCTTCAGAGCCAAGCAGGATGAAGGCTTACGGAAGCGACTTCAGAGGAATTGCTCAGATCACAGGTGACCAAGGTCTGAGATAAGACTGCAGGGTCAGGGGAAGAGTCTCGGGGAGGGAGTCTTGTTTGGAAACAGAGCTCTGAAAACAAAAGATTTCAGAGCTGAATTGATGTGGGCAATCATGGAGGCCAGCCCTGTTTTTAAGTGCAAGAGCGTGTTGGGGTGTAGGCCAACCTGGGGGATGAGGAGTCGGGCCTCCCTGGGCTGTTTGGCAGGGCTTCTGGCTCCGCTTGCGATTTGGGCACACCGCAAGGTTTTGGAAGGTTCTGGCCGCCAGAGCCCTGCCATTCATTCCTCCTCCTGCCCCTGTCCCTCCTCCCTTCCCTTCCTCCCTCCTCTCTCTGTCTCTCTGTCTTCCTTCAAATTTTATTATTACTTATTATTTTTAACTCCAATCGACCTATGGGATTCAAACTTAAATCTTCGGGAAAGTCTCCCTTCTTCTCCCCAGCCTCCTAGTTCCCCTCCCAGAAGCAACTAATTTTACTGATTATAGGTGTAACCTTCCAGAGCTAGTTTAATATTGGTGTATGTTCACATGTGTGTGTGTATGTCTCCTCTTTTATACAAATGGTAGCACACTGTTCTCATTGGTCTAGGCCTCATTATTTAAAACTTTATCTTTTTAAAAAAATTATTTATTTATGGCTGCTCTGGGTCTTCGCTGCTGTGCATAGGCTTTCTCTAGTTGTGGCAAGCGAGGGCTACTGTCCGTTGCGGTATGCCATAGCACACGCAGACTTTAGTAGTTGGCGGCACATGGGCTCAGCTGCTGTGCAACATGTGGGATCTTCCCGGACCAGGAATCAAACCCGTGCCCCCTGCATTGGCAGGCAGATTCTTAACCACTTGGGACCACCAGGGAAGTCCCAAGTCTCATGCTTTAGAATTGTTTTATTAAATATTGATTAGGTATAAAATAGTAGTTATACAGTATGTATGTGGGTGCTCAGTCGTGTCCGACTCTGTGTGACCCCATGGACTGTAGCCTGCCAGGCTCCTCTGTCCATGGGATTCTCAGGCAAGAATACTGGAGTGGGTAGTCATGTCCTTCTCCAGGATACAATTTATAGAAATAATTTTTTAAAACCCATGATACAGTAAACCGCCGGGTACCTACCTACCTCTCCTAGACAAGGAAGGAGGCTCTTTAAAATCCTCTCTGTGGCCCTTCTCACCTTCACCTTTTCTTCTTCTAAATACTATCCTGAATGTTAGGCTTATCATGCCTTTTTTTCCTTTATAGTCCTGCCAGATGTTTATGTCATCATGTGATAAGTATTGTGTAGTGTCTTACCATTTGGGATTTTAAAAAGAAGGACACATATTGCTTGCAATCTTCTACAGCTTGCTTTTATCCCAGCCATGATTAGATTAAAGGACCTGAGGTTCAGTCACGTGATATCAGTCATTTTCACTCTGGTATGGAATTCCATCATATGAAAATACCACAATTTTTCATTGCACTTATTTAGGGACATTTGGGTTACTTCCAATTTTTGCTACTAGAATCAGCACTGGTATGAATGTTCTTAATTGTTTCTCCTGGTGTACATTTAGGGGGGTGGTTGGGGTAAGGATTTCTGTGGGGCATATGTAGGGGCCTAAGGAACACACATGGGGCTTCCCAGGGGGCTCATTGGTAAAGAATATGCCTGCAATGCAGGGGACGCAGGAGACATGTGTTTGATCCCTGGATTAGGAAGAGCCCCTAGAGGAGGGCATGGCAGCACACTCCAGTATTCTTTCCTGGGAAGTCCCATGGACAGAGAAGCCTGGCAAGCTACAGTCCATAGGGTCGCACAGAGTTGGACATGACCAAAGTGACTGAGCTGAGCTGAGGGAAAACACACTGTCAGCTTCAAATAGATAAAGGCATACCATTTCCCAGAGTGGCTGTGTCAGTTCACATACTTGCCAGCTGATTGAGTTCCCTTTGCTTCACTCCCTTGCTGATGCTTGGAATTTTCATTTCTTAAAATTTTACAGACTGATACATAGCTTATTCTGATTTAACTTTTTATTTCCCTGATTATACTCATTGCTTTTTTTTTTTTTTGGCTTAAAATATATTTTGACGAATTGTTCCTTATCAGAGCGGCAAAGACTTCCTCCTTCTTTCTTGGACTGAAGAGTGTCCCATCGTATGAAAATCTGACTAGCCAGTTCCTTATTGATAGATGTTGGGTTATCTCCACTGTTTTACCATCAGTTTTGCAATGAATAGCTTTGTATAGAGATGGGGCAGTGTGTCCGTCTGTGAGGGAGTCTGTGTGTAGGTTTCTTACACAGGAAACTTCTGAGCCATTTAGATGAAAATGGAAGATAGTTTTTGCTCCCCTATGGCCCTCTTGTCCGTCTGTTTCTGGCAGATTCCCTTAATTTCCCGAGTTCCGAAGATGGAGCTGTGTCTGTCCTGTCGCCTCTTCTCTCAGGTGATGCTGTGTATCTCCCCCCTCCTCTCTGAACCAACCCAGAACCAACATGTTTGCTGCTCTCCTCCACCCCGTCTCCACCCCACCCCCACACGGATTCCTTTGGGATGCCTACCCTGGCATCTCCTTCTAATGACCGTCCCTGCCTCCAGAAATCCCTGGTGGATCAGATGGGAAAGAGTCCACCACCAAGGCAGGAGACCCAGGTTCAATCCTCGGTGGGAAATATCCCCAGTATACTTGCCTGGAGAATCCCATGGACAGAGCAGCCTGGCGGGCTATGGTCCATGGGGTCTCCAAGAGTCGGACACGACTGAGTAGCTAACACTTTCACCAAGGAAAGGAAAAGAAAACTGACCACCACCCTTACAGAATGGATAGCCTCAAAGGGGAGAGGGTGGCGGGTACATAAATCCACGAGGAAGTGTGAGGACAAATCCCAGCCCAGCACCTGTTGGCTGCGCTGCCCCAGTAAGCCTGGGCCAAAGGAGGCCCCATAAGCCTCTTTACAAAAAGAGGACAGTACTCTTCTCTGGGGCTTGGGGTGGAGTGGGGTCTGTGTTCACTTCCCTGCAGGCCATAGCTTTCTTTGTTATCTAGGGAAGCTCATTCAGGGAAGCCATGATAATGACTGTGGTGGATGCAAGTTGAGGGTCTGAGAGCCTGAGAGCATCCAGAGGAAGGGGAAGGAAACATGTTGGTTCACAAGGAGCTTTTCCTTATTCTGCTATAAAGCCCTCGTATACTCTCTTTGGTAGGCGTTTCAGGAGGCTTCTGAACTTGTGCAGCTATAAAGCCAACAGTGAACAGCCTTGACCTCAGGTCGTCAGGCATGAGCACATACATCTGCTGGATGAGGCTCTAGAAGGGGAGACACTGAGTGCGCCGGGCACCATTCAGTACGTCCTCCCCTGAATCTGCCCATCAATTCAACCATAAAGAGACTTCTCCCTTCCATAATTAGACTTTCCTAGCACTCTCTCCCATAGACTCTGGCTATCTGGGTACATGTCCTGTCTTCTGGGTACTTTTTTGGGGAGTGGGTAGGCTGAATTCCAAACCTCTGTGCCCAGCACACAGTAGGTGGGGCACTCAACACACGGGAACTGAGTTACCATTCACTTTATGGAACATCTCCTCATTTGGTCCTCAAAACAACCTTATGTGGGCCTGGCGGGATGATCATCCCCACTTTACAGGTGGGTAAACCGAGATTCAGAGCCACTTTGTCTTGCCCTTGGCCATACTTGGCCTTGGCCTCAGGCTGAGGAGGAATGGAAATCCAGGGCCCCTTCATCCCAGACTCGCTCCCCCTGGGCCACATTCTGAGGCTGGAGCCTTGTTGCAGTCTTACTCTCCAACCGTTTCTCCATACACAGAAAGACTAATGGCCAAGGCCTTCCAGGCTTTATTTTCTTATTTATTTGCCAACAAAGATTAGAAAGATTATTAGAATATCTACCCCACATTTTTGAGTTCGCAAACACTCTAGGGAACCTCTCTGCATGTATTTCTCAGAAGCTGAAGGAGCAGGTGAGATTATTATCCCCTTATATGTGTACTAAGCTGCTTCCGCTGAGTCTGACTCTGTAGCCCTCCAGGCTCCTCTGGCCAGGGGATCTTCCAGGCAAGAATACTGGAATGGGTTACCATTTCCTACTCCAGCAGATCTTCCCAACCCAGGGATTGAACCAGCATCTTCTGTGTCTCTTGCAGATGGGTTCTTTACCACCAGCGCCACCTGAGTGGCCCCATCCCCTTCATATAAATGAGGTTAAATGAGTGGTGGGTAGCAGAGCTGGGATTTAAGCCCAAGCAGAGCCCACTTGCTTAACTAGTCTATACCACTGACTCTCAATCAGTGGTTTTTAATATATGACACTAATAAATTGTCATTATAATATCATTTTAAGACTGTTGAAATGATGGCTCTCTGCTTAGTATTTTAGGGATGATAGGAAGGTCCTTGGGGGAAATTCCACGGTAGTCCAATGGTTAGGACTCTGAGCTTTCACTGCTGAGGGCCTGGGTTCAATACCTGATTAGGGAACTAATGATCCCACAAGACAAGCAGTGAAAAACAAGCCAACAAACAAAAGAGGAAGATCCTTCACCTATAAAACTAAACACCTTGAGACTTCCCTGGTGGTCCAGTGGCTAAGACTCCATGCTCCCAAGGCAGGGGACCTGGGTTCAGTCCCTGGTCAGGGAACTAGATCCCACATATCACAGTTACAAGTTTGCATGCCACAACTAAAAGATCCTGCATGCTGCAAGTAAGATCTGGTGCAGCCAAATAATAAAATAAATATTGAAAAAAAAAAGCTAAATACCTTCCTGCTGCTTACTATTGCACAAGTAGAACCATATCCCTTAGGCTGACAGCTTTGATCTTCGATGAAACAAGATACTCCCAGGTCTTGCTCAACCTTCTAATGCTCAGGCCTGCTTTTCATGCCATGAACAGCTTCCTTCTCTATAGTTCTTACAGTAAAAGCAAAAGGGATTTTCCCCAAATGTAACATTAAATCACACTATTAAATATGACTTTACAAACTCCTCTCACCACCATCACTATTTTATGAATCATCTGAGGGTCTTAAGCTCCTGTTACTAAACCTGGATTCCGATCTGAAACCATTCACCTCAGAGCTTCCCAGGTGGCTGGCTCAGTGGTAGAAGAATCTGCCTGCCAAGCAGGAGACGCGGGTTCAGTCCCTGCGTCGGGAAGATCTCTTGGAGGAGGAAATGGCAACCCACTCCAGTATTATTGCCTGGAGAATCCCATGACAGGGGAAACTGGAAGGCTGACAGAGAAGCCTGGAAGGCTAGTCCGTACGGTTGCAAAGACTCAGACGTAACTGAGCATACACGCATGCCGTTCACCTCAGATTGGGACTTGAAACCATGTGTCAGGACTCCAACCCAGCCAAAACCCAGTTTGGGACTCAACCTACATGTCTGGGACTTGAACGTAGCCAAAATCCATGGTTTTCCGACTGAGATCACACACCTGGTTTTGGGACCTAATGAAGCCCGGGTTCTGGTCTCATTGAGGAAGAATTCAGTGAGAGACAAAGTGATAGGTAAGAAGTGGATCTATTTAGAGAGAGACAAGTGTGGACCATAGACAGTGTGGGCCACCTCAGAAGGAAGGGGCCACCTCATACGTGCTGTGGTTAGCTTCTATGGGCTGGGTAATTTCACAGGCTAATGAGTGGGAGAATTATTCCAACCATTTTGGGAAAGAGGTGGAGATTTCCAGGAATTGGGTCCAGTTTTGGTCTTGGGCTGGACGGCATCACCGACTCGATGGACATGAGTCTGAGTGAACTCCAGGAGCTGGTGACAGACGGGGAGGCCTGGCGTGCTGTGATTCATGGGGTCGCAGAGAGTTGGACACGACTGAGCGACTGAACTGAACTGAACTGAACTTGGTCTTGGCACCTGTGGGTGTGTCACTTAGCTTGCTGGTGTGTTTCAGTGAGCTTATACCGAGGATCGACGGCTAGTGGACGTTCAGTTCTCCTCAGTCTATGCTGTGTCCTCAGGCTAGGTCACTCTTTTAAAGGCTGTGTCCTGCCCCCTCCCGTCCTGTTTCAGGTCCCCTCGCACAGTAAAACCAACTGCTGACACCAGGCTGTGCTGAAGGAATGTCCAGTGTTTATTGCTGTCACTGACCAAGGAGAATCGGCAGCTCATACTCGAAAGACCCAAACTCCCCAGTGGCTTTCAGGGAGGGGTTTTTAAAGGCTATATTAGGGGTGTGGGTCGCAAGGTGCTTGATCAGCTCTCTGTCTGTTGGTCAGTGGTGAGGTAATGGGGTAATGTTTCAGGAGTCAACATCATAAACCTTCTGGTCCCAACCAGCCTGAGATTCTGTGTGTGCTTATGGTCAGCAGTTTTCATCGGTGGTAGAGGGTGGGGTAGGTGGGAGGAGTGTCTGGTTTCTATAAAAACAATTTAGGAATGTGTGTCAGACATCGTTATCTATATCTTTCAGGGAACTGGGAGTTCAGTGACTGCTATGTAGCTGATTTATGGCCTAAATTGTTATGAGTTTCCCAGCCCAACAGCTATTCTTTGTTTCTATGAGTTCACATGTCCTAATCATTAACTCTTGAACCAGACTTTTGAGACTGAGGGGAGGCCTGAAGCAAAGTCGTTCATTTACAGAGATGGGGAACCCAGGAGGGGGTGCTTCCACACCCACAGGGTCCTGAAGTGTCGCTTTCACTCCCCCCACTGTCCTCTGTCCCTTGTCTTGCCACTGTGCTCTGTGCTCTCACCACCCACTCACCCCATCCCCTGTTGCTTTGGCCTCCCTCTTCCTTGGCCTGCTCTCTTGCAGTGACCTCGTCTCCCTGGCTCACTATTCAGCCCCACACTTAACCCTGAGATCCCACGTTCAAACCTCTCTTTAGCTCTTCAAGCCTTTACTCCCACAGGCCCCATAGTCCACCACCTTTCACCGCCCCCTTCAGATCCCTTCTCCCCTCCTTTCCCCACCTGGACTCCATGGTTAGTTATTACAACTCCTCGCTTGTCTACACACTCCCCTCCTCTACCTCAAACTTGCTAGATTGTATTCACTTGGCAGAACTCCGGCCCGGTCAAATCCAGCTCTACCTGTTCCGCGGTATATTCTCCTGTTTACTTGGCTCGCCTGTCTGCCCAGAAGAATGTCAGCCCCAGAAGGGCAGGGACTGTGTCTTCATTGTCCACTCTGTCCCAGGGTCAGACCAGTGCCTTGTGTTCCCTGGAGGCACGTTAGTGAATGTGTGTGTCTGTTGCATGGATTTCTTTCAGAGGTTGGAGAAGGATCTGAGAACTCATTTATGGTGGGGCTTCCCTGGGGCTCAGACAGTAAAGAATCTGCCTGCAATGTGGGAGAGCTGGACTGGGAAGATCCCCTGGAAAAGGGAAAGCCTACCTACTCCAGTATTCTTGCCTGGAGAATTCCCAAGGACAGAGGACCCTGGTGGGCTACAGTCCATGGGATCACAGAGAGCCTGGACACAACTGAGTGACTAAGCACACAGGGGAAAAGTGGAGGATGGAAGTCACAGTGTGACGAGGAAAGCACAGAGCAGAGGGAGCAAGACGAGAAGGACAGGCAAGCTCAAGTTTGTGCAAGGAGAATGCCACTGTTCCTTCCTAACTGCCTCTTCTTGTTCTGGGAGAAGATCTTGACAAAGTTCTTCATTCTCCAGCCCAAATTACAGAATTCTAAAACCTTGACTAAACTGTTGCTTCCTGCTGGTGCTGGTTACTTAGGACTTCTGAGAAGATGTTTGAATAACCATGATTATCAGAGAACGGAAGCCCAGAGAACAGAAGGACGCGGGAGCGCTGGAAGCGGAGCCCCGGTGGGCCCAGGGGTCTGCACTGCAGTCATCAATTCTCTGTTCCTTTCTAGTTTGTCATTTGCCCAGTTGTCCTTACCCTTAAAAGAACCAGGGAACATGCTGTCTAACCCACACTGAACACTCATGAAAAACGCCGTGGAAGAGATTTGTTACCAGGTCAAGTCCTTGGACTCTTTAATCAACAGAAGCTGGTAAGAAGCCAGACGAGAAATTCAGGCAAAGCTTTACTGGCACTCATGCTACAGGGCAAAGGAGCAAAACCAAGTGACAGGTTCCCTCGCTTGCTCTGCTGGAAGGGTGGGCTTGTTCCTTAAATAGGGTGAGGTAGGATGGCTCAGACGGTAAAGCGTCTGCCTACAATGCAGGAGACCCAGGTTCGATCCCTGGGTTGGGAAGATACTCTGGAGAAGGAAATGGCAACCCACTCCAGTATTCTTGCCTGGAAAATCCCATGGATGGAGGAGCGTGGTAGGCTATAGTCCATGGGGTCGCAGAGAGTTGGGCATGACTGAGCGGCTTCAATTCAGTTCAGGGGAGGATTATGGGCTGGGCCAGGGATGGCTTGGGGGGTATGCCCACCTTCTTGGTGGTCCCATGCACAGGAATCCTGCTCAAGGCTCATCCTGCTTTGGCTCCTAGCACCTCAGAAATGGCTAGAAGGTTTGTGGCCTTTTTGAATCTTATTGTTGATAATTTCCCTGACTGCGCGTGCCTGGAGGTATGTTTCAGTCCCTTACAGTTTCTTTGTATTGTGTTGCTCTGGTAGAGGGTCACAGGTCGCAGTGTCTCAGACGGAAGGATCCGATAAGGCTTCAGCGAACCTAAATGATGTGCTTACAGAGCAACATAGGTTGCCTCATTTCAGCCCCACAGCAGGCCCCTGCGATTGGTACCGTTATTACCCCCGTTGTATGGAGAAGGAAACAGAGACACGAGGAGGCTACACAACTTCACACTCAGGAAGTGACGGAGCCTCTGTGCGATTCAAGAGTCTAAGTGTATAACCTCGATGCTCTAGGGTCGTAAAGGTCACACCAAAATGACTTTTCAATGTAAGCAAACTTTCCCTTGAAGGCTTTGAGTCCTGTCGACAGAAGGAACTCTGACCATCTGAAACAGGAAGCCCTGTGGTGAGGCAGACGCTGCTTGTCAAATTGTACGCTTAGAGGTGTTTCAGCCCCAAGTCTGCAGGGGAAGTATGAGAGGGGAGGGGAACTGAGGCCTGGTTTATCCCATCTTGTACCGCCGATGCTTTCTATACATTAGCTATGCTCAGTTCTCACCATGGGCCTAGGTCACAGGTTCCCACACTAGCTGGTGGTAGAAATGGGATTCCAGCTGTACATGTTTCATCTATCAAGAGGCTTCCCAAGACTGTGTTATACAGGATGTGTTTAAACACCACAAACAAGGCATTTCTGGGTCATGGGCTTGGAATTTAAAGTAATCTTGGTAAGGCCGAGCTGAGGCTCTGACCATTACATTCTTTCCTTTCTCTTTATCACTTGAGAACTAAAAATTTATGCACAGAACAGATTTTCCACTGAGATGGATAAAAGAGTTTGAACCAACTAATCACAAAGTTTTGACTCCAAAAAAGGAAACAACTTGTTCTAATTTGCCAAACCTTAGGTCAAATATATTTTTTTTGTAACTGAATTGTCCACAGAATCCCACTTGGCATTTTTGTCTTTTTAAAGATCAGTGAACTAACATGAGATTTCTAAATAGCAGCAGCTCAGTGTGATAGAGCTCTGGGCTGGGGGTCAGGACTCCTGGGTCCTGGACCTGGCTCTGATTTGGGCTTGCTGTGTGACCTTGAGCAGGTTACCTCCCATCCTGGGCCTCAGCACTACAAAATAAAAGGCTTATGTCTGATGAGCATTCTGTTCCCCTCTAGACCGCAAGTTCACAAGTTCTAGGATAGGATCACAGGCTCTGGACTCAGACACTAACTGGTAAGTGAGCATGTTAGACAAGCTACTCTGGGATTCAATTTCTTCATATGTAAAATAGATTGATAATATATCTGTCACAGGGTTGCAATGACTGAATGAGAAAATTCTATAGTGCCAGCACGAATGAAAGATGCACTCAATACTGGTTAGACACAGTAGTGATGAGGGTCTTTTATTTTATGAAAAATCGATAAAGATCCAGATCATAAAAGTCTGAACTTGCTTGAAGCTTGGGGTGACCCATGTTTTAGCCATGAGACATAAGCTACTGGGTGGCTTCTAGGAAAGCTTTTGTTCCCTGCTATAATGTACAATCACACCAGAGGAGAGCCCCCTGTTCTGCCCCTTCTTCTTCATTTTTCTTGCCTTAAAAATAGATACATTATGTGGAGCAGTGGCAACACCTTTGTGATCAAGAAGCGCAATCACAGGGAGGAAAAGCCAACAAACCAGATGTATCAAAGTGTAAGGCTGGAGTCTAGATCCTGGATGATTTTGCTCAAACGGGAAACCAGCAGCTGCTGGCTGTTAGACTTCCCACTGTGTTAAAATACAAACCCTGTTTGTTTAAGCCACTGTCATCTGGGCTTCCTGTTCCATAGCCGAGCCCATCCTATCTCATACATCATTCAACAAGCATTTATTATGTTTCTACTAGTACTAGACACAATTGTAGGAATGAGGTTTACAGTGAGGGATAAGACATCCTTAAGGTTTTACAGCCTATTCAGGCAGACAGGCTTTTTTTTTTTTTAATGCAATAAAAATGTAAGATGTGTGACATGATCCTCTACACAGAAAACCCTAAAGACTCTACCAGAAAACTACTAGAGCTAATCAATGATTACAGCAAAGTTGCAGGATATAAAATCAACACACAGAAATCCCTTGCATTCCTATACACTAATAATGAGAAAATAGAAAGAGAAATTAAGGAAACTATTCCATTCACTGTTGCAATGAAAACAATCAAATACTTAGGAATATATCTACCTAAGGAAACAAAAGACTTGTACATAGAAAACTATAAAACACTAGTGAAAGTAATCAAAGAGGACATGAATAGATGGAGAAATATACCGTGTTCGTGGATTGGAAGAATAAATATTGTAAAAATGAGTATACTACCCAAAGTAATTTATACATTCAATGCAATCCCTATCAAGCTACCAACAATATTTTTCACAGAACTAGAACAAATAATCTCACAATTTGTATGGAAATACAAAAAACCTCGAATAGCCAAAGCAATCTTGAGGAAGAAGAATGGAACTGGGGGAATTAACCTGCCGGACTTCAGGCTCTATTACAAAGCCACAGTCATCAAGACAGTATGGTACTGGCATAAAGACAGAAATATAGATCAATGGAACAAAATAGAAAGCCCAGAGATAAACCCACGCTCCTATGGACACCTTATCTTCACCAAAGGAGGCAAGAATATAAAATGGAGAAAAGACAGTCTCTTTAACAAGTGGTGCTGGGAAAACTGGTCAGCCACTTGTAAAAGAATGAAACTAGAACACTTCCTAACACCATACACCAAAATAAACTCAAAATGGATTAAAGATCTAAATGTAAGACCAGAAACTATAAAACTCCTAGAGGAGAATGTAGGCAAAACACTCTCCGACATAAATCACAGCAGGATCCTCCAAGACCCACCTCCCAGAATATTGGAAATAAAAGCAAAAATAAACAAATGGGACCTAATTAAAATCAAAAGCTTCTGCACAGCAAAGGAAACTCTAAGCAAGGTGAGAAGACAACCTTCAGAATGGGAGACAATAATAGCAAATGAAGCAACTGATAAAGGATTAATCTCCAAATTATACAAGCAGCTCCTGCAGCTTAATTCCAGAAAACTAAGTGACCCAATCAAAAAATGGGCCAAAGAACTAAACAGACATTTCTCCAAAGAAGACATAAAGATGGCTAATAAACACATGAAAAAATGCTCAACATCCCTCATCATCAGAGAAATGCAAATCAAAACCACAATGAGATACCATTTCACACCAGTCAGAATGGCTGCTATCCAAAAGTCTACATGCAATAAGTGCTGGAGAGGGTGTGGAGAGAAGGGAACCCTCTTACACTGTTGGTGGGAATGCAAACTAGTACAGCCACTATGGAGAACAGTGTGGAGATTCCTCAGAAAACTGGAAATAGAACTGCCATATGATCCAGCGATCGCACTCCTGGGCATACACACCGAGGAAACCAGAATTGAAAGAGACACATGTACTCCAATGTTCATTGCAGCACTGTTTATAATAGCCAGGACATGGAAGCAACCTAGATGTCCATCTGCAGACAAATGGATAAGAAAGCTTTGGTACATATACACAATGGAGTATTTCTCAGCCATCAAAAAGAATGCATTTGAATCAGTTTTAATGAGGTGGATGAAATTGGAGCCAATTATACAGAGTGAAGTAAGCCAGAAAGAAGAACATCAATACCGTATATTAACGCATATATATGGAATTTAGAAAAATGGTAACCTGAACCCTGTATAAGAGACTGCAAAAGAGACATAGGCATTTAGAACAGTCTTTGGGACTCTGTGGGAGAGGGTGAAGGTGGAATGATTGGAGAGAATGGAATTGTAGCATGTATATTATCATAAGTGACCAGTCCAGGTTCGACGCATAAATTTTCCTTTGTTCATTTCTTTGCATTTGTGCTTTTTTAATAAAATTCTTTTTTAGATATAAAAAAAAAAAATGTAAGATGTGGTACAACTGAAGTCTCCAGATGTTAGCCTGAGTGCATAATGGAAGTGGTAGACGATTCCTCCTAGTCTTTTGAAAATGCTTTCAAAATAGATACTCTGCTCACCAATACCTCTCTAGCACCTCTCTTAGTAAATAGTCAATGGATTTGGTTAACTGTTAGTGCTGCTTGCCCTGCACTGAAGAATAAGCTCACTTCCATGCCTTTTTGAAGTTAGGTGTGGCCACAGGACTTGCTTTAACCAAAGAAATGTAAGCAGAATCGATAAATGTCACTTTCAGATGGAAGTAGGTAAAAGGTGGTGCCAATTTCTATGCTCTGTCTTCCCCCTTGCTGTTTGTTGCTGGAATATAAACTTGCCAAACTTGACAAATACAATGAATTAAACATTAGTTAAATGAATGAATGAATAAGTTGTGGCAGTGTTGGGGATGTAATAAAGAGTGGGGAGACCCAAGGCAGGAAGTTTGGGGCTAACAGTACTGGTTCCCTACCATTGTTTCCTGGCCTTTGGGCTAAAATCAAGTGTATTGGTTCCCTACACTAACAGAAACTGCCCCTTTACTCTTTTCTTCTTCCTGCTGACAGAGTCTGCATCCCACTAATGAGACTGAAAACGACAAATGATGGCTTTCCCAGCCTTCCTTGCAGCTAAGGCATGAGCGTATGACCCAGTGCTGGCTAGTGGACCCTGAGAGAGTCTTCCGGAGCCCTTTCTGGAAAAGGCTTTTCTCACACATAAAAAAAAAACCAGCCTTGGGCTTCCCTGATGGTTCAGTGGTTAAAAATCCACCTTGCAATGCAGAGGACACCGGTTCAATGCCTGGTCCAGGAACTAAGATCCCACATGCCTCAGGGCAACTAACCCTGTGGGGTGCAACTACTGCAGTCTATGCTCTACAGCAAGAGAAGCCAACACAATGAGAAGCCACAACTGGAGAGTAGCCCCTGCTCATCACAACAAGAGAAAGCCTGCACGCAGCAACAAAGACCCAGCACAGCCAAAAAAAAAGATACCCTTTCCTCATTGTTTAATCACTGCAGATTGACTTTACTGTTCAGTTCAGTCGCTCAGTCATGTCCGACTCTTTACTGTTACTTGCAGCCTAATGCATCCATAACTGATACAGAACTGGTTGCTACAATTATGGCAGGAACCCATGTGAGAAATGAGGCTTAATTGGAGGCACAGAAAGGAAAGAATAGAGCTAAGGAAAGCTTGGAAGTAAAGTCAGTAAGACTGGGTGACTGATCGGGTGCAGGGGTTGAGCTGTGTGCTGTGTAGAATGAAAGAGGTTTAAAACCCAGTCACTGATATTAAGGATCCCAGCAAGAGAGATACATTCTGAATGAAAGCACCTACACAGCAGCCTATGCCAAGGGCCAACCTGTACTGTAGGAGTTGTGAGGAGGGAGGGATGGGGAGCTGGCCCCGGACTTGAAGGATGGCTGGGCTGTGGGTTTGGATGGATAAAGGAGATTATGATCATCTAGGCAGGACTTTCCTGATATATCTTAGACCAAATTTTATAGCTGAAGTGAAGTCGCTCAGCCGTATCCGACTCTTTGCGACCCCATGGACTGTAGCCCATCAGGCTCTGTCCATGGGATTCTCCAGGCAAGAATACTGGAGTGGGTTGCTATTTCCTTCTCCAGGGGATCTTCCCGACCCAGGGATCGAACCCAGATCTCCCGCATTGCAGGCAGACGCTTTAACCTCTGAGCCACCAGGGAAGCCCCTAAATTTTATAGCTAGCCTGGAGAATCCCAGGAACGGCGGAGACTGGTGGGCTGTTGTCTGTGGGGTCGCACAGAGTCGGACAAAACTGAAGTGACTTAGCAGCAGCAACAGCAGTTCCGTTCCGTTCAGTCGCTCAGTCGTGTCCGACTCTATGCGACCCCGTGGACTGTAGCCTACCAGGCTTCTCCGTCCATGGGATTCTCCAGGCAAGAATACTGGAGTGGGTTACCGTTTCCTTCTCCAGGGGATCTTCCCGACCCAGGGATCGAACCCAGATCTCCCGCATTGCAGGCAGACGCTTTAACCTCTGAGCCACCAGGGAAGCCCCTAAATTTTATAGCTAGCCTGGAGAATCCCAGGAACGGCGGAGACTGGTGGACTGTTGTCTATGGGGTCTCACAGAGTCGGACACGACTGAAGTGACTTAGCAGCAGCAGCAGCAGTACTTTAATAATAACCTTTGCCTTGTGACTTCCATTTTTAACTTTATTTCAACCATTTCCACATATTAGATGAAAGGCAATAGAGGGACGCAGTTTAGTGTCAAACATCCTTTTTTTTTTGGCCATTCCGGCTCTGAGTTGTGGCTCTTGGGATCTTGGTTGACGGCTGTGGCCTCTTAGTTGCAGCATGCAGCATCTAGTTCCCTGACCAGGGATCGACCTCAGGGTCCTGGCATCAGGAGCACAGTCTTAACCACAGGACCACTAGGGAAGTCCCTGCCAGATGAACTTTGCTGCCAAGTCACTTCAGTCGTGACTGAAGATTGGATCGCCTGACTCAGGAATAACTTAGTATATATTATGGCTATTTCCACCTTGTAAGCTTAGCCCTCAGGACTCTTCTTTTCATCTTAGGTTCCTAACAGTCCAGGCAGGCTGCTCCTGTTCTGAGCTCCTGTGGTCTGAATACAGGGCTTAATTTGGAGATACAGTTAACGAGCTAGAAAGCAATCAGTTTCCTCATCTTTTCTAGAAACAAAACTCCAATGTCTCATCAAACAGCTGAACAAAGCAACAATTAAATAGCCAATAATCCAACGTGATGATTTAAAAAAATAAACTTAGGTTTAAGTAATAATTAGGTTTCTTAAGAAATAAATGTTTCTGCTCTTTTCTCACCTATCCTGAATTATTTTCAAGCATAACTTAATCTCCTCCAAGTCTTGGTCCTCTGAGTAGAATGGACCATTCTTCCTTTTTAAAAAATTAATTTACTTTTGGTTGCACTGGGTCTTTGTTACTGTGCTCAGGCTTTTTCTAGTTGCGTGGAGCGGGGGCTACTCTTCGTGGAGGTGCACGGGCTTCCCGTTGCAGTGGCTTCTCTGGTGCAGAGCACAGGCTCCAGGCTTCCTGAGTTGCAGCACACGGGCGCAGGAGTTGAGGCTCTCGGGCTCTAGCATGCAGGCTCAGTAGTTGTGGCACACGGGCTTTAGTTGCTCTGCATCATGTGAAACCCTCCCGGACCAGGGATCGAACCTGCGTCCCTTGCCTTTGCAGGTGGATTCTTATCTGCCGCACCACCAGGGAAGTCCAGAATAGGCCATTTTAATTGGAGTTCAAATTCAAAAGTCCTCACAGGGCTGATGTAAGGACCTGTCTGGCTTCCTAGGCCAGCAACGTGTTATACTGGCTGTGGAGGCTACTTAACATTCAACCTTGGTCTCAGACTCCCTTACCTGCCTCTCCCACCCTCCACAGGTTGAGACCACTCTGGGCCCCCAGATAAGCAGCAAGAGGGGCCGGACAAACTATCATCTGTCTCCTCCTGAGGGAAGGACAGTCCTGGGTGTTGAGAAAGGAACACAATCCTAGCAGAGACTGGAAAAGGATGTTCAAAGGGATATGAGGGGCTTACCTCCCATTTTGGCTAGACATCAGATGTCTGCATCATCGAAAAACCACAGGAGTACCTGAGCAATGAATTAGCAACCCTTTGCCCAGTTAAAGGGCTAATCAAAACTCAATGTAGTAAGTTTCACTTTAATTCTTTGAATCTTGTTTCCCATCCTATATATCAGGATTTTAAAACTCTCTTAGTACTTTGCTATAAAAACCAAATGAGGTGATAATGTGGGGATCTCTGAAAACAGATTAAGAAATTATTATTGACTTTGTTTTTATTCATGAAGTACAGCTGACATCTATATTGCACTTGATGGCTTACAGAAGGTCTCAAACTCTCACGCGCATCTGAATCACTTGGGAGTCTTGTTAAAAGCAGACCTTAGACTCAGTAGGTCTGAAGTATGAACCGCTGCTGCTTGTTCACACACCACACTTTGAGTAACAAAAGCTGGTAGCAATTTGCAAACATGAAATTTCCTAAGAGGCAGTTCCTGTCAGACTTCAAATCATCAGTTGGACAGCTGTTAGTGTATCCCACATGTCATACGATCAAAACTCAAGGTCCGAACTGATTGTTGGAATAGATACCCACAGTGGCCAAGTAAGTGTTATCTCGGGTTTGACAAACTATCCCTGGAAGATGGACGTCTCAGGAAAAGTCCAAGGATAATTGGTCTTTCCTTGTCACCACAGATAGAGTTAGGGCCCAGAGCTTTGTCTGATAATTATTTAAACTAAGCTAAGCTGAGGAAGTGGTAATTATTGTAGGTTTATAATAAAGGACAGAAATGGTAGGGACCCAAGAGAAGCACAAGATATTAAGAAGAGGTGGCAAGAATACACAGAAGAACTGCACAAAAAAGATCTTCACGACCCAGATAATCACTATGGTGAGATCACTCACCTAGAGCCAGACATCCTGGAATGTGAAGTCAAGTGGGCCTTAGGAAGCATCACTATAAACAAAGCTAGTGGAGGTGATGGAATTCCAGTTGAGCTATTTCAAATCCTAAAAGATGATGCTGTGAAAGTGCTGCATTCAATATGCCAGCAAATTTGGAAAACTCAACAGTGGCCACAGGATTGGAAAAAATCAGTTTTTATTCCAATCCCAAAGAAAGGCAATGCCAAAGAATGCTCAAACTACCACACAATTGCACTCATCTCACACGCTAGTGAAGTGATGCTTAAAATTCTCCAAGCCAGGCTTCAGTAATACGTGAACCGTGAACTTCCAGATGTTCAAGCTGGTTTTAGAAAAGGCAGAGGAACCAGAGATCAAATTGCCAACATCCATTGGGTCATCGAAAAAGCAAGAGAGTTCCAGAAAACATCTATTTCTGCTTTATTGACTATGCCAAAGCCTTTGACTTGTGGATCACAATAAACTGTGGAACATTCTGAAAGAGATGGGAATACCAGACCACCTGACCTGCCTCTTGAGAAACCTGTATGCAGGTCAGGAAGCAACAGTTAGAACTGGACATGGAACAACAGACTGGTTCCAAATAGGAAAAAGAGTACGTCAAGGCTGTATATTGTCACCCTGCTTATTTAGCTTATATGCAGAGTACATCATGAGGAACACTGGGCTGGAAGAAGCACAAGCTGGAATCAAGATTGCCGGGAGAAATATCAATAACCTCAGACATGCAGATGACACCACTCTTATGGCAGAAAGTGAAGAGGAACTCAAAAGCCTCTAGATGAAAGTGAAAGAGGAGAGTGAAAATGTTGGCTTGAAGCTCAACATTCAGAAAACTAAGATCATGGTGTCCAGTCCCATCTCTTTGTGGCAAATGGATGGGGAAATAGTGGAAACAGTGTCAGACTTTATTTTTTGGGGCTCCAAAATCACTGCAGATGCTGATTGCAGCCATGAAATTAAAAGACGCTTACTCCTTGGAAGGAAAGTTATGACCAACTAGATAGCATATTAAAAAGCAGAGACATTACTTTGTCCACAAAGGTCTGTCTAGTCAAGGCTATGGTTTTTCCAGTGGTCATGTATGCATGTGAGAGTTGGACTATAAAGAAAGCTGAGCGTTGAAGAATTGATGCTTTTGAACTGTGGTGTTGGAGAAGACTCTTGAGAGTCTCTTGGACTGCAAGGAGATCCAACCGGTCCATTCTAAAGGAGATCAGTCCTGGGTGTTCATTGGAAGGACTGATGCTGAAGCTGAAACTCCAGTACTTTGGTCACCTGATGTGAAGAACTGACTCATTGGAAAAGACCCTGATGCTGGGAAAGATTGAGGGCAGGAGGAGAAAGGGACGACAGAGGATGAGATCGACTCGACGAACAAGGGTTTGGGTGGACTCCGGGAATTGGTGATGGACAGGGAGGACTGGCGTGCTGAGGTTCATGGGGTTGCAAAGAGTCAGACACAACTGAGCGATTGAACTGAACTAAACAGCTTAGTGGGTTATCTATACCCTGGTGCTGGGGGATCACTCCCTCTAAAACCATTGATTATCTCCTGAAAACTGTTAAAAAGTGTATTTTTAAAAAACTTTTGAAAAGATGATGTAAAGTATCAGTCAGGACTATTTTGAGAAAGGAAGATCCCCACCATACCATCACACAATGGTTTATACTGTTACAGTTTCGTTCCAGATGACACGTTTTTATATACTGTGTTTCCTTGATCCTAAAATATCATTGATTTAAAAACTCAATATTAATTTAGTAAATGCTTTTTCAGCTCAGCTCAGCTCAGTCGCTCAGTCGTGTCTGACTCTCCGCGACCCCATGAATCACAGCACGCCAGGCCTCCCTGTCTATCACCAACTCCCGGAGTTCACCCAAACTCATGTCCATCGAGTCGGTGATGCCATCCAGCCATCTCATTCTCTGTCGTCCCCTTCTCCTCCTGCCCCCAATCCTTTGCAGCATCAGAGTCTTTTTCCAGTGAGTCAACTCGTCGCATGAGGTGGCCAAAGTATTGGAATTTCAGCTTTAGCATCAGTCCTTCCAATGAACACACAGGATTGATCTCCTTTAGAATGGACTGGTTGGATCTCCTTGCAGTCCAAGGGACTCTCAAGAGTCTTCTCCAGCACCACAGTTCAAAAGCATCAATTCTTCGGCGATCAGCCTTCTTCACAGTCCAACTCTCACATCCATACATGACCACTGGAAAAACCACAGCCTTGACTAGACGGACCTTGGTTGGCAAAGTAATGGCTCTGCTTTTTAGTATACTATCTAGGTTGGAGAAGGCAATGGCAAGCCACTCCAGTGTTCTTGCCTTGAAAATCCCAGGGACGGGGGAGCCTGGTGGGCTTCCATCTATGGGGTCACACAGAGTCGGACACGACTGAAGTGACTTAGCAGCAGCAGCAGCAGGTTGGTCATAACTTTCCTTCCAAGGAGTAAGCATCTTTTAATTTCATGGCTGCAATCAGCATCCGCAGTGATTTTGGAGCCCCCAAAAATAAAGTCTGACACTGTTTCCACTGTTTCCCCGTCTATTTCCCATGAAGTGATGGGACCAGATGCCATGATCTTTGTTTTCTGAATGTTGAGCTTCAAGCCAACCTTTCACTCTCCTTTTTAGGGGCAGGAAAACCCATCCCAAGAACATGTTAGGAATGCCCACCGATTGAGATGTATTCCGACATCAGAAACTTTAAAATGTGAGTTAGAATGGTGCCTTAGGACTTCCATGGTGGTACAGTGGATAAGAATCTGCCTGCTAATGCTGGGGACACACATTCGATCCTTGATCCGGGAAGATTCCACATGCCGTGGAGCAATGAAGCCTGAGCTCCACAACCACTGAGCCCTCACACCCTAGAGCCTGTGCTCCACAACAAGAGAATCCACTTGTTGTGATTCTCTCACGACAGTCTCAAGAGACTGCAGTGGGAAGCCTGCACCCTACCACTAGAGAGTAGCACCCCGCTCGCTGCAACTAGAGAAAGCCCACGTGCAGGAATGATGACCCAGCGCAGACAGAAATAAAATAAATAAATAAAAAAGCTTAAAAAAGATCTGTGCCTTAGTGTTGAGGAATATAGTAGGAAAAAAAAATGTGTTGATCTATTTTACTTTGGTATGTACCAGAAAGTGGTTTTTTCGTCTGTTTGGCAGCGTCAGGCCCTGGTTGTATAATAGCAGGTGGGATCTTCATTGAGTCAGGCAGGATTTTTTGCAGCAGCGCTTGCACTCTCTGTGGTCGTGGCATGTGGGCTCTAGGGCACATGGGCTCAGTAGTTGCAGCGTGCGAGCATGCAGAACGTTAATTCCCTGGCCAGGGATCGAACCCTTGTCCCCTGCATTGTAAGGTGGATTCCTAACTACTGGGCCACCAGGCGAGTCCCCCAGAAAGTATTTTAAATTAGTTGATTTTTTTGAATCAGAAGCACACTCAGCTTCAACATTCAGAGGGTACATAAGTTGTCAGTGGCTTGTTCCCAGCTGTCCACCTCTCCATCCCCTTCCTAGAGGCTCAGGTGTTTTCAGTCACTTGGTTTGTTGGTCAGAAGTATTTTGTGCTTACAGTTAGAAGATAAGTCTTACAATCTTTGCCTCCATTTTCACACGAATGGCATCATATCATATTCCTTTTCTGGAATCTTGCTTTTTCACTTAACAAAATATCAAGATCACCACATCACTCCCAGACCATTTTGATTTCTTTTGTTTTTCTAAGATTACATCACAAGCGTTTCTCTATCTTAAACAATCGCTAAAATCATCCTTTTCAATGACTCTTTGGTTTTGTGGGGTGACTGGGTCACGATTTAATAACAGCTTGTTGTTGGGCATTCAGGTTGCTTCCAGTGTTTGGTTATGTCAGGGAACACGTGTTGACCGTTTACTCATTCAGCAGGTATTTATTTGACAACCATGAATTGCCAGCCTCTGATGTACTAAAGTGCCCGCCCCTATGAGGCAGACAGTCACGCAGTGGGAGCAGCCAGAGAAATAAATAAGAGCATAGAAGTGTCCCCATTCCCTCAAGGGGCCTCTGAGTATAGTCTGGGCTCTCCCATGGGGAAAAGAGTGAAGATCGAGGTGATGATGGATCCTCCTACAAGCCCTGGCCTGTGTGAATGAACGAGTTGGTTACAGCTTGTTAGTCAGGTTTGTGAGTTTGGTTAACGTGCATCCACCTCAGATACAGACCCAACCCCCCAACATGCTGACTGCCACTGCCCTGGGCGCCAGCTACAGTGAATTTACAGAGGTGGTAAATGGGGAATTACGAAGGTTAATACTTCATAAGCACGTAAGCCAGGACACCCTCTAGGAGGTGACTATTATTTTCCCATTTTATGAATAAGAAAATTAAGGCACTGAGATGTTAAGTAACTTGGAATTGACACAGCAGTGATTTGAACCCAGAGAGCCCAGGTCCCTGCCCAACTACACTGTGCTGCCTTAAGGAAGGTTGTTGGACTTGACCCTGGGGTACATTTTATCTTTGTTCTGTGGATGCTGACCCAATCCCTTTCCCTTCTCAAATCTCAGTAAGGGTAAACTTGGGGTGCCTTTAATTCCCACTGATTGAAAAAAAAAAAGTTCCCACTGATTGGGTGAGAATTTTTCTAGGTTGAGCCTAGCTTTTCCTCCTCTCCAGAGGATTGCCTGCCTATGCCTTTGAGGTGGGGGCTCACCTCCTCCCCTCGGGAAGGGGTGTGGAGCCTATTCCTACTCTGCAGCTGGGGGATTCAGAGCCTTCCGTGGCCCAGGCTGCAACTCAGACAGCTGGTCCCAGGACTGCAGGGACCTGGGCAAGTCCAGCTGCCTCACAACCTTCTGTCCTTTTCCCTCTGTCTCCCCCCAACCCCACGCCCATCCCACAGACAACGTCTCATCGCCTAAGACACTTCCCCTTGGTTCCCAGACAACTCCCCCTCCCCCAGACAAAGGCAAGCCTGGATCTCATCAACCAGCACGTGGCTGTAAGCACTGCCCTTTATGTCTTCAGACCCAGCTGCAGAAAGAACACATGTAATCAAACTGTCCTAATGATGCCCAGGCTCCTGCCCCATTTCTAATAATTCAATTTCTTCTCAGCTATTGGAACAAAAGGCCCTCTTCACCTCAGAATATTCCAAATGCCAAAACAAATAGCAGTTTACAGCTAATGGCACCACCTACGGCAATTCTTCTTTGTTTACCGTAATGCAAGTAACAATGAAAACAGAAAAGACTGGCAATGAAAAATAGGTTTCCCTCCCACCCTCAAACCCTGGTCCGCCTCCTCAGAAGTAGCCACCCTCAGTAGTTTTCTTTCCGAAATTTTACGTGCGCACACATAGAAAATCTTTTTTCCCCCTTTTTGACATAAACGGTAGCATATTACATTTATTCTTTGGATCCTCTGTTCTTTAAATGCTCTCTATTTACCAATATATCTTGGAGAACTTTCCATGTGAGTACATCCAGATCTCCCTTATTCTTTTCTATGGCTGCAGAGAATTACATTATGTGATATATGAATACTGACTATAATTAATTTAACTAGTTTCCACTGATACTTAGGTTACTTTCTAGATTTTTGCTATTACAATTGGTGCTCTATTTAACTACCCTGTGCATATACTGAGGAGATGGAGGGAATCTTATCAGTATGTCTGCAGGATAAATCCCTGCAAGCGTTTATTGGGTTGGTCAAAATATTCATTCATTTCTTTCCGTAAGTTGGCTGTAGTAGCGCTTAGTTGTCTTTAACTTGAAGTTTTGTTAGATTGTATTGTGACAGCTATCATTATCAGTGTGCATTTTTAAAAAATCATCAAAATTGGTGAATTTTGTGTAGCCGTTTTAATATTGAAGATAGAAGAAAAAAAGCAACATTTTCAGCATAGTTTGCTTTATATGAGAAAAGTAAAAACGCAACTGAAACGCAAGAAAATGTTTGTGCAGTGTATGGAAAAGGTGCTGTGACTGACGAAATGTGTCAAAGCAGTTTGAGAAGTTTTGTGCTGGAGATATCTCACTAGACCATTCTCCACAGACAGGTATACCAGTTGAAGTAGATAGCAAGCAAATTGAAACATTAACTGAGAACAATCAGCGTTATTACCATGTGAGAGATAGCTGACATGCTCAAAATATCCAAATCAAGCACTGAAAATCATTTGCACCAGCTTGGTTATTTTCATCACTTTGATGTTTGAGTTTCATATAAGAGATGAAGACCTTCTTGATCATATTTCCACATGCAATTCTCTACTTAAACATAATGAAAATGTTCCATTTTTAAAACAAATTGTGATGGGCAATGAAAAGTGGATATTGTACAATAATGTGGAACAGAAGAGACTGTGGGACAAGCAAAATGAACCACCACCAACCACACCAAAGACCAGTCTTCATCCAAAGAAGAGGATGATGTCTCTATGTGGGATAGGAAGGGGGCTCTATTATGAGCTCCTTCTGGAAAACCAAACGATTAATTCCAACAAGTACTGCTTCCAATTGGAGAAGGAAATGGCAACCCACTTCAGTATTCTTGCCTGGAGAATCCCATGGACAGAGGAGCCTGGCAGGCTACAGTCCATGGGGTCACAAGAGTCGGACACGACTTAGCAACTCAACCACCACCACCACCACCACTGCTTCCAACTAGACCAACTAAAGATAGCACTTCATGAAAAGCTTCTGGAATTAGTCAACAGAAAATGCATAATCTCCCACAAGGATAATGCAAGACTCCATGTTTCTCTAATGACCAGGCAAAAACTGTTACTAGCTTGACTGGAAAGTTCTGATTCATCCGCCATATTCACCAGGCATTCCTCATTCCCATGTCCATTTATTTCAGTCTTTATGCAATTTTCTTAATGGAAAATGTTTCAGTTCCTGTAAGACTGAAAAAAGGCACTTGGAACAATTCTTCGCTTAAAAAAGATAAGACATTTTGGGAAGATGGAATTTTTATGAAGCTGTCTGAAAAATGGCACGAGGTCAAGGCTATGGTTTTTCCTGTGGTCATGTATGGATGTGAGAGTTGGACTGTGAAGAAAGCTGATCGCCGAAGAATTGATGCTTTTGAACTGTGGTGCTAGAGAAGACTCTTGAGAGTCCCTTGGACTGCAAGGAGATCCAACCAGTCCATTCTAGAGATCAATCCTGGGTGTTCATTGGAAGGACTTATGCTAAAGCTGAAACTCCAATACTTCAGCCACCTCATGCGACGAGTTGACTCACTGGAAAAGACTCTGATGCTGGGAGCGATTGGGGGTGGGAGGAGATGGGGATGACAGAGAATGAGATGGCTGGATGGCATCACTGACTCGATGGACATGAGTTTGAGTGAACTCCAGGAGTTGGTGATGGACAGGGAGGCCTGGCGTGCTGTGGTTCATGGGGTGTCTAAGAGTCGGACAAGACTGAGCGACTAAACTGAACTGAACTGAGTGGAACAAAGCAGTGAACCTGTTGTTCAATAAAGTTCTTGGTGAAAATGCAAAGTATGTCTTTTATTTTTACTTAAAAAACTGAAGGAAATTTTAGGCCAAGCCAATATTTTAAAACTTGTGGCGACAAACCAGAAGGCAGTTTTTCAAGGGAGATTAAATGAATAGCTTAGGCTTGATACATAAATCATTTAAAATAACCAAGACTCTATTTAATATGAGAGGGCATCTTTATGACTTAAAGATACAAGCACTCAAGCCATAAAGGGAAAGAATGATACATTTTACTACATTAAAATTTTAAAATTTCGTACCATAGAGACATCATAAAAAAGTCAAAAGACAGGTCACAAACTGGGAAAGGATATTTGCAATGCATTTAGTGGAGCTAATATTAGCATCCGTGACTACACATTATTAACTGCCCTCACCCCAGTGGGGAAAGGCTAAGAATAAGTAATTCAGAGAAGAGGAATCTGGAAGGACACGAAATATGAGATGATGCCTAGTCTCATAAATAATCAGGAAAATATCAGTGGAACAACAGTGAGTTCACACCCTTCAGATCATTGTTGCTCAGTCGTTTAGCCATGTCTGATTCTTTGAGGCCCTGTGGACTGAAGCCCGCCAGGCTTCTCTGCCCGTGGAATTTTCCAGGCAAGAATACTGGAGTTGGGTGTCATTTCCTACTCCAGGGACCAAACCCGTGTGTCTTGCGTCTCCTGCATTGGCAGGTGGATTCTTTCCCACTGAATCACCTGGGAAGCCCACCCTTCAAATTGGCAACATTTAAAAACTCTAGGGGTGCCAAGAGAAGGGAAGCTACTAGACCTCTTACTGACTGAGAGCATAAAATGGTACAGCCACTCCAGAGGGCAGATTGGCAACAACTGGTCAAACTGAAGAAGTGCCCTGTTTTCCTATTGTGTGTATATATATTAGTATATACATTGAGAGTCCTTTGGACTGCAAGGAGATCAAACCCGTCAATCCTAAAGGAAGTCAACCCTGAATATTCGTTGGAAGGACTGATGCTGAAGCCCCAACACTTTGGAGCTCGCTGTCTCCAATACTTTGGTCACATGATACAAAGAACCGACTCATTAGGAAAGACCCTGATGCTGGGAAAGATTGAATGCAAAAAGGAGAAGGGAGTGGCAGCGGATGAGATGGTTAGTTAGCATCACTGACTCAGTGGACATGAATTTGGGCAAACTCTGGGAGATGGTGGAGGACAGAGAAGCCTGTAGTCCATGGGGTCACAAAGAGTCGGACACAATTTAGTGACTAAACAACAACATATATGTGTGTGTATATATAGTTTGGGGGGGGTGATGGGGGATCTTAGTTCCTGACCAGGGATCAAACCCACGCCCCCAGCAATAGAAGGGCAGAGTCTTAACCACTAGACTGCCAGGGATGTCCCCTTGTATGTGTTCATGATGCTCTGGCATTTGCGGCCTTCCTATTGAGGAGAGACTACTCCTCCTAGGGTAGGCCAATTCTTAGTGATCGCAAAGGGCTCAAGGCACACCTTTCATAGCACAGTAACCAATCCAGAGCCCTTACTCTGAACCACCTCCTCCATCTGGCTGTTATACTCCAGGAAGCAATACTCCTCTCCCCTAATAATCACCCAGGATTAGGTTCCAGACACCTTGAGACCACCTCTATAGGCCAGAGCCTGCTGACACTGTTTAAATCAGTCAATACTAAGCTCTTTCTCTGCCCTGCCTTGCCTTTCTTGCAGAAAATGCAATCAAGTTTCTGTGCCATGCCTTCCCTCATTCCATCTGTCTCCTGGCCAAAGCTGGTGCCTCTCCATGAGGCCATGTGTGGCATGGCAAGCCTCCTTGAATCCAGGATAATAAAAATTTTCTTTCATTGGCATTAGCTTTTCCATGTCACCACTCAGTCACCTCCATAAATTAAAATCCCACGGATACTACTGATACACCCACATTGTGATCTTAGAAATTCCCGTATCGTGTAAAGGGAAATGTATAATAAAGAGTTCTCACTGCAGAATTGTTGGTTATAGTAAAACACTGGAAACACCCTGAATGCCCATCAATAAGAGAATAATGAATACATTTCCCCATGGTCATAAAATAGGTTACCAAAAGCATTGACTAGAGCCATGTATCCCAACGCTGAATGAAAGCAACAAATTGCAGAATAAGTCAATGTGTTTGCTTATATGAAATTGAAAATATTTGTAAAACAATACTATATATTGTTTATAAAACATATTCATGTAATAAAAATATAAAAACATGGAAGAGAAAGACTTTCCAATCTGGGACATCATTTCCCACGGGAGGAAGAGTAGGAGCAAAATCAGGAAAGAGTTGAAAGGAAGTTTCACCTCTGTCTGTAATATTTCATTTCTTTAAAACCAAGCAAATATTTGTCCAAGATGTGATAAAATGTTAAGATCAGTTCAGTCTGTCTGGTAGGTACATGGTTGTTTGCTGTTCTATTTTCAGTACTTTACTGTATGTTTGAGCTGTTTCATAATGAGAAGAAGGTGTAATTTTGTTTGCATGAATGATCTCAAGGTCATATGAAAGGACAACATGACAGGGTTATGTCATAACCTAGCAAGCTCTGTCCCCATCTCAAGGGTGTCAAGTTTCTCCTCTCACCTTAAGTCTTTTACTATCATTATTACAGACTTTTCATAAAAGGTGTAAACACTTTCACCCCACAGAGGATATACATATATGCTGATAAAAACTAAGTCACACACCTCAAAAGTCAAGTGCTATTTTAGAGGACTATCCAATTAATTAGTTGAACACCACTTGTTTTTTAGGGGGAATAAGGAAGAAAAAAATATTCTTTTTCTTCTAACTAGAGTAATAGTTGATAAACAATTTCCAAAAGGTATAATAAAATTCATCTGAAATTTTCAGATTGAATTTTTTAAAACTTTTATGAATCAGATTTCAGCTATAATAACTATCTGTACCTTAAAATATTTCCTCTAAAAGCACAGGACTAGTTTTTATCTTTTCTTCTCAAGATCATTTCTGCATCTTACTAGAAATATTGAATAGTCCTTGCATTAGCCCTGAGGTTTTCAGCAGCAAATGTCAAATGCACAGTGGCTTCAACAATAAAGGCATTCAATTATCTGATATAAAAGGAAACGTACAAATGGTTTGGGGGTTGGTACAGTCACTCAACAATCTTCTCAAAGACCCAGACTCTTTCTGTCTTTCTCTTCTGCTATCCTCAGTGAAGTAGCCAGCCTCCTTCGTCCCTAAGAATTCCCACATTCTGGTCTCACAGACCAACCCTGGTAAAATGTGGGAGGGGTGTGAATATGGCAGAAAGAATGGTATCACTTCTGAGAACCTCGTAAAAGGCTATGGCTCCCATCGGGGGTTCACACTCTCTGTCTCTTACCCTCTCTCACTGCCTTGCACCTCTCACGCTGGCAAAAGGAAGCAATTATCTTGTGGGCAGTGCAGTGAAGAGGCCCAGGTGGTGAAGCTTTCTGTCAATAGCCAGCTAAGATCTGGTGCCTGCTAACAACCATGAGAGTGCATTTGAAAGTGGATTCTTCCATCCCCACAACCCTTGAGATGATTGCAACCCTGGCTATCAGCTACAACCTCGTGAGAGACCATTACCAGAAAGTTATGACCAACCTAGATAACATGTTAAAAAGCAGAGACATTACTTTGCCAACAAAGGTCCGTCTAGTCAAGGCTATGGTTTTTCCAGTGGTCATGTATGGATGTGAGAGTTGGACTGTGAAGAAGGCTGATCACTGAAGAATTGATGCTTTTGGACTGTGGTGTTGGAGAAGACTTTTGAGAGTCCCTTGGACTGCAAGGAGATCCAACCAGTCCATTCTAAAGGAGATCAGTCCTGGGTGTTCATTGGAAGGACTGATGCTAAAGCTGAAACTCCAATACTTTGGTCACCTCATGCAAAGAGTTGACTCACTGGAAAAGACTCTGATGCTGGGAGGGATTGGGGGCAGGAGGAGAAGGGGACGACCGAGAATGAGATGGCTGGATGGCATCACCGACTCGATGGACATGAGTTTGGGTGAACTCCGGGAGTTGGTGATGGACAGGGAGGCCTGGCGTGCTGCGATTCATGGGGTTGCAAAAAGTCGGACACAACTTAGCGACTGAACTGAACTGAAAGCTTGGAAACTGTGTAAGTTCATAAATGTTTGTTATTTGAAGGAATTAAGTTTTGAAGTAATTTGTGACAAGGCCATAGGTAACTAATACACTTAGTATGTCTGCCTGTTTTCCCTGATGGGTACAAGACGGCTGCCATAGCTCCAGCAGGTTCTCCCTTACTTCTCATTGATCAGAACTGGCTCGTATGTTGGTCTCTAGCTGCAAGGGAGGCTGGGAAATCAAGTATCTGCCCTTCTAGCTGCTCATGGGGAGGGGAGCACGGAGCAGCAGGCTGGGAATGGCTGCTGTGTAGCAAGGCTATCTACCGGACCTTCCCCCAGTTTCAGTTTGTCTTTGTTTTCACATGGTGTCATTTAACTCGTTCCTTCCTACTCTGTCGGCTTCCCCACGTGGTTCGTGGTAAAGAATCTGCCTGCCAATGCAGGAGACGCAGGAGACTTGAATTTGATCCTGGGATCGGGAAGATCCCCTGGAGAAGGAAATGGCAACCCACTCCAGTATTCTTGCCTGGGAAATCCCATGGGCAGAGAAGACTGGCGGGCTGTCTTCTCCATGGGGTTGCAAAGAGTCGGACACGACTGAGCAAGAGGCTTCCCTTCATACTCTGTGTTCACTGTAACTAGAAGCCAGGCCTTCATTCGATTCAGGTTAAATGTCATTGGCAAGGTTACTCAAGGACAATGCTATGACGTTCACATTCTTTCATGTCCGGAAACAGCCAGGTTCTTCACTAAATAAACATTTTTATAAGATTTAAGTAAAAGGTGGTATACCATCAACGAAAAGCTAACCCAGAATCTCAATGCCGTCTTTCTCCCCGAGAGCGGTGTCCTGGGTGATTTCACATATTTTATATTTATGGAAACCCCAGGTTCTTCTATAAATTCCTTTGGGTTGTCTTGTTGGAATCATGTGTGATAAGCAGCCTCAGTTTCTTGCATGTGATTTCCTCAGAGGCTGAGTCATGAGAGCAGTGTTGACTAGGAGTAAAACTCCTGAGAAGATTATGAGCCGACTTTAAAAATCACATGCAGGTGTCAGAAGGTGATCCTTTCCTGACAGGGTCCACTTGGAGTTCTCAGGGCTTTGAGCTCAATGCCAGGAACAATGGGAGATGAGATGAGGGACAGGGCGGGTGAACCCTATGGCCCCAAAGCCCAAGTCATGTGTGCAGAGCTCTCTGCCAGGGCCAGCATGTGGGAACATGTTGACAGCTCCCAGGGGGGCTTCCCAGTGAGTTTCTAGTTTGCTTGTTTGCATAGAACCTGGCAGGCTACAGTCCATAGGGTTCCAAAGAGTCGGACACGACTGAAGCAACTTAGCACGCATGCACAGACTTTGTGCTGTGCTGTACCTGCTGTGGTCTCCACCATCCCCATGGAACTAAAGAATATCTTTCCTCAGTGAGGACGGTGGCCTAATCCAACAGCCAGGCCCGAGGAGCAAGGTGCCAGGAACAGAGGCAGGACTCAACACTGTCTTTGCTTTCTTTCATTTTTAAAAAATTTTGGCCACATCGCATGGCATGTGGGATCTTAGTTCCCTGATCAGGGATCGAACCTGCGTCCCCTGCAGTGGAAGTGCAGAGTCTGAACCACTGGACCGCCAGGGAAGTCCCACAGTGCTATCTTTGAAAGGGTGGTGGGGTCCGAGCCTTCTGGAGCCCCCGCAGTCCATGTACAACAGGTGGCTCTGCCTTCTCTTTCACTGCGAAGAGCAAGATGATCAGGAAGAATACTTGTCCAAGGCTGTCTTCCTTCAACATGACACCATGCCCGCCTCCAGCTGCTCATCCTTCTCTGCTGCTCAAAGGCAGGGGTCTCTCTCCCCCTCTCTGGAGCCTTCCCTGCCCCTCCTCCAAAGTTCCAATGTCCTGCTATCATCTCAGACAAGTCATAAACTCACCCTCCACCCAGTTTCCCCAGCTCTGTCCTAGTTTTCCCAAGACTGCCAAAGGCAACCCCACCCCTCCCAGCACCCAGGCTAAAAATGGGCATCAGCCATGACTCATCCTGCCTATCCAACCGGTCCCCAGGTCCTCTGAATCTCTGATGCAATGGCATCATTAACTTATCTTTCTTCAGCCGCCTCTGTAACCTGGCCGCCAACATCCATAGGAGGATGTAGCTCTATCCTCCTTCCTCCTTCCTCATCCTCCACTGCCTTTCCAAGACTCTCCCCCTAGAGAATTCTTCTAGCTCCTCCTACACATTGCAAGTGCATCCCACCTTCTTCTGTTGACCCCATCTTTCTATTCCACCTTGGCTCCCAGCTCCACCTGTTCTAGAAATCTTGGCCCTTACTGCCCTTTGATAATAAGAGACACACCACATGCCAGGCATTTTATAACCATATCTTATGTTTTACAGTTCCCGTACAGTATATGTCCCCATTATTGTCCCCATTTTACAGATGAGGAAAACCGAGGCCTGGAGAGGTTACCACATGTCACACTGCCTATAAATAATAGAACTGGACTTCAACCCACATCTGTCTAATCCTTCATCCTGTGTAACTGCCTGCCATCACACCCCTTCACCCTCTGTAAGGACTGCACTCTGCTTCTTGCCATAGTACACTCCCTCCTCCTGCTAGCATCTTTAAAGCCCCAACCCACAACTCTGAAGGTTCCAGCCCATGCTGCTCACTCTCATCTCTGAGCTTTTCTGGCAGGAGTCTCAGCCCTGCACAGTTCAGTACTTAATTATAGACCGCCTTGTATGGTTCTCTGGTTCTTTCTCATTTGTCTGTCTTGTTCCCAAGGGTAGGTGCCAGTGTTAGGGGACGGGGTTTCCACTCCCTACCACCTCCCAGAGGCAGGGTCTCAATGTGCCAAAAGCCGATTGGATTCCACCCAGCCTCACCCTACTCTTCACCCCAGCCTGTCGGTGGCCTCAGATCTGTGTGTGTGTGAGTCTGCACACATACACACAAGCGCAGACACGGGTGCGCACAGAAAATCTCTGTTGCAGACACATTTAGTCAGGAGTTCCCTTCTCAAATAGAGGTAATCATATACCTGGAACTACCTACCCAAGACAGAAAACCCCTTCCTGACCGAACACTGGGCACTGCTCCCCAGTGTGAAGTTCCACTAGATTAGTAAGGCGAGCAGAGTTGGCGGGAGGTCCCCTGGTGGGTTTTGGGCTTCCCCGGTGGCTCAAATGGTAAAGAATCTACCTGTGGTGTGGGAGACCTGGGTTCGATCCCTGGGTTGGGAAGATGCCCTGGAGAAGGGAATGGCTACCCACACCAGGATTCTGGTCTGGAGAATTCCATGGACAGAGAAGCCTGGCAGGCTACAGTCCATGGGGTTGCAAAGAGTCAGACACGACTCAACGACTTCCACTTCATTTCACTTCACTTTCCCTCATGGGTTCAGTGTGGCTATCACATCCCAGCAGAGTATGGAGCTGGACTGAGCGTTGACCAGAAGACTCTGTGTCTCCATTCCAATTCTGATCCAGCTTCTGTGTGCCCTGGAGGGGCAGAGAAGGGGGACACCTGCCACTTCGCTGTCTTGCAACATCCTTGGGCGGTGACATTTGCTGGGAGTGAGGAAGACTCTCCTTGCCAGCGCCATGTGGCACCGCTCCAGACTGGCATGACCAGGGCTTCCTGGAGCTACCCTTGGTCCGCCCACCACCTGCCTTTCCCTTTGGGCTCCAAATCATCCCTCTGCCCTGACCCAGATGGCCCTCCACCTGGGGTCCCAAGCTGTTCATCCTTGGTGTTACTGACATCTCAAACATGAGAAGTCATGACATGAGATTCATGAATACTGGCATCTCAAACGTCTCATTTCAAAGTGAGGATAGCTTACAGTATGATGCCCTAGCACAGAGTGATGGAGATTCCAGATTGATTTCTTGCAGGACACTTAGGATGCAGCGCAGAGATTCAGGGCTTGGACAGAGCGTGCTAAGAGTTGGTGTGCTGGCAGGGCAGAGGAGAGAAGGTGAGAGATGGAGAGGCGGTGGGTGGGGGCCCTGAAGCCCAGACTCTTTTCCTTTACAATTTTGCTGGTGGCCAGTCCTAACATGTGAATAAACAGATGAGTAAGCAAAGGGGCGCTTATGCAAGAACAAATAAAAATAATTATGTCACACCTCACACACGCCACCCGGAGCCCAGAGCAGGATCCCAGGGAGGGGCGTCACTGTGGGGGCATGGGTGCTGTGAGCCGAGTCTCCCTCAGAAACCAGAGCCAACTTGGCAGCCCTGTCACTGTGGGAAAGGAATACCCTCTCCTGGAGGGAGGCCAGCGTTTACTCCCTTTACAGCTGCGGCGTGCGGGGGAGGGAGGTGCCATCCCATACCCATTCTCGGAGGTTTTGCAACCCGATGAGTGAACCCTTCGGGACTTAGGGCTGAGCAGCACCTCTTCCTGGGTCCGGCCCTGTGTGGTGGCCACCTGTGATCCAAGGGGTACCAAGCAAGTGCAGAGGAGGGCGCTCACAGGGCCAGTACGCAGCCCGCCGGGGCCTTTACCAGGCTTTGGGGCTGCCTCCTGACCGAGCTCAACAGGCCCAGGCAGCTGCTGCCTGAGCCACCGTGGGTGTCCCAGCCGCCTGGGGAGCGAGAGCCACATTCCAGGCTCTGGGCTGTCAGGGAAGCTTGGCTGCAAGTTTCGACAGGAGGGTGGCTGGCGTTCAGGCACATCGGCGCTGAGAGGTTGCTCCCTTCCCTGGGAGGCCCCAGGTTGAGGAGATGGAAGAACAGGTGTTCAAGGGGGACCCGGACACCCCTCATTCCATCTCCTTCTCGGGCAGCGGGTTCCTCTCCTTCTACCAGGCCGGGGCGGTGGATGCCCTTCGGGACCTGGCCCCCCGGATGCTGGAAACAGCCCATCGCTTCGCTGGGACATCGGCAGGTGCGGTGGTGGCAGCCTTGGTCATCTGCGGGATTGAAATGGGTAAGGCTTTTGTTCTGGGTTCCCTGGGGAACCTCTGGAGGGGTTCCACAAAGCAAAGCCTGAAGGATGACTGGGGGATGCTTTGGGGAACAAAGCCAGGTCTTCTGGGTGGTGGGAAGGGAAGATGTATGTTGAGTGGGATAGCATTTGAGGTCAGGGTTTGCTGGGTCCCAGTCTCTGACCCACTGGCTGAGCTTGGAACTCTGTCTCCATCTCCTTCAGCACCCTGATCTGTGACACTGTCTCCCAGGGTCTGGGAGAGGGAAAGGTGGTATCTCTCTGAAACATCCTGTCTTGGGAGTTACACCATGACACAGTACGCTGGGTGAAGAGCTGCTCCAGCCTGGCCTCGTTTAAAAATGCAACTATCCTTGGGAAGGACAAATTGACATCTTCATCATCTTTGTGGGGGTGGATTCATCAGACCAGCTTCCAAGCGGCTGGAAATGAAAGCCCTGGACTTGGAGGGATGGACAGAGGGGTTGGCGGAGGGAAACTGGGAAGGAATATGGGAGGCCTCACTTTGCCTTCTGCCCCACTTGTCCAGGGGGCCCATGGGAAGGATGGGACGACACACAGAGAGGCAGGAGCATCATCCCGCGAAAGGGGAGTGGACTGTTCCGAGCAGCCCACGCGGCAGGCCCAGACCTGGTCCCGGAGCAGACTGACATCCACGTGGGCTGCCTCACCCGGGTGACAGGGAGCGGGGAGGCGGAGCATGTATTCATTTGCTGCACTACCATTCTGTGCGAGCCTGTGTTCCGGGCACTGGGGACAAAGTCCCTGCCCTCACGGAACAGAAATTCTAGACAGAGTGGAGACACAGGATAAGCCTCCAAACAAGTAGTCTCATAATGTCAGATCAGGAAGTGATAAGAACTATGAATAAAATCACAGCAGGAAAGGGTCAGAGAATAAAGTGAGGACTGTTTGAGAAAGGGTGGTCAGGGAGGCCCTTTTGGAGGAGGTGACATTCAAGCAGAAATCCGAATGAAGCGAGAGAGCAAGCCATTTGATGATTGGGAAAAAAGACTGTTCTGGGTGCAGGACCAGCTGGGGAGCCCGTGGCATTGGGGAGTGAGGAGCGGGGTGGGGGGTGAGGCTGCAGGAGCAGGCAGGGGCCAGGTCGCGTGGACCACTCCTGGGGAGTGGGGAGGAAGGCGGGAGGCAAAGGGGACAGGTGGCCGAGAGCGGGGGCGGGGGGTTGGCGCCCGGCGCCGGCGCTTCACGGTGTGGGCCTGGGGCACACGGCTGGATGCTGTGTGCTGCACTTTCTGCGTCTGTCCTGCTGAGAGTCTACTCGCGGCTCATTCTCAGGTTCCGTTAGAGGGTTAATGGCGTGAGCTAGTGAGCTGGTTGGTATGTGTCAAGCCCCGGCTGTGCGGAGTGAGGGGGGAGGGCAGAAACAAGGAGAGCGAAGCTGGGGGCGGGGAGGGAGGGGTGAAATGAAGCGGGGCGGGGGGGTAGCCTGGAGCGTATACACTAACGCATGTAAATAGACAGCCGGTGGGGATTTGCTGTACGACTCAGTTCAGTTCAGTTCAGTCACTCAGTCGTGTCCGACTCTTCATAACACGCCAGGCCTCCCTGTCCATCACCAACTCCCGGAGTACACTCAAACTCATGTCCACAGAGTCGGTGATGCCATCCAGCCATCTCATCCTCTGTCGTCCCCTTCTCCTCCTGCCCCTAATCCTTCCCAGCATTAGGGTCTTTTCCAATGAGTCAGCTCTTCGCATGAGGTGGCCAAAGTATTGGAGTTTCAGCTTCAACATCAGTCCTTCCAATAAACACCCAGGACTGATCTCCTTTAGGATGGACTGGCTGGATCCTTGCAGTCCAAGGGACTCTGACTCAGGGAACTCAAACTGGGGCTCTGTAACAACCTAGAGGGATGGGAATGGGTGGGAGGAAGGATGGAGATTCAAGAGAGAGGGGGCGTATGTACACCAATGGTTAATCGATGTTGATATATGACAAAAACCAATATTGTAAAGCAATCATCAATCCATTAAAAATAAATAAATATAAAAATTATAAAGTTGACAATTATAAATAAATATAAAAAATAAAGTCAAAAGAGCAATAAAAAAAGGGGGGAGGAAAAAAAGAAACAGGGAGAGCAGTAGGAGGCTTTTGTTCGGGGCAGGTGGCGGGGGCGGGCGGTGAGAGCAGTGACAGCGTCTGCCTTAGGGTACACGCTGAAGGAAGGGCCAGGGACGAAGGACCGCTGCAGAGGAAGGAGGGAAGTGAGAAGGGCCTCTTCCTGCCTGGGGAGCTGTGCTGGGTGAGATGTCTTTCTCTCTGTTTTAAAGAATAATTGTAATACCCATTCCCTGAGTACCCCTTCCGTGCAAAATAAATTCTTTTTTCTCATAACTCACAAGTAATCACTTCTTTCTCAATTCAAACAATGCAAAAGTATTTAGAGTATAAAGGGAAAAAGAAGCCTTCACTTACCTCCCCTCTTGTCCCAATCCCACTTCCCCTCCTGGAGCCCATGGAATAACTCTGCTGGGATCCTTCTAGATGTTTTTTTTTTAACGACAAGTCCTCTGTGAATCCTTCAGTCACCCAGTGGACTCTAGGACAGGCCTTCAGAAAGGGGCTGGGGTGAGCATCCCCTACCCCCTGGTCTTGGAGTCACAGACACCCTCCCCTTGGAGATGCCCCCTTTTCTGGATTTCTCTCTCTTTCCAGGCACTCGGGTCACTCGCCAGTTCCATCGCCCCCTCCTCCTCATGTCTTTAGTTCAACTTCTTAAAACGCACCAGCCAGAAGGGTCAGTGGTGTCTCTGTCTTTGGGCATTTGAGGACTTTCAGAATTAATCCAGTTCAATCAATAAACACTGCCCAGATGGTTGGATGGCATCACCGACTCAATGAATATGAGTTTGAGTAAACTCCGGGAGTTGGTGATGGACAGGGAGGCCTGGCCTGCTGCAGTCCACGGGGTCACAGAGTCGGACACGACTGAGCGACTGAACTGAACTGAACTGAAAACTGACTTGGCCAGGCTGTGAGGGATGTGGATGCCAGGGGACAGGGACAGACCCATGAGAAGGACACCTGACGGCGGTGTGGCCGAGGGCTGGTCTGCGTGCCGGCCACGTGCCTGTGATTGGGAGGGAAGTTAGGGGAAGGGTGAGGGGTGTGCTCTTTTCATTCAGCAGCATGTTTATGAGATCGAGCCACCGTCACTCAAGTGTACTTCATTCATTTTAACTGCCATGCAATTCACTATTAACCAGCCCTCCCTCGTATCAGGCACTGTTCTCTTTGGCGTATTAACTCATTCAGTCCTCACAATAACCCTCTGAGGTGAAAACTACTATTATCTCCATTTTACAGAGGAGGAAATTGAGTCACAGAAAGCTTAAATCACTTGCCTGAGGTCATCATGCAAACAGTAGTTGATAAAGCTGGTGTTTTAACCTAGCCTGACCTTTAAGCCACTTTGCTGCTGCTTTTTTTTTTAAATAAATATCTATTTACTTGACTGCACCAAGGTCTTAGTTGTGGCACTCAGGATCTTCATTGTGGCATGAGGGATATTTAGTTGTGGGATCTAGTTCCCTGACCAGGAATCAAACTCCGGGTCCCCTGTATTGGAAGCTCAGAGTCTTAGTCACTGGACCATTAGGGAAATCCCGCCACTCTGCTTCTTGACAAAGCAGTGTCAGGGGGCATGGATACCGGTTGTATGGACACCAGGGTCAGGGAAGCCTCTCTGAGTAGGTGGAATTTGCACAAAGACCTGAAGGAGGGGAGGGAGTGAGCCATGAGAACATCTGGGCAGAACACTCAGCGAAGACAGACGCGTGACTTGTCCCATCCTGTCATCAGTTAGAAGCAGGGCAAGAACCAGGACTCGGGCTCCTGCTTTTCTTTAATCCTCTTCACCTCTTTCCGTATCTATTCCATTAAAACTGTATTGTGATTCATTTAGCCATTCTGTTGATGGACATGGCCAAGTTTTTGTTGTTATAAACAACACTGCAATGAGCATCCTTGCCTGGGTCTCTCAGTCCACATGTAATGTTTCCCTAGGATACATACACATGAACTCTACCGGACTTGGCTAAATTATTCGCCAAAGTGGTTGTACCAATTTAACCACTCAGTTCAGTTCAGTCGCTCAGTCTTGTCCAACTCTTTGCGACCCCATGAACCACAGCACGCCAGCCCTCCCTGACCATCACCAACTCCCAGAGTTAACCAAACTCATGTCCATTGAGTCAGTGACGCCATTCAACTATCTCATCCTCTGTCATCCCCTTCTCCTCCTGCCCTCAATCTTTCCCAGCATCAGGGTCTTTTCCAGTGAATCAGCTCTTTGCATCAGGTGGCCAAAGTATTGCAGTATCAGCTTCAACATCAGTCCTTCCAATGAACACCCAGGACTGATTTCCTTTAGGATGGACTGGTTGGATCTCCTTGCAGTCCAAGGGACTCTCAAGAGTCTTCTCCAACACCACAGTTCAAAAGCATCAATTCTTCTGTGCTCAGCTTTCTTTATAGTCCAACTCTCACATCCATATATTTAACCACTAGCAGTTCCTGATTTCCCCACAATGTTATCATCAACACTTGGGACTATCAGACTGTAGAGTTTTTAAAATTTTTTTGGCCACACCAGGTGGCTGGCGGGATCTCAGTTCCCTGATTAGGGATTAAACCCGGGCCACTGCAGTGGAAGTGCAGAATCCTAACCAGTAGGCCACCAGGGAACTCCCAAGACTGAAGATTTTTAAGTCAATCTGATGAATGTGAAGTTATAGCTCATTTTATTTTGCTTATTTAATCTGCACACCCTGATTACTAGTGCTGTTAAGCATCTCTATGTATTTATCAACCACTTGTGTTTTCTCTTAAAAAACAAAGCATTTTACTTGGCTGTGCTGGGTCTTAGTTCACGGGAGATCTTTAGTTGTGACACGTGGGATCTAGTTCACTGCCCAGGGATCGAACCCAGGACCCTGCTTTGGGAGCATAGAATCTTAGCCACTGGACCACCAGGGAAGTCCCCACTTGTGTTTCCTCTTCTGTAACTTACCTGCTCATGACCCTTTCCCGGTAACCTTTTTCTCTTCAACATGTAGGTGTTCTTTAAACAGGCTGTACATGAATCGTTTGTCAGTTAATGGACATTGTAGCTATCTTACCTCATTCCATAGCTTGCCTTTTTATCTGACAATGTCTTTTGTTACTCAGAAAATTCCAGTTTTGATGCAGTCAGGGATATCAAATCTTTTCCGCCTACAATTTGTGTTTTTTAATATCTTTACTGTGTTACAGTGATTACTTCTATATTTTCTTCCAAGAGTTTGGAAATTTTGCTCTTTCATATTTAAGTTCATCCATCTGAAATTTATTTTGTAGCTCTTTTGAGGTAGAAATAGAAGGTTTTGACTGTGGTAACCAAATACCCCACACTATTTATAGGCAGCCCTTTCCACACTTGTTTGAAATGCTGCCTCGGGTTTATTCAAGTTCCTGGAATCCCTGGAGTCTCTCTCCTCTTCTATTGGTGAATTTGTCTATTTCTGCACTGTATCACAGTATTTTGATCATGATAGTCTTATAACAAGGGGTACAGCATATATGGCAGCCCTCTCCTTCTTTTTCCAATTTCTTCTTCAAATATTGACTCTCTTACTTCATTTGTCTGTGTTGTCATTGCACTAGGTCCTTGGTGCCGTGCCCGGCTTTCCCTCTAGTGCGGTGAGCAGGGGCTACTCTCTCTTGCGGTCTGCAGACTTCTCATGGCGGTGGCCTCTTTAGTTGTGGAGCGTGGGCTCCAGGCGTCCAGGCTTCAGTCAGTGCAGTGCTCGGGCTCAGTAACTGTAGCGCGCAGGCTTAGTTGCTCTGTGGCACGTGGAATCTTCCTAGACCAGGGATCAAAACCGTGTCCCCTGCATTGGCAGACAGATTCTTATCCACTGTCACCACCAGGGAAATCCCTTGACTCTTATTCTTGACTCCCTTTTCCCCCCATGTGAAAGAGCTCTATTAGGATTTTGATTGAAATTAGAGCTTCTCATTTATAATATATTAATAGCCTACCCAGCTCTCTATTTCTTCTGACCTTTTTTGTCCTTCAGCAAAGACTTCTTGTGTCTTTTATGAGATTTAATAGCTTTTGTTGCTATAGGAAACAAGATCTTTTTTCTATGGCCTTTTCTAATCTAATTGCTTTTTGCTGATATAAAGTAATGTTGATGACTTTTGTTTGTTGATATTGTCTTGGGCAACCTTATGAACATCCTCAAATATTTCTAAAAGTTCCTTGGTAGATTATCTTATACTTTATGTGTAACTAATCGTACTATCTGCATACAAATAACAGGCTTGTCTCTTTTAAAAAGACTACTTCAACACACACCCCCCCTCAACCTCTCTCCTCCAGGCCATGTCCATCCTCTTGTTCCCAGCCTGGGCTTTTCTGTCCTCAGATTGTGTTCTGTTCATTGGAAGCGGAGGCAGCAGTGGCTCCATCTTCTGCTAAGGTGTGCCTAGTTCTGCAGTAGGGGCAATTTGGGGGCACCTGAAAATGTTTGCAAAACACTTAACACAAGAGCCTGATTTTCATTAGAATTGCATTAGAGAATGAATGTTCATTCATTTACCCATCTGAGGAGAGATGGTTTCCTTGACAACCAGTGGGGGGGATTCAGGATTTCCAACCTGAGGCTAGAAACTACTCCTCGACCTGTCTCTCCCTGTCAAATTCCAACTTACCTTTCAAGCACTAGCTCAAATGCCAAAGCTATGCATTTTTTTTCTTATCAAAGAATGAGGATTTGGTGAACTTAAACTCCCACCCCCACTTAAGCTGCTACTTGGTACCTTCCTCCCTATAAAAACTTCATGGCAAGCCAATTGTTCATTCATTCATTCAGTGATTGTGTGTGGAGCATATACTGGGCCCTGCAGAAGATACAGAGATATAACACAAGATGAAGCTCCACCCATGCCCTCAAGGAGCTTACAGTTTACTCAAACTCAAAGGCAGTAACCAACTAGTTATAGTACAAGTTCCAACCGTATATTAGAAAATTAAAAGGCAGAAGAGTGCAGAGGGAGAGAGCAAACAGATCCCATAGTGGAAGACCTCATGGAAGGGGCATTCGAGATAGGGCTTGAAAAGTAAAGTGAAGTTGCTCAGTCGAGTCTGACTCTTTTCGACCCCATGGACTGTAGTCTACCAGGCTCTTGCGTCCATGGGATTTTCCAGGCAAGAATACTGGAGTGGGTTGCCATTTCCTTCTCCAGGGGATCTTTCTGATCCAGGGATTGAACCCGGGTCTCCCTTATTGTAGGCAGGTGATTTACCATCTGAGCCACCAGGGAAGTCCAGAGTCTTGAAAGATGAGTAGAAATCTGACATGTAGAGATAGGTTGGGCAGGAGCCTCAGCAGAGCCATGCTCTGCTTGACAACAGGGCAAAGTCACGTGATTGGGACACATAATGCCTTCAGGGGGTGGTGAAGATCTCAGTCCTCTGGTGTCAGGGTTTGAAGTGAGAGTTTCAGAAAGGCAGCTTTTGACTCAGGTCCAACGTGGGAAAGGGCTATTTGGAAGCAGGGGAGCATCTGTCCTTGGAGAGGCCCATGCAGAGGCTGGGGGGCACCTGATTGCCACTGGTGGGTCCCCTTCATTTAGCTCGGTGACTGACAGGACCCGTCAACCTGGGGTCTCCCAACTAACTCCCAGGCTGAAAGTTACAGTAAGAAGTACTTTTCATATTGTGGCCCAGTGTGAACACGAATCTGGAAGAGAAGTGTCATGGCCGGATATCTACCATACTCCGTGCCACACTCTTGGTATTTTTTCCTAGTCGTTAAAAAATTCTTCACTTAGTCAATGATTCTCAATCTTGCACATTTGAATCACCTGGGAGCTTTTAAAACATCCACTGCCCAGGCTTCTCCCCCACACTAATTAAATGAGGATCTCTTGGGGCAGAAGCTGGCACCGGTGTTTATTCAACTCCCGGGTGATCCTGGTGTGCAACCTCAGTTAAACCCCAGCGCACTTGGCAGAAACTAAGATGTACTACCCCTTGAGAGTCTGGGATTGTACAGCCGGGCAGTGGAAATGGGTCAAGCATTTGAGGACTAACAAAATTCCATATTTATTAATGGGGCATGGATTTTCCAGAATAGAGAAAAACAGTGTTACTCCAGAGGCTTCAGACTGGACTAGATTCTGTGAATTCCTCTGGCTGAGCCATAAACGAGGAAGACAGACCTTGTTTCAGGGGCTGGTCCATACCTTAGCCTTTGCCCAAGTTCACATCAAAGCCGATGAAAACCCATGCCTCAGAGCCTCTACTGGCTGTTTTTCTTTTTCTATGGCTTTTTGTATATTTGCAAAGTTGTAGCTCCAACATCACAATCAATCATACAACATTTTAATTATCTGTCAAAGAAACCCCAAACCCCTTAGCTGTTCCCTCTCAATTCCTCCATTCAGTTGCCTGGCAGCCACTAACCTACTTCTTGTCTCTATAGATTTGCCTATTCTGGATATTTAATATAAATAGAGTCTATACAATGCAATATCTGTCCTTTTGTGTCTGGCTTCTTTCACTTAGCGTAGTGTTTTCTAAACTCATCCATTATAGCACATGTCAGTACTTCACTGCTTTTTATTGTTGAATAATATTTCCTTATGTGGATATAACACATTTTTAAAATCCACTTGTCGGGAATGTTTGGGTTGTTTTTAGTTTGAGCTATTATAAATGATGTTGTTATGAACATTCAGGTACATTTCTTAAACTTTCAAATAACCTCTTTTTCTTTTTTGGCCACACTGTTTGGCATGTGGTTAGTTAACAGGGATCAAACCCATGCTGGGAGTGTGGAGTCTTAACCACTGAACTGCCAGGGAAGTCCTTAAATAACTTAAAAAATATACATTTATTTATTATTGGCCATGCTGGGTCTTCGCTGCTGCCTGGGCTTTTCTCCAGTTGTGGCGAGCAGGGGCTACTCTCTAACTGTTGTGCATGGGCTTCTCACTGCCATGGTGGAGCACAGAGAACTAGACTACGACTCAACCAACTAAACTAGCTCCTCAGCTTCTACCGCTCGGTGTTTACTAGTTGCAGCACATGCGCTCAGGAGTTGTGGCTCCCAAGCTCTGGATCGCAGGCCCAACTGTGACGCACAGGCTTAGCTGCTCAGTCGCATGTGAGATCCTCCTGGCCCGGGGATCAAACCTGTGTCTCCTGCACTGGCAGGCAGATCTTTACCACTGAGCCACCAGAGAAGCTCTTAAATAACTTTTTTAAGTGGAAAATTTTCAAGTGTCTTGGAGAGCATAATATAATGCACCCTCAAGAACCCAGCCATCATCTAACTTCAACACTTATCAATATTTACCAGTGGGGCTTCATCTGCATATTCCCAACCCTGCTTTGTTCTGTTTCTTTTAACATCATTTTGAAACTGCATAGAAGTTGCACGTAGCCTCCCTAGAATTTGTTTTCTGTGGGAACATTTCACAACAGGCATCTCTCCAGATAAGGACTGTGAGTCTGAAAAGCCCAGGGAGAGTGAGGCTGGTTGGTCTCCTGGCATAGAATGGTGCTGGGTGGGTACCAGCCTCAGTGGCTGTTCCTCTGCTGGGTAGGGGACAGGGGCAGGGGACTTTTAGCTGCCTTTTAGCTGACCTCATCAGGTGACTTTGTTTTGTCCTCTAGAAGTAATTATTTTCCAAGATCTCTTCCCCTGCCGTCTCACAGTGACAACCCACTAAACACCCAAACCACTAAGTAAAATATTAAAAGGAGGGAGCTGAGGATGAGGGTTGGAATTGAGAGTTCTCCTCTTTGAGTGCATAGCAGTCTCGGGATATGTCCTGTCTCTGTGCTTTGCTCAAGCTGTCTCCTCTCCCAGGGGCGCCGGCCCCTTTCTTGTCTCCCTGTGTCCCGTCTCCCCATCCTCCAAGGCCCACCGCAGACATCACCCCTCTGAGAGTCTCCTCACTCCTGTTGGTCCCTTGGTGCTCCCACGGCTGGCTCTCGGAGGGTGCTCGTCTCAGAGATGGGAATCCCCATGGGAAAGAGCACTTGTCTAGGAAGCAGGCTCTCTGGATTCTGAGAACAAAAGCGTCTACAGTCACATTGTGAGTCTAGTTTGCCACTCACCTTATTTTCACATGGTTTTTCAGAACAGGGTTTAGGAAGCAGGGAGGTAGGCTTCAAACTAGAGCTAGTCTGAACCCAAAGTCTGAACTCTGTCCACCTTCCCTTTTCTCTGGTCCCAGCAATCCACTCAGCAGCAAGTGACCTTGGCCAGGCCACCCTGAGACTTAGCTCAGCTACCGAGCAGTGGGAGGGAATATGCCTGCCGATCCCTCCCCACAGCTGGCTCTGGGATCAGCAGTGGTCCTTGGAAATGAGCTTTGCAAACTCGGATTGACACTGCAGTTGCACTGGTTGGAGGGGCAGACCTTCAACAAAACACAAGAGCATTGCTTTCTCTTTTGGTCTTTGCACCCCAGCCCCGCAAGGCTGGTGTGGTGGCTTCAGGTTAGGACCCAGGTTCCTTCTACCATGTTGGTCACAGTCCAAGAGGGCTCCTCACCACATCTGCATTCCGGCTAGTTGCAGAAGGGAAAGGGGGGCACACCTCTTCCCTCTGAGGGCAGGCCTTGAAAATGATGCACATCTGTCACCTCGCATCCCACGGATCAGAGCTCATTTTCATGACCACACCTGACTGCAAAGGAGCCTGGGAAATTTTGACTCTATTCTGGAATGCCATGTGTCCAGCTAAAAACTGAAGGCTCAACTACTAAGGAAGAAGGGGAGAATGGATATTGGGGACAACTAGCAGTCATTGTCACAGTAGTTATAATTTGATATATGAGACATATGATGATGATGATGGGGAAAGTCTGTCCTTCCTGGGACCAAGATCTGGATTTAATAAACACCAGGTCAAGTCCAGTGTGTTGGATTAGGAGGGGCTCAGCACTGAACTGTCAGCAGGCTGCCCTCCTGGCAGCTGGCATGTGAGTGCCCCCAGTCCTTCTGTGTCCCCTGCCTAGACCTTCTGGTGTCCTATCCAGAGAAAACACCTCTTCCCAACACACCCTCCCATTTTACCCCACTGGATCTCTTTCCAGGATCTCAAGTCCATCCATAAAATCTGTCCACTTGATGGTATCCTGTCTCAATTGTTTCAGACATTGCGTCTCATCCCATCAACTAGTTTGGTTGAGCAATCTGAGATCTTATTGGTCCCGTGGCTCCCACAAACTACTGGTCCAACAAGTACTGCTTGATGGACTCCTGACAATTGCCAGCCTTTGGGAGGCGTGACACTGACTGTGTCTGTAATTTCTGCTTTGGGCTTTACCTAATATGACTTATAATACTAGAATGCCATAGAAGGAAGGTCAGCAACTCCAGCTCCTCAACTTCATGGATGATTGTATTTATACTTTGGAAGTGGTAGTGACTGATTGAAGGTGGACCTCACTCAGGCTAGTGATTTCCAAACTGTGTTCTAAGGAACCCCAGGATTCTGGGGAGGGGGTGGCGGCGAGGTGGGGCTAGGAAGAAAAGAGCAGGGAGAGGATACACACTGAAGCCCTGTGGACTTCCCCCAGCTTCAATGAGTACAACCCTGCTATTTTCCATTCTTCATAAAATTTCATTTAAAGAAAGTGTTCCAGTGATTTTTTTTCTGTGCCTCCCCTGATCCCCAATGATTTTATTTTATTTTTTTAATTTTGAAAGTCACTGCTCTTGTCTAACCTACTTAATGTGCAGACAAAAAGGTGGAGGACCAGTTTCTGGCTGAATGTATGATGATAAGACAGGCCATTTGCCCTGTTGCTCATCCTAGGTCCTAGGGATCCAGCCTTGAACAAAACAGCCCTCTGCCCTCATGAAGCTGGCACTCCCTAGGTGAACTAAAGCCATAAATAACTCCATATAGAAAAACATCAACAGACATGCTCAAAGGAGAAAATAAAGCTGGCAAAGGGTGTGGTGAATGATCAGAGGGTGAGGTTTCAGGTGGGCTGGGCGGGGAGGCTTCTCGGAGGTAGAAGGAAGGGAGGGAGAACCGTGTTTTCTGAGAGAAGAGCCTTCCAGGCTGTGAGATTTGCAGGTGCAACAGACAGGCTTGCATTGTCGGGAAGGAAGGCAAGCTGTCCTTCCGGACAGGATATGGGTTCCAAAAGGAGCCTGCAGAGCCCCTGGGAGGCCCAGGGGAGTAGTTGGGGCCCCACCCTACATGCGAGGGCACAGCAGGACCCGGCTTGGCTCCTGCAGTGGAGACGGGTGTTTTGGTCTGCCTCCCATGCCTGGTGGCTGCTGCCTCAGGCAGCCCCAGCCACCCCTCCTGAGGCCCTGGAGCCACGGGCGGCTGAAGCTATTGCCATTGGCAGGTGACTCGGGTGTAGTTCTGTTAGTGGACCCGCTGGGGCCTCAGGGGCGGGTGCTGGGAGGACAACAGTGCCTCTGTGAGAAACTTGGCTCTGGTGACTTCTTTCCTCAGTCACCCACGTGCCTGTCTTTGTGGCTCAGTCAAGGGACAAGACACGGCAGGGCTGATGGAGAACGCAGCTCCCAGGAATGAGGGGCTAGGCTGGGCTGGTCCTCAGCCCACCAGCGACCTACCGCCTCCTTAGTTTTCCCGTCTGGAACTTGGGGGTGGGAACACATCCCTAGGACGTTATGATGAGAGACAAAAGAAATCCTGAATGTGCTGGGCAAATAGTCATCACAAAATAAGTCTTTGATGAATGAATGTTGAATGAATGGATGAACAAGGGAAAAGAAAATGATCTTGAAGTGGAAAAGCATAGGTCATGCGGCAGTTTTCAAACTTAACTAAAAGAACACCCTAGAGATATTGTTAAATTTATGAAAACAGAGAACTGGACTCCAACCTGGTCTGGTTAATATTTTTTAATACTTTAATTGTGAACTCGTCTGCACAAGGACTTGGTTTTTCTATGGGAATTCCGTGTGGCCTGGCAGTGGAAGGACTGACTGTCTGAGCTGGTTTGCCTTGGCCCTGGCCAGGCACCCAGGGTGATCAGCAACTCAGGACCAGTGTTTATGGTGATTACCCTGTAGACTGTGTCAATTCAAGCTCTATGCCACAGGTAATGCCAGCTTGGGGGCTTTGCACATTTACGGGAGACTTTGTGTTGTTTCACTCAGAGCCCTACACAGAGGCAAGCCATTGCCATGTTTCATTGGCCCAGCAGCTGTCGGATGACCCTGGCTTTAAACAGGGTCTCGGTTCAACTGACCCTCACACAGCCCAGAACCAAAACCCTGTTGCTGCCAGTTTCTGGTCCAATAACCACAGCAACAGCTTTCTCTCACCCGGCACTGGCTTTCAGTTCCTTTTTCATTTCTGTTTTCTTTCTTCCTTGTGACGTCAACCACAGTTCTGTTGTGGTCACTGATGATGAACACAATGCTGTCACTAAAGCTGGAGAGTTTTCTTCTCAGTTCAGCGCTCTATTAGTGGAACTAGAAGCCTCTCCGAAGTTCTTTAAACCACTCTTTCCCCCTCTTGCCAGCAAGCGTGAGTATGTGTGTGTTGTTGCCCAGATACAACCTGAAGTTCAGCCCTGGCTGCTGGGTGCACTTTTCAGAATCAAAATGTCCTCATCAAAAATCATCCCCAGAGTTCTTTATCTGCCTGAGATGGCAGTGTTTTCTGTAACATGAACTCTGCTCTGACTCACACTAATAAATAATACTATTTATCAGGCCCTTGGAATGTGCCAGGTATTATGCCTAAAGCTTTGCATGAATCATTTACTTTTATCTTCTCACCGTCCTATATTTATACCCATTTTACCAAGTGGGAAACAGGTGTTCAGAGAGATTAGCTACCACAATGAGCCAAGACTGGGACTCTCTTCATTCCTACATTTCTTTATCTTCTCTAATGATTTCAGAAGTTGCTTTGCAAGCAACACATCAGCTCTCCTACCAAACTCCATGGGCCAAGCAATCATTTGCACATTGGTTAAGAAAGTGAGATCAAATGACATGATGTATGCAAAAAAAAAAAAAACCTTTTTGTAAAATGTACAGAAATGACATCACTGGGTGGAGGTGGTTGTAACTCCCCCTATAGTGTTGGAATCAGTATCTTTCAATTCACTGAAAGTAATTTGTATTTTACATGTTGAATCTCTCCAACCAAATAGACAAAAAATTATTTTCCCCAAATAACCCTTTGGACTAAAGTAGAAGACAGTTGAATGGAAAATTGGGTAAAATTCTGACTGTGTTGGTTATGCAGTGGAAACATCTATTTGGAAAGCAACTCATGCAGGTGTCCTATATTAATTCAGTCCCCTCAATATTAGCAGATGTTAACTGAGCCCCTGCTGGGTGGCAGGCACTGTGTGTCTAATAGCCTAGGTCAACCTTTGTCCATTATTTTTTTTTACTTTAATAATAATAAACTTGCTATTCTGAAATAATGATAGATATACAGAAAAGTTGCGAAGGTAGTACAGACAGTTCCATATATCCTTCGCCAACGTGTGCGTGCCAAGTCGCTTCAGTCCTTTCCGATGCTCTGCGACCCTAGGGACTGTAGTCCACCAGGCTCCTCTGTCCACGGGATTCTCCAGACAAGAATACTAGAGTGGGTTGCCATGCCCTACTCCAAGGGATTTCCCAACCCAGGGATCAAACCTGCATCTTTTGTGTCTCCTGCATTGGCAGGTAGGTTCTTCACCACTAGCACCACCTGGGAAGCCCCCATCCTTCCCCTAATGTTACCCTCTCATATAACCACAGTCCATTTGCCAACCCTCAGACATTAACGTTGAGACATTACCATCAACTATAGATTGCGCCAGTTTTTCTATTGATGTCCTTTTTCTGTCCCAGGATCCAATCCAGGATCCTACACTACATTTGGTGGATCCATTTTTAGGCCCGCTCACTTAGAGAGTATTAAAATAGCGATGTTTTCTTTGCCTCTCTTTGGGATCAAATTTGGTTTGAGTTCTATTTCCAATTCTACAGGGAAAAAGAGGCAGACAAATGATAAACAAATACCTAGACTGGTTTGACTCGCATTTGAATTGGGAATTGACTCATCAGTCCTGAGGGTAACCCACCTCTATCCTCCTGAGATCACAATGTAAAGAAGACTCTCCTCTTCAGTCACAGCTCAGGCTCCTGTGTCTATGGATATAGGGGCAAGAGTTAGGACCAGGCTTGACAGATCAAATTGCTCTGTGGTTTGCCCCCTTGAAACCCCAAGTCCAGCTGAGTCACTGAAGAATTCCACCTTCCTGGCCGGCAGTCAGGAAGAGTCCCAACAGTCCAATGGAGAAGATACTCTTTGATCGCCTCCTTCAGTTCATTCATTCATTTTTCATCATTCTTTATTTTAAAAAATTGAATGGTTTATGGCTTCCCTGGGTCTTCGTTGCTGTGTCAGTTTCCTCTAGTTGCAGTGAGCAGGGGCTGCTGTCTAGTTGCAGAACAAGGGCTTCTCATTGCGGGGGCTTCTCTTGTTGTGGAACACGGGCTCTAGGTGCAGGCTTCAGTGGTTGCACCACACAAGCTCTATAATGCCGCCTCAGTAGTTGCGGAGCACAGGCTTAGTTGCCCCACAGCACGTGGAATCTTCCTGGACAGGGGACCGAACCCATGTCCCCTGCATTGGCAGGTGGATTCTTATCCACCGGACCACCAGGGGAGTCCTTCACCATTCATTATTGATTTATTCCACATTTATTAAGTCCCCAGAGTGTGCCAGGTACTGAATTAAGTGCTGGGGATATAAGGAGGAGCAAAACAGAAATAAGGGAACATTAGATGGTGCTTTTTGTGGTGATTGCAGCCATGAAATTAAAAGACGCTTACTCCTTGGAAGGAAAGTTATGATCAACCTTGATAATATATTAAAAAGCAGAGACATCACTTTGCCAACAAAGGTCCGTCTAGTCAAGGCTATGGTTTTTCCCGTGGTCATGTATGGATGTGAGAGTTGGACTGTGAAGAAAGCTGATCGCCGAAGAATTGACGCTTTTGAACTGTGGTGTTGGAGAAGACTCTTGAGAGTCCCTTGTACCACAAGGAGATCCAACCAGTCCATTCTAAGGGAGATCGATCCTGGGTGTTCATTGGAAGGACTGATGCTAAAGCTGAAACTGCAATACTTTGGCCACCTCATGCGACGAGTTGACTCACTGGAAAAGACTCTGATGCTGGGAAGGGTTGGGGGCGGGAGGAGAAGGGGACGACTGAGAATGAGATGGCTGGATGGCATCACCGACTCTGTGGACATGAGTTTGAGTGAACTCCGGGAGTTGGTGATGGACAGGGAGGCCTGGCGTGCTGTGATTCATGGGGTCGCGGAAAGTCGGACACGAATGAGCAACTGAACTGAACTGAGATGGTGCTTTCATTTCATTCTTGAATACCTACTAAGTGTTCAGCACTGAGCTAGGCAACAGTGGGGGAGGAGTGTGTTCTTGATACAGGTCCTGTCCTAAAGGAATGTGCCAGCCACAGAAACAGGATGGGCTACTCAAGGCAGCCTGAGACAAATGGTGCAGACGGTAACAGGGGAGAGAGCTAACAGCAGGGGTGATCGGGAAGGGGCCCAGATCTTCAGCTGGGCTTTAGGGTGAAGTCTGCAGAGATAGTCAAAAGTCAGTAAATAAATAGAAGTCTGTGCTTCGGGAAGAAAAGCAGGATTTTGCACTCTGTTTACTGGTGAGAGGAGAGATGGACTTGAGAAAGGACTCAGTCTGCAGATAAGGGAGCATATGTTTGAAGATGTGATCCGAGTTCTGTTGCTCTTCCTGTCTCCCAGGGATATCTGAGCCCTTAGGAGCTATACCTAAACTAAACCCTAGCAAGTTGGATCCCAAGAGCTTCTGTGGAACCAGCCACCCCCGCACACCACCCCCCACCCCCAACCCTCCCGCCTCATTGTGGGAACCGGAGGCTCTGGAGATGAAGGGCATGTCCCTGGTGGAGACAGTGGCTGTGCTGGAAAGAACACTGGCTTTGGGGCCCTCAAGACTTCAGGGCCTAGCTCTGCTGTTTTTCAGCGCGTGACTTTAGCCAAGCTACTGGTTGAGCTTCTATTTCCTAATCTAAAGAGGAGATAACCATAGTACCTACCTCAAAGGGGTGTCATGAAGATTCAATGAAACTATGAAGCCTCAGAGCTTGGCACAGGGTGTGGCACCAAGAGGTACCAAAGAGTGGTCGCCAGTTGTTGTTTGGTCTCTCAGTCATGTCTGACTTTGTGACTCCATGGACTGCAGCACACCAGACTCCTGTCCTTCACTATCTACCTGAGTTCGCTCAAACTCATGTCCATTGAGTCAGTGATGCCATCCAACCATCTCATCCTCTGTCATCCCCTTCTCCTCCTGCCCTCAATCTTTCCCAGTATCGGGTCTTTTCCAATGAGTCAGCTCTTCTCATCGGGTGGCCAAAGTATCAGAGCTTTGGTTTCAGTCCTTCCAATGAATATTCAGGATTGATTTCCTTTAGGATTGACTGGTTTGCTCTCCTTGCAGTCCAAGGAACTCTCAAGAGTCTTCTCCAGCACCACAGTTCAAAATCATCAATTCTTCGACACAACCTTTTTTATGGTTCAACTCTCACATCCGTACATGACTACTGGAAAAATCATAGCTTTGACTATACAGATGTTGGTCGGCTAAGAGATATCTCTGCTTTTTAATATATTGTCTAGGTTTGTCATAGGTTTTCTTTCAATGAGCAAGCATCTTTTAATTTTGTGGCTGCAGTCACCATCTGCAGTGAATTTGGAGCCCATGAAAATAAAATCTGTCACTGTTTCCACTTTTTCCCCATCTATTTCAATGAAGTGATGGGACTGGCTGCCATGATCTTTGTTTTTTGAATGTTGAGTTTTAAGTCAGCTTTTTCACTTTCCTCTTTCACTGTCATCAAGAGGCTGTTTAGTTCCTCTTTGCTTTCTGCCATTAGAGTGGTATCATCTGAATATCTGAGGTTGTTGATATTTCTCCCAGAAATCTTGATTCCAGATTGTGAGTCATCTGATGCACTCTGCATATTTGTTAAATAAGCAGGGTGACAATATACAACCTTGATGTACTCCTTTCCCAGTTTTGAACCAGTCCATTGTCCCATGTCCAGATCTAACTGTTGCTTCTTGATCTGCATACAGGTTTCTCAGGAGTCAGGTAAGGTGGTCTGGTATTCCCATTTCTTTAAGAATTTTCCAGTTTTTTGTGATCCACACAGTCAAAGGCTTTGGCATGGTCAATGAAACAGAAGTAGATGTTTTTCTGGAATCCCCTTGCTTTTTCTATGATTCAACAGATGCTGGCAGTTTGATATCTGGTTCCTCCATAAACAGCAGAGTGGGACTGAATGAACCCTGCAGTTTCATGAGAACCTGAAGACTCACATAACATAATGGTGGTCTATGTAGGTAGGTAAGAGACCCAACTAAGTGAAGTCTTGGATAGCTAGGGCAGTGAATACTGCCAGTCAGCAGAAATGAACTTCAATTATCATGGTTTTGAAAGAGGGAGGTATGGGCATTCCTCTGCAGTGGTGCCTTAATTTGGGCAAATCTCAAATGAGAAGATGCTCTGAGATGATCTTTTCTCTTTATAGCAGAGGTTCACCTGGAAGTCCCCTGACCATACCCGCACACACAAAGACTGGAGGTTGACTAGTTCACAACTCTTGCATTATCCCAGTGTCCCCACAGTAGTGAAGGGAGAGTCTGTAGGGTAGGACGGGCCACAGCTTGGAAGGAGGGCAGTATTTGTTTCTACCTTGGAACAGAATTCCAAATAGACTTCTGGGTCCACCAAAGAAAACAGAAAGAATAGAGCTAGGACACATCCTCTTTGCCTGTTCCATCTCAAGGTAATCAGTAGATACTTCAGTGGAAATTTGTGGAGATCATGCCTGCATTCTGGGCAAGAAGCACACAGGGGCTGTGTGAGGCCCCAGGCCCCGGGAAAAAGCACCACAGGCAACTTGATAGGAATCCACATGATGCACCAGTGGCAGGCACTGCTGTTTCCATGGCAATCTGATATAGGATGATTTGAACTTCTTAATGCCAATTCTTTGGTAAACCCTTAGGGTCAGAAAAAAGGTCTGTGTGTAAAATTGTCATTATCCTTAAGAAGTATTGTGTTTTTTGAGGAGGGGGTGTTGTTTATTTAAGTGCTTACTAGGTCAGAGTTGTTTTGCTCTTGCCTAAAGCCAATAATGCATTCAGAACAGAGAAGGAAAATGTGAGTTTTTTCATAGATTCTAGTTCCAGTTTCTGCTAACATAGACAGTATGACCTAGGGTATATCCATTCTTTATTCATTTCTCCATTTAGCCCGCCAGCCAGCCAGCCAGCCATTCAGCCATATGTATTGAGCTCAGCCTTTGTCCTGCTGGATTTCTTAACTGTAAAATGAGAGAATGAGTCTGGTTTAGCATTTTTGACCTAAGCGCCTAGATCCTTAGGAGTTTCAGGATTGTGCTTTCAGGATCTTTCTTCTCAGGATAGGCTAGGGAGATTGGGCAGGGCCTGAGACCCCACTTGCCTTCAGCCCAGAACAGCCCTGTTTTTAGTTGTTTTACATATTGAGATTTCTTTTCTTTTTTTTTCTCATTAACTTATTTGTTTTTAATTGGGAGTATAGTTGCTTTACCATGTTGTGTTCATTTCTGTTGCACAGCAAAGTGAATCAGCCATACATATACATGTATCCCCCCTTTGGTGTATTTCCTCCCCATATTCGTTTTGAACAAAGACTCCTTGACTGAAAAATCACTGCCTCTGAGGGTCTCCATGGACCTTCCAGTGGCGACTCTGCAGCTTCAGGCCAACTGTTTTTCAATCAGTGCCCCTGCAGTGCAGGATACAGAAATAAGATGGAGAATAAACCCGTCTCCCCCACATCCCCTGCCCTGGGGGCTTGCTGTCTCTGTGAGGATAAACTGAGATTACAGTGTGAAAACCTGCTTGGGTAAACGACTGTTGTTAAGATAATACAAATAATAATTATTACAGTGGAGTCGGGCAGTCAAGATAAACCCACAGGGAAATACAGCCTATAATTCAGCCTACAATTAGGGATCAGGTAAAAGCAGTAGACTCCCAGGGTCTCCACTCAGGGACTCGGGGAATTGCATGGCTTTCCTGGGAACGCGAGTCTGCTCGCCAATGCCTCCCCGGGGTGGGGGTGGGGGGGCTGCTGCGTCCCCTACTTCAGCCCCCACCCCCACACCCTTGCCCACCGCTCCCGCAGCTGCAGGGAGCCTCACGGTGATTGGCTGAGCTGGAAGTTGTTGCTAGGCTACCAGTCCGCGGGAGGCTGGGGCCTCTAGTCCCATCCTCCACCTCAAATTCATCCCGCACAGCCGAGTTAATTCGGGCACCCTGTGAATGGGATCCCCAGCAGTTTAAATTGTCAGCTGCCAAGTGCCCATCTTTCTAGGATTTAACACTCCGCATGAAGGCTATGTGAAGGAGGGGAAGAGAAGCCCTCTGTTTTTATACTCTGGGTCACCTTAAATAGCTGTTTCTTTGAGCCTCAGTGTCCTCCCTTGAATTCTGGGTTTACTCATTTATTCATTATTCATGGATGCATCTGTGTTTATTAAGTGCCTACCTCGTTCCATGCACTATGGGCCAAAGGGATGAATGATGTGGAGACCATCATTGCCCACATGAAGGGGGAAACATTAGGCACTTAAGCAAATAAGTAAGATAAACATGTATCTAATTCTTTCTTTCCTCTTCATGATTTTACTAAGACCCCCTTTCCCCTGCTAAATCTGTAGGGTCCCCCAAGTTGGCAGGGGAAGGAGTGCTACTGCCAGCTGTGCCTAAACTACGTTACCCCAACCCATGCCCTCAGCATGCCCTGAAACTGGGGTACACCCTCTCACCTCCACAGTGCTTGTATTTTGCTCTCTTGAACCCGTAAGTGAGCCTGAGTGCACCCTGATGAAGACGTGGGTTGGAATCATTGTCCATGTTCAGGTGAGAAAGTTGAAAGCCAGAGACATCCGGAAACACTGTCTGTGGTCACATGGAGAATTACTAGCATAACCAGTACTGAGCACTTCTATGTGTGGGCTCTTTAAAAAAAAAAAAAACTGTCTTCCTAAAAAGAATGAAAAAAAGAAAGATCTTCCTCATAACAACCCAGTAAGGTATAATTATTATTATACCCATTTTATAGGTGGCAAAATTGAGGCTGGAAGAAGTTATTTGACTTGCCAAGGTGACTCAGGTAGTGTGTGGCAAAGCGGGAATTTGAACCAAATCTCCCTGGCTCCAAAGCCTAACCTCTTTTTAAGAACTGGACCTGGTCACAGAAAAGAGTCTCTGAGTGGCTAAGTCTTGGAGTGGTTTCCAAATGCTCTTCAAAACCTGCCAGTGCCAGGATCTTGTTTATTTTTTAAGTTTTTGGTTCAAGACACTCATAAAACCTGGTGAATTGGCCATACTTATCAACATGACTGACTCTGTTATCTATCCATCTGTGATGATCTTGCCTTCAAATTTTTATTGGGTAATTAAGTCAAGTAACTCTTTCCTGTAAGCATTTCCACTGCTTGCTCTGTTAGCATTTTATTTTCCTTTGTTCATGTACTGAACAAACACCGAGCACCCACCAAGTATTATGGGAGGCTTGGTGGGTGTAGGTGAGCATGGCCTATCCCTTCCTTGAGGAGTTCCCAACGAAGAGCAAAGTTCCTGAAGGGTCTTCCATGGGCAAAGTGCAGTGGGAGGACCACAGAGACCTGCCCTCAGAGAATCTCCTTGATTTTGGAGACAGACCCACAGTTAGCTTAAAGACAAAGGTGGGAAAGGAGGTGGGAAGGAACAGAAGTGGTTGTGGCAGGTGTGGGCTGGGGGTGGGAGCAGCCCACCTTGAGTTTCCCACAGAGCTGCTTTTAAATCCTATCATGCTGTGGTCCCTGTGGGACACTATGTTTCAGAGCCCAGCAGCCTGCAGCTTGGAAAGAGGCCTTTAAATGGGAGAAGGTGCTGGAAAGAACAGAGATGCATAAAGAAGCCAGCTAAATTTATCCCTCCTCGCAGCACCCAGCAATTGCTATGCTTAACACTTGATTTTCTACCAATAGAGACTAGTTTAACCAGAAGATTAGGTGTTTTTCTCTGAGAAGACAGAGGGAGAAAGAGATGCAGAGAGAGAGCTGAAGAGAAGCAAGGTGAGACAGAGATAACTGCACACTTTGGATGCCATCCTAGCGAGCAGTAGGAAAAAATATTCAACTGGGCACCTGAGTGGGAGCAATCAGACAATCTCTTGCCCCCTTTCAGCCTGGCTAACCTCCTAATTTCCAGATAGCACCAGTTTTCATATGTGAGTATATAGGAGATATCTATGTTATCCCGGCCACTGCCTTGTCCCTGTCACCCACCACCATCCCTATACAACTGAGAGTCGACTGTAAATGGGTAATATACCAAAGCAATGATTTAAGTATCACAAGACTAATATGCATGCCTTTGACCTAGCATTCCCATGTACAGGAATTTATCCTGACGACAATAATTAAGGACATGGCAAATAATTTAGCAAGAGATGATTCATTGCAGAATTGTTTAGAAAAAGCAAGGAAACTAAGTAGCCAACCCCTGTTGGGGACCTGCTCAATAAATAATGGTATATCTTTACAAATAGCTGTCCATGATGCTCGTGAATTAGGTTATACATGGGTACTTACTGATGCGGAAAGACATGATTAGGTAAAAAAAGCAAGTTACAAAATAGTGTATGTAGTATAACTCTATATAGGTATTCTTGTAAGTAAGAAAAAGTATATAAAATAGTCTGAAAGTGAAGTCGTTCAGTTGTGTCCGACTTTTTGTGACCCCATGGACGGTGGCCTACCAGGCTCTGCGATCCATGGGATTTTCCAGGCAAGAATACTGGAGTGGGCTGCCATTTCCTTCTCCAGGGGATCTTCCCAACCCTGGGATCGAACCCAGGTCTCCTGCATTGCAGACAGACACTTTACCATCTGAGCCACTAGGGAAGCCCATAAAATAGTCTAGGAAGACACAAATCAAATGTTAACCTCTGGGTGGAGGAATTCCAAGACATTAATTTTACTTTCTTTTTGTTCATCTGCATTAAAAAAAAATTCTTTTTTTCCACAATGAATATGCATTTCCTGTGCAGTGAAAACAAATTTCCTCCCAGCAGTCCTAGTGCACACCTCCTGCTGGGAGTCCAGGAGTGGGGCGGCAAGCTGAGCCACCCAGGAACTCCTGACTCTGAGGTTTGGGAGAAAGGCCACCAACCCTGTGAGGCCACTTCAAGCTGCTCTTTAAGAATTGCCAAAAAGCGAGTCCCCACCCTAACTTGACTCTCCAACCTGATTGGTCTTATGACCAAGAACTCAAATGACCCAAAAACACCTTGGTATCAAAATGCTCGGTTGCCTCATAACCTACTGGTGGATTGGCTGCCGCTGCTCCCTGCCCCTGAGGGAAAACAGTCTGTACAAATTGGTACTTGGTAAAGGCTAACCTTGCTAAAATTGCAGGGCCTTCCCAGCTCTCCAGGAGCATCCTCCCCTGTAAAGGGGTGACGGCTAAGATGCTGCATTGATCAGGTCAGCCCCTACTACACCCAGGCAGCTGTGATTCTGAATGCTGGAGAGAAAAGGCCGTCACCATGGCAACCCCGGCTGGCTCAGCCTCTGGGATCAGTCCAACACCCAGAGAAAGGAGGTAGGGTCTGGAGTCAGAACAAACAACAGTGCCTGGTTGTCTGACCTCAGGCAGTACTCTTCGCTTTTCTCTGCCTCAGTTTCTACATCTGTAAAGTGATATGGAAGCTCCTTATCTTCCCTGCTTCCAGGATTAATGAGGAATAATCTGTGAATGGTAAAATGTGAGAGGAGTAGAGCGCCCCTAGCTTTGGTTTGTCCCCAAATCGCTGTGTATGACCTTGGACAAATCACTTAACCTTTCTGTGCCTCAGATGCTCTGTTTGTAAATAGGATAGTAATGTCCCCTGTGATGGCTTCTCAGATTTACTGTCAGGCGGCCATGAGAGTCCCAGAAGTTGGAAGGAATCTTGGCCCTTACCACCCATGCAGGAATCCCTTTGATGAGTTCTTTGGCTGAGGTACTTGTCCTACCTCTGCTTGAGGACCTAAAGTGGCAGAGAGCTTACGACTGCAAAGCTTTCCAAGTAGCCATTGCTGCTGCTGCTGCTGCTAAGTCACTTCAGTCGTGTCCGACTCTGTGTGACCCCACAGACAGAAGCCCACCAGGCTCCCCCATTCCTGGGATTCTCCAGGCAAGAACACTGGAGTGACGCTAATTGTAAGAAAGTTCTTTTGTATAGGATGTTTGGGTTGTGCTTTAAAAAAAAACATTCAATTAATTAATTAATTGATTTTTGGCTGTGCTGGGTCTTCATTGTGGTGTACAGGCTGTTCATTGCTACTCATGGGCTTTCTCTAGTTGCTGCAAGAGGGGCTGCTCTCTGGCTGCAGTGTGCCGGCTCTAGGGCACACAGACTTCAGTAGGTGCTACAGACAAACTCCGAGTTGTGGCTCATGGACTTAGTCGCCTGCGGCATGTGGAACCTTAGTTCCTGGACCAGGGAGCGAATTCCTGTCCCCTACATTGGCAGGCAGATTCTTAACTACTGGGCCACCAGGGAAGTCCCAGTATAGGATGTTTTACAATTAAATGTTTGCTGTAAAAATTAGCAGTCCTTTTCAGATCTGTTTTCACTCCTGATTTTCCCAGCAGGTTTGCACAAGATAAAAATTAGCAATTGGCAAGAAGCAGGTACAGACCCAGATCTGAAAGCTGTTAGCTTAATGTAGTGAAGGAGCATGAGTTCCTGGGTCACACACTCTAGGTTAAAATCCCACTTTGTTCACTTACCAGATGGTTGCCCTCGGGCAACTTATATTATTGGAGCCTCAGTCTCCTGATTGGTAAAATGAGGCCGGAACTACCTACCTCACAGTATTATTGCTGTGACAGCACTTCTTATTCAGTGCACAACTCTAACTTCCCTGGTGGAATTCTGGGGGTGGCGGGGGGGGGGGTGCAGGGCGGGTCACACCTTCCTCTGCCAACCCCTGGACAACACATCTGACCTCTGAGCGCCCCCCCCATCTGGCACTTGTAGGCTCTTATGTGCCCAGGCTGTGCCCCTCTCAGAAGCAGGCAGAAGGTTCACCTCGCTCGCCCTCCTGGGAACCCCTGCCTTGTGTGCACATTTCAGGGCCTTCTCCCTCTCAGGCCTATGCCAGGGGCCATAGAAGGAAGATGATGCAATGGCTTCAAGACAAAGTTTACCCTCCCTGTAATTCCCCTGCCTCAAGGTTAGCACCCCCTCCTGCCCACAGATGCAGCAGGCACTAAGCATGCGTCCCAGGGTATCACTGGGTGAAGTCTTTCAACTATATCGCTGTTTTAATGGGACTCTCATAGAGGGCAAAAAGCCTCTAAGGCTCAAAAGAATGCAGTCTGGTGGTGGGGTAGAAACGTGGTCCTTCGCCCTCAGTTGAAGGAGTCAGGACGCCTGACTAGCGGTGGGCTCTCGGGAGCCTGTGATTTCATTCCTCCGTGCCTCGCTTTCCTCACGTGCAGAATGACAGGTTGATGCCTGAGACCTCTCCTGTGTCAGAATTACAGGTTTTTCTATTTATTGGATGCAGGATCAGATGGCATAATCCCCCCTGACCTCTTTATGCCATAGGGGCTGCTGAGCACCCGCTCCTCTCTGCTTCCTCCGCAGATGAATATCTTCGAGTCCTCAATGTGGGTGTGGCCGAGGTGAAGAAGTCCTTCTTGGGTCCCTTATCGCCGTCCTGTAAGATGGTGCAGATGATGAGGCAGTTTCTGTACCGGGTCCTGCCTGAGGACTCCTACAAGGTCACCACCGGGAAGCTCCACGTGGCCCTCACCCGGTTCACGGATGGAGAGAGTGTGGTGGTTTCAGAGTATACGTCCAAGGAAGAGCTCATTGAGGCAAGGGGGCGGGACTTGAGTGTGTGGGCGGGACCGGGTGGGCGGGACCTTGGTGTGAGGGCGGGGCAGGGTGGGCGGGGCTCGGGGATAAGGGCGGGGCCAGGGAGCTGGGGCCGAAAAGGAGAGGCTGGTCTTGGTTTTTTGACAGGCCTCTGGGACGGTCCACCTGTCTGCCTCACTTCCTTCTGTTTTCTGCTTCCCAAGTTCTTCCCTCCCTTCGCCCTCCTGCCATCCGTCTTTCTGTGTCAGGCACGCTGTTAAACGAGATGGGCTCAGAGAGACGCCAAAAACGAATCAGACTTGGTCACCATCCTGCACTTCAGCGCTCAGAGTCCCGGCCATTTTGCCTCTGCCTTGCGCTCTGCTCTGATCTTGCTGTGGCTCCTGTCGGCCTGGGCTGCAGTGTTTCCCCGCTGAATTACTCCCAATTTGTGGGAACGGCCTCCCTTCGCCCTTTCTCTTCCTTTGGTCCTTGATAAAAAGGATTGCGTTATTATGAAATGGAAAGGGGGCTCTGATAGTGCACTTTTCTAAACTCATTAATATAATTAAAAAAAATTTTTTTTAATTTACTTTTTTATTGGCTGCGCGCCTCTTTGTTGCTGCACGGGCTTTTCTCTAGTTGCAGAGAGTGGGGGCTACTCTCTAGTTGAGGTGCGAGGGCTTCTCTTGTTGCTGAGCCCTGGCTCTAGGGTGCTCAGGCTTCAGTAGTTGCTGCTTCTGGGTTCCAGAGCACAGACTCAGTAGCTGTGGTGTGCGGGCTTAGTTGCTCCGAGGCATGTAGGACCTTTTTGGAAACCAGGGATGGAACTCATGTCTCCTATATTGGCAGGTGGATTCTTTACCACTGAGCCACCAGGGAAGCCCCCATTAATGTGAACTTTAGTTAAGAATTGTTAGTGAAGAGTGCTGTGGATGTGCCCAATTTTCTTTCAGGACAAAGGGGTTGAGCACATGCCCCTCCACCCTTATTTCCACTCCCCTTCCCTCCTCTGAATGCAAGGCCCTTGCCACCCACCCGCACTTCCCCACACTGGCATGGCTTTGATCCCGGTGAGGGGGAGGAATAGACAGTGGGCATGGATACTTCCTCCAGCTGCCTCATGTCCCTTGGGTTTATTAGCACCCAGTTCTTTAAGACTTTTCTCTCCCCAGTCCTCTTCCACCACTTCCCCCTCCTACCCATACCAGCCAGAGCAGGTCACACAAAGCAGGCTTCTGTGCCTTTGCACCTGCTGTTCCTTCTGCCTGGGATGCCATTCCCCCTTCCCCACCCCACTTTACCTGCTCAATCAGACTCCAGTCACTCCTGCCAGGGAACTTTCCTTCATTACCTGCTGGCCTCGCACCCGCTGGGTTGGGTGCTTCTTTGGGGCCACGTTACCCATGCCCACCTCCATCACAGCACCGGTCACCCCCCTCTTTGAACATTCCCAAGGGTGGGCATATCCTTTGCTTCCAAAGGATCAGATTCCAAAGGCCCAGGCCAGATACATAACAATGGTTGTTGAATCCCATTGGATTCATGGAAATTTGGTGCCAGAAGGAAGCCTGGAGATCACTGAGGCCACTTTCACTCTTTAAAGCTGGGACACCCCGCCCAGACCAACCAAGGAGGTTACCAAGGACCCAGCCAGGTACTGACTTGGGGCTCCACTTCCCTGGGCAAGGCCTCCACCTTGGTGTAAGGAGGGCCAGGCTGGTGGTGGCCCAGAGTCTGCAGGTGAGTCGTCCCCACTCAGCCCCCAGCCTTCGGGCGTCTCAGCCCTCTTCTCTCCCCACAGGCCCTGTACTGCAGCTGCTTTGTCCCTGTGTACTGCGGCCTTATTCCTCCAACTTACCGTGGTGTGGTATGTGCTTCAGTGTGGGAGGGGGCGAGCTGGGTTCCAGGGGGGCCCCTGTGACCCACATCTGTGAGGGATGGTTTCAGAAATCAGTGGGAAGACCACAAGAATTGAAAAGGTCCTTGCATTTTCCTACTCAGAATTCCCAGTGTAGGTGGGTTTCTGGGGTTTTAAGATGGCCTTTTCCCCACTGGGTTGGGCTTCTCTCTGCACCCACCAACCCATTACTGAGCCTGGCAAGTCAAGGCTCCACAAGTTTGCTGGATTTTCCCAGTAGGAAAATGCAGTCAGGGTGAGACTTCGCCTCTAACCAGCTTCAGCTGATGCAGATGCTGCTGGTCCACGGACCACACTCTGAGCAGGTTGATTTAACCTGCATCCCCTCCTCATTTTACATCTAGAAAAAATGAGATCCAGAGACTAGGAGTCAGCTAGCAGATGGACCCTTATTTCATGTCATCTATGTAATTCTCAGGCGCCCAGAGAGTTGGAGCCTCTGTGTCTGTGATCCTTTGTTCATAGTTGAGGGAACAGAAGCCCCAAGAGGGGAAGGGACTTGAGGGTGGACACTTGGTGATGAGGAGGGTTCTGAAGGGTTTGTGGGGGGAGGTCTGACCTCAGCAGAGGAAGGCAACTGGGCCTTGTGGCAGCTTAGAGGGAGAATATCTCACAACCTGCTCAGACTCACCGCATGTACACCTTGTCATAAGGCCCAGGGGACGGACGGGCTCCATCCCCCAGCCCTGCCCTCAGCCGTTGAGGGACTGTGACAACTTTGTCCAGAGCATGGATGCCCCCAAACCTTTTCCAAGGTTCAGAGCTCCTCCCGAGGGACCCACTTCCTTTGCTTTTTTGGACTTACCATGTGGCCTTTGAGATCTTAGTTCCCAGACTAGGGATCAAGCCCATGCCCACACCCCCACACCCCCTCCCCTCCCACTGGGATGGCAGAGTCTTAACCTCTGGACCATTAGTTAAGTCCCAAGACCCATTTCTTTGATGACCTGTGTGTGGGGGAGGGTCTCTGACCCCAGATGAGCATTTCTCATGGGCATCCCCTGCCCCACAGCGGTACATCGATGGGGGCTTCACCGGCATGCAGCCCTGCTCCTTCTGGACCGACTCCATCACCATCTCCACCTTCAGCGGGCAGCAGGACATCTGCCCGCGGGACTGCCCCGCCATCTTCCACGATTTCCGCCTATTCAACTGCTCCTTCCAATTCTCCCTGGAGAACATTGCCAGGATGACCCATGCCCTGTTCCCCCCAGACCTGATGGTGAGAGACACGAGAGATCTGAGAGTGGGCGCAGGGAGAGCCAGGGAGGGTGGTGGAGTGTGGAGGAGGACTGGGGTGGGGGAGTCAGTGCAGCCCACTCAGTCCATCTGTGTTTTTCCCCTTCGCAAGTCCCTTCAACTTCCTTGTAAACCTGTATCCTGGCCTTGCTGCTGCCCAGGAATGAACAAGTGCCCAAGGTGCTCCCAGCCTCAATTCTTTCCCCCTGACTATGTCAGAACTGCTGATAGGAATGTTGGCTGGACTCTTGCACTCTGACATGCAGTGTGGGGTCAGCAAACGATGGCTCAGGAGCCAAATCCAGCCCATCTCTTGTGAGCTAAGAATGGACTTTCTATTTTTAAGGCATTGTTAAAAATAAAAATAAAAAAAGAAATGACAGAGACTATGTGTGACCTGCAAAGCCCCAAATATTTGCTATTTGGCCCTTTACAGAAGATGTGTTATGGGCAATGTCTCGGGTAATCTGCCAGCATCCTCCATAATACATACAGTTATTATTCCCATTTGACAAGTGAAGAAACTGAGGCTTTGAGCGGTCACATTCACACAGCCACCAAGCCTATAGGTGGCTGTGCTGGGATTTGAGCCCAGTCTCCTAATTCTGCTCTTGCTACTGTCCGAATGCACCTTCTCTGGTTCTACTAGAGACCTCTGACACTCTGCGGCCCAGGGGAAACTGATGATCAGCTGTGAATGGTTTAACAGCTTCATGCAGCATCACTGTGTACACATGGTCAGGAACTGCACCCCACTTCTTAGCAGATAGCCAGGGAGGAGTGCATTCTGAAAAGCCCATCCAGTGACGCTGAAGAGGAGTGGAGGCAGCTGTGTTGGGCGGGGGCCGCCAGGCTCTGCGTTGCTGCGCCCTTACTCATTTTCCTGCTGCTCCACCCTGCAGGTCCTCCACGATTATTACTACCGAGGGTACGAAGATGCTGTTTCGTACCTGAGGAGGCTGAGTGAGTACCCTGTAGGGTCAGGAGGAACTGGGGTGGAGGGGGGAGGGTAGGTGGGGCAAAGACAGAAAGTGGAAGAGCTGAGTAAAGGCGCCTTTCACCCAGTTTGTGAACTGGAGGTGCCCTTCAGCCAGGAGAGCCGGGAATGGGTACAAGAACCCGACTGTCTTCATTGTCCAGGACAGGCCGCCGTGGCCAGAAATTATGGTCTCTGTGGAAAGGGGGCTTGCTGATTACACTGTGTCTGCAGTTTTTGTATGGATAAATTTTCTGAATTTAAAAACTCTGTTTAGGTTGGGACTTTACAGGCAGTCCGCTAGTTAAAACTTCACCTTCCAAAGCAGGGGATGTGGGTTAGACCCCTGGTCTGGGAGCTAAGATACCACATGCCTCATGACCAAAAAACCAAAACGTAAAACAGAGGAGATATTGTAACAGATTCAATAAAGGCTTTAAAAATGGTCCACATTAAAAAAAAAATCTTTTAAAAAGTCAATATATTAAAAATAAATAAAGTAAAAGCTAGGAAATACAAACCTCGTGTCTCCTTGGAGAATCCCATTTTTCACGTCATTACATCTTGTATTTTATTCTTTTTCCAATGAAATAGTAGTGTTAACACAGAACTAAATATGACTAGTTTGTGTTTGTGTGAGACTTTGAGTGACATATTGATCAACAAATAAGAGAGAAGAGCCCTCACCCTGTGTTGGCTTGGAAAGCAGGGTCCCACCCCTGTCTATCCTCTGTGCATTACCTGATTTCAGTGGTGTCTATTACACAACTCCACGCAAACTTATTTGTTAAAATGAAAGGAAAATGCTTTTCTATATCTAGAATTAATTCCATGGGGCACATTTCCAGAAAAAAAATGATTCCTGGATCAAAGGATGTTTACCAAATATTCACTTCAGTTCAGTTGTTCAGTTGTGTCTGACTCTTTGCGACCCCATGGACTGCAGCACGCCAGGCCTCCCTGTCCATCACCAACTCCCTGAGCTTGCTCAAACTCATGTCCGTCGAGTCGATGATGCCATCCAACCATCTCATCCTCTGTCATCCCTTTCTCCTGCCTTCAATCTTTTCCAGGATCAGGGTCTCTTCCAAGGAGTCAGCTCTTCGCATCAGGTAGTCAAAGTATTGGAGCTGCAGTTTTAGCATCAGTCTATTCCAATGAATATTTAAGACTGATTTCCTTTAGGATGGACTGGTTGGGTCTCCTTGCAGTCCAAGGGACTCTCAAGAGTCTTCTCCAACACCACAGTTCAAAAGCATCAATTCTTTGGACTCAACTTCCTTTATGGTCCAACTCTCACATCCATATGTGACTACTGGAAAAACCACAGCTTTAACTAGATGGACCTTTGTTGGCAAAGTAATGTCTCTGCTTTTTAATATGCTGTCTAGGTTGGTCATTGCTTTTCTTCCAAAGGACAAGCATCTTTTAATTTCATGGCTGCAGTCACCATCTGCAGAGATTTTGGAGCCCCCCAAAATAAAGTGTGTCACTGTTTCCACTGTTTCCCCATCTATTCGCCATGAAGTGATGGGACTGGATGCCATGATTTTAGTTTTTTGAATGTTGAGTTTTAAGCCAATTTTTTCATTCTCCTCTTTCACTTTCATCAAGAGGCTCTTTAGTTCTTTGCTTTCTGCCATAAGGGTGGTGTCATCTGCATATCTGAGGTTATTGATATTTCTCCCAGCAATCTTGATTCCAGCTTTTGCTTCATCCAGCCCAGAATTCACATGATGTACTCTGCATAGAAGTTAAATAAGCAGGGTGACAATATACAGCCTTGACATACTCCTTTCCCAATTCGGAACTGGTCTGTTGTTCCATGTCTGATTCTAACTGTTGCTTCTTGCCCTGCATACAGATTTCTCAGGAGGCAGGTAAGGTCTGGTAGTCCCATCTTTTTAAGAATTTTCCACAGTTTGCTGTGATCCCCACAGTCAAAGGCTTTAGTGTAAGTCAATGAAGAAGAAATAGATGGTTTTCTGGAACTCTCTTGCTTTTTCTATGATCCAACTGATGTTGGCAATTTGATCTTTGGTTCCTCTGCCTTTTCTAAATCCAGCTTGAACATCTGGAAGTTCTCAATTCATGTACCGTTGAAGCCTAGGTTGGAGAATTTTGAGCATTACTTTGCTAGCGTGTGAGATGAGTGTAATTGTGTGGTAGTTTGAACATTCTTTGGCATTGCCTTGGGATTGGAATAAAAACTGACCTTTTCCAGTCCTGTGGCCACTGCTGAGTTTTCCAAATTTGCTGGCATATTGAGTGCAGCAGTTTCACAGCCTCATCTTTTAGGATTTGAAATAGCTCAGCTGGAATTCTATCACCTCCACTAACTTTGTTCGTAGTGATGTTTCCTAAGACCATTTGACTTCACACTCCAGAATGTCTGGCTCTAGGTGAATGATCACACCATCGTGGTTATCTGGGTCATTAAGACCTTTTCTGTATGGTTCTGTGTATTCTTGTCACCTCTTCTCAATATCTTCTGCTTCTGTTAGGTCCATACCATTTCTGTCCTTTCTTGTGCCCATCTTTGCATGAAATTTTCCTTTGGTAGCTCTAAGTTTTTTTAAGAGATCTCTAGTCTTTCTCATTCTATTATTTTCCTCTATTTCTTTGCACTAATCACTGAGGAAGGCTTTCTTATCTCTCCTTGCTATTCTCTGGAACTCTGCATCCAGAGGGATATTTCTTTCCTTTTCTCCTTTACCTTTCACTTCTCTTCTTTTCTCAGCTATTTGTAAGGCCTCCTCAGACGGCCATTTTGCCTTTGTGCATTTCTTTTTTGCGGGGATGGTCTTGATCACCGCCTGCTGTACAATGTTTCGAACTTCCATCCATGGTTCTTCAGGTACTCTGTCTATCAGATCTAATCCCTTGAATCTATTTGTCACTTCCACTGTATAATTGTAAGGGATTTGACTTAGGTCATACCTGAATGGTCTAGTGCTTTTCTCTATTTTCTTCATTTTAAGTCTGAATTTTGCAGTAAGGAGTTCATGATCTGAACCACAGTCAGCTCCTGGTCTTGTTTTTTCTGACTCTATAGAGCTTCTCCATCTTTGGCTGCAAAGAATATAATCAATCTGATTTCAGTACTGACCATCTGGTAATGTCCATGTATACAGTCGTCTCTTGTGTTGCTGGAAGAGGGTGTTTGCTATGACCAATGAGTTCTCTTGGCAAAACTCTGTTAGCCTTTGCCCTGCTTCATTTTGTGCTCCAAGGCCAAACTTGCCTGTTACTCCAGGTGTTTCTTGACTTCCTACTTTTGCATTCCATTCCCCTATGATGAAAAGGACATCTTTTTTTGGTGTTAGTTCTAGAAGGTCTTGTAGGTCTTCATAGAACCATTCAACTTCATCTTCTTCATCAAGGCAAACCATTCAAGTCTATGCCCCAACCATTAATGCCGAAGAAGCTGAACGGTTCTGCAGATATCTGCAGAATATCTCAAAGATATTTTTGTGTGTATCCTTTGATGGGAAACATGACCTTGCCCCAAGGCTGCTCTTGGCTGTTTCTCCTTGGTCTCTCATTCCCTCCCTTCCCTAATTAACAACTGCTTGAACCTGCCCATTTGAACTCAGGGAAGGTTGAGGAGGCTGAATGAAGGCTGTTTCCTATAATCAAAGAAATGGGGGACACAGCAAGACTTTGTGCCTAGGAGCCTGTAGGACCCTGTGGAATCATGGTGAACTTTCTCTGTATGTAGTTTAAAAAATATGTGTTTTAGGAGTGAGATTAAAAGATTGAATGTAGTTTTTCTCCCCCCTAGGTTATATGCATTTTTAAAACTTTTTCCCTCCAAAATTGCCTCCTGCCTTCCCAAGCTTCCCTTGAATCTACTTTCTCCTGGGTCCTTTCTCTCAGCTAGGAGGATGGAGGGCAAGATGAAGGGAATGTGGACTCTGGAAGCAAACGACCCTGGGCCAGGACCCCCATCCCCGAGCTGCGTGAGCTCCAGGAAATCACTCCACCTCTCTGAGTCTTGGTTCCTAATCTGTACGAAGGGTTTATTTAGATCCTGGTTCTCGACACACCAACTATGTGACCTTGAGTAAGTAATTCACCACCTGGGGCCTATTTCTCATCTGTACAAGTTGGCTGGTGGTGGACCGCATCTCCACTCCTGGCCACGGTCAGTCCATCCACTGCCTGCTCTGACCTCAGAGACAGGCCCCTCCTCTCACCTCTCTGCAGACAGACGCCTCCTACTCCTGACTGTCCTCTGACAGCTCCTCCATCCTCCGCATTTGCACAGGAGACAGCTGGGAAATTGAACCGCAAGCATCCAAAAGGAGGGCCACCTGAAGGGTGTGTGTTGGTGGAGGTGAAGTCTCACCTCCAGAGCCCCAGGAATAGGAGGGTCTGGCTGGGGCCTGGGCTCCTTCCCACAACCAGCTGGGGAGTCCCTCCATTCTTTCCTCAGTGATGGTGTATACTGAGGAATTGGGCTCTGGGGATTCCCTGTTTGGTTCTTGGATCTTGGAGCAGACGCCAGTTGCCTGCTGCAGGCAATCCCTCTACAGCTCAGATTCCAGCCTGGCTACCTGGCTGCCTCCATACCTGTCTCTCCCTTAGAATTTTCCTTTATCTCCCTCTCAGGGCAAGCCCCAGAGAGAGATACAAAGTGGGTTTTTAAGCATCTCTCATCTCCCCTGTTTCTCAGGAGACCCATATTTCACCCTCTGAAGGAACCCAGTGACTTCTCCCCCTTCCCCCTTCCACCCTTAGCTGGTTGGGACATTCTCACAGGTGTGAATGGCTGTCTTAAACCCAAGGATGAAACTCTAACAGTAGCTTTGCAGCCATCCACTCCTGAATTGGGGACAGTATATGGAGGATGGCAGATTTCCCCCAATGGCCCTGGAATCTCTCCAAGTAGGAACAGACACAACTCATAAGGGAGAAAATGTCTCATGCTGGCTGCCAGCTGTTTTTGCTTCCTCTTCCAATTTGCCAGTGTGTGCATGGCTTTCTCAGTGCAAGCCTCAGCTCCAGCACCTAAACCCTCTTGGGTTTGATGGGCCTGGAGTTTTCTCCTGGCACCAGATGCAGGCAGGAAATAGTGACATATCCTGAGAAACTGTGGTTGGTGCCCAGAGCTGCACTCTCTTAATCCCCACCTACCATCTGGGAGCAGAAATCGGAAGTCTGATCCAGCCTCCTGCCTGTTTTCTGAAAGGGGGTCAGCTCCGGCAGGAAGCCACACCTGCAAAGTGTCACCCTCAACTACTCAGTTCACATCCTGGCATCCTCAGTCTCTCCCCTCCTAAAGGCTCACATTGACTTAATTATTTCTGCCACCAGGTGAGCCTCCCTCTCCACCCTTGGCCATCGCCTTCTGCCAAAACAAAGGGCACTGCTTGCTGGCATCCTTGAAAATCCGCCTTCCCTACACAGATGCATGGACATGGGTGCTGAGTGAGCCTGGAGCTCAGTAGTTGCCACATTTGAAATATCCATCCCACATCCAAGCATGCCTGGCCAGACTGATCTTCCTGCCTCCCTTCCTCCTGCTCACAATTGGATAGGTTTTCACACAGACACACACACACACACACACATACACCTGTGAAACCAGCACCACAGTCAAGATTGGGAACAATCCATCAAGCCCCAAGTTTCCTCATGCCCTTTTGGGATCTCTCCCACCTTCCCTCATTCCCCCACCCTCAAGCAAACCTTGATGTCTCTCTGTCATTATATATCAATTTTCATTTTTAGATTTTTTTTTGATAGATGGAGTCTTATAGTATGAATTCTTTTTTGTCTGCTTTTTTTCACTCAGCATGATTTTTCTGAGATTCATCTGTGTCATTGCTTGGTATAAATAGTTCATTCCCATTTGCATTCCAATCAACTGTGTGAATATACCACAGTTCATTTATCCATTCACCCTTTAATGGGCATAGAGGTTGTACCCAAATTGGGGCTGTTATGAATAAAGTTGCTCTGTACATTTCCTGTGTTTCCTAGGCAGTGCTAGTGGTAAAGAACCTGCCTGCCAATATGGGAGAATATAAGAGACGTGGGTTAAATCCCTGGGTCAGGAAGATCACCTGGAGGAGGGCATGGCAACCCACTCCAGGATTCTTGCCTAGAGAATCCCCTGGACAGAGGAGCCTGGCAGGCTATGGTCCATAGGGTTGCAAAGAGTCGGACATGACTGAAGCAACTTAGCATGCATGCATGTACATTTCATGCTTAAGTTTCTGTATGGACAAAAGCTTTTATTTCTCTTGGGTAAAGACACAGGAGTGGAATGACCAGATCATATGGTGGATGTATGTTTAGTATATAATGTATGTATGCAAATATATGTATAATATATACTATTTTAATATAATATATAATGTATATAATAGTAGTAAAACACACATCAAATTTATCATCTTAACCAGTATAAATGTACAGTTCAGTAATTTTAAACATAGTTGTGCAACCAGTCTCCTGAAGTTTTCCATCTTGAAAAACTAAATGTCTATCCCCATTAACCAACTCCCCATTTCCCTCTTCCCCTAGGCCCTGACAACCACCATTCTATTTCTATGAGTTTAAATTCTTTAGGTACCTCATGTCAGTGGAATCATAACAGTATTTGTCTTTTTGTGACTGGTTGATTTCATGTATAATGTCCTCAAGATTCAGGCATGTTGTGGCATGTGACAGGATTTCCTTCCTTAAGGCTGGATAATATAGACCGTGAATATAGACCAAATTTTCTTTATCTATTTATCAGTGGACATCTGGGTTGCTTCCACCTCTTGACTATTATGAATAATACTGCAAGGAACATGGGTGTGCAGACATCTCTTCGAGATTCTGTTTTCAATTCTTTTAGATATGTATAGGCTGAGACACATACCGAGAGTGTACGTTTGACTTTTTAAGAAGTTGCCAAATTATCTTCCAAAGTGATTGCATCGTTTTACATTCCCTACAGTGTATGAGGATTCCAGTTTCTCCACATGCTCACCAACACTTGGTATGGTCAGTCTCTTTTATTGTTTGTGTTTTTTATAAAGTATTTGTTTGGCTGCACTGGATCTTCGTTGCAGCATGTAGACTCTCCTAGCTGTGGCCTTTGAACTCAGCTCTGGTGTGTGGGCTCTAGCTCCCTGGCCATAGGCTGAACCCGGGCCCCCTGCATTGGGAGTGTGGAATCTTAGCCACTGGATTCCCAGCCACTGGAAGTTCCCTGGTCAGTCTTTTTAATATTACCCATGATAATAGGTGTGTTGTGGTATCTAATTGTGATTTTAATCTGCATTTCCTTAATGACTAATAACGTTGAACATCTTTTCATTTGCTAATTAGTTGTTCAGATATATTCTTTGGTGAAGTGTCTGTTCAACTCTTTTGCCCAGTTTCCCCCTAGACCTTTATATGTTAAGCTTTATTTTTTCGAATTGCTTTAGGTTTACAGGAAAAACGTGAAAATAGTACAGAGAATTTCCATATACCCCACATCTAGGTTTCCCTATTATTTTATGTCTCACACGTGCTAGATACTATAGCGTGGTACATAAATCATTTGGTACATGCTGTGGTGTACTGTTTATAATTAATGAACCAGCATGGATAAATTGTTACTAACTGCAGCCCATTCTTGTTTTTGCCTGATGTCTGGATCCCATGCCACATCTAATTGTACTGTCCCCTCAAGCTCCTCTTGTCTGCCACAGTTGCCCAGACTCTCCTTGTTTTTAATGACCTGTGTACTTTGGCCACCTGATGCAAAGAGCTGACTCACTGGAAAAGACCCTGATGCTGGGAAAAATTGAAGGCAGGAGGAGAAGGAGACGGCAGAGGATGAGACGGTTGGATGGCATCACCGACTCAACGGACATGGTTTGAGTAAACTCTGGGAGTTGGTGATGGACAGGGAGGCCTGGCGTGCTGCAGTCCATGGGGTCGCAAAGAGTCGGACTCGACTGAGCGACTGGACTGAACTGTGCTGTACTTAGTTGCTCAGTCATGTCTGACACTGTAACCCCACGGACTGTAGCCCACCAGGCTCCTCCATCCATGGGGATTCTCCACACAAGAATACTGGAGTGGGTTGCCATGCCTTCCTCCAGGGGATCTTCCCAACCCAGGGTTCGAAACCAGGTCTCCCTCATGGCAGGTGGATTCTTTACCATCTGAACCACCAGGGAAGCCCAAGAATACTGAAGTGGGTAGCCTATCCCTTCTCCAGTGGATCTTCCTGACCCAGAAATTGAATCAGGGTCTCCTGCATTGCAGGCAGATTCTTTACCAGCTGAGCTACCAGGGAAGCCCTTTTAATGAACTACTGGCCAGATATTTTGTAGGATGTCCCTCAGTTGGGGTTTGCTTGATGTTTTTCCTCATGGTTAGACTGGGGTTATGGATTTGGGGGAGGAAGACAACTGATGCAAAATGCCATTCTCATCACATTGTATCGAGGATACGTGCTGCCTACATGACATATCACTGATGACATTGACCCTGGTCACCTGGCAGAGGTCGTATTTCTGGTGTCTCCACTCTAAAGTTACTCTTTCTCCTTTCCATACTGTGCTCTTCGGAAGGAAGTCACTATGCAAAGCCCACATGGAAGGAGTAGATTATTTTCCACTTCTTTAAGGGCTGAAGTATCCACTGAAATTATTGGGAATTCTGCATGAGAGATTTGTCTCTTTCTTCCCCATTGACTTACCTATTCAATCATCTGTTTATATCACTATGGACTCTTGAGTACTTATTTTTTACTGTGAGTTATTATTCGGTCCTACTTTATTTATTTTGTTAGTCAAATTGTTCCAGTTTTGACTACTGGGAGCTCTTTCAATTGGCTCTTTGCCCATTTACAAAATGGAATTGGTTGTTTTCTTATTAAGAGCTTTTATGTGTTCTCTATAAATGCCCTTTTTCAGAAATACCATTTGCAAATACTTTCTCCCAGCCCGTGATTTCTCTACCCAACTCCTTAAAAGTGTCATCTGAAAAGGAGAAAATTTTTATTTCAGTAGGGTCCATATTAATTTTTATCCTTTGTGGATCTTGCTTTTGGTGTCTTTATCTAGGAAATCTTTGCTTCATTCAAGATTACAAAAAATCTTTCTCCTTTGTTTTCTTCTAGAGGATTTTTAATGTTTTAAAATACAAAGGTTTTATTATTAAAAATTGAATAACTGAGTCACGGTGAACTCAGTTCAATTATTTTAGGCAATTACAGTGTACAAGGAGATTAACATTTACCAGTAAGAAAAACAGGTATAGGCATTTAATTTCTTAGAGACATTAGTGATTGGAAGGAGTCTGGGGAAAAGGAAATGTTCAGTCTATAAAACAAAACAAACAAACATGACCCCCAAATTAAATAGAGCTATTTTTGCAATTTTATTAAAAATTCAGTGTTTTAATAATTAGGTGAAAAAGGATATGTGCCCTCCAAAGAGTCATTCCACTTGCACCAAAAGACTTGGTTCTTTTTTTTCCTAGTAGAGCAATATTTCTTTTTATTTTTTAATTGAAATATAATTAGAGATATAATTGACACAGAGCATTATATTCGTGTCAGATGTTCAGATGATGATTAAAAATTTGTGTATGTAGTAAAACAACCCTCACAAAAAGTCTAGTTACTTCCATCACTACACAGAGTTATAAAAAACTTTTTTTTCTTTTGATGGGAACTTTTAAGATCTACTCTCCAGTCCATTTCAGTTCAGTCGCTCAGTCGTGTCTGACTCTTTGCGACCCCATGAATCACAGCATGCCAGGCCTCCCTGTCCATCTACTCTCTTAGCAACTTTCAAATATTCGATAGAGTATTGTTAATACTAACTCTAGTCACCAGACTGTACATTCCATCCTGTGACTTATTTATTTTATAACTGGAAGTTTGTACCTTTTGACCCCTTCACCCATTTCACTCACTCCCCACCATTCTTCCAGAGGCTTTACATTTTTTTAGGTTTTCATTTATGTCTATGATCTATCTTGAGTTAATTTTTTATAAGGTATAAGATATAAATCAAAGTTCTTTATAAAAAATGGATATCATGTTATTCCAGTGTTGTCTGTCGAAAAGACTTTGCTTTCTCCATTGAAATAACTTTGCATCTTGGGCTAAAATCGGTTGTCTATGTATGCCATGGGTCTATTTTTGGACCTTCTGTTTTGTACCATTGATAGACTTACCCATCTTTATGTCAATACCATACTGTCTTGATCACTATAGCTTTATAATAAATCTTGAAACCAGGTAGTCTTAGCTCTCCAGCTTTTGTTCTATTTTCAAAGTTGTTTTTGTTATTCTAGGTCCTTTGTATTTTCATATGAATTTTAAAAATGGCTTGTGAGTTTCTACACTGAAAGCAATCACATTATATTTTTCTTGTCAACTTGCTCTCTCATCCTCTGCAATTACCACCTCAAACCTTCTGCTCCTGACCTCCAGTCTTCTACTCTCCCTGACTTCCTACTTCACAGAGAAAACCAAAGCCATCAGAGGGGAGTTCTCTCGACTTTGCGCTACCAAATATATAGACTCACTTTTCCCTGACCCTTCTTAGCATATATCTAGAGCCCACCCACCCACCTGGGCTCAGACCCCATTCCTGTCTCAGAATTCTCCAATTTTTCATCATTCCCCCTCTCTCTCCACCCTCCATCTCTCAACTGGATCCTTACCAGCAATGTTTAAGTCTACCCCAGCCTTCTATCAATACACAATCATGCCATATAAATTCAAGTAAGTAAAGAAAGGCTATTGAAAAGCACTAATCCAGGAATTCCCTGGTGACCCAGGGTTAGAATTCTGGGCTTTCTCCACCATGGCCGGATTCAATCCTTGGGCAGGGAACTGAGATCCCTCTAGACACATGACAAAAGCAAAACAAAAACAATGACAAGCACTCATCCTGTTTATGAAAATAATTTGGGAAACCATTTTTTGCAAATACCATGCTGATGTCAGGGGTTAGAAATGCCACCTGTGACCCCATGCTGTTGTTTTTCCTAGATGCTGCTTATCTTAATTCTCCTTCCAAGAGAGTGATTTTCCCCCGGGTAGAGGTGTACTGCCAAATAGAACTCGCCCTTGGCAACCAGTGTCCTGAACGCTGTCAACCAAGCCTCCAAAGAGAGCCAGCCAGTCCAGAAGAATCCAGACAACTTCACACCCAGTGGGCTCCCAAAGGGGATGGAAGGGGTGGCCGCAGTCCACCTCTATCCCCACCCATGCAGGCACCCGAATCCACATGTGACTGGCCTGTGGAGTCACCTGTTTCATCACCTGCATCGCCACCAGCCTCATCACCATCACGTTCTCCAACTGACTTGCCAGCTGCGTCACTCCCAGCTGTGCCCTTACTCCCCAGCTCAACACCTGGGCTGTCACCTGTATCACCATCACTGCAGATACAACCGACTGGATCGCCACCCAAGTCCCCACCCCCCCAGGCATCTGCGTCACCCAGGCCATCCCTGGGGCCTTCCCCTGTGGGGGCACCTCCAACGTTGCCCCGATATTCTTCAGCATCACCTGCACAGCCACCTGTGGAGGAACTGGGCCCAGAACAGCCCCAAGGTATGGACCCTTCTGGCCTCTCTCAGCTGCCTCACATCCGGAGCCCATTGGCAAGTGTGTAATGATGTAGTAGCTATAGCCATTGCTTTAGAGGTGTGCACTGGTGAAGTTAGTTAGCCCTTAGCTTTAGTGGCTCTACTGGCTATGAGGAGGGGCCACCACGAGAGGACAGTGTACTTGACTTTTTGGTTTTTCCTTTAGTTTGTGCATGCGTCACTTCATTCGTGTCCGACTCTTTGCGGCCCTATGCACCATAACCTGCCAGGCTCCTCTGTCCATGGGATTCTCCATTCAAGAATATTGGAATGGGTTGCCATTCCCTCCTCTAGGGGATCTTCCCGACCCAGGGATCAAACCTGTGTCTCTTACATCTCCTGCATTGGCAGGCAGGTTCTTTACCACTAGTTCCTGTCTAGTGATTCTCAAAGTGTGGTCCCCAACCAGCAGCAATAGCATCACCTGAGAGCTTGTTAGAAATAAAACTCTTGAGAGTCCCTTATACTGCAAGGAGATCCAACCAGTTCATTCTAAAGGAGATCAATCCTGGGTGTTCATTGGAGGGACTGCTGCTAAAGCTGAAACTCCAATACTTTGGCCACCTCATGCGAAGAGTTAACTCACTGGAAAAGACCCTGATGCTAGGAGGGATTGGGGGCGGGAGGAGAAGGGGACAACAGAGAATGAGATGGCTGGATGGCATCACTGACTCGATGGACGTGAGTTTGAGTGAACTCCAGGAGTTGGTGATGGACAGGGAGGCCTGGCGTGCTGTGATTCATGGGGTCGCAAAGAGTCGGACACGACTGAGTGACTGAACTGACTGACCACATACCTACTAAATCAACAATTCTAGGGGTGGGATCCAGCTGTCTGCATTTTTTACCAGCCCTCCAAGTTCTTTGGCCCTCTCACGTTTAAGAACTGCAATTCTGGTAGATTTTTATTGTGAAAGCCACTGTGCCAGGGCAGTGGTACTTGAAGAGCGTCTGTGGGCCAGTGCCAGTCTCTGAATTATTTGTTACTTGTGCACAATGAAACGAGTGCGGAAAGTGAGAGCAGGCATTTCGAAATGTTTGTAGCAATAAGATAGAGCTGTGACATCCAAGCGTTTCATCATTTTCCTACTAGTTCATTTGTAATGCATTTTACCAAAGTACTAGTCCATTATGGATTGTAAGTATGATTTTTAGAAATTGGTTCTTCAGTACATGTAGTTTGAGAAGCACCTCTCTGGGGGCTTCAAAGATGAACTGTTCTCAATTCCTCACTCTCAGGAAATCTCCCTTCTGACAGAGGGAATGGCATGGATGCTAACTTCAAAAATACAAGAAGAAATTCTTAAGTACTGTGTAACCAACAAAAACAGTGTTGAGGGTACTTACAGAGAATAAGATCACCTCTCTCTGGGGGGAAATAAGGAAGGCTTCTCGGAGGTGGCTCAGAGAAGCGTCTGCCTGCAGTGCAGGAGACCTGGGTTCGATCCCTGGGTCAGGAAGATCCCCTGGAGAAGGAAATGGCAACCCACTCCAGTACTCTTGCCTGGAAAATCCCATGGACAGAGAAGCCTGGTAGACTACAGTCCATGGGATCGCAAAGAGTCGGACACAACTGAGCGACTTCACTTCACTCTCAGAGGTGAAGGGAAATTTGAAAGGGGCAGGATTTTGACAACTGTGGTTCATGGGGTCTGACCAAGTAGAAAGAACATTTCAGATTTTGCTTATTCTAGAGGTCCAGGTGCAGAGAAGGAAGATACAAGGCACATTCAGCGTGAAGAGGACCCCTGTTTGGCCACTGTAGGTGGTCTGGGTGGGGACCAAGGGAGAGAGGTCCAAATGATGGAATGAGGCCAGGCTGCAGGGTCTTCATGGTCCATCGGTCGGGCTTTCATAGTTGTTGTGATAAATAGTAGCACAGGTTAGCAAGGCTCCCTTCTCTGTGATTCTGCCACAGGTCGGGTGTGGCCCCCTCCTTTCTCTGGAGTAAGTTCGCTGTGTCTGTTTTGTTTTCCTTTTCTTCCCTTATTTTTCTCTGTCTCTTTGGGAATAGGTTCACTTTGCCTTTTATTTTGTTTTTGTTTTTCTTTTGTTGTCTTCCTTTCTTTTTCCTTTTTTTTTTTTTTTTGGAATAGGTTCACTTTGATTCTTTTAATCACAAGACAAAAATACCAGAACATTAAGAGTCAGAAAGTTGTTCAAAGTGTTTCACTTGCTCTCTTATTCCCAGTTAAATGAAATGCATTTATTTTATGTTATCACACCAGTGCTTAAAGCCAGCCATCTTCTGGGGCCTGAACAATCGTGGGCCCAGAGTTGGCATTCCTGACTTGTGTCGGGGGTGGGCAGAGGGTACAGATAACCCGATGGTTTTCCACTACAGACAATATTACCCCCGGGAGACATTTGGCAGTCCCTGGAGACATTTTTGGTCGTCACCTGGTGGGAAATATAGTCGGAAGAAGCCAGGGATGCTGCTAAACATCCTATAGCACTCAACCCTTACACCAAAGACTTGCCTGGCCGGTGGCGTCAGTAGTGCTCAGGTCGAGAAGTCCTGCTGGGTCTCAGCGGTGACATCTGAGGCCATCAGGGGGAGTTGGACAGAGTGCTGCCCCCAGGGGTTCATGTTATTTGTTGTTTTGCCATGTTATTGTTGGGGGTGGGAGTGTTGCAGAAAGTCCTGGGAAAAATCCATAAACAAAGGAACCACAAATAGATCTGGGGAAGTGAGGGGCAGCCAGCAGGTCCCCAGATGAAAGGTCTCCAAGTTCCTCAGATAGACGAACATGCTAATTTATTCCATATTATTATTATTTACATGTGTTACATAATTACACCTTGATATTCATGTATTATATATCCCCATACTCATCGGAAACATGCAAAGAGCTTACTTAAGAATAGTGGCCATGATGGGACTTCCCTGGTGGTCCAGTGGTTAAGACTCCACACTTCCAATGCATGGGGAGTGGATTTGATCCCTGGTCAAGGGAACTAAGATCCCACATGGCCGCAGCATGGCCAAAAAATTTTGAAAAGAACACTGGTCATGAAATGATTTGTATTTCCTATTCCAGTAAAGAAAACAAAAAGGCATTAAAGAAAGCAGATGATGGAAGGTTCAGGCCCCTGTGGGGGATTTTCTTGAAAACTTTCCCTAACACAACTGGCTGCTTTTCAGAGGGGATTGTTGACAATACTATATCAAGTGTTAGCTTCAGGCCTTCTTGCAGATGCCGCTGCCCTGGATCTCAGTCAAATCCCCAGATATGATTCTGGTCCCAAATATGAGAATTTAAGAAAAAGAGTTTCTAAATATTCTCACTTTCTTCTTATTGTTATTTCAGAAATGACTAAGTACTCCTCCTCCCCGTCCCCATCTCACTCACATCTTCTATATTTTTATTTTTGTCTGTAGCTCCCTTTGCCTCTTCAAATTCGAAAAGCACCATGCCTCTGGCTAATGTGAAGGAAACCACCAGCAAACCTTACACAGTGTGAGTGTCTCCTTGATTGGGGACAGTTTCTTTCCTTCGGTCAGGGAGGGGACCCAGCTAAATGATACTTTCCATCTCTAGCTGCCTGGGAATCCTCTTCTGGAAGTGATAACAGACCACCGCCTCCCTCTCTCTCCTTCAGTGGGGGGACATGGGGACATGAGTCTGTTCCTGCCAACAGTGTCATCCCCCAGTCCCCGCTGTGTGCACTGGGGGGTGTACCTCCTCTGGATGCAGTGGGGGAGTGTGCGCCTTCCTCATACCTGACTCTCTGGGATGTCTCAGGTCAAGAGAGCTGGCAGGCCTGCTGCATCCTAGCCTTGGGTGGGTCTTGCACAGTATAAATGAAAGGAACTCTACCCCAAATCTCCCTTAATCCAAATTATTTTCTAACATCATAAGAAGGGGGCTAATACTGCTATGTTGCAGATTTTCTCCAGAAAATCTTCTTTCATAATGCACATCAACTGTCTGGGTTGTGTGCTTGGGGTCTGTTGTTATCCTTGCAGCTATTACAAGAGGGCCGGGGGAGCTTTTTTTTTTTTTTTAACTTCTCTGGGAATCACAATACCCAGACTCCCTTGCTGACTGAATGCCAGTGGGATTGGCCAGTGGAAGGCACCAGCAGGAGATCAGAGAGCAAATCAGGGTGTTTCTATTCACAAACCTCATCCCTCCCCTCCCTGGGGTAGCTCTGGCAGTGGCTGAGTTTTCCTATGGCCACAGTCAGAGAAACGGGTGCAAGGCACTTTTATTTTTTATATTCTCACTCAGTATCATACCCAGGATAATAAAACATGCCTGCTTCTCACATTGAGTATAGTTTTAATTATAAAATTTGGGGGAAAAGTTTACATACATAATTTTGTGCTTGGACATAAATTATGTGTTTTGTTCACATAATAACTTACTTTATTGCATTGATGTGTAACTGTATAAAAGTTTGAGTTTCATTTGACTAGTGGGTATGATGTTACTTAGATAAACATTCATTGATTACAAAGTAAAAGTTCACTGGATAACTCTGATGTTCAGCCAGGGTTGAGAATCATAACATTGGTGTGTCTGTCTACCTTCTGAGCTGGAGTGGAGCCCTGTCATTAACCAACAATCACTTCATCTCTTTGTCCAGGGAGAGCCCTGCTGAAGAGTCCAACTGGGTGAGCAACGTATTCAAGAAGAACAGACAAAAGACAAGTGGTACCAGAAAAGGCTACTTAAGACATCCACGAACCAAGAAAACAGGCAGCAAAGTGCAGTGAGCATGATTAATGTTTCTAATTCCACAGAAAGGGAACAATCTGCAGGAAGATTATAGGGGTAGTGAGGGGGGTCAGTAAGGATCAGGATGAGGAGCTGGGCTTCGGAATTGGATGCACCCAACATAAAATCCCTGCTCAGCCACAGTCTTACCCAGGGAGCGTGCTTAGGAATCTTGGTCTTTCTGAGCCTTTATCTCCTGATCTGTAAAACAGGGCTAATACCAACTTGTAAGGCTGTTGTGAGGGTTTAACTAGGTCAACTGTGTAACTTGCTTCGCAGAGTGCAAGATGTGTAATAACAGTCAATAATTAATGGATATTATGGTTATAACTCCTAGAAGTTAACTAGCTACTTCTCAGCTTCTGAATAGAACTCTACTTAAAGAAGATGGTTCTTTGGGACACTAGTCCACCTGCTTGTCCAGGTGTAACTAGTCCACAAGTCCACTAGTCCATTTGCTATCTTCTGGAATAAAGTTGCTACTCCTTGTCCCGTGCTAAAGTCACTTCAGTTGTGACTGACTCTTTGTGATCCTATGGACTCTAGCCTGCCAGACTCCTCTGTCCGTGTAATTCTCTAGGCAAGAATGCTGGAGTGGGTTGCCATGCCCTTCTCCAGGGGATCTTCCCAAGCCAAGAATCAAACCCATGTCTCTTCTATCTCCTACTTTAGCAGACAGGTTCTTTACCACTGGCACCACCTAGGAAGCCCATTCCTTATCCCAGAGAGGGGAAAAAAAGAACTGTTCTTAAAAACCCAACCGGTGGGGGCTCATGTGACTCACAGTGTAGGGTTCCTAACTCTTGCCAAGCAGCTAAAAGTCCTGATCAATGTAGGCCTGCTTCTAATTGTTTTTGACTCTATGAGATCGTTTTGGTTTAATTAGTCAAACTTTATTGAGCACCTACTAAGTGCCATGGGGTCACAAAGAGTCAGACACAACTGAGCAACTAAGCCCAGCACAAATGCCAAGCACTCTTCCAGGTTCTGGGGATATTAAAGATGAATTCAGGGACTTCCTTGGTAGTCCAGTGGTTAAGACTCCACAGTCCCAAAGCAGGGGCCACGGGTTCAATCCCTTGTCAGGGAAGTTCTGCATGCTACAGGACATAGCCAAAAAAAGAGAAGATATTGGCTGATACAGACAATAATGTTTGCCATGGCAGTATAAGGGCCTTCTCTGGTGATCCAGTGGTAACTCTGTGCTCTCAATGCAGGGGGCACAGGTTCAATCCTTGGTCAGGGAACTAGGCTCCTGCATGCCTTATGGTGTGGGCCCAAAAAGCAAGATAAATTCAACTTGATCCCCAACTTTGAAGATTTACCCCAAAGTTTGATTTACATGGTTTTGATCCTTGGGTTGGGAAGAGCCCCTGGAGAAGGAAATGGCAACCCACTCCAGTATTCTTGCCTGGAAAATTCCATGGATAGAGGAGCCTGGTGGGTTACAGTCCATGAGACTGCAAAAGAGTTGGACATGACTGAACAACTGCATGCATAGTGAGGGTATAGGACCCATAGGGCAGTCACTGGTTTCTGGAACTTATGGGTGGGATCAGTGCAGCCTGGAATTAGTCACTCTGTTCCTTGGTCTCCATCCTCAACGCTTCCCTGACCTTTGAGTCTGTCTCTAGGAGCTCAGGGTCAGGTGCGGTCATGAGGATATAGGAAGGTCTGCCTTGGGTGTGGGGAGCTTCCCCGCAGCTGGGGTGCTCTCTGGGAGCCAGGTCCAGACTTGGCCCTTTGACTCCAGAGCCATCCCTCTTCCTGTGCTCAGAAGAGTGGGAACCGTGCGCTTCAGCTAGAGCTACCTTGGTTGATAAACTTCTAGGAATCAAGGTGCTGTACAAAGAAGCAGGATGTGATAAAAACAAACTAAGCGATTTTCATAAGCTGCGGGAAACCTTGTTGTCAGTGAGTCACACACCCTGTGTGCAGTGTTCCTTTATAGAGCAAGCTAATGAAACTACTGGGAGGCAATATACCAATTGATCTTAAGTAATTCCTTGTAGATTTATTACTTTGAGTTTCAAAGACAAGGTTAGGGTACAGGGCAGAGGGGAATATATATGTATATATAAGGCATAGAAAAATAGAAGTGATCCAGGAAGAAGACAGACCTGTTCCGAGACTACAGTCACAGGAGACACTGTCACATCCACTGGCTAGTCCTGGGGAAACTCCTGGTCTCCTGGCAGAGGACAGAGTCTAGGATAAAAGCTCAGGATAGATGTTCTATGTATTACTCTGGGTGTGTCTGTGTCTGTGTATGTTTTAAATCAAATGTTCAATCTACACTCTGGCACGGGTTGTATTAGTCAGTTATTGCTGCTTTGATAATGCTGTATAACAAACATCACTCTCTCCTGCACCGCCCCGGCCAAGACCTCAGTGGAATACAAAACAAACATTTGACTTTTCTCTTTCGTAGGTCTGTGAACTGGCTACGATAGCTCTGCCTAGGCTTACAGCTTGGGGTCAAGTCTGTCCCTGTCCCTTTTATTCAGGACCAGCAGTAATGCCAGATATGCTCTTCTCCTGGAGCACGGCTAGACAGATGTATCACCTGGGTTTCCTCTGCTGGCCTTATCTCTCCTCTAGTAAAAGTTCAGTGGTCATCTGACTCAGGATGTGTAACTGGCCTCAAAGTAGAAAGATGGATTGAGAAACTGAAACATTGCCTACAGGCTACAGGTGGAAAAGAAGGAGATCCGTCTTGCTGATTGCTACTCACATCCTTCTTTTTTCATTAATGTTTATTTATTTTGACTGTACTGGGTCTTTGTTGCTGTGTGTGGGCTTTCTCTACTTGCAGCAAGCGGGGGCAACTCTCTAGTTGCAGTGCACGGGCTTCTCTTGTGGAGCATGGGCTCAAGGCACTCAGACTTCAGTTGTCGCGGCTCACGAGCTCTAGAGCTTGGGCTCGGTTCTTGCGGTACACCGATTTCGTTGCTCCGCATCATGTGGGATCTTCCCAGACCAGGGATCAAACCTGTGTCCTCTGCACAGGCAAGCAGGTTCTTAACCACAGACCAAGTCTGTCAGACTCCCCAAATTGCCCCTATTAGAGAACCTTTCCTTTGAATTACTATGGAACCTCCCCCTATTCAAAGGTAAATTTATACAACCTTGGAAATCAACTATAATCCGATGAAAAAAATTTAATAGGTGAATTTAATAATAGCTAAAACTTACATAGCAGTTATTATATTCCAAGCACTGTGGCACCGACAGGTTAAGTAACAAGCCCAAAGCTACAAAGTTGGTAGATGGCAGAGCCAGGATCTGAATCCAGAACATCTGTCACCAGGATTTTGATGTTGACCATTAAGTGGTCCAGCCTCCAGGGCGGAAGGAGTGCTGGAGTGAGAGTCCGAAGTCACAGGGTCTAGTGTAGTCCCTCCATTTGGGCAGGGAGAGGCCTGTAGAGGCACTCGGACACATGGCAAGGGGTAGGTCAGTCTGGCTTGGGTGCCGTGCTAAAGAGATTGAACTTTGTCTGTGTGGCTGGGGAGTCATGAGAGGATTTAAACAACAGAATGACACAGTCAGATTTGAAAATTATCCACGAATACCCCAAATCCACATCCCAGCATTTCTCCAAGATGAGTTCTGCAGGTGTCTCCCTGCCGTTTCCCAGAGAGGGCAAATGACTGGCTCAGGGTCACACAGCAAGTGGAGGAGGGCTTGGAAATCAGGTCTCATTTCCCCTCACGTGTGCTTCCTCGGCTTCTCACATCCAGGTCTGCCCCGTGCCCACTTGACTTCTCTCTGATCTCCACCTCCGAGACAGTTTGGGTCGCCTACAAGCCTCATCCCAGCCGGATCCAGGAATACAGCTGCCCTGAGGTGTGGAACTCCCCAGGGTGTCCCTGGGGGCCAGACACTGCCGGTCCTGTGCCAGGATGCTGTGGTGACCTCTGAGCCCCATCAGCCCATCTTTCTTTCTGCCCCCACCTGCCTCTTCCTGGTCACCGTCAAGGCCAACACTAGCCTGTAGAATGCCTTGTGCACCAAGAAAAGAGCACCCTTTCCTTGAGAACTTGACTGCCACCTGCTGGACAGCTGTCATATGTGCTGATTTTTTTTAACAATTGATTACCGACTTGAAATTGCTTCAAAGCTGTATGAATGACATACAACATGAGTATGTCTGTGAAGTGCCTGCCCTTCTGTACTGGCAATGTACCCTTGAGCAGTGTGCAGTCCACACAACTGTATCAGCATACTGGAGACCACTCCACCTCTTCCTGAAAAACCAAGTATCAACCAGAATTTTGTAAGTCAAAAAATATGGCAAACACGCTTTCACCAACTCCTGCTTTGCAAATGGAACTGTGCTTTTGCAGAAGACCATTTGAATAACAAAGTAAACCCTCGAACTGGCTTTTGATACAAATTGAGATTTCCTATTTCCACACATGAGTGTGGCTATTTGCTCAGGATGCCCAAAGCATATGAAGCTGTGAGCAGTGGTCTCGGTGGATATAAGGTGAGGGAAGTACTAGATTTGGGACTTGGAGATGGTGAATTTGTGTCCTTTTTCTAGGAAACTGTGAGCCAAGAGAGGAAACTTGAGCTGCAATGGGAGAGAACCTGACACCCACGAGGCTGAACCTTCTCCTAACTGTTCTCAGACGCCCTCCTTTCACCCCAGGCCTTGTAAGACCAGGGTCCCACCCACTACCAAGCCTGTTGGGGTAGAGGGTCCTGCTTCCCCCAGGCAAGAGCCTCCTTGTCTAAACATCCTTCCAGCTTCCTTCAGGTCCTTCCACTACTCTGCTCTGGACAGACAGATGGACGTCAGAACAGACAGACGCTAAGAGTGGGCAGCACAGCCTCCTCCCAGGCAGCTGGGCTCTGAGTCCTCCTCCCAGCCCAGCCTGAGTTTGTTTCTTCAAGATTCTCGTCCTCCCCCAGGAGTTCATCTGTGGGGCAAAACTGCTGGGGGTCAGGCAGAGCTGAGCCATGGACACCCTTCCCTGTTTCCTGTGGTGTCAAGAGACCACATCTTCTTTTGCTGTTTGTTTTTTTGTTCACACAATACACAAAAGGCTTGACCTGGAACCAGCGGACTCCATCTCGGCCACTCATGGGAATCCCCTGGAGGCGCTGACCTGGCAAGAAGCCTTTACCAACTTTTACCCCGGGGATTATTGGTGCAGCTGGGGGAGCGGGCGGCCCTGGCCTTCCCCAAGTCCTGCTGTGCTGACAGAGGAAATGGGAGACCATGTGTGCCCTCCCCTCCCCTTTCCCGACCCACATGAGGGCAGACTTTGTCTGCTGTTCACACCTCAGTGAAAACGGTCCACAAGAAAGAGGCCTTTAACTTCAATTTTTGCAGCCTGTCCAGAAAAAAGAAAAAATTAACTCACTGCTTGTGGATAACCTCTGACTCCAGCCAGACCCAGTAAGGAAAAACAGGCTGTCCAAAGGCCTCAGATGCATTTGCTGAACAAATCCTAGAATGCAAATCCTAGAAGACTAGGTGGAAGACAGCCCTGCACTGTGACCCCTGAGAAGGACACATGCAAATTTAAGCCCAGGTGGGTGGGAGGCTATGGCATGGAGGCGGGTAGAACCTACACTGAACAGGACCATGTGAGGAAACAAGAGTCCACACACGTCTTCTTCAGACGGATCTACCTGGAGGAATCCAAATACCTCTGAGAGGCCTGAGAAGAACCAGATCTCAGGTGTTCTGGCATCTGTTGCCTTGTTCAGTTATGTGACCCAGACCAGTCAAGAGAGGAGTCCTGGGAGTCAGGTGGAGCAGCCCTGCTGCCTTCAGTCCTTTTCCTAAGAAGGTCTTGCTGTTTGCAAGTGACTGTGTGCCCAGAGGCCCTGAGACATGTGAGCCAGGGAAGGGAGGTTTTCAATCTTGCACAACTCAGGAATGCTTATTCCCTGGTGTGGAAAGGAGAACTGAATATAATATTAACTATTGCTGTAACTCAAAGCCTGTATTTGAGCCCAGATGCTCTGAGGTAGTTAGAGAATTGTTCTTGCCTAAATTCCAAGGTGGCTAGGAAAAAATAAAAGATACAGGACTCCTTGTTAAATTTTAATGTCAGATAAACAATGAATAATTACCTCATGTAAGGGTACCCCCAGCATTGTAATTATTTGTTGTCTATCTGAGGTTCAGATTTAACTGGGCCACCCATATTTTTCTTTGCTAATTTTGGCAGCCCTAATAGTTCCTCTCTCCTTTTTATGCCTTGGGAAAAAAAAAAAAGAAAAAACAGCGAAAGGAATGAGTTGTATTTTGAAATCAGAAGGTGTCACTGGTGCCAAGGCCAGAACACTAGCTAGTTTTCCAAACAAGCGTATCTGAGTGACGCCTACAGCGCAGCACACCCTGCAGCCCAGCTAACACCCAAACTCAGCCAGTTCTCTGCTGACCCCTTTACCCCTTTATCTCTGGGTTTGTTTTTTGTGGCGTTGTTTTTTGTTTTTTTTGCCACCCAGGTTGCACAGGATCTTAGTTCCCTGACCAGAGATTGAACCTGCGCCCTTGGCAGTGAAGTTGGAGTCCTAACCATTGAACTACCAGAGAATTCCCGCCGTCATCTCTGACCCACCCAGTTAGCCTCCTGACTTGTCAGGACACTAAGAGCTTAGTTAATTATGTCCTGTTATCACTTGCCCACCTTTCAAAAGTCTTTCAAAGCCTCAGGGTCTGCCATGCACCTCAGTGCTCGTGAGGCCTCCAAGGTGAGTGGCGGGAACCCCACTGTCACACCGTGTCTCACGGTCCTGTCTTCCTCTTGGCACAAGACTAGCACCGCAGCCAGTGAGCGCTGTGCGTGTCCCGAGGGCAGGGGTTGTATCTTGCATCTGTCGATCCCACAGAGCTAGCATTAGACCTGACACAGGGTAAGTGCTCGATAAATATTGGCTGACGGCGGGCGGGCACTGCAGTGGCTCTCAGAACAGCGTCCTTGGTGGTCCTGTCTGTAGCTGGCTGTGTGACCTGGAACACTCCCAGCCTCAGCGTCCTCGTCTGTGAGACAAGAGTAGTGGTGCCCTCTCCTGCCCTTCTCAGAGCATAAGGCTCACCTTCAAGAGCTGGGGAAAGGAAGCTTACTTTTGAAAGAAGACAAGCTATGCATACAAGTTCCCTTTCCTCAGGTTGCCGCTGGAAGAACTCACGTGTTATCTGAGACAGGGGAAAGGAGGCTTTAGATGACTTTCAATGGAGACCACATTTTCTGGACCAAAAAGCAGGCGCTGTATTGTCCGTTTTTATCCTGGTTTGAGTGACCGAGTTTGGGTACCAGAGTTTAGGGATCAATGGGACAGATGCAGCATTAGGACTGGCCCAGATTTTCCTGGACGTACAATTCACTGTCACGTTAAGAATCACAGAGTTGTAGAATGGCAGGTCTGGAAGGCAAGTATCTTGTCTCCAAGGTCATCAGCCTAAAGGCAGCTGGATTAAAACCCAGCTCACTCAATGCTCAAGACAGGGCACCGTTGGTACCACAAGGATGGGACACCTGAATAGCACCTGGACAGGGCACCCAGGCAGGGAAAAGGAGGCAGACCCCCACAACCTTGCAGGCTCTGGACTGGCCTAGACGTGGCAGGTGGCTTCATCTTGCTTCCATGGTGAATAATCCAATCCAAGTCAGACTTCTGTGCAAATCGGTTTCTTTATTTGCTCAAATAACACAGTACAAAAATGAGACTCAGATGCCAGCATCGAAAACTCATACCAAATACTTACATAACTTAAAGAACATCATTCCAAATAAGAAACTCTGTGCAGAAGGTGCCTGACCTTCTTCTCAAAACTGATTCTGATCTTTCACATTTTAGTGCTGTGTTCCTGAACACTGCCTAAAATGAATCCATGAAATAAATAAACCTCCCCCACTTCTTGGGAGCAGCAATAACACTAAATGACTTTCAGAATCTAAAACTTTGCCTCAAGTTTGAGGCCAGTCCCTGCTAAGCGCCCAAGTCTCTCTGCCCTTGGCTTCTCCCCCTCCTCAGCTCTACCCTATGGGGCTCATCACAACAGCAAGCCAGTGTCCGTCAAGGATAACAGGGATGGGTTGGCCATCCAGGTGTTAACACCCTCTCCCCAATGGCCATGTGTTGTAGACAGTGTTAGAGGGCTGTGTTCATAGCCCTGTCAGGCATTCATGCAGGTAACAGACACATGCCAAGTTGACCAACTAAGCCAAGCTGTTGGAACTGTTGAGCTGTGTGGAAGACAAAACCTTGCCTTGGTGCAAAAAAAAAAAAAAAAGGAGCCCATTTCTCAAGATACTTTTCTGCCTTCAGCTGGAAAATCATCATCATAAATCTATAAATCCACAGTGTCTCAGAAGTCAGTGTCTCCTGCAGTTTGGTGCTCTTGAGCAGAGCACACTCATTCAACCATCCCTGGCAATCTAGCTTGAAGCCCTCCCCCATTTCCTGAAAACTACCCAGATTGTAGCTATCATAAGAACATCAACTTATATAGACACAGCACTATGTAATTTCAGAACTCTTTTTGTTGATTTTCTCAGTGACTTCTAGCAAATCCCCATAGTTGGACCCATTCAATCTCCAAATTTACTTTATATATCATTGCATGGATTATTTGGACTTCCCAAGTGGCTCAGTAGTAAACAATTTGCCTGCCAATGGAGGAGATGCAAGTTTGATCTCTGGGTCAGAAAGATCCCCTGGAGGAGGAAATGGTAACTCACTCCAGTTTCTTGCCTGGAGAAACCCATGGACAGAGGATCCTGGCGGGCTACAGTCCACGGGGTCATAGAGAGTCAGACACGACTTAGAGACTAAACAAGCAAAACATGAGATGGCAGAGCTGAAAGGCATCAGCGTCATTTCTCAGTTGTCGGATTACAGGACAAAGGGCTGAGAGGATTCTAAGAGAGACCAGTTGTCCCCACTCTGCTGCTTCCCCATCTAGAGGCTGCAGGGTCCCTGGGAGGTTCTACAAATCCACATGGGCACTAAGTACTGCTGGCAAGTTGAACAGATTATGTGATACCTGTAGGCACACATCTGTTACGTGCATGTGGGTGTTCAGGTAAGAGATTAAGCATAGATGTATTTTTAAAACTAAAGTCAGTCAAAGTCGTTCAGTTGTGTCTGACTTTTTGCGACCCCATGGACTATCCAGTCCATGGAATTCTCCAGGCCAGAATACTGGAGTGGGTAGCCTTTCCCTTCTTCAGGGGATCTTCCCAACCCAAGGACTTAACCCAGGTCTTCCGCATTGCCGGCGGGTTCTTTACCAATTGAGTCACAAGGGAAGCCCCTGAATACTGGAGTGGGTAGCCTATTCCTACTCCAGGGGATCTTCCTAACCCAGGAATCAAACTGGGGTCTCCTGCATTGCAGGCAGATTCCTTACCAACTGAGCTATCAGAGAAGCAAGAGACTTATTTAAAAAACCAACATCTGAAAAAAGTATCAGCAGCTCTTCTACATGACGTGGGCATATTTTTAGCCCTGGTGAACTAAAAAAACACATGATCAAACAAACAAACAAGGGTACATAAGTCAGCACTAGGCCCTAGGGTTGGCCCCAGAATGCATAAGCCTTGATTCCTGGTCCAATGCTCTAGACCAATGCCTATTGAGGTAACTCCCCCATTTCCTCTCTAACTACCAATTCAGAGGAGACCAATTGGTCTCACAATTCCAGTTGAGGACCAAGGCCTCCCAGAGAATGTCTGGCAGAATTGCCTGGATCTCAGGAGTTCCATCGGAGAAGGCAATGGCAAGCCACTCCAGTACTCTTGCCTAGAAAATCCCATGGATGGAGGAGCCTGGTAGGCTGCAGTCCGTGGGGTCGCTAAGAGTCGGACACGACTGAGCAACTTTACTTTCACTTTTCACTTTCACACATTGGAGAAGGAAATGGCAACCCACTCCAGTGTTCTTGCCTGGAGAATCCCAGGGACGGGGGAGCCTGGTGGGCTTTCGTCTAACGGGTCACACAGAGTCGGACACGACTGAAGTGACTCAGCAGCAGTAGGAGTTCCATTCATTCATTCATTTGGTCAGTACTTAAAGATTGCCTCCAGCTATGTGGGGTGGGTATATTTAGCCACAGAGTGAAAGCACTTGCTATCTCTCTTTAGAGATATTTTAGCATAATACAACCAGAAGGGGTCTGATGGGTCACTAATCCAGCCCAGAATCCAAGGTCTGGAGAGGAGAAGGGACATGGGACTCATATAGGGTTTTGCAGCAAGTTTGGAGGTAGGTCAGCAGGTGGAGTCCTGGTCTCCCAATTCCCAGTTCAGTGCAGTTTCCCCCATGGCCTTTGCCTCCAGTTTTGTAGAAGAACACCTTGTTCATTCTCTGTCTCAATGAGCCCACCATGGTGCATGGACACAGAATGGTTGTCCACTCTTGTCTTCAGTCATGTCTGTGAAGCACCGGATTGGGAGAACATGGAGCATTTTCACGGTTTCCTGGCTGAAGCTACCAATGTTTGCATAGTTCAAGGGAACTTGAGTGCAAAGCACAGCTTTCAATCTGGACTCTGGATCTGAGAACTTGTGATGTTCTGGGAGGAGAAAAAGAACACAGATTTTAGCCATAGTCCAATTATGTATGGGTCCCATCCTGATAACAGACTTCTCATTAACCCACCGGCTCCTACCTCTGGGTCTTTGCTCACAGAGGCCCTCCTGCCTGCGGTGTCCACTCGGTCCTTTCTCCCCACTACAGCCTCTCCATCCTCCAAGGTCAAAATCAGTGCCTGCTGCCTCCTGGAAGGCTCCCAGAACCAACTTGCTTTATTGGCCACAGTTAGTGCTAATTTGGCACTTGATTGATATTTACTTTTATTATCAGTAAACAATCTGTCTTTTTCCATTAGAACCTTGCACAGGCCCTCAGAGCATCTTAACAGCTAGGCTGATAGGAGGCTCTGAATACGCAGTGACTGGATGGATGAGTGAATAAATAAACGAATGGCTGGCAAAACCAGAAGATACAGTGTTAGGGCTCCTGAGCGTGTCAGAACTGATGTTTCTATGACATCTTCCACAAAGAACTCAGATCAGTCCATCCGGTGTTGCCTAATCCACCTTAGAGGGCAAATTGTCACCAGTCTCCAGAAGATAGTGAGTCTGAGAAAAGAGAGGTCTAAGGTCACAAGGGGTTCCACCAGGAAAGCCATTGAAGTGATGAGGTACAAGTATCATGAAATAAGGCCTGCTTTCTTGAGAGACTTATCACATGGCTTCTAAAGTTAATTCCAGGGGGAGACAAAGGGTTTGAGCAAGAGTGACATCATTGCAATAGAAGTCTGGTTCCCCAGGGGACCATTTGGACCTGGAAGTTCTGGTCCTATTTCTCGAACACCAATAGGACATTTCATTGCTTTAAAATCACAACTTCACTCAGTAGTTTCCGCACCTTAGATGTGGTTAAATGTTTGTAAGCTGGTCATCTTAAGTGAATTTGAAAAGGGCGGGGAGAACTTAGAGTCCACCAGAAAATTCAGATTTTAAAAAAGATCAGTAATACGTTTTCTCTCTACAGGGACCATCCCAGAGCGTCAGGGAAGGGAGGATTATTAGGGAAAGCCTGAAACCAATCAAAAGAGTGAGGGATGGCAGAAGAGAGGATATTCATAATCAGTCAAGGCAAGGTCCTTGAAGAATGTCCTCTGAGAAGCCTTTCAGAACCAAACAGTCCCAGGGAGCCTTCTCATCTACCTCACCATCCCTTATTTGATATGTAATCTTACTCTACTTTTTTCTTTAAATCTTATGACCATCTCAATTGGCAAGCCAAGCAGCACAACCCATGAAACAGCAAGAAGGTGCAGCTAAGATAGTAGCTGGTCCGATGTTCCATACTGATATCAAGAAGTATGAAAATACACCTCCTGTTGGAGACAGAGCCAAATAAAAGAGGATGCTAATTAGCTTATTAGCAGGTAAAGTGGGAGGCTGGGAAAGATAAAGACTGCTGTGATGTAGAATTGTCTCAGAAGGCCTGGACAAGGAGGTGGCATTTGAACTGGACCTCAGAAGTCCTGAACTAAGCAGGGGAGGGGAGAGGACACGAAGCCGGTCCTTGTAATCTGATCTGTCGCCCCTCGCCCCTCGTGCTGCGGGGATGGTTCTCACCTGCTGGGCCTCCTCATATGGGAACTGGCTGTAACTGGGTCTCCTGTAGTGTAGGCCTGTGAGACTGAGGACGGTGTGGTAATTGTTGCCAGCACATTGCTTTCCCAAGCCAAAGACAAATGGGTAGGTTCTCTTGGGCTCGGTGGCGTGGGTCCCTTGGCTGCGCAGCGTGGCTACCAGCTTTCTGAGGGAAGAGACTGAGGGCTCATAGAAAAATTTCTTAAAGCTGGGGTGTCGCTTGATCTGGAAGCAGAAATGAAGGCAGGCCATCAGTGTGGCTGGCAGGTAGGTACTCCCCTCCCCCTGGCACCCCTCCATCAACCCCACGCAGACAGGCTGGATGCCCCATTGTCCCTGGGACAGCACGCCTTGTTAAATTCCTCCACCTTCCCTGGCCTCTCAGAATCTGCTCTGCAAGGTACAGCTCCAAGCAGCACAACAAAGTGGGAAAAAAAATAAAACCAAAAGACAAAATGCAGGTCTTTGGATTCAGATAATGGATGCTTAAATAGCATTCACTAGCTGTGTGACCTCTCTGAGCCTCTGTTATGTGTAAAATGGGGGTAATAATGCCTTCCCCCAACACACTATTGTTGGGAGGAGGGGATTAAGTGAGATAGTTTAATGTTTTGTGAAAAGTGGATGTTGGGTGAATTTCAGTTCCCGCCCTAAGCCACCTCCTCCTAATACCTAAATGTCTTAGGTTGGGTTCCCCCAGAGGCAGATCCAAAGACTAGGACTCAGATGCAGCTCACTCCTGCAGTGAGTGATCCGGGATGGGGAAGTGGAGACAGGGGGACAAGAATGGAAGCAGCGCCCTCAGGCTGGCAGCTGAGCCTGATCCGCTTGGGGCATTTTGGGAGCCCCAGAGTTATCCCCCGAAGAGGGGAGGGAGCTGGGGTATGTGGACACCAGCTCCCATCAGCTGATGATTGAGGGCTGCTCCTGGAAAGGTGGAGAGTGTCACGCTGGCCTATTGTATGGGTGTAAATGGCTCTGGAGGGGCCAGTCTTCAGGCAAAAGGATGCAGGTGCTGGCAGTCAGGAGTTGGGCCAGGTGATCTGTGGTGCCAGAAGAGGTACCAGTAGCACTGGCTACAGGCTCAGCTGTGAAGAATCTGCTTGCAATGCTGGAGACCACCTACAATACCAGAGACCACCTACAATGCAGGAGATGCTGGTTGGATCTCTGAGTCAGGAAGATCCCCTGAAGGAGGGCATGGCAACCCACTCCAGGATTCTTGCTGGGATAATCCCATGGACAGAGGAGCCCGGCAGGCTACAGTCCATGGGTTCACAAAAGTCAGACCTGATTTAGCGACTCAACCAGCACCACCACACTGATCACTCATCTATGACCTGCCTCTTTGTATGTGATCTGTGTTTATCTCTCCAAGTAGACTGTGACGTTTTCAAAGGCAAGGAACCTTATGTTACGAGCTATCTAGCAATAGAGGAAACTCTAAAAGCTTGAAAGAATTAGAGGCCTTATAATTGCTGAAGCGTGTGCCAAGTCAGAGTGAAGGGCAGATAGAGTACAAGATCAGAGGAACTTGCGGAAGGAGGCTTCCTTGAGCTGAACTTCAAGGATGATTTGGACAGGGGGACGTCCTGGTTGGCAGGTGGAGACACAGAGCTTTACGTTATTTTAAATTAACATTGATCTCCTTTGCTGTGTGTCTGGCATTTTCTATATAAGCACTAAAGTTGGCAGGTAGGTATTTATCCCCCATTTTGCAAAAGAGAAAACAGAGACTTACAGAAGTTATGGGGCAGATATAAAGATGGGGACAGAACTTGGGTTCCGTCCTTGAGGCACTGAGCACTCCTCACCTGCTCTCCCAACTGGCTATCCACTTCTTGGAGAAGGGCCACCAGCTCTTGGATGATCAGCTCCTCTAAGAAAGATAAAGAAGGATTGAGGGACTGTTGACAAGTTCTACAATAACCCATCCATCGATCCCAGGAGTATTTTGCCTCTTAAACACAGCACACAGATTAGTTATGAAGAACAAAGAAAAATCTTCCCCTAAGCTAGAACTGGAACCTGAGGGTTTTGTTTCATTTTGCTTTATAGACAAAGAAGGCACTTCGACCTGCCGAGCCTCACCTACCACCACATTCAGCTCCATTTTGACAGATGGGGAAACTGAGACCTTATCTAGGCTACAGAATAGCCTGCACCATCAGCCGGGCTTGTAAACAACGCTGTGCAGGTGGCAGCTCTTACCAAGAGTTAATTATGAATATTCGGAACATTTGGAGACCCGTTGTTATAAACCGTTGGCAACTTGAAATCAGCCAAGGTGGGAATTTTATACCACAGAAATCTGCAAAGGCTACAAATCAGGGTTTCCCCTGGACCCTGTGCCCCTAGTGTACTGGAGCTTGTTTGCCAGTAGGCCACTGGTTATGAGATCCAGAGCAAGCTAGGGGTTTTACATGAAACATTCGTGCGAAGCAGTGGCGTGAGGTGGGGGTAAAAGTACAGCCCACAGAATGGACAGACATTCTCTACCTGAAGAAGGCCGTCCACCTGCAACTCTGCCCCAGTTCAAAGGTCAACCCTGTGTCCTCTCTGCCCTTCTTGAGTCTCCTAGGCTATTTGTAAATCTGCCTTCCCAGTTCCCTACTAGGGTTCAGCCTGTGAAAGCCATGCAAAGGGGAAGCCCCGGGGCAGCTGTCCCAGGAGAGAGCAGGGTGACACTAACTGGATTCATTCGCTCCATCCAGCTGAGGTCCCGCTTCTGGCTTGTGGCTTCTGGCCTGGGAGGGTGCTTCTGGGGCTCCAACTGGCTCCCCTTCTGTGAGTGGGGACCCCTGGAATTTGAGATCCTCCAGATCTGAGGGCAAAGAGGAGTTGCTGTGAATGTGTTTGCACCTGTCACAAATCTACCAGCACATCACTGAACCCAGGTTCTGACAAGAAGCTGTCCAAAGTCTCTGGCTTAAGAGGGGTCCTGGTTTCCCAGGCTCCTCAGGGAACCCCCAGTCCCCCCAGACCTGCCTCAGAGGAGTTCACAGTGCTCTTTGTCCCTCCAGGAATCGCATTCTCTCTTTCACCTACCCCCTCTGCCTCCTTATATCTGGGAGGAAAGCAAGCAGGCCTGCCAACAAGTCTCAGCAAGTGAGCCCACTTCCCCTTTAACTTGGCAAGCCTTTGCTGAGTCCCTTAGCCTGTCTGAACCTCACTTTCTCCATCTGTCAATTGGGAGAGTTGTGAGGGGAATTAAATGAAATGTGTGAACACAGCATGCAGCGGGCACGCTGCCAATGTTGGGGGGGATTGTTGTACCCCAGGGGTCCTCACACCTTAGTGCAGTAAAAAAACAGAGGCCCAGGACACGTCCTACTTCACCAAACCTGAATCTGTATTTTTCTATCACCTTTCCCGGTGATTCTGATTTATGTATGGTGATGCTCTCATACCATATTTGTTTTCAGGTGTTTACGATGGCGGGGGAGAGTGTGTGTTTTTGGGGGTGAATCCTGGCATCAACCAACTCCTTTCTCTTCTTGGTGCCCGCACACCACCCTACTCTGCTCAGAGTGAAAATCAAGACTGAATGGTACACCACACATCTGGCCAACTCTGCCCTGGAGGAAGCCACGGGGCCAGAGGCAGCCTCTGTTACCATGGCAACCCTGGGTCTGCTCACCAGAGTTGCTGGAGACGGAGGGCCAATGGCCACCGACACACAGGGGCAGAAAGCTGGGCTTCTTGGGTGGCCGAGAGTCTGGGCTGGCAGCGCCCGCAGCCCCTGCTCTCTTGGGGTCCTTGGAGCTGTGTTTTTTATAGAAGGCTTTTCTGAAGTTTGACTTTCTCTCTTGGCATTTCTTCCTGCAGGCTGGGGCCAAGTTTTCTACAGCCACCTCCGGCTCCTGGACTTGAAGTTGCTGTGGGGGAGATAAGGGAAACTGAGTCAGGGCCCCTGACTTTACAAGTCAGTTGAGGAAAGAGACCAGCAGCCCCAGAAACAAACAGAGACCCACTGTGGGCCAGATGGTGTGGTTAGGGGAGAAGGGTGATGATGCGCAGAGCTGGGGAGACAAGCACAGCCTGCAGCGGTCAGGGGAGGCTCCAGGGAGGAGGGCTGACGGAGCCAGGCTCTGGCAAGATGTAGGACTGGGGGAGGGGCAGGGGAGTTACTGTGCCAGGTTGGGGTGGGGTGTTCAAAGTGAGGGTCAGGGTCTACGTGGGGAATGTCTTCCTCACCTTGTCTTCGCACTGCTCCTCTGCATCTTGGAGTAGGGCAATGATCTTCTGGATGAATTCTTCTGAAAAAAAAGAACAAAGGGTTTGCTCACACTTCAGTGCTGAGAAAAGCTTTTCTGTGGTTAGTCTTCATTTCCTAAAGTGTTGAGAAAAGCTTTTCTGTGGTTAGTCTTCATTTCCTAAGACCTGGTGGCTCCCTCAGCAATTCTCACAGGCCTCCAGAGTGTGTGCTAATGAGCTTGCATTTGAGGTCACCCCTGGTCCAACCCATGGTGGGGACCACGGATTCCCCAGAGGTAGCCTGAGGGCAGAGCTGGTTTCATGGGAACATGTGCTTAGTCGCTCAGTCATGTCCGACTGTTTGGGACCCCATGGACTGTAGTCCTCCAGGCTCCTCTGTCCATGGGGACTCTCCAGGCAAGAATCCTGGAGTGGGTTGCCATGCCCTCCTCCAGAGGATCTTCCCAACCCAGGATTGAACCCAGGTCTCCCACATTGTAGGTGCATTCTCTACCATCTGAGCCACCAGGGAAGCCCCAGAATACTGGAGTGGGTCAACTATCCTTTATCCAGGGGAACTTCCTGACCCAGGAATCAAACCAGGGTCCCCTGCATTGCAGGGGAATTCTTTACTTGCTGAGCTACCAGGGAAGCCCTGAGAACATATACATTTATTCATCCACTTATTCATACCATGGGAACATATTCACTTATTCATTCATTGCTGATGAATCAATGAATTCCTAGACGTGCCTTGTTATGTTTACAAAAACAGTCAAGACCCCTGCCTCCAGGGGAAGGTGCCTCAAGGCCGTCTGGTCCCAAATCCCCCCTCCCTGCTCCTTCCTCCTCTTCTAGGTAGATCAGGGGCCCTTCTCAATTCTCCTTCAAGGCACGTCGTCCTCTGTGAAAAGCAAAGAAGGCAGAATGGGAGAGGTAGGGAAAGAAGATCTTCAGACACACAGAAGGGACAGTGATTACATGATTACAGACTTGGCTCTGCCAATGATAAAATAATAATGATAAAGGTGGCAGCCACCATCAGTTCAGCTTCTCTCCTAGGGCCTCTCCCCCTCTTCCTGTCCTCTTTATTTCTCCTGAGGCTCTGCTCTCAAGCTGTGCTACACGACAACACTAACAGTCACAATAAACTGCAGCTGACATTTTCTTAGCAGCTCCCAGGTACACCTCTAAATGCTTCATCACCACGAATTCATTGAGAGCTTCCAATAACTCTAGGGAGTGGGTACTATTTTTATCCCCAATTTATAGATGAGAAAACTGAGACCAGAGATGAAGAAGCTTGTCCAAGATCACTCAGCTGGAGAGGTCCGAGTTCAGGTTCAAATCCAGCTTCTAAAGATGTACCATCTACGGAGCCCTTGCCATGGACTAAAGCTTTCCTTGCATCTCCTAGTGTCAGCCTCCCCAAGGAGGGCATTATTACTTTTGTGGTTTTACAACCGAGGCTCAGTCTGGCTTAGGGCCTGTGTTCTGGACCCCAAGCTGCCTCCCCAGCCTGCAGTCCTCAGAGGCAGGAAAGGACAGGTCACTGCCTGTCTCTGGTTCAGTTTCTCTTCTGGAAGTAGAGGGCTCAGCTCCGACATTTTCCAAGGGGACTCTGAGAAGAGAAGAGTGGGTACTGACTGAATTCTGCGGCTCTGTCCTGCTGCAGGTCCTCGTCGGGTCCCCCACTTTCTGCTGGCGTGCAAAGCTCAAAGGGACTTGGATCTCCACCATCTGTAGGTAGAGCCTCTAGGACTTCAGGTTCTTCCACACCTGAAAAGCAAGAGGAAACGGTGGGTGAGCTTCACCAGCCTGAGGGTGTTGACTAACGCACAGAAGTCAGCAGAGACTCAGTGCGCTCCATGGCTAGCACGTGCAGAGGCCTTTTGGGGGTGGCAGGGGGCTGCTGGGCAGGGCCGTGGCTCCACTGTACTGAAGACCAAGCTCCCTCATCCCTTTGCATGTCCATCCGTACAGCTGTGCCTGTCCTGGGCTTCTCCGTCACCCCACTCCTTCCCCTGGAAGCTCATCCCGCCACTATCTTGGCTTCACCTGCCAACTGAAGATGATGCCCTGGCCTGAATTAGACCCAATGCAGCCAGGCTCCCCCTACATGAAAATATCTCCCCTGTGGCCTGATCCCACCACCGGGGATCCACTCTTTAGTGTTCAACATTGCTTCCTCCTTTTTAAAATGTGAATTCCCCTGGTAAGGATGACTTGCTAGGCTGCTCCTCCCTGACACCAGGAAGACCCTCTCTCCTGGTAACTCTGGCTCCATCGTGTTGGGCCCCATGACCACAAACATGATTTTACCTCCCGAAACCCTAGTTCCCTCATCTGTGAAATGGAGATAATAAGATGTACTTCCTAAGATGAGGACTGGTGGCTGACAGATACACAGCCAGAAAATGTCTTATTTTTACAGGCGAGAAGATTTTAGGCACAGAGTTAGGGATTATGCAGCCCAGCACCCGGATCTCCTGCCTCCCAGGCTCCAGTTCCTTCCTGCATGTGGTACCCGCTGCCAGGGCATGGAAGCTGAGGCTGCAGAGAGACCATGGTAGTTGGTGGAATTCTCTGAACACAGTTTCCACCGGGGGCTTAGCTAGGTTGCCTAGACGATGAGGCTTGGTGTGTGGAGGTAACCTTCTGGCGTTCCTTTTGCCCTCCCCACACTGCTCAGGGCAGAGCGAAATTCAGAACTGGGATGGCAGCTCAGCAAATGGCCAATTCAAGCCATGTGGAAGGTTCCAGTGCGGGAGGCAGTGTTGCTATGGTAACCGTAAGCCTGCTCACCTGGGAGGCTGGAGCTGGAGGGCCGATGGCCGCCCACACACAGGGGCAGAAAGTTGGGCCTCTTGGGCTGCCGGGACTCTGGACTGGACACACGTGCGGCACCTGCTCTCTTGGGTTCCTCAGAGCCGTATTTCTTAAAAGAAAAGGCTCTCTTGAGGCTAGACATTTTCTCTTGGGATTTCTTCTTGACGACTGGTGCTGGGTTGCGTGGGGTCACCACAGACTGAAGGGCTTGATGCTGCTGTGGGAGAGATGAGAGAGAAACTGAGCCAGGCCCCTGACCCTCAGGAGAGGGAAAAGCGCCCCAAGAAGCAACCGAGGAGCACCCAAGGGCTGCAGGGTGGCCCCAGGCACGGCTGGTGACAGAGGCCGGAGCAGGGGAGCAGGAGGCCCGGATGGACAGGTAGGGTCTGAGCAAGGAGGGAAGGCAGCGTGACCCTGGGCATCCGTGCAGTCAGCGCCTCACCTCTTCCTCCCACTGGTCTCCCACCTTTTGGAGCAGTTCCACTATCTTCTGGATGATGATATCCTCTAGAAGCAAACCAATACACCAGGTTAATCTTTGCAGGCGCAGAGAGGACTCTTTAATAACTGCCTTGGCCTTCTGAGACCAACTTGAGACTTCTGGATTAAGTGAGGGTCCTCTTACAACAGCTCCTTTAGGCCACAGATTGGGGATGGGGGAGCACACATCCCAGGGCCTGGTCCTTCTAAGAAAGGGTTGGAAGATCCACAGGTGAAGGGTACTAGGCCACAGCATGCAATTTTTTGCAGAAGTTTCGAGTCAGTCCTTCAGGCATTTAACTTGTACCCCACAATTTCCTTTGAAATTTGCAGATCTGTAAACATCTACTTTGAGTTTGTGACCCAACCTGTGTGACCTTGGGTAAGTCTCTTAACCTCTCTGGGCTTTCATCACTTCCTCTGTGACATGTGAATACTAAGCCCCATCCTGGATCCCTCAGGAAGCTGCCAGGCCATCAAAGGAAACTGCATTTGGAAATACCTTACAAGGTTAGAGATGATTCGACCTACAAAATTCAGCCAGGGAAATGATGGAGCGCCAGCCTATCTGAGGTGGAGAGAGGCACTCCAGCAGGCAGGACATAGATAGCCTGCCACATTGGTGCCCCAACCACACTGCCAAGTCTTTACACAGAAGCCCAAATGATGTACATGGTTTTCTTTTGATATTCCAGGCAACCTACCCAAAGACATTGTGCCCAGAGTGGCCTCTGCTAGTTGCCAGCTGATCAGTTTACACAAAAGAAGGTGCAGACAAGATTCCCTTTTCCCAGATTGCAGATGTTCTTACCCCTTCCCTCTCATTTATAAACCCTGTTAGGCTTTTGTTCCTTGACTCGGTCTACCAGCCATCTCCCTCTCACGTGAGAGAACAATCATACTGCAAATTTCCTGCAAAATAACCAATTAAATGCCTTTCAGCTACTCCTTGACGGATGCATAGCTCCTCCATTTTCATATCTTTAAAAATATTCCCCTTCTTGGTAGGAAATTAGATTAATACAGCCTTATAGATTTCTTTAAGGGCAATAACAAGACTGGGGTAGTGTATGAGACTGTCCTTATTTCTTGCAGATGTGTGTCTAAGTATTTAAGGATGAAGCATCACTTTACTTAAAGGGGTTCAGCAACAATGAAGCAAGAATGGGTGACTATTAACAATTGCAAGTATGTGAATGTGCACAGAACTATTCTTTCCACTCTTCTATATTTAATATTTATGTATGTATATGTGGGTGTTTATATATATATGTATATATTCCTTCTATAAATTTTAAATGACTTAAAAAGTTCCCATGCTCATTAATACATAAGGCAGAAGCATTTTCCAGAGGCCAGTCTAATATCTGAGACTCCCTTCTGTGAAACTCTAATATAAATGGACCAGAAGCACCAGAAGAGCCAAGGTCAGCAGATGCATTTTGTGAAGTCTAAACATCCAAGGTCCAAGCAGTCATCTGGAGCAATCCATTTTGTTTGCTAACAGCAGTATCAAGCTTTCTGAGCTTCGCTTCCTGCTGGGGACCTATGGCTTGGAAAGAAACTTTCCAGACTCCAGCACCCCCACCTTCGAGGAGCAAGAACTGGTGGAGATCAGAGACTTCTCCACCTATAATAAAGATGAAACCAAGTTTGTGGGACTGTGTGTGGGTATCAGTGACATTCTTCTGACTTTGTTGATCAACACAGGGCATGGAATTCACAACAGGCCAGGTGCTGCTGGAGTCAGCTCTAGGCTTAACCAAAAAAATCAGAAACCCTCCAAGGTTTCCATTTGAAAAGAGGCTGCCTCAGCCCAGACATCTTTCTCCACTCCCCCACCACCAAGTATCCTGGATCTTCCTTGGATCTCTTCTCCCCATGAAAAACATGGTGAGTTTTGAGTCCTGTGGGGCAAATTTCCATCTTTCTCCAGCTGCCTGTGGGACATTCAATTCTAGGACACGAAACGTCAGACAAGGAAGGCACCTTAGGGACCAGCTCACTCATTTTACAAATGAGAATCAAAGAGATATCAGAGAGGGAAAGCAACTTGCTCAAGGTCACACAGCAAACTTATTCCAAACTTGATGGAATCAAATCTAGAACCAGCAGCCAGCTGTTTCTACTTCCCTGTCACCTACCCCAGGCCTCACACATAGATTAATGTTTGAGGATAGAGCTTCCCACTCAGCTTCCCCTCTGCCTTCATGTTTCTCCCTGGCTGTGCTCAACCCTGAGTACTTAACAATAATAGCATCTGCCACTTATGAAGCCCTTGCTATATGTCAGCTCTGGACTACGGCTACCTGTTATAGTCTCCATTGTATCAGTGGAGAAAAAAAAAAAAAAATTGAGGCTCAGTGAGGCAAGTCTCCAGCCCCAGGTCACCCAGCCGGTGAGTGGTGGAACTGGGGTTTCACCTCCAGTTCTCAGCCCTGTGCAGCTCTGCCTCTAAGAAGCAATGCGGTTCCTGATGGTGGCCCTACCTTTCAAGTCCCTTTCTGTTGAGAGGTTTGAGGAAGCACCTCAGAGCACCCCAGCCCTTGGGGTAGGGATAGGGATGGGGTCACCATAGAAACAGGCACAGTCTGCTCACCCCTGGTTGCTGGGCCCAGGTCAGCCCCCTCGCCGCGTGAGGCCTCAGCCGCCTTGGCCTCTTGGCCTTCGGCCTCCTGATCTCGGGGCCCCCTGGCCTCCTCCACACCATGTTTCCTTTGACTGTGTTTCTTGCGGCTGGCCTTCTTGCTGTGGGCCTTCTTCCTGGGAGCTGGCTCGCCTGGGCTCTCGGGGGATTCTGTGGGCTCGGGGGGGCCCTCCTTTCCCTTTGCCTTCTTGTTGGTCTTTTCCTTGGGATCCTCAGGGCCCATCCTGAAGAATAAGTTCACCACAAACCTCAGCCATCCCTGCGGGGCCTGCCACTGGGCCTTGTCCTTCTTGGCATCCTGCAGAGGCCTCTGCTTGCTGAGAAGGTCCTTGGTATCCTCTGGGCTGGGGGCAGCAGCCGTGCTGTCCTGAGCCTCCGCAGACTGAACTGGACTCTTGAGACATCTGGTCCCATCACTGGCCGTCCGACAAAGAACTTCCCTGAAGGGGCCGGTGGGCAGGGAAGGGCCCTGGCAGTCCCACGACTCTGAATCCTTCTGGGCACTCTGCAGCCTCTCCAGAGACTTGGCTCTCCTCCAAGACAGAGGCTTCCTTGGGCCCCTTGGAGGCTCCATTGCACTACAACCGAAACAGACAGCTCCCTTAGAAGAGGCCACGGAGACTGCAAGGTGGGCTAGTGGTGCTGATCTGTGTGCCCACCCAACCCGCCCTTCATGTGAGTACTATCAACTCTCAAAGCCGTTGTCTCGTTTAAATTCCTCAGCATCCCCGGGAGGGACGGGTATCCTTGTTCCGTGTCCCAGAGGAGGAAACCAGTCCACAGTAGGTCATCCCCAATCTCACAGCTAGACCCCTAGAGCCTCTGGGAGGAGCACCCTGCCAGCACATTGATTGTAGTCCCCTGAGACTGGGTTTGGGGATCTTAGTTCCCTGACCAGGGATTGAACCTATGCCCTCAGCAGTGAAAGTGCCACGTCCCAACCACCGGGGTGCGTATGTGTGTTTGTTCAGTCACTCAGTTGTGTCCAACTCTTTGTAACTCCATGGACCGTAGCCCACCAGGCTCCTCTGTCCATGGAATTTTCCAGGCAAGAATACTGAATTGCCATTCTCTTCTCCAGAGGATCTTCCCGACCCAGGGATCAAACCCAGGTCTCCCTCATTGCAGACAGATTCTTTACTGTCTGAGCCACCAGAGAAGCTCTACCTTCCTATAGGGGCCCTCCTATTGGCAAGATTACATCTTCACATGTTTAGCGGTTTGTTGCCTGAGCCTCTCTGCCTCCCCCCTTGTCTGTTTTGCTAGGTCTTGTTTCCTGAGCACCTGCAAAGATGCCTGGCACATCACTGGCACACAGTAAGTACTTATTAAACAAAGGAATAAATGTATAATGAGCATTTAGTAAACTGAACAATACCTAAGAGTGTGTAGTTAATATACAATAAATGAATTCGGACCCGTTCCATCTTAAAGCAGCCGGGACCCTTCCGTTCTTCATCCAAACTGAAGCAACTACTCATGGAAAAGAAAAAACAACCTCCTCTTTCTGGGCAGCATTTTAACCAGGCTGGGGTGTGGGCAGTGCCCTTGATTTGTGTGTCTTTAATCTGAAACTCCTGAGGCATTCCAATTTTTCTGAAGTTGTTCAGAAACCCTTTGCCTTTTGGTGGAAGTTAAGAGAAAAATGAAATATGGTTTGGAATCTCAGCCCTGAGTTCCCAGAGATTCCTATGGAGCTTAGATTTACGGGCTGCCTACTCTAATCTGTAATACAGCTTCATCTTGCATTTACTATTATTAGTGTATTAAGTATTAATGTAGCTACATTATATCTTCTGTGTTTACCAACTGATTCGTTACTTTAAAATGTTTTCTATTACTATGTCCAGCTTAGAGACAAAAATAAGAACCTGTAATTGCAATTTCAGATGTGCAGGGATCCTTGTGAATGTGAGGAAGATACATAAACAGAGGGAAGAAAAGGCACAGGGAAATACAGAGAGATTTGAAGGTGAGCGTTAACAGTCGAGGATGCCTTTCTTCCTTCAAACATGAGTTTCAGGAGGAAGGGTGGGGAGGATGGCCAGAAGCCAGTGGGCACCACCCGGCGGGGCATCCACATGCTTGCAGTCTTGGAGGAAATGAGGTGAGGAAGCAGGCAGTTTGTATGGATTTATTTGTCGCTCAAGGTTCCTTAAAGAAGCAACAGAGTTGCATGAAAACTTTCAGCAATGTTATTTTATCTGAAAGTTGTCTAATGTTCTTGAAAGCCTCAGAAGCCGCCTTACAGTTATTCCTCCAAAATGTGGCATTAAGTGGGATAAGAAAAGAAATCATAAAAGAAAATATTTTGCTTTCTTCTCATTAATTTCTTTCAGCAAACCTGTAACAAGCACCCACTATGTACCAAGAAGTGTGCTCGGTGCTAGGGAATGAAATGGAGCTTGTGCCCTCACATGGGCGGGAGCAGGGGTGTACGTGGTGAGGGCAATAATGCTGTATTCCCCGATAGCTACTCTCACTCTTTATTTAGCTATTTGTTTTTAATGTTTAGTGTTATTTTTTTGCCTGTGCCCTGTGGCATGCGAGATCTTAGTTCTCCTACCAGGGATTGAACTTTCCACCCCCAGGACTGGAAAGGTGGAGTCTTAACCCCTGGACCACCAGGGAAGTCCCTACTCTCTCTCTTTAGTAGCACATGATTTAAAGAGAAGATAACTTGAGGTCGAAGTTCTATTTGATGTTAAGATCAAAGTTAGCTGAGCCAGAAATACTCCTTGATGGACTTCCCTGGCGGTCCAGGGGTTAAGACTTGCTTTCACTGCCGAGGCTACATCTGGGTTTCATGGGGGAGCTGAGATCCCACAAGCTGCTGGCCAAAAAGAAAAAGGGGGAAAAAAAAAAAAAGAGAGATTCACTGAATGATGTCAGGGTGCTGTCTGCTTGCTCTGTATGTTCCTGTGATCGGGCAAATTGGATGAGGTTGGCAGAGAAGCTGCTCAGTAACAGAACCACCAAACCAGCCCCTTTGCTTCCTGTACTAACTCGGCTCGAGAGGGTCTCCCACACAGAGGGCCTGGCATCTTTCTCCCACGAAAGAGAAACGAGGCGCAGTTATTACCAAAAAAAACCTGTCATTGCTATGGAAACGGTTTCCCCCATTGCTGATGGTGGCAGTGAGCTCCTACCTCATTCAAAGGACACTCTGCTACTTCTAATCAGAGCATCAAGACAATTCCACTTGACAGTGGTTTTCCTTCGTGCAGTTTTTTCAAGAAAACTGCCTTGATTTGGCCACTGCTTTCCTGAAACAACAGTGCCCCAAGCCCAGAGGAAGGGGAGGGAGGCCGAGATGAGGAGCAGCTGCAGCGGCGCCAGGGGCAGGGCGAGGTGGGGGTGGGGGTGGGGAGCACGACCTTGGCATTCCAAGAGTGTTCCCCAGGGAAGAGAAACTCCAGGGTGTAGCCAGATAAAGAAATAAACATTTTTTTTTTTTTTAAAAAAGCCTACCCTTCTCCAAGGAGACACCCTGGAAGATCTGTGGGGCAGATGTGTCCTCAGACTTTTTAAGTCTCTAAGCCCTGCCTGAGAAGATTGTGTTTTAATATTAACCCCACACACACACATACTACCCACACCATACATACACACGCACACAGATTCTGTGTGTGCTGAAATTAAATCTTTCCAGACTTTCTAATTATAAAATTCTGCCTATCCAGAATTCATCAAAGCAAATCTTTCTTTTCCCTGCCTCTTTTTTTGTTGTTGTCCTGTGTCCCTGCTTTGCCTGGGACATCATCTAAGTTCTGCCTGCCCGTCGGGGAATTCCACCCCGTCCAAGTCATGCCCCCAGATGGTAACCCTGGGACAGCCGCAGACCTGCATGAAAACCCAGCTGCTCTTGTAAACTTGTTGACTGCCTTGACAGAAAGTGGATTTCAGAGCAAAGTCCTAGTCTGCTCAGAAATACCCGTTAACACCCCAATGATCTGCCGATTGCAGGACTTCTGACATGTACCGGTGACGTATTTAAAAACAACAGCAGCAAAACACCAGAGGAAGTGCACAGAGCAGACCTTGAGTTACTGCGGAGAGGGAAATTGGCCAATTTTTCACAAGTGTGCTGCCATTTGGGGTTTATTTTCTAAATTATATGCTGACTTCATCGACACATCATTCTGCAATTCACGCACCTGCCAAACTCCTCTGTAATAGCTCTATCACCACTTCCTAGAAGGAGTTCAGCTGCTCCCCTTCTGCACTCCTGGACTACAAACAACAGATTCAACAAACAGCCGGCCACTCTGAGGGAGCGTGGCATGGACCTACAGTCACATCCACAGACTCGTTGCTCTAGACTGGAGGTTTGCGTCCCGCTCAGATTCACATGTTGAAACGCAACCCCCGGTGGGATGGTATTACAAGTGGGGACCTCTGGGGTAATTAAGTCCCTAATGCCCTTATACCAGAGACCCCAAAGTGCTCCCTCACCCCTTCCACCGTGTGAGCACACAGAGAGACCTGGCCTCGGAACCAGGAAACCCTCACCAGACGCCAAACCTGTGGGCGCCTGAGTCTTGGACTCCAGCCTCCAGAACCGTGAGAAAAAAATCCCTGTTTTCTCTAAGCCACCCATTCTATGAGAGTTTGTGACGGCATCCCAGACGGGCTAAGACACCCGTGTGACCCAAAAATATGCTCTTGTACCGTCAACCTACGAAAATTCACAACACCCTAAAGTTTCCCTCCCATGCCCTCAAGGGTAAATACAGGGCATCATTCTCTGGGTATCCATCTGCCCTCTGCCCTCCCTGTCTCGATCCAGCAGAGAAAGAGCCCAAGTCTGCCTGGTTTCTGTTGTGTCCACACTGCCTGGGAGGCTCTCAGTGTTTCTGGAACAAATATACAAACACAATGAGCTTACCAGCCACAGGGCACCCAGCACATCCTCCATCCACAAGCTCTCAATTCAACTTGGCCCCAGCCTGGCAATAGGCTGGCAGTGGGAGGTTGAGGCTCTGACAATTAAGAGATTTGCCCAGGGTCTCACAGTCCAGAAGCAGGGAGAGATGGGGCTTGAATCCACTTCTCTGGATTCTAACTTCTTTTTCCAGGGCTCCTGGCCTCCCATAAACACACTCATACACACACACACACGCGCGTGCGCATGTAGGGGTGAACAAATCTGCTGTTTCACGCTGACATTGACAACCATGTCCATACACGTGCCTGCTGTGACTTGCACGCCTGGAGTAACACACTCACGTGTGCCCAGGTATTAACATCTCTGTCCCAGAGGCAAAGATTGTAGACACAGGGTGGGGCTCACAGACTCTTGGCTGGAAGCCAGGCGGTGAGTAGGAGAATCAAGGGCTGACGCTCAGCTCATGTTTCCTACTCATCAGCACAAGTGAGCCCGTGGACACTCCGAACACCAAAGGTCAGTGCCTGTTTGAGGTCAAAGTCTTCCATTTGGGCTTTCAAGATGACTGGTCCACACCCACAGCCCACACCCTCTAGGAGGACACCTCCAACCGCCACTGGAGGACTGGAGTGGGGGAAAAGGTGGTCATCTCTTCCTTCAACACTGGACCCTCCTGCTCCCACACCCACCTCCCAAGTGTTAGGTGGGAACAATTCAGGTATTCCTTCTCCTTCATGGGGTCCCTAGGAGGTTCCTAGAATTGGAAGAGACCTGAGAAGTGTAGACTCCTTCATACACTCGCATCCCCTGTTGGAACAGTTCCTGCAATGGGAGCTCACCACCGTTCAAAGCAGATAGTTCCACCATCAGCCAGTGGGAATTAAGGACAGTCCCTGGTGGCTCAGAAGTTAAAGTGTCTGCCTCTAATGGAGGAGACCTGGGTTCGATCCCTGGGTTGGGAAGATCCCTGAAGAAGGAAATGGCACCCCACTCCAGTACTCTTGCCTGGAGAATCCCACGGACGGAGGAGCCTGGTAGGCTACAGTCCACGGGGTCGCAAAGAGTCAGACACGACTGAGCGACTTCATTTCACTTCACTTCACTTCTCCTTAAACAGGGGGCTCCCCAGGTGGTGCTAGTGGCAAAGAACCCATCTGTCAATGCAGGAGATATAAGAGATGCAGGTTCGATTCCTGGGTCAGGAAGATCCCTGGAGGAGGGCATGGCAACCCACTCCAGTACTCTTGCCTGGAGAATCCCATGGACCGAGGATCCTGGTGGGCTACACAGTCCATAGAGTCACGAAAGTTGGACACAACTGAAGGGACTTAGCACACACACACTCCTCAGAGCTGACCTGGCTGCGGCAGGCCCTCACGCCCTGAGGAGAGGCCACCTCACCCCTGAGTCCTCTCCAGCCAGCCCATCACCCGATGGCCCAGGTCTGTAGGTGTGTCCTCACATCTCATTGCTTCTGGACCCATCTCCTGCCTGGATATCCATCCCTGAGAACTCTCCAGCTGGTCCTTGTCCACTTTAAAATGTGAGGCTGGGCAGGGATGAAGGGCTGCAGCCACGGCCTGACCACAGCAGAGTCCAGGGGGGTTTGCATGAAGCTTCGGATCAAAGAGGCATCTGAGCCTGGGGCTGGAAAGCTGGGGTCAGCTCTGCCAGAGTCGACCTGCAGCTCAATGTCAAGAGCTAGACTTGGACCATCTGCCCAATCTGATTGTCACCATCAAACACACATCACCTAATACCTATTTTCCAAAAGGTTGGGATTTGCCTCTTTTGAGGATCTTTTGAAACCCAAAACAATGAACTCCCTAACAGTGGACCTTCAGACCCCGAGACACAGCAGTGGGGAAGATTGCGGGGGCAGTAGGGTCATGAACACAGAGCAGGAGAACTCCAAAAACGACCACGGCACCCCTCCACCCAGCAGTAGAGTCTGTGCAGGCACCACATCCCATTCTCACCCCATCTTGACCTCTGTCCACGACCACAGACCACGGGCCATGCAATGTTATAACCTCCCCTAAAACCCCTCTTGGAGCAGCAGACCACCAGAACTCTTTTCATAAGATCTCCCTGTCCTTGGACTAGCTTCCAAGAAACATAAAGTGATAAAACCTTAGTCCAGCCATCAGTAATAACAACACCTCCATTTATGCAAAGTTTCTCTTTACTACGTACCTTCATATCAAGCTGTCACCTGACCTCTTCCCAATAGGGAAATGAGCAGGAGAGGTATGTAACGCTGCCCCCATTCTACAGATAAAGAAACTGAGGCCCAGGGAAGTGACGTTCCCTGCTCAGGACTGCTAAGCAAGTAAGCAGCAGGGCTGGGACTTGAGTTCAGAGCTCCCAGCTCCTTGCATGACACCTGGCTGAGATCATGTCATTGAACTTTCTACGTTTCTAGAGATGAAGAGACCAGAAAGCCAGAAGCAGTGTTGGACTGGACTTGGGGTTTACCCTCCTTTCAGGACCCCAAGATACCCACCTACTACTCCAGTCGTCTAAGGAGAGTATCATTCAGTCAGCTTCAGAGCATGGAAGTTGCTCCCGTCCCAGGACACTTTTGATCGGGAGCTCCCAATCAAGGGGCTCTGCGTTGGGTACTGCCCACAAAGTCTGGGCACCACTCCCTGTCTGCTGGAAGGTGAATCCAATGAGGGGTAGTAGTTCCAGCTCTCCCAGGGAGAAGATGCTGCCCGTTTCCAGGTTGTCTCAGAAAATGCTTTGGTCAGAACCATATATATCATGTCACCCGGGGGGTGAGCTCATGGACAGCCAATCCGGGCCCCCACCCCCGCCACCCGCCCGTCCTATCCCAAGGGCTGCTTCCTGCTCCCCCAGAGATAGCAGGCTTACCTCAGCTACTCCGGAAAAAAACAGTTTCGCTCGACAACTTCCTTATTACACCCAGGATGAAACCAACGCTCAGAAAAACAAACTTAGGCCTGGCTGGAGGAAGGCCAGTGCATAGAATAGAAAACAAGAAGTTCTTATGGGAAACACAAATGGGGAGACGGTAGGAGGTAGATTCAGCATCTGCATACCCTCCTCTGTTCTCTCCAGAGAACACGGAGGAGGGGACGATAAAGAAAGGCCACTGAATGTAACATAAAATCCCTGACCTGGAGACAAAACATGGAAGGAGGAGTTGATGAGGAACGTGCTTTTCAAATCCTGCTACCCCGGTAGGGTCACCATGAGTCTTGACAGAACATTCCTTCCTTAGAATTCCTTCTTAAAGTCTTAATTAACAGTTTCATTTTCTGTACTGCCTGAATGTTTTAATTTTTTTTAAATCTTATTTTTAAATCATTTTATGCCTTAGCCATGCCTTGTGGCTTGTGGGATCTTAGTTCCCTGACCAGGGATTGAACCCAAGCCTCCACAGTGAAAGCAACAAGTCCTCACCACTGGACTCCCAGGGAATTCCCATGCTTGAATTTTTTTAAAAAAGAACTTATACATGCTTGTAATCAGAAAAGAAAAACTAGTTTTACTCAAATGAAAGTAAAATGTGTCAGAAACCCTGTTTTGGTTAATTGACATGGGCAAGTATTGCAAAGTTAATCCTGAATGCACTGAGCTTTGGAATCACCCAGACCTGGAACCATCTGCCAGCTATGAGACCTCTGGCAGGGGACACAATGTCTCTGAATTTATTTTTCACTCGGAACTGAATGACCACCTCAGAGGATGATTGTGGAGCCAAATGTGATACTTCTCATAAAGAAAAAAGAAAATATATTGAGCTGCCGTCCATGGGGTCTCAAAGAGCTGGACATGACTGGGTGATTGAACAACAACAGGTACTTTTCTAAGTCTTTTCTGTGTATTGAGTACCTAGTCCCTGGTAGGAGAAGGCAATGGCACCCCACTCCAGTACTCTTGCCTGGAGAATCCCATGGATGGAGGAGCCTGGTGGGCTGCAGTTCATGGGGTTGCTGAGTCGGACACGACTGAGCGACTTCACTTTCACTTTTCACTTTCATGCATTGGAGAAGGAAATGGCAACCCACTCCAGTGTTCTTGCCTGGAGAATCCCAGGGATGGGGGAGCCTGGTGGGCTGCCGTCTGTGGGGTCGCACAGAGTCAGACATGACTAAAGTGACTTAGCAGCAGCAGCAGCAGCAGTCCCTGGTAAGTACATAACAAACAGTCAATATTTTATTAGTGGAGCAGAGTTAATGCTTTATCCACTCCATCAGCAAAGAGGTTTTGGATCCAACTTTGCCTGGGTACTATCTCAACACTGAATTTAGAGAATTTATTAGTCCAAGAACCAGCCCAGATTTCAAACAAGGGTTAAATTATATCCCATATTTTTATTAAACAAAGCTTTATGTTAACCATGTTCTCCAGGTCCTGGGTGCATCATATACTCTTCTTTATTCTGAAGACAGTGCCCACTCCTAGCCCTCTTGCAGGCTTCCCTGGTGGCTCAGATGGTAAAGAATCTGCCTGCAATGCAGGAGACCTAGGTTTGATCCCTGGGTGGGAAAGATCCCCTTGGAGAAGGGAATGGCAACCCACTCCAGTATTCTTGCCTGGAGAATCCCATGACAGAGGAGCCTGGTAGGCTATATACAGTCCATGGAGTGTACAGTATAGCTAGAAAGAGACACAAACAAGGAAAAAAATTATAAAAGCAGGTGGAAGAGAATGGGGAGTTAGTGTTTCATGGGTACAAAGTATCAGTTTGAGAAGATGAAAAAGTTCTAGAGGTTGATGGTGCAGATGGTTGTACAACAATGTGAATGTATTTAATGTCACTGGGCTATAGACTTAAAAATAGTTACTATGGTCAATTTTATGTTATGTATATTTTATCACAATTTTTGTTTTTTCAAGGCAGGTGGAAGCACGGGGCAGAGAGCTATGTGGGGTATGGTGCATGTACCTACCCTTTGTTGGTTGTTTTTAGTCACTAAGTTGTGTCCGACTCTTTGAGACCCTATGGACTGTAGCCTGCCAGGCTCCTCTGTCTATGCGATTTCCCAGACAAGAATACTGAAGTGCGTTGCCATGTCCTTCTTCAGGGGATCTTCCCAACCCAGGGATAGAATCCATGTCTCCTGAATTGGCAGCTGGATTCTTTACTGCTGAGCCACCAGGAAGCTCAGAAGGCTGCAAGAGTCAACGAATACTTAAAATAATTTGTGGTTTAACAGGTACATACAAACTATGCTTCCAAATTTTTTAAAAAGAAAAAATTCACATTTCTTCAGCAGATGAAGAATCTGATTCCAAAATTAATGATTTCTAAATAAGGTGAGAAAAACAAAATAAATCCTTCCATCAAGCAAATTAATATCCGATGCTGGGAAGGATTGGGGGCGGGAGAAGAAGGGGACGACAGAGAATGAGATGGCTGGATGGCATCACCGACTCGATGGACATGAGTTTGAGTGAACTCAGGGAGTTGGTGATGGACAGGGAGGCCTGGCGTGCTGTGATTCATGGGGTTGCGGAGAGTCGGACACGACTGAACGACTGAACTGAACTGAACTGAGAAAGATAATATTCTAAAATTTCAACAAAATCAAGTAACAATAAATGTAAGTTTCAACTGACCTAACTGCTAGCCAAAGTCAGCATTTTAACAGTTACTGTACATATGACGCTGACAGAATAAATCTTCCTCTCATTTATAAACTGAAAAGAAAGCCAAGAATTTTAAACACCTGTGTTAGAACTAGGCGCACACTTGGTCTCATAAGAAGGACATTTAAATTGCTACAGCACTTTAAAAAGTATCTCAATTTCTTCTCCCATCTGACCAGGATTTTCAGAGCACTGGTTCTTTGTTAAAAATTCGTGCTTAACAAGTTAGAGTTTTAGTATCTGTGTGTGCCTGCTCAGTCATGTCCTACTCTTTGCAACCCCATGGACTGCAGCCCACCAGGCTCCCTGTCTGTGGAATTTTCCAGGCAAGAATACTGGAGTGGGTTGCTATTTCAGTATACAATTTTGTAAAATGTGCCACATCATTAGATTATTTTTACATTAATTGGACCCTAAATAAAGAACATCAATAATTAACCAGATTAATACACCTGACTACCAACTTAATCTTAACTGTGGTCTCTGTTACATATGTTTGCAATATAATGAAACCTACTAATAATTTCCTAAAGCATACTTAGGTAAATATAGATAATTGCATAGCAATTTATTAAAATAAAGGATATTGCTCAAGCATCATAACACAAAATAGTATGAATATGTTTTATGTGAACTGTTCACTGTATGTTTCAGGATTAAAGAGAAAGCAATAAGAAGACAGAAAAGGAACATCAATGAGCATTTCAAACTACCCTAAATTAAGGGTTCCTAACCCCAGACCTTTGTACCTGGGGCAGGTAAAATTATCTTTATTGTCATGAAATTTAGCTTGTCCTTCAATTATTATTGTAGGCAACAAACCACATTTAACCACACTTCTGTGATTTAATCACTAACAGAAATCGTGTATTTTCATGTTGCTTTATGACTATTAGGCTCTCAGTATCTTGCTTGTATGTATGATGTATGTATGTAAGTGTATGTATATATGACGTATGATGTAAGTATGATGGCTTGTAAACTGCCTCTATCTCATGCATCATATGATAAAGAAGTAAATACATCATTCAACTTGTTGCTAAATCTTGTGTCCTCCCTGATGGCTCAGACAGTAAAGAATCTGCCTGTAATGCGGGAGACCCCCGTTGGGAAGATCGCCTGGAGAAAGGAATGGCTACCCACTCCAGTATTCTTGCCTAGAGAGTTCCATGGACAGAGGAGCCTGGTGGACTACAGTCCGTGGGGTTGCAAAGTGTCGGACACGACTGACTAACAACTAGATTGTTGTAGCTATTTTTATGCAATTGGCTTCCTTTGTAATCCTACTTACACTATATATTTTCAAACAGTATTCTGAGAATTCAGCCTGAGATCTCAACTAACTGCTAAGGACTTCATGGCACTAAAAAAGGAATCCTTGCTCTAAACACATCTTAGGTTAAGTTTATGGCAACAGTGACTAGACAAGTAGCTTAACTATTCAAAACCAAAGTATCCCTAAGTACAGTTAGTTTGTAATGAACTAAATGAAAAATACCTTTTCTGTACTTTCAGGCTATCTATATTATATATCTAAATATAAACTGATATTAACAGTCTTATGAAACCAACTTATTACACCAAATGAAATGAAATAGGACACAAGAAGGAATTATTCATTTTGTCAATTTCCAAACCAGATCCCCCCATAAAATCACAAAGCTACCTTAACAATTATAGAAAATAACTCAAAACTTAAAAAAAAAAAAAAAAGTCCTTTGATGCCCATTTAAGAAAGCCATGATAAAAGAGCAAAATGTACAGAAAAACATGTGCTGTGTTTAGGTCTTTGGTTCAATTCTCACGGTCACTAATACTGTCCTGTACTCAGTCCTGGCTCTCAAGGCCACTGTGACCTGGACTCAGTAACCAAATGTTTCTGTCTCCTTTTTCCTTTCTATGTGTATCTTCTACTCTTGTCAACCTATGACCACACCAGGGTCATTTCCATCTCCATACCTCTGTTCTCTTAACTGTAGCGATATGCGTTCCACTTGTCATTCAAGTCTGGTCTGATAGGACCCTTGACCAACAACTGATTTAGCACTTAGCTCATCTACTGTTTCATAACTCTTCATGCACTGCATGATAGTCTTACTATGAACATTAACTCCGTTCGTGCACGCATGCATGTTCAGTTGCTTCATCGTGTCCGACTCTTTTCAGAGACTGTAACCCATCAGATTCCTCTGTCCATGGGATTTTCCAGGCAAGAATCCTGGAGTGTGTTGCCATGCCCTCCTCCAGGGGATCTTCCCAACCCAGAGATCCAACCCGCATCTCCTGTGTCTCCTGCATTGCAGCTGAATTTTTTACCGCTGAGCCACCAGGGAAGCCCCTAGCTCTCTGTTCACTATGGACAACACCTAAAGTTCCTGGAAGGATATAACAGTCAACAGTTAACTAATATGGACAAAAGAATGTCTAAAACTGCTACTAAACTAACACTCTGCACAAAAACACTAATCCATGACAATTAAGTCATCACTTCTTTAAAAAGCCTTGTTAATGCCTATAAGACAACATAGCAGAGTTGCTAAGATTCACACTATCTAAGCAACCTCACAAGTCACTTTTTTTCAACCTCGACTACAAGCTCAGGTGACTATTTCTACATTATCTATTGAACATGTATATGTTAATATCTAATTTTAAACCTTTAATCCACTAGGTTCTCCACTGGAATTTTCATTCTTTTCCTGGTATAAACAAATCTTACAAAGCACAGCTCAAGATTCACCTCTTCCATAAGTCCTTCCTTCCCCAGTTGAGTATGCTCTCCCTAGGACCTGGACATAAAGGGTCTCATCAGTTGTTATTGAGTATTTCCTTGCACCATTTAAATGACGCAATGAGCCATGATAACTAAACTAAGGCTGAACCTACCCTGTGTATGTGCCATGTCGCTTCAGTCATGTACAACTCTGTGTGACCCTATGGATGGTAGCCCGCCAGGCTCCTCTGTCCATGGGATTCTCCAGGCAAGAATACTGGAGTGAGTTGCCATACCCTCCTCCAGAGGATCTTCCCCACCCAGGGATTGAACCTGCTCCTCTTATGACTTCTGCATTGGTAGGCGACTTCTTTACTACTAGTTCCAGCTGGGAAGACAAACCTACCCTGTGACCCAGGAATTCCATCCACAGGGAAGTGCAATTCCATGCTCCTGAAGGAGGGAGAACCATCCTGGGGCCAAACTGGACATTTGGCACATTCTCTATTCAGGAATAGGAGCACCCTGACCCTGTCCTCAGAGACCAAGTCTAGGAAGGGGACCTGTGTAGATTCTGAGCATGCCCGTGGTCAGGGTGGCTACGTGACATCTGAGGCTCAGTCCCAAAAGCAAAGAAAAGGTCCTTTGGGCAAGAAAAATTTCAAGACAAAGATGGCAGAGCATGAAATCAATTGCAGGCCCTTCTGAGTGTGGAACCTGTGCAACTGTACAGGTTGAATGGCTGAGAAGGGGCCACTGGTGGGGACAGTTCCCAACCAAGTACTATGAGGAGAGATGACAGAGGCAGAGAGAGGGGGAGATTGAGAGAGAACTTCTTTAGAAATTCTGATTTCAGTATAACCCACAGGAAAGTGCATGAATCCTGACTACACAGCTTAGTGAATTTTCACGGAGTAAATTTGTGTAACCAGCCCCCAGATGAAGCAGAACGTCACCTGCACCCCAGAAGTCCCCCCTCCTGCTTCTCACGGGTGCCACTATCCTGACTTCTAGTCGGTTATTTTGGGTGTCGTGTGGCATGTTTTCTATTATGTCTGGCTTTTCTCACTCTATTCCGTGTTTCTGTTTCTGAGGTGCAGCCATGCTGCTGTGTGTGGCTACAGCTGTAAACTCTCCAACTGGTGATACCGAGTCAGCGAGGACGTGGGGCAGTCAGACTTCTTAGGTCCTGCTGGTGGGAGTGGACAGTGACACAGCTACTTTGGGGAACTGAGTGCTGCTGCTGCTGCTGCTGCTAAGTCGCTTCAGTCGTGTGCGACACCCATAGACGGCAGCCCACCAGGCTCCCCCGTCTCTGGGATTCTCCAGGCAAGAGTACTGGAGTGGGTTGCCATTTCCTTCTCCAGCAAGTACTAATATCTAGTAAGGTGACACAGCACCTCCACTGTTTTTGTGGGGGTTTTTTAAATATTTTTCTTTCTTTCTTTGGCTGTACCAGCTCTTGGTTGCAGCTTGTGAACTCTCAGCTGCAGTGCGTGGGCTCTAGGTCCCTGACTTTTGGGATGGAACCTGCATTGGGAGCGCAAAGTCTGGGACTCTGGGGTGTCCGCTCTTAGATACATACATGACAGAAATGCACGTGCTACCCCAAACAACATTTGTAAAACCGCCTGACGCCAGAACTGTTTGTTACAGCCAAAGACTCAAACCCTGAAACTACTCAAATGGCCCAGAACAATGAGATGAGTAAATAAATGGTAATACATTCACAAAATGGATATTTCTCCCCCTGAGAGTCTGAATAGTTGCTTATTTAGAAAGTCTATTTACCTTCTTGTGTGGCCTGGGTGTGCAGCACGGAGACTCAGAAGATAAACTTCGTCCTGAGTGAAAGTGCAGGTGTTACATGCTAAGAGAGGTGGATGGAACTGAGGGCCCCAGTCTCAGGAGCTAGCGGGAGAGCAACATATTTAAGAGACGAAGAATTTTCACAAGAGACACTCACACCTGCCTATGTTTGGAAACTCAGGTCCCACAAATCTGCCCCCAACCTGGCAAGAGAATTTGCGTTATGGAAATATAGTGCGTGTGCCTTTGGTGATTCCCAAGAGCAAAGAGCAAGTACGTGAATACACCCTCCTTCCCAGAGCTACACCCTCTGCCTGGAATCAACCAGGGCAAAGTCTAGCCCCCACTCTGTGTTTGGGCTCCAAGGTTCCTGGAGGGATATCTTCTTCTTTCTCCTTGATGAGAGGTCCCTGAGAGACCGTGACCTCACTCTTTCTCAAGCCAGGTTAAGGACCAAGGACCAAAGTCCTGCAGTCAGAAGTCTTTTGGGGAAATTTCCTGGTGGTCCAGCGATTAGCACTCGGCTGCCTGTTGTGGCAGCCTGGCCTGGGTTCAGATCCATGGTCAGGGGACCAAGATCCTGCAAGCTGCTCAGCATGGCCAAAAATATACATACATATTCTTTTGGTTCCTGTGCAAAATGACTGAATTTAGGCCTTGCACTTGAAGTGCTCAATGAATCTCAGTCTCCATTTACACTTCCCTGGCTCAGTTACTTTTTCTCTCCCCTCAGCGGCTCCCAGAATCTCCCCTCCCTCAGCTGTTTCTAGGTCTCCACAGCAAGTAGCTGACTCAGGTGGTCATGATGATGACCTGGCTTTGACCTTTGCACTACAGCCCAGCTTCTCAGCCCCAGAGGGCATATTGAAACTAGTCAGAACAACAACAGCCATTTGTGAAGTGTTCACCATCTGTCAGGCCCCGTAATAAGGGCTTTTACATGAATTATTTATTTTTAATCCATAAAAAAGTTTATAAAGTATATAGTGTTATTCTGCAGATATGGAAAGTGAATGCTCAAAATGATAAAACGCTTAAGGGACACTGCTAAATGGCAGATTAAAATCAATCTGTCTCCAGAACTTGTCATTAACCATGGCACCCCATTGTTCTTCTGAACCTCAATTTTCACAGGTGTACAATGGGAATTTCAACAAAAAAATTAATCAGTCACTCTAAGAAAGAAATGGAAAATTTTATGCAAACCAAACTGAGGATTATAACCCAGGAACAGCTTCTTGCAAAACTCTGGGGATTATTCCACCCATTAGAGGTCAAAGCACAGTTACATAGGTTTCTGAAATAGAAAAGTGAAAGTGCTGGTTGCTCAGTCTTGTCTGACTCTTTTGTGACCCCACAGCTGACCAGTCAGGAGCCCACCAGCTCCTCTGTCCATGGAATTCTCCAGTCAAGAATACTGGAGTGGGTAGTTATTCCCTGCTCCAGGATATCTTCCTGACCCAGGGATCGAACCCAGGTCTCCTGCATTGTAGGCAGATTCTTTACCATCTGAGTCAACACAGGTGTGCATTAATAACGTATTATTGATGGGTGACACAAAACAAGTGGTAGGTCGTGGGTCAGGGTGGCCCCTTATGAGATCAAAAAGGAAGGTTATCTTTTAAGGAGTTGTCTTGGTGTTAGGAGAATGTTCCTCTTTATGGTTGAGCAGGTGCAAGTATGGAACTCAGGTTGGGACTTGCACCCATGGTCTTTTAACTGAGATCACACACCTGGTGTCAGGATTTAATGAAACTCGGGTTCTCAATGTCTCATGGCAGAAAGAATTCAGAGAGACAGAGCGATAGGTAAAAGTGGATTTTATTTAGACAGAAACACACTCCACAGACAGAGTGTGGCCCATCCCAGAAGGCGGGAGTGGCACCAGAGTCTGGGGCTGTCGGTTTTTATACGGGCGGGTAACTTCACATGCTAATGAGTGGGAGGAGTATTCCAACTATATGGGGGAAGGGGTGAGAATCCCCAGAAGTTGGGCCACTGCCCACTGTTTGACCTTTACGGTCGGCCTTGGAATGGTCGTGGCTTGCTGATGCGTTATAATGAGAGTATACTGAGGCTCAAGACCTAGTGGAAGTCAACTTGTCCACCACCTTGGAGCTGCTTGGTTCTAATCAGGTTATGCTGTGTTTTCTGGCTGTGTCATTCTTTTAAAGGCTATGCCCTGCCCTCCTGTTTCACAGGTCTTTCTGCCAATGGGGAGGCTGGGTTGATGCACAATGCACAGTAGAGGGGAGAGAGGTGGCCAAAGGGCAGAGAAAATTATTTGTGCTTAAATTTTCCTTGACTTGCCTTAGAATATGAATATTTATTTCATCAGGAATAAGTGATACGGACCTTTCAGAATCTCTGGGAAACTTCGAGGAGGCAATTCACGTGTGCGCTTAGCCCAGGGCACACAGCAGGCACATGGGCACTGGCAACGTTAGACCTAGAGAAGCCCACAGTGGGGTCTCACCTGAGGGACTCGAGTCCTCAGCTCTCTCATGGAACTTGCTCCAAGCCAAACAGTGTAAGTGAAGCCAGCTGGAATAAGCCTGCACTCCTCTTTCCTGTGAACTACGGTAGACATTGCTCTGCTCCCAACTCACCCTTCTGTGACTCTGGCAGGCACTTGAACTCTCTGTATCAAAGAAGAAAGCTCTGGGTCAACAGTGGCTTAAGGCAGCATTTCTCACCTTGACTCTGTTGACGTTTGTTGTGTGGACGGTCCTGTGTATTGTGAAATGTTTAGCCGCATCCCTGGCCTCTACTCACTAGATGCTGCCTAGAAGTAACTCCCCCTTGGTTGTGAAAACCAAAAATGTCCAGACATTGCCAAAGGGCCACTGGATGTCATCACCCCCAGCTGAGAACCTCTGGCTTCCACAGTAATGACATGTAATTATCTAACCCAATCAGGAGTCCCTGAAGGTAGCCATAGTTCTGGGTTTGGTGCAGCAACTTAGTGATACCAACAGGGATCAGGTTTGTGCTGGGGCTTATCACCTCATGATCACAAGGAGGCTACCACAGACCCCACTGTACCAGCATCACAACCCCATTCAAAAGCAGACAAGAGGGGCAAAGTTATCATGTCCTTTGTGGCTTCACCTTTAATCTGAAGAGTTTTCCCAGACCCTTCTCAGCAGATCTCTTTTATGTCTTATTGGCCAAAACTACTTTTCCGCCCACCCCTAGCTGCGTGGGCTTCCCTGGTGGCTCAGATGGTAAAGAATCCACCTGCAATGTAGGAGACCTGGGTTCAATCCCTGGGTTCGGAAGATCCTCTGGAGAAGGGAAAGGCTACCCACTCCAGTATTCTGGCCTGGAGAATTCCATGGACTATTCAGTACATGGGGGCGCAAAGAGTCGGACACGACTGAGTGACTTTCACTTTCACTTTCAGCTGCATGGGAAGTTGGAAGAAAGACGAGGCGGCCAGAGAGGAGGGGGTTGGAAATGGAGTGAGCCCTCCCTGACGTGGCAGTATGGGCACTCCTCACACCTAGGGAAGTTATTTTTTGGTCTGCTCTCCACACTAGACTGTGAGCATCTTTAGGATGGAGTCCTCCTCCGGTTTTCCTCTGTATCCTCAGCACTACGTGAGTGCAAGCTAAGTCACTTCAGTTGTGTCCGACTCTGTGGGATCCTATGGACTGCAGCCTGCCAGGCTCCTCTGTCCATGGGATGCTCTAGGCAAGAATAATGAAGTGGGTTGCCATGTCCTCCTCCAGGGGATCTTCCCAACAACTGAACCCGTGTCTCTTGCATCTACCTGCATTAGCAGGTGGGTTCTTTACCTCTAGCACCATCTGGGAAGCCCCAGCACTACAAAGGTACTCAATCAATTCTTGTTGAATGAACAAATAAATGAACAAGTGAATCAATCAATAATAAGACCTTCTTTCTTCCTTTCTAATATCATTGTCAGTTACTCATATGAAAACTAAACTTAGTTTAACTACAAATAAGCCTATCATGCCTTCCTTGCTGGTAAAGAATCTGCCTATAATGCAGGAGACACAGGTTTGATCCCTGGGTTGGGAAGACTGCCCCCCTCCACCCCAAGAAGGGAATGACTACCCATTCCAGTGTTCTTGCCTGGGGAGTTCCATGGACAGAGGAGCCTGGCAGGCAAAGAGTCGGACAAGACTGAAGCAACTTAGCTCACACAGTCTATCATGCAAATGACAATGCAAACATCTCCTTGTTCCTCCAACAACATGATCTGATCCCTCTGGCCATGGATATGCTGTTCTCTTTGCCCAGAATGTTCTTCTTGCCACCTGCCTTTATCCATCTTCACATGGTCAATTCCTTCTCACTTTGTAGGTCTCTGCTTGGATGGAACTGAAACACTTTAACCTCAGACTGGGACTTGAACCCATGTGCCAGGACTTGAACCCATGTGCCAGGACTTGAACCCAGCAAAAACCCAGTTTGAGACTCTAACCCAGATGGCTAGGACTCAAACCCAGCCAAAACTCACAGTCTTCCAACTGAGATCACACACCTACCTTTAGGACCTAATGAAACTCAGGTTCTTGATGTCTCATTGAAGAAAGAATTCAGTGAGAGACAAAGTGACAGGTTGCTGCTGCTGCTGCTGCTGCTAAGTTGCTTCAGTCGTGTCCGACTCTGTGTGACCCCATAGACGGCAGCCAACCAGGCTCCGCCGTCCCTGGGATTCTCCAGGCAATAACACTGGAGTGGGTTGCCATTTCCTTCTCCAATGTGTGAAAGTGAAAAGTGAAAGTGAAGTCGCTCAGTCGTGTCCGACTAGTGGCGACCCCATGGACTGCAGCCTACCAGGCTCCTCTGTCCATGCGATTTTCTAGGCAAGAGTACTGGAGTGGCTTGCCATTGCCTTCTCCGAGTGACAGGTAGGAAATGGATTTATTCAGAGAGAAACACACTCCACGGAGTGTGGGCCATCTCAGAGGGTGAGTGCAGCCTCAAAATGTGGTGTGGTTAGATTCTATGGGCTGGGTAATTTCATAGGCTAATGAGTGGGAGGATTACTCCAACTATTTTGGGGAAGCGTTAGTCACTCAGTCATGTCTGGCTCTTTGTGACCCCATGGACCGTAGCCTGCCAAACCTCTGTCCACAGAATTCTCCAGGCAACAGTACTGGAGTGGGTTGCCATGCACCTCCCTCCCCACCCTATTCCTCTGGGTTGTCCCGTAGCACTGGCTTTGGATACCTTGCTTCATGCATTGAACTTGCATTGGTCATCTATTTTACATATTGTAATATACATGTTTCAATGTTATTCTTTCAAAGCATCCCACCCTTACCTTCTCACTCAGAGTCCAAAATTCTGTTCTTTACATCTGTGTCTCTTTTGCTGCCCTGCATGTAGTATTGTCATTACTGTCTTTTTAAATTCCATATATATTTGTTAATAGTCAGTATTTGTGTTTCTCTTTCTGACTGACTTCACTCTGTATAATAGGCTCCAGTTTCATCCACCTCATTATAATTGACTCAAATGTATTTCTTTTTATAGCTGAGTAACATTCCATTGCATGTATGTACCACAACTTCCTTATCCACTCATCTACTGATGAACATCTAGGTTGCTTCCATGTCCTGGCTATTATAAACAGTGCTGCAATGAACGTTGGGGTACATGTGTCTCTTTCAATTCTGGTTTTCTCGGTGTGTATGCCCAGCAGTGGGATTGCTGCTCTCCACACTGTTCTCCATTGTGGCCGTACCAGTTTGCATTCCCACGAACAGTGTAAGAGGGTTCCCTTTTCTCCACAACCTCTCCAGCATTTACTGTTTGTAGACTTTTTGATGGCAGCCATTCTAACTGGTGTGAGATGATACCTTCTTGTGGTTTTGATTTGCATTTTTCTAATAATGAGTGATGTTGAGCATCTTGTGAAATACTATTCTTAAAAACACTTTTTTCAACCATCTGAAAAATGTAACAACCCCTCTCAAAGGCTCTCAGACCATACAAAAACAGATGAAAAATGATAGTTTGCTGACCCTGGTAATACTGAGGGTCATATGCTTCAGGTTTTCCAAGCTACTCTCACGGATGCAGCAGAATCACTTAGAGCAATGATGCATGCATGCTAAGTCGCTTCAGTCTTGTCCAACTCTTTGCAACCCTATAGGCTGTAGCCTGCCAGGCTCCTCTGTCCAGGAGGTTACCCAGGCAAGAATACTGGAGTGGGGTATCATTTCTTCTTCCAGGGGATCTTCCCAACCCAGGGATCAAATCTATGTCTCCTGTGGCTCCTGTATTGGCAGGTGGATCTTTTTTTACCACTAGCGCCACCTGGGAAGCCCAGAGCAATAATGGTGCAGGGAAAAATGGGGCATAAAAGGATGATCTCAGAGAATTTGACTTTGGAGGCCAGTGGGATTCGATTACAGAACTTCCACGGGACTGGGGGAAACAGACTCGTGAAGGGCACAAATAAAACCTTGTGTGCACCAGGACCCAGGAGAAAGGAGCAGTGACCCCACAAGAGAGTGAGCCAGACTTGCCTGTGAGTGTACAGGAGTATCCAGCGGAGGCGTGGGTTGACAGTAGCCTGCTGTGGGGTCAGGGGCACTGAATACAACAGTGAGGGCAGGCATAAGTCCTTTTGAAGGAGGTTGCCATTACCCCTACCACAGTTTGGCCTCAGGCCTCACAACAGGGAGGGAACACAGCCCTGCCCATCAACAGAAAATTGGATTAAAGATTTACTGAGCATGGGCGTGCCCATCAGAAAAAGACCCAGATCCGCCCCCACCACAGTTAGTCTTTCCCATCAGGAAGCTTCCACAAACCTCTTATCCTTCTCCATCAGAGGACAGAGAGAATGAAAACCACAGTCACAGAAAACTAACCCATCTGATCACACGGACCACAGCCCTGTCTCACTCAATGAAACCGTGAGCCATGCCGTGGGGGGCCACCCAAGATGGACGGGTCATGCTGGAAAGCTCTGGCAAAATGTGGTCCACTGGAGAAGGGAATGGCAAACCACCTCAGTCTTCTTGCCTTGAGAACCCCATGAACAGTATGAAAAGGCAAAAAGATAGGACACTGAAAGATGAACTCCCCAGGTCGGTAACTGGAGAAGACTGGAGAAATAGAAATAACTCCAGAAAGAATGAAGAGGCTGAGCCAAAGGGAAAACAATGCCCAGTTGTGGATGTGACATGATGGAAGTAAAGTCCAATGCTATAAAAAACAATATTGCATAGGAACCTGGAATGTTGGGTCCCTGAATCAAGGTAAATTGGAAGTGGTCAAACAGAAGATGGCAAGAGTGAACATCAACATTTTAGGAATCAGTGAACTAAAATGGACCAGAATGGGTGAATTTAATTCAGATGACCATTATATCTACTACTGTGGGCAAGAACCCCTTAGAAGAAATGGAGTAGCCCTCATAGTCAACAAACGAGTACTTGGGTGCAATCTAAAAAACAACAGAATGATCTCTGTTTGTTTCCAAGGCAAACCATTCAATATCACAGTAATCCAAGTCTATGCCCCACCCACTAATGCCAAAGAAGCTGAAGTTGAACAGTTCTATGATGACCTACAAGACCTTCTAGAACTAACCCCCAAAAGAGATGTCCTTTTCATCATAGGGGACTGGAATGCAAAAGTAGGAAGTCAAGAGATACCTGGAATAATAGGCAAGTTTGGCCTTGTAGTACAAAATGAAGCAGGGCAAAGGCTAACAAAGTTTTGCCAAGAGAACACACTGATCATAGCAAACACCCTCTTCCAACAACACAAGAGACAACTTTACCCATGGACATCACCAGATGGTCAACACCTAAATCAGATGGATTATATTCTTTGCAGCCTAAGATGGAGAAGCTCTATACAGTCAGCAAAAACAAGACCAGGAACTGACTGTGGCTCAGATCATGAACTCCTTATTGCAAAATTTAGACTTAAATTAAAGAAAGTAGGGAAAACCACTAGACCATTCAGATATGACCTAAATCAATCCCTTACAATTATACAGTGGAAGTGACAAATGGATTCAAGGAATTAGATCTGATAGTTAGAATGCCTGAAAAACTATGGACAGAGATTTGAAATATTGTACAGGAGGCAGTTATCAAAACCATCCCTATGAAAAAGAAATGCAAAAAGGCAGAATGTTGTCTGAGGAGGCCTTACAAATAGCTCAGAAAAGAAGAGAAGCAAAAGGCAAAGGAGAAAGGGAAAGATATGTTCATCTGAATGCAGAGTTCCAAAGAATAGCAAGGAGAGATAAGAAAGCCTTCCTCAGGGATCAATGCAAAGAAATAGAGGAAAACAATAGAAGTGGAAAGACTAGAGATTTCTATAAGAAAATTAGAGATACCAAAGGAATATTTCATGCAAACAGGGGCACAATAAAGGACAGAAAAGGTATGGACCTAACAAAAGCAGAAGATATTAAGAAGAGGTGGCAAGAATACACAGAAGAACTATACAGAAAAGGTCTTAATGACCCAGATAACCACGATGTGTGATCACACACCTAGAGCCAGACATCCTGGAATGCAAAGTCAAGTGGGCCTTAGGAAGAATTGCTATGAACAAAGCTAGTGGAAGTGATGGAATTACAGTTGAGCTATTTCAAATCCTAAAAAATGATGCTGTGAAAGTGCTGCAATCAATATGCCAGCAAATTTGGAATACTCAGCAGTGGCCACAGGACTGGAAAAGGTCAGTTTTCATCCCAATCCCAAAGGCAATGCCAAAGAATATTCAAACTACCGCACAATTGTACTCATCTCACACGCTACCAAAGTAATGCTCAAAATTCTCCAACTAGGCTTCAACAGTATGTGAACCAAGAACTTCCAGATGTTCAAGCTGTATTTAGAAAAGGCAGAGGAACCAGAGATCAAATTGCCAACATCCGATGGATCATGGAAAAAGAAAGAGAGTTCCAGAAAAACATCTATTTCTGCTTTATTGACTATGCCAAAGCCTTGACTGTGTGGATCACAATAAACTGTGGAAAATTCTTCAAGAGATGGGAATACCAGACCACCTGACCTGCCTCTTGAGAAATCTGTATGCAGGTCAGGAAGCAACAGTTAGAACTGGACATGGAACAACAGACTGGTTCCAAATAGGAAAAGGAGTACATCAAGGCTGTATATTGTCACCCTGCTTATTTAATGTATACGCAGAGTACATCATGAGAAACGCTGGGCTGGAAGAAGCACCAGCTGGAATCAAGATTGCTGGGAGAAATATCAATAACCTCAGATATGCAGATGACACCACCCTTATGGCAGAAAGTGAAGAGGAACTAAAGAGCCTCTTGATGAAAGTGAAAGAGGAGAGTGAAAAAGTTGGCTTAAAGCTCAACATTCAGAAAACAAAGATCATGGCATCCGGTCCCATCACTTCATGGCAAATAGATGGGGAAATAGTGGAAACAGTGGCTGACTTTATATTTGGGGCTCCAAAATCACTGCAGATGGTGACTGCAGCCATGAAATTAAAAGACGCTTACTCCTTGGAAGGAAAGTTATGACCAACCTAGACAGCATATTAAAAAGCAGAGACATTACTTTGCCAACAAAGGTCCATCTAGTCAAGGCTATGGTTTTTCCAGTAGTATGGATGTGAGAGTTGGACTATAAAGAAAGCTGAGCACCAAAGAATTGATGCTTTTGAACTGTGGTGTTGGAGAAGACTCTTGAGAGTCCCTTGGACTGCAAGGAGATCCAACCAGTCCATCCTAAAGGAGATCAGTTCTGGGTGTTCATTGGAAGGACTGATGTTAAAGCTGAAACTGCAATACTTTGGCCACCTGATGTGAAGAGCTGACTCATTTGAAAAGACCCTGATGCTGGGAAAGATTGAGGGCAGAGGAGAAGGAGACAACAGAGGATGAGATGGCTGGATGGCACCATTGAGTCAATGGACATGAGTTTGGGTAGGCTCTGGGAATTGGTGATGGACAGGGAGGCCTGGCATGCTGCAGTTCATGGGGTAGCAAAGAGTCAGACACGACTGAGCGACTGAACTGAACTGAACTGAACTGAAACAAGGATATTCATGGCAGCACCATTTGGGGTAGCAGGGATTTGAAAGATCCTGGGAGAAGGACAGATAAGAGGTAGTGGATGGACACCCTGGAGAATTATTTACACATTAGAAGCAACCAATAGCAATGTGGAAGTATCCTAGAGATGCAGTGTTTACCGGGGGGGGGGGGGGGGGGGGGGAGTAAAGAACAGGATGAGATGCACCACATAACATTATGTAAATTAAAAATACAAACTGGAAAGACAACAATGCCAGCTTTGTAAGAACACATGCAAAAAGATACCCATTCAGCAGTAAGCAGGATTCCTCAGGGGGAGAAAGACATATATGGCATAAACACATACAGGCATCCCTGAAGAGAGTGCAGAAGGGATTGTCTTCCCAGGATCCAGAGCCATCCCCAAAGATAACCACATAAATGAAAGACGGTTCTCCTGAGGGCTGGCAAAAAGATTCTAGCTGCAAATGCAGTGGAATCCACATCTCTATCTAGCCATACCTAGTCAAAAATGGGGTGCAACAGACATTTCTATCTGGCCATATTTTGGGATCCCCAACCTGATGATTGCCAAGCCAAGTTCTCAGGACACAAAATGAGACCATCAAAAAGGTAACAGCTCAGGAGAGAAAAGATCAATAACCAATAGATCTGGATTCCAAAAGGAACGGACAACATGAAATTCTATTTTCTTCTCTTTCTTGCGATAGATAGATTCAGGAGAGCTGACTCTAAAAGAATTCTGACCCTTCATTTGGTCTCTGCCAGTTTTCCTAGGATCCAGTTTGTGGGCTCCAAAGTGAGTGGGATTTAAAATATAGTGTAATTCTGGTATTTAGCAAAATTTGGCAAGGTTTTCCATTACTTTTTTTTGTTTGTTTTCTTGGCCATGACACATAGCATATGGGCTCTTAGTTCCCTGAGCAGGGACCAAACTTATGCCCCTTGAATTGGATGCTCAGAGTTTTAACCACTGGACCACCAGGGAACTCCCTCCATTACTCTTAAATTTAGTTTCCCCTTGGCTATTTAAGGGAATAATTGGTAGCAGTTTACCAGAAAACCCCTCAGAATCCTGTCAAATCTGGGACAGACACATGTGGGGGCCATTCTTTGAGGGTAGATATGAGGATAACTAATCCAGTGGATTTTTGTTTACAGTCCTGTAGTCTCTTCAGAGTGGAAAGGCAATTCAGATGAGAATTAGTAGAATGAGTACCCAAGTCAAGGAGGACAGGGGAGTAGCAGGCGTTACATTAGTCTCATAGTCTTCTGTTATAGGTACTTCTTATATCTTTAATTTTTCATTAGCCTTTCACAATGAATCTTTCAGTGAAGTTTTCAAATTTTGGAATTTAGAAGTTTTTGGAGGTGTCTGCATACCAACTTAAATAGGTATCCATCCTATTTGATTCGGGAATGCTTGCCTTCAAGCACATCTCTTAAATGAATGATCTTGTCTAATTGGAACAGTCTTCATAATGGCCAGTATAATTCTAGGTTGTCATTAGTAAGATTAGTCCATCCACATGTGGAGACACTGTAATTTTTTAAACATAAAACTGGCTGGGGTTCCTAAAGAGGAGCCAACCTTAAAGCATTTAGATGACTAGGATCCCATTTTTGGAGTTTTTCTCCAAGAGCAAACACAAAAAGTCCTAGATAGCCAAAGGGATATGCTGGGTTGGGACTTGAGTTTTATTTCACAGTGTGCCTTTCATGGGATACTGCTTTTTTCTGGCAGACAGCCTTTGCCCTCTTTGTCAAACCTGTGCCCAGGTGTCCCTTGTTACATGGAATTTTCTTGTGAGTGGTAAGTGGCCTATGGGGAAATTTGGTCACTTGTGACCACCTTATTCTGACACAGGACTCTTGTGCCTTGAAGATGGTTGTCTCTCATATATAAGTGGCGAGCACTCTAGCAGCATTTAGGTGTTCAATCTGCGTCCACCAATTTTAGTTTTTGGTTTGCTCTCAGGAAAATCCAAGTGTATTCTAATTCAGAAACTAAAAGATCACTCTGGAAGGACAATCTGTCCTTATCCAAATCCTAAATAGATTTGGAGAGCTTGCCCTAAGGGAGGGAGCTTGAAATCCGAGAGCAGACTCATCAAGCCAGAAGAGGTGACTCTAAGAAGCACTGAGCACAAGGGGCCCAGCACAGGTACCTTGCTCAGTGATGAGAGTCACTGTCCAACTGAGGTGCTCACCCTTGGATCCCACTTCTGACACTATTCAATGTCGACCTAAATAAGGAGGTAAACTGAGGCAATCTCAAATTACCAGAAATTTTAGATTTGAGAGTAGCAAAGGAATTGCAATTTGGGAAATGCATGCTGTAGCCTGAATTAATTGACGGTTTGGGAAGGAGTCTACTTATGGGCAAGGAGTGCAAAGATGGGGAAGTCCAGCCGGAGAGCAAGCAGTAAGCTTACTGGCTTGAGAACAGGGAAAGATTCTTGACAAATGTTCATTGGTAAGATGTCTCAGTCTCCTGTAAATCAGACATTTAATGGAAATCAATTTCTCTTTTTTTTCTTTTTTTAAAAAAATATTTAAGTTCAGACGGGATGTTTCCTTGGGGCACATTGACTCTCTAGTTGTGGTGTGGCTTCAGCAGTTGCCATGTGGGCTTAATTGCTTCACAGCATGTGAGAACTTAGCTCCCCAAACTGGGATCAAACCTGAGTCCCCTGCATGCAAGGTGGATTCTTAACCACTGGACCACCAGGGAGGTCCCAGTCTCTCTGTTCTGAAGTTGTTATTCTGAGGGCACATGTGTGAGATTCTCCATTTCATATTTTCATTCATTTTATATTGAAATCCTTTATAGATATGTATGATACAGATATAGGAAGGCAATAGTTATCACTTGTAAAAATACAGCCAGAAAATTGGAACATACTAAAAACTCAGAATAACACAAAAGAGTCTGTGTGCCAAATAAACATACGCATAAAAGCCGTTTTTCTATTTACTGTATTTCTATATAACCAATTAGAAGATAAGATAGCAGAAAATATCCCAGCCAGGACAGCAATTTTTAAGTATTCTAGTTACCCGTAAGAAATGCATGAGATCCATAAATGATATAAAAAATGTGAGAAAATTTAGAAACATCCATGAAAATAATGTTAATTCATAATCCATCATATATCCAGTTAAAATTCAAAAGAAACTGACACAATTTTTAAATTGACAAAAATGTCCCTGGCCACATATCACTGGAAAATTAACAAGTGAGTTTACAAATTTTTGGAAAAGAAAAATAACTAAGATGAGGAGGGGATGTTTTCTCTGCTAGATAGTAAATGTATTATAAACAAAGAAGTAAATCAGGCTGCATCCACAAGAATTAATGGGCAAATCAATCAAGAAAAAAAATAAGCTCTGAAGCCATACAAAATAACATACAAATTTATTGAGAAAGCTCACAAACCAAAAAGTAGAGGGGATTGATGATGCAGTAAGTGATGTGGGAGAAACTGGCCGGAAATCAGAGGAGGATCGTTTTAGATCTACACTTTACACTGTCGTGTAAAATATTTTCCAGACCCATTAAAGCATTAGGTATAATAATTCCACTTAAAAAAAAAAAAGCAACAAAAGAACTTAAAAAAAAAAGAAGGTAGATAACTAAATTTGGATGAAGGACTTTGTAAGAACAGAAACAATAACCAGACGCTCGCTGCGCGGGGCGCACTTGGCGGCCGCAGCCGAGCCTTCGCTCGGGGAGACGCCAGACGCGGCCGCGCTCAGGCCCCGCCGCGCGCTCCGCGGGGTCGCGACCAGACGCTGAGGGCAGCGACTCCAGCCTCGGGAGCCCGGGCACGGCCCTGGCTGCCTCCAGCCGCTCCCTCCTTCCTTTCCCAGCCGCAGGCCCCGCTCGGCGCCGGACGACGCCGAGGGCCGCCGGCCTGCGTGGAGAGGAGCCCGGCCCTCCGCCTCGCCCGCCGCCGGGCCTGCAGGGGCCGCGGGAGCCCGGCGCCCGCCCTTCCGCGAGCCTCTCGGTCGGCGCCCGGCGCCTCGCGGGCTGAGGCGGCGGCGGCTCCCTCCCGTGCGCGGGCGCCGCTGAGACCGCAGCCGGCGTTCGCGGCGGCGCAGAGCGGCGAGCGCGCGGCTCCCCGCGCCGGGCCCCACCCCCGGCCGCAGCCCGCGTCCACCCACCCGTCTCGGCCGCCGGTTCCTCTCCGCCGCGGCCGCCGGCGGGTTTCGACCTCGCGTCCCCGCCTCCTCCGGCTCCTTTCCCGCCACCCGGCCCTCCGCCCGCCGCCAGATCGACCCTTCGGGGCACGTGGGCTCATTCACCCCGGCTCCCTGCTCGAGCCCCAGCCAGCTCCTGGCTCTTAGCCCGGCTGGTCAGCTCCGTGAGGCCCACCCGGGAAGCCCCCCTCCGCATCCGGCCTCTTAGTCCTTCAGGGAGAGTGCGGTCTGGGCTCTGCTTTCCGCAGAGCCTTGGCCCCCAGAAGTGCGAATCTTGTGGAAGGAGGGAAAGGGAGGTCCTGGGTGCTACTTGGGTCGTTTCCCCCTGGGTGGGGAGCTGGTGTGGGTTATGGAGGATGTGGATTCCCTTATAGCTCAGTCGGTAAAGAATCTGCCTGCAATGCAGAGTCGGACACGACCTAGCGACTAAAACCACCAACCATGGAGGATGTATATTTGGATTGGAGGCGACTTGAGGGTGGAGTGGTTGGGGAGTGAGGGAGCGGTGGGGGCAGTGGCGATTTTTACCCTTGGGGATAGGCTGTGGCCTGTTGGAAAACCTCCTTTCCTTCTCTTGACTCGCATCCTTGACAGTTCTTTTGGCAGCGTTGATGCTTTTCCCAATCTGTGCCAGATGCAATTTTTAAAAATATTTATTTTTATTTCACTTACTTGGCAGCGCTGGGTCTTAGTTGTGGCAGGGGATGTGGGATCTAGTTTCCTGACCAGGGACTGAACCAGGTTAGCTGCCTTGGGTGTGCAGTCTTAGCCACTGGACCACAGGGGAAGTCGTGATGCAGTGTAATTTCATCGGCCTTGGAATTTTTCACACCTTTCCTCTCCTTTTTCTCATCTCAACACGAAGCAGTGTCTGATTCTCCTCAGAGTGGTGCAAACAAGAATTACTGGGGAAATGTTAATTATTCCATTTCTTCTTGAGTATTTTCCAATTATATAGTTAAGATTTCTCTGAGGAAGACTGTAGAATAAGGGACGTCTTTGTTTTGTAGGATTTCTTTGGGGGTTAGGAGTAATAGAGAAGGAGTATATATATTCATCATCTAGTTATCTCAATTAGATTTAAGTATGTACTGCCTTATATAATTCCAGTTAGACCTGGGAAATAATTTTTCTCCTTTCATACATGATCTTTTCTCCCTGCCCCCTTACTAGGTCTCCTCTGCTTTTTTTTCCTGAAGTAAATATAAACTTGTTTCATTCTGTCTTTAATTTTTTTTTAATTATCAAAGTGTGATACATTTACAGGAGACTTGGAAAAACGCAGAACAAGTAAACTTGTTTCTTGAAGGAAATAATGAGGTTAGACCTATGAGGTTGGTCCTTCTTCAGGCATTTTATGACAATTTCAGGACAGTGCCATACGTAAAATATAGTCTATTAGTCATTATTGTTAAATAGGGATTTAAAATACTTATTGTGCACTCCAAGGGTATTATTGCCTGTCTTGTGTTTTGATGGAGAGCTGTTTAGTTTGTATGAAAAAAATCCATTGATCTCTGTCCTAGAAAGATTTTAGAATGAATAGAGATTATAACTTAAGTATCTGCGCATTTCCTTTGAATTTCTTGAGTTGTATTTTAATATTTATTTATTGACTGTGCTGGGTCTTAGTTGCTGCACAAAGGACCTTCCATCTTCATTGGCGCAGGCAGGCTCTTTAGTGTGGCATGCAAACTCTTGGTTGTGGCATGTGGGATCTAGTCCCCTGACCAGGGATCGAACTGGGGCCCCCTCCACTGGGAGTCCAGAGCCTTAGCCAGTGGTCCTTAGTTGTGGCATGTGGAATATAGTTTCCTAACCAGGGATGGAACATGGGCCTCCTGCACTGGGAGCATGGAGTCTTAAATACTGGATGACCAAGGTAGTCCCTCCATTTAGGATACCACATTACATTTGTTTGTCCTATCCCCTTTATTTTTTTTAATATTGTGTTTACAAACTTTTTAACTCTCTGGAACTGTGAGGTTAATTATCTTATGAGTATACTATATTGCTGAGTAATGCCATTCATAGCTTTGACAGTGAAAGATTGATCTCTCTCCACTGGCAGTGTCTGTAGTTTTCTAATATGTTAGCAGAGGTCCAGAATCTATGTCATCTTGATGTAACTCTTCATGAAATTTTTATTTTTAGGTTTTAGAATTCCACAGTTCAGCTTTCAAGGACTAATCTGTGCCAAAGTCTTGTTTGTCTCCTTACTAGAATTTACCACACTTATGATTCTTATTATTTTGTGTTTGTTTTTGTCTATTTCCCACAGCAGAATGAAAGTCCCATGATGATTAAAAACTATTAATTTTTGTTGTTCATTGTCTCCCAGTGCCTAGAATAGTGCCAGGCTTGTTGTGGGTACTCAGAAAACTCAGTGACTGAATGGTGGTTGAATCTAATAGTAACCAAAGCTAGTAGTCATCTTTGCTATGGTGAAGTCTACATTTTTTCCTTATGCAATTAATAGTTTAACAATAATATTTTATACTTACATTTTTTTATTGTATACAGGGTTGCTCCAGATGTTTCGGGGGCAGGGAACTCAATACTTTATAGCTTTTACCATCTGACTTTAAAAAAAAAAAGTATGACTGACCAGAATTTTATACTTTCAATTTAGTTAAATGAAATCGTTTTGTTAAAGTTATTGTTAAATTATTTGCTATTCTTTTAGCACCTAAAATTATGTCAAATGATTGTTAAAGATGTTCATGGAACAGGATTTGAAGTTAAGTGGACTGTTTTATTTAGCTTTTCAAAGATTTACGTTTCTCTGCTGATAATGAAGGTGAATTGTTTCAGTACATGAAGCCTTATGTTGCATTAATGACATTAGTCTTGATAATCTTCCTGTAAACTCTTGTAATTTCTTTGTATTTCAATAGTATACATGGTTCAATAAAGCAATGTTGACATAAAAACAAAAACCAGCAATAATGAGAAAATGGCCTGCCCCCTTATCAGTGGGGGTTCAAAGGGAGGATTCCTGGAGTATCTCCCCCAATGACAGTTTCCAGGTTGCTGTGTCTCACAGAAAGCGTCCTTCCTGTTCACATGGCACCTCAAACATGTCACCCAGGGCTTCAGTTTCACAGAGAAACTCTGGCTGCGGGCCAGGCCCTCTCTGTCACTACCTCCCTCCCAAAAAGAATGCCAAGCTCTGGATTTCTGGCCACTAACAAACCCAAATCAGATCTTCCCATTGGGGAGGGTTGGTGAGGAGAGAGATCCCCACCAGCAAAAGGGCCTGGGATTGACAACAAGCAGAGGGAGGAGAGGGGTTTCAGGAAGGCCCTGTTCCTCGGGAGCTGGCCACCTCCTCACAAATCCCGTCTGTTTCTCCTCCAGTTCAGCATCCCTGCTTCCTCTGCAAATGGGCTTCATTACACCCATCTTCCTGCCAGGTCTGACCTGGCTGAAACAACGCAATTTAGTTCCTAGCAGCTGGGACCTCTTTTACAGATAGAAGGTTATGCAAATTACTAAGCAAAGAGAGTTTTGCAACATGCCATGAATAATTGCAGTAGCTTGAAGGGCATTGAGAGCAGCAACTATCTTCCGTCCCGATGTGTCCCTCTCTTTAGTGAGCTGAGTGATGACCCCCAAAAGGCTATGTCCAAGTCTAAACCCCTGGAGTCTATGAAATGTGACCTTATCGGAAAAAGTCTTGGGGTGTAGTTAAGGACCTCAGGATGAGATTATCCTGGATTGAGAGTGGGCCCTAAACCCAATGACAGATGTCCTTATAAGAGAAAAGCAAAAGACTGTTTGAGACACACAGAGGGAAGACGGCCGTGTAAAGATGGAGGCTGAGATTGGCGTGAAGCATCTGTAAACCAACGGATGCCAAAGATTGCCATTGGAATCTAGGAGAAAGGCATGGAATGGGTTCTCCCTCAGAACCTCCAGAGGGAACCAGCCCTGTTGATGACTTGATTTTGGACCTCTGGTCTCCTGTGCAGGAATAAATTTCTGTTACTTTAAGCCCCTAGATTTGTAGCAATTTGTTATGGTAGCTATAGGGAACTAATACAGACTCTCACATACAGTCATTCAGCAATCTAGGTCTCCAGGTCTGGGCACCCCCACCCAACTAACTCAAGTCCAGGTTCACGACTCAGCTGTCTGTCTTCTCTGAGTCACGAACCCACTGATATTCCCCCTCCTCCTAGAGGAAGCCCTCAGGAGACCTGACTTTATTTGCCTGACTGTCCAGTAGAAGGGGTGCGTGCCAGGCAGATGATAGTACCATCCTGTTACTTTCAAAGTATTCCCTTAGTGGACTCTAAAAAATAAGCAAATGAAATAAGAGAAAAAATAGTTCCTCTTGAAATAAAAAATGCAAAACCAGCATCGAAAAAAGTGAAGCTAAGGTTGATCCCTAAATCATTACTCACATGTTTTTCTCTCCTTAGTGACTTTTGATCTTAGCACTGACTTTCTACCTGCAGAGGTTGCCCACAAGGTGAAACCTGAGAGCCAGCCTCTTCTGACGCTTCTGAAATTCCCCTGGGAACGTTATCAGCTGGTGGGATTTCAGGTACTAGGGTCTAACTCAGAAGGAGCTATGTTTCAAGGAATAGGTGGACCTTAGTATTAGCAGGTGACTGCGCTCTCAGGTGATAAGGAAGGTCACTCCACTCACCAGGAAACTGTCCAGAACAGAATTTGAAAGTCTTATCAAAACAAAAGCCATACTGACAGGCCAGCAAGCCTGTTGGGCCAACTTTGCTGGGAGCAGAGCTGTTGCACTGTGTAATAATACTTATCTGTGTATGACCTAAAATACCAGGACCCCATAACACCCCCACATGTGAGAGAGAGTCACTGTTTTGAATATGCTCTTCTGGGATGCTTTTTTTTTTTCCAGTTTTTCTAGACTTAATTTTTTTAGAAGTTTTAGATTTACAGAGAAGTTGGGAAGATAGTACCGAGTTCCCATGTACCTCACATTCAGTTTCCCCTATTACCATATCACATTAATATGACACAATACTAATTTGTTACAATTAATGAACCAATTTTTATTGTTCTGTTGTTGCTAAGTTGTGTCCAACTTTTTTGCAATCTCATAGGCTGTAGCCCACCAGGCTCCTCTGTCTGTGAGATTTTCCAGGCACAGATACTGAAGTGGGTTGCCATTTCCTTCTCCAGAATGGGGTACTTTTAATAGCAAAGGGTGTGTGCTGTTTTCTATGATTTATTGTTGTTGTTATTGTCACAGATGGGAATGTTCATCGTATACTGTTCCACAACTTGCTTTTTTTTTTAAGATGTTCTTGCAGGGGTTCCCCAATAAACACAAAGACAAATAAACTGTCTTAAAGGAGTTTTTGGCCAAAGAGAAAAGAAGACTCCTTTCTGCCTTCTAAACCCCAGATAATTTTTTTTTTTAACTTAGTATGTGAAAATGTTCAGAACTCCAAGAAGCAGTCAGTACTCAGGAGGGGTGTTCAGCAGTGTCCCTGTATTTCCCGCACAGGGTGACATGAAGAAAACTGCATTTTACCCACACTGGCTCCTCAGCCTTCTGTGGATGACTTTTCTCCTTGAAACTTTCAAACGTTGGAACTCCCAACTCAACTTAGGCAGGCAAGGGAGAGGGGAGGAGACAGGAGGTGAGCTAACACCAGCTTGTCCACAGCTGGGTCCCTACCTCCCTCCCCAAGGTAACACTCCTTCCTCTTTTAACCCAAGATGGTTGACAATAAGGAGATCCAAGTTCAACATTTCCTTTCTCACTTGAGGCGCTGAGAGGTAAGTAAAATTTTCGTGACTTAGTGGAAGGCATAAAGACTAGCAAATATCCCATGCTTTCAGTTTGATTCCTTGATACAGTTTTTATAAACTATCTTATATAACAAAATCAACCCAAGCCTTGCTGTGCCATGTTTTCTGAATCAGGGTTTCACCAGTTCCAAATATTCATAGACCAGGATAGCATCAGCATTTGACAAAAGACCAAGACCCCCAGCCCTGCACCTGCAGAAGTGTTCACATATCCATTCACATCACTACTTACGAATCTGCTTGTCTTTACATTAGCTGCATGGTATTTCATTGTATTTATTTATCCAAACCCCATTGCTAGTCATTTGGATTTTTCCTAAGCTTTTGTGACAACAACACAGAGCTTCAGAGAATATCTCTTTAAATATATGTTTGTACTATGTGAGAATATTTCTGAAAGGTATATCCTTAGAAACAGAATGGCTGGGTCACAAGGAAGACACGTTTAAAACTTTGGTAGACTACCAAATTCTCTTCCAAAACTTTGCACTTCTTCACGCCTCCAGCTGCGGTTTGTGAATGTGGCTGCTGCTTCCCACTCCCGACACCCCTGAGCCTGTTCATTGCCGTCGATCCATAAGCCACTCTCATTTGAACTATTCAATTATTAATGAAGTTAAGCGTCTTCTCAAATACATGTAGGCTTCTGAGTTTATTCATGAGCAGCTGGTTCTTTAATTGAAAAAAATATTCAATTTATCAAGTTGTATTGTTTCCTCCAGGAAGTGCTCATTATGCTCAAAAGAATACAAGGAAGCTCTTGCTTCCCATATATTATGCACAGGAGTGTCTCACTTCCTGTAGAGAAAGCAGTTGTTGACTTCAATGTCAGCCTTGCAAAGCGCTCAGAGTCAGATATGAGCACTTCTCAAAGGAAACCACTTCTCCAGATTTCAAGGACCTGCTTCAGGGGTCAATTTCTAGACTCCACGTATGGGAAAAAGTCATTTCACCAAACAAATACAAATTTTATACAGACACACACAGAAAGGATCATCAGTTATTTAGCTCAAGTAAGTATTGAACGACGTTCAGTATAATGTATTAAATGTTAAATTTATTTAAATTTTAGTAAATTTGAAGGTCTTTTTAAAGATGTTATTTAGCTGCGTCGGGTCCTAACTGTGGGACATGAGACGCTCCTTGCGGCATGCGGGGTCTTGGGCTGCAGCCCGCGGACTCCTCTCTAGTTGTGGCACATGAGCTTTGTAGTTTTGGTTCCTGGGCTTAGTTGCCCCGTGACATTTGGGATCTTAGTTCCCCAACCAGGAATCAAACCCATGTCCCCGGCGGCAGATTTTTAACCACTGAACCACCAGGGAAGTCCCTAAATGTTAAGATCTTGATTGTCCTGATGGATTGACCCCATTCATATGTATCCCAGCCTCCTCCAAGGGTCTCTACCTCTACCTCATAGGCTGGAAAACTGAAGAGTACATTTCCCAGACTTACAGCTAGAGTTTCCAGTTTGAGTTCAGATCTGACTGTTCACATGCCCCGGCCCATGATTTGAAAGGAGCAAGTGAGATAAGGGCAAATTTCTGTGGATGCAGATGCTGCTGGAACAAAGCAGGGTTAAAGAGAAGCTGTGTTCTTTGTAGCAGCAAGATTCCAGCATGTTGCTGTCTGGTTGTGGTGTTCTGGAACATTCCTGGAGGTCCCACCTGGAACCTACTCCTCCAGCTCTTTCAATGACTTTGTAAACCCCTGCTTCCTTTTCTGCTAAAATTAGTTGATGGAGTTTCTGTTTTCCTCCAACTAAACCCATACTGATAAAACTCACAAATATTATACTTGACCGGCCCATGTGAGATATAAGAAAGAAAAGGGTAGGCAAAGGGCAGTGCAGCCATGACAATGCTTATTATGACTTTCCTAATAGCACTTTAATCATTCACCTCATCCCTGAAAGAAATTTGAAAATGACAGAAAAGTTGCAAAGAATGAAATAAATACCATCTGATTCCATAAGAATCAAATATTCATGAGATGATGTTCAGCTCCTCAGAACATTTTCATCACTCTGAAAAGAAGCTCCATAACCATTAAGTCGCTCCCCATTCTCTCTTCCCTCCAGCCCCTGGCAGCCACCAATCTGCTGTCTATTTCTATTGGATTTGCCAGTTCTGGACATTTCATGTAAATGGAATCATACAATAGGTAACATTTTGTATTTGACTTCTTTTACTTAGCATAATGTTTTCCACCTTCATCCATGTTACAGCATGTATCAGAACTTTCTTCCTTTTTATGGCCAAATAATATTCCATTGTATGGATGTGCCGTGTTTGTTTATCCATTCTTCCTGTATTTGTTTCTTTGGGTTGGGTTTTTTTTTTTTTTTTGGCTTTACAAATAATGCTGCTGTGAATATTTGTGTATGAATACACATATTCATAAATTTTCAGTTCTCTTGGTTATGTGCTCAGGAATAATATTGCTGGAGCATATCATAAATCTGCTTTAGCTTGAGAAAATGCCAAATTGTTTTTCACAGCAGCTGCATATCAGCAGTATATGAGGATGTCAGTTTCTCTGCATCCTCTCTGACACTTGTTACTTTTCATAGTTTTTATTACAGCCGTCTGAGCACATGTGAAGTAGTGTCTCATGGTGGTTTGATCACATTCCCCTAATGATTAGTGATGTTGAGAATCTTTTCATGCAGTATTGACCATTTGTGTATCTTCTTTGGAGAAACATCTATTCAAGTCTTTTGCCCAAATTTTAATTGGGTTGTCTTTTTTTTATTGGGTTGTTTGGAAGGACTGATGCTAAAGCTGAAACTGCAATACTTTGGCCACCTCATGCAACGAGTTGACTCACTGGAAAAGACTCTGATGCTGGGAAAGGTTGGGGGCAGGAGGAGAAGGGGATGACAGAGAATGAGATGGCTGGATGGCATCACCGACTCTGTGGACATGAGTTTGAGTGAATTCCGGGAGTTAGTGATGGACAGGGAGGCCTGGCGTGCTGTGACTCATGGGGTCACGGAGAGTCGGACACGACTGAGCGACTGAACTGAACTGAACTGAACTAAAGAATTCTTCCTATATCCTAGATGTAAGTCCCTTGTCAGGTAGATAGTTTGGAGATATTTTCTTCAATTTTTGTGTTATCTTTTTAGTTTCTTGATAGTATCCTTTGAAGCACAAAAGTTTTAAATTTTGATGAAGTTTAATTTATTTAATTTTTTGCTGTTGTTTATGCTTTTAGTGTCATATTTAAGAAACTATTGCTTAATCCATGATTATGAAAATTTACTCCTAATTTTCTTCTAAGACTTTTATGGTTTTAGCTCTTAAATTTATGTCTTTGATACATTTTGAGTTAACTTTCATATGTGATGTGAGGTAAAGGTACAAATTCATTCTTTTACGTGTGGATATCCAGTTCTCTCGGTATCATTTGCTGAAGAGCTTACTCTTTCCCTGTTGAATACTCTTGACACCCTTTTTGCAAACGTGTGGGTTTCTTTCAGGACCCTTCATTCTTTTTTTTTTTTTTCCGGGACTCAATTCTATTTGCTTGGTCTACATGTATATCCATATGCTAGATCCACACTGTTCTGATTACTGTAGCTTTGTGGTAAGTTTTAAAATCAGGAAATGTGGATCCTCCAACTTTGTTTTCCTTTTCAAGAGAAAAAAGGAGGACTCTGTACACAGCACGATCAATGATTTTACTGAGAATATTCTTGCCACCCAGTTAAATCTTTTGAACGCCAGTGGAATAATTCCCTCTGATTCATCCCAGACAAAGAACATCCCTTCTCTGCTTGAAAACCTCTAATGATGGGGAACTTACCTCCTAGGAAAGAGAAAAGCAGCAGGCTTGGGTGTGAACTTGAAAGGTTCCAAGTAATCATTTGACTGAAAGTATACCTTCTCCTCAAAATATAGTCATATTTCTATTTACCTAAGACAGAACCAGCTCAAACCATTGGAAATGAGAGACTTATTAGGAAGCTATTAAGTTTGTAAAAGAATTGAAGGGAAATCCACAGGGATTAGGACAGCTCAGGAATCCTGCCAATTGGATGTGAGAGACCAGTCCGTGCTGGCACCCACATCACCTTCCTGCTTCCCTGGCATCCCCTCATGGCAGAGGACATGGCCACCACCAGCTTAAGGATAACTTCCTTGCCACTGCAATTAGAAAAATCCTAGGGAAGGTCTCTGATTGGCCTGTCCTGGGTCGTGTACAATCTCTAAAACAGTCACTGTGGTCAGGGAACTTCTTTCAGTGAACCTGCGTAGGTTACAGAGCTCTCCCCCATTGGCAGGATCAAGAGACTATGATGGAATAGAACAGGAGCTGCTCCCAGAGGCAAAATCAGTTATTAGCAGGAAGATGGCGAGAGGGGCGCTGAGCTAATACCTGTATTACCTCACTGACATGTCTTTTAGGGGTTAGGCATTAAAGATTCACATTTAAGTTTAGAGATGTTATTGAGGGAATTGTGAAGGACTCCAGCACCTCCATGAGGCTTCCCAGGTGGTGCAGTGGTAAAGAATCTGCCTGCCAATGTGGGAAACAAAGAAGACACGGGTTCAGTGCCTGTGTCGGGAAAGTCCCCTGGAGTAGGAAATGGCAGCCCACTCCAGTATTCTTGCCTGGAAGATTCTATGGACAGAGGAGCCTTGTGGGCTACAGTCCAGAAGATCACAAAGAGTTGGACATGACTGAGCAGCTGAGTACATACATCACCTCCATTAAAACATCATCACAGGTTAATTTATCAAAGTACTGAACCATAACACAGAGAAACCTTAAAGGACAGAACAGGTACTAGTTTGCTAGGGCTGCCAAAATAGAGTACCACAGACTGGATAGCTTAAACAGATATTTACTCTATCACAGTTCTGGACACTGGAAGTCCAAGATGCAGGTGTGAGCAGGGTTGGTTGGTTCTGAGGCTTCCCTCCTTGATTCCTGACAGCTGTCTTCTCACTGTTTCCTAACATGGTTTTTACTCTGTGTGTGTACATATCCCTGGTGTCTCTCTCACTGTCCTAATCTCCACTTTTTATAAGACACCAGCCTGATTGAATTAGGGACCACCGTAATGGCCTTTAACCTAATTGCCTCTTTAAAGACACTCTCTCCAAACATAGTCATATTCTGAAGTATTGAAGGTTAGGGCTTCAATACAGGAATTTGGGGGAATTCAATCTACAAGAGGAAGTTAGAAGGTATGTGGCAGGCCATGGATCATTCAGGGTTGTGTGCATGTGTGTATATGTATCTTCTGCTGCCCGCTTCTCCTTTGGCCTTCAATTTTTCCTGGCACCAAGGTCTTTTCCAATGAGTCATCTCCTCCAATACTGCCGAAGTTTCGAACTTCAGCATCAGTCCTTCCAATAAATTTTCAGGGTTGATTTCCTTTAGGATTGACTGGTTTGATCTCCTTGCTGTCCAAGGGACTCTCAAGAGTCTTCTCCAGCACCACAATTCGAAAGCATCAGTTCTTTGGTACTCAGCCTTCTTGATGGTCCAACTCTCACATCTGTACATGACTACTGGAAAAACCATAGCTTTGACTATATGGAGCTTTGTCAGCAAAGTAATGTCTCTGCTTTTTAATATGCTCTCTAGGTTTGTCAGATAGGAAAAGGAGTACGTCAAGGCTGTATATCGTCACCTTGCTTATTTAACTTGTATGCAGAGTACATCATGAGGAATGCTGGGCTGGAAGAAGCACAAGCTGGAATCAAGATTGCTGGGAGAAATATAAATAACCTCAGATATGCAGATGACACCACCCTTATGGCAGAAAGTGAAGAGGAACTCAAAAGCCTCTTGATGAAAGTGAAAGAGGAGAGTGAAAAGGTTGGCTTGAAGCTCAACATTCAGAAAACAAAGATCATGGCATCTGGTCCCATCACTTCATGGGACATAGATGGAAAAACAGTGGAAACAGTGTCAGACTTTATTTTTGGGGGCTCCAAAATCACTGCAGATGCTGATTGCAGCCATGAAATTAAAAGACGCTTACTCCTTGAAAGGAAAGTTATGACCAACCTTGATAGTATATTAAAAAGCAGAGACATCACTTTGCCAACAAAGGTCCGTCTAGTCAAGGCTATGGTTTTTCCAGTGGTCATGTATGGATGTGAGAGTTGGACTGTGAAGAAAGCTGATCGCTAAAGAATTGATGCTTTTGAACTGTGGTGTTGGAGAAGACTCTTGAGAGTCCCTTGTACCGCAAGGAGATCCAACCAGTCCATTCTAAACGAGATCAATCCTGGGTGTTTATTGGAAGGACTGATGCTAAAGCTGAAACTGCAATACTTTGGCCACCTCATGCAATGAGTTGACTCACTGGAAAAGACTCTGATGCTAGGAAAGTTTGGGGGCGGGAGGAGAAGGGGACGACAGAGAATGAGATGGCTGGATGGCATCACCGACTCTGTGGACATGAGTTTGAGTGAACTCCGGGAGTTGGTGATGGACAGGGAGGCCTGGCGTGCTATGATTAATGGGGTCATGGAGAGTCAGACACAACTAAGCGACTGAACTGAACTGAACTAGGTTTGTCATAGCTTTTCTTCCAAGGAGCAAGTGTCTTTCAATTTCATGGCTGCAGTCACTGTCCACAGTGATTTTGGAGCCCAAGAAAATAAAATCTGTCACTGCTTCCACTTTTCCCGCTTCTGTCTGCTGTTGGACCGGATGCCATGATCTTAGTGTTTTGAATGTTGAATTTCAAGTCAGCTTTTTCATTCTCCTCTTTCACGCTCATCAAGAGGTTCTTTAGTTCCTCTTCACTTTCTGTCATTAGAGTGGTATATCATCTTCATATCTGAGGTTGTTGATATTTCTCCCAACAATCTTGATTCCAGCTTGTGATTCACCCAGCCCATTTCACATGATGTACTCTGCATATAAGTTAAATAAGCAGGGTGACAGTATACAGCCTTGTCATACTCCTTTCCCAATTTTGAACCAGTCAGTTGTTCCATGTCCAGTTCTAACTGCTGCTTCTTGACACACATACAGGTTTCTCAAGAGACAGGTAAGGTGGTCTGATACTCCCAGAGGTAGCAGAGGATGAGATAGATAGCATCACTGATTCAGTGGACATGAATTTAAGCAACTACAAGAGATAGTGTAGGACAGAGGAGCCTGGTGTCTGCAGTCCATGGAGTCACAAAGAGTCGGACATGACTTAGTGACTAAACAACCTGTCTGTGCATATGTAAAATTATGTATATAGTTATATATAAACCTCATGTTAAAATCTATGATAGATTTATAGAACCAAAAAATAGATTTATAAAAACTATTTATTATAAATGAATATATTTATTATAGACTTATAAAAACCAAAAGTCTATAATAGATCCAAACACAAAAAAGAGAAAGGAATCCAAACATAACACTAAAGACAGTCATCAGATCACAAGGGAAGAGAACAAAGAAGAAAGGAACAAAAAAGAACTACAAAAACAACCCAATACAGTTTTTAAAATGACAATAAATATGTTCCAGGAAATGGCAACCCACTCCAGTGTTCTTGCCTGGAGAATCCCAGAGACGGCGGAGCCTGGTGGGCTACCGTCTATGGGGTCGCACAGAGTCGGACACGACTGAAGTGACTTAGTAGCAGCAGCAGCAGCAGCAGCAGCAGCAGCAGCAACAATAGTTACTTTATGTAAATGGACTAAATGTTCCAATCAAAAGACATAGAGTGGGTAAATGGAAACAAAAAAACTCATAAATATGTTGCCTGTCATAGACTCACTTCAGATCTAAAAGACACACAGATTAAAAGGGGATGGCAAAAGATATCCATTATTTACAATAGCCATGATAAGGATGCAGCCGCAGTGCCCATCAACAGATGAATGCATAAAGAAATGTGATACCCCCACACGCACCAGAATATTACTCAGCCATAAAGAAGAATGAAATCTTGCCATTTGTGACAATATGGATGGACCTAGACGGTATTATGCTAACAGTGAATTAAATCAGACAGAAAAAGACAAATACTGTATGATTTCACTTTTACATGGAACCTAACAAACAAAACAAACGAACAAACATAACTAAGCAGAAACTAAGAGTCACAGGTAACTGAGAACTAGCAGGTGGCTGCCGGCGGGGAGGGAGATGGGAGGAGGAGAGAAGTAGGTGAGGGAGATGAAGAGGTACAGGCTTCCAGTTACAAATAAATGAGTCATGGAATATAGTCAGTAATTACATAATATCTTTGTGTGGTGACAGAAGGTAAATAGGCTTATCTTGATGCTCGTTTTGAAAGGTACAGAAATACCAAATCACTATGTTATGCTAACATAGAGTTGGAGGTCAATTGTACTTCAGAAATAAGACAAAAAAGCCATAGACAAAGAGATCAGATTTGTGGTTACCAGAGGCACAGTGTGTTGGGGGTGAGGGAAGAATTGGAAGAAGGTAGTAAAAAGGTGCTAACTTGCAGTTAAAAGATAAATAAGTACTAGGGATATTAATGTACAACACGATAAATATAATGAACACTGCTGTATGTTATATGTAAAACTGTTGAGAGTAAATGCTGAGTCTTATCACAAGGGAAAAAAGTTTTTTTCTATCTCTTTAATTTTGTATCTATATGAGATGACAGATGTCCACTAAACTTATTGTGACAGTCATTTCACGATATGTGTAAGTCAGACCATTATCCTGTATACCTTCAACTTATGTAGTGTATGTCAGTTCAGTTCAGTTCAGTTCAGTTCAGTCGCTCAGTCGTGTCCGACTCTCCGCGACCCCATGAATCACAGCACGCCAGGCCTCCTTGTCCATCACCAACTCCCGGAGTTCACTCAAACTCATGTCCACAGAGTCGGTGATGCCATCCAGCCATCTCATTCTCCGTCGTCCCCTTCTCCTCCCGCCCCCAACCTTTCCCAGCATCAGAGTCTTTTCCAGTGAGTCAACTCGTCGCATGAGGTGGCCAAAGTATTGCAGTTTCAGCTTTAGCATCAGTCCCTCCAATGAACATCCAGGATTGATCTCCTCTAGAATGGACTGGTTGGATCTCCTTGCAGTATAAGGGACTCTCAAGAGTCTTCTCCAACACCACAGTTCAAAAGCATCGATTCTTCGGCGGTCAGCCTTCTTCACAGTCCAACTCTCACATCCATACATGACCACGGGAAAAACCATTGCCTTGACTAGACGGACCTTGGTTGGCAAAGTAATGTCTCTGCTTTTTAATATACTATCAAGGTTGGTCATAACTTTCCTTCCAAGGAGCAAGCGTCTTTTAATTTCATGGCTGCAATCAGCATCTGCAGTGATTTTGGAGCCCAAAAAAACAAAGTCTGACACTGTTTCCACTGTTTTTCCATCTATTTCCCATGAAGTGATGGGACCAGATGCCATGATCTTTGTTTTCTGAATGATGAGCTTCAAGCCAACCTTTTCACTCTCCTCTTTCACTTTCATCAAGAGGCTTTTGAGTTCCTCTTCACTTTCTGCCATAAGGGTAGTGTCATCTGCATATCTGAGGTTATTGATATTTCTCCCGGCAATCTTGATTCCAGCTTGTGCTTCTTCCAGCCCAGCGTTCCTCATGATGTACTCTGCATATAAGTTAAATAAGCAAGGTGACAATATACAACCTTGACGTACACCTTTTCCTATTTGGAACCAGTCTGTTGTTCCATGTCCAGTTATATCTCAATAAAACTAAAGATAGTCAAAAATAGAACAAAATGTTTACCATGCTAAGCCACTGAGATTTCAGTTCATATACTACAGGGGTAACTGATACAGTAGTTGAGCAGAATCATCAGAACTGGCTTCCTTTGAAGGGGAGCTGGATTTTCATCTGGGCATGTCTTCCTCACTATGGAGTTGGATGAAATAATCTGTATTATCAGAAAAGCACCTTGTTTTGCTCAAAATCAGATGTGGTTGAACCACCAAGCTTCTGTTTCTGTTATTTCTTTGAGGGCCTTGCACCGTTAGTTCAGATCTTCTGCTTTGTCAAAGTCCCTTTTCTCTTTCTGATACTGACTGAGACCTGAGTTGGTGAATTATTCACTGTTCAGCCAGGGAAACATAACCTTTGAAATACTGCAAAATACTTTAGAGTCTGTGGAGAGATCGAGTTGACATGGTGTATTCCAAAGCTTGGAGGAGGGTTCTGGAGGAAATCCAGATCCCAGACTTTCAAGCTCCCCCCCACATCTTGAATTTCAGTTTCCCCATCCCTAAACTGGGCCAGATTCTGATGCTCCTGAGGGCTGGTGGAAAGAAAAGTGCCTTGTCGGATGCTTCAGAATCTCTTGGAGATTCCCACCCTGTGCCTGCTCGCTTCCCGGGAATCTGATATGTACATCTTCATCCCATGCTACAGGTTTAGAACCTGAGCCTGTCACTGGCTGAAGTGGACGATCATCTGACAAAGGGGAAATCCCTTCCTGATTAGAATTGCTGGGATTTCAAAGACTATATTTAGAACTCTGGGACTTTCCAACCAGATCACTGTGAATAATACACAGGACTTCTTTAAGTTGGCATGTTTAGATGGGCCTAACGATGCTTTTGAACTGTGGTGTTGGAGAAGACTCTTGAGAGTCCCTTATACTGCAAGGAGATCCAACCAGTCCATTCTAAAGGAGATCAATCCTGGATGTTCATTGGAGGGACTGATGCTAAAGCTGAAACTCCAATACTTTGGCCACCTCATGCGACGAGTTGACTCACTGGAAAAGACTCTGATGCTGGGAAAGGTTGGGGGCGGGAGGAGAAGGGGACGACGGAGAATGAGATGGCTGGATGGCATCACCGACTCTGTGGACATGAGTTTGAGTGTACTCCGGGAGTTGGTGATGGACAGGGAGGCCTGGCGTGCTGTGATTCATGGGGTCGCGGAGAGTCGGACACGACTGAGCGACTGAACTGAACTGAACTGAACTGAACCTGGAGTGTTGAGGTCTGTTCAGTAGATTTGATGATCTCTTTGGTCTTATCTTATGGCTCCGCCACGGGCAGAGGAGGGAGATAGAAAAGGGATAGCCTGTGCCATGTTGATTGTCTCCTGGTTTCCTGTCTGCATAATTCATACCCATGAGGATCGCATTTGGTTGCACATAACAGAGACTAACAACACTGTCTATCTCAGACATGACTTTCATGGGTGGGCACCGCAGGTCGGATACAAGGGGGACAAGTAGTCTACAGGGGAAAGTTGATGCAGGCGATGCTGACTTGCTTCTACTTTCAAAAACGTTTCATCCCTCTGGCAGCTCAGTTTTATAAACTGACTCTCACTTGACTCTGTTTTCCTTCATGTCACTTATCACCATCTGACATCATATGCTGTGTTTACCACTTGCCTGTCTGTCTTGGCTACCACTGTACCCCTTGGTCTCTAAAACAATGCCTAGTGTATCGTTAGTGTTGTTCAGTGGCTAAGCTGTGACCCACTCCTCGCATCCCTGTGGACTGAGGCACACCAGGCTCCTCTGTCCTCTACTATCTCCTGAAGTTTGTTCCAATTCATGTCCGTTGAGTCGGTGATGCTATCTAACCATCTCATCCTCTGCAACTCCCTTCTCCTTTTGCCTTTTATCTTTCCCAGCATCAAGGTTTTTTCTAATAAGTCAGCTCTATGCATCAAGGGGCCAAAGTATTGGAGCTTCAGCAACAGTCCTTCCAATGAAGATTCAGGGTTGATTTCCTTTAGGACTGACTAGTTCGATCTCCTTGCAGTCTAAGGGACTCTCAGGAGTCTTCTCCAACCCCACGATTAGAAAACATCAGTTTTTCAGCGCTCAGCCTTCTTTATGGTCCAACTCTCTATGGTCCATCTTACATGACTACTGGAAAAGCCAGAGCTTTGACTGTATGCACTTTAGTCAGCAAAGTGATGTCTCTGCTTTTTAATAGCTGTCTAGGTTTGCCATAGCTTTCCTTCCAAGGAGCAAGTATAAATTACCATCTGCCATGATTTTGAAGCCCAAGAAAATAAAATTTGTTACTGCTTCCACTTTTTCCCTTCCTATTTGCTGTGAAGTGATGGGACCGGATGCCATGATCTTAGTTTTTTAAATGTTGAGTTTTAAACCAGTTTTTTCACTCTCCTCTTTGACCCTTATCAAGAGGTTCTTTAGCTCCTCTTCACTTCATGCCATTAGAGTGGTATCATCTTCATATCTGAGGTTGTTAATATTTCTCCTGGCGGTTTGATTCCAGCTTGTGATTCATCTAGTCTGGCATTTCACGTGATGTACTCTGCATATAAATTAAATAAGCAGGGTGACAGTATACAGCCTCATCATACTCCTTTCCCAGTTTTGAACCAGTCAGTTGTTCCATGTCCAGTTCTAACTGTTGCTTCTTGACCCACATACCAGTTTCTTAGGAGACAGGTAAGGTGTCTAGTACTTCCATCTCTTTAAGAATTTTCCACAGTTTGTTGTGATCCACATGGACAAAGGCTTAAGCATAGTTAATTAAACTGAAGTACCTGTTTTTCTGGAACTCCCTTGCTTTCTCCATGATCCAGGGAATGTTGGCAATTTGATCTCTGGTTCCTCTGCCTCTTTGAAACCCAGCTTGTACATCTGGAATTTCTTGGTTCAAGTACTGCTGAAGCCTAGCTTGAAGGATTTTGGGCAGAAACTTGCTAGCATGTGAAATGAGCACAATTGTACGGTAGTTTGAACATCCTTTGGCATTGCCCTTCTTTGGGATTGGAATGAAAACTGACCTCTTTCAGTCCTGTGACCACTGCTAAGTTTTCCAAATTTGCTGACATATTGAGTGCAGAATTTTAACATCAGCAAATCTTTACAAATCTTTTAGGATTTTACAACAAATTTAGAAAGTTTACTTTACAAATCTTACAACAAATTTTAACAAATCTTTTCGGATTTTAAATAGCTCAGCTGGAATTCTGTCACCTCCACTAGCTTTTTTCATAGAAATTCTTTCAAAAGCCCACTTGACTTCACATTCCAGGATATCCAGCTCTAGGTGAGTGACCACATCATCATGGTTGTCCAGGTCATTAAGACCTTTTTTGTATAGTTCTTCCATGTATTCTTGCCACCTCTTCTTAATCTCTTCTGCCTCTATTAGGTCCATACCATTTCTGTCCTTTCTCATGCCCATCCTTGCTTGAAATATTCCCTTAATATCTCCAATTCTCTTGAAGAGATCTTTGGTGTTTCTCATTCTATTGTTTTCCTCTGTTTCTTTGCATTGCTCAGTTAAGAAGGCATTCTTATCTCTCCTCACTATTCTCAGGAATTCTGTATTCAGTTGGGTATATCTTTCCCTTTCTCCTTTGCCTGTCATTCTTCTTTTTTTTAAATTTATTTATTTTAATTGGAGGCTAATAACTTTACAATATTGTATTGGTTTTGCCATACATTGACATGAATCCACCCCAGGTGTACATGTGTTCCCCATCTTGAACCTCCCTCCCCATAGCATCCCTCTGGGTCATCCCAGTGCACCAGCCCAGAGCATCTCATTCCTCTTTTATCAGCTGTTCCTCCTCAGACAACCACTTTGCTTCCTTGCATTTCTTTTTCTTTTGGATGATTTTGGTCACTGCCTCCTGTACAATGTCATGAACCTCCGTCCATAGTTCTTCAGGCACTCTGTCGATCAGATCTAGTCCCTTGAATCTATTTATCACTTCCATTGTATAATCATAAGGGATTTGATTTAGGTCATACCTGAATGGCCCAGGGGTTTTCCCTACTTTCTTCAATTTGAGCCTGAATTTTGCAATAAGGAGCTCATGATGTAAGCCACGATCAGCTCCCAATCTTGTTTTTGCTGACTGTATAGAGCTTCTCCATCTTTGGCTGCAAAGAATATAATCAATCTGATTTTGGTTTTGACCATCTGGTGATGTCCACGTGTAGAGTCATCTCTTGGGTTGTTGGAAAAGGGTGTTTTCTTTGACCAGCATGTTCTCCTGACAAAACTGTTAGCCTTTGCCCTGCTTCCTTTTGTACTCCAAGGCCAAACTTGCCTGTTATTTTAGGTGTCTCATGACTTCCTACTTTTGCATTCTAATCCCCTATGATGAAAGGGACATCTTTTCTTTTTTAGTTCTAGAAGGTGTTGTAGGTCTTCATAGAACCAATCAGCTTCAGCTTCGTCAGCATCAGTGATTGGGCCATAGACTTGGTTTACTGTGATGTTGAATGGTTTGCCTTGGAAATGAACCAAGATCATTCCGTCATTTCTGAGCTTGCACCCGAGTACTGCATTTCAGACTCTTGTTGACTCTGAGGGCTCCTCCATTTCTTTTAAGGGATTCTTGCCCACAGTAGTAGATACAGTGGTCGTCTGAATTAAGTTCGCCCATTCTCATCCATTTTAGTTCACTGATTCCTAAGATGTCGATATTCAATCTTGCCGTCTCCTGCTTGATCATGTCCAATTTACCTTGATTCATGGACCTAACATTCCAGGTTCCTACGCAGTATTGTTCTTTACAGCATCGGACTTTGCTTTCACCATCGGACACATCCACAACTGGGCGTCATTCCTGCTTTGTCCCAACTGCTTCTTTCTTTCTGGAGCTGTTAGTCATTGCCCTCCAGGCTTCCCCAGTAGTATATTGGACACTTTCCGACCTGGGGGGCTCATCTCCCCTGGGGGTGTCATATCTTTTTGCCTTTTCATGCTGTTTATGGGGTTCCAGCGGCAAGAATACTGGAGTGGTTTGCCATTCCCTTCTCCAGTGGACCACATTTTGTCAGAACTCTTCACTATGACCTGTCTGTCTTGGGTGGACCTGCACTGCATGGCTCATAGCTTCACTGAGTTATGCAAGCCCCTTCACCGCGATAAGGCTATGATCCATGAAGAGGTAGTATATCATAGGTGCTTAGTAAAGTTGTTAAGTAAATACATTATTTCATTTGAAATTTCTCAACAAAATGCAGCCAGTAGAGCAGAGAATGCTGTTACTTATTCTACAGATATGGAAACTTAGGCTCAGATGCTTGACTTCACTGAAGTCACCAGGGAGCTGAGGGAGTGCAGTCCTTTTGATTCTTAATCAGCGGCTGAGTGTGTGGGGCGAACGTAGGGAGGCTTGTGCCCCAGACAGGTCTCATCTGCAAGTTGGTGAGCTACTCAGAGATAAGATGATAAGAAAAGGAGTTATTATTCCCAAGAAAGAGCCTAGGAAGCTAAGAATTGCAAAAACCATTGTCCTGTTGGTCGGGAAAGGAACAGTGATATCCTTTAACAGGTAGCTTTTTGGTGCCCTCAGTTCCACCCTCACTCCTGCTACTAACTCTGCCCCGAGAGGTAGTGAGCGCCCCATCACTGGAAGTGTTTGAGCAGGGGCTGGATATCTCCTACAGAGAGAGCATGCCTGAGTTGGAGAGTTACAGACTCACAGAACAGACACTGCAGATTAGAGGCCCAAACACCAACACAAGAGGCTTTGCGCCACCTGGTGGACAAGGTTTTAAACTGCAGGCCCTTCCAGGGAGAGAGGCCTGCAGCCAGTGTCCCTGGAATCCTAAACAGTGAAGACAGAAGAGAGTTTCCAGCCATTTCAGGACCATAGTGAGAGCTCGGAAAGGTGAAGGGGTGCAGGGGGGCAGGGCTGCACTGGGCCAGGCACCGGCAGGTATCAGAGAGGTCACTGTTACAGGGAGGACTTATTAACAGGACTCGGGAGTTCTGAGCACGTGCCTGAATTTGAAGGGAACACCTCTTTCCCAAACTTTATTCCAGATTCCTGGGATGAAAAACTGGGAAGCAACTTGGGGGAAGCGGGGGGTGGGGGTGGGGGGCATGGAGATGGGGGAGGTGAGGAGGAGGTTCATTTGTTCATTCTGTTCATCTTGCTGTTTGGGAGTGACCCTGAATTATCTCTGCCTAGAAGTAAAATTCCCCAATTGAGTTCAGTCCTGCCTGAGCCTCCACGAAGCACCCATAAAACCCCACCCCCGCCCAAAAAAAAAAAAAAACCCTCTATATTTTTGCTCCATGGGTATCAGATTCTGAAAGATTTTGTCTGCCAAAGTGCATATTATCTATTGTCTTACTGGATCATTTATTATCAGTCAAAGGCCTGTGCAGTAGCTGGTAGGACCTATGATGAGCTTTGTGCATTGGTCTTACCATAGAGTTCATTTAAGGTGAGCAAAAGTGAGTACGTCTGAGAGCTCGGTGGGTCGGTGCAGCCCCTTCTGCGGTGAGCCGCATTCTGCTCGACCCTGCTCCCGCCCCAGGCTCTGCCCTGGGTGGTGAACCACAGAGAACGAGCCCCCATCCTGGGCGAGCTGCTTCTCTCACCATTTCTCCTGCTTTCACGTCATTCCTGAGGAAAGAGCACAGGTTGAATCAGCGGGCCACCCCACGCCTGGATCTGGCTGTCAGAGGCCAGCCAGGATCCTGTGACAGGGTACAGGGGAGCCCCCAGCACAGGACCTGGGACTGCACCTCTCAGGAAAGTCTGTTGGGTGAACAACTGAAGGCTCCCTGTGGACGGACTTCAGATAGTTTTTTTATTCTCAGAGCATCACTTACTGCATGAAATAGGTTATGTGCAGGTTTTGCTGTTGGGAGTTTCCCCCTGCGTTCCTCATTGGTCAGACCCAGAATCAAGGAGAAAGAGACCACCCTCTCCCTAAGGGCTCTCTCCTCACCTTCTCAGGGTCTCAGCCCCAGTCCTGATCTGCTTCCCTGTCTGAGTGAGCCAGGCTGACCCCAACATGAACTTCAGGGACCCCTTTGCCCTTCGCCAGGGATGGGCCTCTGCAGCCTGCCCTGCACCCCACATTGTCCCTGACCCCTGGGACCAGAAGGCCCTCGTCCCCACTGCACCTGCAGACCTCACCCTTCTCTCCCCTCTAACCACCCCCAAACTTAAGCTTTTCTTTGGAGCGGTATTTGCTGGGATAACTTATTGAAATGGTGATAATGTTAAAAATCAGAAGAGACATGCCTTTCTGTTTTAGCAACACTCCCCAAGGCTTGGGCATTTTTTTGTTATTAAGAAGTGTCCAGTGAGTCAACTTTTATTTGGATGATGATAATATTAGGGGTCAGAAAAAAATTTAAGAAATTAAAGGATAATGACGACTTGGTGGCCAGAGGTTTCTCTTCTCCACTTGCCACAGACAATGCTGTAGCATTCAGGCATCCTCTCCAGCTTGGGCAGGAGTATTTACATAAATGGAGCCTTTCACAGAGCTACTTCTGGCAGAAATTTTATAACCACTTCACCATATCTCTCTGCAAGTGGCCACTCGTGAGAGTAACAATGGCTTTGTTACACAAACCACATCTTTAACACAAAATTGAGTTTTAAGGGGGTTTTTAATCTAGGCCTCAGAGATGGAATCATCCTGCCTGGAGAGCACAGAAGACTTAGTGAATTACAATATTCTGCCCTTAGCCTGATGACGCTGTTGATCAGCAGCAGCTGGGCTTTCTGACCTGAACATCAACCTCAAGTTCCATTTTGGACACAGAGATGAGTGGGCGTGGGGGGAGAGGGAGATTGAAGATGCCAGAGGTGGCCTTGAGCAGATGAGTAACTAACTTAGTAACTGGTTGTGTTCTGTTTGCTTGTTTTTGGTTTTTTGGCTGGGCCTCATGGCTTGCAGGATCTTAGTTCCCTGACTAGGGATTGAACCCAGCCCCACGGCAGTCAAAGCACTGAGTCCTAACCACTGGACTGTCAGAGAACTCCCTAATAACTTTTTTTTTTTTTTAATTGGAGGAAAATTGCTTTACAGTGTGTGATCTATTAATGAGTTTTTAAAGGTAATGAATTTCTTCACTAACTCCAGTTATTACCGGCAGGTGTGTAAAGTGCTGCTTTTCCTCCCATCAGGCCGTGTGTGTCTCTCAGAGCTGATTGTAGTTCCTGGAAGATGCGTTCACTCTAAGTCCACTCGTTTGCCTATCTCTCCTTCCAGGTAGCTATAGAGTCTACTGCCTCAAACAGGGGCCCCAGAAACAGTTGTTCTCCACACTACATCCACCACTAGCAGCCCAGTGAGTACCTGAAGGCCTTGGTGGCTGCGGGGGAGATTTGCCAGGACTCTGCCAGATATGAGACTCCCCATCTCTGTGGGTTCCCAGGGCCCCTGGATGACCCTGCGCAGAAGAAGGGAAATTGACTCATGCTAAGGCTAAGGAGGGGACAGAAGGAAGCCTACGTGTTATTGTCTCCGCGTCGAGAGGAACTGAGTTTGTGCCAGGCTCACACTGAGCACCAAAAACAATCCTTGCTGAGCTTGCTTCTCCTCCTTGACTGGCAGGACCACTGGATAGTGGTTTTGGTTTCCCTTTTGTGGAGTTTCAGTTTGTGCCTTGCAATGCAGGCTGGTTCCGAGGACCAGCGGCATAACCTAGGAACTTAGAACATCAAGCCCCACTTGAGAATCTGAATCGGCATCAACCTCATAACACGATTCCCAGGAAGTTTGGTGATTCATGTGTACTCTGGAGTTTGAGAAGCACCAGTTTAGTGGGCACTATTCTGTATGATCGGAGAAGGCAATGGCAAGCCACTCCAGTACTCTTGCCTAGAAAATCGCATGGACAGAAGAGCCTGGTGGGCTGCAGTCCATGGGGTCGCTATGAGTCAGACATGACTGAGCGATTTCACTTTCACTTTTCACTTTCACACATTGGAGAAGGAAATGGCAACCCACTCCAGTGTTCTTGCCTGGAGAACCCCAGAGACGGCAGAGCCTGGTCGGCTGCCGTCTATGGGGTCGCACAGAGTCGGACACGACTGAAGAGACTTAGCAGCAGCATTCTGTATGAACCTCACATTAACCCTTCTGTCATGGGTGCTGTTCAATAGCAGAGGAAAACCGTGCAGGGAGGTGAAGTGCCCTGTCACACAGCCAGAGGCATGATTTAAACACAGATCCAGCTCCTTCCACACCATTAGCTCATAATTGTGGGGTTCACTGGCTTCAAAGTGAAAGTGAAAGTCACTCAGTCATGTCCAGTTCTTTGGGACCCCATAGACTGTATAGTCCATGGAATTCTCCAGGCCAGAATACTGGAGTGGGTAGCCTTTCCCTTCTCCAGGGGCTCTTCCCAACCCAGAGGTCGAACCCAGGTCTCCCGCATTGCAGGCAGATTCTTTACCAGCTGAGCCACAAGGGAAGCCCTTGGTAACTGTAGCGAGGGTCTGTCTGACCCTGTGCACAGGTGTGTGTGTTGGTGTGTGTATACAGCAAACACAATTTTGAGATCAGAGGAGATCAGATTGGTATTATATATTTATTTTAATTAGGTGACCAATATTGGCCTTTACCATGAAGACCTTTACCCTATAAGAAATGATTTATATAAATTACATTAAAGTGAATTTATTCTGCCTTTCCAGTATTTCCACACTGAGGTGACATTGCTCACGTTTGATTGATCCAGGAGGCTCTTCGAAGTAGAACTAGTACAAATATAAATATGGGTAGATCTCAGTTGACTGCCTGGTGTGATGGTAACACAGGGCTAGTTAGTAATGAGTAGCAACCAATTCGGAGAAGGCAATGGCAAGCCACTCCAGTACTATTGCCTAGAAAATCCCATGGATGGAGGAGCCTGGTAGGCTGCAGTCTGTGGGGTCGCTAAGGGTCGGACACGACTGAGCGACTTCACTTTCACTTTTCACTTTCACACATTGGAGAAGGAAATGGCAACCCACTCCAGTGTTCTTGCCTGGAGAATCCCAGGGACGGGGGAGCCTGGTGGGCTTCCGTCTATGGGGTCACACAGAGTCGGACACGACTGAAGTGACTTAGCAGCAGCAGCAGCAGCAACCAATTAACCTGTTAAACTAGGAAAATAAAGTGACTGTCCTCCAGTTTCAGAGAGATTTCATGGGATAGCTGATTTCTGTTCATCCTCATAATTGGTGATAAGTATATTAAAAATCTGATACCCAGGCACCATAGGGAGTGACACAACCTACTGACCAGCAGATGCAGAGAAACCAAAAGACAGGTAATAGGAAAGCTTCCATCAGTGTCCTTCCTACTGGCAAGTCTCAGTTCAGCTCGGTCATCGCCAGTACCTCATTTAAATGGGGGTGAGGCCAGTTGAAGGCAAATGAGCAGGTCCAGTCAAATCAGACAGCTCTAAACATTAGGCCCCTGCCCTGCTGACATTCCCCCTCTTCATGTTTGGAATAGAGGGCAATAATATGTTTTTTCTTTTAGCCGTGCCAAGGGGCTTATGAAATCTTAGTTCCCTGACCAGGGATTGAACCCACACCCCTGGCAGTGAAAGCAGTGTCCTAACCACTGGACTGACGGGGAGTTCCCAATGATAGCATTTAAATTTTATCTTGTTGAAGTGACACTTGTATTATTGTCTGTGAAGACAACTTGAATCCCAGCTCTGATTCCCTCAGGTGCCAACTTGGGGAGGATTCTTAGAGAGGTTCATGTTGCATGGCGATTTCTACCTACCAAGGAAGGAAAAGATGGACAGATTGCGTCCCCACTGTTAGAAGCTCCCCCAGGTGCCCCCAGGACTCCAACGCAGTGAGCCTCTCCCTGGGCCTCAGTCCTCTGGCCTGGCTGCTTCTCTTTGTGCAATTTCTAGGGTGTGGTTTCTGTAACCTTGTAATGTGGTTTCAAGTCCATGGGTGAGTTTCCTCCAGCTGCTGTTCTCCTTCCTCAAGAGCCTCTTGGCTCTTTGGGGTCCTGTATGGTTCCATGCAAATGTCAGGATTGTTTGTTCAGCTTCTGTGAAAAACTCCATTGGAATTTTGATGGGAATAGTATTGAATGTGCATACGGTTTTGGGTAGAATGGACATTTTAGCATTACTGATTCTTCCCATTCAGGAGCACAGAATGTCTTTCCATTTATTTGTGTCTTCAAATTTCTTCATCGATGTCTTAAGGTTTTCAATGTGCAGCTCTTTCACATCTTGGGTTAAATTTATTCCTAGGTGGTTGGTTCTCTTGATGTTATTGTAAATGGAATTGTTTTCTGGATTTCTGTCTCGGATAGTTCATTGTTAGTGTGTAGAAACACCGCAAGTGATTTTTGTATACTGATTTTGTATCCTGCAGGTTTACTGAATTCATTTATTGGTCCTAACAGATTTTTTTGGTGATTTGATGTGGAAAGCTGGAATTAGAAATCCCACTGTTTCTACCATGTCCGAGTCATCCACAACACCCAAGACAGAGTGACTACTAATATAATCTTCCCACAGTGCCCTTTTAAAATATGTGAAATCATATAAAAGTGAATTGCGTCATCATTTAGGGTGAGAAGGATCTGGGTAGGGCTTGGCCTCTGTAGCAAAGCTTGTTGTTTTCTGTTCATTTATTGACACAATTGTTTTGAAAAGTAATTTATTTACCAGTAATTTCAAATGTACAGAAACTCGTCAGTGGCGGTACAAAGTGCTCACTTTTGCCACTGCACACAAAACACGTCCGTGTGCCTTACCCCAAACGAGGACAGTCTTCCAGGGAACCAGCACAAGACCTTCATGAAAGGAAATCACTGTGGTTTCCACATTATGATCCAATCCTCAGGCCCGCTTCCACTTTCACCAGCTCTCAGGAAATGTCTCTTTTCATTCTGATCCTGTTTGTTCTTCTGGAACCATGACTGATACTTTTCCCTCATCATCACAACCTTGATGGATTGAAAGGACACAAAATAAGTAAGATCTGGGTGGCCTTTTTGTATTGTAACATGTATTAGTACTTCATTTTTTATTGTGATTAAATGTACTAACATTTACCATTTAAACCATTTTAAGTACACACTTCCATGGCATTAACCACATTCACACTGTTGTACAAATTTCCTCACCATCCATGTTCAGATCTTTTCCATTTTCACCAGTGAAACTGTAGCCATTGGACTCTAATTCCCCTCAGCCCCTGGCAACTGCATTCTACTTTCTGTCTTTGAATTTGACTTCTCTGGATACCTTGTTTAAGTGGAATCATATCAGTTTTGTCCTTTTGTGACAGGGCTATTTCAGTTACCATATAGATCAAAATTCATATGTTGTAGCATGTGTCAGCATTTCCTTACTTTTTCAGGCTGAATTTTCAGTGCTTTTTGTGTATGCCATATTGATCGATTGATGGACACTTGGACCGCTTCCACCTTTGTGGAAGTGATTAATATTGCTATGAAGATGGGTGTACCCATATCATTTCCTACTTTCAATCTTTTGGGGATATACCCTCACGTGGAGGTGATGGATCATATGTCGATTCTGTGTTGAAGTTTTTGAGGAACTGCCAAACTATTTTCCACTGAGGTGATGTCATTCACTTGATTCTTTTTCTGACAGAATAATATCGCTTATCCATTTACCCACTGGTGGACATTAGCGTTGTTTCTCTCTCTTAGCTGTTGTGAACGATGCTGCTTTCAACAGATGTGTACATCTGTCTTCAATTCTTTGGGTTCTGTATCCAGGGGTGGAGTTGTTGAGCCATATGGCAATTGCATAGTCATGGAGTAAACACAGGTTGCATCATTTTCCATTTCCACAATAAGGTTTAAAAGTTCCAGTGTCTCTGCATTGTTGCCAACATATGTTATTTTTAATTTTCTTGATTATACTCATTTTTACGTGGGTGAAGGAGTTATTGCATTATGATTGTAAGTTGCATTTCCTTCATATCTTTTCATCTGCTTGTTGACCATTTGCATGTCTTGTATGGAGAAGAGTCAATTTAAGTCCTTTGTCCATATTTAAAACTGGGTCGTCTTTGTTGATGAGTTGTAAAAGTCCTTGATACAGACTGGACAAAGACTCATCAGATATATAATGTGGGATCATTTTCCTCCCTTCTGTGAGCTGTCATTTCCCTTTCTTTTTTTTTTTTTTTCTAATTATTTATTTATTTGCATTACAATAGTTTAATATGAACAATCAGAACTAATGAACAGTATAACAATATTTTACAACTGAAATAATTAAAATAAACTATAAAATTACTACATAAAACAGGTCTGATCTAGCTTATTTACTTTCTATAATCTCTTCAGTGCTGCAAAACCATTTATTTCTTTTTTTTTTTCATGTTTTAATAAACACTTCGTCTTTTTGTATTGCTTTCTTTTTCATCACAATAATAGAAATATAACACCATATATCACTGTAAAACACATTTCCACATAAATGCTGATAAGCACAAAATATTTTTCATCATTTACATTTTAACTGTAATAATATATGGCAGGATTAAAGCTGCATCCATCATGTGTCTAACTAACCTTGCTGTAATGAATTTTTAAATGTAATGGTTTCTGTTGCAAAGTAAAATCGTACATAATGTCTAGTGACACAGTACGCTGGTGAATGGGTGGTTTTGGAAAATGGAAATGCAACTTCATTTTTAATTAGATTAATAAACTTCACCACCTCCACCTCCACCTCCAGCCAGCTTCCCAACCCTCCCTCCCACCACCATTATTTATTTATTTTAAATGAAGCTTTTAATTAATGTTTGACAGAGCTGATTCAGGTTGAATAGACTAAATTTCTTTAAACAAACTTACTTATACTCCAGAGTCCTTTAAAAACTTAATAGCATTTATACATTGAAGGTATTTGATTTTCTTGTAACTAGCACTTCAAATGAAACAAGCATTTGAAGCAACAAGCATTAGACCCAACAAGTAAAACTTTCTACAGTTCATAACTTTTATAAATAAAATAAATTAAATGTACAGTGAATAAGTTCTCTGAAATATTTCAATATTTCTGCAGGTTCAGTAACATCATAAAATACATATCAACTAAAATTCACAAATCTGTTAGGCATTTTTAGGCGTTTTAAGTTGGAAATGAAGACCAACGTTACATCGTAATATGCCAATTACAAATAGTACTTCAAATAGCAAATACTACAGTTTGTCCCAAACTTTAAAAACTATTCATGAACTCAACACTGAACTATTGATGGCTATGAGAATTGTTTCCTAGCCTTTTTGAAAATTTCAACCCATTTACGTTTAAGGTAATTATTGATAAGTATGATCCCATAACCATTTTCTTTATTGCTTTGGGTTCAAGTTTATACACTCTTTCTGTGTTTCCTGTCTATAGAAGATCCTTTAGCATTTGTTGGAGAGCTGGTTTGGTGATGCTGAATTCCCTCAGCTTTTGCTTGTCTGTAAAGCTTTTGATTTCTCCTTCATATTTGAATGAGATCCTTGCTGGGTATAGTAATCTGGGCTGTAGGGTATTTTCTTTCATCACTTTAAGTATGTCTTGCCACTCCCTTCTGGCCTGAAGAGTTTCTGTTGAAAGATCAGCTGTTATCCTTATGGGAATCCCCTTATGTGTTATTTGCTGCTTTTCCCTTGCTGCTTTTAAGATTTGTTCTTTGTGTTTGATCTTTGTTAATTTGATTAATATGTGTCTTGGAGTATTTCGCCTTGGGTTTATCCTGTTGGGGACTCTCTGGGTTTCTTGGACTTGGGTGATTATTTCTTTCCCCATTTTAGGGAAGTTTTCAACTATTATCTCTTCAAGTATTCTCTCATGGTCTTTCTTTTTGTCTTCTTCTTCTGGGATTCCTATGATTCGAATGTTGGAGCATTTAACATTGTCCCAGAGGGCTCTAATATTGTCCTCATTTCTTTTAATTCGTTTTTCTTTTTTCCTCTCTGTTTCATTTATTTCTACAATTCTATCTTCTAGTTCGCTAATCCTGTCTTCTGCCTCTGTTATTCTATTGTTTGTTCCCTCCAGAGTGTTTCTGATCTCATCTATTGCATTATTCATTGTATACTGACTCTTTTTTATTTCTTCTAAGTCCTTATTAAATCTTTCTTCCATCTTCTCAATCCTTTTCTCCAGGTTATTTATCTGTAACTCCATTTTGCTTTCAAGATTTTGAATCATTTTCACCATCAAAATTTGAAATTCTTTATCAGGTAAATTCCCTATATCTTCTTCTTTTGTTTGTGTTGGTGGGCAATTATCTTGTTCCTTTACTTGCTGGGTATTTCTCTGCCTCTTCATCTTGCTTATATTGCTTTGCTTGGGGTGGCCTTTCCCTCTTCTTGCAGTTTGTGGAGTTCTCTTTATTATGTAGTTTCTTCGCTGTGTGTGGGATTGGTCGAGTGACTTGTCCTGGTTCCCTGGTTAGGGAAGCATGTGTCGGTGTTCTGGTGGGTGGAGCTGGATTTCTTCTCTCTCCTTTAGAAGACAATGGGCTGCTTTTCTGGGAGCCTGATGTCCTCTGCCAGTATTCAGAAGTTGTTTTGTGGCCTTTACTCCACGTTCAAATGTTCTTTTGATGAATTTGTCGGGGAGAAAGTGGTCTCGCCGTCTTATCCCTCCGCCATCTTGTTCCTTCCTCCCCAGAACACTGGATTCTTATATTCCACTTGGTCATGGAGTATCTCTTCCCAGCTGCTCCAGCAAAGTGCAGCCGCTGTACCTTACCTTGGACGAGGGGTATCTCTTCAAGGCTGCCCCTCCTGCTTTGAATGTGGATCAGCTCCTCTCGGCCCTCCGGTGCCCAAGCAGCCACCGCCTCCTGGACGTGGTACAGCTCCTCTCGGCCACCGCCCTAACCCTGGGCGCCGGGTAGCTCATCTCAGCCACGATTCTGCACGTGGTCGGTTGCGCCGGAGCCGGGCGTCTCTCGCGTCTCCATTTCCCTTTCTAAATTGCATTTTTTGATGCAAAAAAGGTTTTTGATCTTGAGGAAATCTTTTTCCTTTGATTGCTGGTGCTTTGCTGTCAGATTGAAGACACCATTGCTAAATCCAAGATTCTGAAGATTTATCCCCATGTCTTATTGGAGATTTTACACAATTTTCCTTCAGCATCCATGAGGGATTGGCTCCAGGACACGCTGCAGATACCAAAATCTATGGATGCTCAAATCTCTTATATAAAATAATCGAGTTTTGCAAATAACCTAGGCACATCTTCCTGCATACTTTGAATCATTCCTAGATTATGTTTAAGAACTAATGCAATATAAATGCTATAAAAATGTTGTAAAGCAAGTAAATGCTATGTAAATAGTTGCTGGCATGTGGTAAATTTAGGTTTTCCTTTTGAAACTTTTTTGAATTTTTTAAAAATATTTTTTGCTCTGGCATTAGTTGAATCCACTGATGTGGAACCCGTGGATACAAGGGACTAAGTGAAATTTTACTTTTTACATTTAAGACTTCTGTGTGTTTTGAGATACTTTTTGTGTGTGGTTTGAGGTAAGAGTCCAGTTTCATTCCTCGGCATGTGGATAGCCAATCACTTAGCGCCATTTGTGGAAAACACCATTACCCCCCACCTTTTTTTTTCCTTTATCTTTCTTTTTTTTTGGCTGTGTGGCATGCAGGATCTTAGTTCCCTGACCAGGGATCAAACTCATGCCCCCGCAGTAGAAGTGCAGCGTTTTCACCACTGGACAGCCAGGGAAGTCCCCCACTCCCCACCCCCATCTTTATTGCTGTTGACTATAGTCTGACATCCATTCATCGGAAACAAATGGGCTTATCTCTGGGACCTCTGTTCCGTTCCATTCATCTATATGTGTATCTTCATGCCAGTATCACAGTGTCTTATTCAGCATTGCTGTATGCTAACATCGGAGGTTGGTGAGTGTGAACCTCCCACATGGATTTTCTTTTTTAAAAACAGTTTAGCTCTCTTTAGGCTCTCTTGAAATTCCCTATTTCAGGTGAAGTATTCTGCTCACCTTCACATGGAGGAACCCCAGTTTGCTTATGCATTATCTCCTGAAGACATCCTGATTGCTGCAAGGTTCAGACACGAGTAGAGGTTCTGTGCGTATAGCATCCTTGTTTTTGTTTGGATTCAGCTTTTCAAAGCAGTTGTATGATTACTGGACGCATGAAGGGTGGCTCTCAAGGTGTGAGACCTATTTGGCTTTGGAAGATACTGCCACCCTGTGTCTCAAGAGGCTGGATGGGTGTCCCATCCGCAGGGAACGAGGGCTGCTGCTGTCCCTCCTCCTCCAGTTATCCGTCTTGTCATTTTGGGAGGAGGTTAGCAGCCCTAGTAGGGGTGGGCTGTCTTGTTGTTTTTAAGATTGCTGTGTCTTTTACTGCTGTGCTGGGTCTTCGTGGCTACGTGGGCTTTTCTCTATTTGCAGCAGGGGCGGCCACTCTCTAGCTGTGGTGTGTGGGCTTCTCATTGCAGCGGCTTCTCTTGTTGTAGAGCACAGGCTCAGTAGTTGCGGGACACAGACTTCGTTGCTCTACAGCCTGTGGGATCGTCCCAGATCCCGGCTTGAACCCATATCCCCTGCATTGGCAGGCAGATTCTTTACCACTGAGCCACCAGGGAAGCCCCTGTCGTGTTGTTTTAATTTGTCATTCTCTAATGGTATATACAATGCTGATCATATTTTGTCCACTTATTTATTATCTGTATATCTTCTTTGGCCAGGTGTCTGTTCAAATCTTTACTCATTTGTAATGAAGGTGTTTGCTTTATAGTTGTACAAATTCTTTATCAGATATGCATTTTGCAAATATTTTTTCTCCAAATTTATGACTTGTCTTTTGGTTTTCTGAATATTTCATAAAATTTAAAATTTTTAAAGTCCATATTCAAAATTTGATTTCTTTTGCGAATAGGCTGTTGAGGTTTTGTGTTAAAATTCATCAAGCCCAAGTTTATGTAGATTTCCTTCTAGTTTTCATCTAACAGTTTTTATCCTTTTGCATTTTAAATGTGTCTGTGAACAGTTTCTAGTGAGTTTTGGTGTAAATTGTAAAGTTTGTGTCTACAGTCTCTTGATTGCATGTGGTTTCCAATTAATTATTCTATAGCTATTTTTTTGGAGAAATCTGGGTTATTTGGCTCCATTTCAGTTTGAGTTTTCAAATTTAATGGTTTCTGCAGGCTTGCCAACTGGGAGCATGGACTCCACTTAACTGAGAGGTTGCAGCCTGCACTTCCCAACCAGCCAGCACCAGTCCTGCCTCTCTGACCCTTGAGATGCATTTGTGTTTCCTTCCGACCTGTCACAGCCAGGGTCTGAGTGTCCCCCACTTCTGTTCCCTCCACAGCCCATTGCCTTTCAACAATGTTGAAGGTGACCTGAAGGTCTAGAAATCTCCTCACCCTCTGTGTCTCAGAAGTGGCTTCCTGTGAAGAAGCTTCCCCACAAAGATTCTGCTGGAGCTCAGGATATCCCCTTCCTTTTTTTCTTTTTCTTTTGGCACACCCCACCCTCACCCCACACAGCATGTGGGGTCTTAGTTCCCCGCCCAGGGATTGAACCCAAGTGAGAGTGAGGAGTCCCAACCATTGGACTGCCAGGATCCACCCTTTCCTGACCAGGCCACACAGTCCCAATCCCCGCTTGGGCATATCAGCCCGGAGCTGACCCGCTCCTTCCCAGGATCAGTCAGAAAAGGGGCCTGACCCGTGTGTTCCCCACCTCCCCAGCAGGAACTGCAGTCACTGCCCTCCCCTCAGCAGAAGGCCCCGCAGGGTATCTCCTGAGTCCGGCCTCTGATCCTCATGCTGTTGGGCCACCTTTCATGCCAGCCGCACGCCCGGGCCTTTGTACTTGTGTTCACACCTATCCATGGAGAAATCTCCTTTGCCCCAGCCATCTAGACATTTGCAGACCTTGTCTCTCTCCTTCCAGCGTTTCAGTCTCAGAGTTACCTGTCACCACTCACAGTCCTTGCAGAGGCCAGAGATTTCTCCTGGAAGGAAAGACTCTAGAGAAATCACAGGGATGAATGCAGAGTGCAGCCAAGTCTTGCCTGTGCTGATACCCGAGAGGGTGAAGAGAGTGAATGATTTCTGGTGAGAATTTTAAAGTCCCCCAAGTAATAGATCATCTTGGAGCATACTGTGTCTTCCTGCTTATTCTAAATGCATGTCATTCCAGAACTTTAATGGGGGAATTTCTTTATCTCCTAAATAGGCCAAGTGGGGCTTATGTTTAAAAAACAGTATTGCAGTACCTCTGAGGGTTTCCACACACAGCAAGGACGCTGTTTGTTCAGACACAGGCTGAGAGCTTGCCAACAGAAGCCTTGGCCACGACCCTCCTCACCCAGGTGAGCCTCCTGGGGCGGGCCCAACCCCATCGCAGAATCCTAGATTGGCCGAGGGCCTGGCAGGCAGCTGGCTAGAGACGCAGACAAGAGAAAACCGCCCAACAGCCAGGGGCCACCCTGGAGTGTGGCCTCAGAAGCCTGGTCCAGCCAACAGCATCTCCACGCCAGGAGCCACACACCACGCCTGGAGCTCTGCTGGGTGGGGATGTGCCAGGAAACCGTGAGTTAGAAGGAGAGGTCATGGCGGGCGCAGCGAGAGAAGCTTTGCGAAAACTGAGAACTGTTTCTGTTCCCACCCCTGCCGCCGGCTCAGTGTTTGGTCTCCAGCAGGCCCCTCCCTAGTCGGCCTGGGCTTTCTCACCAGTGGAGAAGTGAATTGGATGCTAGCTTATTGAGTTTTCTCTGAGCGTGAGGTGCCTCTTCCAGCCCCATGGGCACCTCCCTCCCACTTAGGCACCTGGTCGTTTGGGGTCCTCAGCTGATGCAGGTTTAGTAGATTTCCGTCGGTCCTTTCCTAAGGGAAAGCTGGGAAGGAGGGTGGGGTTTGTTGCAGAGACTGGTCTCCCTGCATCTGGGAAGGCAGGACGCGCCTTTCCCCTTTAGCTCCTCTGATAGCCCACCACTGTCATCAGCAGGTGAGTGAATGTGGCTTCTTCCCAATCATGGTGCAAAATGTAGAATTTCTCCCAAAGAAATTTGACTTTAATGAGGGGGTAGATTATACGAGAGAATAATTAGACAGTATACACATGCCAGGTTAATTTTAAATCAAAGCTTTTAGGTCAAGTTATCTTAGTTACTCCATTAACTGTTTTCAGCTAGCTGTTTCAATAATTGTGTTATCAGAATGCCTCCTGGCAGTGTACTTGCTTTTTGCATCCTGTTCTCATTGTGACCTCAGAGTCAGTGCCTGGGCGGGTGTTAGTGTGTGCATGTGTGTGTGTGTGAGAGAGAGAGAGAGAATATGAGTGTGTGTGCAAACACTGGGGGGAGGGGGCTTCCTCCTGTTTTTTCCTACAGTAGTACCTTGTGTTTATTTATTATGTAAAATAATTCATATCGCCTAATCCCAAGCTCCTAATTTATCCCTCCCTCCTCTCCCCTTTGCTCACCTTAAGTTTGTTCTCTATGTCTATGAGTTTGTTTATATTTATGTGAATAAGTTTGTTGTGTCATATTTTAGATTCTATGTGTAAGCCATGCCATATGGCGTTTGTCTTTCTCTGACTTACTTCACTTAGGATGATAATCTCTAGGTCCACCCATTGCAGCAAATGGCATTATTTTATCCTTTTTCGTGGCTGAGTAATATTCCGTATCAGTTATATACCATACCTTCTTTATCCATTCATCTGTCAATGGATATTTAGGTTGCTTCCATGTCTTGGCTGTTGTAACTAGTGCTGGTATGCACACTGGGGTACACGTATCTTTTTGAATGAGAGTTTTCTCTGGATGTTTGCCCAGGAGTATCATTGCCGGATCCCAAGGCAACTCGATTTTTAGTTTTTGGGGGCACCTCCATTCTGTTCTCCATAGTGACTGATTTAAAGCTAGTTCATGTGATTTCAGGGGATGCTGATTGATTTAAAGCTGACTCACTGACTTAAAGTAGTGGCGTGGGCTAGGGAGGGGCAAGTGGCCTGGGAGACTTTGAGAGAGAAATGCCCCGCTCTGCAGGTCACTGCTTTGTGCTTGGAGGGAGAGGAGGAAGCAGTCAGGCAGCAGGTCGCCCAGGGCTGAGGCGGCGGGGAGGGGGAAGGGCTGAGAGCGGGCCTTGGAGCAGATGGCCACTGGAGGGCGCCAGAGCACCGGCAGAGCCCACCTGCAGCTCCCGGGCTGGAGCTCCAGGCTGGGAAAGGACCTGGAGCCCGGGGCTGGTGGGATCCCGGGGACGTGCCCAGAGAGGAGGGGCTGTTTACCGGGAGCTTCTACCCCGGCCCAAACTGCCTCGCCTCACAGAGGGCCCAGAGGTCTACCTTCATCGCCCGATGGGGACACTTCCAGCTTGGTCGGGTGGCGCAGTGGTTGGACAGCCTAAGAGGAAGTGTGCGGTGTGACTGCCCTTTGTTTCCCCAGAGGCGGGGCTCGGCCCAGAGACACGGGGCTTGACTCCTGGACTTGCAGTTTCTAAGCTACAGGCCGGCATGCGTGCTGGAATCTGGAAAACGCAGCTGTGGTCGTGAACATGGAGCAGGCAAAAGCTGTAGTATTCTGTGGGCAAACTGTGCCCTTTGTCTCAAGAGTTCTCCCCAACCTTTCTTCTCCCTTCCCATCTGAGCCTCTTCCTCTTCCCTCCACCCGCCCCTTTCTAGGGCGATCTGACCTAAAGCCAGGTCATGTGACTTAAGGGTGTATGACTGATTTAAAGCCAGATCATGTGACTTAAAAGGTATGACTTTGTTTTCTTCCGATTTTAAAAAGAAATTGGGCCACTTTCATGGGCCCCTGAAAGTATGGAGGCCCCGGCACTGTGCCTTCGATGAGTCAACCCAGCAGTTTCCCCGTGTGTGGTGCTTCTCCCAAGAGCTCTTTACCACTTCCCCGTCCCCAGCTGTGTGAGAGTGCAAGGTGCTCAGGGCTCATCAGGTCCAGCCTGACAGTAATAACTGAAGCAGGGGAGAGAAACGACTATCTGAACCCACCCCTTGCCAATGACAAGCACCAAGCCAACCTCTGACTACCAGGTCCCAAAACAACACAAAAGAGAGAACTAGTTTTCGTGTTTGGGAAACAAAAGATATGCATCATGCATTCCTTCATTTATTCCAGCTCCAGACACATGCCAGGCACTACGCTGCTGCTTGGGACACGGCACACAGTGAAGCAGGCAGGAGGGACCCCAGTAACCAATGACTGTCTCATGACAGTCCTGATCAGCGACCCAGAGGAAAAGTGCACTGTGCTACAAACAGAAAGCTGAGCAACAAAACCCAGCATGGGAGGAAGAAGAGGCTTCCGTTATTTATTTGATGACCTAAGAAAGAAGAAGAAATGTCTGAATTGACCCAAAAATTATTTAAGGGAAAAAAAAGGAATAGAAGTGAGAGTCGGCCTTTGTGGTACTACAAAACCACATAATCAGGATCTGATGGTACTAACCAAAGACTGACAAGTATCGCTGGAAGAGAAGAGGGAGCCATATGTGTGTGTGTGACATTAATTTAGTGGGAAAGGATAGCTAATTTGAGGTATGATAAAACCACAACTGGCTCTCTACCTGCAAAAATCTGTATTTGGACCCTCACCTCCCACCCGTCACAAAGATCAGTTCCAGATGGATTAAGGCCTAATGAATTGAACAATAAATAGCAACCCTGCTGCTGCTGCTAAGTCACTTCAGTTGTGTCTGACTCTGTGTGACCCCATAAATGGCAGCCCACCAGGCTCCCCCGTCCATGGGATTCTCCAGGCAAGAACACTGGAGTGGGTTGCCATTTCCTTCTCCAATGCATGAAAGTGAAAAGTGAAAGGGAAGTCGCTTAGTCGTGCCTAACTCTTAGTGACCTCATGGACTGCAGCCTACCAGGCTCCTCCATCCATGGGATTTTCCAAGCAAGAGTACTGGAGTGGGGTGCCATTGCCTTCTCCAAAATAGGAACCCTAACAGAAGTGGAAATAGAAAACCATATGCACTGAACAAGGAGCAGAGCCTCAACCATAATACAGCAAAGACTGTAATAAAAAGTGAAGCACATATTTGACTGCATTGATTTTTACATGTGTGTCAAAAGATACCATAAGCAAGATTAAAAGAGGATGGATTTGGGGGAATTCCAAAATTCCCCGTTGCAATGCAGATGGCAGATACAATGCCTGAGGGCGTCCCTGGGTGGCTCAGTGGTAAAGAGTCTGCCTACCAACCCAGGGAGACACGGGTTTGATCCCCAATTCCTGGGAAGACCCTGCGGCATGCGGGCATGGCCACCTAAGCCCATGTGCCACAACTACTGAGCTTGTGCTCTAGAGCCGGGGGGCCCGCAACTACTGAGCGCATGTGCCACAACCCCTGAAACCTGCACTCCTTAGAGCCCATACTCTGCAACCAGAGAAGCCACTGCATTGAGAGGCCAAGTGCCTCAACTAGAGAGAAGACCCAGCACAGACAAATAAATAAATAAATTATTTATAAAAATAAAATGCCTGAGACAGGTCAAGAGCATCTCTAAATTGATTTTTTTTTTTAAGACAAAGAACCTTCCCAGCACTGTAGACACTTTGGGTCTGACAGCCCCTTGCTGTGGGCGCTTTATATGATACATAGCAGCATCCCCGGTGCCACTAGATGCCAGCCTCACCCCTCCCCAACTCACGAGTTGTGATAACCAAAAATGTCTGCAGACATTGCCACATGTCCCTGGGGAGGGAGAGAAAAACCGCTCAGTCGAGAAGCTCTGCAATAGAGCAGATCCACTAATAAACATATGGCAGGATGCCTCAGTAGTCAGGGACAAGCGGAGAGCAGAATGAGATGTCATTTGAATGCTAACACCTACACCTAGCGTGGATGCAAGGAAAAGGGTGTGTGGAGGACAGCAGTAGGACTTTAGAGTCTCCAAGGGAGGTCAGTCTGATGATGCAGAAGGGAGACACAAAAATTTATTTGGTGGGGCTTCCCTGATAGTCCAGTGGTTAAGAATCTGCCTTGCAATGCCAGGGACACAGTTTTGATCCCTGGTCTGGGAAGATCCCACATGTCATGGAGTCACTAAGCCCATGCTCCACAACTACTGAGCCAATGCTCTTGAGCCCAAGAGCAGCAACTACTGAGCCCACGTGCTGCAACTGCGGAAGCCCACGAGCCCTGGAATGCGTGCTCTGCAACAAGAGAAGCCTCTGCAGTAGAAAGTGTGTGCACTGCACCAAGAGCAGCCCCCGCTCGCCACAACTAGGGAAAGCCTGTGTGCAGCAGTGAAGATCCACCACAGCCAGAAAACAAGTTTTAAAAAGCTGTATGTTGTAAATCTCAGAGACTGAGCCAGTGTCATGCAGGTGTCGGGGCAGGCCTGCACAGTCCTGTCAGCCAGGACTTCCAGAACTCTAGGGACCAACTGCCAATTGCATTTTGAATGTGGTTCCCTATTCTGTAATATTTGAGACCAACAGCCCCCAAATTCAAAACTATGATACCTGAGTCAGAGGGGTCTGTTTTCCTATGTTTGGCTGGAGGGTGGGGACAAATTCCACTCCTTTCTGTCTGTTCTGCCTCCATGAAAACACAAAAACTATGCTGAGAGGGAAACCCCTGAATTTTGCAGGCATTATCAACCACAGATGTGGTCCTCCCAGTTTCAGAGATGGGCAGGAATTTCCCTCACTGTCTCTGAAAGACCTAAGGTCACACACAACCCCCAGTAGCACCTGAAACTTTGAAGCCAGTCATCTTCCTGGAATGTAATTTGTTTTTTCTTTCATTTCCACATGCTGACTCCTACCCTCACCTTTCATTCTCTTGCAGTCAGCACCTCCAGTCCAGTCATAAATAAAAGGGACTTTTTTAGTCTACAAATAATAAGTGCTAGAGAGGGCGTGGAAAAAAGGGAACCGTTCTACACTGTTGGTGAGAATGTAAATTGGTGAAGCCACTATGGAAAACAGTATGGAGGTGCCTCAAAAAACTAAAAATAGAATTGCCCTATGATCCAGCAATTCCACTCCTGGGCACATACCCAAACAAAACTATAATTCAGAAAAGATACGTGCACCCCTATGTTCACAGGAACATTATTTACAATAGCCAAGGCATGGAAACAACAATTATATATATATATAAATGAATATTAAATGTTCCCCAGTCATTAAAAACTATGAAACAATACCATTTGCAACAACATGGATGAACCTAGAGATTATCATACTAAGTGAAGTGAGAAAGACAAATACCATATGATATCACGTTCATGTGGAATCTAACTGCTGCTGCTACTGCTAAGTCACATCAGTCGTGTCCGGCTCTGTGCGACCCCACAGAGGGCAGCCCACCAGGCTCCTCTGTCCCTGGGATTCTCCAGGCAAGAATACTGGAGTGGATTGCCATTTCCTTCTCCAAAAATATGACACAAATGAACCTACCTACAAAACAGAAACAGAGTCGCAGACGTAGAGAACAGACTCGTGGTTGCCGAGAGGGAGGGGATTTTGAGGAGGGAAGGATTAGGAGGTTGAGATTAGCAATAGGTGCAAACTATTATATATAGATGGATAAACGACAAAGTCCTACTGTACAGCACTGATAACTGTATTCAATATTCTTTGATAAGCTATAGTGGAAAATAATATGAAAAAGAACATATGTATGTATAACTGAGTCACTTTGTACACAGCAGACATTAAACACGACACTGTAAATCAGGAACAACAAAAAGAATTTTAAAGGGACTTTTCTGTTCCTCATATGTTCAAAGACTTTTAGGTGAAAAGGCTTTTCCTACAGGACTTGTGCCCCAGGAATGGCCCAGGTTCTAAACACGGGTCATTCACCAGAATCCGCATCAAGCCCTGAGGTGGGGAAGGGGCGGGCGGCCCTGTGCGCTGCCGCGTGGTTCGGCCATCAGGCTCTCAGCTGCACGGCACGCGGAGGTGAGGGAGCCGCCGGTTGTCCTTCATGAAGCTCCAGGGGCTGCGGCTGCTGGGCCCTAGTCAGCACTCCTAGGCCCTCCCCGAAACCCGAACTTGACCCCCGAAACTGGGAACTCTGATGGGATGAAATCTCAAATAGTGCCAGGCGCTGTGCACTGGGGTTCCGGTGAGCGGGCGCACGGGGTGCTCTGGTAATTGATATCCTGCTGGGAAATAAAAGAGCGGGATCCGGCTTCCACTCCCACAGGTCGGCTTGGGGGAGGCAGGGGGCTGGCCCCTGTGGGAGTGGAGTCCCAGAGTGCCCGAGGACTCACTGGCTTCGCGGATGGACAGCACTCCTAGGGGGGCGGAGGTTGTATTCTGCGAGATCTGCAGAGCCAAGGGAACCCCTGGTCCTGGACTTGCAGCCACAGACCAACTTCATGTTCATCTCTGCAGATGGCGGGTGCGGGGGCCTCCCGTGCTGTCCACCTAGACCAGGTGCTTCTCCCCTTAAGGGTGAGTGATCTTCCCTCCGACCCCTCCACGGCCTCCCCTTTGGCCCGAATGCCACCGTTAGAGAGGCCATCTAGGTCAGATGCTCTTCTGACCCAGACCCAGGTACTCAGTGGATCCCAGCTGCCACCTTTTCACAGCCCCTGGCTGCTCCAGGTGTGGTGCCTACCTGCCCATCACCCGTGTGTACCTACTTCAGCTCCCTCTCTCTCCAGAGGAAGCGGAGGGAGATTGTAACCACTAAAGCAAACCAATACATGTGGAAGAAGCCTTAATAACCTGCCAAAAAGCCAAAGGTGGGGACTTCTGTGGCAGTCCAGTGGTTAAGATTCCACACTTTCAATGCAAGGGGTGCAAGTTTGATCCTTGTTTGGGGAACTAAGATCCCACATGCCTTGAAGTCAAATAAATAAATTTTTAAAAAAAGAAAATCCTTTAAAAAAAAAAAAAGCCAAATGTGTAGACACTATTGACTTAACGTTGAGAAATCATAAGCACCTAGAAACCAGTAAGAACAAGACCAGAGACCCAATAGAAGAATGAGCAAAGGACATGCATAGACCATCCACATTAAAACAAAATGCCAAATAGCTTCTGAACATAGAAGATGCCCATACTCTCCCATTGTAAAAGATGTGCAAATTAACATTATTCTGAGATAATCATTTTTAACCTGCTAATTCATGAAATTAAAAGACGCTTGCTCCTTGGAAGGAAAGTTATGACCAACCTTGATAGTATATTAAAAAGCAGAGACATTACTTTGCCAACCAAGGTCCGTCTAGTCAAGGCAATGGTTTTTCCCGTGGTCATGTATGGATGTGAGAGTTGGACTGTGAAGAAGGCTGACCGCCGAAGAATCGATGCTTTTGAACTGTGGTGTTGGAGAAGACTCTTGAGAGTCCCTTATACTGCAAGGAGATCCAACCAGTCCATTCTAGAGGAGATCAATCCTGGATGTTCATTGGAGGGACTGATGCTAAAGCTGAAACTGCAATACTTTGGCCACCTCATGCGACGAGTTGACTCACTGGAAAAGACTCTGATGCTGGGAAAGGTTGGGGGCGGGAGGAGAAGGGGACGACGGAGAATGAGATGGCTGGATGGCATCACCGACTCTGTGGACATGAGTTTGAGTGAACTCCGGGAGTTGGTGATGGACAGGGAGGCCTGGCGTGCTGTGATTCATGGGGTCGCGGAGAGTCGGACACGACTGAGCGACTGAACTGAACTGAACCTGCTAATTTGGAAAAAATTAAGAAGTTTCATAGCAATCTGCTGGAGAGGCTGAGGGGAACAGAGAACTGAGGACATGTAAAGTGGTGTAGCCCCGGGGAAGGTAGGATGGCAGGATTAGCAAAGTTGCGAATGTGTACCCTTCACCTGGCAATCCCAGCACTGGAAGTGTATTCAACAGATACTCAGTCATGTCTGACTTTATTGCCACCCCACGGACTATAGCCTACCAGGCTCCTCTGTCCCAGGCAAGCACACTGGAGTGGGTTGCCATTTCCTTCTCCAGGTGACCTTCCTGACCCAGGGATCAAACCCACGTCTCCTGCATTGGCAAGCAGATTCTTTACCACTGAGCCACCAGGAAACCCCTATTCAACAAATAGACCTGCCTTTATACAAAAGGTACATGGTTATTTATTTCAGCATGGCTTACAGTACCGAGTGATTAGAAACAGTTTAGGTATCCATAAAGAGAGGACTGATGAGATAAATGATGCTGCATACATTTAACAGAATCCTGTGCATCGTCTGACAGGCTCTCTGTGGACCATGGCCAGCTCTCCTAGAGGCAGTACAGCAAAGTGGTTAAGTCCCTGGACTCTGAGGATAACCAGCTGGCTTGGAAACCCAACTATGTCACTTACTGGCTATGTGCTCTTGAGCAACTTAGTTACCTTCTGTACTGCCTCTCTACAAAATACTGCCTTAGTTTCCCTAATAGTAAAAATATAGTGTGTCCCTTACATATGAACTTTCAAAGATGCGAATGCAAATCTTATTCCAGCGAGGAACTAGAACCTGTGCCATCAGTGTCAGGTGTGAGTCAAATTGTAGCTTGCTGTCCATCTCTTACAACTGACGATCCTTCAGCTGTACCATCTACCACGTTTCCTCCTTCCTTTAGTCAGTAACTCTTGTTGCCTAGTCCTTCGATGACAGCCCCTATATGCTAACTGTTGTACTGAACTACTGGACTTTTAAAAATATATATTTATTTATTTGGCTGTGCTGGGTCTTAGTTGAAGCACACAGGATCTTTAATTGCAGTGTATGAGATCTTTTTAGTTGGCGGCATACGGGATCTAGCTGTTGCCTCACCAGGGACTGAACCTTCCCCATCAGGGAAGTCCCCATACTTTTCAAAGTACTGTTTTGTAAGATTATAAATGTTTTATTTTTGTGTTTGTTTTTACATTTGTTTGTGTTTGCATTATTTGTGTGAAAAATGTTATAAACCTATTACAGTACTATATAACCAATCATATGGAAGAAAGCAAAAAAGAACTTTAAGAGCCTCTTTGATGAAAGTGAACGAGTTGGCTTAAAACTCAACATTTAAAAAACTAAGATCATGGCATCCAGTCCCATCAGTTCATGGCAAATAGATGGGGAAACAGTGGAAATGGTGAGAGGCTTTATTTTGGGGGGCTCTAAAATCACTGAAGATGTGACTACAGCCATGAAATTAAAAGACACTTGCTCCTTGGAAGAACACCTATGACCAACCTAGACAGCATATTAAAAAGCAGAGACATTACTTTGCCAACAAAGTTCAGTCCAGTCAAAGCTATGATTTTTCCAGTGGTCATGTATGGATGTGAGAGTTGGACTATAAAGAAAGCTAATGCCAAAGAATTGATGCTTTTGAACTGTGGTGTTGGAGAAGACTCTTGAGAGTCCCTTTGACTGCAAGGAGATCCAACTGGTCAGTCCTAAAGGAAAAGTGAAAGTCACTCAGTTGTGTCCAACTCTTTGAGACCCCATGGACTATACAGTCCATGGAATTCTCCAGGCCAGAATACTGGAGTGGGTAGCCTTTCCCTTCTCCAGGGGATCTTCCCAACCCAGGGATCAAATCCAGGTCTCCTGCATTGCAGGCGAATTCTTTATGAGCTGAGCCACAAGGGAAGCAGCTCTGAATATTCATTAGAAGAACTGATGCTGAAGCGGAAGCTCCAATACTTTGGCCACCTGATATGAAGAGCTGACTCATTGGAAAAGACCCTGACACAGGCAATGATTGAAGGCAGCAGGAGAAGGGGACGGCAGAGGATGAGATGGTTGGATGGCATCACCAACTTGATGGTCATAAGTTTGAGCAAGTTCGGGGAATTGGTGATGGACAGGGAAGCCTGGTGTGCTGCAGTCCATGGGGTCACAAAGAATCTGACACAACTGAGTGACTGAACTGAACTGATGGCCAGTCATGTTAGTTGAGTACCTAGGCTAACTCTGTTGGACTACGAACAAATTGGACTTAGGAACACACTCTCCAAATGGAACTCATTTGGATGTAGGGGACTTACTATAGAGCTAATAATAATAATACCTATCTCCTAATGTTCTTATGAAGAGTAAATAAGTTAACATTTGTAAGAGGAGTAGTACCTGACCACCATGCTATCAAGGTACAGAACAGTGTCTGTTAATTAAGTGAAGTCGATCAGTCATGTCCAACTCTTTGCAACCCCATGGACTGTAGTCTGCCAGGCTTCTCCATCCCTGGCATTTCCCAGGCAAGAATACTGGAGTGGGTTGCCATTTCCTTCTCCAGGAAATCTTCTTGACCCAGGGATGAAACCCAGGTCTCCCACAGTGCAGGCAGACTCTTTACCATCTAAGCCACCAGGGAATTACATGCTACCTTTTGAGGGTGAATATATATTGTTGTTGTTCAGTCACTCAGTCGTGTCCAACTCTTTGAGACCCCATGGACTGTAGCACACCAGGCTTTCCTGTCCACTATCTCCTGGAGTTTGCTCAAACTCATGTCCATTGAGTCAATGATGCCATCCAACTGCTTCATCCTCTGTCATCCCCTTCTCATGCCCTCAATCCTTCCCAAATCAGGGTCTTTTCCAATGAGTCATCTCTTCTCATCAGGTGACCAAAGTATTAGAGCTTCAGCATCAGTCTTTCCATTGAATATTGAGGGTTGATTTCCTTTAGGATTGACTGGTTTGATCTCCTTGCTGCCCAAGGGACTCTAAAGAGTCTTTTCCAATGCCACAGTTCGAAAAGCATCAGTTCTTCAGTGCTCAGCCTACTTTATGGTCCAACTCTCACATCTGTACATGACTACTGGAAAAAGCCATAGCTTTGACTGTACAGACCTAGGTTTGTTACAGCTTTTCTTCCAGGCAGGTGTTTGTTCAAAGAAACTCTGGAAGGGTATGTAACAAACTTATAACTAGAATTCAGGAAAACAAATAAGAGCAAGTGTTTTCATTGTAAATGTTCTTATATTGTTTTGAGTTTTTAAACATATAAGTGAATAAATACATACTCGAAAGAGTTAAAAAATAAAGAAGATATTTTAGGGAAGCCAAAACATAGGTGATGATAGGCATTGCCTGAGATGGACTTAAAAAAATGGGATGTTTCCCTTTGGAAGGACAAAGACGATACTATATATGATCAAACTACAAAATTATGAACTTGTATGAGCAGGAACAAGGGGAATCCCTCCTTCACAAAAGAAATATGTACAGGTGTTTCATGCTCAATAAAATAACCATATTTATTTCATTTTTAATTATTAACTTTCTAAAATAACACTTTTCCTACAAAGAACTCAAAACAGAACTTGTAGTTTATAACAACAAACTTTCTTAACACTTGTCATGCTTCTCAGAGGGTGGAGGGAGGGAATAAGAGGTAGACAGAACTGTAAAAAGAGCAGGGGTCGCTACAGATCTGGACACAGGCAACAAGAATGAGGCCAACAGGTCACTGGAGGGCCTGCTACCCAGGGAGGGGGCCCAGGAGAAAGCACCCATTTCTGTGACCTCTGGTTTGGGAATGAGGTTCAGTGGCACTCATGGGAGGTTCCCTTACAAGGTTTCCTTATAAGGAGCACTGGGGCTATCCACAGTGCTGGCGTTTCCTAAGCAGTAAGGCCTCCTGGGTTCCTAAGTTCCTTGGGCTCCATACACCATGAGACCGTCACAGACGTCTCATTGCTGGTTGACCAGTAAACAGACAAATGGCCAGTGGGTCCACAGTTCTTCAACAGAACAGACAAAAGCGGCGATGGGTGAGAAGGGGAGGAGGAGTAGAAGGGTCTTCTTTGCTTCTGCCCCCGTGGGATTCATGTTTTCTCAGAGGGGAGAAGGGAAGCAGAGCCTGCCGCTTACATTCCTTCTACATCAAATGGTTGTTCCAGAGAAAGCGCAGCAGCATGTGAACTCCTCCAAAGAAAACGAAGACATAGTGAGCCAGGATAGCTCTGCCTTCTTGCTGAAAGTTCTGTTTAAAAAGAGGGCAAGGAAGGGAGGGTGAGTTTTTTAAAAAGGTGATAAAATAATCCAAAGTTAGAAATTCATTATTAATATTAATTCAGTCAGTGCCACAAACTCGCTTCTCGGGCTGCTTTGTGAAGTGTCTGAGTGGAAGAATATCTTGGTCTGTTCATGATGTCCGTACCACCCACACAGCCTGGGGAAGTTTTCCTCTGGACATCTTTTCCCATCTTCACCATCAGCAAATTGGGCACTCTTTTCCAGGTTGATTAACCTCTACCTCTGGCTTCCCAGAGCACTTTCTTAGTCCTCTCAAAGAACCAAGGGAGTCTGCTTTGGGGTTGGAAGAATGGACTTTAGATGGTGAAGAGGGGTGAGTGTGAGCTTGGTTGGAAGCAAAGACCTCCGCAGGTTTCTGGTGCGTGCTCAGTCGCTTCAGTTGTGTCTGACTCTTGCAGCCCCATGGACGGTAGCCCACCGGCTCCTCTGTCCGTGGGATTTTCCTGACAGTACTGAAGTGGGTTGCCACATCCCCTCCTGCAGGGGATCTTCCTGACCTAGGGATCAAACCTGCATCTTCTGCATTTCCTACATTGCAGGCAGATTCTTTACCGCTGGGCCCCTGGGAAAGCCCATAAGTAAATACCACTATAACTGGAAACCATGAAAGAACTTGTTTTTCCCTTTTATAACTGATATCAATTTAAAAAACTGAGCGACTTTGACAGTGGTCCAGTGGTTCAGTGATTAAGACTCTGCGCTTTGACTGCAGGGGGTGCAGATTCAGTCCCTAGTCAGGGAACTAAGATCCCACATGCCATATGGCACGGCCAAAAAATTAAAATTAAAAAAATTTTAATTAAAAAAAGAAAAATTGAATTTCCTTCCTGCAAAGCAGACAAGAAAACGTATAGCGCACTGAGTCAGATGCTCCTATGATTAAATTCCAGTTTTGCCACTTAGCTGCTGAGTAACCTTGGATAGGTTATCCAATCCTGCTGAACCTCAAATGCTTCTCCTGATATACCGATTCCACTAATTCATAGAGTTATTTGGAAAATTAAATGAAACAAATAAGAGTATCTCAGATTACCTGAAAGAAAATGTTTAGTAAATGTTCATATCCCACCTGTCCTTCTAACAAACTTAAATGTCTTATACATTACTGTCAGGGTCCCAGAGAAAACAGATGACACAGTCAAATTAGGATAATACAGGGTCAGATGAAGATACTTTATGCAAGTCGGGGGAGGAGGCATGAGGGGGGCGGAACAGCAGAGTCATTGCCACCCCTCGGCCTGTAGGGACAGCGAGGGGGCAGCTTCTAGGACCCAGGATAGAGTCCTATGGAGAAAAATTTCAAAGGCACATTTAAGATCCTAAAAGCACAGAAAGAATGTTTTAAAACATACTTTATAGCTAGGAAAATTACATGCCCCAGATTAAAAAAAACAGGTCCATGAACCAAAATCCCTCAAAACTAGATGGCAAAATAGGTTGAGAATCAAGGCCAATTTGAAAACACAAAACACTTGCTTAAGTGAAAAGAATAAGAAGTCAAGCTATGTGATAGCTTGAGGACAATCAATTCAGCAGATAAAAATACACCTTGGTGAGCTCCTTGCCAGGGAGCTCCAAGAGCAAGAATCAAAGTTTCTTTAAATATATCAAAAGCAGGAAGGCATCTGGAGAATCAGTGAGACCACTTGATTAAACAAAGTACAAAATGTGAATAAATGATTGCATATGAAAGAAATATACCATGCCAGATTCAAAATTTTGTTAAAGTTACTTGAGTTAAGCCTGGAAGCAGCAGAGTAAAGCCTTTTAGCATTTTAGAGTCAAACTGAGGAGGAATTTTTAAAATTATTTTAAAAATATTCTGTGGTCTTTTTGAAGTGCTCTAAACAATTTTGCAATACAAGAAAGATTACTTTAAAAGTCTAGGTCAAAGCCAGCTTTGTAAAACACTGCAACGAAAACTAGGGCAGGTATAAGTATAGACATAGATCAGTGGAATAGAATTGAGAGTCCAGAAATAAACCCCCAATTTATAGTCAGTTGATTTTCAACAAGGGTGCCAAGGCAATTCAGTAGGAAAAGAGTACTCTTCAACAGATGTGCTGTGACAACTTAATACCCATATGCAAAAGAATGAAGATGAACTTATAACTCATACCATATATAAAAATTAGCTCCAAATGAGTCAAAGACCTAAATTTAAGAGCTAAAACTCTAAAGCTCTTGAAAGAAAACAGGCATAAATCTTCATGACGATTTCTTAGATATGACCCCAAAGCACTAACAACAAAAGAAAAATAGGTAAACTGAAATTCATCAAATTTAAAACTTTTGCACTTCAAAGAACACTTGTCAAGATGAAAGACAACCTTCAGAATGGGAGAAAATATTTGCAAATAACATATCTGATAAGGGACATATATAAGCATATATAAAGAAGTGTGCTGCTGTGCTGTGCTAAGTCACTTCAGTCATGTGCACCTCTGTGACACTATGGGCTATAGGCCTCCAGGCTCCTCTGTCCATGGGATTCTCCCAGCAAGAACACTGGAGTGGGTTGCCAGGCCCTCATCGAGGGGATCTTCCTGACCCAGGGATCAAACCCACGTCTCTGACGTCTCCTGCATTGGCAAGCGGGTTCTTTACCATTAGCGCCACTTGGCAGGCCCAAATAAAGAGCTCCTACAACTCAATAATTAAAAGACAACCCAATTTTAAAATGGGCAAAGAATCTGAATAGACATTTCTCCAGAGATTTATACAAATAACCAATAAGCACGTGAAAAGATACACAACATTAACTATCAGGGAAGTGCAAATCAAACCCACAGTATGTCTACTTCACACCCACTGCTGCTGCTGCTGCTGCTAAGTCATTTCAGTCGTGTCCGACTCTGTGTGACCCCATAGACGGAAGCCCACCAGGCTCCCCTGTCCCTGGGATTCTCCAGGCAAGTACACTGGAGTGGGTTGCCATTTCCTTCTCCAATGCATGAAAGTGAAAAGTGAAAGTGAAGTCGCTCAGTCGTGTCCGACCCTTAGCGACCCCACAGACTGCAGCCTACCAGGCTCCTCCATCCATGGGATTTTCTTTTTTTTTTTTTTCAGTGAGCAAGTCCCAAAACTTTATTTTCCAGTGCTGCTTTTATACCCTAAGTTGTGCACATAATAATAGAGAAAGGGAGGTATAGAGTCACGCCAGAATCACGCAGGGTCAGCAATCTTGACCCTTATCAGGATCAGGGCTTATTTTGGTATGTCTCATGATATACAAAAGTTTTAGGTGGTTTTACATCATCTTCTGGCCAGGGGGCCTGCTAACAGTTTATGGCCCTCTCTCCTAACAAAGGTTGCTGCTGCTAAGTCACTTCAGTCGTGTCCGACTTTGTGTGACCCCATAGACGGAAGCCCACCAGGCTGCCCCGTCCCTGGGATTCTCCAGGCAAGAACACTGGAGTGGGTTGCCATTTCCTTCTCCAATGTGTGAAAGTGAAGTCGCTCAGTCGTGTCCGACTCCTAGCGACCCCATGGACTGCAGCCCACCAGACTCCTCCATCCATGGGATTCTCCAGGCAAGAGTACTGGAGTGGCTTGCCATTGCCTTCTCCCCATGGGATTTTCTAGGCAAGAGTACTGGAGTGGCTTGCCATTGCCTTCTCCGTCACACCCACTAGGCTGGCTATAATCAAAGAGACAGTTAACTAATTTTGACAAGAATGTGGAAAAACAGGATCCCTCATACCTTGCTGGTGGGCCACAATGTAAAATAGTACAGCCGCTTTGGAAAACAGTCTGGAAGTTTCTCAAAAAGTTAAAGTTGCCATATTCCATTCCTATGTATGTTCTCACTCCTACGTATGTTCTCAAAAAAAACTGAAAACACACATCTACACAAAAACTTGCACACAGATGTTCATAGCATCATTATTTATAATAGTCAAAAAGTGGAAACAACCCAAACGTTCATCAACTGATGAATAAACAAAGTGATATATATATATACATACAATGGAATATTATTCAGCAATAAAAAGAAATGAAGCATTGATTCATGCTACAACATGGATGAACCTTGAAAAAAACATTGTGTTCAGTGAGAAGGGTACGAAAGAGGATGAGATGGTTGGATGGCATCACTGACTCAATGGACATGAGTTTGCTCAAGCTCCGGGAGTTGGTGGCCTGGCCTTCTGCAGTCCATGGGGTAGCAAAGAGTCGGACACGACTGAGTGAACTGAACTGAAGTGAAAGAAGTCAGACATAAAGACCACATATTATATTAGTCCCTTTATATGAAATTTCAGAATAGACAAATCCAGAGAGACAGAATGTAGATTGGTGGGGCTGGAAGGAAAAATGGGAGGAGGTAAGAAGGGACTACTATTGGGTTTGGAGTGTCTTACTGGGGTGATGAAAGTGTTCTAAAATTGATTGTGATGATGGCTGTACAACTCTAGGAGTAAACATAAAGCCACCATTATACTGTTTAAATGGATGAATTGTATGACATGTGAACTTTCTCAATAAAGTTGTTTTCTTAAAGAAAGAAAAGTGTTAATTTATTAAGCTGCAGAGGTAAATTTAAGACATAAGTAAATTACAGCTTAAAAGGTAAGGGGAAAAAATCATTACCAAAAAAAAAAGGGTAAGGGAAAGGAAGAAAAGGAAAATGGAAGTGGAGGTGACATAGAGAAGTGACTTCCTGATTGGGTTGAGATAAATGCAGAAAATAGGTGGTTGTGATTTTTCCTACTCTGCTCTCTCCAGAGAAAAAATTAGAAGGAACCAGGAGTATTCAGAGTGCTAGCTGAAAAAAAAAAAAAAAACAGAGTGCTAGCTGATAAAGAAGCAGAAAAGTTGAACTAAGGACTTGCCTGTAATTCATCAAGCACAGTCATCAGTGAAAACTGCAGAAGAAACAAGCATCAGAGGAAGGTGGAGAGGACCACGAGTGCTCTGTAGTAAATGACGCATGGCCAAGAAGTGTTCAACTCAAATAAGGCCAAAGACAAGTTGTTGGCTTTGATAACAGGTACTGATCATTATATAAATATAAATCAGAACATGGCACTCTTCTGCTCTCCCTCCCCAGAAGCTTCTCTCATAAACACTTAGGGTAAAACCTGAAAACCTTTTACCATCACTCCTAAGACAGAGGCCAGCCCCTGGACCTCAACACCCACCCCGCTCAGCCATTCCGGCCTCCTTGCTGTTCCTTACGCCTGTTCCTATGCTAAGGGCTTGGCACTCCCAGTTCCCTCCGTCTGGAACACTTTCTCCCCAGGTATTCCCCTGGCTCACTTCCAGTCTGCTCAGATATCACCTCCTCAGAGAAGCCTTTCCTGACGGCCCATTCAGAGTCATCTCCATCACTCAGTACCCCCAGCAGGCTAGCCATTTACTTCACTGTTTGTCCCTCTCCTACATTATGAGTCCTATGAGAGTAGGCTCATCTTCCATCCTGCTCTCTGCCGGGAACTGAGTCTGGCATACAGGAAGCGGTCAATAAATACCTGTTTGAGTGAAGGTCTGTCAATACCTGGGACTGAGTCTGGCGCATAGCAGGTACTCCATAAATATTTGCATAATCGGTCTATCAATATTTTATGTGATTATTTCCTTCTTGCTTTTAGTAACGTTATTGTTGGGACCTTCTGTTCTTGTTTTGTCTCCGGGAATGTTTTATTTGAGGGGATGGCTGAGTACTGCCACATTTGAACCAGAGCATAGAAAGGGGCCTGGCACTCCCTGAGGTCAGCATGATGGCAGCAGCAGGGATAAACAAGAAATCGCCACAGGTACTTGTCCTGTGATGAATTTAAGAGCAAAAAGTTGGGCTCTAACAGTAGGGTCAGCCACCTGTCCTACCACAGACCCACATGGTTATACTCTCTGTTGCCAGTTACAGGTTGTTCTGGAGGAAAACTAAGTCGGCCGTGGATTTCATCGCATCTAAGATTTGGGCTTCCCTGGTGATTCAGATGGTAAAGAATCTTCCTGTAGTGCGGGAGACCAGGGTTTGATCCCTGGGTCAGGAAGATCCCCTTGAAAAGGGAACAGCTACCTACTCCAGTATTCTTACCTGGAGAATTCCATGGACAGAGGAACCTGGCTGGCTACAGTCCATGGGATCGCAAAGAGTCGGACATGACTGAGCGACTAACACTTAGATTTAAAACAGTAATCTTTATGTTTTCCCTTATTACTTCTTATAATAACCAGGAGAAACAAAGAAATCAGGGAGAGCTGGGCTTAGAGCATAACCTGGGTTGGTTCAAGGAGGATAACCACAATCTAAGTCAAAGGTTCTCCTCCATCATGGAGCATTACATTCACCTGGACTCATCTCTCAAAGTGGGGCCCAACATCTGTAGTTCTTAAAACTCCACAGGTGATTCTCACATGCATCCTAGTTTGAGAGTGTGAAGCAAAGTTTCTCACATTTATAACTCAGATCCCCGAGGGTGTGTGCAAAATGGTAAATTCTGATTCCAGAGCTGTGGGCTGGGGTTTGTGCACATCCGGTCAGCTGCCAAATAATGCTGATGCCACTGGTCCGTGGACCAGTTTTTTGAGAGGCAAATGTGAGATCAAACACTGGCACTGGCTCAGGTTCTCAGTCTTCAGATCTAATGCTTGGTAATCTGGACATTATTAATCCATGCATTCTGCTAATTCCTGGGCATTCCAGCTACTGGGCAGCCGTTGTTCTGTTTGCTCTTCCCAGCTAGGCCCTTGCTGGGGAAATTTAAGTCTCACCTCTTGCACCATTCTCTGCTCAAGGCTGTCCCCGATGTTTCTCAGCTGCATGGCCAACTTGTGAATTATTTCCTCCTGATGATGGTTCTGGCCAACACTATCCTCCTTGGGCTGAGAAGGTGGACTGTGATCTACATTGATAGAAAAGAGTTCTAAGAGATAACTGCATTAACTATTGCTCATCACGAGTCACTTAAAACTGTCATAGACAATGAGAAGAATGAAATCCCATCACCACAGTGATTATTGAAAGCAAAGCCTTGCTCTGGAATAAATAGCTCTGTCCAGTAGAAATATAATTCAAGCTATATATAAATTTTAATTTTTCTAGTGGTAAATCAAGTAAAAAATAATTTTACTAATGTATTTTACTTAAGACAGTGTATCCAAAGTTCAGTTCAGTTTAGTCGCTCAGTCGTGTCCGACTCTTTGCGACACCATGAACCGCAGCACACCAGGCTTCCCTGTCCATCACCAACTCCTGGAGTCCACCCAAACCCATGTCCATTGAGTCGGTGATGCCATCCAACCATTTCATCCTCTGTCATCCCCTTCTCCTCCTGCCCTCAATCTTTCCCAGTATCAGGGTCTCTTCAAATGAGTCAACTGTTGGCATCAGGTGACCAAAGTATTGGAGTTGCAGCTTCAAAATCAGTTCAGCTTCCAATGAACACCCAGGACTGATCTCCTTTAGGATGGACTGGTTGGATCTCCTTGCAGTCCAAGGGACTCTCAAGAGTCTTCTCCAATACCACAGTTCAAAAGCATCAATTCTTTGGCACTCAACTTTCTTTATAGTCCAACTCTCATATCTAAAGTATTATAACATATAATCAATATAAAATTATTAGTGATATGTTTTGCACTCTTTTTATTTAAGCTTTCAAAATCCAGTGTTTATTTTATACTTACAACACATCTCAATCCAGATATTAACTAATTTCATTAGAAAACCTTGTATTTTATTTCATGAAGTATTGATTTGTATTTAGATTTCATGAAGTTTACAATTAAAAAGTAAATTCATATATCCAAGTTGTTTCACACATACCTAAAACTTTTCCAACAACTAAATCAAGTATCAGTTTTTTAAACTTAATTAAAATTAAATAAAACTTAAAATTCAGTTCCTCAATTGCACTGGCCACATTTCAAGTGCTCTATTATATTCCAATACTGAATTTTTAATATCCAAAAGGAAAAATTATCTCACTTTATGCTGAAAATTGTGTGGATGTATACATATCCACACAGAATTCTGAAAATAAAACTGTCATCTAAATGACCTAGTGGGGAATTTGGAAAAATCTCATTGTTAATCTTTTCAACAGAATAATTCCTTCATAAAGCAAATAACAAGCCTCAATGTATTGGGACTTTAAAAAATGTTGTATCAACATGCAAAAGGTTCTTTCTGTTGCACTTAGGAAAACTTTTAAGCAAATATGACTTTAAGGTTTTGTAAGTGCTTTTCCACTGCCAGCTGTAATATTTTAATATTTAATTTAAAATGTAATATTTTATTGTCTCACATGGTGGTCATCTTTTTATAATCTTGATTTTATTCAATTAAAAAAGAGAGATCTAGGGCCTTTTGGTCTAAGACTGAGCACAAGCATTGACTTTTTCGTTTCTCCTAGTCCCTCCCAAGACCCCACCAAAATGAAAGTATAAAAAAAGAGTAAAACTGCAACAGTGCAAAGAATGGGAAGCAGAGTCAACAGCAGATGAGAGACCTATATGTGTTTCTAGAAGGCAGAAAGAAGAGAAGACAAGATATAGAGTAGTGAGCCAGAAAGAGAAAGTGCCAAGAACCCATGATAGAAAGCCCCTTCACTCAGCAGGACCCAGAAGCTGGGAAAGGGAAACATGCCATTGACTAGAATTCTGATCAGGATCTACTGTACCATGTGGTACCCTTGACAACCCCAGCCCACTGGACCCGTCAGATTTCAGGCAAAAAGTCCAGACCACTCTTCTCTAATAGGAGAACAAATCTTGTGGAAAGAGCTAAAACTTCTTTATGAGTGTTGGTGCATCAGGTCGAAGGTCTTCTTGTTCTGGCATTTGAGGGATCTGGGGCCAGAAAGTCAGCTCCCCTAACTCATCACTCTCAAACTCCCCCAGTTCAGACCCCCTATTTGAGTCCCCATTCAGTGAGGAGCCCTGGGAAGCAGTAAGGCATAGTGGTAAGATTCTGAAGCCAAATCATTTGGGTTCAAATGTAAAATCTATAGATAAAACTGTGTAACCTGGGAAAGTTATTTAATCTCTCTATGCCTTTCTTTCTTCAACTGTAAAATGGGACTGGTAATTATTATTTTGTCAATTCTAAGATTTTATAATGCCTCCAAAAGAGAATGTGTTTTATAATCTATGGCATGTCATATTCCAGCAGCATTGTTTATTTTCTTAGTAGGAAACAAAATTATAGTACATTTTACAATTGATGGAATATTAAACTTAATGAGCAGAGAAGGAAATGGCAACCCATTCTAGCATTCCTGCCTAGAGAATTCCATGGACAGAGGAGCCTGGTGGGATATGGTCCAACTACCTTGTAGAGGGGTTGTTGAAATGATTGAGTTAATACATTTACCCTGTGCAGGACCACACCTGGAAATGGATAAATGCTATATGACTGAGTGAGTGAAAGTCGCTCAGTTGTGTCCTACACAGACCCCATGAACTGTAGCCCGCCAGGCTCCTCTGTCCATGGAATTCTCCAGGCCAGAATACTGGAGTGGGTAAGCCTTTCCCTTCTCCAGGGGGAATCTTCCCAACCCAGAGATTGAACCCAGGTCTCCCGCATTACAAGCGGATTCTTTACCAGTTGAGCCACCAGGGAAGCCCAAGAATACTGGAGTGGGTAGCCTATCCCTTCTCCAGGGGATCTTCCCGACCCAGGAATAGAACAGGGGTCTCCCGCATTGCAGGCAGATTCTTTACCAACTGAGCTATTAGGGAAGATCAAATACTATATCAGTGTTAGCTACTGCCACCAACTGGGAAAATAGTCCTCATATAACAGCAGAAAAAACCCACACAAGTTAACTGGTCAGTTGTTTGTTTGTTTGTTTTTTAATAACAGAAGATCACCAGGCAACTGAGAAGAACCATAGAATGAAAGAGAAATACCAGATAAACAAACAAAATAGTGATCCTGAAGAAAACAGATGTAATTCAGGAAACAGAAGAGAATGTTTGCAAGTTCTAATGTATATGTTTAGAGCGATTTAAGAAAATATTACATTTAGTGACTTCCCTGGCGATCCAGTGGTTAGGACTTCACCTTCCCCAGGGGTTGTGGGTTTGATCCCTGGTCAGGGAGCTAGGATCCCACAGGCCTGTGGCCAAAAAACCAAAACGTAAAAACAGAAGCAATATTGTAACAAATTCAATAAAGACTTTTAAAAAATGGTCCACATTAAAAAAAATCTTTATTAAAAAGAAGAAAGAAAATATTACACTTAGGAAACAAAAGAAAATGCTATGAAAAAAGACTAAACCTACAACAAAATCTTTCAGTTTTTAAAAATATGATTGCTAAAATTAAAAATACAATTGATTGTCTGAGAAAAGAAAATCACTCAGGAAAAAAAATCAGAATTTTTAAATAGGCGAGATAAGATAGGTGATATACAGAACCAATCTGGAAAGATCAGCACCGGATTAGTAAGAGTCACAGAAAGAAACAGAGGAGGAAAATTGTTAAACAGCATAAGACAGCTTCCCAGCACAAACTTCAGATTTCTCATCAAGAAAAAAGAAAGCCCCACCAAATTCTCAGGACAACAAAAGGGGAAATAAAATCCTCACCTCTGGACCATACTGACATTTCAAAAAATGTCATTTTGGCTAAAGATGCTAAAGATCTTCAAAGAAAAACATGGGTTAGTTTGATGACTGATTTTCCATCAGTAATGGATTCTAGAATATAGTAGAACAATTAATACCCTCAAGAATTTTTTTTTTTTTTTGTCATGCATGCTTTGCAAGATCTTAGTTCCCCAACCATAGAGGTTGAACCCTGGCCCTTGGCAGTGAAAGCATCGAGTCCTAACCACAACCACCAGGGAATTCCCACCCTCAAAGATTTTATAAAAAACTATTTTCAACCTAGAAGTCTCTGCCTACCTAATTCTCAATAATTTGTGAGAGGTGAATAAAGACATTTGCAGACATGCAAGGACTCAGGAAGTTGTTCTCCCATAAACAATTTCTTAGGAAGCCTCTTGAGGAGGTTTTCCAGTGAAACAGAGTATGACTAAACCAAGGGGAAAAAAAATAAAATCAGCAAAAAGTGGATCCAACGCTGGGAAGGGGAGTCCCAGGATGACAGGCCCAGACAGTGATGAGATTGGAACAAGAGAACAGTTCTAGAAAGGAAGACCCCGAGGAAAGGGAGATTTGATCGAAAACATAGTATGATTGAAAATTTAGGAAACTTGAAGATATCATAACTACAAATCATGTGAGCAGTGGAGGAGAGGCAGTGAGAAAGTCCAGAAAACAAAGGTAATGCAGAAAGTTTATGGTGCAAATGAGAAGCCAGTTAAGATGTGGCTTAAGTTTAAATGGTGCTTTCCTGATAGCTCAGTTGGTAAAGAATCTGCCTGCAATGCAGGAGACCCCAGTTCAATTTCTGAGTCAGGAAGATCTGCTGGAGAAGGAATAGAGTCGCAAAGAGTCAGATTAAACTGAGCGACTTTCACTTCCATGACCCACTACTTGTAGATCTGGATTATGTAAACTGTCAACAGTCCATCATTTAACGTACAGCACACTGTCTCAAAAACGTACATAACTATGCTTTGACCTTAATAGACAGAACAGTTCTCAGAGTTTTGTGAGAGGCTATTCTGGGGTTATAATCTTCAATTTGGCTCGAAATAAAATTTCCATTTCTTTCTTAGACCAACTGATCAACTTTTTTTGTTGGCACTCAGCCTGATTTAAGCAATCACAGCTTTAATCCCCTATTTCATTACTTGGAGATGATTATTCTCAGGGAAAATCACTTCAGTACCTATGGACTTTATTGGTGGTAGTGACCACTCCTGAATCCCAGAGTCTTAAGAGAATGTGAAGAGTATTTGCATAAATATAAAGGTAAACCTTTATAACATAACAAATGGAGAGAAGAAAGGGCAACTGAGTGGGGAGACCTTCCAAATGAGTATCATCAACTTCAAAATGGGTTTAGAATCAGCCCTGTGCCAATCAAAAGCATGATGATTTGCAACCATCATTTTAACTGACTGTCATCTGGGAAGTACAAAATCTAGTATCTGCAGTATGAGGACGGAATACAAGTTGGGTAAGTTTCAGTAATGGACGCTGGGAGAAATGGAGCTATAAGAATGCTAACAAGCCTTGGGTTTTCCAGCTGGGTAGACCAAGGGGCAGAGAAGGAAGGACCTAGAGATAGGACACAACAGAAGATTGTATTCAAAGCAAGAAGTGTGTTTTGTATTCTGGAACTCAGCATAACTACTATTTGTATTTCGTGCATGTCTGAGCAATTACTGGTGAAACACTTGTGGGGTGGCAAATGCGTGTGTGCTCAGTTATGTCCAACTCTTTTTGACCCCATGGACTGTAACCTACCAGGCTCCTCTGTCCATGGGATTTTACAGGTGTGGATACTGGGGTGGGTTGCCATTTCCTCCTCCAGGGGATCTTTCCGACCCAAGGATCGAACCCATGTCTCTTGAGTCTCCTGGATTGGCAGCTGTGTTCTTTACCACTAGTGCCATCTGGGAAGCCCAAAATAACAGAGATGATACTGCATATTAGATGTGTGTATCAGCATACTTACCTATTGGATACACATTGTCTATGTCAGTAATTATGGGTTACCATTACTCCCTAAGAACTTGGAATTAAAAGAAAAAAGTGTTTTCTGAGAACTTAGAGACAAGATCAGTGTATGTTTAGTGAAAATGGGTGAGATGAGCAGTCATCGGAAGGGGAGAGGCTACTAGCTCTCTCTTGCACGAGCCGTTCCCTCTGCCTGCAACTTGCACCCTCCTTAACCCCCTCAGGTCTCAGTCCAGGGTTACATCTCCAGGGAAGCCTTCTGTAACCTCCCTCCTAGGTCAAAGCCCCATTATAGCATCTGGACCTCTTAGCACCCTATCACATTACATTTAACAGTGGTATATGTGATTGACTGCTGTCTGCCTTCTTTATCTGACCATCTGTGCCAGTAAGGAAGGGGCTGTTACTGTTTTTGTTCACCATTGTCACCCAAGTATGTATTGCAGTGCCTAAAATATAGTTGGCCCTAGTATTTTTTTTTTAATGAATAAAAAAGTCAATGTGTCCATCTAGAGGAGGGAAGAGAGAGATGGCGAGCCTTAGGAGCACCAAAAAAAAAAAAAAGCAAAAATGAGCATCCAAGGGACTTCCCTGGTGGTCCAGTGGTTAAGAATCTGTCTGCCAGTGCAGGGGTCGAGGGTTGATCCCTGGTCTGAAAACTAAGATCCCACATGCCACAGAGCAACTAAGCCCATGCACCACAGCTACTGAGCCCTTGTGCCCTGGAGCCCATGCTTGGCAACAAGAAGCAGCACCACAACTAGAGAGTAAAATATATATATATACAAAATGAACATCCAAGTGTTGCAGGAAGGGGGGACCCCTTCCAGGGCCCCCCTCCTGCAACACAAGCACTCTCAGAAGCAGAAAGAAGCTGAAAACTGGACCCTCTTCTGACTTCTACAATTAATATATCCCATTTACACTACCTATATATCTATGAGTGTCTCTGTGTTAGTTGCTCAGTTGTGTCCGACTCTTTGTGACCCCATGGACTTTAGATTGCCAGGCTCTTCTGTCCATGGTATTCTCCAGGCAAGAATACTGAAGTGGGTTGCCATTCCCTTCTCTGGAGAGTCTTCCTGACCCAGGGGTTGAACCTGGACCTCTTTCATTGCTGACAGACACCCCACACCTTGTGAAGCCTCAATTCTCCGACCAGGGATTGAACCCGGGCTTCATGCAGTGGGAAGTGCAGAGTCCTGTTGGTGCCAGGAAATTTTTCTATGTGTGTATATATAATTCTGCCCTTTCCTACCAATAGAGAAGGAAATGGCAACCAGCTCCAGTATTCTTGCCTGGAAAGTCCCATGGACAGAGGAGCCTGGCCAGCTGTAGTCCAGAAATCACAAAGAGTCGGACATGACTGAGCGCACACACTTTTCCTATCAATACTTATTACATTTTTAGAGGTGGGCAGGGCCTCTTTCCACTTTTAATCATTTTTGTTTTCCCAAGAGTGTCTAATTTATCTTAAACGACGTATCAGGACGGTTGCTCTAGACTTCTCCAAATCCTACCCACCTCCTAAACTTTTCTAAGTGTCTTTTAGTTCTACATGGGCTTCCCAGGTGGTGCTAGTGATAAAGAACCCTCCTGACAATGCAGGAGACCCAAGAGATGCAGGTTCAATCCTTGGGCTGGGAAGATCCCCTAGAGGAGGAAATGGCAACCTATTCCAGTATTATCGCCTGGAAAAATCCCATGGACAGAGGAGCATGGTGGGCTATAGCCAGGGTTGCAAAGAGTTGGACACGACTGAGTGCAGGTGTGTGCATGTACACATACACACACACATTCTCCATACAAATACTATAGGTTCCTCCCCCCCAGCACCAGATACATTCATATGGCTAGTGTTCAGTTCAGCTGCTCAGTTGTGTCCAACTCTGCAACCCCTGGACTGCAGCATGCCAGGCCTCCCTGTCCATCACCAGCTCCTGGAATTTACCCAAACTCATGTCCATTGAGTCGGTGATGCCATCCAATCATCGCATCCCCTGTCGTCCCCTTCTCCTCCTGCTTTCAATCTTTCCCAGCATCAGGGTCTTTTCCAATGAGTCAGTTCTTCGCATCAAGTTGCCAAAGTATTGCAGTTTCAATATCAGTCCTTCCAATGAATATTCAGGACTGATTTCCTTCAGGATGGACTGGTTTGATCTCCTTGCAATCCAAGGGACTCTCAAGCATCTTCTCCAACATCACAGTTCAAAAGCATCAAATCTTCGGTGCTCAGCTTTCTTTATAGTCCAACTCTCACATCTATCCATGACTACTGGAAAAACCGTAGCTTTGACTAGACAGACCTTTGTCAGCAAAATAATGTCACTGCTTTTTGATATGCTGTCTAGGTTGGTCATAGCTTTTCCTCCAAGGAGCAAGCGTCTTTTACTTTCATGGCTGCAGTCACCATTTGATTGATTTTGGAGCCCAAGAAAATAGTCTGTCATCTGTTTCCATTGTTTCTCTGTCATTTGCCATGAAGCAAATGGTACATGGTAGCTCAGACAGTAAAGCGTCTGCCTACAATGCGGGAGACCAGGGTTCGATCTCTGGGTTGGGAAGATCCCCTGGAGAAGGAAATGGCAACCCACTCCAGTATTCTTGCCTGGAGAATCCCATGGACTTAGGAGCCTGGTAGGCTACAGTCCATGGGGTTGCAAAGAGTCGGACACGACTGAGCAACTTCACTTTCACGGGACCAGATACCATGATCTTAGTTTTTTGAATGCTGAGTTTTATCCCAGCTTTTTCACTCTCCTCTTTCACTTTCATCAAGAGGCTCTTTAGTTCTTCATAATGTCTAGTGTAGTTGCCCCCAAAGTAACAGAGATAAGTTTGGGCTTCAACCAGTCACTTTCCAGCCAACAACGGCTTGTGAGTTTCATTTTCAGTCTGTGTTGCAGCCTGGGACAAAAGCACTAAGAGGAGAAAGGGATCTTCTCAATCAGCTTCTTCATTAAGAGTTCTCTGTATCTAACTTATCTAACCTAGAGAGTTGGACTGGGAAGAAGGCTGACCGCCGAAGAATCGATGCTTTTGAACTGTGGTGTTGGAGAAGACTCTTGAGAGTCCCTTATACTGCAAGGAGATCCAACCAGTCCATTCTAGAGGAGATCAATCCTGGATGTTCATTGGAGGGACTGATGCTAAAGCTGAAACTGCAATACTTTGGCCACCTCATGCGACGAGTTGACTCACTGGAAAAGACTCTGATGCTGGGAAAGGTTGGGGGCGGGAGGAGAAGGGGACGACGGAGAATGAGATGGCTGGATGGCATCACCGACTCTGTGGACATGAGTTTGAGTGAACTCCGGGAGTTGGTGATGGACAGGGAGGCCTGGCGTGCTGTGATTCATGGGGTCGCGGAGAGTCGGACACGACTGAGCGACTGAACTGAACTGAACCTATCTAATCTGCTAAAGCTGAAACTCCAATACTTTAGCCACCTCATGCGACAAGCTGACTCACTGGAAAAGACTCTGATGCTGGGAAGGATTGGGGGCGGGAGGAGAAGGGGACGACAGAGAATGAGATGGCTGGATGGCACCACCGACTCGATGGACATGAGTTTGCGTGAACTCCAGGAGTTGGTGATGGACGGAGAAAGAAATGGCAACCCACTCCAGTATTCTTGCCTGGAGAATCCCATGGACTTAGGAGCCTGGAAGGCTACAGTCCATGGGGTCGCAAAGAGTCGGATACGACTGAGCGACTGAACTGAATCTATCTCTGTCATCCGTCCATACATCCAATCAGGTTCCCAGCACGAGAGCTTCCAGGGTCCTCCACGCGACCTCCCACACCTTGATGACCTGCGCGCTCAGCTGTTCTCAGACCCGCTCGGCGACCGGAAAAACCCTTGGGGCGGGGCTGGCAGTAGTGGTCACGTGAGCGGCTGTGACCAATGGGAAGTGCACACGGCGCGCCGTGCCCAGAGGCGGTCTCCGGCGCGGGGGGTGGCGCTCCTTGTTCGCTACCTGCTTCAAACCCGACTGAGAGGGAGGGAGACCAGGTATCCGGGGTACACCACCAAGCCCCTCCAGTTATCCTGGCTTTAGCGTTCTCGACGTCATAATAACTCCGTGTCCCTCACACTGCCCCCTTCAGCCTGCGCTTCAGCGATAAAAGGGGAGGAACGCGCTGCTGCTTGCTGCGCCTGAGGGAAGGCAGTGGGAGTGGGGGTGGGGCGCGGCTTCCGGCCGCTGCCGCCTCTGACTGAGCTGCAACCGGCGGCCGTTGCACGCGCTGTTGGCGCACCAGACAAAAGTGCCAGACACAAATAAGGTTTTACATATGTAATAAAACGAGAACTCTATGCAAAAAAAAAAATGCAGATTAGGCTGTTGGCTGTCACTCTAACTCAAACGTAGTAGCATTCGTAATTCTTCACCCTTCTGCTTTTTTTGAGGTGAAACTAATTAGGAAAGCTTTTGGGGTAAATGTGGCAACCGCCCACAGCGCACCTCAGTTTCATAAGGACCAGTGAGGATTAAGTGATACGGTGAGTGTGAAAACGTTGGAAAAGATTTGCAGTAAAATGCAAGTTCTAGAATAGTGCACAACTTTGTGAATTTACTAAAAGCTACTGAATTGTGTGCTTTAGAAGTTTGACCTTTATGGTACGAGTTACATCTCAACTTAGAAAAACGAAATGTATGTTCTACAAGGTAATCCTAGGTGACACAGTCTCAGGTTTGGAGATATTGTTGTTGACACCTGTCCAGATGAAAATTCAAAATTTTGGTCAATTGAGTTATTTTTAGAAAAGGGATACCATATTTGATGTGGCGGCCAGAGTCTCATCAGGATGCTTGAAATTTTCACTTTCTTAGGGGCATGTGATTCTTTTAAAGTGGAAAATAGTTTGTGATTAATTTAAATCCTTTCAGGTGTCTAGCATGTTTTTAATCTAAAAGTCTAAAACCGCATGCATTTAACTCTAACATTCTTTAATGCTTTTCAAAACACAGCACTTTAGTTTTTCAACATTTTGGGACATTCAGGAATCATACATTTTTGAAAAACAAAATTTCAAGTTTATCTTTCCCTCATGTTCTTTCCTATATTGACAATATCAAGAAGGAACCTACACTGAACGTTCCCTACCTTAACAATGCAGACATTTTCAGGTCAAGTTTAAAGGTATATTTTTATTAAAACATGAATTTGATCTATTTTAGTGAATTTGGGATCATCTTAATTAGTTGTCACATCAGTGATTCAGAGCTAATAGAAACTAGGATATTTATACCATGACGCAAAGTCAGTTTTAGATTTTTACTATGTAAGAACTTCGATGAATAGATTTACATACACTACTTCTTAATGTTTAAATACTCCAGTGCCCAATTTTATATCTTCAATACCAGGAAAAATACAAGCTAAATAGAATATTTAACTTAGTTTAATACAAATAATATCTTACCTGGGTTCCTTGACATGGCTGAAACTGGCTGGGAGCTGACAAGTTGGGTCATGTAAGCATTCTGAAAACTGTATTTCACCCACAGTGATTTGCAACAATTTGTTACATTGGGAGAGGGATTCAGAAGTTCTTTAGGTTCATAAACAATGGCATCATGTGTTTTCTTCTTGATGCTTTTTTCCTGTTAAAAATATTTTTAGAGGATTTCTCCCATTTCTCAGTATATATTTGGTATGATAAATGAATACTGATATTTTAATACAAACAGCCTTTATTCCATATAGAAAAAGGTTTTGCATTTGGGTGGAAGATGGAACAGGGTGATCTGTAAGTTCTTTTTCAACTGAAGTAAACATCTATGTTGTTTGGTCTTTAGATCTGATACATCACCCTATATCCTCATCACCCAGCAGTTTCTCATCATCTTAATAGTTACATTCATCCAGGGAACAGTCTTAAATTAGTACACATAGAAGAGAGACAAATTATTAATAGTATGGCCAAAAGAAAAACAGAATTAAAAAACCTAGACAGGGTGTGTGTGTGTGTGTGTGTGTATTTTCTCCCCAGAATGGCTCTTGTATTCCCTCTTTAATACTCCATATACACACAGTCCATCTCTGCAGACACCAATGAAGGCTATTCTGTGCACACTCCTCCCTTTTCTTCTAATATTAAAGCACCAATTGGAGAAGGCAATGGCACCCCACTCCAGTACTCTTGCCTGGAAAATCCCAGGGATGGGGAAGCCTGGTGGGCTGCCGTCTATGGGGTCGCACAGAGTCGGACACGACTGAAGTGACTTAGCAGCAGCAGCAGCAGTAAAGCACCACTCCATTAAGTTGAAGCATTGATGATTTTCATTGTCTATCAGTGTACTTACTTATCTTATTTTAAAGGTTGGACACAGAGTTTGACTTGCTAAAAATAGCAAGGTAAAAACCTTCTAAATCTAAGCAGTTAACAGAAAATCAAAGAATGACTGAGAGGTCAAACTATAAAAAACAACTAAAGGTAGCAGAGGAGGCCTTCTGAAGCATTGGATCAGTACTGTCCAATAAAAATATGTGAAATACATATGTAACATTAAGTTTTCTAGTAGATACATTAAAAAGTGAAAGGGAATAGGTGAAATGAATTTTAATGATATGTTTTATTTAACCAAATGTATCCCTAAATAAATTTCAGTGTTATCATTTCCACAGGTAGTCAATATAAAACTTATTAATGAAATATTTTATATTCTCATTAGTGTGTAAGTCTTCAAAACCTGGTATATATTTTACAGCACATCTCAGTTCAAATTAGGCACACTTTTTGTGCTCAGTTGGAGACGGCAATGGCAAGTCACTCCAGTACTATTGCCTAGAAAATCCCATGGATGGAGGAGCCTGGTAGGCTGCAGTCCGTGAGGTCGCTAAGGGTCGGACACGACTGAGCGACTTCACTTTCACTTTTCACTTTCACACATTCGAGGAAATGGCAACCCACTCCAGTGTTCTTGCCTGGAGAATCCCAGGGATGGGAGAGCCTGGTGGGCTTCCGTCTATGGGGTCACACAGAGTCGGACACGACTGAAGTGACTTAGCAGCAGCAGCAGCTACATTTGGCCAGTGGCTACTGTTTGGGACAATAAATATGATAAAGCTGTATTGCAGCTTTAGAAGAAGAAGCAAGAACTGAAAAGAAATGGCTTTGAGAGAACGACAGTAAGCAGCAGTCTCAGCTAGAAAGACTAAGTTGGGGAATATCATCAGGTAAAATTCTCATTTTTTTAAATTAAAGGATAATTGCTTTACAATGTTGTGTTGGTTTCTGCCATACGACAGTGCCATCAGGTAAAATTCTGATCTCATCGTTATTCAAATGTATGATATTTTCCAGTGTAGGATGCTATTACAAATTTTGATTATTGTAATTTGGGCCAGATTTAGGGTGTGGGAGCTGTGGGATGAAGTGTAGTATGTGCCTCGTCATTTTTGATGCCTTAGGCTGCCTGACATTTTAACTGTTCTCATCAGGCAATCTTCTAACCTTTATTTGATTTCTCAAGTTAACTTTCTACTGGAAAAAGGACATCCTCTCCAGCTAATGCCTCAGAGCCAGATCAGACCTGGGTACAATTATTAAATTACTAAAAGAGCAAAATTGACATCAAGATATAGTTTCGGGGTGAGAGTCTTGTCTGAAAGAGCCAGCTGACAGCGTTGCCCCCCAGCTCACTGTGAAACTCATTTTGTACTGGTTGTTCACATGATGTTGCTAGATAATTGAGAATAAAGTATCTAATAATGGCCTGTTAAAGTAAATAATTGAGCATATTAGACTTCATTTTCCCCAAATAGGTTTTTATTATAATTATTCCCAAGTAATTCTGCAGGATGTTATGAGATATTTATTGAAACATAATCAGTGCTAATTATACAGCCACCTTTTGGTATCCATGGAGGATTGATTCCAGGATCCCCTTTGGATATCACATCCACAGATGTTCAAGTCCCTTATATAACATGGTATAGTATTTGCATATAACCTGTGCACATCCTCCCATATACTTTAAATTATCTCTGAAATGAAGTGTTAGTCGCTCAGTCGTGTCAGACTCTTTGCAACTCTATGGAGTGTAGCCCACCAGGCTCCTCTGTCCATGGAATTCTCCAGGCAAGAATACTGGAGTGGGTTGCCATGCCCCCATCTCTAGACTACTTATAATACCTAATACAATGTAAATGCCATATAAATAGTTGTAAATATAATGTAGATGCTACATAATTAGTTGCTCAGTTCAAATAGTTGCTGGCCCACAACAAATTTCAAGTTTTTTCTTTTTGAAACTTTCTGGAATTTTCTGAATATTTTCTATCTAGTGGTGGTGGTGGTTTAGTTGCTAAGTCGTGTCTGACTCTTGTAACCCCATGGACTGTAGTCTGCCAGGCTCCTCTGTCCATGGGATTCTCCAGGCAAGCATACTGGAGTGGGTTGCCATTTCCTTCTACAGGGAACCTTCCTGACCCAAGAATTGAACCCAGGTCTCCTGCACTGCAAGCAGATTCTTTAACTGAGCTACGAGGATGCAGAACCGGTGAATACACAGTGCCAGCTATATTTTTTATCTAAAATTTATTTTTAAATATATCTAAGAAAAACACTAAACTCTTGTTAGTAACAACTTTACTAACATAGTTGTTAGTATAATTGCCTTTAGAAAATGCTGTGACTACCTGAAAACTTGAGGAAATCCAAGGATTCTCAAAAGCATAGTCATGGGAGGTATATGGAAGTCTAAGTAATTGTTGAGCTGATATATGTTGTCTATTTAATAATCATTGGTTTACATTAGGTATCTTATTATTTCAAGGCATATTAGTGATATTTTTCATTTAAGTTATTTATCTGCTTTGGAGGTTGTTCTAATTTAATGTTTAAATGTATGTGAGTCAAGTTTTTATCATTTCCTACAGCAACTAATTCATCTATGGGTTCATATTTTGTTGTCTATGTGTGGTAGCCTGAATAATGGTCCCCCCGAAGATGTCCACATCTTAATTCCCAGAACCAATGAACATTCTCCTTTATACAGCAAAATGGACTTTGCAGATGTGGTTAAGGCTATTGAAAAGCAGAGATTATTCTGGGTTATGTGGACCTGACCTAATCATATGGGTCTTTATAAGAGGGAGGCAAGAGAGTCAGAGAAGGAGATTTAACAGTGGAAGCAGAGGTCAGAGTGATATGAGAAGGAATGCAGGCAGCCTCTAGAAGCTGAAAAAGGCAAGGAAACTGATTCCCTCCTAGAGCCTCCAGAAGGAATGCAGCCTTGCCAACCCATTTTAGATTTTCTACCTCCAAAACCATGAAATAATAAATTTGTGTTGTTTTAGGCCATCCAATCTTTGGTCATTTGAAACAATAGGAAGAGAAAACCTATACAATATGTTGATTTGAGGGCATATTATATTATTGCCAGTACATGATTTGTGTTAGTCACTCAGTCGTGTCTCACTCTTTTTGATTCCATGGACTGTAGCTCGACAGGCTCCGCTATCCGTGGAATTCTTCAGGCAAAAATACTGGAGTGGGTCATCATTCCCTTCTCCAGAGAATCTTCACAACCCAGGGATCCCACACTGCAGGCAGATTCTTTACCATCTGACCCACCAGGAAAGCCCACATGATAATTTAAAAAGTGTTCATTGTACAATAAACACAAGAGTCCATATTATGGTGCGTTCATATTAATAGCGCTATACAATTATAATAATGAGGATTATTGAATTAAAAACAACTACTTATTGGTGGCAGCAACTGTAAATTAAGCTACAAATCTTTATAATGAGCAATATATGTTATCAACAGTAAGAAAAGCATACTGATCCCCTACTGAATGATAAGCATTACACTAGACACTAGCAATCAACAAGACAGAAATGGTCCCTTCCCTTGTGGAGGTCAGCAGAGGAGTTAGGCATGTACATTAATTAGAGTCATGGCAGGTGTTATGTAAATCTACCACAGGGAGTGTACTTAACCTAGTCTGGATGGTCAGGAAGGTTTCATCTATGAATGATGTTTAACTGGGACCTAAAAGATGACTTGGAATTGGCCAGGAAGGAAGATGAGGGAGAGAAAAAGAATATTTCAGAGAACTGGAACACCAAATGTAAAAGCCCAGCAGCGGTAAAGAATTCAAGGCATTTGAAGAACTAAAAATAAGAAGTGAAGAGTTTTCAATTCAAGGTAGTGAGACCTTCCCCATACCACTTCTCTCAAAAAGAGAAAGAGAAAAAAAAAAAAAAAAACCCACAAATTTCATCTTTATTTAGAGTTGATAATCACCCTAAACTTCAGTACATGAAAATGGAAAATGGATGGAGGGTGGCAAAGGACTTAGAAGACCCAAGGAAGGTCAGATCTCAGTGGTGAAGAAGGAGAAACCATGGAGAAGCGAGGCACGTCACCGGGAGGAACCCTGAAAAGACTCCAGAATTGGAAGCAGGAAAAACGCAGAAGGAAGTTAGAGGAGTGAAGATAGAAGGACTGTAGCTCTGGAAAGAGAGATTTGTTTGAAAATATGTTTAAGAAAGTGATCAGATCCCCAGGTCCTGACTCTGCCTGATATAATCAGACTACTACTTTTACCATCATGTGAAACAAGAAATGTCACCTCTGGAATAAGTAAACCAGAGTTCTACTGTGGGGACACCAGGCATGGATTAGAGTGGGAGTGAGACATCTTAATGAAAAGAGAAGAGCTGAGTCTGAATTTGAAAATGAGACACCAGATCTCTTCTTAGTCTCATAAAGAACATCACAGCCACGTTCTTATCTCTGGCAGAAAATAAACGGTGCTTCTCAGGAAAAAATAGCCACAGGCCAGAAAAAAGAGCCACAGATACTGACATTTAAGGGACCCATAGGAACAGCCTACAGTGAATCCCTTCAACTGACAAGACTCAGACACACACTTGTGGCCCCTGATCAGCTTTGGGGCCTTTTCTCTTAAAAGTGGACAACAATCCCCACCCCCAGGGGGAACAACAGTCCCTCCTGGTGGACTGTAGCCTGCCAGGCTTCTCTGTCCATGGAATTCTCCAGGCAAGAATACTGGAGTGGATTGCCATTCCTTCTCCAGAGGAACTTGCAACCCAGGGATCGAACCCTGGTCTCCTGCATTGCAGGCAGATTCTTTACCTTTTGAGCTACAGGGAAGTCTGTAAATACTGGATTTATGTTGAAGATTAACTTCAACTTAAGTTAAAATCTCCAATACGTAAGAATCAGGGGAGAAAGGAATCCCAAGTAACAGAGACAAAGCGAGGAGCATAAGAATACTTAAAAAAAAATATCATAGTATCATCAGAAAAGCATTACATCCATGAAACATGAACAGGATGCTAGAAGAAGAAATAATCTAAGAGCAGCTGGAAACTACAAATACCTTAAATAATTAAAATTCAGTAAAAAATTATGTACTGAAAGAGACAAAGAAATCCTCAAAGTAGAATGACCTTGGAAATTGTTACAAGTCTGAAAGAGTTATGAGAACATTCTGCAAGCTAACTGGCTGATCTCTTTTTAAAAAGTGGTATTATGGGAGATAAAATGGTGGGCAGATGGGGAGCATTGCCCTAGATTAGAAGATGCTAAAGAAGGAAAACAACCAGATGCTGTGTGTGAACTTTGGATCCTGGTTTTAGAAAGGAAAAAAACAAACAAACCTGCTATAAAAAAGTATTCAGATGCAGTCAAATGCATTCTTTGTGGAGGTCAAAGTAGTTAGAGAAGCAAGAGATGAGGAAGGGGCTTAGGTGTTCATTGGAAGGTAGTTTTGCTTATTAATTGCTAGTTAAGACCCCCTGGAGAAGGAAACGGTAACCCACTCCAGTATTCTTGCCTGGAGAATCCCATGGACGGAGAAGCCTGGTGGGCTACAGTCCACGGGGTCGGATAGAGTCGGACACGACTGAGCGGCGGAATGGAATGGAATGAATGGAAGTGTGTGAAAAGCTGGGCTTCTTTGTTACAGGGCTTACTTTGGCCTTTAATATGCCAAATTAAACTTGGGGTCTGAAAATGGAAATTACATTACACTAACTTATTTGACTCTAGGATAGAATCATCTTTAACATCTCCTGAGATGTTCATGTTTAGCAGAACATTTTTGTGTGTGCAGGTTCCTTCAGAATAGAGACATTGTCACAATCGTCATTTAGCATATGGTGTTTAGGGGCTCAATGAATGGTTATTGGATCGAAATTAATTATGAATTAGAAGCTTTTTAAAGTATTTGTCAGAGCCTAACAATTACATAGGCTTTTATTTTGTATTGGAAAAAGCATGGATGTTCCATGTGAGGGATTTATTTAGGAACTTTGGGAAGGTAGCCTTGTAACTTGAACTTCCTGGGACCTTGCTGAGTACTGTCATAATTATTTCAAAGCCAGAATAAAAGTATTATCTGAATATGAAAAAAGTGTTCTAGAGAATTCCCTGGTGGTCAGTGGTTAGGACTTTGCACTTCCACTGTAGAGGGCACAAGTTTGATACCTGGTCAGAGAACTAAGATCCTGCAAGCTACATGGTGCAGCCAAACAACAACAACAACAACAACAAAAAAAAAGTTTGTTGAGGAGAGGTGACTGTATAAATTGTATAAATTTAAATTTGCTGTACTTAGAGAGTTATACCTTTTATATGATATAAAATTAAATGTATGTAATTATTGGTCTCGTTTCTTTACCCTGCGTCCTACATCTCTGCCATGACTTCATGAGACGGAGGCAGGACTGACGGTGGGTTTGCTCCTAGGCCTGAAGAGGCCTGGTGTGTTTCTTCTTGTCCTTTTGCACCTTTGCCATCCCCATGGCCGAGTATTCCCTGGGGAACTGCTGCCCTTCAGATTGAGCATCAGAAAGAATGTAAAACAAAAGGTAGCAAAATGTCAACAGACTAGAAGTAGACTCTCTTTTTACCCTGCCTTTGGACTTCCCTGGTGGCTCAGAGGTTAAAGTGTCTGCGATGCGGGAGACCTGGGTTCGATCCCTGGGTCAGGAAGATCCCCTGGAGAAGGAAATGGCAACCCACTCCAGTATTCTTGCCTGGAGAATCCCATGGACAGAGAAGCCTGGTGGGCTACAGTCCATGGGGTTGCAAAGAGTCAGACACGACTGAGCGACTTCACTTCTCCCAGAGGAAGAAAATTAGAGCTTTATCGTCCAAATCTTCTGAAGAAGCATAAATTACTTTCATTCTCAGGGGAAAAAAGTACTAAAGAAATGAAATAATGAACTCTTTGTGCAATAGAGTAATTCATATTTGTTTCTCCCAAGAAATGACTATATCAGAGTGCCTTGCACACAGTGGATGGGCAATAAATATTTGTAGAATGAAAAAAGGAACTCAACTCACCTCTCCTGGCTTCTGCAGCAGTTCTTTGTTCTTAGTCTTTCCTTCCCTTCTAAGACTAGCTTCCTCCCTCTCCCACTCCCAGTTTCTCTGCCTGATTCCTCCTTCTCCTTCCCTACCTCTTTGTCATTCTCTCTTTTCCTTCTCCCCAACTCTTTTTCTTCAAATATTTCTCTCCTTTATTCTTTCTCTTTTTTCTTTTTAGTTTGATATTGCCTCCACCTTTCCTTCTTTCTGCTCCCCTTCTATTCCCTTGGGATTTCTCCCTCTTAGCTAAACATACTAAATAGTTATCTGTTTGTTTTTCAGTCCGTGGGGTCGCTACGAGTCAGACATGACTGAGCGACTTCACTTTCATTTTTCACTTTCACACATTGGAGAAGGAAATGGCAACCCACTCCAGTGTTCTTGCCTGGAGAATCCCAGGGACGGGGGAGCCTGGTGGGCTTCCGTCTATGGGGTCACACAGAGTCAGACACAACTGAAGTGACTTAGCAGCAGCAGCAGCAGCTAAACATACTAAATAGTTATCTGTTTGTTTTTCATTATAAAGTTTCTCAGAGTGCAAAGGGACCAGGAGGCATGCTTTGATAAACAAATTTTGTCCTTTTTTCATTTACTGAATGTTTGGGGAAAGGAGAAAGTTTGATCTGAGCAAAGTAAAAGAACCTCAGGGTTTTATGGTTTTATGTGATGGCTCAGTGGGTGGCTGGAATCTATTTTATGAGCCTAAATGTCACTGGTTCAAATCCTAGCTGAAGAATGTATATTTGGGGACTTGCCTTTTTGTTTTCTTTCCAAAATGTAGTTTATTTAAAACCCATATAAGGTTAAAAAAAAAAAAAAAAACTTCCCAGCATTCTCAGTATTGAACTCGAGAATGAGACTTGTTTGTTGGTAAACAGGGGCAGTGGTCAGAGCTGGTGGGTGGGATTGGAAGGTCCGAGTCTGTAAACTGGTAAAAAGGGTAATGAGAGATAAACATATCAATGGTTTACACACAGCCTTTGCTGAAGCCTAAATTTTTTGACTCTCCAGTCTGACTCCCCACAAGACTTCTGGTTAAGAGGATTATTTGATTCTTGACTCTTAAGCTGAGCATTCTGTTCTCTGTACTTTTAAAAAGTCATAGAATTCTGAGATGAAATTATCTTCCCGTGTAGGATAGGAAAGGGAGGGAATTCTTGCCCTCAACAAAATCTCAGTAAGAAGTGTTAATAGATTACTCTCCAGACCTTTACTGGAATTTAACCATTAAGCATCAAAAAATTGTTGTAGTCTCCTTATGTTCCCTCATTCCACTTTACCCTTTTAACACTCAAAATACACTCCTACCTACTTGTCCATTATCTTCTAAAAACGGACAGTATCTAAATAAAATTCCCAAATTGTAATTCAACATGGAATATCATTCAAAAGTTTTCTAAAAAGCATTTATTTTTCTTTTTAAAGTAATTTAGCCTTAATATTTTCCCAGGAAATCAAGTGGTTACATTTGCAAATGGCTCACTGTGAAGAAAATATTATTTCTGCTCTTGGGTAGGACTGGCCTCTAGTTCCAAAGTTTTTCTTTAAAAATTTTTTTATCATAAAATAAAACACAGAAACCAAAGACAAGACAAAGAAAATGTTCACCTTAATCAGTAATTCTAAGGCAAACACTATTTCAAATCCTGAAAGATGATGCTGTGAAAGTGCTGCACTCAATATGCCAGCAAATTTGGAAAACTAAGCAGTGGTCGCAGGACTGGAAAAGGTCAGTTTTCATTCCAATCCCAAAGAAAGTCAATGCCAAAGAATGCTCAAACTACCGCACAATTGCACTCATCTCACATGCTACCAAAGTAATGCTCAAAATTCTCCAAGCCAGGCTTCAGCAATACATGAACCGTGAACTTCCAGATGTTCAAGATGGTTTTAGAAAAGACAGAGGAACCAAAGATCATATTGCCAATATCTGCTGGATCATCGAAAAAGCAAGAGAGTTCCAGAGAAACATCTATTTCTGCTTCATTGACTATGCCAAAGCCTTTGACTGCATGGATCACGATAAACTGTGGGAAATTCTGAAAGAGATGGGAATACCAGACCACCTGACCTGCCTCTTGAGAAACCTGTATGCAGGTCAGGAAGCAACAGTTAGAACTGGACATGGAACAACAGACTGGTTCCAAATAGGAAAAGGAGAACGTCAGGGCTGTATATTGTCACCCTGCTTATTTAACTTACATGCAGAGTACATCATGAGAAACGCTGGGCTGGAGGAAGCACAGACTGGAATCAAGATTGCCGGGAGAAATATCAATAACCTCAGCTATACAGATGACATCACCCTTATGGCAGAAAGTGAAGAAGAACTAAAGAGCCTCTTGATGAAGGTGAAAGAGGAGAGTGAAAAAGTTGGCTTAAAGCTCAACATTCAGAAAACTAAGATGATGGCATCTGGTCCCATCACTTCATGGGAAATAGATGGGGAAACAGTGGAAACAGTGGCTGACTTTATTTTTCTGGGCTCCAAAATCACTGCAGATGGTGACTGCAGCCATGAAGTTAAAAGAGACTTACTCCTTGGAAGGAAAATTATGACCAATCTAGACAGCGTATTGAAAAGCAGAGACATTACTTTGCCAACCAAGGTCCGTCTAGTCAAGGCTATAGTTTTTCCCGTGGTCATGTATGGATGTGAGAGTTGGACTGTGAAGAAAGCTGAGCGCCGAAAAATTGATGCTTTTGAACTGTGGTGTTGGAGAAGACTCTTGAGAGTCCCTTGGACTGCAAGGAGATCCAGCCAGTCCATCCTAAAGCAAATCAGTCCTGAATATTCATTGGAAGGACTGATGCTGAAGCTGAAACTGCAATACTTTGGCCACCTGATGCAAATAGCTGACTCGTTTGAAAAGACTCTGATGCTGGGAAAGACTGAGGGCAGGAGAAGAAGGGGATGACAGAGGATGAGATGGTTGGATGGGATCACGGACTCAATGGACATGGGTTTGGGTAGATTCCGGGAGTTGGTGATGGACAGGGAGGCCTGGCGTGCTGTGGTTCATGGGGTCGCAAAGAGCTGGACACAACTGAGCGACTGAACTGGACCTGGAAGGCAAACACCCTTGTTATCACCATTGAGTCGAGAAACAGAACTTCAATACCTATCCTTAGGAGTCCCTTCTGTCACTTCCCAATCACAACCGTTTCACCAACAACAAACAAGTAACCATTACAGTAACCACTTTCACTTCCTTTTTAAAAATGGTTTGACCACCCAAATGTTCTCCCCTAGACAGTATAGGTTTCCCCCTACACACATACATGCACTTTTGAAAAAACTGAACTTTTAAGTCTTTTTTTTTTTTTTTAACTTTACAAGTTTTCTCTTGAAGAAAAGAGGCCTTTTGACCTGTAGAGTCCTCTACAGTCAGGACTTCACAGATTGTGTGATTCACGGTGCAGTTCAACATGGCCCTCTGTTCTCTGTTTCCTATAAATTGGCAACTGTATCTCAAGTCTAGACCCACTTTAGGTTCCATCCATCTAGCAGCATTTTAGGTGGTGGGGTGGTCTTCCCTCGGGAGGCCTATAGTATCTAATTCTCTCTTTTTATAATCTTAGGACCTATTGATGTATAATGCCTATATTAATTCACAGGGGACTGCAAAATTAGGATCTTCTATCATTTCTTTTTTACTTCATAGTGGAATATTCTGATGTAGATTCACTTCCCTTTATCTCCTATTTGGTTACCAAAATAAAATAACCAAACTTAACTTTTTAAAGTTCCCTTAGAGGAAAGACCCAGTAGTTATCATCTTTGTAATTCTCTTGGGGTCCTACACCTTTACTATGGCTATATGTTTGTTGAATTTGCAGATGAAACATAGTCCTATAAATGAGACTAAATGGCATATTGAAGTTGTATGTAAAGCATATAGCAAATTCTAGTCACCAGGAACTTAAAATTCTTGCTTCTCTGGTTGATTATGTACTTAAGCTCCAGTCTGTTTCCTGCTGGTCATAAGCCTTTGTGACTTTCATGAAGAGATTGTTAATGAAGGTGAACAGATGAAAGCGAAGTATAAAAGATTCTTGTGAATCTACTTTGGGTCAATATGCAGGGTTCTGGCCCCCTCTAAAAAGTCAGAAATTAAATAGTCATTTACATCTATATTTGAGAACAATTTCGGACTCCCAAACGAAAGTGATTATTCTTTTGTAAAGTCTCATTTGATATGTTAGAGATTATACACCTAAAGCATTTAAAGAAATTGTTTTTGCAAATGTAATTCTTTTGAGTAAGTTAAAAAATCTTGGCATTTGGGGGGTTGTTTTATAAAAACAATGTAGTTTTTACTACAAACAATGTAGTATGTAGAAAGGATAATTAGTTTCTTATATGATTAATTGATAATAGCTATTACTTTAAAATATTTTCATTCTAAGATAGAGTCAACCTTAATTTATTTCGTTTTAACAGTTGAAGGCATTTAGGATGCCATCTAGAAGTGCTCAGGAGTTCACCTAGAAGCAGGTGGAGCTGCCAGTCACTCAAGGTATATCAAGCAAGAATTTTGTGGTCAGCTGGTCTGACTTTTCAGCCCACCAGAACCACTAAGTAGTTAAAAGACCTTAGATATTTTACTTGTTTATGTCTTGTTTTCCTTGTTTGTGAATTTGAGTAGTAAAACCTATCTCCCAGGTGTCAAACCAAAAAATTATGCAGGAGGCTACAAATAAGAAAAGTTTACTTAGGTCTTAAGAACTGTAACTGGGGAGACAGATTTGGGTAACCCTGAAGGAGTGTTCCTGGTAAGAAAAAGAATCAGAGGCTTATAAACACAAAAAGTCATGAGGTTGTTAAAAGTTGTCTGGCAAAAAATGGTGATTAACTCCAATGCAAGTCAGAAAATATTTGTCTTTAAGGAATCATGAGTTTTTTAGGGTGAGAGTCCAATAAGTAGATAGACTGTCAGCTGCTGCTGCTGCTAAGTCACTTCAGTCGTGTCCGACTCTGTGTGACCCCATAGACAGAAGCCCACTAGGCTCCCCCGTCCCTGGGATTCTCCAGGCAAGAACACTGGAGTGGGTTGCCATTTCCTTCTCCAATGTGTGAAAGTGAAGTCGTTCAGTCGTGTCCGACCCTTAGCGACCCCACGGACTGCAGCCTACCAGGCTCCTCCATCCATGGGATTTTCTAGGCAAGAGTACTGGAGTGGCTTGCCATTGACTTCTCCAGTTTCTGGCAAATGTTCTGGATTACTTCATCAGAACAAAAGGTCAGATTCCATCCAGACTGAGCATGCATAAGTCACATTTCCTCAGTGGCCTCCTGGCTCCATTTTAGCGAGCTCTCTTAACAATACCGGCTTCATTTTGATTTTTCTTTCACAAAAGGCTTTTGAGAAGTTGTCATTAGAAATACTGTGGAAAGTGCTTTGTAATATTTAATAGTAGTAGATGTTATACTTAAGGAACTTAACACAATCAAATAAACTGTATTGCCTTTTGAACTGGCCATTGTGACCATCGAAAATTTCTGGTTTGCAGTTTGACATTAGAAAGGTTTCAGCTCCAAAGGGAGGAGGGAGGTGGGAGGGGGGTTCAGGAGGGGGAACTTATGTAAACCTGGGGCAAATTCATATCAATGTATGGCAAAACCAACCAATATAATATTGTAAAATAAAAAAAAAATTAAAAAAAAAAAAAGATTAAGAGCAGGAAAAAAAAAAAAAGAAAGGTTTCAGCTCCAGATACTAACACATCTGAGAGATTCAGGTTTTGGAGATTCATTAAATTAGAAATAAATAGATAAAAATCAGCTTTCTGTGACCATACAGTTTTCATACTCCATCTCCTTAATGTCTACCCCCAAAATATCAGATCTGATATGCTATTCATTATATGAAATTTGATTTTGTTGTTTACTTGCTCAGTCTTGTCCGACTCTTTGTGACCCCATGGACGCTCATTAATAGTGTATGAAATTAGAAGCAAAAATAGAATAATTTACTCTTAACTCCTAATTAAAAGACACAATAGTTAGCCTAATTCTCCAATGTTGGGGCCAGATTTTTGTAATATATTTCAGATTTGCTGAGAGAAGCCTTTCCAGAATGGGAGAATTTGTTTCAGGAACTGCCTTACATGAACATCAGAAAAGTCTTTTCTTTCTTTTCACTCAAAGGACATGAGAAGTGAAATATTTCTTGCCATATCAGTAAACAAGGATGTCGCTGCTACTGCTGCTGCTAAGTCACTTCAGTCGTGTCCGACTCTGTGCGACCCCATAGACAGCAGCCCACCAGGCTCCCCCGTCCCTGGGATTCTCCAGGCAAGAACACTGGAGTGGGTTGCCCTTTCCTTCTCCAATGTGTGAAAGTAAAAAGTGAAAGTGAAGTCGCTCAGTCATGTCTGACTTGTAGCGACCCCATGGACTGCAGCCTGCTATTAGCAATTGCAGCCCTCCAGTGTAAGCCAGTGAGCTTTGAGGACACTCAGGAAGGAGAACAATACCTGCTATCTAGCAGCCATCAGACAATGGCTACTTTCCACAATGAGCCCTGAGGAAAGGAAGCTCAAGATGTGTAAACCTTAGATACTAGCCCCAGATGCTGAGGTTCATATGAAAAGAATGATTTCAGTGAGCCCAGACTCTCGCATCTTTCCATACATATGCTAAATTCCTTAACTTGGAATATTTGGTTTTCTTTAATTAACAATAATCATTTGATGTTCAGACTGCCTGCCCTTTGTCGCAAAACTGTATAACCTGGCTCCTCTCCCTCACCTTACTCGCTCAGCAGTAACCCTAACATCTCAAGTAACCCTAACATCTCAGGGTTACTTGAGATGCTTGCTGTCTCCTGAGTTTGAAGTCCTAAAACTTCCCACCGAATAAAACATAACTCTCAACTTTTAGGTTGTGAATTTTTGTTTAAAGTCAACAGACATAACACTGTACTATATAGAAATGGAAATAAAGGCTTTAGTTTGAACAATTCTCTATGTTACTCTGGTTGTAAAGCTTGGATCCTGTAACACTTTCAAATTGGTTTATATTTATCTTTACTATTGAACATTGTGAGAGAGACAATGCTGTGTTTTCCAAATCTTTTTTTCTTGTTCCTTTTCCCCAGCACACAGGAAGTTGTACCTCCCAGCCTTCTTGGAGTCAGTCAGATTTGGCCATGTGACTAGCTCAGGCCAATGAAAGGTCATCAGAAATGAAAGGTCCATATCCGGAGGAGGCAAAGAAAAGCCTTTGCAGGATCCTCCAGTGTAGCTCTTCTGCCATCTCTGATGTGGAACCTCACGTTGGGTTGGCAGAGCCAGAGAAGGAAGCAGCTGGAAATGCTGAGTCACCACGTGGAGGTGAGCTGCTCTGTAGAGTCACCTGACCTACGGGTGACTAGTGAAGTACTAACCTAGCCCATCCTGATTCAAACACAGTTGTTGTTCGGTTGCTAAGTCATGCCCAACTCTTTGTGACCCCATGCCAGGGGACTGCAGCACGCCAGGCTCCTCTGTCCTTCACTGTCTCCCGGAGTTTGCTCAGATTCATGTCCAGAGTTGTTGATGCTATCTAACCACCTCATTCTCTGCCACCCTCTTCTCCTTTTGCCTTCAGTCACTCCCAGCATCAAGGTCTTTTCCAATGAGTCGGCTCTTCACATCAGGTAGCCAAAGTATTGGAGCTTCAGCATCAGTCCTTCCAATGAATATTAAGGGTTGATTTCCTTTAGGACTGACTGGTTTGATCTCCTTGCTGTCCAAGGGATTCTCAAGAGTCTTCTCCAACACCACAGTTCAAAAGCATCAGTTCTTTGGTGCTCAGCCTTCTTTATGGTCCAACTCCCACATCTGTATATAACTACTGGAAAAACCATAGCTTTGACTACACGGACCTTTGTCGGCAAAGTATAGTCTCTGCTTTTTAACATGCTGTCTAGGTTTGTCATAGCTTTCCTTCCAAGGAGCAAACATCTTTTAATTTCATGGCTGCAGTCACCCTCTGCAGTGATTTTGGAGCCCAAAAAAATAAAATCTGTCACTGCTTCCACGTTTTCCCTTTCTGTTTGCCATGAAGTGATGGAACTGGATGCCATGATCTTAGTTTTTTAAATGTCAAACACAATGCTGGATGCTTTACAGTCATTATAAGTGAAAGAACAAAATTCAGCAATGATCCTCTCTACACCTCTAAGATAAAATTATAATGAACAAATTATAACCTCGATTTTTTTAAGTTGTTGCCCTTAATGAGGCAGTTTTGCTGTACAAGTATCCAGCAACCACTGCAAGCTACTAGAATGAGATCTTTTCTCTTATTCCTTCCATTGCGACTCTAATCCTAACCAGCAGCCCTAAACTAGTTCTTAGACTCTTAAGTAAAAAAAAGTGCACTCAAAATTTAAGAAATTGTACTATTATTAACTTAATTGGTTTCTCACAATTTTAAAATAATACTTTGCATAATCAGTATAACTTTTATTAACTTTTAAAAGTGTAGAGCATGGGAACCCACTACAGTATTCTTGCCTGCAGAATCCCATGGTCAGAGGAGCCTGGCGGGATACAGTCCATGGCGTCAGAGTCGGACTTGACTCAAGCGACTTTGCACACAGCATGCACTCAGTAGAAAGCATGACAGAAAGGACTGACGCTATTTCTGTCCTTTTATGTGCTTTATAGGTCATGGGGTATATATAGAATTTTTGAGTGTTGAAGTATTTTACTCATAACACAATTTTCCAATAATTTGCTTTAGGGTGAATAAAAATGTGTAATTCAGCTTTGTTTGCCACAGTATGTAGTTTCATTAAACTCAAGATTTGAGAAAAACGTGGAGCTTTTCACCCTTCTTTCGGTCAGAATGCATATCCAGTATAGGGATTTCCAAGGAAAACGTGTTTAAGGAACTCCATTATTCTTATAAACTTCTCCTTCCAGATGTTATGTAAAGATCCGGGCTTCACGATTTTCTAAAAGTATTGGCTGTCCTGGGTTCGATCCCCGGGTTGGGAAGGTCCCCTGGGGAAGGGACCGGCTGCCCATTCCAGTATTCAGGTCCGGAGAATCCCAGGGACTGTATAGTGCAAGGGGTCGCAACGAGTCGGACACGACCGCGCGACTTTGACACTCACTCACGCACTGGCTGTTCCGGGGCTGCGCGCGCTTATTTGGCAATTCAGATAACTACTAACTTTTCCGTTTGAGACTTTCAGTAATTGAAACAGGGCACCCGCAGCTCAGAAATTGACCTCTCGTGGCTGTACAAGTGGGGGAGCGCCCTCCCTGGCGCCGTGGGGCGTATGGGGAAGGAAAGAGGACACCCGGTGGCCTGCAGCCCAGAGGGCGGGCCGGAGCCCGGCCTTCCCGGCGTGCCCCGCGCGGCGAGGGGGACTCTTAACGTGAAGCGCCGGGTGACTCAGCCGCGTGGCCGCGCGGGCCGGGGCAGGGGGTTCGGGGCGCGCGCAGCTGCGGCACCGGTCCCCGCGGCGGCTGCTGGCGGCGCCGTGAGCGCGCGCGCCTCCCGGGCGGATTCGGGCCCCGGAGTGCGGGAGGAGCGTCAGGTAAGTGGTCCGACGCGAAGAGGCGGCGGGGTGAGTGCGGCGGGGGGCCTGGCCCCTGGAAGTGCCTTTGTGTAGCGGGGTAAGGGGACCCGCTCCTCAGGACGGCGCTCGGGCGGCAGCCCTCCGGTCGTACCCCCATCGAAAGGCCGCGGCGCTGCAGTCATCTCGAGGAAAAACGTTGGCAAACGGGTTCCAGGCGCCGGTTTCCGTGCTGAGGGTAAAGCCTGGTAATCCGGGGAAGAAGGGGGGCTCGCTTTGCGTGGACTTAGGTCTACACAGTCGGGGGACAGCTGAAGAATAACTTGACTTTCCTGCAGGCCTTTGGTGTTTTTATCCCAAAGGAAGAGAAATAATGAGAGCCCGGGACTGTTTATTGATAAAACACTTCCCTACGTGTTCTTTTTTTTCTGGCAATTCATTGAATTCACTGAAAATTAGGTAGTTGGGTCGGACTTCTCGGTTTTTGCACCCCTTCTTCAAAGTCTTCCTTCTCTGCCACCCACAAATTACCAGCTTTCATCGGTGCTGAAGAACGGGGGGAGACTGAACTGGTAATTTTCTTTTAAATAAAACCTTACTTTTTATAGCGTTGAGTGTCTTCAGTTTGATTAGTTCTGCACTATTCAAAAAATCTCTTCTCAAAAGAGGAGTTTGTGATTCTTTGTGAAAATTCCGGGATTGATCCGATTTATTTTTAAACGAGAAACCAGTGAATAAACTAACAAGATAAACAGGCGTCAAGGAACTGTTAAACCCGGTTAAGAAAATGCATTTTTCAAACCCTTTAATTGTCCCCCTGTTAGCTGTTAAACAACTAGCAGCAGCTGTTACCTGAGAAATTAAACAGTTTTTAATGGTCCCCAAACAGTGTTGTTATCGCAGCAGAATTTGATGAATCCAGTCAAAGAACTTCATCTTCAACTTATTCTCACCCTCCCCGCAAAGTCTGGGACAGTTCTTAAACATGAATTTGCGTCTTGGAAATGTAAATACCCCCCAAAAAATAAATACCCGTCTCCCATTTTTTGTATATATTAAAATTGTTTAATAATTTTAAAGATTACTTTCCACTTGCAGTTATTCTATATTCGTAGTTTGTACTTGCCACTCCCCACCCCTTTGGTACCACTAGTTTTTTTCTCTATATCTGTGAGTTGGCTTCTTTTTTGTTATATATTGTTTTTTTTTTACATTCCACGTATCAGTGATCCCATACAGTATTTATCTTTCTCTGTCAGACTTTTCACTTAGCATAATGCCCTCCATCCATGTTGTTGCAAATGGCAAAATTTTGTTTTTCATTTTTAGTTGAGTATTAGTCTATGGCATATATTTACTACCTCTTTATCCATTCATCTGTTGATTGACATTTAGGTTCCTTTCATATCTTAGCGATTGTAAATAATGCTGCTATGAACATTAGGGTACATGTATCTTTTCCAATTAGTGATTTTGTTTTTTTTTAAATGTATAGCCAGGAGTGGAATTGCTGGGTCACACAGTAGATCTGATTTTAGTTTTTGGGAAACTTCCATAGTGGGTGCACCAATTTACATTCCAACCAATAGTGTAAGATGATTCTCTTTTCTCCACATCCTTGCCAACATTTGTTTGTGTTCTTTTTGATGATAGCCGTTCTGAGAGGTGTGTGGTGATAACTCATGTGTTTTTTATTTGTACTACTCTCAGAAATTTGATTCTGGAAATCAGTGATGGGTCCTGAGTCTGCATCCCCTTTCTTGGTCTGTTATTGGTGATCCAGGAACCACACTTAGAGAAACAGCAAAATAGACTGGCCTGAGAATTTTTAGAACTGGCCAACTTCCTTATCCTTTTGTTGACTTTTATTCTACTTTGATTAGGGGGCAATCATAAGCCAAGAAGGTCTGAGTCTTTAGAAGGAAACTAAAGAGTGCTTTCTTGGACTCTGCCATCAGGGTGAGTGAGTGAAAGTCACTCAGTCTTGTCTGACTCTTTGCGACCCCATGGACTGTACAGTCCATGGAATTCTCCAGGCCAGAATCCTGGAGTGGGTAGCTGTTCCCTTCTCCAGGGGATCTTTCCAACCCAGGGATCAAACCCAGGTCTCCCGAATTTCAGGCAGTTGTTTCTTTACCGTCTGAGCTACCAGGACATTGGGGTAGGAAATACATATTCTAATTCCTTAGAGATATGTACTGTGTACTAAGTTGCTTCAGTCATGTTCAACTCTTTGTGACCCGATGGGCCGTAACCCGCCAGGCTCCTCTTGTTCATGGGATTCTCCAGGCAAAAATACTGGAATGGGTTGCCGTGCCCTCCTCCAGGGAATCTTCCCAGCCTAGGGATCGAACCTGCCTCTCTGACATCTCTTGCATTGGCAAGTAGGTTCTTTACCACTGGCCCCACATTGGAAGCCTGCCTTGGAGATAGTCCGTGCCTATTAATCTGTCCTTTTATCTTTCAGGGGCCTGCTTCCAGTATCATCAGCTCATTAGAAATGTCATTAGGCTAAATCTTCCCCCCTCCCAACTAATTTCAGTCTTCTTCCCTTTACAGAGGTGTAATTCTCATGGCCTTGAACTCAAATTTCCTGTTATGTAGCAGTACCAGTAGCATTTACGAGGGCTTTCTGTTCATCTGAACATTAATTCAGTCATCAGATACCCCAGTAATGCCTATTCTGTAGTAGGCCATTTTAGCAACATTACAAAGATGTCACAGAGTTGCATTGCTCCCTTGAGGCAAATATGAAGGCTGGATAACCTCTGCTGCCGAAAGCTTTTTCTGTTTCTTAGTCCTTCAAATTTTTTTTTTTTTTTTTTTTTAGTCCTTCAAATATTAATAGATGTGTAGGAATGAGGTTAGAGTTAGGCTATGTGTTTTCTGACTCTTTTTTGGTCTTTGGTTTCTTCTTAGTGTCTCCCTTTTCTTAGTAACCTATTTCTGTTGATTCACAAAATACTGTTGTCTTCCCTTCTATAACCCTGGGCTTCCTGATTATTGTGTCATCCTCTGCCCCTGAATCTGTACATGCCTACTCCTCCTTGGCTAACTGGAGTAAAAGGTGTAGGGAAATTGTTGGAAGACCCAGAGTCATGGAACTGTGAGGCTTAGAGATATAAGGGAACCTATTACAAATTTATATGGTGCAGTCCTCTTGCTTTTTTCCGCCCACCTCTTGCCTTTTAAGATGAGGAATCTAAGAGATGAGATGGCAGAGTGAGGACCCCTGGCTCCTAGCCCGGTGTTCTTCCCACTAAATCATCTCAAGAAAAATACTTCCAAAATGGAAATGGTTTAGAGAAATTCAGTTATAAGTAGATGAAGAAAACTGAGACTTTTGCATGAATACAAAAGCAATATTTGGAAAAATGGAGATGGAAGGAGAGTGTGTTCTAACCACATAAATCAGGAAAAGTGGGAATACTAAAATAAGGAATTCTGAAGCTTGAAATAATGAGCAAATAGTTATCTTGTAATCCCAAGAAATGTTATGACGTTGGTGTTTTTTTTAATTCAGTAAAGGTTAAGATAAGTACATTGAATTTTTATTAAATGTTGGATGTTTGAGCAAAGTCCAGAATTTTTTGAACTTGCTATGTAACTATACTGTTGTCCTTACCCAGATTATCAGGTATCTCTGTTGGAGACAGAAAGTAAGACTGATCTAACTGCTAATCTGATTCCATATACCTCTTATGAGAAATGAGATTATTGGAATAGTATATGCATTTCTGGAATAGTAGGAAGGAAAGAAGTACAGATGAAAGAAGAGAACCCCATGCTATTTTTTCTTAGAGTCCCCAAAGTAGACGTTTGGATTGTTCTTGTATATTCATGAAAGTAGAATTAGAAATAGTAAGGATTTGGAACTTTCCTGGCGGTCCAGTGGTTAAGACTCTTCACTTCCCCAGCAGGGAGTGAGGGTTTCATCTTTGTTGGGGAAACTGAAGATTCAGCTTGCACCAGGGTGTGGCCAAAAAAACAAATAATAAAGACTGTGAAGAAAGCTGATCGCCGAAGAATGGATGCTTTTGAACTGTGGTGTTGGAGAAGACTCTTGAGAGTCCCTTATACTGCAAGGAGATCCAACCAGTCCATTCTAGAGGAGATCAATCCTGGATGTTCATTGGAGGGACTGATGCTAAAGCTGAAACTGCAATACTTTGGCCACCTCATGCGACGAGTTGACTCACTGGAAAAGACTCTGATGCTGGGAAAGGTTGGGGGCGGGAGGAGAAGGGGACGACGGAGAATGAGATGGCTGGATGGCATCACCGACTCTGTGGACATGAGTTTGAGTGAACTCCGGGAGTTGGTGATGGACAGGGAGGCCTGGCGTGCTGTGATTCATGGGGTCGCGGAGAGTCGGACACGACTGAGCGACTGAACTGAACTGAACTGAACTAGTTAGTAGACATTTGTTAGTAGACATCGGAGAAGGCAATGACAAGCCACTCCAGTACTCTTGCCTAGAAAATCCCATGGATGGAGGAGCCTGGTAGGCTGCAGTCCGTGGGGTCGCTAAGGGTCGGACACGACTGAGCGACTTCACTTTCACTTTTCACTTTCACACATTGGAGAAGGAAATGGCAGCCCACTCCAGTGTTCTTGCCTGGAGAATCCCAGGGACAGGGGAGCCTAGTGGGCTTCTGTCTATGGGGTCACACAGAGTTGGACACGACTGAAGTGACTTAGCAGCAGTAGCAGCAGCACTAGTTAGTAGACATTGTTATGTACCAGATTGATTAGTAGACATTGTTTTGTACCAGACTCTTTGCTCAGCATGTCTATGTTTCTCATTTAATTTCCTCCATTTTATAGCCAACGAATCTAAGACATAAAGAGCTTTAGTTTGCCCAAAGTCATACACCTTGTAAGTGGCTGAGCCAGCGTTCAAGCTTAGACTGACTCCATCAATTAATATTTATGCTCAGTAGTGCCCTCCTTATTCTTCACTGGGCAGTGGTTAAGAATGTGGGCTTTGGAGCCAGTTTTTCCTGGGTTTAAATCCTAGCTCTTTCATTTACTAGCTTGGATATTCATCAGTTTCTTTCTCTGAAATAGAGGTTGTAATAGTAGCTACCTCAGAGGGTTATTAGGATTGAGTTAATTCATGTAAAATGCTTTGATCTGCACCTGACTATTGTGAGTTCTCAGGAGATGCTGACTGTTAATTGGTTTTTTAAAAATTAGATACTGTTGATATTTTCTTTAGATTTAGATTGTCCTTTCGAGTGTTGAAATGTTAATGCTTTTATAGTGTAGATATAAATTAAACTTTATCTCTTTTCTTAATGTAACATGGGGGAGACAGCTTACTAAAATTTAGGAAAGCACTGGGGTGTAGTGGAAAGATCTGTGACATGATCTGGTTAAGGTCACTAGAGAAGGTTCAACTTTCTTAGACTAAAACAACTCATGATCTATACTTACATAGCAAGGCCACAGTATATACCTTAAAACCATGTAAGATTCCTTCAGTGTATTTGCCTTAAATCTCTTTTGGTGGGAATGGATAAAATTTTAATTTTTGCAGTTGCATCTGTGTATTAGTTTGCTGAGACTGCCATAACAAAGTGCCACAAGCTGTGTGGTTTAAACAGTAGAGCTTGCGGAGGCTGGAAGCTCGAGTCCAGAGTGTTGGTGGGGCTGGTTTCTTCTCAGGACCTGCTCCTTTGCTTGTAGGTGGCTGCTTTCTCCCTGTGTCTTCACATGGTCTGTCTTGCCTCTGTGCCTCTCTTGGCCTCATCTCTGCTTAAAAGGACACCAGTCAGATTGGATCAGGGCCCACTAATGACTTCATTTAATCTTGAAAAGTGAGCCTTAGTTGCTCAGTCATGTCCACTTTTTTAAAGAGCCACCACCTCTTTAAAGGCCACATTCTGAGGATTTAGGGTAACAGACTTCAACATACAGATTTTGAAGGAAACACGATTTAATTTAGCTCATAACAGTCTGTTTAGGGAATTAAATGCTGGGTAATTTAAATGCCAGGTAATCTGTCCCTGGTGGCTCAATCAGTAAAGAATCTGCCTGCAGTGCAGGAGACCTGGGTTTGATCCCTGGGTGGGGGAGATCCCCTGGAGAAGGGAATGGCAGCCCACTCCAGTATTCTTGCCTGGAGAATTCCATGGAGAATTCCAGAGGAACCTGGTGGGCTACAGTCCATGGGGTCACAAGGAGTTGGACATGACTGAGCAACTAACACAGTCTGAACGTTCTGTTGTCCTTATCATTGAGCACCCTCCTGCTTGGGACTTGAAACATCATGCTTTATCCTGTGCCACCCACATGTCCTTCTTTCCACCTGTTCCTTAGAACTTGCTGTTGAGTACCCGAAGAAGCACATCACACCTCCACATTAAGTCCTTGTGTTGGATTTAAAGCTATCAAGATTATTCTGTCATCCTGTTGAGTAATCTGCTTGAGAAACTATTTCATGTATTTATCCTAAATTCGTAATTTGTCTGGTATTCCTAATATTTCTTCTTGAATCTAGATGGAAAAAATGTCAAGATCTCTTAAGTAGTGATATGTCATTTTCTTCTTAAACTTTAAAAAATTTAAAGTATTCTAAGATTTTTAAAAAACTTGCATTTTCTTGAAGAGTTCCCTGTTTTTAGAGGTACATTTTCCTTTTCTTTTCTTCATTTTAAAAGTAGTTAACACATTCATTTTAGAGACTTTGGCATAGTCAATAAAACAGTTTTTTAAAAATCACATATGATAAGCCTGTAGTTAAGGGAGAATATTAATATTTTCAATCTTTTTCTATGACTAGATTGTTTCAACTTGCCTTTTTAAAATCTAGTTTATCAATACTATTTCATGCTGTTTTAGTTATTATAAAACATTTTTTAGTCTTTTCATGTGATGAATTATATCAGTTTTTAGAATGTTAAGCCAACCTTTGTGATAATGTATTATCCTTTTTTATGTATCTGGGTTTGATTTTTTTTAAAAAATAATTTGTGTAGGATTTTTGTACTTATGAGAAAAAGTGGTCCATAATGCTTTTTGGTAATGTCCTAGTGAAGTTTTGAGTCAGTGTTATATGCTGGCCTCAGATAATGAATTGGGGTGTATGCTCTCTTTTCCTGTTCTCTGGAAGAGTTTATGTTGATAAGATTGATAACAATTTCTTCCTTTAAAGATGTGGAACAATTTGCTAGTCAAGCCACTTGGTCCTGGAATTTTCTCTAAAGGATGGTTTTAATCATGGATTATGGTTCTATGTACTATTTATATACCATCAAAATAATCTATCTCATCTATTTGTATATAAATACAGGCACGTATATATTAAGCTGTTTGTTGAAGGGTGTTCGTGTGTACCATGTGGAGACTGGACTAGGACATTAGGAAGGGCAGGCTGGGACTCTGGGCAGGAGCTGAAGCAGCATTCCAGTCAAATGTTTTCTTCCTCAGAGAACCTCAGTTCTCTTAAAGCCTTGGAATTGGTTGGATCAGGCTCACCCACATTATCTAGGATAATCTTCCTTATTTAACCTAAAATGATTAAATACTTTAATCACATCTACCAAAAAACTTCCCCTAGATTAGCATTTGATTGAATAACTAGGACTGTAGCCTGTGGGTTGACATTTACAACTGACCATCACAGCTCCTCCACAGTCTTGGCTCTCTTGCTAGTTGTCTAATGCCTTCAAACAGATGTGGGTTTTTTTGTTTTTGTTTTCCTTTTTGGTTTCACCCATCCCATTCTGATGGATACATTATTCTAGGGGATAGGACTTATCAGTGCATGGAAGTCATGGTGGGAGCAGGGAGGAAGGCAGACTTCAACTTGGCACAAAGGAACCCCCCCCATCAAGCATTCAGTTCAGTTCAGTCGCTCAGTCGTGTCCGACTCTCCGCGACCCCATGAATCACAGCACGCCAGGCCTCCCTGTCCATCAAGCATTAGTGGCCAACAATAGGATGAGCTAATAATAAGCAAGAGATTCTTTATTTTGGAATATTTTTAGTTAGACTGGGCTGAACTAATAGTGTTTTTGTAGTCCTGATGGAAGGTGATTTGGACCCCAGATCTTTTTGAGATTTATGATTGTGGGGGTAAAATTGGGAGCCCATCATCAGGTGACCAGCATTTAAAAAAAAAAACACCTATCATTTTCTGTCACTGTTATTTTATAAAAGATATTTAATATAAAAAATGAAGTAAAACTTAGTTTAGGTACCAAGAAAGCATTAAACTAACATCTGCCACAATTCTTTAGTTCACATTTTAATATTTTTTAAATCAGGCCGTGTCTTAAAATGTATTAATATGATAGTACTTTCTTGAAACATTATTATTAGATTGATGTCTTAGTCAATGTCAGTTGTCTTAGAATTGGGATGATAATTGTGTTTGTATGATTGTGTGCATGCGTTACATTATCTCCATTGCCCTCATTTTTGCTATGTCAGTGAAAAACTTTCGACTCTCATTAATACTGGTCCTTGAATCATCTTCTGACACAGTGACTGTGGATTGTCTCCAGAATTTCTTCTATTGCTACAGTACTGCTTCATAGATCTGTCCCCTAAGACCTTCAGATCTTGCCGTACAAGAACTCAGCCTTTCTTATCAAATGGCCTACTATATTGAATAATGCATTTAAAATTTAAAAAATTGCACTCCCTTGTACTGTTTAAGACATCATTGCTAATAGTATAGATCTTGGAAATTTCCTGGAAGTTTGCCATTAAGTAATCTTAACTGCAGTGTCTCTTCCTGTTATATACTTTGGCTTGTTCCTAGCTTAAAGTTGTCATTAGAATGAGCGTAACTAGTTGAATCCATCAAAAGATGGAAGCACCCTGTGTGGAAATTACAGAATTTGATCTACTCTGTTTTTAGGTAATAAAGTTGAGAGTTATAGCAGAATTAAGTAAGGTCTTAAATTGAACTCGGAACTCAAGATTGTAAAATCAACCGCTCTCTGGAGTTAATTGATTTAGAGGTTGTCTCAAAGCAACTATTTAAACAGAAAAGGTGTTAGGAGTGTTCATTACTGGCATAGAAAGGTCATATGTTTTGGCTCCAGATCTTTGACTTGAGATCATATCTTCAAACTTGAGAAACTTAACATAGAATTCATGAAGTAAATCAGAACTAAATTTCCGATAGGCAGAGATAACACAGCTTAAGGGTAACATGTGTTTGACTCTGAAGCCAGAAGCCTATGTTTGAAGCCTGGCTGTACTATTTATTAGCTGTGAGACTGTGAGAACTTTTCTTAACTTCTTTATTCCTCAGTTTTCTCATCTGTAAATGAAGATAATAATAGCAGCTACTTCATAAAGGTTTTTTGTTGTTTTTGTTAGTATTGAGTTAAATAACATTTATAAAGTACTTAGAATAACTTGTAGCAAATGACATATGTTAAAATCAACAAAGGTTAGTCCATCTAGACTTAAAATGGACTATTTGTGGTAATTTGGCATATTGAATCTCAACTGATTAATTAGTGATTCTAATGTAGAATGTGTTCTTGAGTAATTGGGTTTAGATTTGGTTATTTAAGGATGTAAGAAAACTTTGCATCTTGAAAGGGGTTGCAGTATTTAAAAACTTCTTCAGATAAATTAATGAATCTAAGTTTAAAGATTTACTGAAGGTTTTTTGAGTACTTTAAGATTGGCTTGGTAGGCAGTTGAAGTACTAAAATAAAAAAAGAACACGTTAAAAGATTATAAGTATTGTTAAAAATGAATTGAAATATCAAACTTAGGATACTGGGGATTCAACTATATTTGTCTCTTTTCTGTCTTATTTTATATTTTAAACTGAGTAGTGAGTAAAAAAGTTATTCTCTAAATCCTCTTGTTTAACAGTTCTTTTTTTTTTTTTAACAGTTCTTTTAATTGAGTGATTTGATAAAGTTGTAAAGGAAATTGTTTAAAGGCCTTTAGACAGTTACAAATTGAATGTAAGGTCTTTAAGTCTTAATTTAAATTCAAGTAACTGTAATATAGTCTCTTCTGGCACAAAAGCTGTTTTTGGACCTAAGTTTATCGACAGAAAAGTTATAAGAGCAGTGAGTTAGGCATGTCAAGTCGAGAAGACAGGGAGATATATCTAGGCAGTTGTAATCTTGTCACTACTGTCCTTGTGCTTTTATCTTCCAGTCTGCTAGCCTGGCCTCGCTAGCAATTCATACACGAAAATGAAAGAGGGCATGTGGACTCAGAGGCACTCTGCCTTCCTCTCCCTGCATCTCCTAGGCACTACCCTTCTTGCTGTCAACCCACTGAGATCCTCTCATGCCTAGACAGTTCCAGTAACCTCTTACTCTACTTGTCCATCTGTGGTGATGTTTATTTTAAAGCAACATGTTGAATATGTAACTTCTCTATGTAAAAACTTCACCTACAAGACAAAGTCCTTAACTCTATTTTACTTTATAATTCAAGGCCTCTGTAAACTAGCTGCAACTTGTTTTTCAACCTGTGTTCTCCTAGGGCTGTTCTATACAGCCATCTAAGTTGTGTGTTGTATAGCTCCTTAAATGATGGTATGCATGGGGTTCCCCGTAGTTGTATGGCATGATGGTTACTCTGTTTTCTCCCACCCTTTTGTATTAATCCTTCACTCTAACCTGGCTGGTCTACCCCTCCACTCCTTTCTTATAGTAATAAAGCACCTTTTCACTCTTACTTTTCTACCTGTTATACATCATCATCCTGTTTTATGCCTTTCTTTCCTTTAATAGGTAGAACCAAAGTTCTACCTATTAACATCTAAGAGTGGAGTAGTAAACAGCTATTAAAAGAATGAGGAAGATTTCTAATCAATCTTGTGGGATGAATTTGAGATATATTGTTAAGAAAAATAGCAAAGTACAGAACTGGATATGGTAGTCAATCTTTTGTATGAGAAACAGAAGAATTATGAATTTATATATATATACACACATTATCTATAAAGAGAAACATGAAAGATAAACAAATTAATAAAACTAGTTATGTGCAGGGAATAAATAGGAGCATACTGGAGGGGAAGGGAGAGATATCTCTGACATTCCTTTTTTGTAACACTAACTTTTGAACCATGTAAATGTTTTACATAATCAAAAATTAAAATAATGAAAAATAAGCTATAATTGAGTGATTAAAAAACAAAAATGAACCTAAATTACAGGACATACAGAATAAAATAATATAACTAAAAATAAAATAAACATAGTATGCTGACTACATCCCTTGTGAAATGTAATTCAAGGACAAAAAGAATTAGCTCCCAAAAGACACTTAAACTTAGTGGGTATAAATGTTAGTAACATTAATGTTATAGTTTTAAAACTGAATTATGAACCAAGATTTTCATTGGGAGAGAAAAGATATAGTACTAATATAAAATAAAGAAAAACCATAATGTCGAATTTGAGGTGAAAATATCAGTATAAACTCTGTGTTTTTAAAAATCTGCAGGTTTGCTTCTAAACCATTTCAGTAGACTGTGACACCCCAATAGATAAGACACCTGGTGTTCAGATCTTGATTTATAAATGCTTTTGTCCACTAAAAAGAAGAAAGGCTTCTGGAGAATTGGCTGATTGTAAGTCAGTGTTCGAGATGGTGAAAGGTGAGCTTAGAAAACTTATATAGGAAGTAGCCTCAAAAAACCAATAGCTGCTGCTGTTGCTGCTGCTGCTAAGTCGCTTCAGTTGTGTCCGACTCTGTGCGACCCCATAGACGGCAGCCCACCAGGCTTCCCCGTCCCTGGGATTCTCCAGGCAAGAACACTGGAGTGGGTTGCCATTTCCTTCTCCAATGCATGAAAGTGAAGTCGTGCCCGACTCTTAGCAAACCCCATGAACTGCAGCCCACCAGGCTCCTCCGTCCATGGGATTTTACAGGCAAGTGTACTGGAGTGGGTTGCCATTGCCTTCTCCAAAAACCGGTAGAATTGTGTTTAAATGACAGATGAAGGCCTGAAGGCAATCCCCACTAGCCATACCTGGGACAGTTTGAACCAATAATTGGAGAAGTTAAAAAAAAAGATGGTAATGGATCATTTTAATACCTTAGATTAAAACAAATCTTTGAGTTCATAATTAGACTTAAAAAGGATGATACAGGGAGAGTGAAGTAGTAGTTCTACTTAACAGGAGAATGCTAGACAGTAAATGTAGGAAGAATGATAAAATTAGAAAGTCATCATGTAGTCCCAAACATATTAATAATTGGTTCAGGCAAGAATCATCAATAGATGCTGAAACCACTGGGTGAAAAGTTATTGGGAGATAGGATATCAGCTCTCTCTTTACAACAGAAAGACCTGCTGTCACCACTTTAACCACATAATCAGACATTCCCTGTAGTGGGGTAGCCTGGCATTATGTGCCTCTGATGTGATGGCAGTTTGAAGGACACAACTGTATTCTTGTTTAAAAAAAATTTAACTTGTATCTCATCACATGGAAACAATGAGATGGACATTAGAACTGACCTAGACTTTTTAATTTAAAATAATTTTTATTTTTATTGAAGTATAGTTGATCTATAATATCTTATTAGCACAGCAAAGTGATTCAGTTATATATTTTTTCAGATTACTTTCCACTGTAATTATTATCAACTACTGAATGTAGTTATGTGTTAGATAGTGAATCCTTGTTGCTTATCGACTTTATGTATAGCAGTTGGTATTTGTTAATCCCATCTCCTAATTTGTCCCCCTCCTCTTTCTGCTTCGATAGCCAAAGTTTGTTTTCCATGCCTGGCAGTCTGTTTCTGTTTTGTATATAGGTTCCTTTGTATTATTTTTCAGATTCCACATGTAAGTGGTATCATAACTGTCTTTCTCTGACTTAGTATGAAATTCTCTAGGTCTGTCCTCCATGTTGCTGCAGATGGAAGTATTTCATTCTTTTTTATGGCTGAGTAGTATTCGTGTGTGTGGGTGTGTGTGTATGCGCTCATGCATCTGTATCTGTATATCATATTTTCTTAAGTCAGTCATCTGTTGATGGTCCCTTGGGTTGTTTTCCTGTCTTTGCTATTGTATATAGTGCTGCTGTGAACATTGGGGTACGTGTATGTTTTTGAATTAGTGTTTTTGTCTTTTCTGGATATGTGCTCAGGAGTGGGATTGCTAGATCATATGATACCTCTATTTTTAGTTTAAGGAACCGCCATACTGTTTTTTGTAATTGGCTGTGCTAATTTATATTCCCATCAACAGTGTAGGAGGGTTCCCTTCTCTGACCTAGACTTTTTTTAAAAAGTCAATTTCATGTAAAATGACTGTCCCCCAAATTGTGGGGGTAGCGACAGCAGGGTGCATTATATGAAAGATTCAGAACAGCCAAATGTAAGGAATGAGCCTTGATTGACTTATGGGTCCCAAAAAAGATTACACAGGAAAATATTAGGCCAGTTGAGTAAATTTGATTATTGGTTATATATTAGTATTATGCAGATCATTTTCTTAGATGTGAGAGCAATACTGCTGTGTGTTTTTTTGAGAGTATGTTCTCATTCTTAGAATGTGCTTGCTGAAGTAACTTGGGTGAAATGTTGTAATGTTTACTTTTAAGTGATTCAGAAAAACTTGTGTGGTGGGGGAGCAGATGATCATTGGTAAATCTGAAGGATATATAAGATTTTACCGGTTATAATGATTTTTTCAATTTTCTGTAGGTTTGAAAAGTTTAAAAAAAAAATGTTGAGGAGAAAATCTTTGCTTCAGAGTCCAGCTCAGATTTTATCTCATACGAATACTTCCTTTTCCCAACCACACTGTCTAGAGGTGATTTTCTCTCCAACTTTTGTGTTTATTTTATAATCCCCAAACCTGAGTGCCACATAAGAGCTGCTTAAGAAGTTGACTTTTTAATTTTTAATTACAAATTCCAGACTCATTGTAAGAATAGGCCCGAGGATCTGGAACCACTGGTTTGACCCACCTGTTCTGTATTTATTACCTGAAGTTGCTTGTCTTTTTCATATAGCCCCACCTACTCAGTGTGAGCTTAGAGCCAACCCTTGAGAACATTACTCAGTCCTTTGTGTTGCTCAGTGCTGGCACACAGTGCTGTGTGCCTTCCACACAGTAGGGGTTTGGTAATTATATGCTGACTATAGTATATATGTTGGGACTAATTTGTTGATAATCTGAGGAGACTGCCAGAAATTTCTCCATGGTTTTGAGAGATTAAAAAAAAAAAAGAAACCTAGCTGATAAAAGTGCTTAGTCAGTACAAAAGGTCCATTAGAAAGATGTATAGTTTTTAGTTCTAAAACTACAGTTTGGCTTATAGAAATAACATGTTTGTTACCAGCAGATGTTTGGAATTAAGAGTTAACAGTGGTATCATAGTTGAGTTTTATTACCTCTGCAAATGGATATATAAGGACTCTAGTACTTGATCTCTATAAAAATACAGATACCCAGAGATACAGTTTTTTCCCTTCTACATTTATTGATATGATTGACACATGGCACTGTATATATTTAAGATTACAACATAATTTGACTTACATACATAATGATATGATGACAATAGGTTTAGTGAACATAAATCTCATATAGAAACATTACAAAAATAGAAAAAAAGATTTCTTTTTCCCTTATCTGTATCATGTTGTACATCTCTAGTACTTATTTATCTTATAACTTGAAATGTGTATCTTTTTTTTAATGCTAAGATGATTTTTTTTAATTGGATAATTGAGAGTTTTTGGTATTGGAATTGAGATAATGAATGAAGGTTGAGGTTAGGTGTTAATGCAGGAAAGAAGAAACAATTAGAGATTTAAAAAATAAGGTCTTTGAAGATTTTTATAGGCTTGAAGCTGGTTTTGAGTATATAAAAAGTAATAATGGCTAACATTTTTTTTTTAGTGTTTACACATGCCATAGATTGCTTTAGCTGAAGTATCCATAGTCCCTAGAAGAGTTCTTCCAAGTAGATATTGATGTATAGATGAGAAAATTGAGTCTCAGAGAAGTTTGTCATGTGCTTAGATTCACACAGCTAGTACGTGGTGGAATCAAGAACCCAACCAGGCAGTGTAGGTTCTAACGCACTTGCTGGTAAATATAAGAAGCAGGATAGCTTATGACTAAATGTAGCTTCCCTTAATTTGAGACTTAATGAGGAAATGGTATGGGAAATGGGAGAACATTTCATAGCATTAGTTCTTTGAAGAGAAAAAAAAAGAAAGGAGTTAGGGGAAGGGAATTGATCTTTACCAGGGATTAATTATGCAGTTGTTTAGACCCACAGGAAGAGTATATAAAAAAGGCAGGTGTATGAACCTTGACCAGTATTCAAGAAAAGCAAAATCTTGCACAGAAAAGTATTCTAGTATAGCTGCAATATTAACCTAATCTATCTTTAAAGTATATAATGTATTTATGTGTATTAAAATAGCTGAAATAAACATTTTTACTTTGAATTAAAAACTTGATTAAACACTCAAAAATAAATAGCAAAAATGCTCTAGTATTAATATATCTAATTATCCACACATTTAAAAAATATTTCATTGGAATGAATATGGCAGTAATATTTTTAGGTAAAGCTAATTTTTACTTCCATATAGTAAGACAGCAAGCAAAGCTACATTCTGAGTCATAAACTGGTGTATGTGCAACTGCCATCTCCATTAAATGTAATGCTTTATGAAACTTAGTAATTCTAAACTAGCAATCACTGCAGGAAAAAAATGAGTGGTTAAGATATAATTTTAAAGATTAAAAGAAAAAAAATTTCCCTGTTGACAACTTAAAACCATTCTGGAAGTTCTAGATAAATGACATAGAGAAAAGATGTCAAGATTGTTAAATTAGACATTGTATTGACAAAGAAATAAGATTAATCAGTGGAACAGAGTTTAAAAACCAGACCAAGCATAAATGATGTTAGTATTTGATTAAAGTGCTATCTCAAATCAGTGTGGGAAAAAAACAGACTTTTCAGAATATATTAAGGCAGTTAGTTGGTTCGCCATTTAGATTTCGTTAGATCTATACTAACTGGGCTTCCCTGCTGGCTCAGCGGTAAAGAATCTGCCTGCCAATGGTAGGAGACAACAGTTCAATTCCTGGGTCGAGGAGATCCCCTGGAGAAGGAAATGGCAACCAATCCAATATTCTTGCCTGGGAAATCCCATGGATAGAGGAGCCTGGTGGGCTATAGTCCATGGGGTCACAAAGAGTTGGACAGGACTTAGCAACTAAACAATAACAAATTCCTGAGGGGAAAGTGGAAAGACACTAAAGGTCAGGTTCAAAGGGCAAGTTAGGCAACTGCGGCAAAAAATAATTCAGAGAATTCTAAAAGTAGTAGTTGTTTAATCTCTGTCATGTCCAGCTCTTGCGACTCCATGGGCTATAGACTGCCAGGCTCCTCTGTCCATGGGATTTCCCAGGCAAGAATACTAGAATGGCTTGCCATTTTCTTCCCTAGGGGATCTTCCCAACCTGGGGATCAAACCCACATCTCCTGCATTGCAGGTGGACTCTTTTCTGCTGAGCCACTGGGGAAGCCCTAAAAGCAGTACCATGTATCATTTCGCTGAATCAAAAAAGAGAAATGTAGCTGAAATCAGTAGAACCATACAATAGAACATAAAAAGTATATTCAAAAGTGGAGTATGGGTATGATGTGCTTAAAGAGCCCAATAAATGGTAACTAAGCAGTTGTATAAGGGAGATTCATAAACAGATGTGTCTCTTGCTTTTGTATAGCACTTCATGCTTTTTTCCCCATACATCTTAATTGAGAAAGGATACCTAGCTTTGTAGTGGCTGATATCATCCCATTTTTATGGATGAAAACACTGACACTTAAAGAACGTTTTCTTGGTGGTGAGGCTTAATTATCAGTAGTAACGCCAAACTCAGAAACTGCTTTGCCTCAATCTAGTGGGTGGTCTTGTCATCATTTATACTTCCAGGGAGATGAGAGCAAGCCATGGAAACATCCAGTGATTCTCGTCAAGCCCTACAAACGACATGAATAAGTCACTGCTACTACCCAGTGTTTCCCCAGCATGGGATTTTTTCCCCCTGCCTACTGAAATCTTCTAAGGCTCTTAAAGGTGAAATTTTCCAAGTGTTGATGAAAATGAATGACTTTTTGCTTTGTGATAACCTCGAGGGGTGGGAGGTGAGAGGGAAGTTCAAGAGGGAGGGGATATATGTATACCTCTGGCTGATTTATGTTGATGTATGGCAGAAGTCAGCACAATATTGTAAAGCAATTATCTTCCAATTAAAAATTTTAAAAAGAAGGGATCACTTTTCAATGACCACACTAAAATGAGCTATCATATTTCACTCTAACTAGCAAAGATGAGGTGGAGAAGGAAATGGCAACCCACTCCAGTGTTCTTGCCTGGAGAATCCCAGGGACGGGGGAGCCTGATGGGCTGCCGTCCATGGGGTCACACAGAGTCGGACACGACTGAAGTGACTTAGCAGCAGCAGCAGCAGCAAAGATGAGGAAGATTGATATACTATTAGCCAGAGTTCTGGAGAATGGATATTCCATGCTGCCAGGAGTGTAAATTGGTATGTTTATAAAGGATAGTCTGGCAGTATACATCAAAACTTATTTACCTTTTTCCATAGCAATTTTATCTCTAGGAGTTTATTCCAAGGATATAATAGAATATGTGCTCAAGGATATGTGTGCATGTATTTTACCACAGCTTTGATTTTTAAAGTATTTATATCTTTCTATATTGACATTTTTTATTGAGCATAGATTGCTTTTATAAGCAGTAAAACACTGATGCTGTTTTATATATAGAAAAATATAATTATTCTATCACAGGATTCTCGCATTATGACTATAACTCCTATTTGATAAGAACTATAGCCAACAATGACCCAGGAAACTACTGATTTTCTCTTTAATTTCTGACAAGCAATAGAAGGGAAAACTTCTAGAATCATTATTGGATGAAAGGCAGGATGATTTGGGGGAAGCAGTATGATTAGATGAAAAGAAAATGGGAATCAAAAGACCTAGATTTGGAATCTGTCCTTGTTTCTTAGCTGCACTTGTGATTTAGGCAAAGCTGCTAACCTTCCTAAAGCCTGGTTGGTGTTTTTTTTTTTCAGCAGTGAAGTGAAGATAATTACTGTCTTTTTCCGAGGGTTGTTTCAGTTTCAAATAAGATTAGATTTCTGAAAGTTTCTTTGCAGATTCTATGGCTTGGGAATAACGATAGTCAACTTTATTGAGTACTATGTGCCATGCATTGCACTAAGCACTATAGGAAATTGCCTGATTTCATCCCTTGTGTCAGCCCTGTGTGGTCAATGGTTATCATCCTCTCTTACAAGTGAGGAAATTGAGACATAGACCTAGAAACCTGCCCAGGGCAACAGCTGTTTAAGAAATGGAGCCATGATAGAGAATCATATTTGGGGAGCAGTGTAGCAAGAGGTCTCTAAGAAGTGTTCATCTCAGCAGTCTGCTAGACTTCTTTGATGAAGACAGCAAGCGTGAGGGAAGGGAGAACCCAGTGGAAATAGCAACAAAGGTCTCTTTTCTTATGGGTTTGGGAACATACTGTAGGGAAACTATGAGATTTAGAAATCATACGGATAGATTTTTAATACTGGAGTGGTCTCACTCAATGTTTTTAGAAATAATCTAGTAAAAGAAAAACCAGAAAACAGAATTTCTTCTGAGATTTGAACATTAAGAATACATATGTAAAGGAAGTGAACAGAAAATCTTCAGTGGAGTTGGGTTAAACATATATCCACCCAGAGTCCATCTTGAAGATGGTAGGCTCTTAGCTATCAGTAACATCCTAGAAGGAGATCTTGTGGACATTTCAGATCATATCTATCACTTCTGTTGTCTCCCCTCACTTTCACCCCTTTTTAACCTATTCCCAGAGATCCTGAGTATCATCACCAGACAGCATATGTGAAGCAAAACTGGAAAACCTATTCTCCTTCAATAGAACACATTAGCAGAGTTCTCCTTACTGTGAAGTAAGAAAGAAGCGTAATGGAACTAGACCGAAGTCAATGATAAGCAGTTAACACAGTTAAACAAATGTAGTGGTTTTCACAGAACAGATTGAAAGGATTAGGATTTGTCAGTCTGGAATGAAGGTTTGGCAAAGATGGAATTACTTTCTAGATTTAAGTGTGGAGTATAGATGAAGGGTAGATTGGTTTGTTCACCAGATTCTGTGGCATCCTGCCTCATCTTTACCATCCAGCTTTTACATGGAGAGGAGGCATGGTCCTGAAGCATAAAAGGATCCTACTTTGTGAAAGATCATACCTTTGTATCATTAGCAGTCTGAAAGCATTATGCTTTTGAGATATATCTGTGTGAAGTTTGGCCCCATAGGCATTCCAACTACATTTTCAAAATCTGAATAGTTCACTTACAAGATCTGACTGAACTGTTACACAAATCACGTTTCCATAATCTTGTTTTCTTCATGAATAATTGATTAGAGGGAATTGCAAGTAAAAAGAAAATACATAGACTCATTATGGATTGGAGAAGGCAATGGCAAGCCACTCCAGTACTCTTGCCTAGAAAATCCCATGGATGGAGCAGCCTGGTAGGCTGCAGTCCATGTGGTCGCTATGATTCGGACACGACTGAAGCGACTTCACTTTCACTTTTCACTTTCATGCCTTGGAGAAGGAAATGGCAACCCACTCCAGTGTTCTTGCCTGGAGAGTCCCGGGGACGGGGGAGCCTGGTGGGCTGCCGTCTTTGGGGTCGCACAGAGTCGGACACGACTGAAGTGACTTAGCAGCTTAGCAGCATTATGGATTAATAGTTGAGATGACTATGTTCTCGGGAGAAACCACCATGTCATTTTTTTATGTGCAAAGGCTATATGGAGAGAATTCCACTATCAGAGATTATACATTTTCCAAGGTGGGGAGATTATAATAAAGGGTGTGCTGTTCTGGGTCAGCTAGAGCAACACTTAACAAAATAGGGGCCTTCACAGGAGGCCTATGAAACAGATAAATAATAAAATATATATATTTGTGTAGCTCTTTAGAGTGTTTAAAAAATGCTGTCACGTACTGTGTGGAAGTGATGCTTGAGCTGGCTTGCTGGATGTTTGTTTTGTTTCACAGCTATACAGTCAGAGTTCCATTATTTATATATCTCTAATTCCTAGTTCTTCTCTGAAGCAGTCTCTTCAATTACTGTTAGGTGTACCAGGGGTGTGTCATGATCCTTTGGTTCTTGTCATTGTACACTGCTGTGACTTTTAGATCTGTGTTGGCCACAAATAGTTTTGTAGCAATGGAGAACTATATTGTTCAAGTGCTTTGCTTATTTCTTTCTTTCTTTTTTTCTTAGATCTGTTCTGAGGACCAAGATCCTTTTGGGGGATGGTTACAGAAATGAGCCATGGTAGGCAATAAAAATATACATTCAAAGTTGAATGAAACATCCATCCTGGAAGGGGAGCAGACCCTTATCATAATGTTGAAACTCATTGCTTTGTTATTTGTTGAAGAATTCAGTGTCTGTCAGTTTGCTTCTTAGGTTTCATAGATCAAGAGTGTTTTCTTCTATCATTCTAGGATTATAGAAGAATTAGTTTATAAGGGACTTTGAGAAATGATGGTGGTTTCTTAAAGTGTGTGCCACTAAGCATTAATCCTGAGATGGTTTCTTGGGGGAAAAAAATGTTTTGAGGCCAAATTCTTTTGGGGAAGCTGCAAATTGGGTCCTCTCTTGGAATTTCATGGTACACTCTGATCCTGTTTATTGAAACATTGTAATAGTTAGAAACAACTTAATTCATAGATAGGAAAGCAGAATCATAGAATATTACACAGCAGTTAAAAATGAGTGAACTAGATAGATGTGTCTTCTAACATGGAGGGATTTTAGAATGTTAATTTCAAAAAGCATATTACAGGGTGAGAATGTATAGTTTGTATGTTTTTTGCAAATGATATGCTTTTATAGTATACCTGTATAAGGCTTGAATTCTTTTGCTGCTGCTGCTAAGTCGCTTCAGTCATGTCCAACTCTGTGCGACCCCATAGACGGCAGTCCACCAGGCTCCCCCATCCCTGGGATTCTCCAGGCAAGAACACTGGAGTGGGTTGCCATTTCCTTCTCCAATGCATGAAAGTGAAAAGTGAAATTAAAGTCGCTAAGTCGTGTCTGACTCTTTGCAACCCCATGGACTACAGCCTACCAGGCTCCTAAGAGGGAAAATTTTCATGTTTTATTTATAATAAAAATTAACTAAACACAAATAAAATGCTTGTCAAGTGCTCAGCAGGTTACTTTCTTTTTCTTGGAGATATCTGCCCCTGCTAATTTTCAAGCATATCTTTCTGTTTATTAATTCATCGTTGTAAGTTAAACTGAATTTTGAGCCCTGGTATTCATAGACTGGGAAGAAAATGTTTTCATTATAGTCTGTTATAATGAAACTTTTTCACACATTGTAAGGAATAAATGAAGTAACTTATATAATGGTCTAGTCTGTGCAGATTCTCAAGAAATCTGTTTATTCAAAGTTTTGTTCCAAGAGATATTTGGAGAGCAACAAAAAGAAGTTTGAACTTGGTTCTGGAGCAGCTAGTGATGAGTTAAGCAGCGCACAAGTTCCACAGAGTGAAACATGGCTCAAAACCAGTTAAGCTGACAGAAGCAGACCGCCTTTTGGTCCCTCCAGTGTTAGCAATGCTTTTTCCAGTTTCATGGATCTTCTTTATCCTATTCTCTAGACTTGATTTTCATTTTGACATCTTCTGAGTCAAATTTGGAAGGCAGTGGTGATTCTGTTTGACTTTACCAGTTGCTAGGGATTGATTTTAAGGAGCCACGTTTTTTGTGTAAATACATAAATATGTTTTTCTTTAAGAAAGGGTAATCTGGAAAAAGCTGTAGCCATATTGTCAGGGTTTCCAACAGAATGTTCACTTTATCCTCTCGGTGTGCCTTACGTTTTAAGAGCTATTGTCTGAGAGTTTAAGATTTCATCAACTGTGAAAGTATCTCTTTAAAATTATTTGCTTTCAGGCATCTGTATTGGCTCCTTTTTTAAAAAGGGCTCATTGTTACATTGATATTTCGTGCAAGTTAAAACAGGACTAAATGATCAACTTTATGCTCAAAAATGTACTAATTATAGATTATGAAGTTATTCAAAATTGAATGCACATTTAAGTTTTTATTGGCACCTCTACATGCTTGCATGTCAGGAAATTCAGAGTATTACTAAAACATGTTCCTGATCTTAGTGACAAAACTTCTTCCTAAAACATAACTTCTTCCTCCTGTATTGTTTTCATGCAATCCTTATGCATAAAAATTGCTAGTAATATGTTTCTTCTACCAGAACACCTAGTGGAACCTAGTATAGTATAAACTGTGAAAGTGCTAAGTAGGGTGAATTTCAGGAATGTTTTCAGCAGTTGGGCAGCCCCGGAGGATGGAAAGGCTGCAGGGCAAAGTGATTACCAAGCAGAGAGGTGTGAGGCAGCCATTCTGCCTAAGCAGCGAATGCGTGGCACACAGCATTCCCTCAGGAGGTGGTGTTCACCATGGTTTTGCACTGCTGGGGAGAGTTAGGCTTATACCCAGTGACATCTTGGTATAATTTTGAGATGGGGTCAGGCAAAAGGTACAGAAAGTGAAAGGGAGAACTTGAGCACTATACGTAAATTTAGAGCACTATACGTAAATTTATTATCTGAAAAAAATTATTTTTAGTGCCCATGACTTGCGGTTTCAACTGTCATACTAGCATTGTAGTTGTGATTCTCATTTCCTAGTGCTTAACTGTTGCGGGAATGTACGTCTCAAGTTTTTGAGACATATGGGCTGGTTTTCTTTAATTGACAATTTGAACTCTTTGTCCCTTATGTGAATCTGTGGTATAAACACCACCAAGTTATTCTACCACCAGTTAATATGCAGAATTGAATTATGGGCAAAGTCAGTGGATTTGATGTTTGTTTTATAAATAAAGTTTAAAATTATTCCCTACTAACAAGTTTATCAGTGTTCTTAGTGATTTGGTAAAGACAACTTAAGTCAGCCCAATTCCTCTCAGTATAAAATCACAGAAATGTTTAAGGTGTCATTTCTTCTCAAAACAAGAATAAGAACTGTCTGAGAGTTCTCTAGTTAGTTCTAAGTTGCGCGTATTCCTGTCTTCCAGGATTTCTCTGTGATCAAGCAGACAGTTCAGGATACACAGTCCAAAGATGAATGTCCACCGCGGCACTGAGAGTGACAGGTTATTGCGGCAGGAGGCCAGCTGCCTGATGGATGAAGCTGCAGCTGCAGCTCAAGAAAAAGAAGCAAACAGTCCAGCTTCTTCTGGTCTTCAAAATCTTACTTATCCTCTAAGTCCCAGGAATGATGGTATGATGATTAGCTTTTGATTTAGTCTGGAGGGCTTTCTGACACCTGAGTACCTATTCTCCCAGAAGGCATAAATGTTCTTACTCTAAATAATATATCCAATTAATTGGCTTAGCTTACATATCACAATTATATAAAGCTATTACCAAAAAATCTCCACTTTAAAAAGAATTTATTTATTTGGCTGTGCCATGTGGCACATGGAATCTTAGTTTCCTAACCAGGGATGGAACCTGTGACCCCTGGATTGAAAGCATGGAGTCATAACCCCTGGACAGCTAGAGAAGTCCTTTTTTTAAATTAGAGTATAGTTACTTTAAAATCTCCATTTACTTAATCAGTTTAGTACATCTAACTTGGTGATAATAGTATAAGAAAAATAGTCTCGGGTTTGGAGATTCACATTCTAGCTATAATCATGAATGAGCGCCTTACTTTCTGAGCCCTGCTTTCTTAATCTAGACAACAAGGATGTTAATATTCTCCTTACCTCACAAGGCTAGAAGACTACTGAGTTAATGGATGTCAAGGCTCTTGATAAATTGTTAGGTTCTTTTTAACTTTTAAAAAAACAGTAGCAACAATAATAATAGCAGTTACCATTTATTGAGGACTCACTGTGCTAAAAGTTTATTTTTTAGATCAAGGGTGGCAAACTGATCAACTCTGAACCACTACTTGTTTTTATAAATAAAAATGTGAAACACAGCCATTGTGCCCATTCATTTACATACCATCTATGGCTACTTTCCTGCCTTGTGGCAGAGACTGTGACCCACAAAGCCAAACATAATTACTTTTTAGCTCTTCACAGAAAGTTTGCTGATCCCTGCTTAGATTAATCTTTTTACAGATGGGGAAGCTGAGTCTTCAAAGGTTATTAGTAACTTGCTCAGGTTCACACTGCTAAGAGGTGGGGGACTGGGATTTAAACCTGTGTCTTTCTGGCCAGCCTTTGCTGACAGAAAAGCAGAGTGTACTTGCCACCCTAGAGTGCCCATTACAGAGAATTTATGCAGCAAATCTCCTCCTGCTCACCCATTTAAGTAGGATGGAACCTGAGGCATCCTTCAGGAATCAGCCCAATTTAATTGCCTCTTTGCTGGGGGAAAATCAAGTATTCTGCAGAACTGAGTTAATAGGTACCTAGTTTCATTTTTAAAAACAGCACGAAGCCTGGCTTGGTGATTAAAGTTTTTCTTGCTACAAGCTTGCCCAAGGATTGTGTAGAAATTTAGCTCTTGGTATCCAAACATAAGGCCACACTGAAAATTTACCAGAGGCTATAGGATGTGAACCCTAAACAGGTTTTTGGTCTAAATTTTGGTTTCCTTTTCTCTAGAAGCAAATGGGGAAAAATCAAGTATACTCTCACTAACAGTTTATTTGATTATCTTAAGTGCCTGAAATAAAACTAAGTTCTCAGAGGTCATGGGCAGTAATCCTGTTCATGAATTATTGTAAATAAATTTAAAAGACGTGAAGAGTGGGAGTGAGACATGAAGGGTGGGAGTGAGACATTAAATTGTACCTATAACATTTCATTTCTTTCTAAAAAAGAAAATTTAGGAAAATGTTAACTAGCCAAATCCAGGTGATGTATACATACTGTATTGACTCTAGGCTTTGATATATTTGAAATTTTTCATTAAAAAAACACATTATTTTCCATTAACATAAAATATACTAGGAGAGCTCCCTATTTAAAAGAATCTTCTGGGACTTCCCCAGCCGTCCAGTGGCTAAGACTCCTCACCCCCACTGCAGGGGGTGCGGGTTCAATACCTGGTCAGGAAACTAAGACCCCAAATGCTGCATGGTGTGGCCAGAGAAATTTAAGAAACACTATTCTGGTAATCCTTTTGAAAACATTTTCTCCTTATCATCTTCTGTATACAACCAGATTTCAGGTATCTGGTTTTCAGCTTGTTTATATGATGTGGTATTATACATTTTTAAGTGCTGCTGCATGCTTTATTTCAGCTGATAGTCAATCCAATCGTGTGAGGTAGATGGAATGAATGTTATTTTCACTTTACAGATAATAATTCAGGTTTATAAAAGTCAAATTCTTTAAAGAAATGGCTCTTTGGTGATACTAAAACAAAAATTTTGATTCAGTGAATGAATTCTAATCCAAGACCATTTGCATTGGAACTTTTCCGTTGAGAGCAAGACCTGTCTGTTCAGAAAATGGTGTTGGTAATGTTAGCCTATGCATAATGAAAATGCATTTTTCAATGAATTTCTAGGAAAAGTGGGGCAGTTAGAGACTATCACTATCCTTTTTGGAAAATAAAATTTAGAAATGTTTTTTAAGAATGTGGAAAACTAATAGTGTTGGCTAATGAAATTATCAAGTTCTTTAAATAAAATTCAGGCAATATGGATGGTATTTAGAGATAGAAGTGAAAATGAAAATAAAGTGCCTCTGAAACAAGACTACGGGAGGCTTAAAAATAGGTAAGAGGATTGCTTGTTTTCCACAGAAATTCTTCTCCAGTGTTCAATGATTTTATTTTTTGACCATGCCCCATGGCTTGCCAGATCTTCTTTCCCTGAACGGGGATCAGACTTGGGCTTCCAGCAGTGGAAGCAGTGAGTCCTAACCACTGGACCTCCAGGGAATTCCCTATCTTTTTAGAGTGTGGGCATTACTGCCTTCATTGCCCTCTCCCCAGTACACAAAAACACACACAAAGCAGAAGAAAGGGCTCATGGGCATCCAATATGAGTCTCTAGCTTGTTTTTTCTTTATGTGCTCTAGACAAGAGTTTTTGCCTTTGGATCCCTAAAGTTTGGGGATTTTTTTGTTTAATGTTTTTTGTTCTTGTTTTTTTTAAAAGGACAAGGTTTATTATTTCTCCCGAGGCTTTTTGCTGTCAAGTTATTTTGGTTTGTTTGTATCGTATGATCTTTTAGACCTTCCACTTGACTCTGCCTGTCAGCCAGCAAATCTTCCATTCCCTCACATGATGTCACTTCCCGAAGATGTCAAAGGCTCTTGCTTCCAGAGTGGGAATAAACGGAACCATGAAGCCTTCATTGCTCCAGAGCGATTTGGAAACAGTGCTGTGGGCTTTGGCTGTAACGTTCATTCTCAGGCGCCAGAGAAAGTGACACTTCTTGTTGACGGCACACGTTTTGTTGTCAACCCACAAATTTTCACTGCTCATCCGGATACCATGTTGGGCAGGTAATTGATAATAATTTCCTTCCAAATTCACTCTGTTCTCTATGAATAGAAATACCTGCTGTTTGCCTTGCATTAGATGTGAGAATGAAAACATTGAATTGCTTACTTTTCTACCTTGATACTTTTGTGAAACAGCATAGAAACCTTACATGTGTTGGTGATTTTGGGGGGTAGGTACTTTTGAGCCCCCACAAAGGGGAGTGCAAAAGGTCCAGCTGGCGTCAATTTCTAAGGCCTCCATCACTAGGCAAGCTCTGAAACTAGATCTCTGCAGCTGCTGTTTCGTGCGATGATGGCTCGCTCTGTTCTTCATGTTCCATTCTCTGTGCTGCTTCATTCAGAATACAGTCTTATTCTCCCCTCAGCATCTCCTGCCTCCAGCTTTTTATGACTCAAGTTTAGGAAAAGGAAAGCACCTGTTGAGGAAGGTTACCATCCCAGAAGTATTCTTAGAGCCTGGGCTGGGAGTGAGAAGCTCCTTCTAGCCAGCTGTACACACCTTAACGTGTAGAACAGACTGGGATAAGAGTGAAATAATTTGAGTGTATACGCACACAAACATTTAGCTTTTCATCTAGTACTTAATAGTGGATCTTATCTAAAAATTTAACCTCTCTCCAGACTTTGAACTGATTTTAACTGAATTAGAAATCAGAATGGACCACACCATTTGCTGAATTTTAGGCTAAGTGAAATCTAAGCTATTCAAATATGTGTCTACTTACATATATACAAATGATGAACTGGCTCATGAACCAGCCAGTTTTAACTGAAGCCAAACCTATATATTTGTTAAACATATGACTTAAGATTAAGCTAGAACATTAAAACATTTTCTAAACTGGCACTGTTTTAGACTTGACTTCATGTCTTCAGTCTTGGTATCTCCACCACCACTTCTCCCCAGGTCCCCCAAAAAAGGCGCTCCTTAGGGTAGACTCTCTGTCTGAAGTAGGCTGCCTCCGAAGTTAGTACTCAAGAAAATAAAGGCAAGCGTTTTCTGGGTAATAGATCCCTTTATCTAGGTGGTTCATCAGTGAGTCAGCCGAGGTCATGAATTCTGAGAGTTTCTTGGGTTTGTTCTGTCCTGTGGCTACATAAAGTATTCATATCCCTGGCCACTGAGCATACAGATGTGGACCACTAGTCACAGGGGACAAGCTGAGAAACAGAATGGTTAATGCAGATCCACGCCACTCCTGGATGAATGGCTCTGAGGTGGGGTTATGTTTATGGCATGTTGTTCACTATTTTGATTCATTGCTGTCTCAGCTACACTTCACCCAAAACATTCCAGAAAAAAGTCAGCATTCTTTGAAGACTACTTTTATCAGATGGAGTTTTTATGTACAGCACAGAGATTTGGAGAGCATGTGACTTTTTTTCAGACCTTGGAAAGCAGCCAGTTCACGGTGGAGCATAACAGTTTTGAACAGCTGGACAGCAGGGCTTCCCAAGAGGTTAAGGAAGGAAAAGGCAGCGAGTCCCCATTGGGCTGACTGACGATGCCAACCGCCTGCCCTGTCCTTTGTGCTGGCTTCTCCTTCCACAGCTCCTGCACAGACGTGCAGCAGGGGTAGGAGGAGTCATGGGGCCAGTTTTTCTGGAAGGGATCTGAGAGAGGGAGGAGGGATGGGAACGGATGAGTATAAAAGCAAGGTTTCCTCCCTGTGGCTTCATGACCTCTGAAGTCAGCCCAGAGCAGGCCTATCTCTCTGAAATATGTCAAACTGTTGATGATCCAGTTCTTCCCCTCCTTTTCGGCTTGACCTGAAATTCCCATCATTAGTTACTCCTTGGATTGAAGGAGGGCATTTTTTCTAGAGCTCGGCTGTTAAAATGTACCAGGAAAGGGAAAGCACTAACATCTGCATGTACTAATACAGATTCGTCTATCGGATTAGATGTGGAAAAGCAAAACTCAGAACACATCGAGGACGGTGTGCTGGATGGGAACATGCCGATGGGTGAGGAGGAGGAACAGGAAGGCTCAGGGCGGGAGACACTGTCAGCCAGGATGCTGGTGCTCCGGAGACTTTCCAGGTGCAGCTCCACAGGTGCCGCTGTGCGTCACAGAAGCTCTGCCGGTGACCTGGGGAGGCTGCTTTGTTCCTCGTTGCACTCAAACACTAAAAGCAATTGCTGCCTTCTTTTTCTGTCTGAAGGGAGTTTCCTAAGACTTAATTGTGTCTTACAGGGGTTGAGTCCTAGTGCTCTGTTTTAAAATTATATTGTAAGAGGGGAATGGAGTCTTCCAGGATAAGGTGAAGAAGGGAGAAGTTTCATCTGTGGAGAATCCTGCTGGAGAGGGTAACACTGTTGCCTGGGTATCTTTCAGGATGTTTGGACCAGGAAGAGAGTACAACTTCACGCGTCCCAACGAGAAGGGCGAGTATGAGATTGCAGAAGGAATCAGTGCAACTGTGTTCCGAACGGTGCTGGTGCGTAGTGACCTCTTGTTCCATCCTCTTCCCTTGGGGCGTGCGTAGTCAGAAGCCTTCAGAGTTCCATCAGATTGTGCTCTGACTTCAGGGTTTGTCATTTCTAGTTATTGCCTTTCCTGCTTTATTTTCTCTTCCTGTAATTCTTAAGTCCTTCTTGCTTGTGTGAGCTCAGTCAGGTATCAGGTTGTGATTAAACACGTCAAGATGGCCAGGAGCCATTTTGCTGTCTAATGAATCACCAACTTGGTGATGGTTCTAGGAACCCAGCACTTTACCTGACCAGGAATGAATGACTCAGCGTTGAAGAGGGGTGTTCTTATCTTGTTCTTTGACTGCATTTCCTCTTTTTAATCTCTTTATAGGATTATTACAAAACTGGCATCATCAATTGTCCTGATGGCATCTCTATACCAGACCTTAGAGATACGTGTGATTATCTCTGCATTAACTTTGACTTCAACACTATCCGATGTCAAGATCTGAGTAAGTACAGGAGAAGCTGCCAAATGCATTTGAGCAGCTAAACTTTGGACTTGCTTAGAATTGACATTTTTATTACTAAACAGAAAGCATTTCAAGTGTGGGTTGAAGATCATCTGCAGAGAAGAGACATGGTACTAACCATTCCCTCTCTTGCTTCAAAACTCTGAGAGGAAGTAGAGTAAACACAAGAACATGAGTGGGTTCTCAGGCTAGCGTGACCCAGTGAGTCACCAAGCTAATTGCTTCCTCTCTTGGGACCTTGGTATCTCAACTCTTTAACAAATGAGGATACTGATCCTCAGATATGAGGTAAGGTGTTCACTAATAGTCACAGGATATAAATTGGCTGGGTACTTCTTCCAGTTTATCATTAAGTTAGTGTTTGTTAAGTGCTTTATAGATGTGAACTTGCCTTAATTTTCACAATTAACCCTTGAAAGATGGGTGATAATCTCACTTAACAAATGAAAAGATGGAGAAATTGGCTTGTTCAAAGGTCTAAACTTTAAAGCTGGGATAACTGATTGTCTGAATACAGATTCCATGCTCTTATCATTACCTGAGCTTTTTGAAATGATTTTAAAATTCTTTAAAGTTCATGATACGTTTTCCTTCATATTCCATGACGTTCTCTGGATGTGTGGTTTCTCCAGAGTCTAGTACCCACTTAGAGAAAGTCCCTTGGTGTCTCCAAACCTTAGATTATTCCTCTCCTGTGGTACTCTACATTGCAGTCCAGAGCATCTTCAGAAGAGGTGCTATAAAGACTCATCCCCAAATGATGGTTCTATCTTTTGTAGAATTAATGTTTATGTTTTGACATTGCATGTTGAAAAAACCTCAACTGATCAGAATGCTCAGGGTTTATTAAACAGGAGATTGGTAGAATGTGTAAAGCATGTAACAAATTCAGCTTAATTATCACCTCAGAGCAGGAAACATTCTCAGCCTTGAAGAGAGCCACTTTTCTGGACCTTACCAGTGATAACAGCCGTTTACCTCATAATCTTTTCACTCCAGTAATACCTGCATTTGAGCAGAGAGGATGTTCACTTGCATTTTGTCTCCCAGGTGCTTTACTGCATGAACTGTCTAATGATGGTGCTCACAAGCAGTTTGATCACTACCTCGAAGAGCTGATCCTGCCCATCATGGTGGGCTGCGCCAAGAAAGGGGAGCGAGAATGCCACATTGTCGTGCTGACGGATGAGGATTCTGTGGACTGGGACGAAGACCACCCCCCACCCATGGGAGAGGAATATTCTCAAAGTAGGAGCCCCCTGCATGATGTAGATGTTTTCAGCAAGAAACGTGCTGCCCAGAGTCATAGCTAGATCCTAGAACCAGTGGGCTGTCACTGGTGAGCTGGGGATCAGCACACTCACCTGGGTGACCAGTTTGGTGATGCAGGCCTCTCATGCTGAGGGTACCGTGAGCATGCCTGTGCTTCCCACACCTGCCCCAGGCATCCCTGCTGGGTCAGCACCGAGGCCACACATTAAGTGGTGCTGTCATTCCTTTTTCCATTTGTTTCATTTTTCAATCCTTTTGAATTGGTAGTAATTCAAAATTCAGAAAATAGAAAAGAATATACATTGAGAAGTTTTCTTCCCACATCTGTCCCACCTACCTAGTTTTCATCTTCAGTTTCTTTTATACTCTTCCAGATTTATTCAGTGCACGTACATAAGCAATTATGTACATGTTTTTTTCCCCCAAATGATACCATATTGTAGAGGCTATTCTATATCATGTCTCACATTAAAAGCTTCCACCATCTTTTTAATGGCTGTGTAGTATTCCATTGCATGACTGCCATAATTAATTTAACCAGCCCTTTTGATGACCATTTATATATGACCATATAAATTATGGCTGATGCTCCAGTGAATTATCTTTTTAAAGAAAGTCTTTTCACACATGTATATCTCTGTAGAATAATATTCCTAGAAATGGAATTTCTGTGTCAAACCTTTGTGCTTTTATGATTTTAATATAATTTGCCAAATTATCTTCTCTAAAGGTTGAGCCAGTTTATAACTCACAAAACAGTATATGATGAGTTTATTTCCCATTTTTCACCAAGACACAGTTTTACTAAAATTTTATATTTGCCACTCTGGTAGGTGAAAAACGGCATCTTGCTGGAGTTTTAATTTGCATTTTTGTTCCATGAATGAGACTGAACATCTTTTTCAAAGCCGTTTTAATTTCCTTTTCTGTTAACTGTAATCATGCCTTTGCCCATTACAAAGTTGGATTGTTAGTCTTTTACTTAGTGGTTTGCAAAAGCTGTTTGTGACTACTCTCTCTGTAGATATCAAGGAAATTAGCCCTTTGTAATAAGAGTGGCAGATATTTTTCTCAGTTCGTTGTCTTCTTAGCTTTGTTTGGTTTTGGGTAAGCAGAGATGTTTTAGTTTTTCCTTTATGACGTCCAGGTTTTATGTCATATCCAGAAAGCCTTCCCTACCCTAAGACTATGAAAATTTCTTAACATGGTTTCTCACGGTTGATTTATTATTTAACATTTACTCTGTGATCCATATGAATGTTTTGGCGTCAAGGCTCAGGTCATTCATTAGTCTGAATCTGTTAGCTCATCTCCTTTCTCTTACAAAGGTATTCACTCCATGACTAACCCCAGACTTATTTTTTCTTTTCCAGTTCTTTATAGCTCTAAGCTCTACAGATTTTTCAAATACATTGAGAATCGGGATGTTGCTAAAACAGTGTTAAAGGAACGGGGCCTGAAAAACATTCGCATTGGAATTGAAGGTAAAGAACAACCCAGTCAGTATCCAGCTTGCATGGCCTGTGGGTATAGCTGGATCTGTGGCCATATCTTATGTCCTTAAAACCTGGTTTCTGAGTTTCTGAGGGCCTAGTGACACACATGGAAACTACATTCCTACACAAGTTTGAAATTCCAGTTTTTGTTTTGCCTGTACATTTTCTTTTCATTTCCAGTTGAAAATGCTTTAAAGCAGCTATAGGAATAAGTTCCAGTTGACTGCCTCAGGATACAGAGCAGTCAGGGCGAAAGACACTGGAGGGAAATGCAGGGCTCGTGGGCTCACCACGTGGGAGGGTCGTCTGTTTAGTCAGCTGTCCTGGTGAGGACCTTTCTGGGATCTGGAAGGGTCCTTCTGAAAACTACCTTGGAGACTCGTTTTATTCCACTGCATACCTCTGAGGAATGTCTGGGTGTATTGACAGAACTGCTTTAAATGATTCGAGCAGCAGCTCCCAACCTGTGATCTCCATGGAAACATATTGGAGACTGACTCTTGGGAGAGTGCAGAAACCATTCCGGTCTCCCCGCCATGGGTCTTTTGACACTTGTGTTTTGCTGCTGTAGATGTCTCAGTGTTGCCCACAGAAGCTGTCGCGGGGTCTGACTTAGGTTGGAACTTAAAGTTGGAAGAAATTTTTGAGATCATCTATTAAACCTCTTTCTACTACGTCCTCCTTTCTCTTTGATAACCATAGGGACAGAGGGAGAGGGGTCACTCCATTTGCAGAGTAGCCCATCAGACTGTCCTACCATGAGAACATTCTTCCACAGTTAGCAGATGACCTCCTCCCTCTTCCGTTTTCCTTCTAGTCTGCGAAGGTGAATAAGATTTCTCCCATTACCGTGTGACAGCCTTTTAGATACTATAGGCAGCATCCCAGTTGTTCCTTTAGGCTTAAACATTTCACATTTCCTTAGCTATTCATACAGGATGCCCTGTAGGCAACAGAATTAGAGGGCCACAGTAGGGTTTGTGTTCTGTAGTGTTGAAGCCAGTAAAAGAAAGACTTTTGAAATTAGTAAGAGGCTTCTCCCCCTTCCATTAGAAGGAATACAGTTTTTTGTTATTTCCCTTTCAGGGATAAGACCTACTAACCTGGGCAGGAGGGCAGTGGGCCCATGGGCAGCTGGGACTGGGAGAACGTGGTCTCCTCCCTGTGGTTTCACATAGTCTTGAGATTTGGGAGGAAACTGATGTGGTTAGAAAGAAGGAAGTATGGAAACCCGAGTGATCAATTTTCTGGGGTAATGATGGCCTTTTTTCCCCGTTTCAGGTTATCCTACCTGTAAAGAAAAAATTAAGAGGAGACCTGGCGGCCGGTCTGAAGTAATCTATAATTATGTGCAGCGCCCCTTTATCCAGATGTCATGGGAAAAAGAAGAAGGAAAGAGTCGCCATGTGGATTTCCAATGTGTTAGAAGCAAATCCCTCACAAATCTAGTAGCTGCTGGAGAAGATGTCTTGGAGGACCAAGAAATATTAATGCACCATCCACCCCAAGTGGATGAACTTGACCGGTTGAATGCCCCACTTTCTCAGATGGCTTCGAATGACTTTCAGGATTAGGGTCAGCTGTGGGTCTGTCCCTCTGCAGTCCTTGTCTCTGTGTGGGATGCCCAGCCAGTCCTCCCCTGGTTTGTCTCACTGAATAGGAGACATGCTTCTCCCCTGTCCTTTCCTCTCCTCCCATAATTAATCTGTATCCTTTTCAGTAAGCCTGTGCCTCCAGCAGGGGATGAAAAAGCACTCGCTGGTAATTAAACTACCAGCTTTGCAGCAGCCCTGGAAACTTGAAAATTTGGGGTCTGGTGCTGTTCACCAAGTCTGCATAACCGCGGAAGCAGAAAAGGAAGTCAGGACTCCTGTTGCCTCATATTCGGCAAAACAGTTCTCATCCTTCACACTCTGTTCTTGGTTGTTGTTTATTTTGTGTTATACCAGGCAAATTACTTAGCAGCAAAGGGACCAAACTTAAAAGGAGACAATCTATACCTTCTACAAGCAAACACTGATGGGATGCCCATTAGAGGTTAGTGAAGGTACCATCCTGGTGGCATCTGTGCCCGGGCTGCATCTGGGAAGAAATAGGCTCGTATTCAAAATGTCCAAAAGGAAATTCGTAAGAGCTTCAATTCAGTTTTGTTTTTCATTATTGCAGTGAACAATCTAAAACCTCACGGATTCTTTGACAGGAAGGATAATGCATAACAGTGTTTATGAAACCTTCTTAGCAAGGTTTTTGAGCCTAAACAGATTATTATTCATTTGGAATGAAATTCACAACCCAAGTTGAAGAAGCTCTCCAGATCAGGCCACTCTGATTCTCCTGGCTTGGAATCTGGTGTGAAGCTGCAGTCTTCATCCTAGGCAAGCATGTTGCTGTGGGTGTGTCTGGGACACCTCAGATGTGGCGTAATAGGCTTTTAAGATGTGAGCAGTAAGTTTCCAAAAGTGCTCAGTTTCTCAGTAGAAAGACCAGTAAGAGCTCGGGAAGAAGGGTTGGGGGTGAATCTGAGTGGGGAAACATCACCTGGTTAGGCTTTGTCCCAGTGTAGGATTTTTTGTTGTATGTTCATTTCATATTTTGGAATATTTTAGGTATCAGGGTATTTTGATTTTTTAAATAGCCTGTCAGTTGCTCACACACTAGGTAAGAAAACCATACTGATGTCAACCCCAGAAGAAAAACGGACAGAAGGGAATCCAGCTTAGTGATTTGATTGCTGTTGGCTCTGTGTTAACAGTGCGTGATCACTCCTGTCTGTACTGATGTCCCTGTGGCTGTGAGCAGCAGAGCTCGATTCAGAGTTTACAGCCAGACGCGTCTTGAGACTTTCTCCCATTTTGTGGTAGAGGTTGGCCTTCCAGTCACCAAGCCTGAGCATTTAAGAAGGGACACAGTTTCCTTCAAGTTCTTTAAGAACAGGCCTGGTTTTCTTAAATTCCATATGATAGTATGTCTTATATTTCCATAAGATACTGTAGGGAAGCTACTCAGTGCCATTTTATGACTGCCCTAGTCACAGTCCTCCAAAGGTAAAGTTAGGAGTGTGCTGACAGCTACTTTTTCCAGGCTTGATGAACAAGAGTGTTCTTAAGGCGTGTGTTCTGTGCATGTGACCAGGGCCAGTGTCACAAGGCACATCAATGCTCTGTTCTTATTCAGAAAAATTAGTAGCAAGGGGTTAAACTGAGCCAACCCCCAGCTACAGAGTTACTCTGATGAACACTGGCATCCATTTGTATGGCTGATGAGGGTTAGTGTTATTTTGTAGCCCAGAGGGTAGTTTTAATTCTGTGAAAAGAACTGGCTCATATTTGAGGTCAGGATTGGCTTTGATCTTACTGGTACTACATTTACACCCATGAGTAGTTGAGCAGCCCAAATTGTTTAGTGGTGCTTCCTTTACACTTTTCAGTTGACTTCCATGCCATCACAAAGGAAACTGGAGTTCAACTTTTGTGTAGTCTGTAGTGAGTATGTGTAATTTGTTTTATAGCTCATATATTAACATTTAGGGGTAAACATGTCTTAGCTAACACAGTCCTTGCTTAGGTAAAAAGCTAGGTATGAAAGTATGGCTTGTACTTAACACCCTGTTCTGTGTAAATAATTTAATTTCCTCAGGCTTTTAAAAACTAGGTCTTTTTTCCCCCAGAATTGGGTTGACATGCTTTTGGACCCAGCGCCTCGGGTCTGAGGTGTCACCAGGTGGTGGTGGCTGGGGGCAGGCGGCCTGCGGGCTCCCTCTGGTGGAGAGGCGTATCTTCGGCAGCCCCTCCCCTCTGGCCTGGAGTGAAGCATCACTCTGATTTGGTGGCTCCTCTCAGCCACAGCTGCTGTCCCCAGGGCCAGGACATTCCGCAGTGGCAGGACCTCACAGCTCTCGCAGGGTTAAGAGCTGGGTTACAGTCACTCCCATCAGGAGTCAGCTACTGGCCAGCTGGGCAAGAGGTGTTTCTCATGAAAAAGGTAGCACTCAGGTTTGGTGTTTTTTTCCTAAGTGCCTAAATAAGAAAGCCAGGCTGTTTGTACAGAAACATTTTCATAAGAAAATGATTTTGTCCAGACTGTCTTATTCAGAGGTATGTGTGTCAGCAAGCAGATAAACCTGAATTGAGGTTTAGGATCTGAGTCTGTGTGTGCATCAGGTCATGGATAGCTGATTAGGAAACAGTTGCCATTAAGGAACTGGATGCAGGCATGGAGACAGTGTTAAAATGTGTCTGAGATGACTTAATGGTTTCTCCAAAGTGGAGAAAAGGTATTAAAAGAATGACAGAAAAAAGGGTAAGGATGCTAGAAAGTAGCTTAATTTATTGCACAATATGCAATAGCCAATGCTGTTTTGAACTGAATTCGGGGTGGTAACCTAACGTATGCAGGTCTGTGGAAACACTGTGGAATAAGCCCAGGAAGGATGGTGTTCCAGCTGGTCCTCCTCTGAGGAAGCACAGCCAGAGTGTGATGGGAGCCTTTCCTGAGTAACAGTCAGTAGAAGGTCAAGAGTCAGTCTTGGTGATTTACTCAGGGCCACTTCTTGCCATCATTTTGAAATTGTTAAACTGGGCATAGTTCAGCAAGCAGACCTGAGGCCTTTGTGGGAGATGGAGCCGCGTTCGTGCTCTGGTGGGATACCGTCTGCAGGAGAACATGACATTTCCTCTTTAAGGCAAAACGCTCATAGGTTTTGCCTCTTTACTTTGTTTTTACGTTTAAAGTTGCACTTGTTCACCTACCAGTGTTTACGAAATCCTTATATTTGGGATGCTTTTTCTATAATAAAATATTATCATTTGTGTCCATGTTGTTTTTGTTGTTGCTGTTTTTAGCAGAGAGTAAGTCTGGAGCCGAGAGTAGCGGCACACAGACTGTCCCGGAGGGTCCCTTCCTTTCCTACGGCAGCTGGGAGCTCACCTGGAGTCCATGTGTGCTTTTCCCACCGTGTGGTTCCTTTGAATTCACAGGTTCCAGAGCCCTCACGGTCTGCCTTCTCAAGTGTCTGGTTAACTGGCATTCAAGACCTCTTGAACCCTCAAATCCAACTAAGTAGGACCCCACAAAGCCAAATGTAAAATAAGGTAAGACAGCTCATCTCTCTATGTTCTAACTTTGGTTCAGAGCAAGGAAACACAGCAGGAGGGAAAGGCAGGTAAGAAGGTGGGTCCCTGGAAAGTACCGCTGCGGGCACCTCGCCTCCTCTGCCTTGTCTCCGCCTCCTCTACTCTGGGGGTCCTGAACTCCCTCCGCTCACCTCGCCTGGAGCTTATTGGTGATACTGACAACTTCAAGGGTGCTAAGCACGCTGGCCTCCCTGGCAGGCCTGCCCTTAACAACACAGAGGTTAAGAACATGCTCTGAAGACATGGCCTATTGAGGATGTTCAAGGCCAAACTGCTTAATCATGGGGACACGCTGCCTAGGACACAATTCCTCCCTTCAGAGGGCTTTTATAATTGCGTGGACAAGACAGATTCATAAATAGTTGAGGTCACTTGGGAATCCCAAAAGGGTGGAGGAGCCAGTCCTTACTGTGAGGATTAGAGGAGAGTTCATGAGAGGATTCTATACATGACACGTGAACTAAACTGTGAAAGACAAACAGTGGTTTTGGATCCATGAATCTAAAAGGAAGAATTCAAACCAGCTCAACTGTATAATCAAAGACGCAAAGGTCAAGAGGGAAGAGGACGGGGGCATCCAGAAATGAGGCCAGAGTAAGGAAGGACCCCTGTACCTCAGACAAGGTGTTTGGTCTCACTGCATAAGCTATTGGCAGCCTTAAGGGTTTTATCAATAACCTCAGATACGCAGATGACCCCACCCTTAGGGAAAAAAGTCAAGAGGAACTAAAGAGCCTTCTTTGATGAAGGTGAAAGGAGTGAAAAAGCTGGCTTAAAACTCAACATTCAAAAACCTAACATAATGGTGTCCGGTACCACCACTGCATGGCAAATAGATGGGGAAACAATGGAATCAATGACAGACTTTATTTTCTTGGGCTCCAAAATCACTGCAGATGGTGACTGCAGCCATGAAATTAAAAGATGCTCCTGGGAAGAAAAGCTACGACAAACCCAGACAGCATATTAAAAAGCAGAGACATTACTTTGCCAACAAAGGTCTGTATGGTTTTTCCAGTAGCCATGTATGGATGTGAGAGGTGGACCATAAAGAAGGCTGAGCGCTGAAGAATTTGTGGTTTTGAAGTGTGGTGTTGGAGAAGACTCTTGAGAGTCCCCTTGGACTGCAAGATCAAACCAGTCAATCCTAAAAGAAATCAATCCTGAATATTCACTGGAAAGATTGAAGCTGAAGCTCCAAAACTTTAGCCACCTGATGCGAAGAGCCAACTCATTGGAAAAGACCCTGATGCTGGGAAAGATTGAAGGCAGGAGGAGAAAGGGATGACAGAGGAGGAGACGGTTGGATGGTGTCACTGACTGAATGGACATGAGTTTGAGCAAGCTCTGGAGTTGGTGATGGACAGGGAGCCTGGCGTGCTGCCGTCCGTCGGGTAGCAAAGAGTCAGACAACAAAGAGTGAGTGAACAACACAGGTTTTATGCAGGATAATGACATGACCAGATCTGAAATTTTGAAGACTTTCTTTGGCAGCAGGGAGAACAGACTTGAAAGGGGAAGGAATAGGAACAAAGAGGCCAGCTAAGAGACCACAACAGTGGATTCAGGAAGGAATGATGAAGACTGGCAGGATGGACAATCACGTCCAAGAAATTATACATGTTCACTGATGGGAGTTGTGTAAGAAATTTCTGGCTTGGACAGCAGGAAGAATGAGCTAAAAAGAAGGCGGTGGAAGCAACAGAAGCTTCCTAAACAGTTTGTGCTTGTAAGAGGCCTTCCAGGTGGTAGTTTCTGATAGGCACTAGAGTTCTGGGGAGATATTCTGGGCAGGATGGTCATTTTGAAGATCTCGCCACAAAAATGGCAGTTGAAGCCACAGTATGGGGGAAGTCACAGGAGTGAAAAGGCAAAGGCACTGTTCTGAGGAGTCCCAGCACTTAGGCAGAAGCAGAACTACAAACAGGAAGTCAAGGAGGTGGAGCAGTTGTTTTTGAGTCAGCAGTGAGAGTGCCACAGAGTGGTTTGGAGTGGGGGCTGGAGAGAAGCCAGGGGATATGGCAGCTAGGATGCCACTGACCAGAGGGATGGTTTAAACAATTAGCAGCATGTTCTGCACACAGGATGATTAATACTAACACATTTCATACAGCTGGAAGGAACCAGAAGCAAGAGGGAAATGGAGTAACACTGAGAAGTGTTCTTTAATTTATAGCTCCATGCCTCTGTCACTGCAGGGGAGCATACCCACCAGCCTCCCGAATCCTGGCCTGCACTTTCCCCTCTGCTAAATCACTGCTACTTGTAAACATCTCTGAGAAGTGTCCTCAACCTTCCCAGGAACTCAGGGTTGGCTTAACAGTACTGTTACAGCAACACCAATATAGTAGTAACGTTATAGTTGATGCCACAATTCTGTTAAGCCAACTTGCTGGCTGGGAACTCTCCTCACACTGATCTGTGGTTCAGAACCACAGTGGGCTCCCTACTGCTCCCTTGAGTGCCTGGGATTGAGCTCTGTATTTTATGGATGCTTAAGTATTATGTGGGCAAGATGTTTATCTCTGAAAATATGCCTGAAAACCATCATAGAGCCTTGTTTTTAAGTCAGTGTTGGCTTTGATAGACCATTCCAGGGAAATGTTTGCTAACTAGGAAAGGAAAATACCATTCACTGAATCCTTTTTGCATTCAATTAAAAACACCATTTGGGTAACACACAGAGGCCCAGGAGAGAGTAACAGGTGATCCAGGAAATGTATTTTCCAAGGAAATGATTCAGAGAAAGAGTATTAGCTATCAGTGAAGGGAATGGCAACCCACTCCAGTGTTCTTGCCTGGAGAATCCCAGGGTCGGGGGAGCCTGGTGGGCTTCCGTCTATGGGGTCACACAGAGTCGGATACGACTGAAGTGACTTAGCAGCAGCAGCAGAGGATTCTTATGTTATATAGATGAGCACTAAAATTAGCCATCTGCTATTCACTGCCTATTAATCCCAAAGGAATTTGCCTCTTACTTTTCAAAGTAATTCTTAAATAGGTACTGAAGAAAATTCTGATGTCCTCCTGAATCAAGGAGACTGAATGACATCAGCATTCAGTTTCAGTTTCGTATGTGGTACAGTTAAGTTCTATTATTTTCTAACTCCCCGCTAACAGACAGAACCCAGAGACAATGGTTCTCGACATTCTTGAAACTCGTGAGCCACGGGCAAACAACACATTCTGTTTAAGCTGCATTTAAACAGATGCCTGTGGTTCCCACCCTGCTTGGTCTTTGCCCAAGGCTCCTTTCCTAGACCCAGAGAAGGTTCCTTACATCCATGTCCCGAGCAGAGGCCTGCTCTGGTGGACATCAGGAGCTGAGGTGTCCATCTTGGCAGCTTGTGGAAAAAATGGGGCTGAGCTACAAACAGTTGTACAAAGGGTCCACCAGCTGACAGCACTTTTGTCAGCAGGTCTCCCGTCGGCCTTACTGCACTGAACTGCCGGAGTGCCCGCTGCCCTGTGACTGAGCCAGGTGGAAGGAGCAGAGGTGTGGGGCCGACAGAAGACGTCTCTTCACACGAACTCTGGTTCAGAAGGGCAGGCTCCCATCTTCCCTGAGACAGTAAAGCATTCTGCCTAAAGATGGCGTTCACTGTTGCAATGCTTTGCAGACAAAGGGGTTTAGAAGAAGCCACAACTGTTTTCACACAGTTTATTCAGAAGTTTAGAAGTTAAAATGTCGGCATCCCCCTCAAGAAAAATCATCCCATGCCACTTTCCAACATACAGATTAGCACCCTCCTATTCTCATTACCCATGCTTACCACACACTCCTGCAAAACACATGGGGGTCAAGACCCCAACTATTTGGTAATCCAAAGAAACTACACAGTTACACAAAAGACTCTCACTTCCTTTTTACCAGCAAACCATGAATGAAAGAATAAGGGGCAAACACATGATCTTCATCCAGAGTTAATATTTCCCTAAAAGTCTTTTTCCTTCCTCTAAGTCATTAAAATCCAAAGCAGTTTCAATTACTAATTTCAACTTTGAGATTCCTTTTTTTTGTTTGTTTTCCTGAATCGCTAAGCTAGGACATACTTTCCTTTCATAGCTAATGTTTACAACCTCAAGACTGGCAGGAAGCAGTCTCCCAGTTGTGACTTGGCCACGACACTCTGCAATATGCAAAGTTATCACATAGGTGCAAATAACGCTTTAAGAGTCATCAAAATTTTTTAAAGCAATAATGCATTAATATGGAGCCTCCACATTTTTCTGATGCAGCAAAAGTTCTCTAAAGGTGGTGGTGGCAGCTGTGAAAGAAGAGGCACTTCGTGCTAAAATTCAGAGGGTCTCTCTTCAGAGACCACCCCAGCAGAGAGGCCTGGTCAGCCCAAGCCTGCAGGTGACCCTTTAGGGTGGAGAGGACTATCCCCCAGGAAGGCATCTGCAAAGGAAATATTTGTAATCATGATTCCAAGGCAAAATGGTTACTTAAAGTTGGGAGAGGAGAAACACTGAGAATACAAATACGGTTGCACCAGGGACTAAGGAGTGAACTGTACAAGCATCTGAAGGCTGGCCCTGCACTGTGTACTGGTTGGTTTCCTCACCGCTCCAGGAGGTCCTAGAGACAGAACAGGAGCAGCACCTTAGCCAAGAGGGTTCCAGGCCACCTGCTTCTGTCTAGGCTCCCACTGTTGTGTTCCCAGGAAGGAGCTGAGGTCCTGTTGGCAGCACTTGTGGGTATTGCTGGTCCATGGCAATATCCAAAGGGGTTTCTGATACAGTCATGAAGAGAAGGTGAGGATTTTTCACATGATTTGAGACTCCTTGGTGATGCCCAGCAGCCTTTGGGCCTTCTAAGAGCAACAATGGATCAAGCTGGCCTCCTCCATCTAAACTCAGAAAAGCAGCAGGAGTATTTTAGATGGGCAGGAGCAAATAAACCAAAATGGATTGACAGTCTTTATCCTAGTACCATAAATAAAGTGCACCATGATTGGAGGCTATAAAAAGCCACTTGCCAGAGGCTGAGGTCTGGGGAGAAACCACCATAACCATCCATTCAGAATGGCGGATCATTTCCTTCAGTCAGAATGCTGGCTGCCGACGCTCTTTATTGCTTTATTTCCTTCTGTACTACGAACTTTTAGCCGTAAAGAAAAAAAATACTTGGTTGGCTTGACCGGAAGCATGTCACAGAAACCCAGAACTGGCTGATAATAAGTTTATGTTACAGTCTCCAAGTTGGATGATGGCTGTTTTTCCCCCTTCGTTCTGATGAACTTAGGAAAATTTGAGGTTTTTTTTAAAACATCAGATTGGCTCATGATGCTTCTAAAGAAGCAGGACAGCCGTTCATGGCCAGCACAGTAGAAACGGTTGTCTTTGTTCCACCAGTCATCAGCTGTGTTACGAAGAGAACCCACTTACTATCACCATGTTCACCACGTTGGTGGGTTCCATAAACTTCCTGGAAACTCTTCCAAAAGAGTATGTGAGAAGAAAACCATGATGTTGTACAAAGAACTCTGCTCGATTTAGGATCCCTTTCCAAGGAAAACTATTTTGCTGCTTTCATGTAGGAAGGGATCGCCCCCCGCGCGGTCAGACCCTCAAAGCGCTTGTAGGTGTAATTGATGAAGACCCAGTCCTTGCTCTTGTAGTCCGTCTCAGGGTGATTACTTGTCGCCACTGGGAAAGAAAGAGATGTGAGAGTTGAGACAGCCGTACCCTGATGGACGACTCAGTGCTGAAGACATGACATTCTGGAGAACATTCTGCAGATTTTCTACATTTGCTTGCCTATGTTCCTTGAACCTCATATTTTTCACAATATTTTTAAAGTTTTATTTTTCCATTTCTGTCATTTCAGGTTACCTAACCTTTAATTTAATAAACAAGAGAGCAAATCTTTGTGGTTGAGCCGTCTAAACGTAGGCATTTGTATTCACTTTCCATTTGGCAAGGTCTCACCTGCTGCCCAGCATCAACAATGGAAATATACTTACAAAGAGCCTGAAGAACTGAAGTTCCTCTCTGTGTTCTCTACCCTGATTTCTAAACATCACCCCCAAATCTGGGGGACATAATGCACTGATAAGGCAGCCTGAGGTGGTGGTGGTATTACCTGTTGGCTTAAGAATATCAGATTCTGGAAACTCATCGAAGTTTGAGGTATCATCAATGCTTTTGATTTCAATAGATATTGCAGCAGGTCTCTCTCTGCCAAGAACAGACATGCCAAAAATTACTATAGTCAGTAATCATATGGGTCACAACTAACAAGTCCGGGAAAGACCCCGATCTGACTGACAGGGAAACACTGTCCACTGACAGGCAGCCTTTATTTCCTTTGAAAAGCTATGACCACTGACAGCCACACTAGCTGACTAAATCCAAACAAAATTGTGATGAAAAAAATATAACAATTATCCACAGCTAGGAAGAAAGACAAGAAAAATAAGGTGAAATTAAAATTCAAAGTTAGCATACTCCTGACAGCCTGCCCTGTCTGCTGAAAAGGGAAACCCAACCTCTACACGTCTCTGCCCTCTTCTACCAGAAGTGCCACCGAGTAGAGAGGCTAAAGGCAAAGGTTAAAAATCACAAGCATGCAAATTAGGGACAATTATGAAACAGATACAACTTCATCTTCTGTTTAGCAACCAGGGAATGCTGGCTACAGCAGTGAGGGCAGTACATTGACAGCGCTCTACGACCCAACCCCCTCATGACAATTTCATGCTCCCCTGCACCGCCCCCACTACTTTCTTCCTTCTCTACCCCCAAAACAGCCTCCACCTGTGGGCACAGACTGTCCGGCTGGTGGCCCCCAACACTAGAGAGACTGGTGTGTCTGAGGTAAAAAGCAAGTGGAACATGAAGCTCAGGCAGTCCTTTCACCATGGAATCCAAAGGCATTTCACTTTGGAAACAACTGCTGAATGAAAATCAGGACAAGACCCTGAATTTCTAAGAAGCTCTCTTCCCATACTTGGCATGCCAGTAATGGCTTCTAAATTAGTATTAAGCAAACTACAGACTCAAATTATCCTGAAAGCTTTTATATGGATATACCTGATATGTTCCCAGTCAACACCTTCAAAAAAAGAATTATTTTTGATTTCCTCAACTCCAGGGGCTCCAATTCTATGTTCCCATTCACAGCAGAATCTGGAAAAGAGAGGCCTTTCAGCACAACTCAAGTAGTCTCCTCAGGAAAAAGAAAAGGAATAACCTCCCCCTTTTTTAAAAAAAGAAATGGGAGGAAGCAGAGGGCAGACCTAAGAAATGATGAAATTTCTAAAAAAAAAAAAAAAAAAAGGATTCATTCATCTCAAATGTCCTAGGTGGGGGACAGGGGAAATGTTCTCTGATACCTCAAAATTAGATCCTTGGCTTTCTCAGAAATAGGAACTTCTGGAGGAAAAGTCAAAGTTTCTTTCCAGTTCATCACCTTCTTATATGTCTCTTGAGGGGTCTCAGAACAGAAAGGTGGGTAGCCTGTAATGAAAAGGGAACTTTGGAGCTTTCACATCCCATAACTCTGAATCTGAGTGAGATTATTCCGCTTAATTCAATTCTAATAGAATTTTAATGATCCTATGTGTCCTTTCCTATGTGACATGGACAGGATTCCCACTCATCCCAGAAAACAACTAAACCAATTGTTCATTTCCCCCCAAATCCAAAGTGAAGTTGTGCTTCTGATACCCCTAGGGAGCCAGCTACTAGCTGGGGCTCAAGAGGAAGGACAGAAGCCGAGCTGTGGACACAGGGCTCCCTGGGCCCCAAGAGGGCAAAGAAAGGATGCGACGCTAAGAAGCAACCCTTCTAGGAACACCCTTATTTGGGAAAAGTGACCCCACGCCTGAGAACTGCAGGGGAGAGGGCAGCCACAGCGTGTTACTCCACCTGACCCCGCACAGATCACATCCACCTCCACAGGCACCCATCCCATGTTCCGAAGACAACAACCAGACGCTACCACACCATCATTCACACGGACTCGCTCGGGGCCACCACGGACAGGGCTCTCCTAGTGCTCAGGCATATGGCACCCACCCCAGACGCACCCCCTAAATACACAGATACACCAAGCAAGAGGGAGAGAGGTCAGAGGGGTCCATGCTTTGAAGGCTTTGAGAGAGAAGGGGGACAGCAAGTAAGAGTGCTTCTAATACGGCCAGTGAAGGTTCTCTGAATACAGTGGGTGTTTAATAAATGCCAGTGAATGAAAGAGCTGCCAGATGGAGAGGATGGAAAAGTCAGAGAAAACCATGATAAATGATCTGCAAAGGCACGACAGAGTGCCCGTGAGCCTGAATACAGTGGGATTCATTTGATGACCCAGAGTTTTCTACCTAGGAAACTTCACAGTGAAAGACCTGGGGGGAGAAGTGCTCACTTGGATACCCCAACTGAAACAGTCTTATCAACACAGGGCTCCTTCCTGACCCCAAAGAAAAAGTTCCCTGAAAGCACGCGACTTACCAATGAGCATTTCATACATGATCACCCCCAGCGACCACCAATCACAGAGCTTGTTGTACCCGGTCTGCATGAACACCTCAGGAGCAATGTAGTCAGGAGTGCCTACTGTGGAGAAGGCCTGAAACACGCACCACATGTCAGGGAGGCCTGGCAGGAAGGCGGACGCCCAGAGTTCTGTCCTAGAGACCAGAGGCTATGAGGCCACCTAGAGCTACCCACAGACAATAAGCAGGAAGGCCTCTCCACAGCACTTCCAAAACGAAAACAAAGCCTTGTCAGTGAAGTAAGAGGCCATACCCTCAAAGGCAGCGGTCAAAGGCATCTGTCAGGCATAACAGTACTATAGCAGACAGAGTACCCAGTGTGTGCCCGGCTCTGATACTTTTATGCTTATGAGCCTATGACAAAACTCAGCAGAGGACTCTGAAGATAAAACTCTGACGCCCAAAACGGCTTTGCCTAAGGCCTCAAAACTAGTCAGGTGGCAGACTCCTGTTTGGAAATTAAAGGTAAAGTTATAAACTATTGGTCAAAGGTTTACAAATGTCTACTTACCAAAATGAAACATGTATGTAATAGTTCTTGGGCGATTATTTTCTAAATTCAAATAATCTACTCTCTCACACCAGGACTGCAATACCAGGCGAAGCGCAGTCACAGCCTTCCTGTGCTCAGTGTGTGAGGGCTTACCAGTGGGGGAAAGCTCAGATCCAAGTGCTTTCCATGTTAAACAACTTGTAAAGTTAAAAGCCACAGCTGTGTGGTGTTTTAAAAAATATTATGAAACACTGCAAACGTATAGAAAAACAAGCGCAGACAATACAACATCCATGTACCCATTACCAATATTAAAGAAAGGTTAATAACCTGTAATATTTTTCTCTCAGGTCATTTGTCTTTTTAAAAGAAACTATGTAAACGATAAAAGTGAGACTCCTTCCCTCTTCACTGAAGTCATAACGACCTGAAGTTGCTGTTATGATTGTACAGAAATTCGCATAAATGACATATTACTCCTTGTATATTTCAACTCTTAATAAAGCGTTTCATACTGTGCTGTATTATTCTACAATACGACAGCTTGCTTCTTTTATTCCACATTATGACTCAGATTTATTCATGTAGCTCCTGGCTCACCCACTCCGTTGCTGTGACATTATACAAGTGTCACACTGTTTTCATCCATTCTTCTGTAAACGCACACTTAAGCTGCTCCCAGTGTTTCACTCTAACAAGTAACACCTGAATAAACATTCCTGTAACAGCTCCTGAGCACTGGGAGTATTGCTGGGTCTTCCATTATGAGCATCTTCAACTCAACGAGACGTCTTCCAGTTGTCCTCCAAGGTGGACAAGCTGGCCTCCTCTTTAAACATGCCCAGTGGGGATAGCTCTTGGTGATCCACTTTCACCAACACTTGGCTTTGCCACACTCTTCAACTTTTACCAATCTGATGAATATGAAATAGGATCTTGCTGTTTTCATTTGCAAGATCTCTAGTAAGGCTGAGTGCATATTCATCTGTTAATCAGACATTCAGTTTTATTTCTTTTTCGGTGAATTATTGTTCAAATCCTTTGACTATTAGCTTTTATTTCCAGTTGCATCAACTTTTATCATTGATTCACTGGAATTCTTTTTTAACTTTAAAAAAAAAAAACCTTTTTTGGCCTCACAGTTTATGGAATCTTAGTTCCCCGACCAGGGATTGAACTCTGAGCCTGGCAGTGAAAGTTCAGAATCCTAACCACTGAACCAACACGGAATTCCATTCCTCTGATTTTAAACAGTAATTTGGCCATGAGTCTCTGAAACTGAGATCTGTTTTGTTTCTGAGCTTTTTGTAAAAATGGCATCATTCTACACGCAGTCTTCTGTTGCTACTTGATTTTTCGTCTATTTTGTTTTTAAATTTGATCCATGATGTCACATGTGGCTGCTGTTCAATTATTTTCACTGCTAAACAATATTCTATTCCAGAATGTAACCATTCTCCTGTTGATGGACACTGGGTTATTTCCAGTTTTTTGCTATTATGAAAGTGCAATAAAACATTCTTATACAACATGTTTCCTGGTTCAGAGGTGCAAGAGTTTCTCCAGGGCATCTGACTAAGGGCAGGTACGCACATGAACTGCAAGATAATTCCAAAGGAGTTGGACCATGTGGCTTGCCTCTTATTTTGCTTATATTTTTCAATATACAAATTATTTTTCTTTAAAGTAGTAAAATACACTAAGTATTCCTTCACAATTTGTACTTCTTAATTATCTGCATTATTTCTCAGTATGTTAAGAAACTCTTCCTTACTGAAGTAATACACATATTGCCTTGTATTTTCTTCTAAAATTTGTAAAGTTTTATTTTCCATCTATAATTTTTTTGTGTATAAGGTAGGAATTCATTTTTTCCGTACGAATAATTGCATGTTGTTTTCTTTCAAATATCCATGTTAAATAACATAAACACCACTTTTTTTGTTAATCTTTCAAGTTTGAAATATGGATTGGGCTTTCCCCAAGAAGCATTAATATTTTAATTCTAATTATAAAAGTTAAACTATAGAAACCCTTCAATTTAGACTAAATATATTCTAGCAAAGCTGGATGATAAGTAAATCCTATTTGTTTGAAGATTTCCATTATAAAACTGAGATCTCTTGCTACAAAAAAAAGAACTTCAAGATACTAAGGTATATAAAATCCTGGAGTTAGAGGATGCAGGTAACAGCAGGTTCCACACTGGTGTCACGTTCTCTCCTGGGAGCCCGAGCCCCACCCCGGGAGCCTGCGCTCACTGCCCCACCTGGTAAGCACAGGTAAGCAGGGACTGCCCCCTTCCCAAACCTCTGTTTTCCATGCTGACGTGTCCTCCAACTTCAAGCTCTTAATACTCCAAATCTGTACTCTTTTTTTTCCTTTTGTTGTCTGAATGTTGGTTGTTTACAGTGTCAATTGCAGCTATGCTCTAAAATGTTTTGTTCATTGTTAAGAGTAATTTTAGATGTGTTCCAACTTACTATTTCATTTAGGATTTTAGGGGAAATAGCAATTTAATTTCTTTCTTAATCACTTCTGTAAATTTTACACTTTAAAAAAATTGACAAAAGTTAGACGCATGGATGTACTTCAACTTTTACCTCTGTTTAATAAATAAATTAAGGTTGACTCATACCTTGTGGCAATGGCAACCCACTCCAGTACTCTTGCCTGGAAAATCCCATGGATGGAGGAGCCTGGTAGGCTGCAGTCCATGGGGTCGCTAAGAGTCGGACACGACTGAGCGACCTCCCTTTCACTTCTCACTTTCACGCATTGGAGAAGGAAATGGCACCCCACTCCAGTGTTCTTGCCTGGAGAATCCCAGGGACGGGGGAGCCTGGTGGGCTTCCGTCTATGGGGTCGCACAGAGTCAGACACGACTGAAGCGACTTAGCAGCAGCAGCATACCTTGTGGCTCAGTTGGTAAAGAATCCACCTGCAATATGGGAGACCTGGGTTTGATCCCTGGGTTGGGAAGAGCCCCTGGAGAAGGGAAAGGCTACCCACTCCAGTATTATGGCCTGGAGAATTCCATGGACTGTATGGTCCATGGGATCGCAAAGAGTCGGACACGACTGAGCGACTTTCACTCATACCTATGTCCTAATCAGTTACTGGCCTAACAGTCACCCAGGACCATGCTGGCACTACAAATATTAGAATGGAAGTTAAGCAGCCAAAGATGAAGGTAAAGCCTCCACTTGTTTTCTGTGATTTTCAACAGACTGAAAAGTAACAGGCTGGGTGAACAATTACATATGTTAGGCTTACCCAAGAGTATAAATAAACTTATGCTAAGCATTAACTTATATTAACCTTCCACTAGCAGAATGGGATCACTTACGAAAGGTCAAAAGCACAGGGTTAAATGACCTTTTGAAGACTAAAGGTAGCTTTATTTTCAAGTTATCAAAGGAGGTAATATGAGGATGACCACTTCTACTGTGATAAAAAGGCAAGAATCTTAACAAGAGCATGAGAACCTAAGTTTATTCAAATTATAGAACAATAAATATTAAAAAACATTTAACTCCTCCAAATGTAGAACTTGTGGTACCTCCTTCCTTATAGACCTATAAGGCATTCCTAGTAAGTTTGACATGACTCTCTGGTATATGTCAAAGGGCATAAAGCTTCTCAGAGTATGAGGATAATTTAAGGTATTTAAGATTGCCAGGAGAAATATCAATAACCTCAGATATGCAGATGACACCACCCTTATGGCAGAAAGTGAAGAGGAACTCAAAGGCCTCTTGATGAAAGTGAAAGAGGAGAGTGAAAAGGTTGGCTTGAAGCTCAACATTCGGAAAACGAAGATCATGGCATCTGGTCTCATCACTTCATGGGAAATATGTGGGGAAACAGTGGAAACAGTGTCAGACTTTATTTTTGGGGGCTCCAAAATCACTGCGGATGCTGATTGCAGCCATGAAATTAAAAGATGCTTACTCCTTGGAAGGAAAGTTATGAACAGCCTAGATAGCATATTAAAAAGAAGAGACATTACTTTGCCAACCAAGGTCCGTCTAGTCAAGGCTATGGTTTTTCCCGTGGTCACGTATGGATGTGAGAGTTGGACTGTGAAGAAAGCTGATCGCCGAAGAATTGATGCTTTTAAACTGTGGTGCTGGAGAAAACTCTTGAGAGTCCCTTGGACTGCAAGGAAATCCAACCAGTCCATTCTAAAGGAGATCGATCCTGGGTGTTCATTGGAAGGACTTATGCTAAAGCTGAAACTCCAATACTTTGGCCACCTCATGCGACGAGTTGACTCACTGGAAAAGACTCTGATGCTGGGAGGGACTAGGGGTGGGAGGAGACGGGGACGACAGAGAATGAGATGGCTGGATGGCATCACCGACTCGATGGACATGAGTTTGAGTGAACTCCGGGAGTTGGTGATGGACAGGGAGGCCTGGCGTGCTGTGGTTCATGGGGTCGCAAAGAGTCGGACACGACTAAGGAACTGAACTGAACTGAAGATTAATTACCCCCAAAATAAAGTGGCCAAAGATTATATCTTAGTTTGCTTTTTAAAAAAATTTTTAATCACAGATTCCTCACCTTTTGTTACCTTCCTATACACAGATAAGTATCTGTCTCCCAGTAACGCAGGAGCTACTAAGAAAGTTTCTTAGGTAGAGGGTCTCAACTTTGACTGCACAGCAGAATCACCTGGAGCCCTTTTAAAAAACCAGGTACCCAGACTATATACCCCAAACCAACGGCATCGCAATCTCCTGGGGTGGGACCCAGACATCAGTATGTTCTGAAGTTTCCCAGGTGATTCTGGTAAGCAGCCAAGGCTAAGATCTACTGCTCTGTGACAGACAACAGAAGCATCTGAAAAGATTTGTTCCTAATCCTTAACAACCTATGTAAACAGTGCTTCAACCACCTATAAAATTTAAACATTTAAAGAGGATCAGAATTCCTAAGAAGGCTATGATGATGAGGTATACCAAACTAACATTTTCTAATTAATGTTAGAAAAGATATCAAAGATTAATCTCATTTACTACATTTCCAAAAGTGTTTGGTTTAGGTTAATGCCTCTCCCAGGGCCCAAGTTTAACATAAAAATCATAATATTCAAAACATGGTCTTGAATGGGCCTCAAACGAATCCAAAAAATGCAAGCCTTTCCTTTGATTCTTTCTTAATCCTAAGACTTCCAACTTTCACATATGACTGCTGCTGCTAAGTCGCTTCAGTCGTGTCTGACTCTGTGCGACCCCATAGACGGCAGCCCACCAGGCTCCCCCGTCCCTGGGATTCTCCAGGCAAGAACACTGGAGTGGGTTGCCATTTCCTTCTCCAATGCATCAAAGTGGAAAGTGACAGTGAAGTCGCTCAGTTGTGTCCAACTCTTAGCGACCCCATGGACTGCAGCCTACCAGGCTCCTCCATCCATGGGATTCTCCAGGCAAGAGAACTGGAGTGGGGTGCCATTGCCTTCTCCTCACATATGACTAAGAGGTACTTACTAGCAACCTATTAAATGAATTATTAGAAATACCATAGAGAACCCTAATTCAGTGTTTTACTAAGGACTCTGGCCAAAACACAGTATTTGGCAAACCCGCCAAGTTACAACTGTGTACACCAACAAGCAGAAATGCCACTATTTCTAGAAATACACACACATGGTCATTCCAAATTAGTCATAGTTTTCCATCCTTGCCATTCTTGCTTTCTAATGACCCACTGCCAGTTTAGCTTTACTATTTTCAATTTGCTATTGGGTTTCTTGCAAAGCCTAGTATGTAGGGATATACATTCCTATTACATATGGTCAATAATTTTCCCATAACTAGACACTGGGATATGTGCACTGCAATTTATGAACCAATGAATCAGAATAAAAGTTTGCCTAGACAGAACATTTCACTGGTAAATTTGCACTATTTAAATAAGTTCCACCATGCTACTGAGATAAATGCAATGTTATTTATTTTTAAGCTTATGGGGCATAATTTTATGTGTATATACACGAATTATTAAAGTAAGCATTTCCCTTAAATTTCTCTCCAATTTTTAATCACCAAGTTCTTTTTTCTGCCACAACATAGGAAAGGGTGGGGCAGGTGAATTGACTAAGTGAATCACAAGTTTGAGAACCACAGCCTTGAAGTTCTGGGTAGGTATTTGTATTTAGTTTCAGTTTGAGAGAACTCACCTCAAATACAACCCTTTACCACCATAAACAGAGGGAAAAGGTAGAAAAGAAAGGAAAGCAGTTGTCACCAATGTAAAAGGGCAGAATGAGGTCACCCACTGAAAATGTCATGACCGAAACCACCTCATTTTATATCTGTCCTCCTTCAAAATACCACTTTTGGTGCTACCAGTGTGACAGGCCTCCCTTAAGGTAATTTAAAACAAGGAATAGGTAAAATGAAAGTCACTCAGTCGTGTCCGACTCTTTGCGACTCCATGGACAGTCCATGGAATTCTCCAGGCCAGAATACTGGAGTGGGTAGCCTTTCCCTTCTCCAGGGGATCTTCCCAACCCAGGGATCGAACCCAGGTCTCCCGCATTGCGGGCAGATTCTTTACCAGCTGAGCTACAAGGAATAGGTAAGCTGCAAACATTTATCAAATGCAAATTTATGTGCCTATTTCTAAACTGATTCATACTTGGTTTGTAGCATTTAAGAAGCCACCGATATTACTTACTAGCTGACGTCTATTTCTCTTCCAGGTTTCTGCTTTCCTTTTGGAATTCATGTTCTGAAAAGCTAAAAGCAGAGAAAACAAGTTATAATAAGCAAAGTTCAGCAATGTTTACTACTTTTTTAGGCTCTGGTTCAAGCTACAGGAGACCCTCAAGTCTCGCTTTTCTCCCCACACACCAAGAACTCTGCATGATACATTTCCCACCAAATCCGTAAGCCCCAGTCAGAGGCGCTAACGCATTAATTCAAAGTATCACAGAGAGAGTTGTAAGCCACACTTCCCTGGAGATAATATGACCAGAGAGGAGGACAGGCCTTAAACAGAATTACAGGGAATTGAATAAGAATCACAGGGAATTCACTGTCATCAGAGAGAGGCGAAGGTCCCAAAGTGGACCTAAAACATGCACAACTTTTCAAATTACTATCAAATTTCCAAGAGTAGTAACTCTTACATAATCAGAGACTTCTGTATATATTATACACTATAGACACAGCTTCCCAAGGATGAACTGTAATTTTACTACATAGTTTCAATGGTTTGGGCTTCCCTAATGGCTCAGATGGTAAAGAATCTGCCTGCAATGCAGGAGACCTGGGTTCGATCCCCAGGTTGGGAAGATCTCCAGAAGAAGGGAATGGCAACCCACTCCAGTATTCTTGTCTGGAGAAGTCCATGAACAGAGGAGCCTGGTAGGCTACAGTCCATGGGGCCACAGAGAGTTGGACACGACTGAGCGACTAACCCTTTCACTTTCACTTTCAACAGTCTGACTGAGTGAAAGTAACTTGCAAGCTTCTTTCTGCACCAATGTCAAATCTAACCTGGAGTTGTTCCCAGGATTTTTTCCTCTACTACTTTTGTGTGCCTGCTCCTTGTTCATCCCTTGTAACTTTCTCAAGAGAGCTCCAAAGAATGCTTGTTGGGACATCTACCTTAATACGTTTGGTGGCCTTCCTCTTCGTTCACCACACAGTACAAATCACAGGCAAACCTGGGAAGGTATTTTTATTCTGGAAAGACTTGAACTGTGAGAATCTCCTACTCCATCCTGCATACTCTGGTTACCAGGGGGAATAGCTCTTTCAGGGATAAAAAGGCTACCATCACGGTTAACACTTACTGAAATCACTGGGGAGGCTGTGGTTCAGGTTCCTATAAAATTCTGTCCTATGTGCTTTTTTCAGTCCTGTGCACAGGCCAAAGTCAGAAAGCTTCACATGGCCCTATGGAGAGGAAACAAGGGAAAGAACAGATGAACCTTCACGGATGTGGAAGAGAACATCATCCTCTCCAGCTCCATGCATTACCCATTACAGCTCCACAACCAAAGGATACTGCTGCTGCTTTTATTATGGGGAGAAATATATACCAGCAAATGAATTAAAGATCACTCCAAATCCTATTATACAAATAATATATGTTTTGGGTGTATCCACAGCATCTAATTTTACCTCTTAAACTACCTCAATCAATATTCTGTGTTTCTTCAAAATTGTGTTTAGCGTCTATATAATATTCAAATGACTCAGTACATCATTGTCTACCTATCCCCCAATGCTACTCAATCCAATCTCAAGTCATACAATAAGCATCCCCGTGCCAGAGAGGGCCCGTGTTCCAAACCCTAGTCAGGCATGACACAGAGGATTGTCTTTCAAAAGGTTGTTTGAGCAAGTCTTTATTCACACAGCTTTTTCTCCAGTTGAATTATTTCACTGGGATAAATTCCAAGCACTAAACTATTCCAAAGACAAAGGGAATCAACTTCATTGTACAGTTCTTGATAAGTGCTGCCATACTGTATTCCAATCCTAAGTCTCTGACTTCATCATTCTCTTCAAAGAAAACTCACACCTCCTATGAGCCAGGCACTATGCCTTTAAATGTGTTGTCTCATTTATAATTCTTAAGCCACCTTTCATAGACTCAGGGTCATTAAACGACTTGCTGGTGAAATGGCAGCACCAAAGCCAGAAGTCAAAGCTCTTTCTCTCCAGACCAGGATTATTTAACCCCTCTCCAACCCCCGATCTCATCTGGAAAATGCGAATCATGCTATCTTCCTGGCACGAATGGTGAGAATTAAGGCTTGTAAGGCTCCTTTCCTGGTTCTCTAAGGTAGAAGAAGGTGTTCTAGTGGTGGTTAGATTCTCCATTGCAGGACATTTGGTCCACACCAAAAGGTCCTTGGTATTTAGTTCTGTCTAAAATGGATGTTTTGGATTGGACCAAATTTCAAGGAACTTTTGTCATGAACCAAATGGCCACAGTCAGGACCAAATGTTCACCTACCAAAATTTCAGGTAGATAAGAAGGTAAAACCAAAACTAGGTGAGCAAATCTTGCTGCTGGGAGCAACTCTATACTGCTCAAGATCACACAATCAGAAGTGATGTGGCCAAGGACTGAGCCCTGGTGACTTCCCCATCTGTGGTCTTTGGTCCCTAACACATAAACATCCCAGGGTACAAGGCTACAGAAGCTTTGCTTAAGAGTAGCTTTCTGTGCTGTTTTGGGGTTTTTTTTAGTCTCATTAGGTTTGGCTCTGTGTGAGTGTGTGTATATACACACGCAGGCACAAGCATAAAAGGTAAACTACCAAAGATGACTTTGAGCCTACTAACCTACTATTTCCCTTTCAGATTTGCAAATAACCTGTTCTACAAGCCAAGGAAGTGTTTCACAGTTTTAATTACATGTTTTACCTAGACAACTCTAGAACAGTCTTAAAAAACACTGCCTGGAGCACATGCTGTTCAAACCTAGATTTTCAGAGAACTCTGTAGCTCTTCTCAGTATACAGCAGGAACTCAAAATGTGTACATTTTCACTTTTACAACCAATATGGCTAAACACGTAAATGAGCCCTCCTCTACAGGTCTGGGCTGTCATATTGTAGACAGCATGTCTGCACCAAACAGGTGTCCCCGGTCCTCCTCAGCTAGACTGAGTCCCCAGCTCTGGGCCTATGTTTGCTGGCCTTGAACACTGACTGAGCCTATAATGAAGCCAGCACTGAGGCACTGGGTACAGGACCAAGGCACGTGAACCCAAGACAACACAAAGCAGCTACTGCCTTATCAAAACATATCTGAACTTGAGGACAGAAAAATAATCTCATACACATTACCATTTTAAAAGCAGAATATCAAGCTATTTACTTTGAGGATGCTAACTGTACATAAACTGACACAAAGAGAAAGCTACTGAAGTTACTGGGACTCCCCTGGTGGTCCAGAGGTTAAGAGTCTGCCTACTAATGTAGGGGACACGAGTTCAATCCCTGGTCGGGGAGGATTCCACATGTCATGGGGCAGCTAAGCCTGTGTGTCACAACTACTTGGCCTGCATGCTGCAACTGCTGAAGTCTGCCCGCATACAGCCTGTGCTCCGCAAGAAGAGAAGCCACCACAGTGAGAAGCCCACACATCCCAAGTGGTGAACAGACTCCACTTGCTGCAATCAGAGAAAGCCCGAGCACAGGAACGAACAGCCAGCACAGCCAAAAATACTTTATTTTTAAAAATAATAATAATAAAATATTTTGAACAATGACATTACATTTTTCTTCTTTATAGCTCTCTGTATTATTCCAATTTTCCACTATGTTTGTATATTATTCTTTTTTTTAATTTATTTTAATTGGAGGCTAATTACTTTACATTATTGAATTTGTTTTGCCATACACCGACATGAATCTGTATATTATTCTTATAATGAAGAAAAAAACTATTAACCAGAAGAAATTATTGGACAAATCTCCTACTCTCTCAAAACAGAAAGATTAAGGTTTTCAAAGAAAGTAGCCTAAAACTTCAGATTCTTTCCAAAGACTGTTATCAAAAGGCAGTGAGAAAGGAAAATACCCTATAAATTAAATTTACTTTCCTACTTAAAAGAATCCAATCTAGACAACAATTCTATGTACCAGAACACAACAATCTAGAATTTTAAAGCTGGAAGGGACTTTGGAGTGTTTCTCAATTAATATATTCACTTCACAGATGAGTGAGGTCCAGGCAGTGGAGGAACTTGTCAAGCAGCATCAACAACATAGCAGCACAGGGATTCTCCTCTGATTTGTTGAGAGTTTAAGACTCAGGCAACTCCGTTCATGTGCATGTCTAAAGATAACTACAAAGAGGCCATCACAAGGCTGAGCAGGACTCTGCTTTGGGCACAGGGTTTGGAGGCTGAGCTTTGTGACAGATTACTGCTGCTGTCACCGTACTTCCTAGCTCTAGGCTGGGATCCTCAACAGAGTGGTTCTGGACAGGGGAGGTGTTAGTGTAGTTAATCATTTAAGAAGATGACTATCTTTGGCTTCATTACAAAATAACTTAAATCAATTTTATGCTTAATAATTTTTCAAAATGTTCTTTAAGAGGAAAATTCAATCAAATTATGGAATTCATAAGCCTTTCTTACTTTAAAAAAAAAAAAGAAGAAAATACACCAGGAGCTCACAGCTCCCCTACTGTGATTACAAGTCAAGCAGGTATCAAGGCAGAGGCTGCTCAGACAGGTAAAGACACACTGGTCAGCCTGCACTCCTTACAGTACCTTGCTGTCCAGGAGAAGGTTGTCTGGTTTGATGTCTCTGTGGATGAATCCAAGTTGGTGAATAGAGTCTATGGCTAACACTGTTTCTGCTATATAAAACTGAGTCTCCTCTTCTGTCAGCGTGTCTTTTTTCATCAACAGGGTCATCATGTCCCCTGGAAACAAAAAGACACAAAGTATACACACACACACACACACAAACACAAAACAGTATGAATAACAGCCAGTTTTCAGAGATGTCCTCCCCACCTGCCACCACAAGGCGGTGCTAAACAGGCCTCTGCTGTGTCCCAGAGATGACCTACTATGGTAAGCAGTTTCTAACACTTAAAAGATAAAATTCACAGCCACGAATGGCAAAACACTTTCACTAAGCTAACTGATGCTGATCCCTGAGCAGTGATTTCCACTTTACTTTGGAGAGAGAAAGGAAATTTCTCCCACACTATAATAATAAACCAATCAATAAATAAATTTGCTTAAGACAATTTTTTGGACTGGGGAAAGCTACTTTACTTCTCACTTGGCACAAGTACCTACAAACTTCTCTAAGGCATTTCCACATTCTAACAATGGCTGTACTGCCGTTATTAGAGTGGCTGAGTGAAGTGAAAATCGCTCAGTCGTGTCCGACCCTTTGCGATCCCATGGACTATACAGTCCATGGAATTCTCTAGACCAGAATACTGGAGTGGGTAGCCTTTCCCTTCTCCAGGGGATCTTCCCAACCCAGGGATCGAACCCAGGTCTCCCGCATTGCAGGTGGATTCTTTACCAGCTGAGCCACAAGGGAAGCCCAAGAATACTGGAGTGGGTGAGCCTATCCCTTCTCTAGCGGATCTTCCCAACCCAGGAATCAACCCGGGGTCTCCTGCATTGCAGGCAATTCTTTACCAACTGAGCTATCAGGGAAGCTCAAACAAAAAGGTAAAAATCTGGGGAGGCTGAAAACAAGCTTTCCATGTCTAGTCACAGAACACTAGAACATATATAAAAAAGTAGGATTTAGGTAGCAAAGTGTTAGTCAACAAAAGCTGTTGTAAATATGAACAGAAAATGCTACATACTAGGATGTATAGTAACTGCCTCCCAAACGTGCATAGTGAACACCTCCCAAGATTAGTGGGGTTTTTTCTCCAGTGCTTATTTGTGGGTACCAAATGCTTTATGCAACTTTTACAACACAATGTCAATATTTTAACAGTTAAACAGTAACTTCCTTAGTTTTCTGCAAAGTTAAAACTTAGGTATTTCTGCTTAATACCATCAACATACAATGGTGAAAAAAAAGATTCTGATCCAATTCAACGGTCAGACGAAAGCAAAGCAAATATGAATAAGCAGTTTAAAGGTAAAAGAAACAGGAAAGATTGAGTTCACATTGCATAGAAAGCCATTTATGTTAGAAAATGGAAAAGAGACAGAAATCTCGGATTTTAATATTGTGTCATGCTGCTTATTTCTAACTTTGAGGGAAGGAGAAAAGTGGACATTTTAACCTCAGGCAAAAATTAAGGTACTTAATAAGATGCTCCTTTTGCCCCAAAACTTGAAAAATATGATTTCCTAATCACTCCTGGGAGCCACACATTCAATCTGGAGGCACATCAGTGGGGCCGCCTCTGAGGTACCTGTGTGGCCGCAGCGCAGTGGCCCAGGAGAGCAGCCAGTGGCCTCCCCTGTGCGAGCGTGCCCAGATGATCAGAGTGCTCAGGCCAGAGGGTCTGGGCTGTGCAGGCCAGCCCCACCAAGTGCAAAGGGCAAGGTCCAGGGGACACGGGAAGCTACGGAAGACGGTGCGGGTAAGGCTTGCGGAGACGCACATCAAGGGGCTGGCTGGTTCCTGAGCTGGTTCTTACTCCTGTTTAACAAACTGACATCTAAATGTTAAAAAATTTCTCCTCATTCTATCATATACATTCTTTTCTAACCTTCATCAGCTGTTAATAAAAAGTACTGATGACCCTAGATCTAACTAAAGGTTGTCACCAGATCAAATATTATGCCACAATTAGATTCGCTTTGGTATAAAAGCAAAAAAAGAGAAAGTTTTCATTTTTTTTTTCCCTACCAGTGTGCTCACAGTTTATCTGCTCACTGGGAAACAGACTGTGTTCCCCAGAACAGACGCATGTTCTATTCTGGGTTCACTTTGGAGCTGTCTTACAAGATGCACATGCCGAGTTACCAAAAACTTGAAATTTCAGAAATAAGAAACAGATTGTGACTACTAATATATGTAATGAGAAATTCACTCTTCATAAGTTACAGGGGGGAAAAAAAGTTGAAGCAAAGAATGTAATAGCTTCAATCTTGTCACTTGGGTAAACAGACTGACAGGAGGATAGGCAAAGCTCTTACTTTATTTCTATATATTTAAAAAGAAAATAAATATCCATCTGAAATCATGAGAATGAATGAGAAGGTTACTTTTATGGCCCTAAAGCTGTAGAAAGGCACTCAGCGCAGGCAGATTACTGACCTCCTTTACAGATCTAAAAAGATACAGAAAGCAACTTTGTGAGCACGGTTAAAAGTAGAAAGGAGGGTTAATCCATGTAAGAGAAAAACCACAGAACAAAAAGGAAAAATGACCTTTCATCATCAAGTAATTACCTCCAGGCAGGAACTCCATGATTAGGTAGAGGTTTAGCTTATCCTGAAAACTATAGAACATTTTCACAACCCACAAACTGTCTGCCTCCACTAGAATGTCGCGCTCCGCACGAATGTGGCCAACCTGGAGGTACACGCATTGGATTAATGACAAGCCTTGCTCTGCTTTATCAGACTGCATATTTGCTTAAACAATTTAAATACTGTTGAGTATTAAATTGTGATAATGCAAAAGATACAGCTTATGCTTAGGCAAACCTACAAATTCAAAATTGACAACATTTGACTTGAAGGTATTCAGTCATGAAAACTTGAGTGATAAAAGGCTTGAAAATGGCAAAAATCAACGGAAAAAATGAAAATGAAAATGGAATGCAAATGGAAACTTTAACAGTGCTATAAAGTGAACCTCTGATTAGTTAAAATTACCATTCTTTGGCATATCTTTTTGTTCTAATAGTCCTTTTTTGATAAAAGTCAGTCCCCAAGATGAGACTCTCTAAGCAAATCCTGCCTCAGGTCTGCAGAGACATCTTCGAAGACGATGCCCTGTGACAATCCCAGATGCTGTGATGCCACAGTGCTCAGTCACGGCTATGCACACAGGAGGCGCTCAGTTCTTACTGAACTGAAACGTGAAAACAGCTAATAAGAGCTGTAGGTTCATTTTGACACTGCCAGTTTTCTATTTTTACCGAAATATTTAGCTAGGGAGACCAAGTTGCCAAAGGTTTGGGAGGATTACTTTATTAATTTATTATTATCAAGTTGACTTCATCTACTTTAAATATACAATAATAATCAAAACACTGCTGCATATCACCAAGTCCCACCCCTTTTCTTCTTGTATAAGTGCTGTTAAGTTGCAAGACTGAGCTGAATCAGATCTAAATTTAAAAGACTCAGGCTGATCCTTGAGTAGAGGTTTTTACCTTAACATGTGCTCCAGGGCGGGACCTCCTACAATGTTTGGAGGTGAAGATATACCAAGTTCACACACTGGCACTTCTACTGGCAAACTCAGCCCCTGGTGGTTGTTTCGTTTGACAGGATGTTCTGCGTGCTTGTCTTAATGGACTGTCTTCAGCAAAGCCAGCGCTCTATCCCACTCGGACACAGACCCCAGAGCCTCTCTCCTGTCTTACACCGAACCTGCCTCATCTCTCCATGCTCACTTCTGAGGGCCTAGAACTCCCACTGAGCTTTCAGTTTCTACTAAAACTGTTTTCAAGGAAATTTTTAAGTAACTTCAGTGTTTTAGAAATTTTACATTTTTACATCTCTACTTATGGCATGAGGGTGGGAAACACGGAAGAAGGTAACAGTGATAAGGAATGGTGCTGTAAAACCAGGATGAAGCCCGGTGAGGATCTGAGGAAACACTCATGCCACTTGCTGGCTCTGACCCAGTCAGTTACTATGCAGACTGCACGAAGCTGACCTCACCCGCCTGTTCCCTTGGCCCCTGTGAATGCCTCTGCCTACTGCAGGGACACACGGAAAAGGACAGGCATGACCACTGTCGCTTGTCACTCACCTTAGAGGGCAGGACCGTGACTGCAACATTGCCGGTTTGTCACAGGGAAAGCTGCAGGCACGGTGACCACACCTTGCCCTTTTCTCCTGGGGCTGAGACAGCAGGTCAAGAACTCAAGGTCTAGGGGTGGAGTCAGGCGATTTTACGGGAGGGGTGGGCTCTGGATTCCCTTTCCCCTGCTCCATAAACACTGAGTGGCACTGATTATGTGCCAGCTGTGACCCAGGGCACTAGGAGAGCAGAGGGAATAGTCTTTGGGCCCAACCTAACTCTACACAGGCATCACAGCAGAGGCTGTCCTTTTGCACAGGAAGAGAAATGGGAAGAGACTAGCTAAACACTGGTTTCTTATCCTCTAAAATTCATTTTCCAGGTAGCAGAAACTGCCATCTTGTGAGACAGAATAACAACCAGAACTCTAAATGGGTAGCTGTAATTCCTGCTCAGTTTTGTAAAAGCAAATAAGAATTCTTCCTCTGAAGAGGGCACCTATACCTACAAGAAGTCAGGCTCTGAATCTGTACTTTGTCAGCCCCACTCAGAAGTGATGGATTTGCCCCATAAAGCTGCTGCCTGCTTCCTCAAGACAGCTGCCCCAGGTCAAGTCTGTGGCCAGAAACTTTAACTGGACCATGCTGAGATCAACCCTAGGGAGCTGAGTCCATCAGCAAGAGGAGCTAACGATTTAAGTTAATTCATTTAAAATCCTAATTCCAACAGACACTTGCTTTATCTTCACGTAGAAAGTCTTTAGAAACTGATTTTGAAGAAGGCGCGGTACTTGAGAGAATGTCTTTAAAAGGTATGTTCGGATCAGCCTCTGTCACCAGCTCTGTTACCTCTATGAAGGATTAGCAAGTGGAAGTTATGACGTGTACTTCTCTTTACAACTTTACTCTACTATTCATTTGATAAGAAATACTGTGAGTCTTGGTTAAAACTACAGGAAATATATCTTGTAAAAATAAAATTTACTTGTGACATACAAACTATACAGACTAATCAATATAGCTTCACATTCTCCTTTTCAAGATTAACTGACGCTCCTACAGTGTCAATACCCTCATCGCACTGATTTTTAGATACATTAATAAGACTGCTGTGTGTTTTGAATAAGGTTGGTGTTAACACATAATATCTGAAGATCTACTGCTAGGGTATTTGCTACTTCTGACCAAAATTCCTGGGAGTCTAAAGCTTCTCCGTAACAGAAAAATTAAAGAGAAAATTAAAATCCCAAATTTGAGCTAGCACTTAAATGAAGGGCAGAAAAGCCTTGGTGATTATAGCTCCTCTCAAGTGGCTGGAAGGATTGAGTGTGGGGCCAGCCTCCATCCTGGCTCTGAGGTTCTGTATCTGGAGCTCTCCTTTCCAGGGGGTCTTTCTGCCCTCCTGTAGCAACTGGTATTTTACAGGATATTTCCAGGCATCGCCCACTACAATCTGTTCTGCTAAATTAAACCAGATTTACAGAAAATCTGTATTCTCAATTTTAATATATACTGTCTAATATTTAAAATCTTACTTATTCTACATAAAGTACTGAATGCAGCTTATAAATCTATTTGCAAAGTAGATTTGAAGTTTTAGAAAATATTCTTAATCATTAAATGAGAGTCTATACTGCTGTGCCACTTTCATCATATTTTTTCAAATTCACTCCCAAAGACCACTGGCCTCTCTCATGTAGTGATAAGCCACTCAGAAGATCCAAACCGGGTTTGCGTGAATTTACAGAATGAAGCATTCTATTTTAGATCAAACTCCAAATTCTAATTCCTAAGTCTCAGTTCCAAAGTATAATACACAACTTTCCTCAACATTCTGTAAGGAACATGCTACCACAGTAAGTACAATCTCAAAAAACAGCTCCTAATGACATGGACAGCTTGTGATCAACTGCGAAACACAAATAGCAGATGTTTTTCTAGTAGATTTTCAACTTTAAAAAGACTGCACATAATGTCTTAGGCATTATTTGTACCTAAAATACATGTAACTGCTTCTATGGGGGCGGCGAGAAAGAAAAGTAATATTTATGACAGGGCTAAAGAAACTAAAAGAGGAATATACACTTCAATTAAGCAAAAAGAACAGTTTTAGAAGACAAAAATTCATAAGATGACTAAAATCACTGCTACAGTTGTGCTTTACCTGCTCTTTTTCAAGCATATCTGCTTTACGAAGTATTTTCATTGCATACACATGGCCCGTATCTTTCTTCTGAACAAGCCGCACCTAAATATTATAAAAGAAACGCCAAGAGTTCACGATGCCAAACTGATGCTTTCATGTGTAACAGGAAATCATATTTAAACTGAAAAAGTACTGCAATTTTTATATAAGCAATAACAAAGCAGAAGAAAATGCTTTTCAATGTTTAAAAATGGATATATTATACACAGTGAGGTCAGTGCCGAAACACCCTCAGATATCTGCACCTCTGAACAGCTCTGGCTCCCTAGCTGAACAGATCAAGCTAATTCAAAACCCTCACTTTGGACTCATTAAACCCGTAACACATGTCATCCAGTCAGTGCAAAAAAATCTCAGGAAATGTTTACAACAATGTCTAAAACAACAGCAAAAGCTAAGGCACAGGAAAAAAATGCTTGGAAGTGGGAGAGGAACTAAAATGTATAATTAAGGAAATAGAGTTTTCTGCAACTGTCCTTTCTCTTTTTTATTTTCCTTTTTTTTTTTTAGAGAGAGAAAACAGATAATTTATGATGAAAAGAAATGGTCTGCAAACCCAAATACAACTCCTCGACAAGTCCCTGCACATCCCCTCGTCCTCCTCCAAGACAAGTATGTTTTCTTCTCCCGGAAAACATTCTTATTTCTCCGAGTCCCATGTCCCCTCCTCGTTGAACATAAAGCTCTTTTAGACGTGGTCCTATACCTTTTTCCTCTCTCAAGAGGCCAACAGGGATTCTAAACACTGAGGGATCAATTTAATCTTTCACCTGTGCCTTTGAATATGTACCCACATTTTCCCTAGGGGCTGGTTTTTAATAATGTGCTGCTCCTTTTGTATTCACAATGATAGTGAAACTATTGCATCAGTAGGTCGTCCACTTTGGGTGTTTTCCACAAATGGGGAGGATCCTGCATGGGCTCACTCCAACCCTTCCCAGCAGACTGCTCTTGTGACCAAGCAGGACACACTTGGACAACCAGCTGGGACAAAGCTGCAAATGCTTTCATTCGCTACCACCACCCACATTAACTTATTTCTATAAACTGTTTCCCAGGGCCATCTTTTCAGAGCTGTACCAATCTGGCAGGAAGAAATAAAGGGTGGAAATATGCTGCAGGTTTGCTCCTGGAAAGGCAGTGTAACAGGAAAAGCAACAGCTTTGAGATCAGGAAGACCTAGGCCCCACTTTGGTACCAATGCCCAATGGATGTGTGACACTGGAACAATATATATCCCTTCAGGTTTAACCACATCATGTATAAAATATCAGTCACGATTCTAGGAAAGAAGCACTCACTAAGTAATAAATATTGATTTCTCTCTACCTATCAACTCTCCCTCTAGATGAATACTTAAAACATCAACATCATCTCTAGCAAAACAGAGAAGAACCACCAGACCCCGGGACAATGAGAGGGCAAGACAGAGAGGACAGAGCAGGCAGAACGCAGGCTCGAAGCAGGGCCCACCCACTCTGTGCTACAGTTCCATCAGCCATCACGAGCTCATGGGACGTTAGAAGCTTCGATTGCTGTGGGATTCGATAAGTAGCTGTGGTGTTTTTACCTCACCAAAGGCTCCTCTGCCTATTACTTTTAAGGACTCAAAATCTTCCAGTCCAAGTCTTGTTCTCTTCAAACGAAGAAACTCTGTTTCCTTCCGAGCATGCGCTGATCTCCGGAGTTGTTTCTAATGTTTAAACAGAGAGGGAGAGAGGTGGGAAGGGACTCTGCAACCAGTCTTATTTGTAGTTTAGCCCACCCGGAGAGCAGGGCCCCGCCAGACTAAGCACCATCTGTTCACACAGGAGAGCACCGCAGAAGGACCCTTAGGAGGTCAGCCCTGCCTCCCAGCCCTCAGAGGCAATAACCACACTAAACAGAGGACACCTCGCTCTGTGGACATGGATGAACCTGCTTCACAGCCTGCTACTCTAATGTCCCTAAAGGGGAAGGATAAACAATCAACATTTTCCTTTAACTTTTCTTAGATACAAGTATGGTTTTTAAATTTCTCTCTGGATTTTTTACACATTATGGTTCATTTTATGCATTAACTTCCTATTGTTCCTACAAGTCTTGGGTATTTTTCACCATTTTCCTGGGTTCTATGATTCATTCCTCCTCGTGAGAACACTTCCACAGCCATTTCATTTCCTTTCATAGTTTCTTATTTATTATATTTTCTGCCACATCTGTGGGCATTGGGGGGGAAAGGCTGATTTGAGAGGTATTTCACCTTGACAAAAATTTCAGAAATCTGCTCCACTTCTATGAAGCGCTTTCAGTGAATTAAAATGCTAACTTGCCTTTTAAAATTTTAATCTCATTTCCCGTCTCCCTTTCCTTGGAATAAAGCTAATTAAGACCCCAGTATCATCACCTCTTCATCCCTGAGGCCTTCTTCTTCCATCGCTTTTTCTAACTTCTTTTGTCTAAAGACAAAGACATGAAATTAACATTTGAACCATAACTTTCGTTAATGTACAATTTTTTTTTTTTACTGATAGAAACAGGTAAAATTCAAAATGCTTCATTAAAACAACAAATTACAGTTACTAAGGCAAGTGAAAAGATTCTCATCCTTTGTTAGTTCTCCATTTTGACAAAAATTGTTTTAAGGTGTTAATGCAACAAAGAATCTTATTTCAAAATGTAAAGCTCTCTCTCTTTGTGTGGGGTTCCGTTCCATTCTGTCGCTCAGTCATGTCCGACTCTATGCGACTCCGTGGACTGTAGCCTACTAGGCTTCTCCGTCCATGGGATTCTCCAGGCAAGAATACTGGAGTGGGTTACCGTTTCCTTTTCCAGGGGATCTTTCCGACCCAGGGATCGAACCCGGGTCTGGTAGTTCCTCCTTAACAAAGCACCAACAGCTGGTGTCTGATAACCTCTTCTATCAGGGTGTTTCTCTCCCTGCCCCAGACTGAAATCTACTTCCTTTATTTTCACACCTTCCTCCTACTCCCTGCCACAAGCACAAAGTAACAAAGGTAAACACAGAGTTTGGAGATTTAAGGGGAATGTTCAAAGGTGATTAGCGGCACTGATAAAACTAAGACTGAAAGCCACATGGACAGCCAAAACAAACAACAACAAAACAATACCAAAAAAGCACCAAAAGACAAAGACTTAAGATTCTAAATCCTCGGAGTACTATACCTTAGAAACTGCATCCAAGAGTATTTTTGACCTGCTGGGAAAGGTTGGGGGCGGGAGGAGAAGGGGACGACGGAGAATGAGATGGCTGGATGGCATCACCGACTCGATGGACATGAGTTTGAGTGAACTCCGGGAGTTGGTGATGGACAGGGAGGCCTGGCGTGCTGTGATTCATGGGGTCGCGGAGAGTCGGACACGACTGAGCGACTGAACTGAACTGAACTCTCATACTGATTTGATGAAACTAAGAGAAAAAAGTAAAACTTCCATATAACTAGTTCCACACATCTGTTATTTATTCTGCACAATAAATGAAAGCACAGGGCCTGGAATCTCCTCTATCCCTGTCAGCATCCCAGACAACAGGCCAGCTGAGCAGGGCAGGGAAGAGCACACACAGAGGGTACAGGAAGCACCATCATGTGGTCCAGCCCAGCTGAGGCACCCCGCACTTGGAACGCCACACAAGCATGGTTGACTCTCAGTCTGTACACAGCTAGGAGCTACTAGGCTTGTGCACAATGGAATGGTGTGATGAGGTTTCTCTCTGAGAATGGCAGCCTGTAGTAATGAGCTGATGGACTCTCGGGAAAAGTGACAGACAAAGGAGAGAGGAGACAGGAGACAGAAGTGGGAAGGGACTCTGGAACAAAAAAAGCTATCATGAGTCAGATGGACAAAAAAGATCCGGAACTAGAGCTGGAAACTCAAAATGATGTGAACAGCGTCACTGCAAAGATGACCAGTTGACAGAGTCAAGTCTTGGAATTTCTTGTGTGGGAGGATAATGATGCCACTAACTACGACAGAACTGAACTGAACTATGACAGGGAACACACAGAGAGGAACAGGGGACGATAATGAGTTTTATTTTCGTCAATGAACACGGCAATACCAGTATTTAGTGAAAATGAATATTTTTATTTAATTATATTTATTTACTATTAGAAATCATATTACAGTACAAATCCACAGGCTGAGATGATAAATAAGAATTTGTGTCCAAACTCCCAGGAAGTGAAAAGATCTACTCCAACTCTGAAGGAAGAAGAAAGCATCTGCATGACTCCTAGTCTTCCCACTCCTCTTCTCCTAGTTCCCAGAATGTCTGGGGATATGCGCCTGTGTTTGCATACACACCAGAGAGAGAAGGCTGTACCACTGGTAACTTCAGGAGCGAAAATTAATTCCATGTTTGTAGTTAAATAGTTGAAGTTGGAGTAAACGCATGGTAAGAACTCTAAGAACTCAACCCTGGTCAGCTACGTCTGCGCCCTGAGTATCAAACACCATCATACTTTCTGACTATATGTTCTCTGAATGATCACGCCAGACTGTGACAGCAGTCTTAACATGCTATCACACAATGTGTGTTACAGAGACGGCTCCTTCTGAATTTTAAATCTAAATTCAAACCGTAAAGTATTCTACACTGCCACTGCAAGTGTAATTAAACTGGTCTCAGTAGATAATCTGCCTGAGAGTAAAGTATTCAGCAGCATCAACATCTTGAACACAACCAGATTCTTTTCTGGCCACTGCATGCAATTTGTGAAATATGAAATCTTAGTTCCCCAACCAGGGATCAAACTTTTGGGCCCTCAGGCAGTGAGAGCTTGGAGTCCTAAAACTGGACTGCCAAGGAATTCCCCTCAGATTCTTTTATTAGAGAAAATATCCAGAAAAAACCTACCATGCAAAATGATCGATGGTAATGATTCACTGGGACCAAGTCAAAGATCATGAAGACACCAAAAATGGCATAACACAGTGACATCTTACAAAAGGCTCATGAATCACATCCTCTGTGAGACAATACCACAGAGTTACTCACTTGTTAGACTCATGTTGGCACTGTGATGACAAGAAAATGGCCATGCTTTTGGAGATTCATATTGAAGCAGACAGGACTAGAAAGACAGATGTTTCAAATTTGCTTTAAAACACAATAGCAAGAAAAAACAAAATGGAATAGATGAAACAAATTTAACAAAGTCGTGACAATCACTGAACCTAAGGGCTGACTGTATAAACAAAGGTGGGCTCCTCCACTACACATCTCTGTTTGCAGGGCCAGGTAGCTTAACACCCCAGCCTCTGGTGAGGTCACTCCAGCTCAGCTGCAATGTTCCAAACCAGGACCCTGAGGGGGAGAGGCACTTCCACACATAGAGGCCACACCCAACCCCACCCACCAAGGCTTCCATGAGCTCCCTTTATTTCCCGTGAGACAGTAAGTTCTTTTGAAGAAGAATCACATCTGAATCCACCTTCCCCACTCAGAATAGTGCTTTGTGCACAGCAACTTTTTAAGATGTCTGTTGCGTGTTAGTTGCTTCAGTTCAGTTCAGTTGCTCAGTCATGTCCGACTCTTTGCGACCCCACTTTGTGACCCCATGGACTGTAGTCCCCCAGCCCGTGAAGTTTTCCAGGCAAGAATATAGGAGTGGGTTGCCATTTCCTTCTCCAAGGGATCTTCCCAACGCAGGGATTGAACTCGGGTCTCCTGCATTGCAGGCAGATTCTATACTCTGAGCCACCAGGAAAGCCCAAGATGTATTTACTAAATTAAAAAAAAACCAAAGAAGTGTCACAATGTACACACACATTCATGACTACTTCTTGTAATCAGCCCCCCTTACTACACCTAATTTAGACTCGCCTTCAACACAGCTTGATTCAGAGGCAACAGGGATGGGAGGAAAGGCTAGTCCACTCTACAAGCGAGGTGAGTGGACAATATTTCTAATTTCTGCAGATGAGTCACTTAAAACCAGGGAAAATGGTATAGAAATAAACAGTGGGTATCTCCATGATCAGAACTGAGAATTCTCCAGAATTACCCTAAAAATGAGTATTACACAAATTTTTAAAAATCTCAACAAATTAGTTTGACTGATATCTAGTCAGTTCAGTTCAGTCTCTCAGTTGTGTCCGACTCTTTAAGACCCCAGGGACTGGGGCACACCAGGCTTCCCTGTCCATCACCAATTCCCAGAGTTTACTCAAACTCATGTCCATTGAGTAGGGGATGCCATCCAACCATCTCATCCTCTGTTGTCCTCTTTTCCTCCTGTCCTCAATCTTTCCCAGCATCAGGGTCTTTTCACATGAGTCAGTTTTTTGCATCAGGTGGCCAAAGTATTGGAGCTTCAGCTTCAGCATCAATCCTTCCAATGAATATTCAGGACTGATCTCCTTTAGGATGGACTGGTTAGATCTCCTTGAAGTCCAAGGGACTCTAAAGAGTCTTCTCTAACACCACAGTTCAAAAGCATCAATTCTTCGGCGCTCAGCTTTCTTCACAGTCCAACTCTCGCATCCATACATGACCACTGGAAAAACCATAGCCTTGACTAGACGGACCTTGGTTGGCAAAGTAACGTCTCTGCTTTTCAATATGCCGTCTAGATTGGTCATAACTTTCCTTCCAAGGAGTAAGCCTCTTTTAACTTCATGGCTGCAGTCACCATCTGCAGTGATTTTGGAGCCCAGAAAAATAAAGTCAGCCACTGTTTCCCCATCTATTTCCCATGAAGTGATGGGACCAGATGCCATCATCTTAGTTTTCTGAATGTTGGGTTTTAAGTCAGATTTTTCACTCTCCTTTTTCACTTTCATCAAGATGCTCTTTAGTTCTTCACTTTCTGCCATAAGGGTGATGTCATCTGCATATCTGAGGTTGTTGATATCTCTCCCAGCAATCTTGATTCCAGCTTGTGCTTCATCTAGCCTGACATTTCGCATGATGTACTCTGCATGTAAGTTAAATAAGCAGGGTGACAATATACAGCCTTGACGTACTCCTTTCCCAATTTGGAACCAGCCTGTTGTTCCATGTCTGGTTCTAACTGTTGCTTCTTGAACTGCATACAGATTTCTCAGAAGGCAGGGAAGGTGGTCTGGTATTCCCATCTCTTGAAGAATTTTCCACAGTTTGTTGTGATCTACACAGTCAAAAGCTCTGGCATAGTCAATAAAGCAGAAGTACATCTTTTTCTGGAATTCTCTTGCTTTTTCAATGATCCAACAGATGTTGGCAATTTGATCTCTGGTTCCTCTACCTTTTCTAAATAGAGCTTAAACATCTGGAAGTTCACGGTTCACGTACTGTTGAAGCCTGTCTTGGAGAATTCTGAGTATTACTTTGCTGGCATGTGAGATGAGTGCAACTGTGAGGTAGTCTGAACATTCTTCGGCATTGCCCTTCTTTGGGACTGGAAGGAAAACTGACCTTTTCCAGTCCTGTGGCCACTGCTGAGTTTTCCAGATTTGCTGGCATATTGAGTGCAGGACTTTCAAAACATCATCTTTTAGGACTTGAAATCGCTCAACTGGAATTCCATCACCTCCACTAGCTTTGTTCGTAGTGATGCTTCCTAAGGGCCACTTGACTTCGCATTCCAAGATGTCTGGCTCTAGGTGAGTGATCACACCATTGTGGTTATCTGAGTCATGAAGATCTTTTTTGTATAGTTCTTCTGTGTATTCTTGCCACCTCTTCTTAATATATAAGTCTAGACTCACCCATTCCTGGGGCCCAAATACAACTGACACTTGCTCACTAGTAATCAAACATTGCACTTGCTTACTATAATAACCACACACTGCAAAACTCAGTATCAGATCAGACTAAAAGCAAACAGAGAAACCTGAGTAAGAAAATGGAAGAGAAGTAGCAGCATATGCTCATTCTCAGAGGGTAAAATGTAGAATTCTTATATGATTTAGGGGGAAGAAAGGAGAAAGCACAAAATTATTGCCTATTAAATTAGGCTTTTGTGGCTTTAATTAATACACTAAAATAATATTCATAAAGAATAGAAACAACACAGATCATTTTGTAAAAAGAAATGCCAGTTGCCTCAGTTTTCATTTCAAACTGCTTCAAATTATCCAAACCATTAATTTTCTATGAACAACTAGGCGATTATTAACACCTATCTCTCTTTATGGACACCAAGGATCACATGAGAGAACAGGAGAACGGCTATTGCTAGAGAAGCTTAACACAGAGACCCGGAAAGGCAAAGACAGATTAAAAAAATATGAATTTGCACTACTGGATGTATTCAGTTTGCCATCTATAAGGAGCTTCAATAAGCATTCTGCCATACTAGATTCAGGGAATTTAATTGTTTAAACCAATATGTAGGATCACTGTAGTGTTTCTATGAAATAGCCCAATGTTCTCATGTTCTACTTTTATACAGGAGACAATTTCCAAATGATTTTCATTTTTCCTTCTGCCTTTCAGCTTTGATCTCATTTCCCTCTTCAGTAAACCCTTTGTTCAAATATAACCAATGTTGGACTTCCCTGGTGGTCCAGTGGTTAAGAATCCACCTGCCAATGCAGGGGACACAGGTTCCATCCCTGGTCTGGGAAGATCCCACATGCGGAGGTGCAACTAAGCCCATGCACCACAACTACTGAGGCCACATGCCTAATTCTGCAACAAGAGAAGCCACCACAATGAGAAGCCCCACACTTTCCGCAACTAGAGGAAGCCCACATGCAGCAATGGAGACCCAGCGCAGTCATAAATAAATAAATAAATAAAAAGGTGCAAATATAACCCAGTGCTCTACTATAAACAGAATGGCACAAAAGTTGCATATAAGTGGGAGAAAAACTAGAGCTTTTAAAGACAACAAGGCATATACAGACAAAAACTTGTATTACAACCTGATCTCTTTTATTAGCCCCCAAATTTTCCAGCCCAATACTTATTATTTCAAACTGCTCATCATATGTTGGAGAAGGCAATGGCACCCAACTCCAGTACTCTTGCCTGGAAAATCCCATGGACGGAGGAGCCTGGTAGGCTGCAGTCCATGGGGTTGCGAAGAGTAGGACATGGCTGAGCACCTTCACTTTCACTTTTCACTTTCATGCACTGGAGAAGGAAATGGCAACGCACTCCAGTGTTCTTGCCTGGAGAATCCCAAGGATGGCAGAGACTGGTGGGAGGCCGTCTATGGTGTCGCAAAGAGTCGGACATGACTGAAGTGACTTAGCAGCAGCAGCAGCATATGTTAGCCACATATTCATAATTAAAACTCTGCTTATTTTTCAAGGTTCTGTGATGTTGCCCCCATAACATCAAAACTCTTGAAAATCTATCTCTGACAGTTGCAATTTGAGTTTACTTACTACTTTGCTCCTGCCAATCACTGTTTGTTTGTTTTTTTAATTTTTCAAATTTTCATAGTTTTTAAAGGTTACAATCCATTTACAAATATCACAAATACTGGCTATATTTCCTATGTTGTACAATCCATCCTTGTAGCCTTTTTTACATCCAATAGCTTGTACCTCCCACACCCCTACCCCATTACAACCCCTCCCCCTTACTGGTAACCACTAGTTTTTTCTCTATATCTGTGAGTCTGCTTCTTTCTTTGTTATATTTACTGGTTTGTGGTATGTTTTAAATTCTACATACAAATGATGTCACACAGTATTTGTCTTTCTCTGTCTGACTTACTTCATTTAGCGATAATGCCCTTTAAGTCCATCCACGTTGCTGAAATGGTAAAAATTTCATTCTTTTTTATGACTTAGTAATATTCCTGTGTGTGTACACATACATCACACATCTTCTTTACACAATCCTCTATTGATGGATACTTAGGTTGCTTCCATATCTTGTCAACTGTAAATAATGCTACTATGAACGTTGGGGTACACAGCTTCCTGAACTAGTGATTCTGTTTTTTCTAATATATTCCCAGGAATAGAACTGCTGGATCATATGGTAACTCTACTTTTAGTTTCTTGAGAAACCTCCATACTGTTTTCCTCAGCAGCTGCATCAATGTACATTCACACTGACCATGCAGGAGGGTTCTCCTTTCTCTACATCCTTGCCAACAATTGTTATGTGTGTTCTTTTTGGTGACAGCCATTCTGACAGGTGTGAGGTGATATGGTGGTTTTGATTTGCATTTCCCTGATGAGTAGTGAGGTTGAGTATCCTTTCATGTGGCTGCTGGCCATCTGTGTTTCCTCTTTGGGAAAATGTCTGTTCAGCTCTTCTGCCCAGTTTTCAATCGCATTGTTTGATTTTCCAATGTTGAGTTATATGAGCTATTTATATACTGCTTTTTTTTTTTATTATTTTCTTGGAGTGATAAAACCCAAAATAAAACAGTCTTACCAAACTGTATCCACAAACTTAAGACCAAATATCAACTCACGTCCAAAAAAGAGGGCACTAAGGAAATGCAAAAACCAGAATAAGGTATCACCTTACACTGGTCAAAATGGCCATCATCAAAAAGTCTACAAACAATAAATGCTGGAGAGGCTACAGAGAAAAAAAGGGAACCCTCCTACTCTGTTGGTAGGAATGTAAACTGGTACAACCATTATGGAGAAAAGTACGGAGATTCCTTAAAAAACTAAATACAGAACTACCATATTATCCAGCAATCTCACTCCTGGGCTTGTACCTGGAGAAAATCATAATTCAAAAAGATACATGCACCCCAATGTTCACTGAAGCGATATTTACAAAAGCCAGGACACAGAAGCAACCTAAATCTCCATCAACAGAGGAATAGATAAAAAAGATGCGATACATATATGCAATGGAATATGACTCAGCCATAAAAAAGCAGCAAATAATGCCATTTGTAGCAACATGGATGGACCTGGAGATTATCATTCTAAGTAATGTAAATCAGTTAGAGAAAGGTAAATCATATGGTATCACTTAAATGTGGAATCTGTTTCCCTTGTGGCTCAGCTGGTAAAGAATCCGTCTGCAATGTGAGACCTGGGTTCAATCCCTGGGTTGGGAAGATCCCCTGGAGAAGGGAAAGGCTACCTGCTCCAGTATTCTAGCCTGGAGAACTCCATAGACTGTATAGTCCATGGGGTCACAAAGAGTCAGACACAACTGACTGACTTTCACATATGTGGAATCTAATTAAAAAATGATACAAATGAACTTATTTACAAAAACAGAAATAAACTCACAGATCTTGAAATCAAACTTACAGTTACCAAAGGGGAAACATGGAGGGAAGTGATAAATTAGGAGACTGGGATTAACATATACACACTGCTGCTGCTGCTAAGTCACTTCAGTCGTGTCCGACTCTGTGTGACCCCATAGACGGAAGCCCACCAGGCTCCCCCGTCCCTGGGATTCTCCAGGCAAGAACACTGGAGTGGGTTGCCATTTCCTCCTCCAATGTGTGAAAGTGAAAAGTGAAAGTAAAGTCGCTCAGTCGTGTCCGACCCTTAGCGACCCCACGGACTGCAGCCTACCAGGCTCCTCCATCCATGGGATCTTCCAGGCAAGAGTACTGGAGTGGGGTGCCATTGCCTTCTCCGCATATACACACTACTGTAAATAAAACAGGTAACAAGTACCAACTGACTATTATCAAATAAAATAAGTAACTTAATCAGAACTCATAAACATTTCTTTGTAACTGCAACACCAGAAGCTCTGATTTCAAGAGAGCAGTTGTATTTGAAAATAACCATCCCCAACAGGTTTCACATGCCTAGAGCGTGCAAATTTATTTTTGAATGCCCCATGATCCTAACAAAGAGCACTGTACAGGCTCTTATTTGTCCCAGCGAACAAAGCTAGCTACCACCACATATAAAGTATCTTGCTATTCTGCATACAGAGCTGCGTATTTAAAATCACATCATATATCCCATGTAAATTATGATTTATACCCTCCTGAAGAAAATGATTGCAAAAATCCTTATCCATACCTTAGCACACCAAATCCAGCAATATATAAAGAGAATAATGCATTTTGACCAAGAGGGTTTTACCCCAGGAATGGAAGGTGAGTTTAACATTCGCAACTCAGTCCATGTAATTCACCATAGTGAAAGAATAAAGAAAACACAAGATGATCATCTCAAAGATGCAGAAAAAGCATTTGACAAAATTCAACACCCACTCATGATAAAAATTCAAAAATAGGAACATAAGGAAACTTTCCCAATCAAAGAAGAGCATCTTTGAAAAACCTACCTTAACATCATAAGTAACAGAGAAATAGTGCTTTCCCCTGAAAATCGGGAACAAAAGATGTCTACTCCCATCACTTACATTCCACACTGCACCTGAAATCCTGCTGCTGCTAAGTCACTTCAGTCGTGTCCGACTCTGTGCGACCCCATAGACGGAAGCCCACCAGGCTCCCCCTTCCCTGGGATTCTCCAGGCAAGAACACTGGAGTGGGTTCCCATCCCCTTCTCCAATGTGTGAAAGTGAAAAGTGAAAGTAGAGTCGCTCAGTTGTGTCCGACCCCTAGAGACCCCACGGACTGCAGCCTACCAGGCTCCTCCATCCATGGGATTTTCTAGGCAAGAGTACTGGAGTGGCTTGCCATTGCCTTCTCCGCCTGAAATCCTAGTCAATGTGAAAAGGTAAAAAGAAAGAAAATGTGAACAGACTGGAAAGGACGATGTAAAACTCTATCTGGGTATGATTCTTTACAAAGAAAATTCTAAGGAATCTACAAAAAGGCTGCTATGAAAGTAAATTAGCAAGGTGCAAGGTTTAAGGTCAATATGCAAAATTCAGTTATAGTTCTATATGCTAGCAACAAAGAAGTGGAAAATGAAATTTCAAATACCCACTTACAATAGCATCAAAAAAAACCCCAAAAATATTAGCAATAGACAAACAAAAGATATGAAAGGCCTCCACCCTAAAACTACAAAATATTGCTAAGAAAACCTAAAGACCAAACAAAAATGGATTGATACGCATCAAAAGATTAAATATTGTAAAGATGTCAACTCTCCCTCAAACTGATCCACAGATTCAATACAACTACAACCATAATTCCACCAGGCTTTTCTGCAGAAACTGATAAGCTGATTTTAAAATGTATATGTAAATTCAAAGAACCTAGAATATCCAAAGTAACCTTGAAGAAAACAAGAACCACCACCAAATTGAGGGCTTATACTGACTTCAAAACTTATTACAAAGCTCTAATAATCAAGACAATATGATACTGGCATACAGACAAATAGATATGTGAAACAGAACAGAGTCCAGACAGATTCACAATTATATGGCATTTGATTTTTAAAAGTGCCAAAGCAATTTAAGGGGGAAAAGAAAGTCTTTGCAACAAAGAGTGCTAAAATAACTGGATATCCATATGGAAAATAAATTTCAAACCCCACCTCATACCCCACACACTTATCAATTCAAGATTGATCACATAAATGGTAAAAACTAAGCCTACAAAACTTCCAGAAGAAAACATAAGAGAATTATCTTCATGACTGAGGAGTAGGCAAAGTTTTCTTAGAGGTCACAGAATGCAATAACCACAAAAGAAAAGAAAAGCCAAATTAGATGAACAGGAAAGCCACAGACTGGTAAAAACTTTGCAAAACACATCTACAACAAAGGATCATTATCTAAGCTATATAAAGAAATTTCAAAACTCAATAGTCAAAAAATTTGAACAAACACTTCAAAAAGGAAAATATGGCCAAAAGGCATATAAAGAAAAATGCTGAACATCATTTAATCATCAGGGAAATGCAAATTAAAAAAAAAACAACCAAATACCACTGAGCATCCACAAAAACAGCCAGTTAAGACTGACAATACCAATGTTTAAAAAAAAAAAAATATATATATATATAAAGCAACCACAACTCTCATACATCATTGGAAATATTTTAGAAAAATGTCTAGCAACTTCTCATAAAACTAAACATATACTTATGTATATGTATGAGCCAAGAGCTAGCCATTCCATTCCTAAATATTTACCTAAGAACTGAAAACAAATGTTCACAAAAAAATCTACACACAAATGTTCAGAGGAACTTACTCAGAACAGCCAAAAATTTTAAAAAGCCTAAATTTTCATCAATAAAAGAACATATCAGCAAACTATGGTATAGTCAGAAAACAGAATGTTTATTCAGCAATATAAAGGAACAAACTATGGACACAATAGCAAAAAGGATGAACTTTTAAAACATTAGGCTGAGTACAAGATGCTTTATTCAAATGAATCCATTTACATGTTTCATTCGTATGGAACAGACAATATTAATCTATGGTAGAAACAAAACCACAATAGTAGTGGCCAGGGGTTGAAGAAGAATCTCCAGGAAAGACCTTTCTGAAGTGATGATAATATTTTGTCCTAAGAAAGGTTTAATTTACACAGGTATATGTTTTTGTCAAAACTCATCGAAATGTACCCTTAAGGTGGTGCATTTCATTGTATGCAAACTTTGAACTCCCTTAAGAAATATATATATCAAACTCATTATACAAGCAGAAATATTCAGAAGTAAAACATACAGACATCTGCAACATACTTTGAAGTACAATCAAAAAGATTAAGATGAATTAATGAACATATTAAAGGATGGACAGATCAATATGTGATAAATGATAAATGCAGAATCTATATGTCTGTATGGGTATTTATTGAAAACAATTCTTTCAACTTTTCTGTGCTTCTGAATATTTTATTAATACTGGAAAATAATTTTAAATAATGAGTTACTACACGGATAGTACACACTAGATCAGTAACAATACCTGCCACTCTAATAGGGAAGACCCTTTATATTCTATTACAAGTTAATCACTAAAGGGATGTTGCCTGTAAGCTTAAATTATACATAATGACCCATCTCTGGTAACCCTGCCTCTCAAGTAATGAGCATTAAGCTAAAAGGCCTTTGTTTAGCTCACAGGAACAATCATGACCAGGCCCACCTGTGAATTATTGCAGGGAGGAAGAAATTAAAACAACCCCTCTGGAGGCTGACTGGAACCAGGCAATGTCTGACTTTACTCCCTCTCCTGTTACCGGAAGAAAACCCTTAAGCAAGATGGTTCTTTAGAGGCAAGAGTCCATCATCTTCTGTTTTCTCACTTTCAGAATAAAGTCACTATTCCTTGCCCCAACAACTCGTCTCTCAATATACTGGTCTGTCAGTGCAGCAAGCAACATAAGCTTGGACTCAGTAACACTACCACCACCGTTCATGTGATTACTAGGTGTGACTCACTTTGGTGGGTACTCGTATGTGTTACATCCAATACCCACAGCAATTCTGAAAGGCAAGTAGTACTCTCCTCATTTTCCAGACAGGAGATCTGATGTGCAGAAAGACTAAAAATCTGTTCTAACCTCATACATCGACCAGATAGTAAAGGCAGAATTCTAAACCCAGATCTGGCTCCACAATGCTGCTCTTTCCATTATATCACAGTGTCTTAACGATGAATTCCAAGGTTTTGGTCCAATTAACTTCTTACAGTACCATGGAATTTTATGTTCTTGACCAGAAAACAGAAATAGAAATAAGTGGGTTAATAGCAAGGACCTTGGAAATGAATGACACTGTTACTCCACCGTAATGGAACTGGTTAGAACATGGTTGCTGCTACTCTTGTCTCCTTTCAATCATGTTATAAATGTGATTCACGATACAGGAGAAGGATCCCAAAACCATGACTCGATTTTCTCAAAATTCTTTACCTCATTTCTCGTTCTTCATGTTGAGCAATAAGGTTGCTATAAAAATTCTCCAGTGTCACTTTGGTCATTGTCACCCTTTCCTTTGTGTGACTACTCATGGACGAGCAGGGTGTTGAGCCTGTCATTGCCATGGCTGCTAGAAACAATGAAAAAAAAAGAGGTATTAGTTTTGGAGAGAGAATCCACCAGTTCTGCACTCTCCTACCCTACTGGTAGGAATGTAAATTAACCTAAGTTTTCTGGAATACAAACAGTATAAAACAAAACCCAGACAAACAGAATACTTGGTGAAAACAAGTATACATTAAAGTTTTTTGACACAGAAATACCATGCCTAGTATAAGGCCTAGAGAAACTATCACACAGGTTCTTTTTTTATTTTTCTTGTGCCGATGGAACCCGTGCCTCCTGCAGTGGAAGCTCAGAGTCGAAACCACCAGACTGCCAGGGAATTCCCCACCCCACACAGGCTCTGAAGGGAGCATGAACAAGATGTGCACTATAGAAGATGGTCCTTACGCCATCAACTGTGTTAGGAGAAACTGGAAGCAATTCAGTAAGCAAATCAACAAGTACAATGCTGTGGAGACATACAAAGAAATTACCATATAGCAAAAGCGACATGAATATATCCTTAAGGAAGAGCGTTGAATTTTTCAGAAAGAAGGGAACAAGACCACAATACCAGACACACATATTAAGAACATGTAACACAGACAGTACCATTCTTTGCCATCTAGGAATCAATCTACCTTGAAGGAATCAAAGACCCACAAGGATTCACACACAAGGAGATTCAATGCAGCATCATAATGACAAAGAAAAACTACAAGTAACTTGAATAACCAAAAACAGAACTGATTAAATCATGGAAAAGTCCTACAATGAAATAACATGCAGACAATTAAAATATGTTTAAATGTCAGGCAAGCCTTTAAAGAATAAAACAAAAACATTTTTCAGGAAAAATATTTCCAATCTAATTGAAAATAATAGGTTATAAAACAGAACATATACCATTTCACTTTTATGTGTTTACTGTATATGCACAGAATTATTAGAAACATATATCAAAATGTTACCAGTGGGAAAAAATATTATTAGTGGTCTAACTCTAGGCAGTGAGAATACAATAGATCATCTTCTTCTTGTTTGTGCTTTTCCACATTTTCTTCAATGAGTGTGTACTATTACCATTAAGTTACCAAGAACTTTTAAATTCACAATTTCTATACTTTAAAAAAAAAATCTATGACTAAAATCTTCACCTATAGGTATAAATGTACTGTGACATGGCTTATGGTAGTCGACAGATGTCTTCTATCTATTTGAGTTGACAAGTTAAAACAAAGACCTATGATGGAAATAATACTACAAAAGAAAAAAACCTGAGTCATAACTTTAGTGATGAAAGATATCTTAAAAACAAGAGGCCCTAACTTCCTAGTTTTATATATTTGAAAACTGATACCAACGAGGTTTAAATAGCTTTGTTGTTGCTCAGTCACTCAGTCGTGTCCAACTCTTTGTGACCCCATCGACTGCAGCATGCCAAGTTTCCCTGCCTTCACCATCTCCCAGAGTTTGCTCAAACTCATGTCCATTGAATCGAGGATGCCATCCAACCATCTTATCTTCTGTCGACCCCTCCCCTCCTCTGCCTGCCCTCAATCTTACCCAGCATCAAGGTCTTTTCCAATGACTCAGCTATTCACACCAGGTAGCCAAAGTACTGGAGCTTCAGCATCAGTCCTTCCAATGAATATTCAGGGTTGATTTCCTTTAGGATTGACTGGTTTGACCTCTTTGCAGTCCAAAGGGTTCTCAAGAGTCTCCTCCATCCAGTACCACAATTCAAAAGCATCAATTCTTTGGCATTCAGCATTCCTTATGGTCCAACTCTCACATCAGTACATGACTACTGGAAAAACCATAGCTTTGCTATATAGGCCTTTGTTGGCAAAGTGATGTCTCTGCTTTTTAATACACTGTCTAGGTTTGTCATAGCTTTCCTTCCAAGGAGCAAGGGTCTTTTAATTTCGAAAGTTTTCTTAAGGTTCTCCTCCCTGGTAGCTCAGAGGTTAAAGCATCTGCCTGCAATGCAGGAGACCTGGGTTCGATCCCTGGGTCGGGAAGATCCCCTGGAGAAGAAAATGGCAACCCACTCCAGTATTCTTGCCTGGAGAATCTCATGGATGGAGGAGCCTGGTGGGCTACAGTCCACGGGGTCACAAAGAGTCCGACACAACTGAGTGACTTCACTTCACTTGATACTTAGCAGCTTTTAAAACTCTTTTGGAGATTAAATGTAGCCTTTTAAGAAATGTGTAAACACATTATTACTAAGAAAAAAGACTTAACATTAAGCAATTTTACAAAAAGAATAGGGGGAAAATCAAATAAAGAATAATTTTTTCAGAGAAGAGATTCAAAATCAAGGCTCTACTTCAAAGTCAGTCATTCCTGATGTGCTAAAATGATCAGTAATCACAAATTCAAGACACTGAATTCGTCTCAATCTTATTATAAAATGTTATTTTTTATGGGGAAGTTTCTGCTAACATCAAAGCTAACTCAAATGTTTTCAGGATATCAGAATTCTTTTTAAACCTCTGTCTGGTTTATGAAGCTTGGGTGTGGTTCCTTATTTGTCAGCCTGTACCCCCTCCACCCTCAATGAAAACCACATGCTCTCTAAGTTTGGTGAGGAAATTTTAAAACCAGATTTAAAAACAAGTCTGAAGCAAGAGAGTGCTTAGTACTCCTCCCTTGTCTGAAAATTTCCGGAGAATGTTCTTGTCTGTCTCTCTACATATATACACATTTTAACAAATGAAATTATTTCCACATAAAAACACAACTAGAGAGTGTTTAAGCCTAAGAAAACAATGCCTTCCATATAACAAGCAGTTAGTAAACATATATTGAGCAAATTAATGATTTTCAGTTGTCAACAAAGGTAAAGAACAAAATTACATTTATATTAATGGGTATACAAAAACTAGAGAACAAACATTTTGACCCATTTAAGTTACTAGCACATCTTCCTAAACTTTGTAAAAGAGCAACAGGAGATTAAGTGCACTCAAAGATACTCCTATAAAAGGCCAACAATGTTCTAACAGAATGGTTTTCAACCTTCATTCAGTCTCTAATGCAATGGCTAAGGTTACACTGTCCTTCCCTTTGGCCTTTCTTCAAACCCTCCTCCCCATCCTTTTCCTCTGCTCATAAATTTATAATTGATAATTCTAATAACCTTTCATCAAAAGTTGCTATTGCCCTACAGCAATTTACAGGTTTTCTGGGTCAACCAAATACTTCACATAAGACGGCTTTCCCTCAAGCTTTTGACAACTCAAGCCTTCTTGTCCTGACCTATAGGCCACTGGAGGCCCCTGCCCTATTTGTTTCATTCTCCAACTCAGAATTAAGAAATGATAGGTAAGCAAGAAATTCTTAAAAGTTAAAAAAGAATGTCACACACACACACACACACAAAAAGAATGTCACAGAAGAATGTGATCTTCACAAGTCGGGGCAAACATTAAAAGGAGATCAAATGAAAACTGTCATTCTAGCTAGAGAGTTATGCATGGTTAACTGACTGACTTTACAAAAGTACCCTGTGAACTCCATAAATATCCCCTTTCCTCACCAATTCTTCCTTTCTTTGTGACTGACAACCCAGTATCTTTCATTTGGACTATTCAACACTGGAGCTGAGAGTATTCCTTAATAGTCACATATCTATTTTTTCCTCCTGAAACTGTAAGTCACTGGAAAGCAAGCACTCTCTCTTATAAGGCTTTTAATATTCTTCCCCTTATAGCGTACAATGCTACCCACTTAGTTGAGTATCTTATAAAAGATTTGCTAGGAAAACCTTGTTTCTTACGCCCATTACTAGGAGCCGAAATTATGTATGTATGACGGGGGTGGGGTTAGGACATGGAATAGTTTTCTATACCAAGCGGAATAGAGTTGACCTCATCCCCTTGAGAGGAAGCTGCCATCTCTTGCCTGGGGGGAGACTGGAGCCTGTTATTGTGGTGGTGGTTGTTTTACGCTTAGGGAAACCGCATCCACTGCCTGGCTAATTCTAACTAGGAGCCAAAGTGCGCTGAAAGGGAGAAGAAACGCTGTGGTCTCCACTCCAGCCTTCCCCGGTACACTTCAAAAAGAACAAGATTATCTTTGGGTCTGTTCGTCTAGTGAGAGCTCTGGTCTCTCTACCTGCCATTCTGCACACTTGAAGTCTTTCTGCACTGACTCTGCCCCAAGTCCTTACTTTCCTTCTCCACTCTCTTCTTTAAAAAAGGCTTCACTACATTTTCCTGCGGTTTTCAGTTGTATTATCTGAAGCCCGGTACCCTAAGATTAACTATAGGGAAGGGGTCAGACGCAAAGGTACCGCCGCCCCCCAAGATCGGGGAGGGGGTGGTTTTCGACAACTGCCTCAGACGACACCTCTCAGATTCTTAAGACTCCAGAAAAAAGAAAAAAAGGAGGTGAAAATTGGTAACGACCGGCAGACATCCTGGAGGGGACTGAGCGGTGGCAGCGAGCAGACAAAGCAGGCGACATGGAAAGAAGAGAGCCTGGCACCCCGCCCCAACCGCACGCGAAGACAGAGAAAGGACGGGGTGCGGAGCCTGGGAAACCATGTGGAGGACCGGCCAGGAGCCTCTGAAAGCCGGGAGGAAAAGCACTGACAGGAGGGGTAGAAAGGGCAGGGCTGGAAAGAAGACGCCGGCGGGAAAGGGAGAACCCCAAAAAAGAGTCAGGGAAAGAGGAGAGAAGGGAAAAGGCCGGGATGGACAGAAGACAACGGCAGCAAGACACTCACCGGAGCCCCGGGCTGACGGGAGAGGCAGGGCTGGGGGCGGCGAACAGCCGCAGACGCCGGCCGGGCCAGCAGTCTCGAAGTGAGGAAAGGCGAAACCCCCGCAGCAGCTGCCAGCCGACCGGAGAGGGGAGGGGACGCGTCAGGGACTCTGAAGGAGGGGGGCCGCGGGGCGGTTGCGGGTGTGAAGACGACAGGAAGAGCCCCAACTGCCGGAAAAGACGGCAAGCGCAGGGGCCGAGACTGCCCAGTCCCCCACGGCGGAGACGGGCTGGCGCGGCGGCCAGGGCGCCGGACTGCGCAAGCGTGACTTCCCGGAGCCGCGGCGCGGGTTCCGGGTCTGCGCGTGCGCCCCGCCCCGCCTCGTTCCGGCCGGAGAGGCGGGGTTGAGCGCGGCAGGCTGAGGGGTGGGGCCTTTTCGGGGTGGGTGGGACCGGGCTGGGCTCGCGGGGAGAGTCCTTTTGTTTTTTTGTTTATCATTTTGAAATAATTATAAACTCTCCCCCAAAGTGACAGAATTAGTACAAAAAGGTCCCTTTTATCCATCACCCATCCAGCTTCTCTCAACATCTTACGTAACTACACTGCGTTATCAAAACCAGGAAATTAGTATCGGCGGAGTAGACCGATGCAATACCGATGCAATTAACTAGATGACAAACCTCAGGTTGAACCACTCGAGCTTGCACTCATTTTTGCGTGTGCGCGCGAACTCGCGCCCATCTGTGCAGTTCCATGAGGTTTTTTCACCTGTGTAGTCATGGTCCCCTAAGAACTCTTTTGATTTCCATCATAAATAGGTCCCCCGGAGCCCTTTCGCCCCCCGCCCCCCCCCCCCATCTACACTACCTTAAAGTAAGGATTAGCATACTCTGCCTTGGATGGGGTGAGCTCTCATAGGTTTGAACATCTGATACCAGATACGGGGAGGGCACCCCAGTGTGCAGGGAACCTGCTTTTCAAGGCTACCCAGCTGCGGAGTCTGTCCCATCCCTTGGGTTAGCGAGGACCCAAGACTTTTGGACTCTCACTGGTTCCTTGACAATGGAGCGCAGTGCCCTTGAGCAGACATTATCAGGCTCCTGGAAACAAAGATGACAATGCCCCTGCCTGCCTTCAACAGAGGCCATCTAGGCAGCGAAAGAAGCGTGTGAGCAAGTCATTCATTACTGTTTTGTGGTATTACGGTGCCCCCAGGCTCTTCTGTATCTGTGTAAGACCATAAGGCTTGGTTTTAATCCTTCAAGCTTGGGGTCCTAGGCTTTGTTTCCTTAATGGTCTTAAAAACATAGGCTTTCCTTGACCTCTTTCATCTTGCTAGACGTCAAAGCCCAGTTTCCTTTAGTTTCAGCACACAAAAACCACTTTGCTTTCCATTCTCGCCGCCCAGAGGCCCTTCTCCCTCAGTGCCTTTTATTAAAGTCCTCCCCATCCTTAACGACTTGGTTACAGTGCCAGACTTTAGCATAGCACTTTTCAGTTCATGAACCACATGCAAGAAATTAATCTCAGGTGATCCTCGCAACTCTCTCTTTTTTCCTTCTTCTGTAATTATTGAGGTATAATTGACATATAGCACTGTATAAATTTAAGGTGTCCAAAATAATAATTTGACCTATCTCACGAAATGACTATGACAATAAACTTAGTAAACACCCATCATCTCATATGAATACAAAGTTAAAGAAACAAAATTTTAGGGCTTCCCTTGTGGCCTAACTGGTAAAGAATCCACCTGCATTGCAGGAGACTCAAGTTCAATCCCTGGGTCCAGATGATCCCCTGGAGAAGGAAAAAGCAACCCACTTCAGTATTCTTGCCTGGGAAATCCCATGGTCATAGGAGCCTGGAGGGCTACAGTCCATGGGATCACAAGAGTCAGTCACAACTTAGCAACTAAACGATAACATTAGTGAGGAGGTAGTGACTGCTTATTCTTAACAGTGACTGGTTACGATATTAGACTTTTCTTAAATGATAGGGAATTGGTTAGTTGTTACCTCGTAAAAATATTGGCGAAGAGTTTAAGTTGTGCCCATGATTTCCAGAGGTATAAGCTAGAAGTGGGAGAAGGAAATGGCAACCCACTCCAGTGTTCTTGCCTGGAGAATCCCAGGGACGGGGAGCCTGGTGGGCTTCCGTCTATGGGGTCACACAGAGTCGGACACGACTGAAGTGACTTAGCAGCAGCAGCAGCAGTAGCAGCAAGCTAGAAGTGACCGAGTCAAGTATAGTCTCTCTTGTCTTGCAAAATAAGATAAATTTTTTTGATAATTTTTTTAAAAAGAAACAAAACTTTCATATATAGTATACAGCAGTGTTAATTACATTTATCATAGTGTCCATTACATTCCTAGTACTTAAATCTGGAAGTTTGTACGTGTTGACCACCTTCATTCAACTTCCCCTCCCCGCTCTGGTAATCACAAATCTGATACCCTTTTCTATAAGTTGAGTTCATTTGTTTGTTGTTGATGTATAATTGATCTACAACTTTAGTTCCTGTTCTACAACATACTGTCTCAATATTTCTATACCTCTCAAAATGCACGTGTGCATGCGTGTTCAGTAATGTCTGACTCTTTGTGACCCTATGGACTATAGCCTGCCAGGCTCCTCTGTCCATGGGATTCTCCAGGCAAGAATCCTGGAGTGAGTTGCCATACCCTCCTCTAAGAGATCTTCCCAAGCCAGGGATCAAACCTGTGTCTGCTGTGTCTCCTGCGTTGCAGGTGGGTTCCTTACCACTGAGCCACCAGGGAAGCCCACATTTCAAAATGATGTAAGTCTATTCACTAGTGTCACCATACAAAGATATTACATAGTTATTGACTATATTCTCCACACTGTACATTTCAGACTCATTTATTTTGTAACTAGAAGCTTGTACTTTTAATCTCCCTTAACTTTTTCCCCCACCAGTCTTACCTGCCTCCTCTCTCGCAACCACCAATTTGTTCTCTGTATCTATAACTGTGTTTCTGTTTTATGTTTGTTCATTTACATTTTGGATTCCACATATAAGTGAAATCATATGGCATTTGTCTTTCTCCGTCTGACAAACTTCACTTAGCGATATGGACCTTTAGGTCCATCCATGGTGTCGCAAATGGCAAGATTTTGTTCTTTTTCATGGCTGAGTAATATTCATATGTGAATATTATATATATATACATATATATACCGGAGAAGGCAATAGCAAGCCACTCCAGTACTCTTGCCTAGAAAATCCCATGGACGGAGGAGCCTGGTAGGCTGCAGTCCGTGGGGTCGCTACTAGTCAGACACGACTGAGCGACTTCACTTTCCCTTTTCACTTTCACACATTGGAGGAGGAAATGGCAACCCACTCCAGTGTTCTTGCCTGGAGAATCCCAGGGACGGGGGAGCCTGGTGACCCCTGCTGTCTATGGGGTCACACAGAGTCGGACACGACTGAAGTGACTTAGCAGCATATATATATATAACATCTTTATTCATTAATCTATTGTTGGGTACTTAGGTTGCTTCCATAACCTGGTTATTTCAACTAATGCTGCAATGAACATAGGAATGCTTGTATCTTTTCTAATTAGTGTTCTTGTTTTCTTTGGATAAATACCCAGGAGTAGAAGCTGAATCAAATAGTGGTTCTATTTTTAATTTGTTATCATAGTAGTTGCACCAATTTCCATTCCCACCAATAGCGCGTGAGGATTTCCTTCTCTGAGCATCTTGTTATTTTTCTGATAACAGCCATTCTGATCTTCACATCTCTTTGGCAAGTCACAAAGGATAAGCTGCTATTGCTTTACTTTTCAAGATCAAGGTCTTGCCCTTTATTTTTATTTTTTTCTAATATTTACTTTTTAACTTTTATTTTATAGTGGACTATAATTGATTTACAATGTTGTATTAGTTTCAGGTGTAGAGCAAAGTGATTCACTTATAAATATATCTATTCTTTTTAAAATTATTTTCCCACTTAGATTATTATAGAATATTGAACAGAGTTCCCTGTACTATACAGTAGGTCCTTTTTGGTTACAAAGGGTAAGTCTGTAGTGTTGAAAAGGAAACTGTGGGCCCAAAATGTCATCATTTATGCTGAAGCCCATGCTAACAAACATAGATTTAATACCTCATCTAATTGCAGTTTTTACTTGCCCTGGGGAAAGTAGTATCAGTCATTCATCCTGGAATTTTCTGTTGAGCACCAACAAGGTAATCTGTCATTTGGACCCTCTCCATCCTACCCTCCACAACCCCTACAAAGGAAGAAGGTGGAATCTGCATGATTCAACCTCACCCTTTCCCTAAATAAGGTGATCTGGCCTAAAACAGTCCTTTCCTTTCATTTGCTAATTGCTTCCTTGCCCACCTTCCTCCTGCCTGTAAAAACCATCCATTCTGCACAAGGTCTTCAAGCACCTTTCTGTTTACTAGCTGGGATACTGCCTGATTCATGAAGACTGAACAAAGTCAATTACAACTTAAGATTTACTTGGTGGAATTTTTGGTTTTTAACAACAGATAACTGGGCTATGTGCCTTATAGACAGTGCCAGTATATAATTTTCCTGGAAGATAAAGATTTGTACAGAGTAGACTAAGTCAGATGGCCTGGGATATACTCGGCTACATCTAATGGAAGTTTTTAAGTCTTACTTAGGACTTTACTAATACTGCTGGCTATGTTATTTGTATTTCATCTGTTTTACAAAACTGCTGTTTCTTACACTGCCAAATGTATGACTGAAGCCTCTGATAAAATAATATATAGTTCCATGTGAGATCGATGATGGTAACAGTGTGACTCTAGATATGGGAAGAAGCAACAAGAGGGAATGTTTTCCTGGACCAAGAGGCTAGTAAGACAGGTGGTCCAGAGAATTTTGGATACTGTTTTATGGCCTAGTCCAGTAACAGCACGTTGAGTGGCCTGTCAACAAAATCTTTGCCAAGCCTGAGAATGGACATTCTCAGCGCCATGGGATAAAATGGTCACGAAATGCCCCCCTCAAGTTTATGAGTGAAAAGGGGCTCTGCCAACTGAAAACTGACACTTGCCATCTACATCCACAAAGATTATATCATGGCCACTGCAACAGCTGACCTTCAACTCCCCTGGAAGAAGTTCAGGGTGAAAATCAGGAATGAGGCACTCTGTGCTCTGGGAAAAACTGGCAGAACAGGTCTTCAGATAGCTAGATCTTTTCAGAAGATTTTATGAGTCCCAATTCTTGCATCTTCTCATACCTAGAGAAACACTGACGTCATTAATGGTGACATCTGCATTGGTTATTAAGGAAAATTTTACAATTAAAAGTCAAAATAGAGTAGCTATGGTTCAGATATCATGGGAAATAACTAGGTGATACCATGGGTATACTTTCAGATTAGACCTTGTATTGCTAAACACTTGAGTTTTCTGAGTTATGTCAAGCTTGGATGCCACCAATCTCAAAACAATGTCTACTGAAGCTAGTAACTGCAATCTTACTTTTTATAAAACTAGGCAACTGGCTACCTAGCTACAAGTCTCCCCAAAGTGCCAGGTCCAGACTGGGTTTCAGGCCTATTCTTCTAAAAAGAAATGAGATTTATTTTGTCTATTAAAATTCCAGTTATCACTCCTCCAGTTACTTCTAATTGGGTATGTTACACCTAAATGGTAGACCAAGGGATTGAGATTTTAATCGTACAAGACTCAGATCTAGAACTTGGAACTCAGGAATACTTCCAATTCAGTGTCTATTCTCCAAGCTGAGGCAGTCCTATGCCCCATTTTGACAGGAAGTTATCACAATCACAGTTGCCTAGTTCCCTAAATTAAAACTGAGCAGAACTCTGTGGGGCTCTGGAATACAGATCTGTTCTGTGTTCTCCATTTCTTGTCTGTAGGATATCAGCTTCATTCAGCCTCCTTGACCTTCCCTGAGTTCCAAAGGGTGGATTCAAACAATTGCTAATCAGGGAAGGGAGGGGATACAGAAACAGAGGAGAAACAATCAAAGGTTGGTACAGCCTCCAGACAGGGTCCCGGTTCTATTCAAAGAAATATGCATAACAATGCCTCTGAATTCTTCTACAGAACTGGAGCCCTGACCCAAGTGGAGGACGGTAACTTCAGACTAAACACAAGATTCCTGAAACACAGCTCTGTTGCCTCACCACCAACCAATCAAAAAAAAAAAAAAAGTCACAAACCCTGCAGCCCTCACCCCAAATGTTGCTTCCTGTTTCTGGGGACCAGTAATGACCATCCTGTTAGGTGTCCTGTTTGGTCCCTGTCTATTTCATCTCTGAGAGGAGCCAACAGTTTCGAACTAAACTGCTGTTATTACAAGGGTGAATGCTGGTTTCAGGCAAAAAATACCTTGGTTTAGATCAGGTAGAGAGACCTGCTGCTCTGCTAGGCAGACGTACTACACCCATGCACAGCAGGAAGAAGTTACAGAAGAAAGACCTCTGTCCCAATTCCCAAGAAGTATCTTGAGTATGAAGTCTCTCAGGGGAGAGTTGTTAGGGGAAGCATACTGATTGAAACCACCCACCCTGGCCAGGCACCATAGTAGCCATTTGCATGAGTTGTTTTATGACAGGAGGTCCTGGTAGCCACCACCAGCTGGAAGAGTTTGGGAAAGATCAAAAGGAGACACCACATGTCTGACCACCTCCCAGAATCCTCCTCTCTGGCAGCCATCTTGGCTGAACAAGGCGAGCACCACCAGGAAGGACTCTGAGTCAGAATGATTGGCTGAGGACAACCCGGAAACTAATTCCATCACCATAAAATCCGGGACTGTGAGCCAGTTCTGCAGAACTGTTCTCCTGGGTTCCCTTACCCCACTGCTCTCCCCGCTGGCACCCTTTCCCAATCAAATCTCTTGCTTTGTCAGCACATGTGTTTCCTCAGACAATTCATTTCCGAGTGTTAGACAAGAGCCCGGTTTCGGACCCTGGAAGGGGTCCTCCTTCCTGCAACATTTCAAGCTAGGCTTCAACAGTTTATGAGTTTCTAGATGTACAAACTAGATTTAGAAAAGGCAGAGGAACCAGAGATCAAATTGCCAACATCCACTGGATCATAGAAAAAGCAAGGGAATTCCAGAAAGACATCTACTTCTGCTTCATTGACTACGCTAAAGAGATGGGAATACTAAACCACCTTACCTGCCTCCTGAGAAACCTGAATGCTGCTCTAGACCTGCATGGACACTGTACCATGACTCCAGTAAGTGTAGTGGACATGCCATTCTTTTTGACCATCAAGCTCCTGAATCTTTTCTTGTATTTCCCACTTCTTACTCTCAAAACTGAAAATTACAGATAGCCTCTTTTTTAGAGACTCCGTTGCAGCTAGGGAGTAGACACAAAACCTAAGTGCCACCAATCACTTATTCACCTTGACTCCCACCCTCCAACCCCCCAACCTGCTCTCACCTGTGAATTGGAAATTAGGGTGATCTGATCCTACTCTTATAATACTGAGCTTCATTTGCCTCACTCTGAAACTCTGGTGTTGTCAGATCTGGCCTTTATTTCAAATGTTATTTCATTCATTATGAATTTTTTTTGCATTAACTGGTATTTTTCTTTTAATATTGCATTGAAATAGTACTTTGATTACTGATTTTTTGCCACCCTTATAAATCTTATGCCGAGGTGAGTGTCTTGCTCACCTCACCTTATCCCGACTTCACGCCCTAGAACAATCACTCTGAATCCATTCTGGTAAGAGTGGTGATGGCTCCATGCAGTTTCTAGAGACATCCACAGAGGTCTCACGGTCAGGATTGCGTCACATGGTCATCCTTCTTGGGAAAGCAAACTTGGCTTTTTATGATCTTCTAGAGAGGCAGGCAAAGAAGAAAGAGGTTAGTGAGGAATGAATATTGACTCATACAGCCAATGATGTTTGCCATGGCAGTATATATTTCTTTGCTGTTCTCTTTTAATCTATTTTACTAATTTAAATGGAGAAATGGATTTCCCTCGTATCTCAGTCAGTAAAGAAACTGCCTGCAATGCAGGAGACCTGGGTTTGATTTCTGTGTTGAGAAGATCCCCTGGAGAAGGAAATGGCAACCCACTCCAGTATTCTTGCCTGGAGAATCCCCTGGACAGAGGAGCCTGGTAGGCTACAGTCCGTGGGGTTGCAAGAGCCGGACAGGTCTTAGAGACTAAACCATCAAATGGAGAACAGACATATAGCAGGACCCTTATTAATTGACTTCTGGTTAATGGGAACACTGAACAGAGTCATCACACTTGTATTTTCTATTCTATATTATCTCTGCCTTTTTATAATTTTTATATAATTCACCAAATCCTTGTTTCTGTTCTATAACAGTTTTCTCTAAAAAACTCTTGGATAAACAACCTTATAGTATATTGTCATTCTTCATCTCTGTGGGACTTGAATTGCTTGGTTCGAGTATTAGCACCTTTTTTTTTTTTGTCTTGCTCCTTTTCCCAGTTTCACACCCATTAACCTTTTCCTTCTCTTTAAACATTGCTCTGAATTGTTCTTTGTCCCAAAGGTAGTACCTGCTCTTCCTCCATCAAGCTGACCTGTGATCGTATCACCACCTGAAGTTCAGCCTCTTGGCAAAGATCACAGTTCCTTAGGGAATAGGCATCTTATCCCTGGCAGTGTGTGTCCAGCCCTCTGGTGGCCATGACATCAACTGCCTCTGAATATTCCCTCCAGTTGAGGGCAGGAACCGTGCGTGGTGCCTGCTAGTCAAGTGTTTCTCAGATTTCAGCGTGCAAACAAATCCTCTGGGATTCAGTTAAAATGCAGATTCTGGACTTCCCTGGTGGTCCAGTGGTTAAGACTTCTGGCTTCCACTGGAGGGGGCACGGGTTCTCTCCCTGGTCGGGGAAGTTCAGCATGCTTCGTGGTACAGCCAGAAAGGAAAAAATAAAATAAAATGCAGTTCCTGATTCAGAAGATCTGGGGCAGAGCTAAGATTCTGAATTTCAAACAAGTTCCCAGGTGGTTCTACTGCCACTGGCCCACATACCTTGGAGTAATAAGGAATTTAAACATGTATCTGAAAGAAAAAGAAGGAGAAAGTGCCCACAATCCAGCAGCTCTTGGACCCCATCAGGGCAGAGACAGAGGCAAGGGAAGCATCTAGGGATGTCTCTGCAGCACTGAAGAAGGCCCTAGAGTTCAGGTGCAGCCCCTGCACTCACATGCTCTTGATCCTGCGAATGTGTTTCCTTACACTGTGAGTCCTAACACCTTACTTGCCCACCCTTCTTTCAATCCCAGCCTGTTACTGCCAAGCAACATTTTGGTAGGGATTCCTTCAGACTGCTTCCTTCTTTCCCTCCTTCCCTTTTATTTTCTTTCCTTCTAATATTTTATGCTTTCTGCTGTAGCCCTGAGAGGTTGCTGCCAAAATGGGCAAGTTCATGATACCTAGAATGTGATGCTGGTCCTGGCTGGTCACTACTCCGAACGCAAAGCAGTCATCATGAGGAACATTGATGATGGCACCTCAGACCAAATCTCCAACCATGTTCTGGAATTGATTGCTATCCCTGCAAAGTGACAAATGCCATAGGCAAGAAGAATACTGCCAAGAAGTCATAGATCAAGTCTTCTGTGAAAGTTTATCATTCCAATCAACTCAGGCCCACAAAGTACTCTGTAGATAACCCCTTGGACAAAGCTGTAGTCAACGAGGATGTCTTCAGAGAACCTGTTCTCAAACGCAAGGCCAAACGAGAGGCCAGGTTCAAGTCTGAGGAGAGATACAAGACTGGCAAGAACAGATGGCTCTCCCAAAAGCTGAAGTTTTAGGTCTGGCTTGTTTCAGTCCCTAAAAATAACCGCCTTCCCCCCAATTATGTTTTATTTATTTTAATGAACTCCTTTTAAGCAACTCGATGGCCTCAATTGGCTGAAAGGTATCATCACAGATAATAATGTTTATTGTATGTGGAGTAGTGTATTGGGAATCACAAATTTCAGTAGAATAAATTAACTGCCAAGTGGTTAGCAATTTTCCTTTTGCTTTATATCAGTTTCAAGTGTACAGATTACTTTCTAATACACACATTAAACACATATGGGATCGTACTGTATATGATTATACTGTATGTAATTATACCTGCAATATTTTACATACAGTATTATACTCTTTTTAAAAAATATTTATTTCTTTATTCAGCCATGCTGGGTCTTATTTGCAGCATGTAGGGTCTTCCATCTTCGTTGTGGCCTGTGGGATCTTTGGGTCTGAATCCCATGACCAAAGGTTGAACCCAAGGCCCCTGCATTGGGGGCCTTAGACCACCAGGGAAGTCTCCAGTATTGTAGCTTTGTTATAGTATTTGTCCATTTATATCTAATTTATAAACTATCATAAATTAGATATAAATGGACAAATACTATATCTAATTTATGATAGTTTATGATAGTTTAAACGGAGAAGGCAATGGCAAGCCCCTCCAGTACTGTTGCCTGGAAAATCCCATGGACAGAGGAGCCTGGTAGGCTGCAGTCCATGGGGTCGCTAAGAGTCTGATGACTGAGTGACTTCACTTTTTAACTCTCTTGCATTGGAGAAGGAAATGGCAACCCACTCCAGTGTTCTTGCTTGGAGAATCTCAGGGACAGGGGAGCCTGGTGAGCTGCCATCTATGGGGTCACACAGAGTCGGACACAACTGAAGTGACATAGCAGCAGCAGCAGATGATAGTTTAAAATCCTCAAATTAAATCCTCAAATTTAAAAGCTTAATATCAAATTCATTTAATAATCCTATTCCTCAAATATGTACATAGTTACTTTATCTGAGTTGGAAGGATTATGAGTGGTTATTATTTCTTTCTTATACTTTGCAAATTTTTCACATCGGACTCATGTAACTTTTAATTTCATTTTTATTTTTATAGAAGTAGTATGGACTTGAAAAACACAAAATTATCTACAATATTATAATGATAAATAGCAGTTCCTTGCCCCACCCACTGCCCCTGGAGTTAATCAGCAAGCAGCTGCTTTCAATGCTTTTAGTTGTTTCATCTGTTATTTAACACCTTGTTTCTAAAAACATTGCTTTTTCTTAAATTTCCAATTTTAGATAATTTTTAACTTCCTCAGTGAAGATGAAGATTTTACTTAGTTGCACCACAATTTCCATATAACTTCTTCCACCACCATCATTTTCCTTAAGTCAATATTTTATTCTCCAAAGAAGACATACAGATGGCTAACAGCACATGAAAAGATGCCCAACTTTGCTAATTAGTAAAGAAATGTAAATCAAAACTACAATAAGTTATCACCTCACACCAGTCAGAATGGCCATCTTCTAAAAGTCTATGAGTAATAGATGCTGGCGGAGAAGGCAATGGCACCCCACTCCAGTGTTCTTGCCTGGAGAATCCCAGGGACGGGGGAGCCTGGTGGGCTGCTGACTATGGGGTCGCACAGAGTCGGACACGACTGAAGCAACTTAGCAGCAGCAGCAGCAATAGATGCTGGAGAGGATGTGGAGAAAAGGGAACTCTCCCACACTGTCGATGGGAATGTAAATTGGTGCAGCCACTATGGAGAACAGTATGGAGGTCCCTTAAAAAACTAAAACTAGAGTTACCACATGATCCAGCAGCCCCACTCCTAGGTACATATCTGGAAAAAAACAGAAACTCTAGTTCAAAAAGATATGCATATCTTTTTGTTATGAAAACCCCAGTTTCATAGCAGCACTGTTTACAGTAACCAAGACATGGAAGCAACCTGAGTGTCCACTGGCGGAGGAGTGGATAAAGAAGATGTGGTACATACATACCGGGGAATATTGCTCAGCCATGAAAAGAAATAGTGCCATTGGCACCATCATGGATGAACCTAGAGATTATCATACCAAGTGAAGTAAACCAGAGAAAGACAAATATCATATGATATTGCTTATACGTGGAGTTTAACAAAATGATACAAGTGAACTTGTTTACAAAACAGAAACAGACTCATAGACATAGAAAACCAATTTATGTTACCATAGAGGAAAGGAGAGGAATAAATTAGGAGCTTGAGATTACCGGATATACACTACTATAGAAAAAATAGATGAAACAAGGAGCTACTGTATTACACAGCCAAGTATATTCAATATCTTGTAATAATCTATAATGGAAAATAACCTGAAAAAGAATATGTGTGTATTTCTTATATATACGTAAAGCTGAATCACTGCTGTATACCTGAAAGTAGCACAACATTGTTAATCAACTGCACTTCAATTATAAAAAATTGTTTTTAATTCAGTGTTTATAACTGAACCAAATGAGGCATTATAATCACCCTGTCTTTTTTAAAAAATATATTTATTTATTTATTTGGCTCCACTGGGTCTTATTTGAGGCACTCAGGATCTTAGATCTTTGTTGCAGCATGCAGGATCCTTAGTTGTGACATGCAGTATCTTTTAATTACAGCATGCTAACTCTTAGTTGTGGCATGTGGGATCTAGTTCCCTGACCAGGAATCGAACTCAGGCCCCTGGCATTGGCCCCACTGAGTCTGAACCACTGGACCACCAGGGAAGTCCCATTACCCTGTCTTCTTAAGCCATTTTTTTTTTTTTTTTGTTTCCCTTGAAGTTAACAATTGCTTCGCTCTTTGCCCTTGAATAGTTTTGTTTTAAGATATCTGTCATTGATTTATCTGCAAGTTCTCTGTCAAACTGGATAGCTTTTATCAGATTATGGTCAAACAGCTCTTTTATTTCCTGTAGGATCATCCTTCCTAGAGTTTTCTGTGTTAGCCAGCGTTCTCCAGAGAAACAGGCAATAGAGTAGAGAGAGAAACAGATTTGTTTTAAACATCAAAGTTGGGGAGAGCCAGCAAATTCTAAATCTGTAGGACACAGCAAAAGAGACACAGTTGTATCGAACAGTCTTTGGGACTTTGTGGGAGAGGGTGAGGGTGGGATGATTTGAGAGAATGACATTGAAAAAAAAAAAAAAGAAAACAAAAAAAAATAAAATAAAATAAAAATAAAAATAAATAAATCTGTAGGACAGGCTGGAAACTCAGGCAAGGGTTTGTAGTCTTAAATCTGAAATCCACAGGATAGGCAAGTTAGCTGGAAACTCAGGAAGGATTTCTATCATCTTGAGGCAAAATCCTTCTCCTTTGGCAAACCTCATCCTTTGCTCATAAGACTTTCAACTGAACGGATGAGGCCCACCCACATTATGAAGGGTAATCTGCTTAATTTAACAGTCAAGTGATTATACTTGTTAATGATTCTAAAATATACCTTCACAGCAACATCTGGAATGTTTGACTAAACAAGGCACCATAAACTAACCAAGTTGACACATAAAATTAACCACCACACCCTCCATTATCCTAAGTAATCTCTTTCCCATTATGTTTACTTTGTTTCCTCTTTGGTATTTCCCTCCCAGTTAATTTCATGGCCTTCTCTTTAAAATTCAACCACATCTTTCAGTAAATAGGTCCCAGGTGAATTAAGACAACCCACCAAAAAGACTTTTCTGGTGGTCCAGTGGTTAAAAATCCACCTTGCTGGGTTTCCCTCCTGGCTCAGTGGTAAAGAATCCTTCTGCCAATGCAGGAGACACAACTTCGATCCCTGATCCAGGAAGATCCCACGTGCTGCGGGACAACTGAGCCTGTGTGCTACAACTACTGAGACTGTGCTCTAGAGCCCAAGAGCCACAACTACTGAGCCCACATGTTGCAACTTCTGAAGCCTGAGCATCTAGAGCCTGTGCTCTGCATCAGGAGAAGCCACTGCAATGAGGAGCCCACGTACCGCAACTAGAGAGTAGACCCTGCTCACGGCAGCCAGCCAGCAACGAAGACCCAGCACGGCCGGAAATAAGTAATAAAATTATATGCATATTAAAAAAAAAAGAATCCTCCTTGCAATGCAGGGCATGTGGGTTTGGTTCTTGGTCAGGAAACTAAGATTCCATGTGCTGCAGAGCCACGAACCCCATGCACCCAATTACTGAGCTACATGATACAACAAAGATCTCACATGCCTCAACTGAGACCCAACGCAGCCAAATAAATGACAACCCATCAAAGAACTGGTGCTAAGGTAGAGTGGGAGAGTCAGTGGGTATCTCCTCTACCCCCATCCAGCTGCCTTCTCATTTCCATGTCTTTCCCACTGTCCCAGGAGAGCACAGGGGACAGCATATACTATGTGGTAACTGCCAGTAATAAAGGCTGGTCAGAAAAGAATTTACTTGCAGCTGTAGTTCTTCAGGAAAGCCTTAGTATAATCAGCTGGCCCTGCCACCTGGTCATTTTTATATTAATGCTTAGGCTACAAACCTGAAAACCAAAAAAAAAAAAAAAAAAACCACACACACACTAAATGCAAAAGTAACTTTTCATATTGCTTCTCGGTTTCAGACTTCTAGATATGCCAAGACACTGTACAATGATAGCTTTGGTCATGATTTTTGCCTGCCTAGAGTTTTTATTTTCTTTAAACTGAACGCTTAGTGATGGGACCAAAATAATTGAGAAATCTTAAGAAAACCAGATTTTAAATTAATTTTTTCCAAATGACTGTGTGTGTGATTATGAGTTAGTGTTTCTTTGGGAATCGAGGGCAAAAAATCTCAAAAACAAATGCAGGATATGAAGTGTGGCACAGTGCGTACACTTTTCCTACCTGTCTGTTTTGAGAGTGAAAACATTTGGAGGGAGAGAATTAAACCTTTTGCAGCAAGGAGAGAAAGAGAACTATAATTTCTGAAAAAAAAAGGGTGACAAAAGCAAGTTCCCCAAAGAAAAAAATAAATCTGAAATTCAGAAGTGAATAGGATAAGATGTCCACTGATCTCTTTGTACTTAGATGGGAACCTTCCTATAAAATGAGTGAGATTCTGAGGCTCCCATTGTTGAAAGGATTTCTTTCAGTTGGTGGGGTGGAGAGCTCCATGAATCACAAGACTCTCAGGCTCCCTTAGGAATGTGCTCAATCTTCCCATGTTTGCAGAAGTCCCAGAACTGTCCTAACTGCCAGATGATAGCTGATCTCATGTATTCCCTAAAAATAGAGGCATGTGAATCCCAGTTGTTCTAAATAGAAGTAATAGGGCACACTAAAGTGTTCCATATACATAAGTTTGGAAAATGCTGGGTTGAGGAAAATTATGTGAGTTTCTTTTTTCCACTTTGTCTTTTATTTATTTTTTGGGGGGGGCCGTGCCACACAGCTTGTGGGATTTCAGGTGCCCAACCAGGGATTGAATCTGTGCCACAGCTGTGAAAGCCCCAGGTCCTACCCACGGATGTGCATGCAAGGTAAGTCGTTTCAGTCACGTCCAACTCTACGTAACCCTATGGACTGTAGCCCACCCAGCGCCTCTGTCCAATGGGATTCTCCAGGCAAGAGTACTGGAGTGGGTTGCTATGCCCTCCTCCAGGGGATCTTCCCAACCCAGGGATTGAACCTGCGTCTCTTATGTCTCCTGCACTGGCAAGTGGGTTCTTTACCACTAGTGCCACCTGGGAAGCCCCCCTTACCCACTGGACCTCCAGGGAATTCCCTATATGAGTTTCTTTATTGCAGGATTTCTTAGGTCCTTAAATATCATTGTGACTCTCCATCAGAAATGTTTATTGAATAGTGAAGAACACAGATCTAACTAGTGATCATGGGCGGTGTGTGTGTGTATAGGAGAAAAGGTCCAAGAGTCTCATTTGCTCATTCTTGTAGCTTCAAGTCAAAGGAACTAAGGTCTCATAAATTCCCTCTTTGTTCTAAATTGCTAACAGCTATTTCAGACTTCATTGACTATGCCAAAGCCTTTGACTGTGTGGATCACAATAAACTGTGGAACATTCTGAAAGAGATGGGAATACCAGACCACCTGACCTGCCTCTTGAGAAACCTGTATGCAGGTCAGGAAGCAACAGTTAGAACTGGACATGGAACAACAGACTGGTTCCAAATAGGAAAAGGAGTACGTCAAGGTTGTATATTGTCACCCTGCTTATTTAACTTATATGCAGAGTACATCATGAGGAACGCTGGGCTGGAAGAAGCACAAGCTGGAATCAAGATTTCTGGGAGAAATATCAATAACCTCAGATATGCAGATGACACCACCCTTATGGCAGAAAGTGAAGAGGAACTCAAAAGCCTCTTGATGAAAATGAAAGAGGAGAGTGAAAAGGTTGGCTTGAAGCTCAACATTCAGAAAAAAAAGATCATGGCATCTGGTCCCATCACTTCATGGGAAATAGATGGGGAAACAGTGGAAACAGTGTCAGACTTTATTTTTTTGGGCTCCAAGGTCACTGCAGATGCTGATTGCAGCCAGAAAATTAAAAGACGCTTACTCCTTGGAAGGAAAGTTATGACCAACCTAGATAGCATATTAAAAAGCAGAGACATTACTTTGCCAACCAAGGTCCACCTAGTCAAGGCTATGGTTTTTCCCGTGGTCATGTATGGATGTGAGAGTTGGACTGTGAAGAAAGCTGATCGCTGAAGAATTGATGCTTTTGAACTGTGGTGCTGGAGAAGACTCTTGAGAGTCCCTTGGACTGCAAGGAGATCCAACCAGTCCATTCTAAAGGAGATCAATCCTGGGTGTTCATTGGAAGGACTGATGATGCTAAAGCTGAAACTCCAATACTTTGGCCACATCATGTGACGAGTTGACTCACTGGAAAAGACTCTGATGCTGGGAGGGATTGGGGGTGGGAGGAGACGGGGAAGACAGAGAATGAGATGGCTGGATGGCATCACCGACTCGATGGACATGAGTTTGAGTGAATTCCGGGAGTTGGTGATGGACAGGGAGGCCTGGCGTGCTGTGATTCATGGGGTCGCAAAGAGTCGGACACGACTGAGCGACTGAACTGAACTGAACTGATTTCAGACTTCAGTCTTATCAGAGTTAGAGATCATTTCATCTAATCCTTCCACGTTACAGATGTGAAAACTGGCCTTAGGAGAGTTGCCTGAAGTCATGTTCTGTTCTGTTCTGTTCTGTTCAGTCACTCAGTCGTGTCCGACTCTTTGCGACCCCGGGGACTGTAGCCTACCAGGCTTCTCCATCCATGGGATTCTCCAGGCAAGAATACTGGAGTGGGTTACCATTTCCTTCTCCAGGGGATCAAGTCATAGGTGAATTAAACTGCAAAGTTCGGTTGGACCCAGCTTTCCTGACTTCCTGTTTATTGATCTTTGTCCTGACCTGCGGTGCATCTCCATAAGAGTGAATCCACAGACTGGTAAGGAGCTGCTAATGCACAGTTTTGACAAATCTGTTTATAATCAAAAACAAGATCTAAGCCAAGCTGATGGCCCGTGTTATTTCAAGCAAATCTCAATATGGCAAAATAAGTCCTACTGCCACAGGCATTTGAAGCTGCAGGATTTGACATGTTATTTCAACACCAGATTCTTCATTTATCTCTAAGCCCATCGCCTTAGGCTGTCTTCTTTGAAAACTGAATTGTAAGTCATATAGATGTCATGGTCCATTTGTCTTTGAAAGTGTTAGTTGCTCAGTCTTATCCAACTTTTTGCAACCCCATGGACTGTAGTCCACCAGGCTCCTCCGTCCATGGAATTCTCCAGGCAAGAATACTGGAGTGAGTTACCATTTCCTCCTCCAGGGAGGTCTTCCTGACCCAGGGATCAAACCTGGGTCTTCTGCATTGCAGGCAGATTCTTTACCATCTGAACCACCAGGAAAGCTCCCATCTCTCTTTACAAAGCTTTTATTTTTCTAATTAAAAAAAATTTCTTAAATTAGTTTTGGCCATGCTATGCAGCATGCAGGATATTATTTCCCTGACCAGGGATGGAACCCGACACCTGCAGTGGAACTGTGGAGCCCTAACCACCAGACCACACGGGACGTCCTTATGCAGCTTTTTAAAAGGTTTGTGTTGTTCAAAAAATAGTTCAAGGGTTAGAAAAGGTTCAAAGTGAAAGATCTCATTCCTACCTCTGTCTCCTACCCTCCCATTACTCACCTTCCCTCTGCACATAGTTCAGTTCAGTTCAGTCGCTGAGTCGTGTCCGACTCTTTGCGACCCCATGAATCACACCACGCCAGGCCTCCCTGTCCATCACCAACTCCCAGAGTTAGTTAGTTACTGCTATTAGTGTTTTGTGTATCCTTTTTGAGTTCTTTACACAGATATGGACAGAGAGATGGTTTTTTCTCCCATATTTATAAAGCCACAAAATGGCATTATCTCTTTGTTAGACAAGACTCTTCCCCTTCAGCCTCTTTAGAAAAAAGATTGTACCAATTCTCTCCAAGGGCCCTTCTCTCTGACATTCTCAGAGGCTGGGAATGCTTTAAGCCCCCTGCTGCTTGACTCTGTTTGGCCTTTTGGAAAATCACACTTGCATGGCTGGTTTTGTTGGTGACCTCAAATTTAGGGCATTCAAGGTGTGGCTTGCAGACTCTGGTATTTAAGAAAATCCAATACACAAATGTCAACATTTCCAAAGCAAATTAGGGAGTGGCTGTTTGTATTACAAATGAAACTTGCAAAATGATTCACCAAAGGCATCTTTTACATGTTTACATGTATTTATTTTCTTATTAAATAAATAGTACTTGGTACAACATTCAGAAAAATATACAATGAAAACTCTCTGCCTTGATCCCAGGTCACCAAGCTCTTCTCCCCACAGGCCACCTTTATGACCAGTTTCTTGTTTTTTCCATATTCTTTGTATATGCAAAACATATCCATATAGATCTTTTTCTGAAAAGAGCATGCCAAACACACTGCTTTGTTCTTTTGTATTTTTCACTGAAAAAGATATCTAAAAATCTTTCCACATATGGACAAGTGGAACTGCCTCATTGTATAATTTTTCAATGATGGATATACCAAAATAAATTAATCGAAAATGGGTCATTTGGGAATTCCCTGGATGTTCAGTGGTTAGGCCTGGCACTTTCATCGGGGCCCAGGTTCAATTCCTGGTGGAAGAACTAAGATCCCACAAACTGCACAGCATGACCAAGAAAAAAAAAAGAAATAATAATGAAAGGGGTCTTTCTTTTTTAACAGTGAACTCCATTCATCCATGGATAATCTGATTTAATCCCTAACATCCTGTTTTCAGTTGCACTGTTTCGGAAAGGAGATTCTCTCAGGGTGCTTCCCTTTCTGCACATCAGAACAGGCATCAGTGGCTGTGGAGGTTCGTGAGTTCCTGCTCAGTCGAGTCCAACTCTCTGTGACCCCATGGACTGTAGCCCGCCAGGCTCCTCAATCCATGGAATTTTCCAGGCAAGAATGTTGGAGTTGGTAGCCATTTCCTACTCCAGGGCATCTTCCTGACCCAGGGGTTGTACTGCGTCTCCTGAGTCTCCTGTATTAGCAGCAGGCGGATTCTTGACCACTGCACCACCTATGGAAGCCCCGCCTGTAGGTGAACTTGTTCCAAACAGAAACTCACAGTTTTCACCTCCTAAATCTTTTGTTTTTACCTTCTTTTTTTTTTTTAACCTCCTAAATCTTTTTTTTTTTTTTATTGACAAAAGTTCTCACATATTTATTACTGAGTCAATCAACTAAGAGAAAAATCATTTTCTCAAGAAAACACATCTAGCTTTCCCGAGACTGATGTCTTCAGTGATATGGTAGAAAACAAGTGACTTGATACAGGATAAATATGTGTTCCATCTCCTTGTGCAATTCCTTACAGAGCCAGCTTGTTCTCCTCTTGGAGTTCTATCTAAGTCAGTTTTTAGCCAAATCCACTGCCGAATGGGATGACTCTGCTTTTGTTTCTTGGCCAGGAATCGCTGATCCTGAATGTCTTGTGAGCAGACATGGTGATGAACAGAGTCCTCACCTCCTAAATCTTAAGATTGATTCTCTGACTGCTTCAAGACCCTCAGATCTTAATCTTTTTTCCCCCCTTTGGCTGTGCCGTGTCGCATATGGGATCCTAGTTCCCAGATCAGGGATTGAAACTGTGCCCCCTACAGTGGGAGGATGAAGCCTGGACCGTCCAGGAACTCCTCTCAAAGCTTACTCTTCATACTGTTTGGAATAAGGTGTTTTCTTTCTCACTTTCTCTCCACATGCTTCTCATTACTGAAGCTGAACAAACTAGTGTAGCATTTTTTTAAGCACTGAGCTTTTGACATCTGCCTCCTTCTCTGAGACTCTGTAACCACTAGCAGTGCTTCTCTGGGGGGTCCCCAGCTCTGCCCCCATAAGAATAAAACTCCTCTACAGTCATACTCAGTTAATATATGACTGGTTAGTTGAATGACATAATCAGGCACTATGTACTCCATAAATAGTAGGTACTATGATTATTGGAGAAGGAAATGGCAACCCACTCCAGTACTCCTGCCTGGAAAATTCCATGGATGGAGGAACCTGGTAGGCTACAGTCCATGGGGTTGCAAAGAGTCGGACACGACTAAGTGACTTCACTTTCTTTCTTTCTGTCGTTCCTTTTGGAGAAGGAAATGGCAACCCACTCCAGTGTTCTTGCCTGGAGAATCCCATGGACGGAAGGGCCTGATGGGCTACAGTCTATGGGCTGCAAAGAGTCGGCCACGACTGAGCAACTAACACACAGATACACACACTATGATTGCATCTTCTGTCTTTCATGTCCCAACCCAAAGAAAGAAGACGTGATACCCAAGAATATTTTATAATCCTAATCCTGGTTGACCTCTTATTTCACTTAAAGTATTCACTTCCCTGAGTTCTGACATGACATTCTCCTGCTTCTCTTCCTACCTTCTCAGTTTCCTTTGCTGATTCTTCTTCCTCTACCGGGTCTTTCCCCCGAGTGTCATGCTTTGTCCTCTTCGCTTTCCTTGAGGCATGTCCGTGACTTCTGGGGCCCCAGAGACGAACCCTGTGTTCTGATCAACCCCAAAGGGATGTTTACAGCCCCTATCTCTTCTCTGAGTTCCAGACTCCTGAACCCAACAGCCTCCCTGCCATCTCTTCCTGAATTGACTGAGATGAAGCCTCTGCCACCTAGAGGAATCAGAGCTCAAAACAGAAACAGAGACAGAAAACAGGTACAGAGACAGAAGTCTTTGCTTGTGCATACAGAGTTCGGAATTCGTATCGATTCTACTGGCTGTTTCAGATCTGCTTTCTCCAATTCTTTGATTTCACTAACACTTCCCACCCACTGACCCACCCCAGTTAGCTACTAGACACACTTGTCCAGCCTTTTCTCCACCTATTTAGGCCAGTTTCCTACACAGGCTTCGGCTTGTGTCACTTCCTACCTCCCATTTGCTAATGAAGGCCCACCCCCGCATCCATCCTCTCTCCTTTACCTGATCTCTCGACTTGGGCTTCCTATCAATGTCTATTAAAGTTCCCCAACCTGAAAGCCTCTCCTTTGACCTCCTATCTAGCTCCCACTACCGCCCTTTTACTGTTCTCTTCACAGCCAAGTTTCCTGAAAATCTGTCTCTTTCTACCATCTTTATTTCTGCACCTCCCACATCTCAGCCTCCCGCAACTTTTCTTTCTTCCCTCAATCTGCTGAAACCGCTCTTGAAAAAGGCAACTCAAAGTCTCCTGTATTTAATCCAACAGTCCTCGTGTTGCTTTGACCTCTCTGAAGCATTTGCCACTATTGACCAGTCCTTGATCCTCCTTCCTTTGCTGTTTTCTGCATGACACTCTTTCATAAGTGGTTCTGGGTGGTCACCCGGTAACTGCCAGTCCAGGGACTATATTGCCTTTCTACCTTAACAAACAGCTATCTCTAACTTGCCCTTCAGGTCTCAGCTCAGGGCCTCTTTCCCTGTCCTCCGAGACCAGTCTGCAGGGCTTCCTGTGCTTTGCTGGAGTAGCAATTATCACAGATTGCAATTAGATGTGTAGGGTCATTCTACACCAGTGGCTTTTCCCCTGAGTCGTATCTAATTTCCAGGGACTCCTGTAGTGACAAGACACGAGGGAGAGTGACTTTCTGCTCCTGAATATCACCTGTGATGCTGGCCATGCTGAAAAGTACTGAGGGTTCATGGTCCTTGTGAGTCCTAGTTTTTAAAGGGATCTGAATGTTTCCCTTCTTCCTCCTCATGTATTTACATCCCCCCCCACCATGTTTTTCCGGATTTTGTCCAAAGCGATCATTGGGAATGATTAAAGCAGCAGGGCGCCCTGATAGTGGCCACACAGCCTCTTTGTGTGAAATTTTGCCTAGCAACCACCCAAGACGCCGAAACAGGGAGTTCTTCTCATCCCATTTCTAAGTCCACCCCAGAAGGCCTGGTCTGGTAATGTGGGCACAGCACTGGGCCTTGTGTGTAATGCACTAGCTCCTGAGTTCCCCTGGTACCCTCTCCTCAGTCTGGTGACCCTGAGCTTATCCAGAGGTCAAGTCAACTCTGGCCAACCTTCCATGTTGCCTCCGCACAGGAGTCCTTCTTTCTGTTTCTCTGCTGCTGCTGCTGCTGCTGCTAAGTCACCTCAGTCGTGTCCGACTCTGTGTGACCCCATAGATGGAAGCCCACCAGGCTCCCCCGTCCCTGGGATTCTCCAGGCAAGAACACTGGAGTGGGTTGCCATTTCCTTCTCCAATGTGTGAAAGTGAAAGTGAAGTCGCTCAGTCGTGTCCGACCCTTAGCGACCCCACGGACTGCAGCCTACCAGGCTCCTCCGTCCATGGGATTTTCTAGGCAAGAGTACTGGAGTGGCTTGCCATTGCCTTCTGTTTCTCAAAGCCAGGAAAAGACTCCTCTTTCAGTGGGATCCACCCTTCCCTGAGTTGAGAAAACAAACATTTAGTTCACCAAATGGGGGGAAAGGCCAGGGAGAAAAGAAGGTGCTGGGGACAAAAGCCACCAGTTAATACTGCAAAGCAGCCTCCTGACATAGGTACTGTAGATGAGAATCAAGGGAAACAGGGATTTGGAGGCAATAGATGAATCCAGAATTGCCTGATGCCTTTAGTAGATAAATAGACATGGTGGCTCAGATGGGAAAGAATCTGCCCGCAATGTGGGAGACTGGGGTTTGATCCCTGGGTCAGGAAGATCCCCTGGAGAAGGAAATGGCAACCCGCTCCAGTACTCTTGTCTGGGAAATCCCTTGGAGAGAGGACCCTGGTGGGCTTACTGTCCATGGGGTCACAGAGAGTCGGACATGACTGAGTGACTAACACTTTGAGATATGACAAAAGGAAAGAAAGCATTTTGCCAGCGAGTAGGAAAGGGGCTGTTTCATCTTCAGTGTTACACAGAGGAATTTTTTGGGGGAAGTGTGAAGAATTTGTGATGGTTGAATCACAAAGGGTATGAGTCATTGTAACTATTAAGAAAAATAAAACGTGCTTATGCCTAAATGTAGCTAGCCAGAAACTTAATAATCACCCACATATCTCCCCTTAATTACCTAATTAATCTAATTACCTCCTACCATCTTTTGACTTTTCTCTTCCCACACATCCCCACTTATTAGTTATTACCTAAATGACACAACAGTCACCTAAACCAAAAAAACCCTACACAGGTTGCCAAGAGAAGCCACGTGTTTGAGAAAGACTCCCGTTATATTTTCATGTAACTCTATTTTAACATACCTCCTTTTTTTGGAATCTCAAACTCTGAAAGGAGAATATAAGATGTAAGTGGAAGGCAAAGTGACCTCATGCTTTTCCGAAAATACTGTTGGTTCTCTAGGGGCAGGAAGCTGACTCCAGAGGCCTCTTGCTGTTTGATAATCCCTTAGGACACAGCAGAACAAGCATAAAGTGTCTGAATACAGGTGTCAAAAACTTGACTCTGCCAGCATAGAATGTGTCCAGCTGCCTGCTCTCTCAGTACCAAAATGCATCTTGAAATCTGCCCTTTTTGGTTTATTGAGAAAGATTTTTTTAAAAATTTGTTTTTGGCCAAGTCGCAAAGCATACAGGATCTTAGTTGCTTGACCAGGGATCAAACCTGCACCCCCTGCAGTGGAAGCCTGCAGCCTTAATCACAGGACCGCCAGGGAAGTCCTGGATTCTTGAGAAAGACTTTAAACAGTTAAATAATTTTTCTTCTTATTGATACCTACACCTTGGAAATCTGGCCTTCAGGGACCCCTGCTGCTGACTTTCTCCCCCGATACCCTTCTCTGTTTCTGCCTTTGCTTTTTGGATGCTCTGCTTTCTTATTCTCTCTTATACCTCTCTTTGGAGAGAGAGAGCTTTGGAAAAATGAAAATAATTGGACTCCAGGGAGAGCTGAGCTGTAGAGCTGAGGCTTAAATGAATCAAGAAAATAATTTTTCTCCAAATCATGCTTTTATTTTGAAACCTTACTTAAAAACTGGTTTCTAAATGACGTATTCTTTTAATTTTTATTATTATTATTACTATTAACTAGTACTTATTGAGTACCTAATCAGTGAATATTGTACTGGGTTCTTCAGCTGAGTTTTTTCAGCTGATCATCTGGCATCCAAGAGAAATAGGAATCCTTACTCCTGTCTCAGAGACTATAAAACTGAGTGTAAGAAACAAGGGGCTGATAAAGGGCAGACAGAGGCAAATAAACAGGAAGCTAAGGAAGCTTAAGCCCCAGAGCCCTCTCTTGCACGGGCCCCTTTCAAACTACTGTTCTTAATTCTGAATCCATGAGCTCTGTTTTTTTCCTTAGGAAGAGCTTTCAAAATTGTATAAAGCTTCGGTCCCCACTGGGAGAGAATTCTCCTACAAAGAGGGAGACCTGGGTTCGATCCCTGCATTGGGAAGATCCCCTGGAGAAAAGAATAGCTACCCACTCCAGTCTTCTGCCCTGGAGAATTCCATGGACTAGTATAGTCTATGGGGTCGCAAAGAGTAGGACACAACTGAGCGACTTTCACTTTCCTTTTGCGGCCCCCAAAAGTCTGGCTCTGTCCCTGCTGTGGAGTAGGTATGTGAACCCAGAATTATGTGCCTGAGAAGTCTATGCTTTTTACACAGAACTACTGTTCATTGTGACATCTGAGTCAGAAAATACAACTGCTGCTCCCTAAATCTGCTGTAACCTTGAATGCTCCAATAATCTTAACAGAACACACTGTTCAAATATAACTGGAATCACTCCTTTAGAGGAGCAAAGACATCTATCAACAGATACTTAACCACCATGTGGCAGGCGGGGTGAGAGAGGCCCTGTAAGAGAGGAGTTCAGAGGATTGTCTTTGAAGCTGGCAACCTGGGTTAGAATCCGAATTCTTCCACTTTATCCCTAGCTGAGAGTGCTTAGGCAAGTTACCAAACCTCTTGGTGCCAGAATTTTCTCTTCTGAAACAAATGGATACAATAACAGCTTTTACCTCAGAGGAGCCTGTGTATGCCTGTGTGTACATGTATTAAATGAACTAAAAGGGTTTCCAAACTGTAGGTGAAGACTCATCAATGGGTCATGAAATCAACTTAATGGGTTAACTGTATTTTTAAAAAATGAAATAGAATCAGAATACAATCTAAGAGCAGATCAGAATGCATTGTCCACAGTCAGGATAGGCAATTGTCTTCTGAAATCTTTAGTCTCCACTGTGTGTGTATGAATGGTGTGTATGTGCTCAGTCGCTGCAGTTGTGTCCGACTCTTTGTAACCCTATGGCCTGTAGCCCACCAGGCTCCTCTGTCCATGGGATTCTCCAGGCAAGAATACTGGAGTGGGTTGCCATGCCCTCCTCCAGGGGATCTTTCTGAAACAGGGATAGAACCTGTGTCTCTTATGTCACCTGCATTGGCAGGTGGGTTCTTTACCACTAGAGCCACTGGGAAACCCCGGGCAGCTCGTGAACCCTCAGTAAATGTTAGTTATCATCACAGCCCTAAACCTTGTGGAGTAGCCACAATTGTGCTTAATATACTTCAAATGCTATATTTATCTGTTGTCTCACATAACTCTAATATTCTTCATTATAAAATAATTTATTACTACAAAACCATGCATGTGTAGAGTAGAAAGTTAGAAAATCCAGGTAGGGGGACTTCCCTGGTGATCCAGTGGTTAAGACCCCACATTTCCACTGCAGAGGGCACAAGTTCAATCCCTGGTCATGGAACTAACATTCTACATGCCATGTGGAATGCCACCCCATCCCTGCCCGCAAAAAAAATACAAGTAGGCAAAAATAAATATTTTTATAAAATATTTTATTTTAATAAATCCCATTACCAGAGATGACCACTGTTAACATCTTAGTGAATATCCATCTGGATCTTTTCCTACACACACACTTTTAAACTCAAAATTATATCCTTTGTATTTTCCTTTTTTTCAGTCAATAATTTTTTCCTTTCCACTATCATATTTTCATTTTATCTACTATCCAGACTATAATCAAGTTTCCCTCCAAAATGTACTTCTTAGCAAATTTGTTGCAAGCAGTACTGGTGCAGAACTGTTCATTGATCTGGTTCTAACAGCCCTTTATGCCTTCTGATCCTTTTGTCATGACTTTGAGAGAAACCAGGCCAACTGTAGAATGTTCCATTTTCTGATTTGTCTGTCTACTTCCTTGTGGCAGTGTTTACCTTGCGCCCTGCATTTACTGTAAATTAAAAGTTATATTTAGGGACTTCCCTGGTGAGCCAGTGGTTAAGAATCCACCTGCAATGCAGGGGACACATAGGGTTCTGTACCTGGTCTGAGAAAATCCCACAAGCCGTGGAGTAACTAAGCCTGTGCACCACTGATTAGCCCCAGGGCTCTAGGACATATGCTCCTCAACAAGAGAGGCCACTGCAGGGAGAGACCTACACACGGCAACTGGAAAAAACCTGTGAGCAGCACCAAAGACCCAGTGCAGCCAAAAGTAAATAAATAGATAAACTTTGAAAAGTTATATTTAAAGGTGTAAGAGACTCACTTAACCATTCTGGCTAGACAACAGCTTAAATAGTGTTGTGTGTTCATATTACTTCATCAGAAAGTTTAGATTCATCACTGAATCAACCAGTCTTAGGGGAATGACAGATTCTCCCATTACACCATTACATCAACCTCAGTGAACCAGTGTGGTATTAATTGGCACTATTTGTGTGTCCAGTTCTCTGTCAACATTCACTTAATTTTTAACATCTTTGTTTAGGTATAACTGACATGTAATAAATGGCACATCTTAAAAGGGTATGCTATTGATCTTCTATTGCTGCTGTAACAAATTATCATAAGTTTAGTGGTTTAAAACAACACAAAAGTAGGTATCCTACAGTTGTGTAGAAGTTCAACATTTGTCTCACCAGGTTTAAATCAAGCTGTAAGCAGGGGTGTGTTCCTGTGTGGAAGCTCTGGGGGCAAATCCAGGGGCAAATCTTTTCCAGCATCCAGAGGTTGCCCGCATTTCTTGGCTCATGGTTCCCTTTATCCATCTGAAAAGCCAGCAATGTTGCATCTCTCTTGTTGACCCTTCTTCATAGTTATCTCTCTCTCACTGACTCTCCCATTTTTAAATGACTCTTGTGACTATATTAGGCCTACCCAGATAATCCAGGATAACTTCCCCATTTTAAGGTCATTAGATTCTTAACTTTAATTTCATTTTGCCTTGTACCATATAAATTCATAGTGTGAGTTAGTGTTAGTCGCTCAGTTGTGTCTGACCCTGCGATCTTATGGACTATAACCCACCAGGCTCCTCTGTCCATGGGATTCTCCAGACAACAGCACTGGACTGGGTTGCCGTGCCCTTCTTCAGGGGATCTTCCCAACCTAGGGATAGAACTCAGGTCCCTAGGTTCCAGGTATTAAGATGTGGACATCTTTGGGGGCCTTTATTCTGCCTACTACACTCTGCTCTGATCCTTAAAGATTTATGTCATACATCAAGCATTTTCATCCCATTCCAAGGTTCCCTATTAAAACATCAATTCAAAGTCCTAAATCTCTTGTAAATCTCATTAAAATCATCGAAGTTAGATATAGGGGAGACTCTGGATGTAATTCAGCCTGGGACAGAATTCCTCCCTATCTGTGGGCCCATGAAACTAGAAAGTAAGTCTCCTGCTCCCAAGAGACAATGGTGGGGGACTTTCCTGGCAGTCCAGTGGTTAAGACTGCGCTTCCACTGCCAAGGGCCCAGGTGCAATCCCTGGTGGGGGAACTAAGATCCCACAAACCCTGTGATGCAACAAAAAAGAAAAAAAAAAGGAAAAAGGAAAGAAATTTCCTAAGAAATTTTGAAATCCAATCTTGTAAACTCCATTAAGGTTTTTTTTTTTTTTTGCTTTGTTTGTTTCACTTTGTTACTTTGTTTATGTATTTATTTGTTGGGCTGCATTGCAAGTTGCGACACGCAGGATCTTCAGTTGAGTTGTGGCACGTGAATTCTTAGTTGCGCCATTTGGGATCTAGCTCCTCTACAAGGGATAGAACCAGGGTTAGGGTTAGGGTTAGGTCCTCCACTGGACCATGGAGGGTGTCCCTCCATTGGGTTTTAAGCCTGGGAATAATTCCTTATGGCTCTCAGTTCTTTTCTCTGGATTTGAAGTTCTATTTTCTGAGTCATCCTGCCTTTTTCATGAAAGATGCAACTGTTTGCAGCTGAGTCATTTTATCAGCCTGTTTCCTGTCTGTAGAATTCTTCTTTCATATTCTTACCAACATATAGTATGGATAGGCTTTTTAATTTTAGCCATTCAAAGGGGCAGGGGTTACCTAATGATTTTTTTTCCGGCTGTGTGACTTGTAGGATCTTAGTTTCTCAACCAGGGATTGAACCCAGGCCCTCATTAGTGAAAGGGTGGAGCCCTAACCACTGCGCTGCCGGGTAACTCCCTACCTACTGATTTTTAAAAGCAGTTGACAACACTTGCTTGAATTAAATGCATTAGAGCTTGCAAAAATGTGGATTTATTATTTCTACTTTAATTAGCTGGCATTCTTCAGTAAAATAGAACTTTCATAAACTAAGATTATGTAGCTATCCTAAATATAGTTCCCATTAGAAAGAGATTAAATATTTAACTCCTTCCCTGTAATTGCCAGTTTTCAAAACAAAGAGTTATTTTCATCCTTCCATACCTTTTTGATCAAGTAGGTCATTCTTATTTTCCCATTTTGCAATATGAAACATATGACTATGAGATTCAAAAGAGTTTAAGGAAATTGCTTAAGGTCTCAATCTCAGCCAACAATCAAGAATCCTGATAAGAGTTTGCTTCTAAAATAAAAGTCTTGGTTGGTTGCCAAGGTACTTTGAGGACTTGTCACAGTCTGCCTGAAAGGGTGCCTGCTTCCTAGTTCTGTGCTCAGTTATTGAGAAACATTCCATCTCCCCGCCATTAACTCCCTCCCCTTAACAGGGTCATTACCCCGAGGCTCTCACTGGTGTGTTGCCCTTCTCAGCACCTGCCAATGTGAGGCAGAACCTAAACACTGGGGCCCAACAGGCCTGGAACACTTTCTTTTGCCATGAAACACCCTTCACTGTCTTCTGTTTGAGTAGACTGCTTTTCTTTCAGAAATTAGAGTTAATTGGGCTGACCTCCTGGGCTGTTTTCCAAGCAAGGATGAGGCTTTTTTTTTTTCCCCAAGTGTCAGAAGAGCAGGTTTGGATGGTGGAGTCAGTAAGGGACACTGATGCTAAGCAGTGGTTGGAGTGACATTCATCTGGAAGGCTCTGAAACAGAGGTAGCAGCTGCTAAAATATTCAAAAACATCAGTGTTCTTTGGTAAATAACTGCTGCTCTGAGACGCTCCCACCACACCCCGTCTTCTTCCCATCACAGCACCCAATCTCCTCTTGCCACCCTCCCACGATTGTCTTCATCGTCTAGGGTTCAGGCTGAACTATGGTTAAACGTTTTTAACCACCCGCCTGGGTGTGGACACAAACTGGATTGGAGTTCTCATTGGTGTGACCTGGCACTTATATTCTAATTTGAACATGAACGTGGTGTTGTCAGCCACTGTTGAGAGACAGCCTAGATTCTGCCTACCCTTGGGGTCATGCACACATGGATACTGGGTTATGATGTCACATATATTTCTTAGGCTTGGGATCAAAAGTTTGAAAAACCGAAGCTAGGGCATACCAGACAAAGGAGGCTGAATACAGCTTGTTTCTGGAAAGGAAAGACAAGATGACTCGGAGGTAGGCAGGGCCAATATGAAAGCTGTGAGACTCACGGTCAGTCAAGGGTGTCTGGGAAGCGGAGAGTCAGATGTGGGGTACAGGATGGAAAGACAGTGACCTGGAGGCCTGAAGTGCATGGGAGGCTTGAGAAGGAAGCATGTGTATCGGATGCATGGTTCAGGCATAGAAGAATAATCACTCCACCAAAGATAGAGCAGTGAACCTAATTCCTGAAAGTCAGGAAGGTTCCTCACGGACAGCGACATCCAGTGAGTTAGGAACAGACCAGGAGGGAATCCTAAGGGCTCCCTGAATTAGCGTGCAGGGGAGGAAGAAGCACTCTGACGGGCACTGAGCCGGAAAGTGGGGAACGTGCAAACCTGGAAGGGAGAAGACAGAAAGGCAAGGGTAAGGGCTCAACAGGCTGAAATGTAATAACAGGTCAAGTAAGGCAAAGGCCCCCAGAAACCTGGGATGTCTCAGTAGCAGCATGGGCCTACGGTTACTATCCTGACTGTAAGCGCAAGCCTGGCTTTGGTCACTCTGAACTCTGGAACCTTGGACAACTGACTTAAACTCTTGTGACTCAGTTTTCTCGTCAATAAAATGGAGATAATAATGGGAATTCCCTGGGAATCCAGTGATTAGGACTCTGAGCTTTCACTGCCGTGGCCTGAGTTCAATCCCTGGTCGGGGACCAAGATCCCGCAAGCCGAACACCACAGCCAAAAACAAACAAAAAAACCAAAACCAACCAAACAACAACAGCAAAACATAAAAAGTCCCAGGGAGGGACTTCTCTGGTGGTCCAGTGGCTAAGACTCCACGCTCCCAGTGCAGGGAGCCCGGGTTCAATCCCTGGTCAGGAAACTAGACCAGACTAAAAGTTTGCATGCTCCAACTACAGATCCTAAGCTCCAGCACAGCCAAATAAATAAATAAAAATATTTTTAAAAAAGCATAAAATGAAGATAATAAGAATATCTACTTGAGTGAGTTTCAAAAATTAGGCGAGAGAGAGAGACTCTCTGAACTGGGTTTAAAATGTTGTTCATAAGCCATATAAGCATATGCTAAACTATGCTAAACTATAAGCATATGCTAAACTATGATATCTACGGCACCAGCTACCTAAAACTTTTTATACTTTCTGGGCTTGAATTTCCCTGCATTGGGGTACAAACTCTGAAAACTCAGCAAAGAGGAAAGAAATAAAGATAGCCATAAGAGAGCACAATAAAGACAAATACAGAATTAAGCACATGTGAAAAATTGTGACATTGGCACCTCCACTCTGCCCTCTTCAGTTGCTTGCAGCTGTTTTCGAGACTAAACTTACTTCCTTGTATTTGTGACTTTCAGAGATGAGCCAAGGTCACTAAAATAAAGATTTCTCACCCCCTCACTGTACAAGCAATCCTACTCTGGCCTGGATCCTTTTCCAGACTTCTCTGTGGGCCTGAGAGCCAAATAAGGTAATACACTGAGGCACCAGTGAGGGGAAGAGGGTGGAGTTGAAATCAGAGCCGGAGTTCAGGAAGAGAGCTGACTCTGGGGGCTGGGCCCTGTGAGGAAGGAGCACTGTTCATGTAATGTTGTTCCCTGGGGTTCCCAGAGGAACGTGGGGAACTGAAAAAACAAACACACACACCCAGAGACATCGAGGCAGTTTTTCCAAATGGCCACAATTTAAGAGCTTGACTGCTTTTCACTCCTCAAGTTATCACTAGGCTTCAGAGTCAGATTTGAGGTTTGAATCCCGCCTCTGTTCTTTACAAGCTGTGTGACCTTGGGCAGCTTACTTAACCTCTCTGTTCCCAGTTTCCGTTTAAGTGCTACAGTTACATTTTGTAAATCAAGTAAATTCCAGGGAAAACCACAGGGTGATAATTATTGTGTGTGCTATGCGAGCAGTTACTGCATATGGAGAAAGGTATTGCAGGCGGGTGTGGTGTCAGGGAAATAGGTTTATTCAAATGCTCTCAGCTAACTTCAGTTGTCACATGACATATCCCCGGACTAGGGGAATTTGGATAATCAACTGATGGTTATCAGAAAATAATTTGCTGTTGTTCAGTCACGACGTCATGTCTGACCCTTTGTGACCCCATGGACTGCAGCATGCCAGGCTCCCCGGTCCTTTTCTCAGAGTTTGCTCAAATTCATGTCCATTGAGTTGATGATGTTATCTAACCATCTCATCCTCTACTGCCCGCCTCTCCTTTTGCCTTCAATCTTTCCCAGCATCAGGGGCTTTTCCAATGAGTTGACTCTTCGCATTCGATGACCAAAGTATTGGAGCTTCAGCATCAGTCCTTCCAATGAATATTCAGGGTTGATTTCCTTTAGGATTGACTGGTTTGATCTCCTTGCAGTCCAAGGGACTCTCAGGAGTTCTCCAGCATATAGATCATAGCCTTGTCATAGCAAAGGGGCTTGAGTAACTCAATGAAGCTATAAGCCATGCCATGCAGGGCCACCCAAGATGGACAGGTCATAGTGAAGAATTCTGACAACACATGGTCCACTGGAGAAGGGAATGGCAAACCACTCCAGTATTCTTGCCTCGAGAACCCCACGGACAGTGCGAAAAGGAAAATAATTATGGATCAATTTAAAATGAAAGTTTTAAATCCACATTATTTTGGCTCTTTATTTCAGTAAAAACAATTTTCATTAGATGTAATTATAAAAAATTGGACCAAGTAGAGAAATCTTTATCTTACCTAGAAGTAAATGCTAATTATTCTTTTTTTCTCTTTTTTTAGCTTTTTATTTTATATTGGAGCATAGCTTATTAATGATGTTGTGATAGTTTCAGGAAGACAGTAAAGGGACTCAGTTATACATATATGTGTATACATTTTCCCCCAAACTCCCCTTCCATCCAGGTTTCCACATACCATTGAGCAGAGTTCCCTATGCTGAATGATAAGTTAAATGCTATTATTCTGTATGTAAACTTTTCTACTTTTTTCTCTGTGTCTATATATGTGTGTGTGTGTGTATGGACATACACACATACATATATATATAATGCTTATATATCTGAAAAATAAATCATACCTGCATTGTTCTGTAACCTGTGTGGGTTTATGTGGGGGTCATTTTGGGGGGACAGTGTTAATAATAGCTGTGAATCCTCTTAAAATCCACTAAGTGGCCATCAGCCTTCTCAGTTTCCTTACAGACAAAATTTCTATTTACTGATTCAATGTTTCCCAATCTTTTTGATTCTGTAACACATTTTAAGAGGACTAAACAAGGAGGATACAACATGGTGAATGGGAGGAAGTATACCCTGAATAGTTATAAATTATAAACTGAAATGAACAGGTTATATTAATAGTTTATAAAAGAACAGGTTATAACCTGATTTGCTGGCCCTGCCCCTTAAACTTGAAAACAAAAACAAACAATGAAAGCTCATGAAGCAAGCTACAGGATGTTGCCTGTAGAATAAAGCTTTATCTGGGTATAATTTAAATTCTGAAATATGTGGCAAGCAATCAAGACATACTAGGGAACGTACATCAACTATACTTCAACAAAAATAAAAATAATTAAAATAAAAGATATGCTAGACGAGAAGGGTGAAAAGAGACCAGGACCACAAGTGCTCTTTGCTCTAAGATCAAGGCTGGAAAGATGGCAGCGGAGCCTCTGGGAAGTGGGGGAGGCTGGCAACGAGCGCTGCACACTCATTTTTTTTTCCCTTTTTGGCTGTGCTGGGTCTTGTGGGCTTCTCTAGTTGCCGCACTCAGGCTTACTTGCTCCAGGGCACGTGGGAAGTTAGTTTCCCAACCAGGGATCAAACTCGCGTCCCCTGCATCGGAAGGTGGACTCTTAACCAACTTAACCACCAGAAAGTCCCTTCATACTCATGCTTGATGAACATTTATCACTTTCCACGTGTCAGGCTGGTTTCAGTCTCACGACAGGAAGGGAGCTTGTGGCTGGGAAGAGGTTTAGGAAAAATCAAGGATCTATCCAGTGTCTTCTGGATACTGAATGTAAATGTTCCGTAAATGTTCTGTAAAATGCTACACTATTATGATATCATCAACAGCATGCTTAGTCTTTTTCTCTTTCTCTGTCTCCTCTTGTGGCCTCTCTCCTTTGCCTTTCCTTTTCTTCTGACTTTGTAATTATGGGAAAATGTCAAACGCATAACAAAAGTAGATAGAGCATAACAAATCCAATGCACTCATTACCCAGCTTCAACAATTCTGAGTTCAGTCTTGTTTTATCAGCTGGGGACTGGAGACTCAGTTGACTTCCCCCATCCCCATGTGTGTGTGTGTTTCAGTGAATTAAAAAGCTTATTAGCCATAGAAAAAAAGTTGATTCTTTAATTTTCGTTAAGTTCCTTGTAAAACAGTAAGCTTACAGAAAATTTCTTCCTGAAATGTTGAAAAAATGAACAGAAAATCACTATGCTTTTGGTCCAAGATATGTTGGGATTTTTTCGTTTCTTCTTCAGATGACAGACAGATGGATGTAGCTGAATCTTTGAACAAGTGTACTTGCCCCAAACGTGCAACATAAATATAGAAGCGCTGAAAGGAAGACTAACCAATACTGGAACAGGGCCCCCTTTGAGCCCTGGTGAATCCTCTGTGTAGAATCGCGACATCCCCCCAGTGCCCGCTGAGGTCGTACGGCCAGTGCTCCTTGTTCCACAGCTGGCATTCTTCCTCTGCCAGACGGTGCCTTGCTTTGCTGAGAGAGTGCCCTGAGGAGCCCACGTTAGTGCTACTGAGGGTCAGGCCAGGCACGCTGAAGACGGGAGGGTGGTAGGGAACTGAAGTGAACTGCAGAGGAGCCCATGTGTGTGTGTGTTTTTTTTTTAACATTTATTTTCATTTATTTATTTGGTTGTGCTGGGTCTTAGTTGTGGCATATGGAATCTTCAGCTGCGACATGTGGGTATCTTTTAGTTGAGGTCTGCAAACTCTGGAGTCCTGTTTCCCGACCAAGGATTGAACCTGGGACCCCTGCCTTGGGAGTGCAGAGTCTTAGCCAGTGGACCACCAGGGAAGTCCCCCCATTCTATTTTGAAGCAAACCCAGAACATATCACTTCATATGTGAGCCTCTCAGCATATAGTTCTAAAAAGGTAAGGACTTAAAAAATCATTTAAATTAACCATCATTCCTTAATGTCATCAAACATTTAGTCAGTGTTCAGATCCCACATCAACTGTTTATCGGGAGACAGAATGAGATTTCACAGATACAAAGCTCAGTCTCACAAGACCACCCTCCACTTCAGGAATTTTGGTAAGGATTGCACTGAATCTGTAGTTTACTTTGGGTATTATTGTCATTTTAACACTATTAAGTCATTTAATCCATGAATAGGGGATATTTTGCTTGTTAGAATTTTAAGTCTGCTCTGAGAGAACTTTGAAATAGTTCAGAGGATTAAATGTACTAAATATACAAGTGTTGCTTGATACATTTGAAGGAATTAAATCAGTCAAGTGTGTAAATAATGTTAACTGTTTAGGAAAATTCTGTTTAACTTCTGATTTTTTTTTTTTTTGTCCCTCCATGCAACATGTAGGATGTTAGTTACCCAACCAGGAATTAGACCCTTGCTCCCCCCGCCCCGGCATCGGAAATGTGGTGTCCTAACCACTGGACCATAGGGAAGTCCCTTGATTCTATTAAAGATTTATCTAAGGATGGTGGGAATTATTGATCTTATTTTAAAAATTAGTTTCTTAGAAAATAAAATAACAATGATTCAAAGTTTAGCTTAACTATACAGAAAGAAACAGATTTAAGAATTTGAAACTTTGGGGACTTCTCTGGTGGTCTAGTGGCTAAGACTTTGAGTTCCCAGTGCAGCCGTCTAGGGTTCATTCCCTGCTCAGGGAACTAGATCCCACATGCTTCAACTAAGAGTTCCCATGCTGCAACTAAAGATCCCACATACCCAAACTAAGACTTGGTGTAGTCAAATTAAATAAATAAAAGAATTGGAAACTTTGACAAATTTAACATTAATCAGAACTCCAGAATCAATCACTATTCCTTACCAGGCACAAGAACCCTCCTCAGAAAATAAAACGTCCAGGGAATTTCCTGGCAGTCCAGTGGTTAGGACTCCATACTTCTACTGCAGGGGGCAAGGGGTTTGTTTGATCACAGGTTGGGGAAGTAAGATCCCAGGTTGGGGAAGTAAGATTCTGCAGCCAAATAAATAGTCCAACTGTCACCTGGAATCTTCCACATGGTGGAGGGCGGAAAATCTCCTGGGTGAACTTTCCATACTTCTAACATACCACTGTAGCAGCTCTCTGAGCCTTCCAGAGAGAAATATAATAAGTATTCAATTAATGTTTATTGACGGAAAGTGATTGATTCAGATTTGCTTCACTGAAAGCACTTAGTGCTTGGCAAATATTTGATATACAAATAAATACAAGTGTAACATGAACATTTTACATATTCATAACATTTCAAATCTATTCCTCACTTTGTGCTTCAACCACAGTGGCCTATTTTTCTTTAATTCCTCTAACTTGCTACAGTAACTTTATATATTCAGTAACCTCTTCCAGGAACTTTCTCTCTTTCTTCTCACAAACTTTGCCAGACATCTCCTGCTTCTGCTAAATCACTTCCTCCCGGAAGCCTCCTTTGGTTTACCTAATCAGGCCAATCTTTCCTATGATATGGTCTTGAGACACCATTTCCCTCTTCAGACCATTTTCTACATAAGTAATTTCACAACCAGTTATGTGATTCTTTTTCTAATTCCCCTATATCTCGGAACTTAGTCCCATGATGGGAGCCTAGGACTCTGTTTTGGGTTACTACTTATCCCTCTAAATTCATCTCAGTGTTTGGAAAATAGAAGGTACCTAACAAACACTTAACTGAATGCTGCTGCTGCTGCTAAGTCGCTTCAGTTGTGTCCGACTCTGTGCGACCCCATAGACGGCAGCCCACCAGGCTCCCCCGTCCCTGGGATTCTCCAGGCAAGAACACTGGAGTGGGTTGCCATTTCCTTCTCCAATGCACGACTGAATGAGTGATTGTTAAATATGCAATATGATCCAAAGAACTGTTTCAGGGACTTCCCTGGTGGTCTGGTGGTTACGAATCTGCACTTCAGATATAGGAGGTGCAGGTTCAATCCCTAGTCAAGCAACTAAGATCCCACATGCTGTGTGATGTAACCTAAAAAAAAAAACAAAACTGGTTCAGGGAATAATATAAAAATACATAGAAGGGCCATATGTCAAAGGATCAAGGCAATTAGGTTTAAAAAAATTTAAACTACGTGATTTGAAGAAACACTATTTTCATATAGTTGTCCAGGACATAGAATTAAAATGAGTTTTTAAATGATTATTTGTTGTCATTGTGTGGTTATTTTCCACTTGTCCATGTAGATCAATATGATCCAAAAGATGCAAGTGAGCCACACACTTAATTTTAAGTGTTCTAGTAGCCACAGTCAAAATGTATAAAGAAACAGATGAATTTAATTATAATAATATAGTTGATTTAACCCAATGCACAAAACCATCATCATTTCAACATGTAATCAGTATAAAAACTTATAAGAGCTTTACCTTCTTTTTGAATACCAAGGTTTTGAAATCCAGGAAGTATTTTTCAAGTATTTTTACATTTATAACATGTCAATTTGGACTCAGTAACCACATGAGCCTAGTGGTGGTTGTATTGGACACTATAACCCTAGATCAATTTCCAGTCTTCTCTGTCCTCCTCTGTGCCCTTGGAGGCTGATTTGGGCTTGCATCAGTCAGCTCTCTTGTCCTCAGATTTCAGATAGCCTTGGGCAATAGAAGGCACTATTAAGAGATGGGCATGTAAGAAGAGAAAGAATTCCAGTTATTTCATTTCTGGCCACCCCCACCCCTGCCTGAACTGGGCTGCCACATTTCCTCTAACACCACCCTTATGGCAGAAAGTGAAGAGGAACTAAAGAGCCTCTTGATGAAAGTGAAAGAGGAGAGTGAAAAAGATGGTTTGAAGCTCAACATTCAGAAAACGAAGATCATGGCTTCTGGTCCCATCACTTCATGGGAAATAGATGGAAAAACAGTGGAAACAGTGTCAGACTTTATTTTTTGGGGCTCCAAAATCACTGCGGATGCTGACTGCAGCCATGAAATTAAAAGACACTTACTCCTTGGAAGGAAAGTTATGACCAACCTAGATAGCACATTAAAAAGCAGAGACATTACTTTGCCAACCAAGGTCCGTCTAGTCAAGGCTATGGTTTTTCCAGTGGTCATGTATGGATGTGAGAGTTGGACTGTGAAGAAAGCTGAGCGTCGAAGAATCGATGCTTTTGAACTGTGGTGCTGGAGAAGACTCTTGAGAGTCCCTTGGACTGCAAGGAGATCCAACCAGTCCATTCTAGAGGAGATCAATCCTGGGTGTTCATTGGAAGGACTGATGCTAAAGCTGAAACTCCAATACTTTGACCACCTCATGCGAAGAGCTGACTCACTGGAAAAGAGTCTGATGCTGGGAGGGACTGCGGGCGGGAGGAGAAGGGGACAACAGAGAATGAGATGGCTGGATGGCATCACCGACTCGATGGACATGAGTTTGAGTGAACTCCGGGAGTTGGTGATGGACAGGGAGGCCTGGTGTGCTGTGATTCATGGGATCGCAAAGAGTCGGACACGACTGAGTGACTGAACTGAACTGAACTGAAGGGCCTCTCTTCATAGCTACAGTGTTTGTCTGGTTCTGGTTACCCTGCTCCCTTCCTTGCCTCATTGGGCTTAGAAGAGTTGCCTCTGGGAGTTCCCCACTGCTCTGTGGATTTCTTGAACCCAAACCTTTGTAAATAATTACCTCTTCAGTTAACCCTTTGTTTGATATGCCATCTGCATCCTGTGAGGACACTGACTACATCAAGCGGTTAATAATAAACTACTGTTATGGTCTGCACTCTTAACGGATCTTTGTTCGTGGATACTTGCAATCAATTACAATATCGAAAAGTTCTATTTGTTATACATAAGGCTAATAATGCCTGATCATCAGTAATTTTTTTTTCATTTTTAATAACTTTTATTTTTGGCGGCCCTGGGTCTGCATGCAGGCTTTCTCTAGGTGCGGTGAGCGGGGCTCTCCTCTAGCTGAGTTTCTCGTTGAGGTGGGTTCTCTTACTGCGGAGCACAGGCTATCAGTGGTGCTGGTTTCCCTAGTTGTGTTGCTCAGGCGTCGTTGACCCCAGGCACGTGGGATCTTCCTGGACCAGGAATCAAATCCGTATCCCCTGCATTGCAAGGTGAATTCTTAACCCCTGGACCATCAGGGAAGCCCAATAGTTTTTTCAATTAAAAAAAAAAAAGTACTTAACTCAATACTTTAAAAAAAATTTTTTTTTAATTTTATTTTTTGACCTTACCAGGTACTTGCAGGAGATCCCCATTAGGAATTGAATCCAGGCCACAGCAGTGAAAGCACTGAGTCCTAACTGCTGGACTGTCAGGGAATTCCCTCTACTCAATATTTTGTAATAAACTCTAAGGGAAAAGAATCCGGAAAAGAATGTATATATGATATACATATATTAATCGCTCTACTGTACACCTGAAACTAACATGACATTGTAAATGCAGTGTACTTCAATTAAAAAAAAATTATTTTAAAGCACTTAGCAAATTGGTCGGAGAAGGCAATGGCAAGCCACTCCAGTACTCTTGCCTAGAAAATCCCATGGACAGAGGAGCCTGGTAGGCTGCAGTCCATGGGGTCACTACGAGTCAGACATGACTGAGTGACTTCACTTTCACTTTTCCCTTTCACACATTGGAGAAGGAAATGGCAACTCACTCCAGTGTTCTTGCCTGGAGAATCCCAGGGACGGGGGAGCCTGGTGGGCTGCCGTCTATGGGGTCACACAGAGTTGGACACGACTGAAGTGACTTAGCAGCAGCAGCAGTAGCAGCAGCAAATTGGTAGCAGGCAAATTTTAGAATTGTAAGATAGCTTAGAATCATGGTTCTAGACGAGGTAATGAGAAGTCTGTGTCAGAGTAATTTCCGTATTTGGAATCCTTCTGTTTGCAAGTAACAGGGAAAAAAAAAACTGAAAGTGACTTAGAATGAGAGGCAGAGGTAGGGAACATGTATGTTCACACAACGGGAAATCTCAAAAATAGAATTGGGTTCAGTGTTTCTTAAACAAGAGTCTAGTCCCCATCTCTCAGCTCTCCCTCTTTTGGTTGGGGATCTATTGCAGGCTGCTTCCTCCCTTCTAGAAAGAGGATGGCTGCCAGGCTCAAGACCCTGCTAGTCAGAGAAAAGGAACCTACCTCTCTCTGGTTGGCTTAGAGGCAGTGCTGGCAAGATAGCTAGTTCATGGAAGCAATACTGTATATCAATAATTACACGGCTCTTATAAATTTATGTGGGCATTTTTGGCAGTATACAACTCACAGAGTCTTAAATTGAAAGGGTTTCTGTATAAAGGATAATAGATTATGGCTAGAATGAGGCTAATACAGAACTTGAGGATATAAAGATAACCCCAGGAAGTTATCCTTAGAGTTCAAATTTGCAATCACTTTAACCAGGAGCCCAAGCACAATTTTATGATTTGTAAAAATATGGAAGATGAAAATTGCTAAAATCTTACATTCTACATTTAGATTGTGGCTATTAAAAGTTCTAAAATTACTGTAATTTCTCAAATTACAAGTCCCATTAGCTGATATGTCTGGTTGGATTACTCATCCATTCCTGAACTAACTGGGGTAAAGCAGGGAGGCTACTAAGAATCTGGAGATGATTTAATTAACTAGGGGTGCTCATGCTTCTACCCCTAAAAAAGTAGGGTATAGGATCCAACCACACTTAAGTCAATAACATGGTCTACTGTAAGAATCATTCCTCAGATAAAGTCAAAAGATATTTGTTTACTACAACGTTATGATCCCCTTCTAAGAATTTCTGATATGTTCCCTTGAAGCTTCCTATGCTTCTAGGGTCTAGACAAGAGTGGTTGGTGGCTGACTAAATTTCAAGGAACATTAAAATAGTCTATAATTTAAACAGATAATTCACTGGGCTGTGGTTACCAGAAGATGGAAAGTCTGTGTGGATGACCAGAAGAGGAGGTTCAGAAGGTATTTGAAAATACAGTGGGAGGGATTAAGAGTGTTCCACTGAAAGATGCATGCTAGACAAGCATTACACACACATAATAACAACAAAAATAGGGGAAATGGTTGGAAAGGGTGGGATATGGGATGTGAAAAAACAATTTTTTGGAACAAAGATTGTGCCAGTTGATTGACATACATCATTTCTTTTAAATACTTAATTAACCAAATATATTTTGATCACCTGCTGTGTGTCAGGCTTGTTTCCTGGCCCTGGAGATGCAGGAGTGACCACAGGAGACCAAAGCTGAAGTTCCTGTGAGGGGAGACAGGACACAACAACCCTGCATTGATATAATTACTCCATTTTATGGAGAGGAAAGCAATCTTGAGTGAGGGTAAGGGACTCTTTTGCAGACACTTTAACAGTAAGTAGCAGCAGTACTATGGTCCAAATCTAGGATGCTGCTGCTGCTAAGTCACCTCAGTCGTGTCCGACTTTGTGTGACCCCATAGACGGAAGCCCACCAGGCTCCCCCGTCCCTCGGATTCTCCAGGCAAGAACACTGGAGTGGGTTGCCATTTCCTTCTCCACCAAATCTAAGATAGTCTGACTTAAAAAAGGCTTTGCTTTGGGCCTTTCCCCACAGCCCAGTGGTTAAGCCTCTATGTTTCCACTGCAGAGGGCCCAGGTTCAATCCCTGGCCAGGCGACCAAGGTCCCACATGCTGCTAGATGCAGCCAGAAAGAAAAAAATAAAAAAAAAATTTTTTTTTAAATAGTTTTGGTTTGATAGAAGGAAATAAAAAGAGGAGAAAAATTTACCTTGGAGGAGGGGAGCAAACCAAAGCAAATTTATGTGAGCCAGAAAAAAAAAACCATTAGAGAAGGAAGGAAAAATAAGGAACAGAAAGGTTTTGCTAGAACCTGGTAAACACCCAAGGGAAGGCCAGTTCAGGGTCTGCCTCCATGCCTACTCTTCCCTTGCTGTATGGAAGCCCCATTTTACCGATGTAAAAACTAAGGCTCAGGGCTGTTAAATCTTTGTATCCCCACCCCCCCCCACACTATGGATAAACCTTTTAGAGCCACAGTAAAAGAACACCTGAGAGAAACAAAACAATAACTGGTTTAACTTTCAGGTAACGGTGGAAAAATACAAGTTGTTACCGTTTCTCTTGAGAGCAGATTTAGCATTAAGTCAGATTCCTCTGAATCTGCTTGCAATGCGGGACACCCGGGTCGATCCCGAGGTCGGGAAAATCCCTTGGAGGAGGAAATGGCAACCCACTCTAGTATCCCTGCCTGGAAAATCCCATGGACAGAGGAACCTGGTGAGCTCCATGAGTCCACGGGGTAGCAAAAGAGTCGGACACGACTGAACAGCTAACACAGACTCCAGTGAAAGCGGGTGGGGAACACCAGGCAAACTTCCTAACTGAACTCACTGTTCTGAGGAAGGGCTCTCGGTGATTTTTCTGACACGTGTGCTAAGTCGCTCCAGTTCCACTCCGCGCTGTAACCCGCAGGGCTCTTCTGTCCATGGGATTTCGCAGGCAAGAACACGGGAGTTTGGGGGGGTTGCCACGTCCCCCTCCAGGGCATCTTCCCTCCCCCGGGGATCGTGCCCACCTCGCTTTTATCTCCTGTATTAGCATGCGGGTTCTTTACCACTAGCGCCACCTGGGAAGCCACAGTCGCTACATTTCTCTCCCAATAGTTAAACTTGTGGCTCTTTTTTTTTTTTTTAAGGGGAAGTATAAAACAGGGGAAGGTATGAGCGACCCACAGACCCCACCCCTGCCCCCAGGCCAATACAGCAGCCTTTGCTAGGAGAAAAGCTAGCACTCGTTCGGAGCCCTGAATTTAAATTCAATCTTCTTAAGGAACTTCCACTTTTATTTGCTATGTGGTAGTTTCCAGATGGCCTGACGAGTCTCATTTGCGTTTGCGTCGGTCTTAAACTTTTCAAGAGTCCATGATAATACGCCATCGCCTTGGTCAAATCCTGCAGTTTGGGTGAGACGTGAGATACCAGCCAGAGTTCCACAGACTTTCTTGGCTTGGGCTTTTCTCTTCAGTGTGCGACCCTGGTTGGCACAATCTGGTGGCAGCTTGATCACAAAGGCTCATTGATCTTGGGAGCAATTCCGAAGTACTTTTTTAAACGTGATGGTTTTAGTTCCAGCCTAACCGCTTATGAGGATGAAGTAATTAGTGAATACTTTGATAATTATTTAATACTTTAATCTTATTAGGAGCAAAACGTTTTATCAGTGAGAGTGACAGCGGACGTGTTCTTAAACCCCCGCCTATTTGGAGGTGAGGGAGACGGGACTGAGGATAACTTGGAAGTCAGCAACTGGGGAATTACACCTGAGGGAACTCCGGGCCTGGGACACCCCCACGGCAGTCTCTACAGACAAGGCGGTAAGACCTGAGCGCGCTCCCAACAACCGCGATTCTCGCAGCGTTTGTAGCCACTACGTCACGGCGTTCTCCGCCTCTCATTGGGCGAGCCCATCCAATCATGTGACTCTGGTGTATCATATAAATAAGGGCGAGGAGAAGGCGGTGGTCCGCCATTTCGTGGACGCCGGGTGTGCGAGAGCATCCGGGAACGCCGTGCGGGAGGGGACCGGGAAGACCTAGACTAGGTTCTGTGGATTTGAACCTCCGCATTTCTAACCCAAGATCTCGGTAAGCGAACGACTACTAAAGGAATAAGGTGGGAAATGGGCCTTAAAGGGGCCGAAGTGGGGATAGGCCCAATGGCGGCGGCAGGCTGAGACAAAGAGACGCTGCCGCCATTTTGTGACGTTCAGCTTGGGGCTGTGGCGGGGGCTTTCGGCCCCTCGGAGGTATACCCAGGCCTCAGAGTGGAGATGTTTTTAATCCTACACTAGGAACGGAGAGGCGGTGAGCAGGGAAGGGAGATTATCCGAGTCGAGGCGAAGGGGGACTCGGTAGTCGGTTGTACTCCAGGCCGCGGCTTTTCAATTTATGGCGCCTTTTTTTTTTTTTTTTGGCAGCACGTTTGGTTAGGTAGCTTCTCATCGTTTTTTCCCTTCAGGTCACTAATCAGAACTGAGCCTTTCTAACCATATGAATTTATTTCTATACTCAATTTCACTTTTTTTTTTTTTTAACTTGAGTTCACTTTTTACAGTCGGGACCCAGTGACTTTTTTTTTTTTAAACCAACCTTGCTTGAGATGAATTGTTCTTGTGACTTTTCCTATTAATGCGTGGGCCTGAAACAGGTCACGTTTCGGGAAAAGGGGGAAAAAACCCATTCCTCAGCAGCGGTCTGGTCTCAACTCCTGGGGGCAGGGTGGGGTCGCGCAAATAGGTTGTGTCTGGACTGGTTTTTTTAAATTGGATAAACCCAGAGAAGAAAATGGTAAAGCCCTTGAGCTGAGTTCATGGGCAGACTGCTCTTTTATGTAATTGATAACTGGCCTATAAGTTGATTAGATATTGCTTAAGTGACTGTGTAAGTATCTAAGGTTTATTAAAATGTAAGCCCCCTGGGTGGCTTAAATTTTACTCAACAAATGTTTTTTTCTCTGAGGTGAAATTAACATAAGCTTCATTTTAAAGTGCACAATTCAGAGGTATTTAGTACGTTCACGTTGTTGTACAGCTATCACCTCACTAGTTTGAACGTCTTTTATACCCAATGAAGTGATCTGTATATCGACGCATCCAGTCACCTTTTGCCTTGTTCTCTCTCCCCAAACCCCTGGTACCTACTAAAATGTTTCTGAATTTGCCCGTTTTGGATAATTCAAATCCTTGGAATCGTAATATGTGCACTATTTTGTGTCTGTCATGCATAACAGTATGCTCTTACGCTTCATTTCACATTTGTAGCGTTTATGGGTACTTGATTCCGGAATAATTTGGATAGTACATTTTGCTTCTCTACTTGTTGCTGGATATTTGGCTTGACACCTTTTGGCTGTTGAGAATAGAGTAAGGTACATTTTTTTAAAAACAGATTTGTCTTGCATTGTGAGCAGTGATGCTGGTTAACTTGACCTGTGAAGGCACATTAGTATCACTTTTCTTGGTGATTGTCTTCAGCGAGTTGTTTCATTTTGGTTTTGAATTTGTTTCTGAGTAGGTGATCCTACTCTTCTAGGTGAAAATAATTGAAATAGGTAAAATCTTTAGTTTCTACTTTGGTAAACGCTCGTCTGGTGTGTTTTCTTGCTGCGGCGCCGCCGTCCCCGCCTCCCCCCGCTTTTCAAGGAGGCTTTTTTTCCCCACTTCTTTCACAATTTGTTCTGACTCCTTTGCAGTTATCGGTAACTATTGGGATAGTCCTTCTAGCTTTTTGGGTTTTAGTATTGAGTTGTTTCTTGAATCTGTTTTTCACTGTGGATTATAATATTTATTTATTTATTTTTTTGCAGAAATGCATCGTGATTCCTGTCCATTGGACTGTAAAGTTTATGTAGGTAATCTTGGAAACAATGGTAACAAGACTGAATTGGAACGAGCTTTTGGCTATTATGGACCACTGCGAAGTGTGTGGGTTGCTAGAAACCCTCCCGGCTTTGCTTTTGTTGAATTTGAAGATCCCCGAGATGCAGCTGATGCTGTCCGAGAGCTAGATGGGAGGTAATTTGTTGATTAATGAATGATAGTTTATTGTTTTAATATTGAAAATCGCTAGGATATATGGCTTTTAGCTGGCTTCTTTGCTATCTGAAATTGATGTTATTGTAAATTTACATAAAACCTTTTTTTTGCAATCAAAAAAAGGGAACAGTTTGTGAAAATACCTAGGAAGTTTTTTTATTCAGTTGGCCATTGGAGAAAATAATTTTTATGGTCAGTTCCTGGGTGTGTGGCTTCATGTGGTTGAAACATTTTAGTCTAAATCCATCACAAAGCATCAATCATGTTGTCAAGTTTGAATTGTGTCTAAAATAATCGTGGATCAATCATCCCTCTTAATGGCCACAGATTGTAAGTGGATGATGGTTATATGGGTTTATTGTACTACTATCTTTTCTTGATACGTGTTGGAAATATTTGTTCAGGAAGTGTGGATCATATAACAATATTTCCCTTTGCATTACAATATTCTGTTAGCTGGCTGGTAAGTTAACACCTGAGTGTTAACAGTGAACAGGTGTTGCCCTTCTTCCTGGCATTTGAAGACTTGGGTTTCATGAAACCAAGAAACAGAATTAAGATCCAAAAATTAAAGGGTCTGCGAGTTGACTATAAAGATATGTAAAAGGTCATTTATCTAAGCAGGTTATAGAAACATTTTTCCAGGGCCCCACCTCTTCCCAATCACTGTCCACATATGGTGGCTTATCTAAAATTAGTGGTTGTGGACCAATGAGTAGGTGGAACATAAAGGTCTTTAATTGTTCTCAGCTACAGTTTCTTATGTTGTGTGACAATTGAAGGGAGAGGAAAATGTAAAATGTCCAGGATGCTTCTGTCCTGTTTACTGATGATTGCTTAGAGGGGATAGGAGAGAGACCAACAACATTTGTGATTGGTAAACAGGTTTTCATACTTAAATTGTAAGTGTTAACATTGAGCCCAGTGATCAGACTGACTAACAGCAATAAAACATAAGGAAGTTGGGTTTGTTTTTATTTTTTTTTTTACTAGAAAAAAGATAAGGAACTAAAATTTGGTATTAAGGAAGCTGTAAGAGGGGGCTTTGTAAAAGTTTTTTACTTGCTTTAATGCACGTCTCTTAGAAAATTAGTTTGGCTGTTTTAAATTTACTGTTTCTTTCCCTCCTAGAACACTCTGTGGCTGCCGAGTAAGAGTGGAACTATCGAATGGTGAAAAGAGAAGTCGTAATCGTGGCCCACCTCCTTCTTGGGGTCGTCGCCCTCGAGATGATTATCGGAGGAGGAGTCCTCCACCTCGACGCAGGTACTTAGAGAGAGCGTGTTTAGAGGTATTGGTGTAATGGAGTAGCTAATAGGAACAGGTATCTCTCTTAAAGTTTGTTGGTGGGTTTTAACTTTGAAGACAGGTTTTTATGAAGCGTTTGTTGGGTGTAGTTTGGGATATGTGAGTTGTGCTGAGTGTTGGCTTTTGTCTTTAGGTCACTGTTCATGTTGGTAGTCAGTAACTTCTATCTTGGATCTGTCTTCTAGTTCATCTTCTAGTTGCATCTTTCCAAGTCTTCCCTTATACTTCAGTTTAGGCCTTTTTCCATTTCTTGACTCCATAATGACAAACATTACATTCAACTCTAGCTCTTCACAAAAATGTGTTTTCTACTGTTAGCACGATTGTAATATTTATCAAACAGGCAGCTGTTTTATTGTTACAACTGGTAAAGTAGAAATCATTCTGAAACTAAAGTCACTGACCAAAAAAGGGGGCTAAAGTAATCCCAGTCATCTGTTCTTCAAACCCAAATAGGAGAGAATGCAGGTTTTTTTTATAATTGAAAATGGCATCATTCTTGGACCAGGCAGTATTGTCTGGATGCTAACTCCACATCTCCTCAAACCTCCAAAATAGTTTCTATAGGACTGAATTTACCTCTTACAGGTGAGTGAAGTCCTAGGAGATAGGAGTTCAAAATCTTGCCCCTTTTGCTGTTTTGAAAAACAAAACAACACTCTGTTGCCCATCATAATAAAGAGTATTTGTTAGCTAATAGATGGTTGTACTGATGGCTTGTTTTTCATTTTTTTTTGTGCTTTTTGGTCCATCTATTAATAAAAATGAACCCCGTTACAGAGTCACCATCATGTCTCTTCTCACCACCCTCTGAGTCTGCATTAGCCAGTCAACTAGCCCTTTCAGCGTCATGTGACCAGCGCGCCCCATTCAGCTTGGCTGGTGTCGTTTCACATGACCCAGGCATGGCCAGTCGTCAGGTTGCACCGCCCTTTGGTTCCCGAGCATGCTGTTTTCTCTCAGCCTTCTCTCCAACCTTAACCAAATCGGCAGCAGCCACCTCGACCGCCCACACATTCCTGGCCAATCAGCTCAGCTGTTTATTTACCAAATGTCTTCACAACAACTACAGCAGCAGCCTTCGGCTAACAAAAAAGCAGGAAAAATCCACAACACCCCCTTCGCCAACCAACTAAATCCAACGCAACATCTGGCAAAACCTTTTCAGCAAATTCTTCCTGGCCGTCAGTCCGGCAGCCTCACCTCACCATTTCTAGCTTGTTGAAACCCAAAAACTAGTAAGTTTTTCCTGCTTATACAGTTTACTGCTGGTTAAAATAAGGAGTAAGCGGCTTAAAGTAATTCTTTTTTCTGGATCAAAGGCTGGCTGTGCATAATTGAATGGTAACGTACATATATATTGCTTGAATAAAACTTTTAAGGGTGATAGGGAACTCATAATGTAACTAGACCTTCAAGTGAAACTTATTTGCATGTGTGAGATGCCAAACTAAAAATTTTAATAACTCTAACAGATTTAGCTTTCCTTTCTAGCAAAAATTTGTTGAATCCTATCACCTTTAAATGGTTTTACTAACAGTTTTCAAAATTTTTAAATTTTGGGGGTGAAGTGGGCCAAGCTAAGGTAATTTGGATAAGTCTAAACACACTCTTAAATGTGACGATCACAAATGCAGTTCTAATGTAGCACTTAATGGCATCAATATTTACACCTAGCGCGTTTTCACAAAATTACACTATCCACCTGGTACCTAAGTCTTGTCATGGACTTACAGGTTTGCATGGGTTCCAAATACTGGTTTATGGTACTGTTTTTGGAACTACTTGTGGGACTACATTTTGGTGTGGTGTTTGGGTAGTGAAGTTAGTTTGACATGAAGTTTTGCATTGGACAGATCTGCTGTGAAGCATTCTTTGTTAAAGTGAATCCATGATTGGAATACCTGCTTTTCACTTGAGCTTTTGGTTCCTTAATCCTTCTGTGCCCTTTTTTTGTTTTGTTTTCCTTTAAAAATTTTTTTATTTTTTGGACGATGGGTGCCAGTTCTTCGGCACATTCACTGGGCCCAACAGTGAGATTGAAAAGTTGGGAAATGCCTCACGCCATAAATGCAAATTGACAATTAGCCTAATTTTCCTGTGTTCTGCTTTTAGATCTCCAAGACGGAGAAGCTTCTCCCGCAGCCGGAGCAGGTAAAGTATCTTTTGGGGGCCGCATTCTCAGAAGTGGGAGTATTTGTGCAATTTCTAAGCTGTTTTCCAGATGACTCAGTTAATGGCAAATAGACTGACTTTAGTAATGAGTCAAGTAACATGTAGAACTTTTAGCTTTCAAAAACTTAAGACATTGTTGTGTATAATCCTGAATGGCTCTATGTTTCTTTCCTCTCTTACTTTAGGTCCCTTTCTAGAGATAGGAGAAGAGAGAGATCACTGTCCCGGGAGAGAAATCACAAGCCGTCCCGATCTTTCTCTAGGTCTCGTAGGTAAGATCTTTAATCACCTGAGCCATTTAAGAGCTTGCATACATAATATACTAAAAACAGAAATAGGTCTTTGAAGCTACTAGGACAAAATGTTTATAACTTTACTGTAAAAATCTTCTGATGAAGTTTTGCCTGTAACTGAGTTAACAGATACAACTTTTGTTTCTGTTTTTCAGCCGATCTAGGTCAAATGAAAGGAAATAGAAGACCAGTTTGCAAGAGGAGTGGTGTACAGGAAATAACTTCATTTGACAGGAGTATGTACAGAAAATTCAAGTTTTGTTTGAGACTTCATAAGCTTGGTGCATTTTTAAAATGTTTTAGCTGTTCACATTTGTTTGTCTGTTGGAACAGTGACACAAAGGTGTAATTCTCTATGGTTTGAAATGGATCATATGAGGCATGTAATATCAAGAATTGTTACTTTACAATGTTCCCTTAAGCAAAATTTAATTTGCTTTGAATTTTAGTCTTGCATAGGCTGATAATAAACCTCTTAACTCCTGCCCAGCTAAAGTCAATGTTTAACATTACGGAAATAAAAACTGGCAAAAATTTAAAACATTTTTTTTTTTTCAACATAGCTGGGATATGGTATGCAGCTGTAGTTAAACAGTTTTTAAAAGCTGCTCTGAACTCAAAAGCCAGCTGGAAAAATTAAAGCTGCACCCTTAAACTAGATTAGAGGTTTAAAAATCCCACTAGTCTTCACACTGGACAAGAGGTTGTCCAGTTGGTGTCGAATCTAAGAAGTTTCAAGGAAGTTAGTTTACATTTGCTTTAGGTTGTAAGTTCCTTCTGTGATTGCTGTATATGAATACATAGCTCTTTGTAACGTTCTTTATTTGGAAATCTGAGACTCCTCAAGATAACAAATGTCCTGCCAGTTTAAGGGTACATTGTAGAGCTGAACTGAGTTACTGTGCAAGATTCTTTTTTCATGCTGTCATTTGTAATATGTTTTGTGAGAATCCTTGGGATTAAAGTTTTGGTTACAAATTGTTGTTTAACCTGAAAGCCTGTTTTTCCTTGCAAAACTAAAATCTGAGCTTGGTACCAAGTCCAGGTATAACATTCCTATTGGAAGCCATACTTAAATATTTTCTTGTAAAGTGCTTTTGAAAATAAAATATAAGCATAATTGTAATAGTTGAACCCACTATTAACATAGTTCTTGTCCCACAGAAGGCAGTTGGTTACACAAATCTTATTTTTTAAGAAACACATTTGAGGCTTTTGAAGTGAAGGGACTTCCTGGTTGTCCACCTAAGTGATATCGTTTTTAGGAACAAAAGCCAGTTTAAAGTCCATGATAGTCAGTGACCAACATTTTAAAGTATAGCCACTTGATACATTATAATCCAAAGTTGCCAGTAAAAAAAGCTTTTATCACTAGCATGAAAACGTTCCACAGAGCTTTAAAAATTGCTTCCATCTTTATATAATTTGAGGTGTTGCATGGGAATTCTAAATTGATCCATCGTTATGTGAAATTCACTACATGGTTCAAATGTAACAGTGCAGAATTGAAATACGGAGGCATGCATAATCTTCCTCTTAGATATCTAGAGGAGTTGTAATTTCAAACTTCTGTGCAATTAGATTAAATCATAATGCAACAGTCTTGTGGCTTAGTTTCCTTAAATGTGCTATTTAAAGATAGTTTTGGATTGTGCTGTACTGACTTTTCTTTGACATGAAAGACAAGTCATTGTGTTAATCTATAAGGATGTTTTATGAGAAATTCATCCTAAACAAGTTTATTTCCAGTGGTCCTTCTTAACCTTTCATGAAAGTATCAAGGGAGAAGAGTCCTGGGTATCACAGGGGAGAACTGGTGTCAGTGGAGTTCAGTATGATCCTTGCTGGCAGAAGACACATGTAAAACTGCCTACTTATTTACTGAGAGCTCAGGCTTTGGGCCTTCTGGCCTTTCATAGTGAGCTTAAAAACTGTTGGGATCAAGCAAGGCAAGATAGCTACTGATTCGTGAAAGTCATTTGTTACATCAATATTACACTGCTCTTACAATGAACATGGATGTTTTTGACAGTATGCAACTTGCAGAGTCTTAAATTGGGCTTCTGTAAAAAAGAAAATAGCTACAAAGTGGCCAATACAGACCCAATATAAAGTTAACTTGGATTTATCCTTAGGATCCAAATTTGCAATCACTTTAACCAGAAGCCTTAGCACAGTTCTATGGCTTGTTAAAAAATATGGAAGGTAGAAATTATTAAAACTCTTGTATTCTGCATTTGCATTGTGGCTTTTAAAAAGTTCTCTGTAGTTAACTAATTTCTGAAATTATAAGTCCCATTGGCCAGTTTTGTCTTGGATTCTCAGTTGAATGTTATGCTGAATGCAGTCACAGAAACTTTGACTTGTGATGTAATGATCACAGGTGTTCACTAGAGGTCACTGTTAACACTTGGTGATAACTTAAGGAATATATCTAAGGGTTATAGTTTTTATTTTTGCAGGAATAGTTAATTCTGTGGTTCACAATTCATTGTGGGTTACTTCTGACCTCCATGTCTTAAGCAGAAAGAGAAGTTTTAATTTTATGAGATATAGATACCTTTTACCAACTATTTCTGTGTTTTTTACAGTTCCTTAAAAGATAATGTAATCAGTAGATGACATCACCACCTTTTTCGTTAGACTCACCCACATTTGGATGGAAAGTCCTGGTTGCTTTTTATTGAAGCGTTGTGGTTCATATTTCTGCAGTGCTTTATCAGAAATGGTATTTTCCAGGCCTACTGATGCATTTTTCCATCCCTGGGTTATATAAGAACCACTGGTTTAGTACTTTGTATTAATGTGCTTTTATTTTCAGAATCCCCAACATGATTTAGTTGTCAGATATGGTTGGTGGCAATGTCTTCCAGTTGTATATTTTTGTACTAGACTGTTGCCTTCTAGTTTTCTCTCTTTTTTTTTTTTTTTTGAGAACATGAAAGACTTTATAATTAAAGTAGCTGAAGAAAAACTGGGTTGGAGTATATTTTTATCAAAACAGTCTGATTCTGTTGGATTCAATTTTATATATTCACACAAATTCTCTTCATTCTACTTTATTAAATTCTTTTTTTTTTTTTAGTTTTTCCTTGGTTCTCTGACTTACATAAAGCATTGTGGCCATTTAGTGCCTTATCTATTAGTACATGTATGTGTTTAGTCTTGAAGTGAAAATCTCTGGAAACATTGATACTTAACATTTGCTAGTCATCGTTTGGAGACTAGATGAGGTGGAGAATGTTTTACTTTTATTTCCAGAGCAAAATTGTACCTTCCAGAAAAAGTAGGCTGTAGGTGACTTTCCCCCTCTTTTTGAAGTTCTATTCATTTATGAATTGGCATTTTTGTTTTAGTATGTAACTCAGATTTCATTTGGGACAAGTTAGTATCCTTTTAGTGGCCTTTTTTTGTTAAGTCCCCAAACCTCAAATTGGAGCAAAGGGGGAAAGTTGCTGAAGAAAATTACTTAGTGAATGCTGTAGGGTTGCTGATTGTATCGGTCATTTGGAAAGGGGAATGGAAATGATCAACATATAAAGCATTCTAAGTTTGTGAGAACTCTCTCAGGAGACAGTTTCTACATCCTTTTAAATTTAGGCAGCTGGAACTTTCTTTTAACTCAATCCAGCTGGCTCTCTGCCACCAGAGTTTCTTTTGTAATGAGAAGATTTAGTTTAGGAAACACCATCCATGTTAACTTTCAACAAGTGTTTTGTAAATAAATACAAATTGGAATGTTGATTTGTCATTTAATCCTTTTTGTGTCACACTTTCCCACATGGCAGACTGACTGGCATTTAATGGGGAGTGGGGTGCAGTGATGAGGAATAACACCAGTACTGTCTCAAAACAGCATAGGTAATACTTGACCTTTGCCCAATATTGGGATGTTGAAACCTTGAACTAAGTAGTAATTAATAAGTTCACTCGTAGATTAGAATGATTTAAAAGAGATATTGGTTGGAGGGCTTTTAAATGTTCTGAGAGGCTCTTGGATCTTGAGTGAGGTGGCAAATATTTCAGGTGCTTTGAAAAGCCCCTTCTAGCAGTAGTGGAAAACAAGTGAGTGTAAAGAATCTGAGGTGAAGAAATGAGTATGAATAACCTTAATCATAAAGTAGAAGTTAGAGGACAGGAGCAGTGGAGCGCACAGCACAACTCTTTGGAGGTAAAACTGAAAGTGTTTTACTGAACTTGTACCAATTTCTGTCTAATTTTTTATTTTAGCCCTATTGCTAAATAAGCAGTGTAGGATAGCTTTAGTACTGGTGGAAAGGCTAAAAAGTTGGGAGTGTTACTGCTCTAATGAAAATTTTAGTGGGGTTAAGAAGTTTGACTTATCCTGGTTGGATTTCAGTGGCAATGTATAGCTGTCCATTTGAAGTGAGGTTGGGAGTAGAAGCTTCCCACTTTGTAAATAGGAGTAGATGAACAATGATAGTTTGAAAGGGGTTAAGAAAGCTCTCAGGATGGTGGAAACTGGAGGGAAGACAGTTGGAATAGTCAGAAAAGGAAATTAAAAAAATTTTTTGTTCTGGTCCTGTCTCTACTCACTTGGCCAGCTGTATCCTCCAGGAAAGGAAGTTTTCTTTTTGAGTACTGGTCTGCCAAACATTGTCCATGACTTTATTCTTATGAAATGCTTAAATCAGTTGAGGTGAGTCTTCCTTGTTAAAAGGGCAGAAAAAAGTTCCTCATTTATCATTCGTCATCCTGCTAAACAATACAGACAGTCTTGGTGATTCAACCTGTGATTTGACTACAGTGGTACAAAAGCAATATGCAGAAACTCCTTTGAATTTTGATCTTTTCTTGGGCTAGAGGTGTTCGGCACCACACTCTCAGTGCGGGGCTCCAAGGGGCAGCAAGCCAAGCCTTGGCTCCCAGACTGCCAGGTGATCACAAAGGTAAATTAATACACTTTAAAAGCATTCTGTACTCATACGTTTTTCATTCTGTTCAGTATTCAGTGAGTTACATGAAAGATTCAGTACTTTGTTAGATGTTTTTGCCCAACTGTAGGCTAATGTTCTGAGCATGTTTAGGTGAGGCCAAGCTCAGATGTTGGGTAGGTTAGGTGTGTGTTAAATATTATGTTTTTGACTTGTGTTTTAAATTCGTCAAGGTACGACCCCATCATAAGGAAGATCTGTAGTGTATTCAGCACTGAGGCCATACTAGACTCCCAAGCTTTTGTTTTCTGCTTACAGTGTTTTTATTTTACAACCCAATTGTAAGACATTTTATTGTGACTAACAGGGTTTAGGACTTGTCTTTCTAGTTGTAAAATATGCTTATGGTAAAAGTAAATTATACATACATTAATTATAAATTAATTCCTTTCTAGAGAAAATTTGTTAAAGTTTGGTTACTAACTTTCTAACAAAGTTAGGCATGAGCAAGTATTTATACAGCTAGAAGTTCTGTGTGTCCTTCAGCTTTTTATTACACGTCTGAGGCATGCCCATCTGAAATGTACTGTCTAAATTTACATATCTGGGCAAATAGTATGACTTACAGAGTCAGGGTTTATGTGTGTTTTCAGTCGTGTCTTGACTCTTCGACCCTGTGGGCTGTTGCCTGCCAGACTTCTTAGTCCATGGGATTTTTCAGAATGCTGGAGTGGGTTGCTATTTCTTTCTCTGGGGCATGTTGACCCAGGGATCAAACCTGCGTCTCCTGCATTGGTGGGCATTCTTTACCAATGTGCCACCTGACAAGACAGCTGGCTTTATCCTGATGCCTAATATAATGACTAAGATGTCATTGTCAAGGAGGACAAAGCTGTGCTGTTATAGATGGGTTGACATTGTTTCCATCGGTCCATGTTGACTATTAGCCTTGTGTCATGGGCATTCATAGAGCTGTTACTGGTTGCTATGGCTGTTCAGTCTCCTGGTCTTGACATCACCTGTGTTAACCCGTAAAGCAGTGTGAGACCAACATTGGTGAGTATTGCATTTTATGTGAGGACTGGTAAACATCAAACTTTTGTTTGAGGGAGCTTTTTAATTATTAATAATTGCAAATTCATAGAGAAAAGTAAATCAATTATGTTTTCCTTTTTTAAAACAATGGCATCTTAGGGAGAGTACCCCAGAATTCCATGGCTCACAAGGCTGTTGCAGAGATTCAGGAAAACACCTCCAAGTTAAGTAGGCACGTTTGAGTGATCATTTCGATTTTGACAGTGGACTTAGTGAATAAAGCTATTGAACTGGCTCCAGCAGCTGCAGCTTGCTGACCTGGAAGAAACACTAAATGATTTGGATTAATTCTCATAGAGGTGAATGGAAGGAAGAGAGTTTAAGTGCATCGTCCAAGATGGGTTCCTGAACCAGGGCCAAATTTGGGACTTGAAAGCAGGTGACAGGAAGAAAATAATTAAAAAGAATGTCAGTGATAAGGTAATGTACTCATCATGCTTTACTGAGGAAGAGCCTGAAGTATAGAGAAGACGGGACAAGTTGTTGGAGTGATTGAGCTGTGATTGTGTAAACCAGGTGGCAATACCAGGTGTAGAATAACTGAAAGTGGCTTGGAGTTCACAGTTGGAGTCCTATATTTAGAGACGAGAAGGTGGATTTGCCAAAGGTCATGCAGGGACACTGGCAGAGCTGGGACAAAGATTGCCTCAACAGCTACAGAAGTGCTATTCCAGGGAGCAGTATAACGTTAAGGACTTCAGGGTTTGAATCCTGGCTTCCTCACTCACAGCCCAATGGCCAGCTGCATGATTTTTGACAATTTTCTCATCTTAAGACAGGTTAATTACCTTTGAGAATGTAGTCATGTGATGCAGATACGTCACTCAACACAGACTGACAACACTGCTCAATAAACTTTAGCTCTTACATGGCAGGCTGACACTGGTATGCAATTTGCAGTCAAGGAATGGCTTTTAGGCAAAACTGAGGGCTTCCCTGGTGGCTCAGCTGGTAAAGAAAAACTGAACCACTTCGGTGCTGGGCAAGCAAGAGTGCCCCCAGTGCATACTAGTGATTCCACTGACCCTGGTCCTTACCTAGTTTTGAATGTTTTGTCCAGTTTGAGGGGGTGTTGCTTTCAGGGTTGCAAGGTCAAGAGGAACATTTGTGGTTACAGGGGTCTAGGCAGATTTCAAAAAAGGGGCTTCTGAAGTCACAAGGATAGGTAGGAAGGATAAAGGTGGATTCTGGCTTGCTAGATAACTCCTTTGAAAACAGGTTTTCAAATTAGCCCAACCTGTATTCAGATTTCCATCTTTTTGTGTCTGGGACAAGTCACTTATGTTTGTAAAGTTGGGGATAACAAAACACTTCAGAGGGTATTAAACTGAATAATCTTTGTCAGTGGTTTTTTTCCACTGTTGGCTGTATACTGGAATCTCCTAGAGGAACTTTGAAACTAATACCTGGGCCCTGCCCCCAGATGTTCGGATTTAGTTTGAACAGGTGAGTCTAAAGCGTTTACCATCTATTAAGATGAGATTTAGGATCTGTTCCTGATCCCACAGTAGTCTTTTGCGTATATTTGCCTCCTCACCCCAGTTCTCCCAGGCCTCCCTGTATGTGGAGAAAGGCACATTCCTGTTCTTGCCACTTAACACTGCTGGGAAATGCAGCACCGAAAACTGGGTGCTGCCCAGTTTTTGCTGCCCCTGGGTGTTTGCCTTGGTGTTGCCTAGCAGTTGGATGAGATTGTTTACCAGAAAATCCTGTTTTGTTCATTGATCAAGTTGGTTGCTAGTGCTTGAGCAAAGTATGGGAGAGAAAATGGAAAACGGAGCTGGAATTGAAATACCAGGTGCTGAGCATATGTATAGTGCTTTTCCTCATTATCAACTCTTGATGTTGGGGTTACCTCATTTACTCAAGAAGCTCGGAGAGGGAGAGTGGTCTCGACTCTTAACAGACTTGGGGCTCCCTTTGTGTAAAAATATATTTTGTAATGATCCTTCACTATCCTGAAGTGAAATCCATTTTCTGTGTTCACTATTTAAAGAAGAAAAAAGCAAGATGAAGCCTTAACTACAATATAAAAATGACAGCAGTTTATAAAATACAATGTATTTGTGTATGTTGAGTATGACTGCCAGAAAACATAAGAAGTCAGATGCTTGAACCCACCTGAAGCCGTTCCATAGTTGCCCTGTAAGAAAAGAGTGAAGGCACATGTAGAAATCAGAATAAAAGCTACAGCCAGGGAGTAATGAGACCATCCTTGCTTGAATATGATAGGAGAGGGAGAAATAAGCTTAATTGAAGTAGGGATAACATATCAAGACAAAGACAACAGATCACTGAATTGAAGAAGTTAGTACAGTATTCTCACAAATGAGTTGGGCCTTAAAACTATAACGTCAAAAAATAAACTCAGGGGCTTTCCTGGTGGGCCAGTGGTTAAGACCCATGCTTCCACTGCAGGGGAACCCTGGTCATATCCTGCAGGCCACATGGCCAAAAAAAAAAAAACTGGGGCAAGGGGAGTACAGTACTGTTCGATTAAGTTACAGGATTTAAGTGAATTAATACATGAAATGTGCTCAGAACGTTCCTGTCACTTTTAAAGTATTAGGTTATATAGGATCACAAGGAGTTGGACACTGAACGACGACAGTCCTTTGGTAGAAGGGAATGACAGGAAACATTGAGTAGCCCCGATTGCACAGGGTAAAGTACAATTCTAGACAATGTCTTTATCCCGTTTAATCATTTTCTTTAATGGCTTTATGCAGACACTTTTAATGCTTTCTACCTGTACTTGGTTCAGACCTGTGGGCATGGGTGGTTCTTTGTGTGCCAGACATCGAGTGTCTGTCTCTTCCCCTGATGTGATGATGCTCCCTGGCCAGTGTGACAACCATAAAAAGAAGAAAAACTTCAGTTTCCCCGGCACCCACTAGGAGGCAGTACTGCCCTATTGAGAATGCTGGGCCGAATTTGCCTGAGGTCACACACTTGAGTAGAATTGTGTCTCCATAAAGATAGTAATAAAGACAATAGAGATTATAATTAGTATTCCTTGAACTCCTGCCAGCATCTTCTAAATGTTTTACATATGCCTATTACTAATGGCAACCCACTCCAGTGTTCTTGCCTGGAGAATTCCAGGGATGGGGGAGCCTGGTGGGCTTCCGTCTATGGGGTCACACAGAGTCGGACACGACTGAAGTGACTTAGCAGCAGCAGCTCACTTAAACCTCACCACTTGAGGGCAGTTTCTCATCTTGCAGATGAAGAAATCAAAGCTTAGGTCCAAGACCCATGTTAAATGTTTTGTGTAGAAGAGGTCCTTGAGCTAAGTGTTGAAGAATGGGATTGGGATAGAAAGCTGGCTGTATAAAGAAAAAAGCCAAGTGTATAAAAGCAAAGGCAGAAAACTCCAAAGTTTTATTATGGACTGACAACTTGGACCCTGTGAATTTATTCAGGGTTTAGAATTGGAGATTAGAACGAGAGGAGAACTTAGTTCATCAGGGACTGGTGATTTTCAAACTTGAAAACTAGCCAAACCTTTTTCTGGAATGAAATTATGTATTACGAAATACATAAGAATTTAAATGATGTTGTAAGTTCTGGTAGAAGAATTCAGTCACAAAGATAGGAAAAATAATGTTTTGATGAATGCAGTCTTAAATTGACCTCAGAACCAAGTTTTTCCTGTTTTGGTTGTACAGAGAAGTGAATACATTTTTTAACAACTCATTTTGCAATCCCAGAAGTGACAGGATGGAGTCTACCTCACAACAGCCTAGAAACACAGATTCACTTTAGCATGTTAGTAAATTTTATGTTCTAAAAAAAGTTAAAATCCTTAGACATACAAGCATATATTTTAAACACGATTAAATGTCTGGGAGACTCCTGAGGCACCGTGTGAGAGTTCTTATGCTGCCCACACCTTTACCCCGTGGAGCCTGAGGTAAAGGGACAGGGGAGTGAGTTGCCGAGACTCACGGAGCCCAGCTAGGGCCATCTCTGGGTGCTCAGCCTTCTGAGTCCCAGCCCAGTGCTCCTGAGAGACTGACATCTGGTGTGGCAGCGTGCCACCGCCCTGGCTGTCCAACCCCTCACCTGCGAAGGCCCTGGCTGCTTGCCCATCTCCCTGGCAGATAAAGCCTCAGACAGAGGGCAAACAGTACAGGGCTCCAGGAGTCAGCGCAGGTCTGATTCACCCAGCGGTTTGTGCCTGTGCCATATCCCTTCCTTCGCTGTGGCCAGATCTGGACTCTTGAGCAATAGGCAGACACCTGTGAGCCTGAGAATGGTGTCGGCTCTTTCAAGGAGGGTTTTCCAGGCCACAGAGGGACTTGGCTGCCCTGTCCCTGTGGGCGGCTCAGAGCCTTGCCCCATTGACCTCAGGCCCAGTATCAGGGTGGGGCTGCGTCATGGGGTGCGGTGACATGTTACCAGGGTGCAGACATGTTGGCGACAGGTGGTGGCTCTGAAGCATGGGAGAATAGGTGGGCTACCGACTCCCAGGAGTTCAAAAATAGAGTTTATCATCATTTGTCTTCTTTTTTTCTTGAAAGCATAATAAACCACTGTTAGGAGGTATCCTTTTAATCACAGCATTATTCACATTAGCATTTTTGTTTATAGAGAATGCATTCTGTTGCTACTGAAGAGAAAAATACCACGAGCAAGCAATATGTTTATACAGAAACAAATGTTTTAAAAGTAAGTTCACACACTGAAACCTTTGGCTGGACACAGGCTGTTATCGAATAATAAATTAACCTGACCTTGACTCAGAGCAGGTCCTCCAGAAGCAGGCTCATAAGAGTATCGCTTTGCTGGGAACTGCTTCTCCGAGGCTCTGTGGTCACGTCGCAGGAGAGGGAGAAGGTTCCGCTTTCTCCAGAGTTGCAGTGCTGTACTTGACCATACTGTCATGTATTTGTGTACCCGCTGCTGGCACGTCACCGTGGCCCCTCGTGATAGTGAAGCCTTTGACTCCTCTGGGAACTTGAGTCTCCATGGCTGAGCAATGGGAGCCAGAACTCTTCCCTTCCTGGCTTGTTGGGACAAAACCTGAGGTAACACGTGTAAATCTTCAACAACTCTGCCTGGCACAGAGGGAGCCCCGAAAGTTGCCAAGCTCAGCGTATTTCACATGAGCTCTACTCCATCCTCTTTAATTACTCACTTTTAATTCAAAGATAATCCACGATATGGCAGTCAGCACGTAAACAAGAAAGTGACCCAATAGCTTTGGATTTTCATAAGTGTGTTTTCTATCCTATTTTCTTTATGCTTGGGTGGGAAGTGTCTTCATTTATTTGTGTTTCAGTTCAGGCACTCAGTTGTGTCCAACTCTGCGACCCCATGGACTGCAGCACACCAGGCCTCCCTGTCCATCACCAACTCCCGGAGTTTACTCAGACTCATGTCCATTGAGTTGGTGATGGCATCCAACCATTTCATCCTTTGTCGTCCCCTTCTCCCGCCTTCAGTCTTTCCCAGCATCAGGGTCTTTTCCAATGAGTCAGTTCTTTGCATCAGGTGGCCAAAGTATTGGAGTTTTCAGCTTCAACATCAGTCCTTCCAATGAATATTCAAGACTGACTGCCTTTAGGATTGATGGGTTGGATCTCTGCAGTCCAAGGGACTCGAGAGTCTTCTCCAACATCATTTGTGTTTAGGGGGTGTTAGAGAGGTGCTATCATGGCCCACTTTGCAAATGAGGAAACTGAAACCAGAAAGAGGAAGTACCTTTCCCAAGGTCACGCAGAGAGTAGGAAGGTTAAGCCAGGTTTGAACCCCACAGCCTGTGAGTCCAAGCCCAGCACTCGTGTCAGGACCAGGAGGGACCTCAGAGGTGCCCTGCATTGAGGTGCCCACCTGTGTCTCAGACACCTGCTCCTGAACCTCCATGTTTACAGGGAGCCTGTGCCTATGATGTATTTCCCTCATGATGACTTGAGGTACTTAAAACCATTCCCCACTGAGATGAATTCCTGTTGTGCAGCCTGTTCAGTGCTGGAGTCCTGAGAGTGGGCAGGTTGTGAGTAAACAACTCACTCGGTGTTCGATTCCTCCGTTTTGCTTTCCCAGGGATAGTGGGTTGGCACTGTCCTTAGCTCTGCAAGCACATAGTAGTCTCCTTCTGGGCTTTTCCCGCCCTCCCCCCTTTTTTTTTAAATTAATTTTTTTAATCTTCTGGCTGTGCAGTACAGCATGTGGGATCTTTGTTCCCTGACCAGCTATCAAACCTGCATCCCCTGCATTGAAAACGTGGAGTCTTAACCACTGGACCCCCAGGGAAGTCCCTTCCCTCGCTTTTAAAAGGGTGCTTTTTACTCTGTTTGCTTTCTTCTGGTCTTTCCTGTTTGCTAGCTGTCGTGGAGTTCCCAGCAAATATTTCCATTGTGTTCTAAAAGAAACCCACTGCAGTGTTTTAATGCCTAAGGTAACAGATATGCCCTGTTTGTTTCAGTGGTTAAAATAACACATTGAGGAGGTCAAGTGGATTGTGGGCAAATTGTTCCCTAAAATCTATCTGTAATTTTAAAGAATTCCAAAAAGATAAAGACAGCAGCTCACGAACCCTAATTGTGTGGTGATTGTGAGTGATCACGTATGATGTAGGCCCTGCCCTGTGCTAGTCCAGGTGGCACACAGACCGATCTCCTGTGCCACATGGCAGTCAGATCTGGCAGCCCTGAGGGTCAGCTGAAGGCAGAGACGGGATCGTCACCTCCTTGGTGTGCCCGTTTGTAGGAGGGGAGACAGTTGGGCTGCAGGTGGCACGTACCTCACGTGGCAGCCTGTCCCTTCTCACTGCACGCGGTAAACAGATGGCCCACAGTGTCCTTCCAGCTGGACACTCAGCTCATGCACTGCTTCAGGCAGAGGCAGCTCTTGATCAAATACAAGTTTACTACACTGGGACCAAATGGTTTGCAAGGTCTTTTCCAACACTTACATTCTAAGATTTGTCAAGTCCAGAAAAAGAATATGATTTTTTGGTAAGAATGGCTGGTTCAGGCAGTTACTTTTCTGGAGGGTAAAGGGAAAATGTTAAATGCATACAGTGGGTGACAGTTCATCCAAGGCTGTATCACGCTTTTTTAAAAAATTTATATTTGTTTGGCTGCATCGGGTACACGGTGTGCAAGTCTTTGCTGCAGCGTGCGGGCTCCAGAGCATTTGGGCTCAGTTGTGGCGCACAGGCTTGGTTGCCCCACGGCAGGTGGATTTTCAACCACTGGACCACCAGGGAAATCCTGGCATCAGGGTTTTTTAACAGGAACTTTGTGTTAGACAGTGGTCAGGCAAATGTTCGTATTTGATTAGGATTGGAATAGTCTCTCAAACAGTCCTCACACAACTTTGTTAACAGTTGCTATTCCCACTGCACAGGTGTGGAAACTGAGGTTTAGAGAAGGAAAATTTCCTCCCAGAGTGGGGAAATGCCACAGGCAGGACTAGAACCAAGGCCTGACTCCTTAGCCCCAAGCTCTTCCAGCACACTCAGTTGTGTAGGTCTGCTATTAACGGGCCTGGCACTGTGGTTCACATTGATTCAGAGGCTGCGTGGATACCCACCGAACCCTAGAGGAAGCAGTTTTTTTGTCAGAGGGCAGGTGGGTGTAAAGGAAAAGGATGCCAGTGAGGCATGAAGACTGCCAGGGCCAGGGCTTGTCTGCAGTGCGTGCCGGGTCACCTCTTGTCACTCAGATTGCTATCAAGAAGGTTTTGCATAATGTCTCCAGGTTGCACATTGAAGTCCTAAGGCTTTCTCTGGTGGGAAGACCATAGCATTCAGAGTCGGGAGACCTAGATTTAGTTCCTAGTAATACTGTTAGGTCGGAGAAGGCAATACTGTTAGGTAAGCCTGGGCATGTTACTTGGCTCCTTGAGCCTTGGTCTTGTCATCTGTAAAATAGGAACATAGGGCTTTTAAAACAAAATTTTTAAAAAACCCAATAATCATTAACGAGTGCTTAGTAGGTGCCCAGCACTGCTCACCTAATTGAATTGATTTAATCTTCACAGTAACCCTCAGAGAGTAGGTATATTACTATATTCAAGTTAAAAAAGACACAGTTAAGTAACTTGCCCAGTATTACATGGCAGCGAGTGGGGAAGCTGGAACTGGAACCTAGCTCTGGCTTCAGGGTAAGAATTCCAGGGCTGGTGACTCCTAGACAGCACCTTTCTGAGTGTCAAAGACCATTCAAGGTAGATGGGTCTTTCCAAGGGCCTCAGTTTAAGGGGTGTTTAACAGATGAGGAATCCACAGGCCAGAGGGTAAAAGACCTGCAGCGGGGTCTCAGTCTGGCAGAGCTGAGGGTGAGGATTCAGGCCTCTGGGCAGCCTTGCCCAGTCGGGGTGCCCATGACCCACAGTCCTGAGGTTATGTTCGAGGAAACACAAATCAGTGAAAAAGTGCAGTCCCACTTCTATGATCAGTAATACAGAGTCTCTGTAAGGCACTTCCACTCTGGAACACGTCGTGTCTATTACAACCCTTCCCTCAAACACTTTAAATAACAGGAAAATGGTAATGAAAGAATAAGGCAGTAGTAGGCAATGCTGTGCAGTAACACACCTACAAAAGCCTGCACTCAGAATACATACAAATAAAAGGATATACTAGAATGGCTGCCTACGCTGCAGGGGGGTGGGAGTGGCCTGCAGGGTGAAGGGAAATACATAAAACAAGAGGGGACTAGCCAGGCAGAGTGATGACTGAGCCGTCATTTGGGGGTAGGACTGACTCATCCCACCGCACCAGAGGGCCAAAAATAAAACAGTGAAAGAGATGCAATCACTCTGCCTGAAACACGTTGGCTCTGGGCTCAAGGAGGAAAGGAGGGGCACACCTGGGCTGCTGCCTCACCAGAGGCCTGGAAGTGTCCCTGACGAGTGGAGCGAGTGAGGTGGAAGCGGTCACACGCACGTCTGAGCCCAAGCCTGACATGCACTGGGTCATGGGCCCGCCCGCCCATCTGCCGTGCCAGCTGACTCTGCCCTGGAAGACCGGGTGGAGGAGGAGGGCATCTTGGTTTACTTGGCTTGCCCGTCCGCAGACGGGGGACAGTTGGATGTAGACCTCCCCTAACAGCCCACCTGGCTCCTGGAACCTCCCAGGGAAGTGGGTCTCCCTGGGGCACAGAGCCCACAGTTCTGGGCTCGGGTCACAAGGTGGCAGCACGCAGAAGAAAGCTGGTTCTCGACTCCATTGAGAGGACATCCACATTTGCTGCGGGCACAGGAAGGAGGGCACCGTGGTCCTCAGAGCGAGAGGGACTCGTTCATGAAACATGAAACAGGCAGAAGCCTGCAGCTCCAGGGGCTGGAGAAAAGGGCTTTAAGGAGTCAGGCAGGATTTTCTAGAAAGTGGTTCTCACCCCATTAGCCATCACAGAGGTGAGTGACTTTGTATGTGTGTATGAATGTCATCACCGCTTCTGTGTGTCTGTGAATGTGTATGTCGAGTGTGTGTGTGTGTGTGAGAGACTAGTGTAATTCTGAGTGTGTGAGGGTGACTATGAGTGTGCGGATGGAGAAGACGGAAGCAGCAGGCTCAGGTGTTGCCAAAGAGTCTAGGAGGAAACTATAAAACTGGGCGATGTGCTCTTACGAGGAAGCACTTCTCCTGGGTCCACAGGGGCAGAGTGCAAAGTTCACGCAGATAGTAGTGACTGGGAGGCGTAAAGCGTGGGCGGTGGCACTGGAGAGGCGGTGGTGGCACTCTCAAGGGGTAGGAAGGGCACATACTAAAGTCCACTTAGCTCTAGACTCAGAATGGACTCAGGGCCCAGGTTCCAACCAGCCTGGCCATTTTCAAGTGGTTACAGGTACGACAGTTAACCTTCCCGGGCTCCAGTTTCACCACCTGTAAAATGGCAGAAATAATTTGGCCTACCTTCCTGGTTGTGTGTGAGAATTAAGAGAGAACTATGGGACTTCCCCCGCTGCACAGTGGACAAGAATCCACCTGCCAATGCAGGGGACACAGGATCCCTGGCTGGGGAGGATTTCACATGCCTTGGAGCAACTAAGCCCATGTGCCACAAGTACTGAGCCCGTGTGCCACAACTAATGAAGTCCTCGTGCTTAGAGCTCTGCAACAAGAGAGGCCAGGGCAGTGAGAAGCCCTGGACATCACAAGTAGAGAGTAGCTCCTGCTTTCTGCGACTAGAGAAAGCCTGTGCACTGCAACGAAGACCCACTGCAACCAAAAATAAATATAAATTAATTAATTTTTAAAAAAGAGCCATGTATGTAATGCACTGAGAAGAAAGCCTAATGTGTGATAAGTGTGGTTGTGGAGAAAACCTGATCATGCTATCCAAGGAGGCCCATGGATGGTCTGGCCCGGACATGCTGCTAGTCAAGTCAATCTCCTGTTCTCTCCCCGCCCCCAGCCTCAGAAGCAGATCTTCCTGATGGTCTGTGATCCTTCTCAGGGAGTGGAGAGAGTGCCCTGTCTCTGGGGAGGGGGGACCAGCTTGCCTGGAGGGGGCTGTTAGGCCTGCGACCTCCTAGATGCAACTCCAGCTCGGACACCACACACTCCAGGAGGTTTAGAATATCAGCTGATGCAAATTCCTGCTCAAGTTTTGCCCTTGTTTTTTCTTTTCATTAAGGACTGGGTGGGGAGCATTTGGTGTCATCAGGGATTACTTTGAAAGTACCTCCTCACATTGGGAGCTGGCTTGAGTCAACTGGTCACCATGGACTTTCTTTTTTTAGTGCGCAAACAGCCAAGTTAAGGCAGCTGTTGCCCATCCAGGGTGGAAAGCGGGCTGTTGATGTAGAGCCTCCTGTCTCATATTTCTTGGGCAAACAGATGCCATGTCTCTCAACTCACCAATTAGGAAGCCTAGAAACTGTGGTTTGGAGACCACGTGTCCAGTTATGTCTAGTTATTCAGGTAATTTTACCTGGGAATGTCAAAGCCACAAGATAAGTGACATATATAGTAGCTTGTTGGTGGGGAGGGGCGCCACTTCTTAGGGCCCACCCCAGAAGGTGGTGAACATTAAGTGCCAAGTCAGCGAGGAAACTATTTTGGAGCCAAAGCGTTAAAAAAATCCCGGCCACAAACCACTGAGGCTTTACTGAGAGCTTGTTTTGTGCAGGTTCTGAGCCCTGGGAAGGCGTCTGGGTGGGAGGGGGTGGGGTGGGTGGGGAGGCTGGAGCTGGCAATTCAAAATAGTAGGAGGAATAACCCTGGATGGGGTATGGCCCTTCAAGAGGCGGGAATGGCGTAAGCAGAGGCATGAGGTAGGAATGTATAAAATGTGTTACAGGGAAGAGTTAGGTTAGAACAGAGTTTACAATAATAAATACACATTGTTTACCATGTGCTAGACTCTGTTGGAGTCACCGGGATGAAGCTGAACAAAACAAAAATCCCTTCTCTGTGGACAGTGTAGTGCATAGCCAAGATAATAATAGCTCACATTTATTGAGTGCTTACTACATACCTCGCACTTGCTTTAAGTACTTTATTTACTCATGTAATCCTCAAAACATCCACATAAAGTGGGTATAGTTATTATCTCTAGTCTGCAGATGAGGAAGTGTTGGCACTGAGAGTGGGGGCAGATTCAGACTCAGAGCCCCTGCTCTGACCGTGACATTCCTCCACTCCACGACCCTCAGTGAGAAAGGGTGGGAGGTCAGGTTGCCAGGTAACATGGGCTGGTCTGGATGGCGGCGAATGTTGGGCAGGGAAAGTGGGTATCCAAGTGCCTTTGGAAGATTACTCTGGGGGCGTGAAAGTGAAAGTCGCTCAGTCGTGTCTGACTCTTTGTGACCCCATGGACTATACAGTCCATAGAATTCTCTAGGCCAGAATCCTGGAGTGGGTAGCCTTTCCCTTCTTCAGGGGATCTTTCCCAGCCAGGGATCAAACCGTCTCCTGCATTGCAGGGGGAGTCTTTACCAGCTGAGCCACAGGGAAGCCCCCTCTGGGTGTGTGTGTGGAGTCGAATGGGGAGAAGCACATGGCTGGAAGGACTTGGGGGTCTGGGGGCGGGTAGCGGACCGCTGTAACCTCACTGGCTGGAGGGGGAAGAGTGGAGACAGAAGAACCAGTAGATAGGGCTTGGGATGCTCCTTAGGTTGAAGCTTGTCTGGAATTAATGAACTTGGTACAAACTGTTCTCTCATCAAAGAGGACTGACTGCCGGTTTATACAAAGGGTCAGGTCCTGAGCCCAGAACATGGGGGCTTGAAAGGTCTCCCAGACTTGGCCAGAAGACATGAGGACTTGTGCCAGGTCCAGCCTTGGTCTTCCTCTCCAAACTCCATTACCTCAAACCCAGCTTTCGGGTAAGCTGCAGACCCGCTCCTATTCTCCCTCACCGCCTGTCCCCCACCCCGTCCCTGCCCTGCAGGCCCCTTCATATTTCTTCATCAGAAATCGTAACGCCAGCCCCTCCCGGAGGCCCGTCTGCTGGTCCCCAGGCCTGGCGGGAGCCTTGCTTTTGAGCTCGTGGTACCACTGCTTCTGCCTCCCTGCCTGCCAACCTCTGTCATGCCTGCTTCAGACTTGCAGAAGCACAAGCCAGATCCCTGTTTCAACTTTTTCCAGTTTCCATCCATGTTTCCTGAACGGATATAAAGTTTCACTTGGGTTTAGGTAAGAGCGGCCAACTTTATTTTGGCTGCCACCGCCCAGCTGCTGCCAGTGCAGCCTCCTGGAGGCCCCCTCCCTGCACCTGCACGCCCGCCCTCTTGGCTGCACAGTTTTGCCAAGCTCTCTCCTTGCTGGGTGTGCCTGTCCCCCGGAACCCCAGAAGAGCTTGGATTCTCAGGCATCCACGTCCCCGCTGCGTCCTTCAGCCCTCCCCGTCTCCCTCCCACTGTAACTCTGCTCTGACCCTCCGACCATAGCTTATGCAGGTACCCCACTCTGGGGCAGGGTGGGGTCCAGGGATCGGGTACTCCTGTGAGCTGGCCGCCATGTGAAGAACACATTTCAAGATTGCCCTTTAAGAAGGTCCTCAGCCAGACATAGCCCCTAAGGCCTGGGGATTCCCGCCTGGGACTTTTTCCAATACTCTGCCAGCTGTTTCTTCTATTTTATTATTTTTCTTTCTGTTCCGACTCCTCCTTTTGCTTTCAGTGTGGCAGCTCAGGCCAAATGGTGGTGGAGGGTGGGGACCTGGCATTTGCTGAGGTAGGAGCTACGACCATGGTCGGCTGTGCCAAGGGAGGTCATGGGATGAAGGGGAAAACGGGAGTGGCACACAGGAAGTGAGGCCAGCAGCAGGGTAGCCTCCAGCTTTTCTGGTGATCTTCACGTCACTCGGCTCTGGGCATAGGGCCTCGGCTCCTCCTGGCTACTTGGAGGGTGACACATTAACCCAGTAACACCGATTCACTTGTCAGATGTGCTCGCTGTTGCCTAAGAGACCAGAGACCAAGGAGAAGGGCACAGGGAATGGATCAGTTGTGAAGGAGGGCTTGGGAAGGGTCGGGCGCAGGGAGCCCATGTTTGGGGAGGTGCCATGACACCTCTGAGCAGGAAGGAGTTGCCAGACACCCTAGGGATTTGGGTGGGAGGCATGGACTCCTACCTAGGAGAACTTTCTCCACTACAAAATTAGGCTCCAGGAGGGTGGGGAGTGAGTAGAGCCCCTTGGGAAGGTCACTTCCCTAGGGAGGTGTTAGCATCACAGCGTTTGCCTGTGTTACTGGGCCTCCACACTGGGTACCCCTGGAAAGCTTCTTGCTGGGGACAGCCGCTGGCCTCCAGCTTCAGATAAGGACTATTAAACGCAGCTGTGTATAACAGAAGAGCAAAATAAGTGGCTTAAACCTGAGAATATTTTCCCCTCATGTTCAACTGTGGAGACAGTCTTGAGAATTTTAAAAGACCCCCTCACCTTCCGGACTCTGCTTCATCAGGCGGCTCGTTCTATGCGGTGTGATACATGTGCCCTGCACGGACTTCCTTCCTTCCCCATCTCAGAGCCCCATGTGATTCCTGGGCTCGCCTCCCAAATTCTTATCTGGGGCTCTGTATCTGAGGGTCCCCCAAGCAAGATGCTAGTATCAGTGAGCAATTACTGCATTTGAGGCACTGTTTCATTTCTTCCTCGACCCTGCCTGGTGGGATGCTGTTATTAAATCCCATTCTAGAGATGAAGCTGTGACTTGCCCTAGGGCACCCACATTAGAGCCGAGACTAAAAAAAAAAAAACAAACATCATTTTGTGATATTATCTTGGGATGGATTCCTAGACTTCCCCAAGTCAGATAATGCACATTTTTAGACTTTTGATCTGTTCTGCCAAATGGCCCCTGAGTCAAGTCAAGCTCCTTGCCCCTCCCTATTGGCAGTGTAGAGGCCCACTGGCTTCTCAAGTTCTCACTGCCAAGGGCTCTTAGCTCTTTTCAACTCAGCCCCTGTGAGGTCATTCCTCCAAAATATGTATTTAAAAAAAATTCAGAAAGCATTAATACTAACTAGCCTGTTAGCCTTGTACTAGCAGATGTACAATATGTGTCTGTTGAGTTGAACTGCAGAGATGGCACCAAGTGGACACGCGCCTACCCGGAGCAGAACAGTCTTGCTGGGAGTGCAGCTTTTGCCCATCTTCCCTCCCTGGAGCCAGGTGGGCAGAGGTATGGGCACCTGATGGCCACAGTGTGGCCAGGCCTGGGGAGGGAATTTTTACACAACTTTGCTCTCTTCCACCACATTCCTTTTCTTTGCAGAAATGCTGCTGAGGTGGGGCCTGGCTGCACCCTCATCCCCCTATCTCTTCCCCTGAGATGTCTGAATGCACTGAGGGTGGCAGGAATGCAGCAGGGACTCCCTGGAATTCGTCTCTCACCAGCCTGTGAACTGCTGTTTCAGATGTCCTCTATGAGCAGGGAACCCTACCTGTGGCTCCAGGATGGGGCTGTGCTGGCCTGACGGCTTTGTAATAGAGCTCTCCTACAGGGCTTTATAGTATCCAAGACACTTTGACATCAAGGAACTCCTTTGATCCTTCTGCAACTTGTAAAGTGGGCTGAGCCAGAGTATCATTATCTGCATTTACAGGTGGGGAAATTTGAGGCTCTGATTAAAATGATGGTTCAGTGTCACATTGCTGCAAGTCAAGATTTCTGTCGCCTTATCGGGAATTCCCTGGTGACCCAGTGGTTAGAACTCAGCACTTTGACTACTGTGGGCCCAGGTTCAATCCTTGGTCAGGGAAGATGCTGCAAGCTGTGTGACATGGCCCCACCCACCCCTCCTCCAAAAAAAACACTTCTGTAGCTTTGCCTACTAATTATCATAAGTACATACTGTGTGGGGCTCTTTGGCCAAGTTATGTCATTCATTCCTTACAAAACTCTCACAGGTGGATAGTCAACTACATCTGGCAAACCTGAGATTCAAACCTGGGCTGTACTTCGTAAGTAAGGGACTCTCAAAATGTGGTCCAGGAGCATTTGCCAGGGACTTAGAAGAAATGAGCATTCTTGGGCCCTGCCCCAGAACTACTGAATCGGAAAACGGGTGAGGCTTGGCAGTCTGTGGTTTAACATGCCCTCCAGGTAATTCTGATGCATTCTCAAATTTGAGAATTGCTGTCCTAATACATTCTTTTAGCTTGGTGGATTTTAATCCTGACTGCACAGTGGAATCACTTGAGAGCTTTAATGCTCAATGCTGGGCCAGAGCAGAATCTCTGACCAGCACTGAGGTGGGGCTCAGGCATCAGTATTTTTAGAAACTTCCCATGTGTATTTCACTGCCTTTGACATGCACCAGGAAAGGAAGCCCTGGAAGGCTCCACAGTTTACCAGAAGGTTCTAAAATTAAACAGGGCAGCCTATTCTGGAGAATCCAAGAGGCATGAAGGAAGACTTGGAGTCCAGGAATGAGAGCCCCTGGGGACTCAACCCGTCTTTCTTGAGATGTATCCGTGCAGACCCCAGACGCCTGCAGCCCTGGTGGGGCCCAGAGCACCCTGACTGTTGGTCTTGGCATTTTCCCAAGCAGCCAGTTCTGTGTGGAGCTGCAGCTGTTTTGTTTGTGTGGTTTAACTGTTGGCCCAGTTTTTCCAGGGCCGATTAGATATCCCTGTGAGCAGTATATCCCTCTCTCGTCCATAGGATTCCTGAAAAGGGGTTGAAGCAGCTGTTTCCCATTAGAATTCAGGCAAAGCAGGGGTGTGGGGTGCTGGCTCCTGCTGTATTACTCTGGGCCTCAGGTTCGAGGATCTGGTAAGTGTTATCAGTCAGGGTCCAGTCAGGAGCCAGAAACCACACCAGTCATTTCAACAGAAAGAATCTAATATAAAATATGATTAAAGTACGTAAAGGATTGAAAAAGGCAAAGAGAAAATGTCCAAGTATCAGTGAGTCACAACCACAGGAAGCATTGGGCTTCCCCAGGGCTGGAGAAACAAAGGGAAAAGGTTGCAGTTGTTAAAACTTAGAAGCTGGGACGATGGCTGGCCTTGCAACCGGAACCCAGACTTTTGGTGAGGGGGTGTCAGCTGGTGGTCCTGGTGTCCCTGAGGGCAAACCTGGAGGCTGGTTCTGTGAGTACTGGTGGAAAAAAGCAAACTGGAATCAGCTGTTACTCTGGAATGAACTGCTACTAACGGGGGGGAAAAAGCACTGCTAGGTAGGGAAATCGGAGAAGGCAATGGCACCCCACTCCAGTCTTCCTGCCTGGAGAATCCCAGGGACGGGGGATCCTGGTGGGCTGCCGTCTCTGGGGTCACACAGAGTCGGACATAACTGAAGCGACTTAGCAGCAGCAGCAGCAGCAGGCAGGGAAACATTGGGGCAGCTAGGTTTCTGATTGTCTTAACTTCTCTCTACCCTTGAAGGCCCTGCAGTTCTTACCTCAGGCTCACTCTCTCCCATCTCTTCAGTTTTCTTTTTTTAGGACGTTGCTGGTTCAATCAATAAGCCTTTACTGAACAACTATTATGCCCCAGGCCCTAGGGTTTGGGTGACATATAGTAACAGCACGCATATTCACTGGAGCATTTACCTGCCTGACTCTGCTCTAAGCATCTCATATGGATTAACTCACTTACCATTACCCTCATTTTACAGATGGGGAAACTGAGGTACAGAGACACTTAGTAACTTGCTAAGGTTATTATTTAGCTAGTAAGTGGCAGAGCCTGAGTATGAACCCAATCAATGTGGCTCCACTACCCACGCTCTTCACCAAATCACCTCAGTACCTCAAGTCCTAGAGAGACGAACATATAAAGAGTTGATTTCAGCACAAGGTAGGGAATGCTGTGTGGTGAGGGCCTCACAGGGGTAGTAACTCATTTCATCCCCTCATTCAGTAAATCTTTAGATGGAGGTGCAATGACGAGCAAGAACAGACATTCTACCTACTCTCAGGAAACTTCAAGTGGAGACATAGAGATTAACAACATTTTAACACCCAAAGAAGTTAGGTGCAATACACAGGATCCCTTGGCTATGAAAACTGTCATCACAGAGGTTTGTCATAAACATGGAAAATGAGAAGAAAGCTGTTTCCTGGAGGAGGTGATGGTTGGGCTGGGGCAGATGAGTGAGTTAATCAAATGAAGAAGAGATTTCCAGGCAGAGGGAACGGTGTGTGTAAAGGACCTGCTGAGTGTGAGCACTGGAAGTCCTGCCCTGCTCTCTGGCCAGCTGACCCTGGCAGCCCTTCCAGGCATGTGGCCCACCTGTTGGGAGCACTGTAGCTAAGTCTTCCGTGACCAGGCTGGAGGCTGGCCACCCTGTGCTAGTGCAGACTCCAGCCTCCCTCAGCTCCAAGTGATAGGCTGACCTCAGGGGCCTCCTAGAGGAGGTCTGACAAAGGCCCAAAAGTAGAAGCTGATGTAGTGACTGATAGGGACAGTGTTGTCAGATAGGCAGCGGGGCAACCTCCCAGTGATTCTTTGGAGAAACAGTGAAGGGCAGGTGGCGCTAGTGGTAAAGAACCCGCCTGCCAATGCAGGAGAGGTAAGAGACGTGTTTGATCTCTGGGCTGGGAAGATCCCCTGGAGGAGGACACAGAAACCCACTCCAGTATTCTTGCCTGCAGAATCCCATGGACAGAGGAGGCTGGACAGTCTATAGGGTCGCGAAGATGGACACAACTGAAGCGCCTTAGCACACATGCACTGTATAAATGAACTTTGTAAAAAGAAGCCTCAGAGCAGCTGGGGGCACAAAAGGGCAGTGGTCACTAGAGCCTCGACAGACGGTCTCAGAGCACTCAACTCATGCCAGTTAACTCCTACCCCTTGACTGGGTCAGAAGGCAATCATTAAACCTGTTTTACAGGACAGGAAAAGGGAAACGCAAGGGTGGGGAGGAAAGTTGCTCTTTGGGGTGACTGCTAGGCCTGATCCTTTCTGGAGGCAGCTGAGCCTCTGGAAAATGAGATTCTGAGGAGCTATGTAGAGGTTTTGTGAGGATTCAGAGAACCTCTGGGATGAGCAGGCAAGACCCTAGCTTCCTAACAGGTCAGGAAAGGGGGAGAGACAGAGAGGGCAGAAAGGGAACTGCCTCCTCTGAGGTTTCCCAGTACCTCCTCTCCGCCCTGCTTACAGAAAACAAAGTGCCTTTGGCTGACTCTGGACGGGTTCCCTTGAAGCAATTAGAGCAACCACCGTCAATGCTTCAAGGAGGGCACGCTCCTCCCCAATCCTGCCACTAACACAGCAAGGCTGAAGGCCCAGCTGGGGGCCCCATGCTGGAATCTGTTGGGATCTGCATGCCTGAGGTCCCCAACCCCCAACCCCTACCCCCAGAGCTTTAGGAAGCTCTGAAAAGATGCCCAAAGCCTTCCAGATTTTCATGGGCCTAACCTAATCAAGCATTGAAGCCTGTGTCATCCTCATCACTGGAAACTTTTGATGAGGAGGAACATCATTGAATGGGCCCCTCTGATTCCCCACGGGAAAACAAGCCCCTCCCTTCCTGAACACCACCCCCCGCCACCCCACCCCGCCGTCCCCCACTCCACCCTATGCCTGCCTGAGACCTTTCAGCAGAACCACCCAACCAGAGGCACTGAACAAAGACAGTTTGAATTCTCTGAAGCTTCCTCTGGGCGAGGATGAGGGTGTGTGCACAAATCCCTGCTGTGTCTTGTTGGGTAGGGGGCCCTGTGGGATGCCACCGCCCACCTGCCACACTGCCTAGGCCCTGGGGTTCCTGGAGGACAGGGGAACCATCTGATGGGATGACATGGGCCAGGACCCACGGTTGTGGCAGACTCAGTGGCTGATAGAGGGGCAGCCACCATGATTTGTGGGGGTCCAGAGGCTCTTTAACACCCCTTGATGCCATCTTTCCCACCGGTCTGCTATACTGTTTGGGTGGCAGAGGGGGTTCTTTCTCTCTCTTTTACTTTGTTCCCATCTGCCTCACACCAGGTCTGGGGGTGTGCTGGAACCAGCTCAGACACGCTTGCAAGAGTCAGTTCAGTTCAGTTCAGTTCAGTTCAGTCACTCAGTCGTGTCCGACTCTCCGCGACCCCATGAATCACAGCACGCCAGGCCTCCCTGTCCATCACCAACTCCCGGAGTACACTCAAACTCATGTCCACAGAGTCGGTGATGCCATCCACCCATCTCATTCTCCGTCGTCCCCTTCTCCTCCCGCCCCCAACCTTTCCCAGCATCAGAGTCTTTTCCAGTGAGTCAACTCGTCTCATGAGGTGGCCAAAGTATTGGAGTTTCAGCTTTAGCATCAGTCCCTCCAATGAACATCCAGGATTGATCTCCTTTAGAATGGACTGGTTGGATCTCCTTGCAGTATAAGGGACTCTCAAGAGTCTTCTCCAACACCACAGTTCAAAAGCATCGATTCTTCGGCGATCAGCTTTCTTCACAGTCCAACTCTCACATCCATACATGACCACGGGAAAAACCATTGCCTTGACTAGACGGACCTTGGTCGGCAAAGTAATGTCTCTGCTTTTTAATATACTATCAAGGTTGGTCATAACTTTCCTTCCAAGGAGCAAGCGTCTTTTAATTTCATGGCTGCAATCAGCATCTGCAGTGATTTTGGAGCCCAAAAAAACAAAGTCTGACACTGTTTCCACTGTTTTTCCATCTATTTCCCATGAAGTGATGGGACCAGATGCCATGATCTTTGTTTTCTGAATGTTGAGCTTCAAGCCAACCTTTTCACTCTCCTCTTTCACTTTCATCAAGAGGCTTTTGAGTTCCTCTTCACTTTCTGCCATAAGGGTAGTGTCATCTGCATATCTGAGGTTATTGATATTTCTCCCAGCAATCTTGATTCCAGCTTGTGCTTCTTCCAGCCCAGCGTTCCTCATGATGTACTCTGCATATAAGTTAAATAAGCAAGGTGACAATATACAACCTTGACGCACTCCTTTTCCTATTTGGAACCAGTCTGTTGTTCCATGACCGGTTCTAACTGTTGCTTCCTGACCTGCATACAGGTTTCTCAAGAGGCAGGTCAGGTGGTCTGGGATTCCCATCTCTTTCAGAATGTTCCACAGTTTATTGTGATCCACACAGTCAAAGGCTTTGGCATAGTCAATGAAGCAGAAATAGATGTTTTTCTGAAACTCTCTTGCTTTCTCCATGATCCAGCGGATGTTGGCAATTTGATCTCTGGTGCCTCTGCCTTTTCTAAAACCTGCTTGAACATCTGGGAGTTCACGGTTTACATACTGCTGAAGCCTGGCTTGGAGAATTTTGAGCATGACTTTACTAGCGTGTGAGATGAGTGCAATTGTGCAAGAGTCAGTTACTAAATATTCAGTTCTGTGAGCTGGTTGTTAAAAATCAAACGATATGATTCAGTGTTTCTCAACAGTTTGTTCATAGCCTCCTAAGGACCTTTTTAGACATTTTCCCCTTAATCTCCTACCACTCCCCCTGTAAAATTTTAATATCACAGATACAATGCATATCTGTTTATGCACTGGATGTATTTTTGTGCTTTATATATAAAAAAAGTAAGACTGTTTTTCATCCCCTGCCAAAAACCAATTTTCACCCCTGTTGACAATGCATGATATAAATTAGTAATTATATTAAAAACAAAAGTAAAATATACTAAAAATTCATCACTTCCTCATTAGTTTACTACCTTTTAATTGGCTCTTTTGAAATTGTTGATATATCTGCTTTCCCCCTGGAGAGTTGGTTGTTCAATATTTACCAGCTGAACACCAGGCAAATATTTATTTTTATTGGAATACAGTTGCTTCATACACAACATACAGTTGTGTGTTTCTGCCGTACAGCTATATGTATACACATCTCTTCTTTGGTTTTCCTTCCCATTTAGGTCACCACAGAGTATTGACTTCCCTGTGTTATACAGTAGGTTCTCAGTAGGTAATCTATTTTATATACAGTGGGTGTATGTCAATCCCAATATCCTGATTCATCCCACCCTCCTGCCCCCACTTGGTATCCGTATGTTTGTAATGTCTGTTCTTTACGTCTCTGTCTCTGTTTCTGCTTTGCAAGTAAGCTCATCTGTATCATTTTTCTAGATGATAAGCAATATTATACAATATTTGTGTTTTTTTCGGGCTTAGTTCACTCTGTTTAAGTCTCTAGGTCCATTCAAGTCTCTGCAAATGGCACAATTTTGTTCCTTTTATGGCTCAGTAATGACATTACTTGGCCAACAAAGGTCCGCCTAGTCAAGGCTATGGTTTTTCCCGTGGTCATGTATGGATGTGAGAGTTGGACTGTGAAGAAAGCTGATTGCCGAAGAATTGATGCTTTTGAACTGTGGTGCTGGAGAAGACTCTTGAGTGTCCCTTGGACTGCAAGGAGATTCAACCAGTCCATTCTAAAGAAGATCAATCCTGGGTGTTCATTGGAAGGACTGATGCTAAAGCTGAAACTCCAATACTTTGGCCACCCCATGCGAAGTGTTGACTCACTGGAAAAGACTCTGATGCTGGGAAAGATTGGGGGCGGGAGGAGAAGGGGACGACAGAGAATGAGATGGCTGGATGGCATCACCGACTCCATGGACATGAGTTTGAGTGAACTCCAGGAGTTGGTGATGGACAGGGAGGCCTGGCGTGCTGTGATTCATGGGGTCACAGAGTCGGACACGACTGAGCGACTGAACTGAACTGAATATTCTATTTTATGTACACACCAAATCTTTATCCATTCCTCTGCTGATGGACATTTAGGTTGCTTCCTTGTCCTGGCTATTGTAAATAGCGCTGCAGTGAACACTGGAGTGGGGGGGGCGTATCTTTTGGAACTATGATTTTCTTCAGGTGTATGCACAGGAGTGGAATTGCTGGATCATATGGTAGTTCTATTTAGTTTTTTTAGAAAGGAATCTCCATACTGTTCTCCACAGTGGCTGTATCAATTTACATTCCCCCCAACAGTGCAAGAGGGTTCCCTTTTCTCCACATCCTCTCCAGCATTTATTGTTTCTAGATTTTTTTGATGATGGCCATTCTGATTGGTATGAGGTTGATACCTCATTGTAGTTTTGATTTGTATTTCTCTAATCTTTAGTGATGTTGAGTATATTTTCATGTGTTTGTTGATCATCTGTATGTCTTCTTTGGGGAAATGTCTATTTCAGTTTTCCACACCTTTTTTTTTTTTTTTTGATTGTGTTGTTTGGGCAAATATTTTAGAAAAATAACACTTGAGAAGTGATCAAAGAGAGAGGTTTGTCTAGCAAAATCCTCATTTGAAGGTTCATGGAAGAACATGGAGAATTCCAGTGGAGGCAGGAAGAGGAAAGAGGAGCCTGGAGAGGGAAAAGACCCTCTGATGCTGAGTCAGTGTTGGCTGAAGGATGTCTCTCTAGTGAAAAGTCTAAAAAGGGGAAAAACCGTGTGTGTTGTTGGGGGCAGGTATGTGTGTATGTATAATACACATCCTCCTGCTCTAGGAGTGTGTGTGACTAGCAATTCACTTGCATTTTCCTTTGATGTAGGGGTCAGGGGCATAAAGCTGAGACCCCCTTACCACTGTTTCTTTTCCTCCGTGTTTCATATCTAAACACCCGAACTTCTATTCTGAATGGCATACTGGGCCCTATGCGGAGAACAGAGAAACTGACAATGTTGTTTGGCCTTGAGTAGAGGGAGAAGACTTTCACGTGAAGATACACAAGGTGGAAGCATTGACTCACTCCCTTCTTTCACAGTCCGTTTCCTCACCCATGAAATGGGAAGTGTGGACCGAGTTCTCTGGAGGACCTTCCAGTTCTCACTGTCCTTGTCTGGAACCATCTCTTCTTCCTCCCATCTGGACAAAGGTCTTGCCTAGGCACTGCCTCCTCCTCCTCTGCTCTCACTCATCTCCCATCTGCCTGCAGGACAGCTTTTTAAAACTCCGCCCAGTGCTATCTTCTCCCACTAAAGTCCGAAAGTCTAGGATATGTGAGAGGGTAGAGCATGAACACAAATGCTGTGCCATTACTTGTCAGCTGGAGGACCATAAGCCATCGCCAACCGCTCCCAGGACTAGCTTCCATGTCTTCAAAACAGGAATAAGGCCTCTAGTGCCCAGCCTGGGGTGAAGACGCATCAGCTAATGTGCAGTGCACGAAGGTCCTTGTTATGGACTGAACCGCCCCTGCTCCAAATTCACATGCTGAAGCCCTATCCCCCAGTACCTTAGTGTCCAATCTAATTGGTATCTTCATAGAAAGACACTAGGACATGTAGACACCAGGGGTGCATGTGCAGAAGCAGGACCATGTGAAGAGGTAGCAAGGACAGCCCTCTGCAAGCCAAGGAGAGAGGCCTCAGGAGAAATCAAGTCTTCTGGCATCCTGATCTTAGACTTCCTGCCCTCAGATGTGATGAAGTGAATTTGTTTGAGCCAACCTGTCTGTGATATTTTGTTACAGCACCCCTAAGCAGATTAATATAGTCCTTAAGAGGCCGATTCTTTCTGCCTTTAATTTGTGTCAGCTCTGCTTTACATGTGGCAAGTCTTGTTCCTCTGTTTATAAGTGACTGAAGGGAGGGATCCCGTGGGTTTATCTCTTCCTGTCCCCAGAGGACACAGTTCAATGCCAGGCACAAAGTGTACGCAGTCTGATCTCTTGCCTCACTGTCCACTTCCCGCTTGCAGACAAGGGTAGGGGGACCCAGCTGCTATCCATCAGAGTGCTTCACAAACTTCGAGTCATGGAGTCCATTTAGTGAATCTCATGAGCACTTTTCAAAAAAGGCTGACATGGAATAGCAAGAGAATTAGAAAATGCCAGACTGCATCACAGGCAGCAGGAGGAAGCATTATTTTATGAAACTTCTATTCATTTTTACATATTCGTAAGTAGAAACTAATTACCAACTATTCTAAGTGTTTTCAATTATATTTGTGTCCGGTTACTGCATCATGGTGTAAAAATGCATTTAATATGAATCACAGTCCCCTAAATCTGAAAAAATAGAGCCCTCAACCAGTATTGTTCAGTTTCTCTTTGAGTAAATTTATGATTGAAAAGCCAATCAGTTGTTCAGGAGAGGCCTGAGGTGGTGTAGCAGCAAGGACCTGAATGGGAGGAGTCACTGTCTAGGCCAACAGTCATGGAGTCCTGGCCTTCGGTACTTTCCTGTGTCCTAGAGTAAGTGACATGACTTCACTGGGCCTGTTTCTCCATCTGTTAAAGAGGACTTACAAAACCTCTCATGGGGTTCTATCAGGACTACCAGGAGCCAAGAAACCTGAAGGTACCCACTCACTGATGTAAGACAGTTTTTTGATTTCATCATTTTGTTATTTCATCATTTCATTCAGGTCTGTCTGCTCTAGTAGGTGAATTGCTTCCTTCCTCTTCCACTGCAGAAGAAAGGAATGTGCTTGCCCCTCACCCCTCAAGAATCCCTGGCTGGAGTGGGCCAGAGTTGAAAGTGTACCCAGAAAAGCATTTCAGAGGCTAAATCCCAAAGTAAACTCCCCTGTGGATTTTATGAAGAGAAAATAAAATTCTGGTATATTCTCAAAGCAGCGTCCCCGAGAGCCTTCAAGGTCCCAAGAAGTCAGGAGGAGGAGCCTCCCATCCTTTGTCTAGGAATCAGAAGCCAGCAGGGACACTGCCTGCAGGCTTTGAGTCACTATTAGAAGCCGTCCGGGGCCCCTGGGAGAGCAGGAGTGGAACAGCTCTACCCGAGATGGTTTCCTGAACCTGGCGTTCCAGCATTCACCTCCCTTAGCCAGGCCACTTCCCTCGGTGACACACCAATCTTTCCTGGGCCAAGGACTTTCTGAAACCCATGCTGCAAACCTGCTTCCAAGCAGGGAGCTTAGACATGAGTGTATTATCTGGAATTCCCAGAGTTTGTAACACAGCAACTGGAACAGGTGTAGGTAGCTGACCCCCTACCCCAACCCTGCTTCCTGCTCCTGCACTGGGCTCCCCTCTCCAGCCTCAGAGCTCTATGTGTCACCATCCTGACTGCCATCCCCTGGTTCAGAACAGAGAGCACTGGATAGTGCTCTTCTAGTGCTGCTTCTGAGTGACCTCACTTGTAAAATAGGTGGGCTGGTGAGAGATGGGCTGGCATTTCATTTTCTGTAGGAGTCAGATCCTTAAAATGTTCTAAAATTCTAGGAAATGAACTAGAGAAGCTAAAATCATGCTACTTTGCTCCCCAGAGAGAATCAGGGATCTGTGTACCTGGGGACACAGGCAGAGCTTCCATCACACCAGTTTCTAGGGTTTGGAATCTGGTTGATGGGGAAGGGGTGGGCATCCTTTGTACAGCCTGCACCAACAGGGTGCAGAATCTGGACTGTCCGGGGTGTACCAGGGTCTGGGACAGGGTAAGGAGAATGGTCACTGCCCCTCACAGGAGCTGCACTCTGCACTGGAGTGGGGAAATGGGGGGGCTTTTCCTTGGCAGTCTTCACTAGCCTCTTCCCCTTTGTCTTAACTCAAAGACCCTCTCCCTTATTTCAAAGATACCTACTGTCCAGCACTTATCAGAGGGACCCCCAAACCCCACCCACTCAGATCTGTCTCCAGATCCTTCCTGTCACCCTACTCTCCTTGCCCAACTGGTCTTTGAGTCAGGAAGCCAAAATATTTAGCCTCTCTGGCCTGGAATTTCACTTGGTGAAATTCTGAGGCCCTCAAATGCTGTTCTCCTCTGTGAAGCCTGCCCTGACGAACGGCCTTGCTCCAGCACCTTTTCCCTTTCCTCCACACCAGACATTAATTGTTTATTCCCTCAATGTATATTGAATGCTGGCTGCCTACCATCTGCTCTGCTAGGTGCTAGGATAAGGAGAGCAAAACCACACCCAGCTCCTCCCCCTCAGAGGCGGAGGGCCTGGTGGGCTCTTCTTACACATCCCTTCCTCTGTGTTTCCTTCCCAGCCCCCACTAGCTCTGAGAGCAGCTCCCAAGGACAGCACCTGTGTCTTATACATATGTATATTTGTCTCTCAACACACAGCAAGTGTCTGTCATCCAGCAGCCTTCAATATATTACAGATAATGTATGAGTGGCCAGAAAGGAAAACTGGTTTATGCCTGAGGCTGGCCCTAACTCTGTTATAGGTACAACAGAAAATGGAGAAAGTAACTAAGGCGAGACACTGGGTTAAATCACATTCTGGTGCTGCTAACCTACAGAGTACAATTTGGCCCCATCAAAATTAAGAATGCATTCACTTTTTCACCCAGCAATTCCATTTCCAGGAGCTTATTCCACAGATGGAGGCTCACACATTTGAAATGGCATACACACAATGTTAGTCACAGTAGTATTGTTGGCAGCAGATTGGAAACAATTTTATTTTTTTATGTGCTATTATCTTTAACTAAGAACAAAGACTTTTCCAATGTTACATAGAGATCATTTTATCCACTGCTCTGTTTGGCTGCCAGCCTCTTGTCTCTCTCCTCAGCAATGGTAAGGCGAATACCCTTTCCACGGGGAAGAGAGATCCACGGCTTGTTGCCTTTGCCAATAACGAAAATGTTGGAGAGTCGGGTGGCAAAGCTGTTGCCATTGGCATCTTTTACATGAACTACATCAAAAGAACCTGGATGTCTCTCCCGGTTGGTAATCACACCGATTCTTCCCAGGTTAGCACCACCAGTCACCATGCACAGGTTACCAGTGTCGAACTTGATGAAATCAGTAATCTTGCCGGTCTCTAGATCAATTTGAATGGTGTCATTCACCTTGATGAGGGGATCAGGGTAACGGATGGTGCGAGCATCATGGGTCACCAGATGAGGGATTCCTTTTGTTCCCACGAAGATCTTTCTCACTTTGCACAACTTATACTTGGCCTCCTCAGGTGTAATACGATGAACAGCAAAGCGACCCTTGGTGTCATAGATCAAACGAAAATTCTCTCCAATTTTATCAATGCTGATGACATCCATAAAACCAGCAGGGTAGGTTACATCAGTGCGGACTTTGCCATCGATCTTAATGAAACGCTGCATGCAAATCTTCTTCACTTCATCTCCTGTTAGGGCATACTTAAGTCTGTTTCTTAGGAAAATGATTAGGGGGAGACATTCCCTCAGCTTGTGGGGACCAGTAGATGGACGAGGGGCAAACACTCCAGTCAGCTTATCCAGCATCCAGTGCTTCGGAGCTGCTACACGCTTCAGGTGCTTCTTGGGACCCCGAGCCATAGCTGCACTGCGCACAAAGAGAGGAAAATAACCTGAATATTCACTGATGGGGCCTAATCTCTAAAAAACATTTTTTAAAAACTGAGGTATAGATTATATACAATATTATATAAGTTTCAGGTGTACAACACAGTAGCTCACGATTTTTAAAGGTTATATTCCATTTATAGTTATAAAGTATCGGTTATATTTTCTGTTTTACTATACACACTTGTAGCGTATTTACATTATAGATAGTAGCTTATACTCATACCCCTATCTTGCCTCTCCCCTCATGGGACCTAGTTTGATACATGATGCTACCCTACATAAAGCGGAATCTTATGTGGTATATAAAAAAAACAATCAGGAAGCTCTATTTGAATATAAATAGGAAAAACTCTTAAGATAAGGGTGCTTCAGGAGGCAGGTCCACAAGGAGCAGGTGACAACGGGTGCTGTGGGAAGAAAAATAGGCAAATGAAAAATAAGTGGGGAAAAATCCTTTCCAAAGTATCCTAATTTTTTTAATACTGTACTATATAAATGTGTTACGTATTAAAAAGACAAAAATGAAGTTAATGATAAAGACTATAGGGCAACATGGGGAAATGAGATTAAAATAGGTGGGAAAAAAGAAAAAAACTGTATTCAGTAGAATCACAACTATGTAAAAAAATGCATGTTAGGGTTTCCCTGGTGATCTACTGGTTACGAATTCACCTGCCAATGCAAGGGACATGGGGGTTCGATCCCTGGTCCAGAAGATTCCACAAGTCGTGGAGCAGCTAGGCCCATGCGCCCCAACTACTGAGCCCCCAAGCTGCAACTACTGAAAGCCTACGCGCCTAGAGCCTGTGCTGTACAATAAGAGAAGCCACCGCAATGAGAGGCTTGAGTACTGCAGCAAAGAATAGCCCCTGTTCGCTGCAACTAGAGAAAGTCCACATACAGCAACGAAGGCCAAGTACAGCCAAAAACAAGCAAGCAAAAACAAATATATCTTTTCTAAAAATGCATGTTAAAATTTCCATATGTGGAAGGGACATTCTGGGTAATTTTTCTTTTTTTTTTTGATAATTTTTTCTATAAATTTCTGTAAATAAACATTTATTAGAAAAAAATTAGTAACAAAAACGACATATACGCTAACAGAATAGAATATTCAGTATAGCTGCAATTATGAAAAAAAGGCATTGAAAAAAACTGGAAGAAGGGATTTTCCTGGTGATCCAGTGGTTAAGACTGCTTTGCCAATGCAGGCTGTGGGGACTGGATCCCTGGTTGGGGAACTAAAATCCCACATGCCATGTGGTGCAGTTGAAATTTTTTTTTTTAAAAGTGTCTCTTTCTGGGACTTCCCTGATGGCCCAGTGACTAAGATTCCACAATCCCAATGTAGGGGGCCTGGGTTCAATCCCTGGTAAGGGAACTAGATTCCACACACAGCAACTAAGAGTCCAAATATTGCAACCAAAGATACTGCAGGCCACAATTAAGACCAAGTGCAGCCAAATAAATAAATGAATAAATCTTAAAAAAAAGAAAGTGGGCAAAATGTTCACAGTGGTTGTCTCTGGGTGTGAGATATTAAGTCATGTTTAAAATATTACAATATTTTGTATTACTTTCATGATGGATGGATGGAAGGTAGAAAGGAAGGAAAGCTAGGGAAAGAGAATTCTTCAAATAACAGTTGTTTTAGGGTAGAAAGGTTATGGATCATTTTTGTTGCTTTGTTCAGCTTTCCAAACATTCTATTATTGGTTTTGCAGTTTTATTAGCGGGAATAAAACTCTCACTGCAGCAGAGTGGGATGCTACTCCCTGAAGTCCTGCTCATTTACACTGCAGACTGCTACTGGTGACACACTGCTGAGGAAAAAGGGTGAAACATCAGAGACATGAAGTCCTTAAACTGACTTAGTTGGCAAACATTGGAGAGTAAAGTATTCTAGGCAAGTATGTATGCTTCATGCAGAGATGGAAGGAGAATCCTTAAGGAGGTCTGAGCAGAAAAGCCTTGTAAGATCAGGCCTTGTAGACAGTGATCAACTTTGTCAATGAACATAATTAGGCCTGTCCAAGAAGGGAGTGTAAATACATCCATCTAAATACCTCCATTCCAGGACTCAGTGCCCCACTCTTTCCTTGCTGGTTGCAGCCATGCATATTCTCTCTTATAGCTCTACCACCTTGATACTAAACCCTGAGGCTGATTATCAAAGCTATCGTTATTACCTATGACTATTAGTCAAAGCTATGGTTTTTCCAGTAGTCATGTATGGATGTCAGAGTTGGACTATAAAGAAAGAGCTGAGCACTGAAGAATTGATGCTTTTGAACTGTGGTGCTGGAGAAGACTCTTGACAGTCCCCTGGACCGCAAGGAGATCCAACCAGTCCATCCTAAAAGAAATCTGTCCTGAATATTCATTGGAAGGACTGATGCTGAAGCTCCAATCCTTTGGCCACCTGATGCAAAGAACTGACTCATTTGAAAAGACACTGATGCTGGGAAAGACTGAAGGCGGTAGAAGGGGCCGACAGAGGATGAGGTGGTTGGATGGCATCACCGACTCAAATGGACATGAGTTTGAGTAAACTCCGGGAGTTGGCGATGGACAGGGAGGCCTGGTGTGCTGCAGTCCATGGGGTTGCAAAGAGTCAGACATGCCTGAGCAACAGAACTGAAGGGTTCAACGCTCACTGGTCCTCACCTGTCTTGTCGTGATGAGCACACGTCCACTCATGATCTTGGAGGAAGGTCACTGTTTAGTATTACAAAGCAAACAGCTCAAGAAAGGTTTTGGTCATCCAAACTGAGAGACCTGGGTTCTTATTCTGCTATTAACCACCTATGAGACCTTGGACAAGTAACTCCACCTTTATGAGCCTCAGTCTCATCTGTAAAATGGGGAAAATCTCAATAATAATGAATAATATTTGCCCTAACCACCTCCCAGAGTTTTGGTGAGGATCAGGTGATACAGCGCATATAAAAAGCACTTTAGGACTTCCCTGTTGGTCCAGTGGTTAAGAATCCACCTGCCAGTGCAGGTGACACAGGTTTGATCCCTGGTCCAGGAAGATCCCACATGCTGCAGGGCAACTAAGCCCATGAGCCACAACTACTGAGCCCACATGCCCTAGAGCCCATGCTCAGCAACGAGAAGCCATTGCAATGAGAAGTCCCTGAACTGCAATGAAGACCTAGTGCAGCCAAAAATAAAAAAAAAAAACAAAACAAACTTTAAATGTATAAAGGATATCCAGCTGATTGATACACAACATGTAGTATATCAAATACAATGGAATACTATTTAATCTTTATGCTAAGTGAAAGAAGCCAGAGGCCACATATCATATGATTTCACTTACATGAAATATCCAGAACAGGCAAATCCACAAAGACAGAAGGCAGATTAGTGGTTGCCGGTAGCTGGGGGTTAGGAACAAACGGACAGTGACTACTTAATAGGTACAGGGTTTCTTTTGAGGTGAGGAAACTCAGGAACTAGATAGTGGTGTTGGCTGCACAACACTGTTGAGTGTACTACATGCCATTGAGTTGCATACTTTAAATGGCTAAAATTATTTTATATGTTCTTTACTACAATTTTAAAAACAGTATAAATGATGGTTCAAATCTGAGTTTATTATGATTATTTCTACAATTAATGATCAAAGGCATTTGATGTTCAGAATTTCAGAGTTCTTCATCTGTACTAGGGAAGAGCGAGAAGTGACCAGAAAAAAGAAATCCCTCTCAGAAAGAGGACAGAGCCCCAGGGACATGAACCCTTGGCCCAGAAGTGTGACCACTGAAGAAAACTAGAATGCCAAGGCCAGGGAAGCACACTGATCTGTTCCCTTATAACCATCTGTGTGGACCCACCCTTTAATTGGTTGGCTATGTGATTCCTCCAGGAAGATTTAATTCTCAGCCTCTTGCTCCCAAACTGTTTCCCAGCAAGACTAGAAGAGCATGTTCGGTTCTTGCCCTGAAGGCAAAGGGCAACTTCCCAGACTTAAAGGGGCCCTAAACCTGGTTTAGCTCCTGGGTAACCCCAGACCCATAAAAGCTGGGTTTCAAAGCTGAAGAGACTCTTAGATGAAGACTTTTTGATAACGATGGTATGATGTTTTGATGACAATGTTGTGACATCATTGAGAGCAGCAATTAATTCATAGGACACTCAGATGCACAAAGACATTATTTTTCTTCCCCTCATTTGTCTCATGAGTCCAAACCTCATGGAGAGGGAACTGAAAAGGAAGGGGACAACTTGTCCATTAGGCATCTTGGTCTGCCTCCATTTCAACTGCACCTAACATAAATATTCAGTCACCTCATTAAAATGACCATTTCTCCCTTCTCCTCCTCCCATGTACCTTGGGGAAGGGTCAGTTCTCAGTCTTGCAATCTATTGTCTCTGCCAAGGTTTCCTGAACTTCTTGGACAAGAGTAACTGGGCACCGGCTTAAATAAACATCCCTTCAGAGGCTCCTACCCTTGGAGATTCCTAGCCATCAAGTAATTTGGGATGTGACTCAGGAATCTGAGTCTTGTTCTCTCTCTCGAAAAATTACAGAAATACTGCTCTGTGCCATATACTAAGTTCTCTGTAGCCTAGATTACAGTAACCTCCTTAATGATCAAGTCCTCCAGGCTGATATAAAGGAGTGGAAGGTTAAAACATTTATAAAATCATTTCTTTCTCCCCATAACCTGGCTTTCAAGATCACGGCCTTACAAGGAGGCCCCCACCATCATCAAAAAAGGGGAAGTTGTCAATTGAAGGAGAGCAATGACTTTTTTGTACAAATTTGTATCTGTTTCAGAAATCTATTGATTCTGGCCTGGGGAGTCCCAGGCATCAACATGATTAATAGAGTTATGCTTTCAAAAATATATTTTAAAATCCCCATCACTAACAACAATATCTAACATTCATCAAGAACTTACTATGTACAAGGTGGTGTGCTGCACGCACTCATGGTTTACCTTCTTCGATCTTCAGAACAATCTTATACTGTAACTATCCCCAGAGTTTACAGATAAGGAGACTGTTGTATAGAGGTTAAACAACTTACTCAGGGTCACACTGCTAATAGTGGAAGAGACAGGATTTGAACTAATGTTTGGGTAATTCTGAGGGTTCTTTTTAAACACTAAGATACTCCTTTCCTACTTGAGTTTGAGGCCTCTTGGAAACTGGTCCAATCATCCTATTTTGCATGTGTGAAGATCCAGGATGAGAGGGAAAGTAACTTGCCCAAGGACATGGTGCCAGGCAGCAGCAAGGCGGGAACGGACCTCAGACCTGAGCTCCTAATCCAGAGCCCCTCCCCTCAGGTTCCGTGCCTGTGCTGGCATTCGACGTGCAGCACAGAGCTCAGTAATCGCCACTGTTCAGTGTTGAGCCACCTGAGGAGAGTGAGAGTGTTCAAGGAACTGAGATCTGCCTGACAGTTTCATAATTTCTCTATGTTCTTAAAATGAGAGGGGCCTATCCAAGAGCTTCCATTTCGCTGTGCATTTTCTATTCACTGATTTCTAAAGTGCACATCTATTGGTTATGTCTCCAAACCATCTACAGTCTTTCTGTTCTTTAGAGTTCCAGAAATCTGGTGATTTTTAGAAAAAGGTGTGGTCGGTGGCCCCATCAGGGTAGCTCTGGACCCATAAAGGCTTGTTTCACCTTTGCAAGGTGCGAAGCCCTGAGGCAGGGAACTCCTTTGAGGTTGTGAGTAACTGGAGTGAGAAAACTTTTGACCTCTAGCCACAGGATCTTTGTCCCAGCACATTTCACAACCTGGAAGGGGAGCTCTGACTTCCAAGTGGAGGAAGAAAGGGAGTTCACACTTAGTGAATGGCTGCGATGAGGCACGAGTTAAGTAATTCCCACCCTTGCCCTGCAAGGCGGTGCTTTTATTCCCATTTTACAGATGAAGAAACCAAGGCTCAAAGATGGTAATTTGCCTGAGGTCTCACAGCTTTTATATTAGTTGACCTGGAAGTTGAACTGAGTCTGTTGTACTCCGGGGTCTCTACGTAGGACACCATGGACCCATCTACGGTGAAATGACGCCTGCAGATGTTATCAGGGCCTGCAGGTCTCACCATCTGCTGCCGGACATAATTCTTCATCCTCCCTCATTCCTGATGCTCCTCTGTGCTGCCAGTTCCTGAGTATGTGCTACTCTCATCTGGTCACGCGTATACCCATCTCAGATTTCACTTTCTGGCCAGGAGTTAACAGCCTTAATGAGGAGCTGCTCGAGAGAGGTCAGTCACTACATGCCCACCCACGCTTTCTGGGGGACTCCTTACCTCAAAACTGCAGCTGTCTTCCCTGAGATGGACACCTGACCAAAGCTAGTTCAGGTGTAAATGAGCCCAGATGCTTGTCCTTTGTGGGACCTTTCTTAGCAAAGAGGAGCTGTTTTAATCAGAACTTTTTTCAAGAAATGGAAACTGGGCACTGAATCAGTAACAGCACTTGAATTATAAAGACTGAGATTAGAAAGGAGACTACAAGTGGGGAAAGGTTATGATGAACCACTTATGAAATGAGAATATATAATGAGAAAAGAATATAGTATATGTGCAGAGAGTGGGAGAAGCTACAAACATACATATGTCTGTATATATAAAATCTATATTTGTTTATATGTTGTGTATACATATATTTTACATATGTAAAAACAGCTGCAGTTTCTATGCTGTATAGCAGTTTCTGTTCTTGGGTTCCTATAAGCCCTTGTGTCCCTTCATTAAATCCCCCTTTCCTGAAGTAAACTGAATGGGTTCTTTTCTCCTTCCTTGAAACCAAAGAAGTTTTTTTTAGAGCAGGAACAAACTTAAAATAATTTACAAGGTTTGAACTTCCTTAAAATTGGCAAAGGACACCTCTGGGTTAAGAGCTCCCAGGTGGCTCCAACCAAGCCACATGGAACAACCTTTAAGCTGTGAGTAAAAAGTAGTCACATCGTTTTCCAGTTATATATTGCTGTGAATGATACCATCCCAAACTTAGAGCTTAAAACCATCAATCTTTGGCTTATTAAATTCATAACTTGGATTATTTGCAGGATCGGCAGGGACAGTTTGTTTCTGTTCCACCTGGTCTCAGCTGTGGCTTGAAGGCTAGGGCTGGACTCACCTGAAAGCTCACTCACTCACTCACTCATTTATCCACAAGGTTGGAGATTAGTGCTGGCTGCTGAATGGAGCCTCAGCTGGGGTTCTATCAGACACCTACATGGGGCCTTTCCCTGTGGTTTCTCCCCGTCCTTGTAGCATAGTGATTAGGTTCCAAGAACAAGCATTCCGAGAGGTGGAAGCTATATCATCTTTTTATAACCCTGGAAGTTACATAGCACCAAGGACACACTCAGATCAAGAGGGGAAAGCCTACATGATGTCAACATTACACAGTAAGAAGAACTTGCTGGATGTACTGTACCATGGTGCTCATTTTCAGAAAATAAAACCTGTCAGATAGAGCTAATGAGCTATATATATTAGGAAGATGGAGAAAGCCTGTGACCCATATTCAGACAAATGCACATTAAATCAGCAACAGATTAAGAGCTTCAATAAAACTGCTGCTGCAGTGAGACAGGATTATAATAAGCAGAAAGAAGTATAAAATACAGCATGTGGAAACATTTAATATTGGTGCAAACAGCTTAGAAGACCTCAGTAACCCCTGGGAGTCTCACTACTTAAAAGCACACTAATGCTGAACTCACCAGTTAAGAAGGGAGGCGGATGCGGTGATATACTCTGGAATGATTTATATCAGAAATCATTAAAATATTGGTTTTTAAGTGGATAACTTCAGCAACAGATTAACTTTCTTCTGGGATGTCAGATAAACATCACTACACTATCCTATAATTATTTTATGCTTTATCTTTCAATAAGAGCAATCTACCTTATAATTCTCTTGGAGATACTCCATTATCTCCTAGCCTTTATTGCTGTGCAAGATAAGTCTGTTGTTACTCTACAGTTCCTTTTTAGGTCATCTGTTTTACTTCCCTGGTTGCATTTAGGATAGGATTTTTTGTCTTTGGTGTATTGTACTTGCTTTTACATTTATGTTTACCTGTGGAATTACAAAAATTCTGCTCAGTTAAATACTGTTCTCCAATCTGATGCATAATAAAGAATTTATCTGGTCTTTGTCCTAGGTTCTGGGAAGGGAGCTTCTGAATCCTTCCTGATTTTCCTGAGAGATAGGGTGTCTCTGTTAACCATGGTAGGGCTCTTAGATCACACCTGAATTTATGTTAATGAGTGACTCAGGATGGGGGCTAGTTTTATCAGAAAGACCAATAATGTGATTAAAGGATTGGGGATTTGAGTCATGTGGTATTAGCCCAACTTCCTCCAGGAAGAGGAAGGTGGCTGGAGACTGAATTCAGTCAATCATGCACATATAATGAAATCCCAATAAAACTCTGGACAGTCAAAGTCTGGCTGAGTCTTCTGGATGAATGTATCAGTGTCCTGTGAAGGTGACACATCCAGATTCCTCAAGGAGGGGGCTTGGAAGGTTCATGTTTAGGACTCTCCCAGACCTCCTCCTATATGTCTCCTTATTTGGCTACTTTTGACTTGTATCCTTTATAACAAAACTAATCATAAAGCCTAGCACTTTCCCAAGTTCTATAAATCATCTTAGCAAATTAAGAAACCTGAAAAGGTCATGGGAACCCCTGAATTTGTAGGTCAGAAGCAAGTAGGGCTTGGGAACCCTTGAACCTGTAGGTGGAACAGGACAGTCTTATTAGGGACTGTACCCTTAACCTGTGGAGGCTGCACTAACTCTGTGTTACTGACAGAATTGTACCACAGTATTATACACAGATTTCTTCACTCTGGAGAAATTTCAGTGTTAGACACACATGCTCAGTAAGTACTACACAGGATTACTGAAAAACCTGTAATGATTCCCTATTACCTTTTGTTTCAAGAGGAGAAAACTGTGGTCCCTTTTTCTGACATCAGACATGCCACTAACTACAGGAGAAAAAAAGGTCATACCTTTGATATCAAAATAAAACAGTATAAAATAGAGGCAGTGTGGTAGATGGCATTACTATTCCTTTAATATCAATTATTGGTGCTCTGTCCACATTTCCTCAAATCTCTTTTCAGGTTCTGTACCCTCTCCTGACTTCTGTGTGACTTTGTTTCTAAGAGCCATGCACCTGTGATTCTTTTCGAAGGACTGGTCCAGGGCTACTGGAACTGCTTCATCCATATTCAGAAAGCAAAAAGTGCCCTTGGAGCAGTCCTTAACCGATGACTCACAGTTGTGGAAATATGAAAGTCCAGCTCTCCTGCCCTGAGTTGGGATAAACTCTGAGGTATAATTTATACCCAGAACCCCCTTTGGATAAGGTTCAGCCCAGGGCTTGGCCTGAAATTATACCCTTACTTAGCTTTGCCTCGTTCTCTGTCCTGCTCCTCCACTCCTTTTCTGGATTCTCCTAGGAACACTTCCTTAATAGAGCACTCTAATCCTTGACTCAGGGTCTGCTTCTGGGAACCCAACCTAAAACTGTTCCCAGTTATTCACTTCCCAGAAGGTTGCCATGTGACTTGCAGTGCCTAGGGAGAGGGGGATTCTATTTCTCAGCCCTCCTGAGTTAAGCGTGGCCACGTGATATGCTTTGATCAATGGAATGTGATGAGAAGTATGCCACATATTACTTGAATCTTAAGAATCACTGCATGGTGCTAGTATTGTTTTTTTCTTCTGGGGCCAAGATAGGAGCTGCTCCTTCAGCCTGGGTTCCAGAATAATATGTGTGAAGTAGAATCACATCTGACACATAGGCAACATGTAAAAATGTGAGCAAGAATAAACCGTCTTTATTGTAAAACACTGAGAGTTGGGGGTAATTACTGCAACATAACCTAACATATATAATACAGTGTAGTTAAAAGCACGTTTTCTTGAGTTAAGATAGCTTGAAGTCAAAGCCAAACTCTGCCACTTACTATCTGTATAACCTCAGCCCAAGACACTCTGCCTCTCTAAGCCTCAGTTTCTCCATCTGTAAAATAGGGGTAGCAATGATATCTATGCCATAAGGCTGCTATGGGGATCAAATGAGTTAACACATATAAAGTACTTCAAATAGTGCTGATAAATGCTTAACACTAACTAAAGTGAACTATTAATTATGAACTGTGACAGCACATCCCCAAGTTTTCAGTGTTTTCTCTCACAACCACTGAACTCGTTGGTTGCCTCCCAACATCCATTCTACTCTTTCCTCAGTCTCAGTTTGGGGATCTATGTGGTTCTGAACTGATTTCACTTGGCCTAAGATAAATCAAACATCCAATAGCATTCTGCTAAACTAGATCCCAGGAGGGCAAGGAGGGAAGCCAATTTCCATGGTGTAAATACTCCCTCCATGGCCAATTTCAAGCTACCAATGGTTTAACAACTCTCTTGCAAAATCCTTGAATATTTAACAATCACCTGGAGAGCCAGCTCCAGCACACCATAGCCACCCCTCTAGCCATAATACGTAAGTATAAGCTCCTCCAATCAGTGAAAATCTCACGGTTTCTAAAACACAAAATATAAAAGCTTTCCAAGAATGTCTTGGTGGTCCAGTGGTTAGGATACCCCGCTTCCACTTCAGGCAGTGTGAGTTCGATCCCTGGTCTGGGAACTAAGATCCTGCACGACATACCCCTCCCCCCAGCCGCCCCAAAAAGAAAAGAAAGCTTTCTAAAATACATTAGGTTGAACACATGAAACTGTCAACATTTAACTAGTTTTGATCTACACAAAAGGTAGTCTCATATGATTCAGCCTAACAGATCAAATACACAGGAAAATATGGCAGAAGAGGAAGGAATAAAGAAGGGAGGAGGAGGGAGATGAGGAGGAAGACGCCACCGGAAGCACATCTGAAGAATGACCACGTGGAACTTAAAAACTGATGTTAATCCTTCACTCCACAACGGGTATTAAATATAACTTTGGACAATTGCCGTCTTCATTATTTAATTCCACACTATATGAGTTTATCTAATATCTCCATCCTTCCAACTTCGTTTTCACTGCACTAACCGATGATTCCCTCCCTTTGCAGCAAGTGCGAGAAATTCAGACAGGTCTGAGGAGAGATTTCTGGTATCTTTCGACAGGTTTGGGGGGAAACGGACGCTATTCGGGGAGTTTCATTTTCCCGTGTCCCTTTTTCTCGTCATAAATTCTCTCGCGGCAAGTTTGGGAGTCAGGGGCCTGAGCCGGGATGGCTCCTTCCCTTCTTGGAGCCTGAGGTAACTCACCTGTGCGGTGGGGATTAGAAGGTCCCTCAGAGGCTGGCCGTGACGATTAAAAGAGAAAATAGACGTGCGGAGAACAGCGCTCGGTAGGAGCCGGTGAGTTAGACAATATAAACTCCACGCGGCTTTCAAAGCCCAGCCCCCAGCAGGCTAGGGAAGAGACTGCTCCGCTACAGGCGCGCGCAACCGCCTCAGCCGTTTCCTCGTGGCCCGCGCGGTGGGCGTGGCCCCGCTTCCCAGAATGCCCCGCAGGCGGGGCCGGAAGTGCGGGACCGGAAGCGAGTCCGGGCCGGGTGAGGTCTGGCAATGGGACCCCATCGTCGTGCTCACTGCGGAGGTGGCCGTGGTGCCCTTGGCTTCTTGCCACCGCCTACCGCCCACCCCACACAAGCAACAACTACAGTGGACACTGCACAGCCGCCACTGATACACCTCCGCACACAACACCCTCTGGTTTCTGTCCACACAGGAATCACACCGCCGTACGTGTAAGAGAGCGCGGCTTCTCGGAGCATGCGCAGAGCACCATGCAATGCATCTACACTGGAACGGCACGTCTGAACCCCTACACCGGGTGCAGACCTGCCAGGGTACACCCAGCCTTCACTCGGCTTGCCAAAGACTTGTGTGCATCCCGTGGCACACTAAGCACAGCACACACAACGCACACACACTGCACTACCTCCACATGAGAAGACTACAAACACCGTGTGTTTTGAGTCGTTCTCAACCCCACGTGGAATTCAATTTCACACACACACACACACACACCCCACAACCCAAATGACACGCATACCTTGCACACTACACCAGGCACAAAATATACAGTTAAACCCTGGCTGAAAAGAACACGCGTTCGTCACACACGTGTATATTAGCCACACCATGTTAAATACGACATACTATAGAAGTCCTGCGCATAATTCACGTATCTTACAAACACACACATCCCATGATTACACACTCAGCAACATTTACTCAACACACAAAATCCCAAGGTACTAACAGATCGACGCTACATGTTTGTGCACAAACGTGAATAATCACACGTACCCACACCTTAGCAGGCTGGACGGGTATACACTCCACCCCAGACGCGCCCAAACCCCGGTATACCTGTGGTGCCCAGCCGTCTCCCTGTGCTTGGGATTGGTCTGATTTTAACACTGAAAGTCCTAAGTCCCAGGAAATGCCTCGAATGGGGGTGGTGGGGGGAGGGAGGAGCAGGGAATCCGTGATGGTAGTTACCCCACACACTGTTCAAATGAATCAGGCTTGGACCTTCAATTAGTACCAGTGATAAAATCAGGCTGCTTCGGGGTCAGAGAGATAAGGGGCCGCAGTGGCCCAGATCTAAAGAGACTCGGGAGTGGCTCCTGTTTGCAGCTACTACTGTCCCTTGTCTACAAAAGGAATGCAGCTAAGGAGGAAATGCCCTAAAAACAAAGTTGTTATCAGCACCTTCCAAAAAAAGGAAAGAGACAGAGAATCCTAACCTCACCTAACTTGGGGGTTTTACCCTTTGCAAAACACTTTTTACTGAGCTTACCTCATTTGATCCTTACACAAAACTGTGAGGTAAGTAAGGTAGGTGCTATTATGCCAAGATGCCAAAAAGCACAGGCACCTGCTTGCGGTCACATGGCACAGGTCAGGCAGAGCAAGTTTGAAAGAAGTCCCTCCCTCCTGGTCATCCCACTCAGGCTTCCCGTTCCTGCCAGTTGTCTACACGGTCCCCCCCCTCCGATCCCCCATCCTGAGACACAGCGGCTAGATTCAAGAAGCCACCTGTCTTGAGCCACCACTTTCAAAAGTCTTTCATTCCATCCTATTAGGGCAAAGTGCCCAGGCCACCCCACCCTCAGGGTGGATTAGGCCTCCACCTCCCTGTTGGGGTTTAAAGTACATCAAAAGAGATCCTTGCCTCAAAATATCTCTCACAGCGTGGGTCTGGTGGCTGGAAATCACACACTAGGAGAGACCCCCTCCCCTTTTAGGTAAAGGCATTGTATCTTGATGACTCCTGCTCAGAATGCCTGGGAGGGGCTCCCACACTGCAGCCTCTAGCATCTTTGCTGGCATCGTCTCCTGTGTCACTCAGTACATTGCAACAGACATTGCCTAATGCCTGCTTGTTGATGGAACTGGATGTCTCTAGCAAGTTCTGTGGGAATGGGGCACAGGATAGCAAAAGTTTGATCGTGGCTGAGGGAGAGCATGAGAAGGGTGACGGTGACTTAGAGAGGAGAAAATAGGAAAACAGAGGTAAGGGGTGTTAAATGGGGACACTCCCTTGGCAGGAACTGAGGAGGAGACCCTGAGTCTAAGAAGGAAGGCAAAGGGATTTCTAGAGATGCCAGAGAGTAGGAGAGGGTTGAGTGTATAAGGTAGGCATATGTAGGGGACAGAGAGAGGTGGGAGAGGACTGTTTACGAGGAGCCCCTGGGGGAAGGGGCTGTTTGTGGGTGACATTCCGGTTCATTGCTGGCAGCACCCTGAGCAAGTCACTTGAGCATTCACAAATGATTGCTCTCTGGAAGCTGCAGAAGAAAATGTAAAGACGTGGGAAAATGATTGTGATTTATTGATAAGTGAGAAAAAAGGAGGTTACAAAACAGGGCATAGAGTGGGATCCCTGTTTTGTAACACTGGCTGGAAAGACACCAAAATATGAACTGTGGTTGTCTCTGTTGCATGAGGATGACTTGCATTTCTTCTTGGAGCCTTTCTGTATTTTTCAGATTTTCTACAACTGACTTGAAATACGACTTTTGTATATTCAGGAAGGGTTATTTTACAGAAAAATTCATTGACTATTTGTTGAGTGCTTATTAGATTCCACAGTGTTGCACCACACTTGATGCAGAGAAATGTAAGCCATGGCCACTGCTCTCAGATTACCCTTAAATCCAGTCATGGCACAAGGGTACAGTTCAGGGCACAAGAATGTGGTCACTGGAACCTGACTGCCTGGGTTCAAGTCCCTCTTATGCAGCTTCCCCGCTGTGTGACCTGGGCTAATGGCTTGACCTTTCTGTGTTTTGGTTGCCTCATCTGTAAAATGGGGATAATAATGGTACCTGTAAGGATTAGCTGAGCTGATACATGGGATCACTTAGAAGAGCAGCTGACACAGAATAATCACAAGCTAAGTGTTAGCTGTTATTGTTATTAGTGGTTAAGAGCTTTACCTCTGGAGCCAGGCTGTCTGGGTTCAAATCCTTGTTCTGTCCCTGTTTGTCTTGAGCAAATGAGTTAATCCCTGTCTCTATTTCAGTTTCCCAATCTTTAAAATGGGGATGAAAAGAGTGGTGTCTCATTCATAGAGTTGTTACGAAAACTCATCAAGTGACTATGGACAGAGTACTGAGAATAGCACGTGGCACATAGAAAGTGCTTAGTAAGTGTGAGCCTCTGTGATACTAATTATTACTATTACTACTATTATCATAGTATTACTATTGGAGGAGGCAGGGATTAGGGCACCATCCATTAGAATACCCTGTGTAGAGCCAGCAGGGCGAGGGGTCCAGGATGCATGAGACAAGCTGCTCTCGGCAAGCAGGATGGCCCTATCCATTCTCTCTTGCCTCTCCCACATTCTCCTTCAGCCGAGGTCATTCTGGTCCTTTACGTTTTAAACTGTGGCCCCAGGTGCCACTCCTTGCCAATATGCTACTTCCTCCCTGATCCTTGTTTAGCCACACAGAGCGTGGGTTTATGGTAAGCTAATGAAGGCAGGTTTCCACAACTTTTATTTGCATGGGAAGGGCCCTGGCAGTACTATATTTATAGCTGTGACTTTTTATTTTTAATTATAAAAGACTTCTATCTTGCATAAACTTAAGCTTCACCTGGACCCTCCCTTGGTTTTAGGAAGGGGGTTCTTCATTCATACTTTCAAGTTCCCATCTGCTGAAATCCAGCCCCTTTCTTTAACTGGGTCTGGTCACAGAGACTTACTTGGGTAGCATTTTCACCCATGTAAGCCTGTTTTCCTTTGTTATTGGTGCACAGTATTTTGTGTCCCCTCTTGCAGCCATAACCTCTACACATCATCATTTGGGCTGGGAATATCAGGAATAAATGAATGAATGAATATAGTCTTGTACTGTTTTAGTCTCAAGAAAAATGGCTCCATTCTGGGGTGGAGCAAAGCCCTTGGCAGATAGGAGAAGCTGGAAGGCCTTTTGAATCTATGTGGAACAAGAAGCCTCTGAGATCCCACAGTGGTTGGCAGTTTAGAAACAGGATGACAAGTCTAGTTGGGAAATGTTTTAAATTTGGAGACTTAAGGAGCCCTAATGTACCTGAGGAGAAGGCAATGGCACCCCACTCCAGTAATCTTGCCTGGAAAATCCCATGGACGGAGGAGCCTGGAAGGCCACTGTCCGTGGGGTCGCTGAGGGTCGGACACGACTGAGCGACTTCACTTACACTTTTCACTTTCGTGCATTGGAGAAGGAAATGGCAACCCACTCCAGTGTTCTTGCCTGGAGAATCCCAGGGACGGGGAAGCCTGGTGGGCTACCGTCTATGGAGTCGCACAGAGTTGGACACGACTGAAGTGACTTAGCGGTAGCAGTAGCAAAGTACCTGAATTCTTTATTGAGAGCTTGTGTTCTTACGTTTACGCTTTATTAATACTGAAGAAAGCTGATCGCCGAAGAATTGATGCTTTTGAACTGTGGTGTTGGAGAAGACTCTTGAGAGTCCCTTGTACTGCAAGGAGATCCAACCAGTCCATTCTGGAGGAGATCAATCCTGGGTGTTCATTGGAAGGACTGATGCTAAAGCTGAAACTGCAATACTTTGGCCACCTCATGCGACGAGTTGACTCACTGGAAAAGACTCTGATGCTGGGAAAGGTTGGGGGCGGGAGGAGAAGGGGACGACCGAGAATGAGATGGCTGGATGGCATCACCGACTCTGTGGGCATGAGTTTGAGTGAACTTCGGGAGTTGGTGATGGATAGGGAGGCCTGGAGTGCTGTGATTCATGAGGTCGTCGAGAGTCGGACACGACTGAGCGACTGAACTGAACTGAACTGAACTGAATACTGCTATGCTGACCCATTTTATTAAAGATTTGGGTTTTTATTTAAAAACAAGTGAAATTGACCAGAGGGGAAGCCTGCTTGTCTCAGTGTTTGGCAGGAACTCCCAGCGTCTCTCTGGCCTCCTGGATTACACATGTATATTATAACATATCATATATATATGTGATTTCTTCATTTATTTGTGGCCTCTCTGGGTCTCTGCTGCTAAGCGTGGTCAGCTCCAGCTGCAGAGTGTGGGGGCTACTCTCTGTTGCAGCGCGCCGTCTTCTCACGGCTCTGGTTTCTCTTGTTGTGGAGCGTGGGCTCTAGGTGTGTGGCCTTCAGTAGTTGCAGCTCGTGGGCTCTAGAATACAGGCTCAGGAGTTGTGAACGGGCTCAGTTTTCCTGAGGCATGTGGGATCTTCCAGGACCAGGGATGGAACCCATGTCCACAGCATTGGCAGGCGATTCGTTACTGCTGAGCCACCGGGGAAGCCCCTTCTGGACTATATTTGAGGGGACTTTTTCAGGTGGTGCTCAGAACTCCCAGTTTATTCCACACAAGACACTTCATACTCTCTGGGGTTGTTTTATGTACCCCAGCTTTATCTCTTCTGTGACTGTGAGCTCTCAGAGGAAGAATGAGCGATTGGTTCTGTTTCTTTGGAGAACCCTAACACAGTAGGCCTGAATATAAGTTGTTTTCTTCCTTGGAAAACCATTCTTAATATGAATGACTTTCTATGACATATGTGGTTGGACAGGTACAAGAGATCTGGGAGACCTCAGCAGGTTTTGTTGTCTCTCCCTCAACTTCTGAGCAGGCTTGGGCTTAACCCTGCAGTCACAAATAAGCAGTAGGAATGAAGATCTGACTCCTCCTCTGCTCCCAGCCCCCTCCATGTAGTTAGCTACACCTAAAACTATGTGTGTTTATGACAGCAGAAGACTGGACAGAAACAGCTTAAATGTTCATCCATGCGACGGGGTATTATACAGCAGTACAAAGGAACAGGAGGTATTTTCTGCACTGGTGTGGGACTGCGCTAAGAAAAACTGCCAAAAAAAAAAAGCAGTGAGTCCAACATTGTGTTTCCATTTGGGTGAGTGAAAAGAATATATGCATATTTGCTAACAGGTTCAAAACCCCTCATCCACAATTTCAAAATTCAAAAAATTCAGAAAACCAAGGGTTTTTTTCCTTCGGTTTGTGGCAGATTTATTGGTAGCAAAACCAGAGCTGAAAGGCTGTGAGCCATTTGTAGCTGTTCTTTATCCCGGTTAATGTGAATATCTTATACCTCAGACCTAAGGTAACCCATCATCATGCTTGCCTGTGACTGAGGGATTCCTTGGACGTGGAACTTACAGTGTTAAAACTGGGACAAAGGATCATCCTATACAGAGCCTAGATGGACCCTTGAATAGAGGGAAAGTGTCACAAAATACATGGAAGATGTACCTCGTTACTTGCCTAAAATCCTAGAAGTTCTGCATCTTGAAACCCATTTGTCCCCAGATGTTTTGGATGAAAGACTGTGGACCTGGATGTTCATGAAAGTGAAAGTGTTTCACCCAGTGGTAACCGACTCTTTGCCACCCCCTGGACTGCAGCCCACCAGGCTCCTCTGTTTGTGGACTCCAGACAAGAATACTGGAGTGGGTAGCCATGCCCTTCTCCAGGGGATCTTCCTGACCCAGGGATCGAACCTCGGTCTCCTGCATTGCAGGCAGATTCTTTACTACCTGAGCCACCAGGGAAGTCCAGGATGTTCATAGACTATCCCTGGAAGGAGATACAAACAACCAGCCGCAGCCTCTGTAAAGGAAATGTATGGCTGGAGGGCAGAGTTAGGAGGGAATTTTCACTGCATATCATTTTGTATCTTTGGACTGTACCAACTCCTCAGAAAATAAATACAGGAATTCATGGGAAAACAAAACTCTCTACTTTTGACTAAACTACAAATAGAATTTTAAAAAATTTTGAGAAGATAAATTACTGTGCTGCTGTTATTCTTTACCATCTGAGGCACCAGGGAAGTTCAGGATGTTATTGATGCTGTCAGAGAAATATTTGTCTTCCTGATTCTGCTGATTCCAGTGTATCCTGTTCTCAGAGCTATTTGTCTGTTGAGCCCTGATTTGAGAATCAAGAGACTTGATTGTCCTTTTCTGAGCTTAGTGCTGAGAAGGTCTCTCCTGGAGCAGCAGGTGGACTCCAGCTCTAGCTTCAGGAGCACGCTCCACAGCCCCAGGCAATTTTTTTTTTTCCTGGTTGGTAGTTGTTATTATTATTTTGAAAGAAGAAGAACAATCATGCAAAGCAAGTAGAAACAGGCTCGGTCAGCTGAAAATACCCACGTGCTCCCCCCTTGGGTCTCCCGGTGATATAATTAGCTGGTTTTACCCAGCGGTGAGTGGGCGGCTTGCTCCCCTGGCAGCCGGCAAGGCCGGAGGATGATGCAACAAAAGGCAAGCCCGGGCAAGGCCGAGCCGCGGCTGTGCGGGCCAAAGATGCTGATGCGATACACTGGGGTGGGGGTGGGGCGGGAATAGCTGGAGTGGTTCGGAGCTGCAGGCGTTTGGGGACCCGACTGCCCTGGGGGGCAAAGCTGGCCCGCTCACTAAGCCTTGCGCTCTCACCCCACCTGCCCCTGCAGCCTTTCCCCCCATCCCCGTTTAGTGACAGACACTATTCCCAGTTCTCTGATTCTCAACTGAGATGGAAGTTCTGCTGAGAACTTCTAGAGGTAAGAAAGGGGCCCTTGTGCGTGGATAGACTAAATCAGGGTTCCCAAAGCTGTGAGGCTGGAAGGCTGGGAGGTTTCAGTTACTGGGGAGGTTTTTCAAACCCCTATATCCTTGTGAGGCTGGTTGACCCTCACACAATTTTAATTCAGTAGGTTCAGAAAGGGGGCCAGAAATTGGAAATAAGTTTTTAAAAGAATATTTACTTATTTTTGGCTGCAATAAGGTCTTAGTTTCCGCATGTGGGATCTTTGTTGCAGTACAGACTTAGGTAAGTGGGATCTTAGTTCCTTACCAGAGATCGGAACCTTCAGCCCCAGCTTTTGAAGGTTGATTCTTAACCACTGGACCACCAGGGAAGTCCTGGAAATAGGTTCTTAATTGTGTTTAATTACTATTTTAAATAGAGTTAGCTATTAAGAATATATTATGGGGAATAAGCTATTGTGCATTCAGGGTTGTACACAGCACAACTCCAGGGGGCGCTGTCCACACAGACTCAGATGGTGCTAATGGTGCCCACGGAGGACTCAGATAGTGCCCATGGAGGTAGGTGACACAGCAAACCTGCCTCTCTCCCCAGAGGCAGCCACTCTCATCGTTTCTTGTGTCTTCCTCCAGAGAGATTCCGTGTACTTGTAGGATGTGAACATTTTTCCAAAGGGGGTTCCCTTTTCTCCCTATGTTGAGAATCCCTGAGCTGGAGGGAGGATGGTCTGAAAGATGGGGTTAGCCTACCTGCAAAGTGATAAAGGAGGAGCAGGCCTTCCCTTAAGTTTCACCACAGCAGGGCCCCTCTCCCCTACCAGGTCCAGGCTGGGTCCCTATCAAGGACTATCTGCAGGGACTTCCCTGGTGGTCCAGCAGTTAAGAATTTACCTCCCAATGCAGGGGATGCTGGTTCAGTCCCTGTTTGGGGAGCCAAGATCCCACATGCCACAAGGAAACTAAGCCTGTGCACCCTCAGTTAGGAAAAGCTTTGTGCCGCAGCATAGTTCCCATGAGCCGCAACCAAGATCTGATGCACCCAAATAAATAAATATTTTTTAAAAACTACCTGCATTTGAGGCAGTGAAAGGCTTTTTCTCAGTAATTCTCCTAGGTCCCCTGGAGATTTTCAGATGGATTTGCTGAGTAGGGAATTTTCCTGCATTTCAATCCAGTGATTTATCAGCAGACTTTGATGTTGTCTAGTCAAAACAAAACAAACCAAACTTGTGTACTAGAAGGGGGAAATTGGATCCTGCTGTGTGACTTTATACAAGTCACACTGTCTCTTTGTGTCTTGGTTTCTTCCTCTGGGAAATGAGGAGCATCATGTCTACTGCCCCCTGTTTTTTTCAACCTCTCACGAAGGTTGTAAGATCATGGATATGAAAGTACCCATTTTCAAACTTCCCTGAAGGTCCAGTGGTTGAGATGCTGCGCTTCCAATGCAGAGGCATTGAAATGCTGGGCATTTGATTCCTGGTTGGGGAACTGAGATCCCATGTGCCTCGTTGCAAGGCCAACTTAAAAAATAAAAATTTTTTAAAAGTACACGTTTTATAGATGAAGATTTGAGGTCCAAGGTCATGCAGCTCAGAGGTGTCCCTGTTCTCCTTGTGGTCAGGTCCAGAAACTCAGCAGGAAAAAACTCTCGCTGGAAGGGAGTGGGAAGAGGAAGGGGTTCTGATCTGTCTTGCTCCTCTGCTGTGGCAGAGATGGCTAGCAGGTCATCATAGATCTGTGCCCCAAGACGGGGACTACACAGACCATTGCATCTAAGTGGGCCCATATGACAAGTTCTTACCAGTGCACTGTGGGTAGGAATTGATGGATGCTACTTCTGAACCAGGTGTGAAGAAAGGCATGTACCTTCTTTGTGTTCTTCCTTCTTCCTCCAGCTGGAAGCAGAGATCCTGATGCCCTCGGGCATGGTGGAGCTGCAGGATGGAAAGGGCCTGAGTCCCTGAATCATCGTCACACCTGGAGGTCAGCTACTTGCCAACCAGAACAACTCAACTGTATTCATTATGTGAGTGAGACATAAACTATTGGGTTGTCACTGGAATTTGACAGTTCATTTATTACAATGGCTAGTGTCACCCTGGGCTTCCCTGGTAGCTCAGCTGGTAAAGAATCCGCCTGCACTACAGGAGACCCCAGTTCAATTCCTGGGTCAGGAAGATCCCCTGGAGAAGGGCATGGCAACCCACTCCAGTATTTTGCCTGGAGAGTCCCATGGACAGAGGAGCCTGGCGGGCTACAGTCCGTGGGGTTGCAGAATCGGACATGATTGAGCAACTAAGCACAGCATAGCACAGTGTCATCCTAACACATACTCCCACTTTTCTTCCTCAGTCCTGCACTGAGCCGCTTGCTTGTACCCAAAAGGAGACTTCGGTAATCATCCCTCACAGCAGGTGCAGGGTTGTTAAAAACCACTGAGGGTGGGGAGAGGGAGGCCTCATCTCCCCTTAGCTCTGAACTTGGGGCCACCAGCCTATGGGGATTGGGTTTGCAGCTGTTACATTCCACAGTGGCCCTGGTAGCATTTTGACTATGTGTGACACTCAGCACCATCCTAGGAGAGCAAAGATAAGGACAGACAGCTGATTGGAGGGGGGAGCAGAGAGGGAGGGCCTGCAACCAGAGCCCTGGGTCTGCCTGGAATCCCTGCCTGTGTCATCTCAGCCAAGCCAGCACCTCTTCGGCCCTCCGTTTCCCCATCTGTAGCGTGAGTCCAAAGCGCATATCCTGGATGGAAAGTGGGGAACGTGGGGATGGTGAGGGGTCAGATAATGGATCTGACTATGCAGTCAGAGGACCCAAACCCAAGATCCTCAGAACTTTGATGTGTGCTGGGACTTTTTCTTGGGAGGGGCTTAAAAATAATTTGTTAGGAAAGAAAACACGAAAGAATGCCTGATTCCTACGTTTGGGGGATCATTCAGAAAGCTATTCTGGCCTAGAGGATCTGGAAGAGGGATGTCCTGATGGCTTTGAAGGCCACCTCCAAGCACTGAACTCAGTGTCTGTGGGTAGTTCCTCTTGCCACCAAGTGTTTATTGACCAGGTGTCCAGTATCTGAAATTCCACCATCAGTGCTTCATTCCTCTGCATTCCTCTTTTATTCTTCCACAAAAATGCAAGCAGTGATGATCCCACACAGTGTTCAGTCCTTTAGACTTTTTCCAGGAATCTTGAAAGATACAGATAGGTCCAAACGCCAAGCGCAGGTGCTTCATTAATCATTTTTTCTCCTGACAGGAAGACTGTGGGGGCAGTTCTACTCCTGGGTGTATATCCAAGAATAACTTGCACATGTGGCCCAAAGACATGGATAGGAATAATTATAGCAGCCCTATGCATAATAACACAAAATTGGAAACAACCAAAGTGCCCGTTGACAGGAGATGGGGATCACTGGACGTGAAATAACAGTGAAAATGATTGAGCCCTGTTTTAATAACATTGCTGCATAACAGACCATGTTAAAACATAGTGTCAACCACAATCATTAATTTGCTCACAGTTCTACTATTTAGGCAGGGGCTCACTGGGGATGGCTTGTCTCTACTCCATGTGACTTCAACTGGGGAGGATTAACTGAGGATGAAAAATCAATGTTTTAATTAATTAATATTTATTTTGGTTGTAGTGGGTCTTTGTTACTGTGTGGGCTTTTCTGTAGTTGCAATGATCAGGGGCTATTCTTCATTGCAGTGCTCCGGCTTCTCACTGCAGTGGCTTCTCTTGCAGAACACAGGCTCCAGGGCCTGCTGGCTTCAGTGGTTGCGACACATTGGCTCAGTAACTGCAGCTCCCGGGCTCTGGAGCACAGGTGTACAAGCTTAGTTGCTCCGTGTTATGCGGGATCTTCCTGGATCAGGGATTGAACCCATGTCCCTGGGATTGGCAGGAGGGTTCTTTACCACTGAGCCACCAGGGAAGCCCCAAGATCAACTTTTAAGATGGTCCACTCATGTGGTTGGACTGTTGATGCTGACTGTCAGCTAAGAGATCAGCTGGAGCTATTGTGTGTGTAGAGGTAGCCCTCTTATATTGCATGTGGCCTCCACGTGACTTCTATCAGCCTGGTGGTCTCAAAGTAATCAGACTTCTCAGGTGGAGTCTCAATGTCCCCAAGAATGTAAAAGCAGAAGTTGCTGGATCTTCTTGAGGCTTGGGCCTAGAATAGGCACAGGATAACCCATTCTATTGGTTGAAAGAGTCGTAAAGTCAGATTCAACTGCAAAAGAGTGTGAATAACCAGAGCTATACTTTGTGTGCCACAGACTTGCACAACCACAACCACCCATAGCCATATGGATAAATCGTAGGTAAGTTATGCGACTGGAACAAATAAGCTTCACATTTCAGTGATTTCATGTAACAATGGATTATTTCTTCCTCACATACATATCTTTAAAAAGATATATTTATTTATTTGGCTGCCTTGGGTCTTAGTTGCTGCACGTGGACTCTTCATTGCGTCACGTGGGCTCTTTTGCTGAGGCGCACATATTCTCTAGTGGTGGTACATGGGCTTAGTTGTTGCATGGCATGTGGGATCTTAGTTCCCTGACCAGGGATCAACCCACATCCCTTGCATGGCAAGGTGGATTCTTAATCACTGGACCACCAGGGAAGTCTAGTCACATACATTATCTTACACAAGCTAGTGGAGCGCTTGGCCCCACTCCAGCCAGCCAGTTAGGAACTTAGGCTGATGGAGGATCTACCATACTGAGATGGCACCATCTGGGGCATGAGGCCTCACTTTTGCCACAGCCATGGAGGACAGAAAGGCTGGAGAATTTCACTTGACCTCAGCTCTAAAGATACAAATGTCACTTAGGTTCACATCTCATTGGCTAGAACTAATCACATTACCCTGCCCAAATGACAATTTTTCCATAGAAAAATGGAAGAGATTACTATTGCAGTCACATGTAATAAAACTATTGGAAACAAAGGACAAGTTCAACATAAAATTCAAGATAGTGTTTACTTTGGGGTGGGGGGAGGGGTCAGCATAGAAGAATTCACAGGAAGGTATTAATAGCAATGATTTGTAATACTCTAATCCATGGGTTGAGGAGTGAGTATTGATTATACTATTTTTAATGAATAAATGAGTAAATAGATGAATGAAATAAAAGAGAGGGCTCAGAAGCAGTAGCACTGAAGCATAACCTCAAAGTGTAGGCCAAAAATAGCTTTTCCATAAATATTCACTGAGCTGTGGTTGAGGCTGCTAGGCCTTGAGGGTACAAAGATGAATAAAATATAGGCTCATCCCCTCTAGATTCTCAGCTCAGAGGATGCAGTAGGCACATGAACCAGACAAACCAGCAAAGCACAGTGGAGTGGACTGCTTACCAGGAACTTTGGGAGCCAGAGAAAGTCTTACCCCAAGGGGTCATGTTGGTTGGGTCATGAAGGATCAATAGGAGTTCAGTAGGTGGAGAAAGAAGTGGAGGTGGGGCATATTGGTCAGGGACACTCATTCCAGGAAGAGTGAACAATATGTACAAAGGCACAGATAGCCCTTCATTCCTCAGGTGGCCTGTGTTCACAGCATTTCCTCACCACCTTCTAGTCCCTAAATGATCTGATCAACTCATTCATACTGTGCTATGCCACCCAGAACCCTCTGCAGGACTTGCACATTTCAGTATCCCCACTGATTTCTATGTGCCAGGCACTATGCTAAGCATTTTGCTTATATGATTTTATTTAATGAAGAGCAGAACTTCATGCCAAAGAAATGAATTTCTAATGGTGAAATTTCAGACTTAGATAAGATGAAATCTTTAGCTTAGGGAAGCTGGAAGTATTTGTGTGGCATGAATTCTGTCACAAATTCCTCTGCCTCACTGTATGTTCAGTCCTGATCTTTGTACTGGCTGGGTAAAGACCCTGGAAGGTCAGGAGATAGGGTGGGAGGAGCTTCCAATCTTATTCTTCAAAAAAAAAAAAGCAAGTGGGACTTCTGCTCAATAATATAATAATGTCTCTGTTCTGCCTCTTCTCTGGGGTCTCACTTCTTGGGAGCCTGTGTGGAGGTGAATTCCTCTGAAAGCTCTCTGCCCCTGTTAGGGACTCCCCAGGCCTTTTCTGAGAAATATTGACATTGTTCCTAGCACTTCCCCTCCCTTCCTGGGTAGCTCCCGTGGCCACCATTGAGCTTTCCTCACATCCTCCTTCTTCGGGTTAGGGCTTTTCTAACTTTCCTTTCCATCATCACTTCCCTCCTAGATGGGGCTAATCTGGGTCCTCTCGTTCCTCAGGCTTAATCTCTTTACATCCCTAAGCCGCCTGCTTCCTTGGGAGCAGGCCTGGGCATCGGGCTGCAGGCCCGACTAGCATTCAGGCCTTCGGGAACATGTCCTAACATGTTGAGCCCTGGCACAGAAGAAGATGGTGGCTGTTTTGTCCTTGGGACTGCCTGCTTTTAGACAAGAGTGGGATTTTAGACAAGATGAGACCCCCCAGAAACCCCGGAGAGACCTTGGTCTGCATTTCTCTGAACAGAATATGTGATTTGCCTCAGACCCCTTGGGACTGTTCTGGGATCTATCGTGTACCTGCATGCCTCTGTGTGTGTGTCTGTGTGTGTGTATGTGTGTATTTTGGGACTTGGATCTTGAGTGTGGCTTTTATCAACCTGCTTCTTTGCCTCTTTAGGGCAGAAGCCCTCTCTTACGAGCAAACCTGGCTACACATTCAAGTGAATGCTTGGAAACTTTTTTTTAAAGTGCTGAACAGTACTAGACACCAGTAGGTGCTTAATAAATATTTGTTGAGTTCTGTTGTGGTGGTGGTGGTGAGTTAAAAATTATTTAAAAAAAAATCACTTCCCCAAAAAACAACAAAAAGAATTATTTCATTGTGAAGCTCAGGATCATAAAACTAACTAATTCAATACAAGCCGTCATTAAATTTTTTTCCCCAAAGTAAACAGATAGACAATGTCAAGTCTATTTACAATGTCTGAAAGCCAAGGGGATTCGAGACAGTAGGAGGATATGCCCGTCTTGTGCTGGACACTTGACAACCCAGCCTTTGGGTGGTGTGGGCAGGTGTGTGTTTGAGGTAGGGAGGGTGGAGCTGGGAGAGGAGAGGGCTGGTCCTGGGGTCTTGGCCTGTTTGAGGTTCTTCCAAAGTCCACCTACAATTCTGTCCTGACTGCAATATCAGGCAGGCAAGGGGGTCTGAGAAAGGGTCCTCCCACCCCTTTCCGGGCTCCTGTCCCAGGAGTAGAGGAGAGCCAGGCCTGTCCTCCCTGAGGTCAGCTGCTTTGGGGGAAGAAGACTGGGCATGTCTGGGCAGAGATTTCCAGACGCCGAACAGCCCTAGAGGTCAGTAATTGTAGCTGCTTCCAGCCTGCATTCTATGTTTTAGTCGATTTCTGTTCAGATTAATACTCTGTTCTCTGAAATTTTTCTACAGGCAGAAATCGAAAATGTTTGATGAAGGAAGGAAGCAAAGGTAGGGGACAAGTGGGGATGGGGAGCAGCAGGGCACCTCACTTGCTTTTGCATCTGTTGGAAGCACTGGTTGGCCTTTCTAGAAATGCTTTCATCGGTGTCACCTCAGCATATTGCCTGGAAATGATGGGTGTGGGGCATGTCTTGCATTCTAAAACCGCTGAAACAGAGAGGGCAATAAGCAGAGAGCTCTGGATGAGAAGCAAAAGGTCTGTGTTCTAACCATCGCCATTGATTTGCTGTATCCCCTGAGTCAGGCCTCTGAGCTCTGAGCCTCCATTTCCAGCAGTGTATGTGGTGGGTGGGGATTACCCAGGAGATAACTCACCCACCCAATCCTTCTCTCCTTCCCAGCCCGCAAATCCACAGCAATCACAGAGCTTTCTTCTGCTAAGGTGAGAAGGGAGGTGGATATAGGTGGTGAGGAGGAGGGGGTGGGAAGCTTAGCTCGGTGTCCCGTTTCCCCTGGAGACCAGGTTAGCCCCTTCTTAGCAGTGTCCCCAATTCCGTCCTTCCCTGGAGCATTTGACAAATAACTTCTCACCCCTTTAGTTCTGTGGGCTTCGGTCGGTTTCCTCTTCTGTGAAATACGGGGAATTGAATCCTCTTCTGTGAAATAAAGGGAATTGAATCCGTTCTGGCCTCCAAGAATGCTTTGTTGGGGTCTCTGGGTGCCCCAGGTGATGAGAGGTGGTGTAGTGAGGGACCCATGGTGGTACAGTGGGGCTTTACTGGGAATCGCAAAGTGAAGTGTTCTTTAAAAATATATATATTTAAGGATTTTTTTTTCTTTATTAATGTCACTCCTCGTGGTTTATTCAGCTGCTCGGGGTAAATCCTTGCCCAGAGTCGGTCGGTGGTGGGTCAGAGAAGGGGCTAGTCCGTCCGGTCCCAGTAGCGCCGCCGTCCCATCGGTGGGAGGTCCAACTCTCCCTCCCCAGCCCCACCCCCCGCACTGGGGAAAACAAACAGAATTGGGACTCAGTTCGTGCGGAAATATGTCAAGTGCACAAACCCAGGCGCGGAGAGTGGGAAGGAGGGAAGCGCCCTCCCGCAGCCAGTGAGGTTGGCAGCGGAGTCGCCAGGGAGCCGCGGGAGCAGAAGCGCCGCTGTGGGCGGAGCGGCGGGTCCCGCCTCCAGCCTCTTTATAAGCCCGGCGCCGGGCGCCCGGCGGCGCCAGCTGAGGTGTGAGCAGCGGCTGGAGACCGTGGTTGGGAGAGCCGGCGCTGCGCGCAGACTCACGGAGACGTCCCCAGACCCCCAGAAGAGGTGAGGGAGCCGGGGCGGGCCAGAGCGGATCCCGAGCCGAGCCGAGCGAGTCCGCCTGTTTGTCCGTGCCCCTCGGGGGTGTGTGCCCGCGGGGGCGCGTGCGTCCTGTGCTCACAGGTGAATGGCGCGCGGGGCACTGCGCGCGGGTCTCGGTTTGGGGCACACCAAGGGCTGCGAGTGCTCGTGTGGGGACAGGGCCCGGGATGCGTCGGAGGCTCGGGGCGCGAAGAAGGCGCCCAAGTACCAGGGATCTCCCCTCTGCGATCCCTCCCCTGGAAACTCCGCCGGGGCGAAGAAAGGCGTGGACCCAGCCGAGGGTGCTCCCGGGGCCCCAGGCTCGGCGCGCTCGCTGCGTGGGGATGAAGCCCGGTCCACGCAGGGCTCTGGGAGGGGCGGGGAAAGCCAAGCCGAACAGGTTCATCTGGGATCCATTCCCGGGCGGTTCTCAGATCCGATCGGTGCCGTCCCGGCCCAGAACCGAGGTCGGAGTCCCCAGTGCTGCTGAGGCCAGCGCCGGCTGTGTCCTGGGCCCTTGGGAACGTGTCGGGACACGTTCCTTAAGAGTAAGCTGGGAGGTGACTCACGGTGACAAGAAGACCCCGGGGAACAAGCCGGGTGACATCAGAACTCCGCCAGGGCTGGGAGACTGTGGCTCCGCCAGAAGTCCCTTCCCTGCCTCTCCACGGTCTCTGTGCCCCCCCACGCCGCCACCATCAGCACAGTGACCTATTTGGCTGGCACAGAGTTCCCAGGGAAACCGGGACACCGGGAGGTCTAAGACCGGGTGTCCGGTCCCCGCCCGGAGGCGCGCCCTCTGGGACCCGGGGCCGCGGCCGGGCGCTGGGTGGGCTTGCGCCAGCCTGTCAGTTAGGGAAGCCCCGAAGCCGGACCTACCTCTCTCCCACCGCTGCCGGGAGAACCCCGGCCCAGCCTGCCCTTGGATCGGCCGGCCGGACTCCGGGTCGGGAGCCGAGCTGCGGTGCGGTGGGGGCATCCAGCCCCCTACGGGGGCTGTAGGGGAAGGGAAAGAGAGGTCCTGTGTTTGAGGGATGGGGCTTCGGGGTGCGTCGCTGCTCCGGGCCTCCGTCACCTGCTTTCGGGCGCTCCAGGCGGCCCCAACCCAGTCCAGAATTCCCTCTCCAGGGGCGACAGGGCTGAGCAGAGCAGGAGGGCGATTCGCCCTTCGGACGCCACCGCCCAGCTAGGACTGTAGTGCGTCCGCCTTGTCCGCCTGGTCTGGGGCCCTCGGGGGACACTTGCGCTCTCCCCCGTAGGGACAAGAATCCTAGAACTGGGTTTGGTGCTTTAGGGCGCCCGGGCAGCTCCCTCCCTCCTTCCCCTTCCTCCACGTTGCGTTTCGGGGAGGACTTAAGAGCGGTTTTGTTTTCGTTGCTCCCGTCTATTTTTATTTTTCAGGGATCTGACTCATCCCTTGCTTTGGGCGTGGAGATAAGGTGGAGGGACCAGATCTCGGCGCGCCTGTGCGTGCGTGCTGTGTGTGTATGTGTGTGTGTGTACGCGCGTGCGCGCCTGTGTTTCACAAGAGGCGGCGCGAGAGCGCGCTGTTTCCCAATAGTGGCGGGCGTTTCGGAAGCCTGACTGGCTCAGCGTGACGTGTTCGCGGCCCCCGAGCCCCCTCCCACTCCCCCTCCCCACCCCAGGGTGACGTGCAGCGGGAGTGGAAGCGAAGTTTTGGCGGGCGGGGAGCGCTTTGCAGGAAACTGACTCATCACAGCTCGCTGCCGGCCTCCCAGGCTCTGCCCACGCAGCTCCCCCTCCGCGCGTGATTTCCTGGAGACCGGCGCCCTCTTCTGGCCACATCGCTAATAGCTAACCCGCCTTCCCGCGGAATGAGGCTTCACCGGCCTTTGCTTCCCAGTGCAATCTGCTCTTGTACTGATGCTGAGGTCTTTGTCCACTCCTCTCTTAAAAGGAGTGCCCCCATTGGATTTGCAGTGTTTACTGAGTGCTTACTGTTTATTTGGGAATGAAAATATGGTTGAAGTCCAAGGCATGATAAAATGAAGCCTTCTTCTCTTGCCAATGAAGCCCTGAGATCCGTAGTGTCTATTCAAGTCATTCTGTGTGTCCCCTCTTGGCTGGCACCCCAAGCATGCCCATCTGGAGAACTGTCAAGCCCTTGAATTTAATCGGCCTGGGGAAGAAGGGGCCTGTCAAATCTACATTTTGAAAAAGCTCCTCAAGTGGTTCTGATAGGTCTCTCTGGTGAGGAAACCTCAAGATTAGAGAGGGAGTAGGGTTAATGGCAATCCACTCCAGTGTTCTTGCCTGGAGAATCCAGGGGGAGCCTGGTGGGCTGCTGTCTTTGGGGTCGCACAGAGTCGGACACGACTGAAGCAACTTTGCAGCTTTGCAGCAGGGTTCAACACCAGAAAGCAGAACACAGGGCATTCAGGGCTGGGTTCAAATCCTGGCTGTGCCACTGGTGAGCTGTGTGACTTTGGGAAACTTACTTAATTTCTCTGAGCCTTGGTAACCTCTTCCGTAAAAGAGCTAATATACCCATTTCTTCCGAAAATTAATATCTGTAAACTTTTTTACAACAGCCCTTGGCACATAAAATATGTAAATAAATCTCAATCCTTACCCCTGAAGAGAGTGAGCAAAGGTTATTTGTGGGCTTTGTCCACTGTGCTTTGTAACCCCTCTCTATGTGGCAGCTTGAGTAGTCACTATTGATCTTTTTAACCGTGTGGGTTCCGGGCAAGTCTTAAAACTCCTGCCCTTTAAACTTGGTCAGAGGCTGTCTAGTGCCCTCCCCTCTCCTGTGTGCTGAGACTTGGAGTTGTGGGCTTCACTCACTGTGAGAGGTGGAATGGGGACAGGTAGATGTGGTTTGGGTCCAGGGCTTCCTGCCCCAGGAGGACACTCAGCAGGGCTTTCACCCTCAGAGCCTGCAAATCAGGACTTGTCCCCAGGAAATCCCAGTCCCTGTTAAAGTCATACGGGCGCTCAGCCCTGGAGTCAAGCCAGAGCCGGGCAGGGAGGTGCCAGCACCCCCTCATGGGCAAGCTCAACTTCAGTTTTCCCTCTCCTAAAGTGGGAGGAGAGGAACCAGGTAGACCAGTGCCTTTAATTTTCTTTGCCTGCAAAACGGGTTCCTCCGATGCAGGCAGAATGGGGCAGGGGCTTCCAGATTGTCTAGACTTCAGGTCACCTGATGTGCCTGGCAGGATGTGGCTCAGCCTGGGAGAAATCATTGCTCTGCCATGCCCTGCCTAGCTCCTCCTTACCCGCAGGCTGCCTGCCTGATGACATCCTTGGGAAAGGCCCTCAGCCCACAACACCTGTCAGCTGCTGTCTGAAGGAGGTGGTGGCCCAGGTGGAGTGATGGGGAGGAGTCAGCCAGAACTAAAGGCAGAGAGAAATAATATTTTCCAAACACTTTCTCTGTACTTGGTACCGCTCTGAGGGCGTTATCTACAACCGCTTAGCTAATCCTCACATCTGTTCTCTGAGACATTCGCTATTGTTATCTCCTTCTAGAACTGACACCAAAAATAGATGTCCCTTTCATCAGAGGGGACTGGAATGTAAAAGTAGGAAGTCAGGAGATACCTGGAGTTACAGGCAAGTTTGGCCTTGGAGTACAGAGTGAAGCAGGGCAAAGGCTAACAGAGTTTTGCCAAGGGAATGCACTTGTCATAGCAAACACCTTCGCCCAACATACACAAGAGACAACTCTACACATGGACATCTCCATCTTATAGATGAGGAAAACAGAACCCAGAGAAGTTAAGCCACTTGTTGAAGGTCGCCCAGCAGAGCCTGGATTCCAACCCAGATGGCCTGGTTCCAGAGCCCTCATGTTTAACCACTAAGATACAGCCGTTCAGCTCTGCTCCATCTGCCTTGCCTGGCGGAGCCCACCAATCATTTCCTTGAGCCTGCATCTACAGCCCCGATCTTTAGACGTGTATGCAGTCCCATTTTATAGATGAGGAAACTGAGGCCAGGGGACTTGAAGTGACTCTTTGAAAGTTGAGGTAGGAAGTGGCAGAGCGCGGACTAGAACCCAGGTGCTTTTTAACCCCAAAATCCAGAGTAGTTTTAGGTAACTGAGCAGGGTTACTCCACATGAGCATCTAGACAAAGGAATTTGAGAGGCTCGAGGAGGCATCCATTTACTTGGGAATTGACCTCCCCGGCCAGGCCTGGAGTTAGGAAACTGTTGGACTCTGAAAATTCACACATACCTGGGGCATTCACACCCATGAGGGACACCTCAGGGGGGAAAAACAAATTGATTTTAGCTGATAACACCCAGTGGTAAACAGGACCCTGATCCCTGCTATTGCAATAAACTTGCCTTTGTTGACATAAACTTGCCCTTCAGCTGCCCACTCCCCCAGTGACTTGGGGGTGTCAGGCTGATTGACTCTGCCCTTCACGCCCTCTCTGTGGGTGGAGGTTGGGAGAGCCTATGGGAGGAATGTGGGGGAAAATCAGCCGGAAGGAACCCATGAGCCCCTCTCACCTCACTTTCTAGTAAGGAGACTGCGCCTGAGGTTACGCAGTAGCATGGCCCGGAGAGGGAGCATCTGACTTCCCGAGTATCTCACTTACCTACCCCGGGTCTTTCTTATGTTCCAGCCACAGGAGCCATGTCTGAGCTGTCCAGGGACGCGCATCAAATCCCCCGCAGCAGCAAGGCCTGCCGCTGCCTCTTCGGTCCAGTGGACGGCGAGCAGCTGCGCCAGGACTGCGACGCCCTCATGGCCAGCTGCGTGCAGGAGGCCCGAGAGCGGTGGAACTTCGACTTTGTCACCGAGACACCGCTGGAGGGGGACTTCGCCTGGGAGCGCGTGAGGGGCCTCGGCCTGCCCAAGCTCTACCTGCCCGTGGGGCCCCGAGACGACCTGGGAGGGGGCAAGCGGCCGAGCCCCTCGTCCGCCCTGCTGCAGGGCACGTCTCAGGAGGACCACTTGGACCTGTCGCTGTCCTGCACCCTCGTGACTCGCTCCCCTGAGCGGCCCGAGGGGACCCCCGGTGGGCCTGGCCCCTCCCAGGGCCGGAAACGGAGGCAGACCAGCATGACAGGTGAGGACAGCAGCAGAGAAGGAGGCGGCAAGGGGTCAGGACTCCCAGAACTCATGGTGCAAGGGCTGACCTGTCTGGCCCAGCTTACTCATCACTCTGAGGGGGGAAACAGGCCCAGAGAGGGGAAGTGGCTTGCCTGAGGTCACACAGCAAGTCTACTACCAAGAACAATTAGCTGACATTTATTTGGAACATTGACTATGTGCCAGGCCTTTTGATAAGTGTCTAGGTTTCTTTTAGTCCTTATGGTGATCTAATACCACAGGACATTCTTGGCATCCTTTTACAGGCAAAGGAACAGGACTCTGAGAGGTAGAATGATTTGCCTGAGGTCCCACGCTGAACTGGCCGTGGAGAGTAAATGAACGATAATTTCCTGGCTGCCTTATTCAAACCTAACTCGCCTTCCCCTTCATACGTACACACCTTCACCCACACTTCACAGCCTGTTTTTCTCTTTTTGGCACTTTTAAAACTATCAACAGCTACTTCCATATTTTGATATAGTCCATCTCCCCAAATAGGATCCTATCTCTACAAGAAAGAAATCTGTATCTCTCTTGTTCATAACTGAATCCTCAGCATCTTGGATGGTGTGTGACACATAGCAGGTGCTTGAGGAAAATGGAATAAGTGATGTTGGCAGTTGAACGCTAACTATGCCAGGCCTTCGGCCAATGTCTTTCCATTTTTTACTTTACATATATATTACTGTTATTATTTTGGCTGTACAGCTTGTGGGATCTTAATTCCCTGAGCAGGGATAGAGCCCGGGCTACCGCCGTTGAGAGCAAGGAGTCTTAGCCCCTGGACCACCAGGGAAGTCCCAACCAAGGTCTTTCCGGAAACATTTCATTTAATCCTCCAAGCACCGTACCAGTGTTATCCTCATTTTATAGGTGAGGAAATGGAAGCTTGGAGCAGGACAGCCAAGAATCCCATAGCACATTTGCAGCTGGGTCAAAACTAACAATAATGATAATAATAATAAGTAACCTTTATATGGCTCAGGTATCACACAGAACACTTTTCCTGGATCAAATAATGGAATCTCCAGAGCAGTGCTTTCTGATAGATCAGGCTCTGCAAAGAAGCAGATGCCCAGTACCGCTGGCCACAGGCTGCTGAGTGCTTGCCATGAGGAACTGAATTTTTCTTTTAGTTTAATGTTAGTTAATTTAAACAGCCACCTAGGGTTAGCGGCCACTGCATTTGGGCAGCTTGGCTTAAAGCAGGCCCATGGATGTAAAGTCTGTTATTGATCACATCTGTGAAGCCTGGGGGGATGTTCTGTATGTATGGAGCCCTCTGGGAGATGGGCTAGAAGTTTCCAGAGTTCTTCCCTGTACTTGGCGGTATGTCTCTCTGGCCCTGCGGGGGGTGTCCCTGGTCCCTCTGCAGTTTGCACTGGGTGGGTGGCTCTGCTGGACCCTCTTTCTCCTGGCCTGGCTGACGTTTGTTCTCTCCCCCCAGATTTCTACCACTCCAAACGCAGGCTGATCTGCTCCAGGAGGAAGCCCTAACCCCACAGACGGAAGCACGTCCTCGTGGAAACAAGGGGGCCACTGTGGGCCTCTTCTGTACCTTTTGCCTTGGTCCTTCAGTTTGTGCGTCTTAATTATTATTTGTGTTTTAATTTAAACTCCTCCTCATGTACATACCCTGCTTGCTGCCACCGTTCCCACACCCCCAGCCTCTGGCATTAGAATTATTTAAAAAAGAAAAAAATTAGCAGAAAACATAGGCTTATTAGATTGCTAGGTATTTTTATTATATGAACCGTTATTTAAACCCTCTTCATCCTTTGCTTTCCTCGTCCTCGCTCCTCTGAGGCTGGCGTGACCCCCGTTCTCTGGGTGGCACTCTCTGGAGGGGCCTGGCTCCCTCACCCCTGCCATCTGATGGGTGTTACGAAGTCCCGCCCTGCCTTTCCTGCATTCTCAGACCTGAATTCCTTACAATCTGAGAAGTAAATAGATAGCACTTTGAAGGGGGCCCAACAGAGTTGGAGGCATCATCAAAATTTGGGTTCCCCTTGCCCCCCTCTAAGGTTGGGCAGAGTGACCCTGAAGTGGGCACAGCCTGGAAATGGGGCGGGGGGATTGGACACCCTCCTGGCCCTTGATTCCCACCTCTGTCCTGTGAAGGCATGGGGAAGGTAGGGGCCCGTAGCAAACCACCCCCACCTCCCCACTCCCCCTCGACCCCCATCCTCAGGGGAGCTGGTCTCAGTATTTGGCTTCCCTGTCCCCTGCATTTTTCTAGGAGCCCCAGAGGCCCCTGTTTCCCAGCCAGGCTCTCAGTCCCTCTCTGCTCCTCTCCCTTCATCCATGCCCTTTCCCTTTAGTATCTTCTCAGCCCTGGGTGGCAGCTCTGGGGGGGCCCTAACCCCCAGCTCAGTGGACTGGAAGGGGAAGGGACATGCATAGTGTAGGGTTCCCCAGTTCTACCTCAAGCAGCGACCGCCACTTCCTCTTAGCTCTTGGGGTGGGGGTCCTGGGTGGTCAGGTGGGCCTCCTTGAGTGGGGATCTCTCTGTGTTAGGGGTAGGTGGGTGAGGAGCAGATTTTTCCAAGAGGGACAGTGTGACACCAGCCCCTGGAACTCGTCCAAGGACTTTTTCCATTTGCCCCACCCCTTCCCCCATTTCATTGCACTTTGAATAACAGCTGAAGGAGTCAGATGGCGGGAGCAGAGGCTGTGGATAGGACATGCTAAGTGGGCAAATATGGGTCTGGGAGTTGTGAGTCGTCATCTTTCCTGGCACTGAGCCGCTTGGTGGCTCTGACCCCAGACACCTTCCAGCTCCTGTAACATCCTGGCCTGGACTGTTTTCTCCTGGTTCCCATATGTCCTGTTTCTTCTGTCTCCACCTAGACTGTAAACCTCTCAAGGGCAGGGAATAAGTCCTGTACTGCTCTGTGCCCTTCAAAGCCCCTCCCACAGTGCTGAGTATACAGCAGGTGCTCAATAAATATTTCTGATGACTTTACTTATAATATTAGTGTTGTGGTCAATATACCTTATTATTTATAAGAACAAGTAGGTGGCAGTTTTTTTAATAAGCACTTAAATTTAAAAAAAAAGCAAAACAGTTTAGCAAAAGAAAGACCAAGACCACAGAAGAAAAAGCAGAGAATACAAAATAAAACAATAAGCCATCACACCTCTGCAGATTGCTACTGTCAGTATTTTGGGTTCTTGTGTGTGGTTTTTTTTAAGAGTAAAGAGTATATGGTGACTCATCAAAAAAATGCAAATTAAAATCACAATAATATATCAGTACACACCTACCAGAATGACTAACATGAAAAAGACTGACAATGCCAAGTGTTGGTGAGGATACAGAGCAACTGGAATTCATACCTCCTGGTAGAAGTGTGAACTATTTCATCTCCTTTGGAATAGCTCTTTGGCAATATCTTCTAAAGATGCCTCCCCTCAAGCCTACCTGATGACTAGGAATTCCATCCTTAGGTTTGTTCTCAAGAGAAATAAATACACATTTGTGCCAAAAGATATTTTCATAGCAGTATTATTCATAACAGAGCCTAACCAGAAACAACCTAAATGTCCAGAATATAAGAACAAACACATTAACTGTGGTATCTGTATATAGTGGAATCCTATATGACATTAAAAAGAACAAAGTACTCTTACCTGAAACTTCTGATTATTTATATTTATCAACCCTAAGCCTTGGTGCTGGAGAAGACTCTTGAGAGTCCCTTGGACTGCCAGGAGATCCAACCAGTCCATTCTAAAGGAGATCAATCCTGGGTGTCCACTGGAAGGACTGATGCTAAAGCTGAAACTCCAATACTTTGGCCACCTCATGCGACGAGTTGACTCACTGGAAAAGACTCTGATGCTGGGAGGGATTGGGGGCGGGAGGAGAAGGGGACGACCGAGAATGAGATGGCTGGATGGCATCACCGACTCGATGGAGGTGAGTTTGAGTGAACTCTGGGAGTTGGTGATGGACAAGGAGGCCTGGCATGCTGTGATTCATGGGGTCGCAAATAGTCGGACATGACTGAGTGACTGAACTGAACTGAACTGAACTGAAGCCTTAGTAGCTTAAAACAATAATCATTTCTTTGCTCTGGATCCTGCAGTTTGGCCAAGAACTACTTTTCAAATACTGAATAATCCTCTGTTATATGGACAATGGCTTTGCTCCAGAACCCTAAGGGTCTGAGATGAGGCTCTGCCCTTGGGGCTTTTGGAGACTTTGCACTGTTTGCTTATCTCCCATGGATATTTCTAGTATTATGGGATATGCTGGGTCACATGTCCCAAGTGTTTTTCCCGTAGCGAGGACCTACTGCAGAGCCTCTTTAGTGGATCCTCTTGGACTCCACTTAAATAAGTCATCCAATGCATGAGCTGGAGCAGTATTCAGTATACTGCCTCCAAAGTCCCTACTGGCCACCAGCACTACGCCTCTTTTTAGGTGTAGGATGTCCGCAGTATAATAATTTGTCCTTTAACCACGTAGGGTGCCTAGACAGTGTATTAAAAAGCAGAGACATCACTTGGCCAACGAAGGTCAGTCCAGTCAAAGCTATGGTTTTTCCAGAAGTCATGCACAGATGTGAGAGTTGGACCATAAAGAAGGCTGAGCTCCAAAGAACTGATGCTTTTGAACTGTGTTGGAGAAGACTCTCGAGAGTTCCTTGGACAGCAAGGAGATCAAACCAGTCAATCCTAGAGGAAATCAACCCTGAGTATTCATTTTAAGGACTGATGCTGAAGCTGAAGCTCCAATTCTTTGGCCACCTGATGCGAAGAACTGACTCACTGGAAAAGACCCTGATGCTGGGAAAGATTGAAGGCAGGAGGAGAAGGGGACGACAGAGGATGAGATGGTTGGATGTCATCACCGACTCAATGGGCATGAGTTTGAGCAAACTCTAGGAGATAGTGAAGGACAGGGAAGCTGGCACGCTGCAGTTTATGGGGTCGCAAAGACTTGGAGATGACTTAGTGACTCAACAACAACCATAGAGGAAATGTCCCGGCATGCCTCCACTCAGTTGGCCATTTAAATCTTAATATTATAGGTTCCTGAATTTTTGTGGGGAATGTGGTCATGACTTTTGATCTGCTTTCCCGATATGGATTGGAAAAAATGCATTGGCCACGTTATTAGCTTCTTACAATCAGAGCTATGGAGACTATTCTGGTAGACATGCCGTACTTTATGATATAATGACTGCAACTCGGGCTGTCACGTGACCGTTATCGGTCACTGCGCTTCGTTTGGTTTTTGTAGGAGCAGGTGGGGGTTGATTGGGAAACACTGTGTCCTTTAAGTTTCTGAAGGTAGGATTAACCTTTGCAATTCTACCAGGGATGTGGTACTGCTTCTGATTTACCATCTTGACCAGTAGGATAACTGAAGAGACTTCTACTCAGTCCTTTCCCTAATGGCTTTTATTTCACCGGTTGGGGAACCAATCTGAGCGTTCTGCTACTTGCTGAGTACATCCATCCCGATTTGCATTCAGGGGCTGGGAAGTAGCCACAGGCTCGTTTGGCCCCATTGGACTCCAAGAGGGAACAGCACCGCGTGACTTATGGGGGCTTAGTTCCTCAACCAGAAATTGAACCTGGACCCTGGACTGTGAGAGTACAGAGCCCTAACCACAAGACCACCAGGGAATTACCCGGGATGTTTAATCTTGAGTCAAGAGAGAGGACTCAATAAACACTGTCTTTGGCTGCCTTGTATTCCTCCTCCCCCCCAGTCCCAGTCCCTCACCCCTGAGATCTCCTCCCATATGTTCGGCCTGTTCCTCCCAATACCTATCAGTCACACCTGTAGCATTCTGGCAAGTTATTTCCTCCAGCAGCAGTAACTCTACTTTTTCTACTCAGGCAATGCTGAGACCTGACCCAATTACTGGTCTAAGAGATGAGGCTGGCAAACCCTAGCTCCAGGGACCAGCTGCCCATTTTTGTATAGAGTTTTACTTCAATATAGACACACCGTTTGCTTGTTGTCTATGGCTGTTGTTGTACTTTAAGTAGCACAAAAGCAGACATGAGTAGTTGCGACAGACACCATGTGGCCCACAAACCTAAAATATTTACTCTCTTGCCCTTAGAGCATTTGCTGACTCTTGCCTACAGGCAGAGAGGGAAGGTGGGGTGAATGTTAAAGTGATGGGTAAGTGTTCTCCTCTAGCAGGGGAGGGGCATTCTGCAGGCCTGGAGGGCTCAGGGAAGCAGGGAGTGTAAGATTCATCCATCTAAACACCTCCATTCCAGGACTCAGAGCCCCACTCTCTCCTTGCTGACTGCAGCCATACATGGTCTCTCTTGTAGCTCTACCACCTTTATACCAAACCCTGCGGCTGATTATCAAAGCTATGGTTATTAGCTATGATTATTAGTCAAAGTTATAGTTTTACCAGTAGTCATGTATGGATGTGAGAGTTGGACTATAAAGAAAGCTGAGCACCGAAGATTTGATGCTTTTGAACTGTGGTGTTGGAGAAGACTCTTGAGGGTCCCTTGGATGGCAAGGAGATCCAACCAATCCATCCTAAAAGGGATCAATCCTGAGTATTCATTTTAAGGACTGATGCTGAAGCTGAGACTCCAATTCTTTGGCCACCTGATGGGAAGAGCTGACTCATTGGAAAAGACCCTGATGCTGGGAAAGATTGAAGGCAGGAGGAGAAGGGGACGACAGAAGATGAGGTGGTTGGATGGCATCACCGACTCAATGGACATGAGTTTGAGCAGGCTCTGGGAGTTGGTGATGGACAGGGAGGCCTGGCAGGCTGCAGTCCATGGGGTCACAAAGAGTTGGACACAACTGAGCGACTGAACTGAACTGAACTGAGGCTGATTATCAGCACAGTCTGCCCTTGGGCCACAAGAGATGAGGACCTGATGCTTTGATGGGGTGGGGGGCGTCCTCTTGTCTCCCATGGTCTGCCCTGAGTTGAGCCTGTGATTCTCTTTCTTCAAGACTTCTAGGGAAGTTAACAGAGGTCAGCCAGTGCCAAATCCTAATAATTATCATGTGTGTGTGTGCTTAGTTGCTCAGTTGTGTCTGACTCTTTGCAACCCCATGGACTGCAGCCTGCCAGGCTTCTCTGTCCATGGAATTCTCCAGGCAAGAATACTGGAGAGGGTTGCCATGCTTTCCTCCAGGGGATCTTCCCAACCCAGGAATCGAACCCAGTTCTCCCTCGTTGCAGGCGGATTCTTTACTGACTGAGCCACCAAGGATAGCCCTGAATTTTTTGTATCTCTCCCAGGTTACCTCCCACAGCTGGGTCTTGGTCAGCAGGAGGCTGCAGCCTACAGGGAAATTATCATCTCCCTACTCACTGCCAGCGTTAGGCTCCATAGTCATCTCACTGGTGAGGGAGCCATTTTCAGACGCCCTTCTGCCATTTCTGGTACCAACTTTCTTAGATTTTTTTTCCCCCCAAAAAGCAACCTGAGACATGGTGTGTTTGTAGGTAGTTTACTTGGGAGGTGGTTCTGGAAGCATGGAGAGTGGGGAATGTGGGAAAGGAAAAGAAAGGCAAAAGCCAGTGGAGGGGGAACTTTCCTGGTGGTCCAGTGGCCAAGACTTGGCGCTTCCAATGCTGAGAGCCTGGGTTTGATCCTTGGTCAGGGAACTAGATCTCGCATGCCACAACTAACACCTGGCACAGTCAAATAAATACATAAATAATAATAATAATAAAGGGGGGCTTCCCTGGTGACACAGGCGGTAAAGAATCTGCCTATGATATGGGAGACCTGGGTTCGATTCCTGGATTGGGAAGATCCTCTGGAGAAGGGAACGGCTACCCACTCCAGTATTCTGGCCTGGAGAATTTCATGGACTGTACAGTCCATGGGGTTGCAAAGAGTCAGACACAACTGAACGACTTTCACTTAAAAACAAACAGCCAATGGAGGTATTGATGAGCAAGTTCTGTTGTGTGAAACCGTGAGGTCTGAGGAGACTGTGTGGAACGTGTCTTAGGTTTGTCTCTCAGGGTACTTGCCTAGGTACCTCTGGGGTACTTAACTATGGACGCCAGCCATTGTTGATTGAGGGCACCCTCCAGGAGCAAGTTCAGGTTGCTCCTTGGGTGGATATAGTTTTCACGATGCCAGAGTAAACCAGAAGGATGCAAACATTTGAGATGAGATGCTGTATCCCTGCCAGGAATTATTTACCAAACCTTCTGGTGAACACAGACTTGAGGCTAGGGATGTGGGTGGGGGTGTCAGCAGTGGGTGCTATAACCCTTCAGCCAGCCTAGTGTCCGGGTGAACAAGTTGGTGAAGATCACTGCAGCTTTGCCCTTCCCTCTCAGCCCCCAGAAACACGAACACCATGAAGGCAGGTCTTTGCATCTTGCATTCACTGCTGTCTTCCAGCACCTTATTCCCAGCACATCATAGGCGCTGGACAAGTACTTGTCGAAATTCACTGGGGCTTGAATTTCCCTGACCTGAGCATTCGCCCTAGTCCTCAACTTCACTGCCACCCCACCCCAACTCCCATGTCACTGCCCCTCATCCCTCGACAGTCAGTCTGGCGTGTGAACCAGGCCACGGGCCAATTGCTAGGATGGAGAAGTTGGCAGTTCTGTAACCCAGTCTCCCTTTAACAACCACAGAAGTAGCAACAGCTGACATTGATCATCATCTGCCAAACACGGTTCCAAATGCTTTATAAGGTGTATAGCATCAAATCCTTATGACACACCTCTGAGGTGGGCACTGTTATTGCCTCTATTTCACAGATAAGAAACTGAGACGACAAACCTTTACGTCACGTGCTTGAGGTCACACCCCTAGGAAGTGGTGGGGCGCCAGGATATTCATGCTGATGACCCAGGTCATATTGCTTGCTCGATAACCCAGAAAGGGGAAGTGCCTCGCCCAGGGCTACACCGCGTGACAGCTCTTCAGAGGAGGCTAGTGCACTGTCTCCTTCTGTGTCTCTCCTGGGTCTTTGTTGTTGCTTAGATTTTCTCAGTCTTAGGTAAAACGTGCTATATAAATGCAACTTTAACCAGTTCCCTGGCTTTCCTTTCCCTTGAGATCACCAGCTCATCTAAGCTCATTCTAGAAATAATTTGGACCTGGGAGCTGGACACAGGGAACCAAGGTCTCCCGGTTTGAGCCCCAGTTCTCACCACTGAACCCCAGAACAGAGAGTATCTTGCTTCACAGTTTACTAAACTGTGATGTGAATTCAAATATCTTTGAAAGTGTTAGTCACACAGTCGTGTCTGACTCTGCAACCCCATGGACTGTAGTCCACCAGGCTCTTCTGTCGATGAACTTCTCCAGGCAAGAATACTGGAGTGGGTTGCCATCTCCTTCTCCAGGGGATCTTCCCGACCTAGGGATCGAACCCAGGTCTCCCACATTGAAAGCAGATTACCATCTGAGCCACCAATTTTCCTTTGCTGCTGCTGCTGCTAAGTCATTTCAGTCGTGTCCGACTCTGTGTGACTCCATAGACGGAAGCCCACCAGGCTCCCCCATCCCTGGGATTCTCCAGGCAAGAACACTGGATTGGGTTGCCATGTCCTTCTCCAATGTGTGAAAGTGAAAAGTGAAAGTGAAGTTGCTCAGTCGTGTCCGACCCTTAGCGACCCCACGGACTGCAGCCTACCAGGCTGCTCCATCCATGGGATTTTCTAGGCAAGAGTACTGGAGTGGCTTGCCATTGCCGTCTCGGCAATTTTCCTTTAGGGAATTGAAAATTAGGGACTCCCTCCCTTCCCTGTTCACTTGAAACTATCACAACATTGTTAATCAGCTATACCCCAATACAAAATAAAAAGTTGAAAAAAGAAAAAGAAAATTAGGGATTCCCTGGAGGTCCTGTGGTTAAGACTCTGGTTGGAGGACTAAGATCCTGCATGGGGGGTGGTGGGGATGGGGGAAAATGAATTCGGGATGCGTTGAGATCCTGGGGACTTGATCTTAAAAATTCAAACTCAATCCACTCTCAGAGAAATGGGGAGAGTCCCTTGCTGGAGAAAAAAAGGTCCCAGATCTCCTGCGATTGCCCAAATGCAGAAGCAAGCACTGCTGGCCATCCTTCCAGAATATATCCAGAGTCCAGTCGCCTCTTGTTGTTACTTGTGGCTGCCCCCCTGGTCCCAGCCATCACTTGTCTGGATTATTGTATCAGCCTCCTCACTGGCTCCTGCTTCGTTCTGTCTTTGCCTAACACAGTTTATTCCCCACAATGAAAGCAGCCACAAGGATCCTTTTAAAACCCACACAGGATCTTGCCATCCTCCAAGTGGCTTCTGTCTCACAATAAAAATTCGTGTTCTTACAGGGTCTACAGGTCGCTAGACCTCTGGCCTCATCTCACTCTGCCCTCCACTACCTGCTTCAACCACAATGGTTTCCTCACTGCTCCTCATGTACACAGAGCAAGTTCTTGCCTCAAGGCCTTTGCACTCACTGTTGCCTCTCCCTGAACTTGCTTCTTCCAAAACTTCTTCCTCACATACTCTATCCCAGGATCAGCTCCTTGGACAGACTTCTGACTGCCACCCCTCCACGCCATTTAAAATATACCTCCCACCATTCAATCCCTTCGCTCTGCTTTGCTTTTCTTCATACCACTTCTTGCTATCAGATATTATATTGTATATGGATTTTTCCTTTTTTTTTCACTTTTGTATCCTCAGTGCTGGCTCATATTAGACACTCAATAAATGTTTGTTGACACAGGTCATAATAGCCATCATCAAAAAAAAAATCTACAAACAGTAAATGCTGGAGAGTGTGGAGAAAAGGGAACCCTCCTCACTATTGGTGGGAATGTTAATTGGTCCAGTCACTACAGACAACAGTATGAAGGGTCCTTAAAAAACTAAAAATAGAACCACCATATGACTCACCAAACCCACTCCTCAGCACTGCCCAGAGGAAACCATAAATTGAAAAGAAACATGCACCCCAATGTTCACTGAAGCACTATTTAAAATAGCCAGATCTTGCAAGCAGTCTAAACGTCTGGCTGCAGAGGAATGGATAAAGATATGGTACATATATACAATGGAAAATTACTCAGGCACAAAAATACAAAATAATGCCATCTGCAGCCACATGGATGAACCTAGAGACTGTCATACTGAGTGAAGTAAGTCAGACACAGAAAAACAAACATCATGATATTGCATAATATGTGGAATCTAAAAAACAATGAGTACAAAAAGACTTATTTACAAAATAGAAGTAGGGTCATAGACACAGAAAGAAAACATGGTTACCAGGGGTCAGGGGTGGGATAAATTGGGAGATTGGGATTGACATATACACACTACTATATATGAAATTATTAGTAGTAAGAACCTGTTTTATAGTGTGTGGAACTCTACTCAATACTCTGTAATAGCCTATATGGGAAAAAATCTAAAAAGAAAAAAAAAGAGAAGATATGCGTATCTGTACAGCTGAATCACTTTGCTATATACCTGAAACTAACGCAGTATTGTAAATCAACTATGTGCCAATAAAAATCACAAGGATAAAATTGTGAACAAATTTGTGTTGTATTAAAAATGAATTTTTATTTAGCTCAATAATGCCACTCTGAGTACCAATTTTTCAGCAGTAAGAAGGGAGTGAAAATCATGGTTGGATGTATTTTTTTAGAAATTAAGTTTATTCATCTTCGAAACTTTTTGTTTTGAAATAATTTCAGACATACAGAAAAGCTGCAAAAATAGTAGAATCATTCCCATAGAGCCTTCACCAGCAGTCCCTAAATGTTAACATTTTACCACATTTCCTTCATCACTTTCTCTTTGAATATGTACAAATGATTCTTAAATTTATTTTTGAATGGATATTATCTGAAGATGGTACAAAATAAACAACGAAACATAAATCTCCCTGTTTGTCCATCACAATACTTCCTTCCAGCCTACCTGCTACCAGCTTCCTGTCTTTTCTGTTAGAAATATCCTATGCATTTACAAACACATACAACTGTGTGTGCATTTATACAGCATAAACTCATCCACACACATACACTTCTTCATGCAAAACATACTATACTCAGCATTCTGCACTTCACTTTTTTCATTCAACAATATCTTCTGAAGGTCATTCCATATCTTCTGAAAGTCTGCCTGGATCTTTTTCATTGTCCATCGTATGCTTATATCAGAACTTATTAAGTATTAATAGTTTCCTGTTGGTGGAAATTTAGGTTGTTTTCAATCTTCTGCTAAGACAGACAGTGCTGTAACGAATATCCTTTTATATCGTTATTTTGTACATCACCTGTAGGACAAATGAGTAGAAGTGAAATTGTTGAGTAAAAAACTTTTTGCATTTTAAATGTTGATAGATATTATCACATTACTTTTCATGAAAGATGTACCAATATATATTCTTACAACTTGTGAAAATGTTTTTCTACATCCTTTATAACACAGCTATTAGCCCCTTTTTGTTTTGTTTTACCAACTGGTTCACTTAAAATGATATCTCATTATAACTTTATTTTTTATTTCTTTTATCTTAAGTGAAGAAAAACATTCTTCATGTATCTGAAAGCCATTTTATTTCTCAAAAATTGTCTATTCATAAATGATACCAATTTCTCACATGTATTACTGATTTTTCATTTATCTATAGGAACTCAAGATATAGTAATAAAAAGGAAATTAGTTTATTTTCTATGCTATATGGATACTTTTTCATAGTTTGTTTACCTTTTGATTCATCAATGGTGAATTTTTATTTTGCCATTCAGTTGTTTTATTTTTTTCTTTAAAAAAATTTATATCTAGTGGACTAGCTCAATCTTTTCTTTTATGGCTTCTAACGCTTTGTGATACGACTGGAAAGGCCTTGAATGCTCCAAGGTTATTTTTTAAGTTACCCAATAATTTCTTTTGGCATTTGTTCAAAAATACACAAAAGGAGAGAGGAGAAAGTAACCAGCAGTACCCTCAACAACTTCAATGGCAATCAGAACAGGGCAGAGAGGATTCTCTCGTGACTCAGAAGGTAAAGAATCTGCCTGCAATGCAGGAGAACTGGGTTCGATCCCTGGTTTGGGAAGATCCCCTGAAGGAGGGCATGGCAACCACTCCAGTATTCTTGCCTGGAAAATCCCATGGACAGAGGAGCCTGGTGGGCTACAGTTTGGGAGAAATATCAATAACCTCAGATATGCAGATGACATCACCCTTATGGCAGAAAGTGAAGAGGAACTAAAGAGCCTCTTGATGAAAGTGAAAGAGGAGAGTGAAAAGGTTGGCTTGAAGCTCAACATTCAGAAAACAAAGATCATGGCATCTGGTCCCATCACTTCATGGGAAATAGATGGGGAAACAGTGGAAACAGGGTCAGACTTTATTTTTTTGGGCTCCAAAATCACTGCAGATGCTGATTGCAGCCATGAAATTAAGACGCTTACTCCTTGGAAGGGAAGTTATGACCAACATAGATAGCATATTAAAAAGCAGAGACATTACTTTGCCAACCAAGGTCCATCTAGTCAAGGCTATGGTTTTTCCAGTGGTCATGTATGGATGTGAGAGTTGGACTGTGAAGAAAGTTGATCGCCAAAGAATTGATGCTTTTGAACTGTGGTGCTGCAGAAGACTCTTGAGAGTCCCTTGGACTGCAAGGAGATCCAACCAGTCCATTCTAAAGGAGATCGGTCCTGGGTGTTCATTGGAAGGACTGATGCTGAAGCTGAAACTCCAATACTTTGGCTCCAATACTCAACCTCATGTGACGAGTTGACTCACTGGAAAAGACCCTGATGCTGGGAGGGATTTGGGGGCGGGAGGAGACGGGGATGACAGAGAATGAGATGGCTGGATGGCATCACCGACTCGATGGACAGGAGTTTGAGTGAACTCCGGGAGTTGGTGATGGACAGGGAGGCCTGGCGTGCTGTGATTCATGGGGTCGCAAAGAGTCGGACACGACTGAGTAACTGGACTGAACTGAACTGAAGAGTGGGACAGGACTGAGTGACTAACACTTTCACCTTCTGTCTCATTTCTGATGTGCCCCACCCATTCCTCCATCCCTGGACTATTGTGAAGCAAATTGAAAACAACGTATAGTTGCATGAACTTTTTTGTTTAAAATTTAAAAATATAAATGGTATATGTGTAAAGAGGTGCAAAAAATAACAATGGTGAAATTCCAGATAGTTTTGATTTCCCACTCACTTTCAGTATATTAAACAATTATCTGTATCAGCAGAGAGTTCTTTTTCTCTATTTAATTTTTTAATTGGAGGATAGTTGATTTACAATGCTGTGTAAGTTTCAGGTGTACAGCAAAATGATTTATCCATATACATATATCCACTCTTTGTTTAGATTCTTTTCCCACATAGGCCATTAAGTATTGAGTAGAGTTTCCTCTGGTCTACAGCAATTTCTTAATAGTTATCTATTTTACCTTTAAAACAATTATTTTATTTATTTATTTGGCTGTGCTGGGTCTTCATTGCTTCGAGGGCTTTCTCTAGTCGTGGCGAGTGGGGCCTACTCTCCAGTTGCGATGCGTGGACTTCTCATTGCAGTGGCTTCTTTTTTGGAGCACAGGCTCTGGAGCATTTGGGCTTCAGTAGTTGCGGTCCATGGGCTCAGTAGTTTAGGTTCCTGGCCTCTAGAGCACAGAATCAGTAGTTGTGGCTCACAGACTTGGTTGCTCCGAGGAATGTGGGCTCTTCCCAGACCAGGGATTGAACCTGTTTCTCCTGCATTGACAGGCGAATTCTTTACCATTGAGCCACCAGGGAAGGCCCTAGTATATAGCAGTATAGCAGTATGTATATGTCAATCCCAGTCTCCCAATTTATCCCTTCCCATCTTATCTACTGGTAACCATGAGTTTGTTTCTACATCTCTGTGACTCTACTTCTGTTTTGTAAAAAAAAGTTCATTTGTACCCTTTTTTAAAAAAAAGATTTCCACATATAAGAAATATCATATGATGTTTGTCTTTCTGTGTTAAAAAAACATGGAACACTCCATGAATTTGTGTGTTATCTTTGTGCAAGGGCCATGCTAGTCTTCTCTGTATCATTCCAACTTTAGTATATGCATTGCTGAAGTGAGCACTTAAATGCACTTTTTTTTTTTTTAGACAGAGTGCTTTATTTATTTATTTTTGGCTGCCCTGGGTCTTCGTTGCTTTGTTCGCTCTTTCCCTGGTTGTGGTGAGCTGGGGCTACTCTTCACTGTGGTTCGAGGGTTTCTCATTGCAGTGGCTTCTCTTGTTGCAGGGCACAGGCTTCAGTAGTTGTAGCACACGGGCTTAGGTGTTCTGCAGCATGTGGAATCTTCCAGACCGGTAATCAAACCTGTGTTCTCTGCATTAACAGGCAGATTTTTATGCACTTGGCCACCAGGGAAGTCCATGCCTGAACTTTTGACCTGGGATTCTTTTAGAGTCAGAGCTCCAACTTTGGTTTTGGCAGATACTTAGGCCATTCTTCGCACAGTTCATTGACTAAACCATCTTTTCTCTACTAATTTGAAATGCCACCTTTTTAATACAATAAATTCCCTTATAAAGTGAGTCTATTCCTTTCTGTTCTTTATTTTGTCCCCTAAGTTCACCCATTTATATTCATGCTCCAGTACTGCACAATTGCACGCATCTCACACACTAGTAAAGTAATGATCAAAGTTCTCTAAGCCAGGCTTCGGCAATATGTGAACTGTGAGGTACCAGATGTTCAGGCTGGTTTTAGAAAAGGCAGAGGAACCAGAGATCAAATTGCCATCTGCCGGATCATCGAAAAAGCAAGAGAGTTTTAGGAAAACATCTATTTCTGCTTTACTGACTAGGCCAAAGCCTTTGACTGTGTGGATCACAATAAACTGTGGAACATTCTGAAAGAGATGGGAATACCAGACCACCTGACCTGCCTCTTGAGAAACCTGTATGCAGGTCAGGAAGCAACCGTTAGAACTGGACATGGAACAACAGACTGGTTCCAAATAGGAAAAGGAGTATGTCAAGGCTGTATATTGTCACCCTGCTTATTTAACTTACATGCAGAGTACATCATGAGGAACACTGGGCTGGAAGAAGCACAAGCTGGAATCAAGATTGCTGGGAGAAATATCAATAACCTCACATACGCAGATGACACCACCCTTATGGCAGAAAGTGAAGAACTGAAGAGCCTCTTGATGAAGGTGAAAGAGGAGAGTGAAAAAGTTGGCTTAAAGCTCAACATTCAGAAAACTAACATCATGGCATCCAGTCCCATCACTTCATGGCAAATAGATGGGGAAACAGTGGAAACAGTGGCTGACTTAATTTGTTGGGCTCCAAAATCACTGCAGATGCTGATTGCAGCCAGGAAATTAAAAGACGCTTACTTCTTGGAATAAAAGCTATAATCAACCTAGACAGCATATTAAAAAGCAGAGACATTACTTTGCCAACAAAAGTCCATTTAGTCAAGGCTATGGTTTTTCCCATGGTCATGTATGGATGTGAGAGTTGGACTATAAAGAAAGCTGAGTGCCAATGAATTGATGCTTTTGAACTGTGGTATTGGAGAAGACTCCTGAGAGTCCCTTGGACTGAAAGGAGATCCAACCAGTCCATCCTAAAGGAAATCAGTCCTGGGTGTTCATTGGAAGGACTGATGTTGAAGCTGAAACTCCAATACTTTGGCCACCTAATGCAAAGAGCTGACTCATTCGAAAAGACCCTGATGCTGGGAAAGATTGAGGGCAGGAGGAGAAGGGGATGACGGAGGATGAGATGGTTGGATGGCATCACTGGCTCAATGGACATGAGTTTGGGTGAACTCCAGGAGTTGGTGATGGACAGGGAGGCCTGGTGTGCTGCGGTTCAGGGGTCGCAAAGAGTTGGACACAACTGAGAGACTGAACTGAACTGAACCATGCAGTTCTAATGGATGCAGTTCAACAGTATATTCTGGTATTAGGTTAGACTATTCTCTAAAGGATACTTTGGGTGTGGGCCTCCCCTGGATTTCCAAGACATGGTCTGAGGGTGAGGATCTGAGGTAAGGCATGGTGTATACACTTGGCTTTAGCCATAACTGTGCTCTTGAACACTCTGGTTGGGATAAGTTGAGGCATCCCTCTGGCAACCAGAGACTCAGGTCCAAGTTCTGACTTCACCATTGAGAACTGGGTGACCTTACTTTTCTGAGCCTCTAATTACCGGGGTCTCTTCACCAGCTCCAGCTTTCTTCAGTTCCAAGATTTGATGACTAGGGTGCCTCAAGAGTACCAAGCAAGATTGTGAAAGGATACCAGTTGGTCACTTCGACAGGAAGTCCCATAGATTAGCACAGGAGATTGGCTCGCTAGGGAACGGAAAGAGTGGTTAAGCAAGAAAGAAGTCTGTTAACAGTTCCAGAGCTCGTGGTCTCCTGGGGTCAGTTTTTGCCTCATTACCGGGCCCAGGAGGTACGGGGCTACATGCACGACTGGGAGACTCTGAGAGGTGGGAGCGACCCGGGAGTTGCAATGCTTCTTTTCTTTGGTGGCATGAGGATGGGGGAGGGAGCTGTGGTCCCCACCCAGCTGCTGGGACGAGGTGCAAAGGGCTGAGCCTTTTTCTCATGAATCTGGAGCTCTCTGCAGCGAGTGGAAGGCATTTGGGCAGGAGACTTGGATAGATTATCTACCCTTAAATGGTCGTGTGACCCTGGACAAGTCACCTGGCTTCTCAGAGCCTTGGTTTCTCTTTGAGGTTAGCAGGTGCAAGAGAGAGGATAAATATACTAGGGGGTCTCTTGGATTTGCCGACTTGGACAACTTGAGCTCTGTGACTATCGCTGTTACTTGTAGTTAGTGAAGGAGGTGGAGTGAAGCGCACCTTTGAAGAGAGGACGATGGAACTGGCGGAGGCCCTGAGGCGCCCACAGGCGCCCTGTTGCGATTCTGCCCGGGTCCCCACAGCACCCTCTTACGAGGCTCTCCACTTCCTGGGGGAAAGCCTGTGGTCCCTGCTCCCTGAACCGAATCCTACAATGGGGAGCTGATTTCTGGTAGGACTGGAAGCAGGATTCATTAGCCCTCAGGTCTAGCCTCAAGCTTTATTCGGTTTCTTGGGTGAGGTGGGGAGAGGGCGCAGTGCCGGGGGGGTGTGTTTGTGCGTGTGTGCGTGCGCTCCCGGGCAGGATGGCATTTCCCACGATTACAGGTGTGAGGCTGTGATGACCAGTGAGGGCAGTGTGGGGACTTCCCTGGTGGTCCAGTGGTTAGGACTCTGTGATTCCTCTGCTGGGGGGCCTGGGTTCCATTCTCGGTCAAGGAACTAAGATCCCACAGGCCCTGCAGTGCAGCCAGAAAAAAAAAATGAAAAGAAGCGGGGATGTGGCGGAGGAAGGGGTGCTGATGGAGGGGTGCCCCTGCTGGCTGACTCGGAGGATTTTGCTCTGAGTGACTCTGAGTGGGCAGGGACTTTTGTTCACACCAGAGGTTGTGACAGTTGTCGTGTCTGACTGTGAGAGCTGACTGTGAGGGAGTAGTGAGTGTGTGTGTGTGTGTGTGTGTGTGTGTGTGTGCGTGCATATGCCTGTGTGTACACACAGGTACACATATGTAAGAAGTGAATGAAGGATGCTCCCATTGCTTCTGAGTGGCCATCCTTGGCCTAGATGGGACACAGACTGTTTTCAGGGCACTGTTCTCAGCTGTGAGGGGGAACTCCCTGTCCCTGACTGATGGTGACAGGCACATTGAGGCGGTGCTGGCCCTATGGCGCCTGCTGCCTTTCAGCCCCGGGACTCCCGACAGGCAAGGAGGGGGCCGCTGAGTGCTGTCTGGGTAGAGAAGACTCGACGGGCTCAGAGGGCTGACGCTGAGGTCTGAGGCATGGTGGGGACCGGGGAGGTGTCCAGTAGGCGGGGCTTTCTTACTCAGGGGACTGGTGGAAATGGGGTGCAGCTCAACTAGGAACTCCCCCACAGGGTGCCAAGAGCATCCCATGTCCTGTGATGTGGCCACAGGAACTCTATTTCAGGATTGTGACTCCCTTCATTTGTGGGAGCCTGACATCCTCAGTGACGTGGCACCCACATCACAGCAGACTCTCTTCCCCAGGGCTTCAGTTCTAGAAGCTTCCACAAGAATCTTATCTTTCTGCCTCATGTGTGCTATCTCCATTGACGGAAGTGCACATGGAACTTGAGTTTCTAAGTCTGACAGCCAGAGCAAAACCTCCCACTCTGCCCTGTTTCAAAGCCCTGGCCCATCATGGCTGCTCCGTCTGGCGTCTGTGATCCACAGAAGCGTCTCCTGCCCACCGAAGAGGTGCTTCTCCAAGAAGTGGTCTTGGGGCAAGTCTGTCCTGTGACAAACCAAGAGAGTGGATCTGGCATCAGGTTTGCTTCTGGTGTCAAGACTTGGGCTGGTGGTCTCTGCCTTTCGGAGCCTCCCTCCCTCAGTTTTCTCACCTGTTGAGTGGGTATAAAATCATATCTGTACAACATCTGACTTTTATGAGACTCAAATGGAATTTCACCCACATCCATGCTATCACCACCAATGTCATGAACTATTTTATCCAATGGTTATCCTATGTCATATTCAGGGCATAGTTCTGAGTGCTTTACATTGATTATATATTCAACAAATATTTGCTGAGCGCTGACTGTATGCAAGGCACTGTTCTAGGCATTTGAAATAGAGCAGTGAACAGAAGAGTCTTCTATTCAGGAAGAGGAGATGTAAATTTTACAAAATAAATGAATAAAAGATTCTATGCTGGGAAGGTGACAAGTGCTGAGAGAAGGTAAACCTGGGGAAATTCCCTGGTGGTCCAGAGGTTAAGAATTCAAGGTTCCACTTCAGGGAGCATGGGTTCGGTCCCTGGCAAGGGAATCAGATCCTGCAAGCCACGTGGTGAGACCAAAAAAAAAAAAAATTAATAAAAAAAGAAATAAAGTAAAGCCAAAATGCAAGTTAGGCTCTGCTGGGAATAGGAAGTAGTGTTTCCAGTTCAATTGTCTAATTTCATCTTCACAGCAACCCTGTGTGGTAGATACTAGTCTCATGTCCCAGTGAGGAGAATAAGGCACAGAGATGTTATGTGACTGTCCCATGGTCACATAGCCTGTGAGTGGCAGGGCTTGGAGAGGCAGTGTCTGCCTGACTCTAGAGCAGTGGACCGGAAATCACTGCCTCTCTTGGCCTCTTTTTCCACATTTATGGGTCAAGAGGGTGCCATGGACCCTGTTTTGATACAGATGCTCAGTGAATGTTTCTTTGAATATAACATACAAGGCCCAAGGCCCAGCCCATTGGAAAGTCATCGGGTCATGGAGGAAGGAGAACCCCCCTCTTAGGGGAACGGTGAGTGAGGATGGATGGTGACTTCCAGGTGTGGACAGATGCAGCCCAAGGAGGGGTGTGTATCTTGTCATTGTCTCCAGGGGGAGCTTGGAGGGTGATGTGGCTGTTGAAATATTGATACTAGCAGAAGGACAGTTGGATTTGTGGATGAAATTCTCTATTCTAACTCCCGGAATCTCATTCTTGGCTTGGTTTTTCCTCTTCTGGTTTTTATTTTTATTTTTTGGCCCTGCCCTTCGGCTTGAGAGATTTCAGTTCTTCAACCAGGGACTGCACCTGGGCCCTCGACAGGGAAGTGCAAAGTTTTCACCACTGGTTGTTGTCCAGTCGCTCATTTGTGTCTGAGTCTTTGCAGCCCCATGGACCGCAGCACACCAGGCTTCCCTGTCCTTCACTATCTCCTGGAGTTTGCTCAAACTCTTGCCCATTGAGTCGACGATGATGCCAGCCGACTATCTCATCCTCTGTCATTCACTTTTCCTCATGCACTCAATCTTTCCCAGCATCGGGGTTTTTCCAATGAGTTGGCTCTTCTCATCAGGTGGCCAAAGTATTGGAGCTTCAGCTTCAGCAGCAGTCCTTCCAATGATTATTCAGGGTTGATTTCCTTTAGGATTGACTGGTTGGATCTCCTTGAAGTCCAAGGGATCTTAAGTGTCTTCTCCAGCATCACAATTTAAAAGTTAACCGCTGGACAACCAGGCAATTCCCATCTCCCCTGCTTTTTTTAAGAGAACTTTCAAATCTACAAATGTTGAGCAAATTGTACAAGGAAAGCTATTGGACAGATGGCTTACAATTTGCCCCATTTACTTTCTCTTGGCACGCACACACACACACTTACTTCCTCTTAATTTGCTTATGTATTTACACAGAGCCATTTGAAAGTGAAATGCAGACATTATATATACTTCAGCATGGATCCCTTAAAGACAAAGATTCTTCTACATGATCACAGGACGTATCACACCGAAAAAATTTCCCATTGCTCAGTGAATATCTGATACAAAGTCCATATTCAAATTTCCCCAGCTGTCCACAAAATATCCCTTATTCTTACTGTTTTTTTTTAAAGGAGAATCCAGTTAACAATCACATAATATATTTAGGTGTCACTTATTTTTGTTCTCTTTCTGTTTTCTTTTTGGCTGCTCCACATGGCTTGTGGGATTTTAGTTCCCTGACCAGGGATCGAACCTAAGCCTTTGGAAATGAAAGTGCAGAGTCCTAACCACCGAATTGCCAGAAAATTCCCTATTTTTATTCTCGGATATAGAACAGTCCCCCTGCCTTATTTTTTCTTTTACAACATCAGTATTATTTGAGTCTACAAGTTGTCTGGTAGAACACCCCACATTCTGAGGGACCGTGTGAATCAGAAGAGGAAACAGTGAGTAACGTGAGGGCATGAGGGTCCAACACATGCTCAGAACAAGGCTGGGCAGCATGAGGGGATCCAGGGTTAAGTCTGATCTCTTCTGCCCTGGAACTCACTGCTAAATTATGTCACCTCCTCCAGGAAGTCCTCCCTGATAGACACTGCCGAGCAAGTTGCTCCTTTTGCAGTGCTTTCACAGCACATGGCACACAGGTTTGCTGCCCCTTCCACACCATGCTGTAATTAATCTTGTGTCTTCTTCTGCATGAAGCTGTGTGAGTACCTCCAAGGGAGACCGGGAGTTAGTCCACGCCTATGTACGTAAAGGGCCAGGGGCTCCACTTGGGTATGTAGGTTGTGTCCTGCACAAAGATGCCTGGTCAAAGGGGGAGAGGGGGGACTGGACTCCAGCCAACAGTCCACTTGCCAACCCTTGGGCCCTGGCACTGGGCTGCATCTGCTGGGAGGAAGGAACACTTTTCCTAATTTGCCTAATGGAGCCACATACACCATGGCAGGCTCGCTTCCCCCTCTGCCTGCATTCAGTTGGTGTTCAGTAAACAGTGGTCACTTAAATGCATGCTAGGTCTGGGAATGGGTGTGCTTGTGACTGTTCTTTAGGGGAGAAGAAACTCTGATTTGTAATATTTGCTGATTCCTATGGTAGAAATACTCCCACAGCAACTGATCTCAAGCTGCTGAGTTGGGAAGAGAGACTCACACCTGGTTTTCTGCAAGCCCCTAGGATGTGACTCCAGTGTAGCACTGAAGTTTGACATCTGTAATCTTTTTATAAAAAACATTGTATTTATTATTTATTTATTTTATGTTTGGCTGTGCTGAGTCTTTCCTTGCTGCCTGCAGACTTTCTCTAGCTGCGGTGAGTGGGGGCTTCTCTCGAGTTTCGGTGCTCAGCCTTCTCATTGTGGTGGCTTCTCTTGCTGTGGAGCACGGGCTCTAGAGCCTGTGGGCTTCAGTAGTTGTGGTGCGTGGGCTCTGTTGCTCCGTGGTATGTAGGATCCTGCTGGACCAGGGATCGAACCTTTGTCCTCTGCACTGGCAGGTGAATTCCTAGTCACTGTGCCACCAGGGAAGTCCCTTACATCTGTAATCTCAAAACTGCATCTGCAGCAGACTTTGAAGAGAGAGAGAGAGACAGATCGAGACAGAGAGAATTGGAGAGAAACCAGGTGGACAGAAAAAAGCAGAAAGGGAAGAGAAAAAGGCAATAACTGATGGGGAGCCAGTGAGAGACGGAGACTCGACCTCATTTAAAAGTTTGGGGCCTCCTCAAGAGTGAGGAATTGCTTCATTCAGCTCCTGCGCAACCTACGTAAAGGAACTTGCTTAAGGGGAACCTAGACCAGTGGCCCCAGACTCCTGCCATGAGCCAGTTACCCCTGAGGCAGAGCCTCCTGATCCTTCTACTCTGCTTGTCTGTGACCTTGGACCCCAACAAAGAAAGCCCAGAGTAGGTGTGGGGTTCCGCTGCCCCTGTCCCTTCACACACGCTGTTCAAGGCTTCTAAATCCTACCAGCCCTCTTTAGAGCTTAACTCAAGTTTCACCACCTGCATGAAGCTGCCTATGTACGCATCAGTCCCCTCCCCTCAATACAGCTTTATGTGCCCATGACTTATGCCCCCCAGGCCCCCTCCCTCCCACCAGCATAGGACCTGACTCTTCTCCTTCCAGACTCCAGCCTCCTTCTCTCCTACCTTGAGGCCTCACCTGGACAAACCCTTATCCATCAAAATCCTTATCAACTGACTTACCTGACCTTCAGTGACAGATGAAAGTACCCCAATGAATGAATCGGACAACCCTTACTTGAGCATCTACTACGTACTAGGGAGGGGCTTCCCAGGTGGCGCTAGTAGTAAAGAGCCTGCCTGCCAATGCAGGAGACCTAAGAGACCCGGGTTTGATCCCTGGTTGGGAAGGTCCCCTGGAGGAGGGCACAGCCACCCACTCGGACTTGACTGAAGCGACTTAGCACTGATGAATATGCTGGGGAGTGAGGAGCAGTGTGGACCGAGGCACAGAGTGACTTAACATTCATATGCGTCAGCCCAGCACATCATCAGGTCACATAAAGCATGTGCTTGTAGTATGCAGGGGGGCTTTAGGGAGGATCTCAGAGGTGAGGGAGGAAGAGGTATCAGCTAGGCAAGGGGGTGGGTGAATCAGGGATGTTTGAGGCAAAGGGAGGAAGCGTGGGGGAGAATCTGGAATTCCAGGAACGGTGGATGGTTCAGAAAGCTTGACATGGACCATGATGGGATGCGGAAGTGAGGGGGTGAAGGATGTACTCGTCTTGAAAGGCCGTAAGAGCCACATGGGGAGCTACTGATTCCCTGGTGCGTATGTCAAAGGGTGGAGAAATATTGTTGGGAGGAAAAAAGAGGCTGGGGGCCAGCTGAGGCTGAGACGGGGGAGAGGAGGGTGGAGGAGTCCCTCCAGGAAGGTGAGAGGTGAGGAGAGGAGCTGGAGGAGCAGGAGGAGGGATAGCTCAGCTGCTCCTGGTCCTTCAGACAGCAAGATCCTGGACCGCCCTGTGTAACCGCCCCCAAGTCAAAAAATAGAACCTAGAAAGGCTGCAGAAGACTTTTCACAGTTGAGCGGAGAATTGAAGGAGATGGGGGTGTGTGGATAGCTCCGGGAAGGGCATTCCAGCCTGAGGGAACAGAAAGGGCAAAGGCCCTGAGTGGGATGTGTTGGAGGCCACAGGTCAGGGGGATGATGAGGTCCAAGAGGCCAGCACAGATCAGATCAGGCAGGGCTCCTCCATTGGCCACGGTGGATTTTCTCCAGCGGTGATGGGGAGTTGTGGTAGAGTTCTGAGCAGGGAGTGAGCGTGTTCAGCAGCCCAGTGCCCCCTCACCTCTCTGTTCCCAAGGCCAAAGCACCATGGAGAGTGGACTCAGAGTGACCCGGAAAGGACGGAAGCTAGGCTCCAGCCGCCGGCGGCAGATGCGAGAGCAGGCTGATGGCCAGGATGTGCCGGTGGCCCCCGAGCCAGAGTCCTGGTCCTCCCAGTCCGCTGCAGAACTGGAGAGCTTCTTCCAGGACTGCGGTGCCGAGGAGAGGGGCTTTGTCACTAGAGAGGATCTGGCGGTGAGTCCAAGGCCCCATCCCATCCCCTGAATCCCTTTGCTTCTCCTTCTGAGACTCCCCTTCCCAGGAAGGCAGACCGTCCCTGCTCTTTTCCCTTTCTCTCATCTCAAATTTGCTTTTAGGAAAGGCTAGGGATTTATTTATACTAAGGTGGGAATGACTGATAAGGTATTTTGTATTACCCTCTTCCAGGAACACTTGCATTTTAGTAAAGGAAAGGTTTTAAGTCAAAGAAGGAACTTGCAGATGGTATAATTTTAAGCCCATTGAGCCTGGAAGTTTATCTTGGGGAGCAGTCAGGGCCCTGGAAATAAAACCCTGTTAATGTCTGCACCTGTTAATGTTTTGCAAAAAAGCAAAATGGCTGTCTGAGGAGGCCTTACAAATAGCTGTGAAAAGAAGAGAGGCGAAAAGCAAAGGAGAAAAGGAAAGATATAAGCATCTGAATGCAGAGTTCCAAAGAATAGCAAGGAGAGATAAGAAAGCCTTCCTCAGCGATCAATGCAAAGAAATAGAGGAAAACAACAGAATAGGAAAAACAAGAGATCTCTGCAAGAAAATTAGAGATATCAAGGGAACATTTCATGCAAAGATGGGCTCGATAAAGGACAGAAATGGTATGGACCTAACAGAAGCAGAAGATATTAAGAAGAGGTGGCAAGAATACACAGAAGAACTGTACAAAAAAGATCTTCACGACCAAGATAATCACGATGGTGTGATCACTCACCTGGAGCCAGACATCTTGGAATGTGAAGTCAAGTGGGCCTTAGAGAGCATCACTACGAACAAAGCTAGTGGAGGTGATGGGATTCCAATTGAGCTATTTCAAATCCTGAAAGATGATGCTGTGAAAGTGCTGCACTCAATATGCCAGCAAATTTGGAAAACTCAGCAGTGGCCACAGGACTGGAAAAGGTCAGTCTTCATTCCAATCCCAAAGAAAGGCAATGCCAAAGAATGCTCAAACTGCCGCACAATTGCACTCATCTCACACGCTAGTAAAGTCATGCTCAAAATCCTCCAAGCCAGGCTTCAGCAGTATGTGAACCGTGAACTTCCAGATGTTCAAGCAGGTTTTAGAAAAGGCAGAGGCACCAGAGATCAAATTGCCAACATCCGCTGGATCACGGAGAAAGCAAGAGAGTTCCAGAAAAACATCTATTTCTGCTTCATTGACTAAGCCAAAGCCTTTGACTGTGTGGGTCACAATAAACTGTGGAACATTCTGAAAGAGATGGGAATCCCAGACCACCTGACCTGCCTCTTGAGAAACCTGTATGCAGGTCAGGAAGCAACAGTTAGAACTGGACATGGAAGAAGAGACTGGTTCCAAATAAGAAAAGGAGTACGTCAAGGCTGTAGATTGTCACCCTGCTTATTTAACTTACATGCAGAGTACATCATGAGGAATGCTGGGCTGGAAGAAGCACAAGCTGGAATCAAGATTGCTGGGAGAAATATCAATAACTTCAGATATGCAGATCACACCACCCTTATGGCAGAAATTGAAGAGGAACTCAAAAGCCTCTTGATGAAAGTGAAAGAGGAGAGTGAAAAGGTTGGCTTGAAGCTCAACATTCAGAAAACAAAGATCATGGCATCTGGTCCCATCACTTCACGGGAAATAGATGGGGAAACAGTGGAAACAGTGTCAGACTTTATTTTTTGGGGCTCCAAAATCACTGCAGATGCTGATTGCAGCCATGAAATTAAGACGCTTACTCCTTGGAAGGAAAGTTATGACCAACCTAGATAGCATATTAAAAAGCAGAGACATTACTTTGCCAACCAAGGTCCATCTAGTCAAGGCTATGGTTTTTCCAGTGGTCATGTATGGATGTGGGAGTTGGACTGTGAAGAAAGCTGATCACTGAAGAATTGATGCTTTTGAACTGTGGTGCTGGAGAAGACTCTTGAGAGTCCCTTGGACTGCAAGGAGATCCAACCAGTCCATTCTAAAGGAGATCAATCCTGGGTGTTCATTGGAAGGACTGATGCTAAAGCTGAAACTGCAATACTTTGGCCACCTCATGCAACGAGTTGACTCACTGGAAAAGACTCTGATGCTGGGAGGGATTGGGGGTGGGAGGAGACGGGGACGACAGAGAATGAGATGGCTGGATGGCATCACCGACTTGATGGACATGAGTTTGAGTGAACTCCAGGAGTTGGTGATGGACAGGGAGGCCTGGCATGCTGTGATTCATGGGGTCGCAGAGAGTCGGACACGACTGAGCAGCTGAACTGAACTGAACTAAATGTCTGCAAACTTTTGTGAAACAGATCAGCTAATGTTGTACATGCCAATAAGGAATCTTAGGCTGTGACCTAGACTGAGATTGGCTGATTTTGTTTGTTTGTTTGTTTTTTTCTTCATTTTCTACAAAGGGTCCTATGCGAGTTGTTGGCATCTCACTGGACCTGCTGTCTCCTCCTGATTTTGCTCCATGCTCTAGACTTTGACTTTTTCCATCAAAACTGACCCTTCCTATGTGTATTCTACCCTCAGAGCCACAAAAAAGTACAAATGGATGATGTTAAATTATAATTTTCAAAATGGTAAGGAAAAAAGTCTTTTGAGTAAATATAAACTCAATACTTATAAAAGATCTAGCTAATTCATTATTATTATTATCAATCAGTGAGGGACTCAGTATGGTGTTATGACAGGCTCAAGGAACATTTGAGAAGTTGCAAGTATTTATGGGCAATTTGGGCTTCCACTGTAGCTCAGTTGGTAAAGAATCTGCCTGCAATGCAGGAGATCTGGGTTTGATGCTGGGTCGGGAAGATACCCAGGAGAAGGAAATGGCAACTCACCTCAGTATTCTTGCCTGGAGAATCCCCATGGACAGAGGAGCCTGGCAGGCTACAGCCTGGGGGGTCACAAGAGTTGGACACGACTTAGGGACTAAACCACCACCGCCATTGGCAATTTGACAGAAGAGTGTTAGGATAAGTTTGCTCAGTTCATTTTTGAAAATGACTAATGTCCGACAGGTCACAAATCTTTGGGGTTGTCTGTACTACTAGACAAAATTATTTTCAATTCTCCTGGGCAAAATCTACAAGTTAACAAGTAACTTCAATATGTTGGACTTTTCATGAAAGGTAAACAATGAATGAACTAAGTGCATTCCTGTCTAGACAAGGTTTGGGTAGTCTTCACTCCCATATAATATTGAAAGGATGTGCTATGTACCTTTGCACTTTATTTCCAAGTGTCCAGTAATTTCCTGTGATCATAAATAATCTCCAAAGTTTACTCTTGACATAAAAGAGGCTGATCTCGTTCGGTTTGGCTTGATCACTTCTGTAGGTGTAGTGAGGGTGCTAATAAAACAGGTGGGTCTCCCTGACTGGGCTCTGCAAATCTGAAATTTTGAAGTACTGAGCCATTTTAGCTTCTCTCCAGAAGTTTTCATATGGAAGCTAAAGTTGACATTTTAAAACTTCTGAAATTGGCTTTTCTGTCTAGAGTGACCTTCTGTCCCTGTTTGACTGCATTGGAGGGTTATCTGGGATGTGGGACTTTCAGTGTTAAAATTGGGAAAGTCTTGGGCAAACTGAAGCCATCTGGCTTCCCTATTTCTATGGAAACCAAGCACAAGACTCTCCACTAGCTTTCACCTACACATGGGAGGGACTTCTCTTCTTGAGGTTCTCAGTTTTTCTAAGGTCCCTCTCCTGCCCAAAAGTGACCGTTCACATTACCCATTTTCAGGCCAGCTTTGCAGGCACTGTGTCCATGGGCGCTCCTTACAGTGGACTTGTCACACCTGATTAAATGGGAATCATCCTTTAAATCAACATCTGATTAAACAGTTGATCTATCCAGCTGTATCCCAGTAAAAAGGAGGACAGATTCTCACTGAACCTGTGTAAATAACTATATTGCTGGAGAAAGGAAGGAGATTCAGGAAAAGTATTGGTTTCTGAATAAGGAAGGGATCAGTGAGATTCAAATACAACTTAAAATATTAAATTTCAGTTTGAAAGTGAAGTGAAGATGTTAGTTGCTCACTCATGTCTGACTCTTTGTGACCCCATGAACTGTAGCCCGCCAGGCTCCTCTGTCCATGGGGATTCTCCAGGCAAGAATACTCTAATGGGTAGTCATTCTCTTCTCCAGGGGATCTTCCTGACCCAGGAATCGAACCCAGGTCTCCTGCATTGCAGGCAGATTCTTTACCATCTAAGTCACCAGAGAAGCCCAAATTTCAGTTTACAAAAGCATACTCTCCTAAACTGAAAATTAGAGGTAGCTCAAGAAGCCACAGAGAGGACTTCCTCATAATATCCATAAAAATAAAACAATAACAAATAGTACTGGGACTTCTTTGGTGGTCCAGTGGTTAAAAATCCACCTGGCAATGTAGGAGATGCAGGTTCGATCCCCGGTTGGGGAATTAGATCCCACATGCCGAACGGCAGTTAAGCCAGAGTATCGCAACTACTGAGCCTGTGCATCATAACTTGAGAATCCAAGTGCTGTAACTAAGACCCAGTCCAGCCAAACAAACAAAATAGTAGTAATAATCATACCAACTATATTCCCAACAAATAACCGCAACTCAATCTTCTTCAACCATTGATTTAATTCCATGTGATTAATTCTTGATCTACTAGATCTTGGGTAAGCTGGCTGCCTCTGGACTGAAAAGAGTTCTAGCAACTGTAATCCACTGGCTCAGTCTGAGGTTGGGTATTGTCAGCTTAGAACCCTGTACCCAAGTGAAGCAGCAATAGTTAATAGAACCTGGTATAGTCCTTTTCCACAAGGTTTTGATGCTGCACTTTGTGGAAGACACAAACTGAGCTGGTTTGTAACCAAGCCTTCAGGGTAGGTTGGAAAGGGTAGGAAAGCAGACATGTGTTTAGTAATGAGACTGAAAGCCTGTGGCTTGTGTTTTTTGCATTTTTTATTGGCGTAGAGTTGCTTTACCACGTTATATTAGTTACTGCTGTACAACATCGTGAATCAGTCAATGTATACATGTATCCCCTCCCTCTTGAGGGAGCTTCCCCCCCACCCATTTCACCCCTCTAGATCATCACAGAGCACCAAGTTGAGCTCCCTGTGCTATATAGCAGCTTCCCACTGCAGACGCTGATTACAGCCATGAAATTAAAAGACGCTTGCTCCTTGGAAGGAAAGTTATGACCAACCTTGATAGTATATTAAAAAGCAGAGACATTACTTTGCCAACCAAGGTCCGTCTAGTCAAGGCAATGGTTTTTCCCGTGGTCATGTATGGATGTGAGAGTTGGACTGTGAAGAAAGCTGATCGCCGAAGAATCGATGCTTTTGAACTGTGGTGTTGGAGAAGACTCTTGAGAGTCCCTTATACTGCAAGGAGATCCAACCAGTCCATTCTAAAGGAGATCAATCCTGGATGTTCATTGGAGGGACTTTTGCTAAAGCTGAAACTGCAATACTTTGGCCACCTCATGCGACGAGTTGACTCACTGGAAAAGACTCTGATGCTGGGAAAGGTTGGGGGTGGGAGGAGAAGGGGACGACGGAGAATGAGATGGCTGGATGCCATCACCGACTCTGTGGACATGAGTTTGAGTGTACTCCGGGAGTTGGTGATGGACAGGGAGGCCTGGCATGCTGTGATTCATGGGGTCGCGGAGAGTCGGACACGACTGAGCAACTGAACTGAACTGAACTGAACTGAACTGAACTGAATAGTGTCAGAATGGAAGAGAGTAAAATGTTCTGTTGGGATACGGTATAAAACTATTTCACGAAGTTTGATCAATATTTCCCCTAAAGAACATAGTTTGCATAGCAAAGACATTGAGAAATCTCTACAGCCTTTCCCTAAAGCATGCAATTTATGAAATATTTATATAAAGGCTTTTTACCTATGTAAACTTAGCCTAGGAAAGGCTGGATATCTCTTCTGATCAGACAGTTCTTCCCATGATGCTCTTATAGTAATGATGAGGTATTTAAGAAGTAAAGAGAATGATATCTTGACATTTTTATTTTTTCTTCTAAATTTAGAATCTGATGTTGGGAAGGCAAACCCAAAGAGATATCAGAGAAGGTAGGGCACTAGATTAAGATACAATCATGGGATCCTGAGAAATAGTACTTGGTTTCCTATTTAATCAGTGATAATAAAATAAAGCATTTTGAAATAAACATAGAAGAAGGCAACACTTTTGCTATTTAGTCTCTAAGTTGTGTCTAACTCTTTGTGACCCCCTGGACTGCCAGATTCCTCTGTCCATGGGATTTCCCAGCCAAGTATACTGGAGTGGGTTGCCGTATCTTTCTGCCGGGCATCTCCTGCATTGTCAGGAGGATTCTTTACTGCTGGACCACCAGGGAAGCCCAACTCTATAAGAAGGCAACACTATTGCAAGGTTATTTAGCTCTTTTATATGGGAAGTGGCTTTGCTTTCTGTTTTTATGAAAATTAGAACACAATTGAGCCAAAACAAAGCAGAGAAAATTATTCTGCTGAGCCATGGAAACAGTTATCTGGGCAACTTACACAGAAGAGTAATAGTAACCCTCTTTTAACCCTTGCCTGGTGCTCTAAGACCAGTTTATTATTTTAATAGAGATGCAGCCAAATTCTAGTTTTGCATGAATATAACACGTGGCAGTCAGTTTCACAAGTTTTATTTCTTTATTTATTAACCCATCAAAACTGAGCCAAATTTGTCAAAAAGTTAACATAAACTTTATAGCCTATTTTCAGACTCAGGTATTATAAAATCAAGACAAATAAGATTCCCTTTCAACAAACCTGCTACAATCCCCTATATCCATTCAGATTTTGCCAGATACGTTTAAACAAAACAACTTCCTTTATCTTCTGGAGAGAAAAACACATCCCATTTTCCTTGCAGACACAGTTGTTTTTCTGTCAGTCCTGTTTCTAGTATCAAGTAAAACACTGTAGTGATTATAACTTTTAATAAAGTAATCAGTTTTTATTGCCCAGAAAAAAAATTGATAGGTAAAAAATTGAGAACTGTCATGGACAGCATTTTAGTAAACTAGCAAATCTCACAAATACACATAACACAACTTTCTACAGTCATACATATGCCTTGCACAACTTTAAAAAATTGTGACAGAATAGACATAACATAAAATTTGCCATAGAATGTATCCTTGTATTATATTAATATAAGTTGGGGAAACACAGACTGGTATTATTTATCTTTTGTAAACAAAAATTATTAAACCAATCTAATTGATCAAAGATTCACCTTAATTATCTGAACCTGGCTCCTTAAAAGTTTTCTGAGTTAGCTAGTTCTCATAAAAGGATTTTTTTTTTTTTTAAGTCCAGCACATTTAAAGCCTTAGAAGTCTGGTTTCTTTATTTTCTGTGACTTTGGGGCCACTAGATTTATATAGACACTAATTTGTCTCTACAAACCAATTCACCCAGAGCCCCTGTAAAGGAAGTAGTACTCTATGTCATTAATACCCAGGTATAGAAAAATGCTCACACTCACAATGAGAGTTAAGGGCCTTTCTGAATTACAGACAGCTTGGCTTCTTTTCTACAACTCCAACCACAGTTCAAAAGTAAACACAGAAAAACAAAAACTCCAGTTCAGATTTCAAAGAGCTATTCTCCTCCCCAGTGGGCACAAAATTCTTAACCGATTTGAGGTCATTCACAGAAAAACAAACACACCACCACCAACAACAAAAGATTAGCAAACCAGATTTTCCACTGTGTCTCAACCGACAGACACTAGGTCTCCATCCTGTGTCCCATGGAGATCTCCAAATGGCCAGTCCGTAAGACAGAATTCCCCATCGTGGCTACCGCTAAAACCAAAAGCAGAAAATCTGTAAAATCAGAAACATAAAAACTGGAGAAACAGAATCAGCAAACAAAGTTCTATCACACTTGGGATTCCCTGCAAGAGCCAAGGAAAGAAGTGCCCAGGACTTCCCTGATGGTCCAGGGGTTAAGATTCTGTGTTCCCAGTGCAGGGGGTCTGGGTTCCATTCTTGGCCAGGGAACTAGAGCCCACATGCCACAACTAAGACCCAGCACAGCCAAACAAATAAGTGAATAAATAAATAAATATATAAAAGAAGTGCCTGTGTTCCCAGAGCCCACTTAGGGCTCTTTTCCGGCAACACGGTTTACTGGACTCTGACAGCCAAGTCCACTGGGGCATCTCCATGGAACCTCCAAAACCGCTAAAGCAGAACTTCCAAGAAGATAAAATCATGACCCTTAGACAAAAATAAAATGAATCTATACCAGAGATTTTATTTAATTCATTTATTAATGGTAGATGTTCTGAATAGTTGAAAGAACATTTGAAAAACGGGATAACTTAACAGAGAAATGTTAGAATCAGGTTGCTGAGGTAGATTGCTTAAAGCTGGTTAATGTACAACAGGTCAGAAATCTTTGGGATTGTCTTGTTCCATCAGGCAAAAGTTATTTACACCTCTCTTGAACAGAATCTACAAGTTAACATGTGACTTCATTTAGTTTGGGATCTCTAATCAGTACCATTAGACAAAGTGCATTCACAGACTCTAGAAGATGCTTGGGTGGCCTTGGCCCCTGTAGAATACTGAAAGTGTGTGCTGTCCACTTCGGGGACTTATTTTCCAGTTTTAGGTAATTTTCAAATAGTGATAAACATGCTGTGGGGAGGATTGGCTACTTTCCTTTGTTAGAATCCTAACAGGAGGAGACTCAGAAGAGGTAGGTTTTGATGCTGGATAGGGGAAGAGAAAAGCTGAGGATGAAGTTCAAGGCTCTGCTAGGGTTCAAGAGACTCAAGGACCGGTCTTGAGGTCAGGTTGAGGATTGGACTCTGAAAATGGGGAGAGAGGAGGTGGGGGTGGCTGAAGATAAACACTTCTCTTTTTCTGAGAGTGGCCCAGAGCCTTCCCTGGTAGGAACAGCACCCAACTTACCTCTATCCTTGCAGGCGGCCAAGTTCAGCTTCCTGAGCAGCGAGGATGAGCTGGAGATGATCTTTGATTGGGTGGATGTGGAGCGGAAGGGACGCCTCTCTCTTGAAGAGTTCAGCTCCGGGCTCAGTATGTCTGTCCTGGGAGGGCCTCCTGGGGGGTGTGCCGAACATGAGGCGAGGCTGAGGAGACAGGAAAGGCCGCAGTGATCCATCACAGGACCTTCACGACACCCCTGAGGGCAGTTCTGGGTGTGGATGACATATGAATGACCGTAGAGATGAGAACGCTAAGCCTGAGTGGGAAGCCAGTTGGTTCGAGGCAGAGCTGAGACTTAAGACTCTAGCCCAGGAGACCTCACTTCCTTTCCAACAACAAGAACAAATCATTGCTAGGGGCAGGTGGGGTGGGGGTGGGGCGTCCCCTGAGCATTCCCCTCCTCCAGAGAGGCCTCCAGGATTGCTTTCTGATGCCTCCCTTGTCTTCTCCCCAATAAAAGCTTTCCCTTGAGCAGGAGGTTAGACAGCCCCTGTTCTTGAGACCACAGGCCTTGTTTCTGCCTGGAGAAGGTCACATTCTGGCTTTGGTTAAAGGAATAAGGCCCCAGGGAGCAGCAGAGGGTGATATTTAGTGGGTGGAGGCTCCCCAGACCCTTAGCCTCCGCTGGGCAGGACAACTCCAACACTGGCTTCTTAAGACAGGCCTAGAAGGACCTAGAGACATCTAAGCTGGGAATACACAATATTACAGCTGAGCTTGTTGGGGAAGACCTTTGGTCCAGGGAATGGAAGGAGTGGTGTCCTTGTAGAGACCCTGAAAAGGATTGTCAGCCTTTAATGTAGCCAAAGCCACCCCTACTTTTCAGGTCTGCTGAGTCTCCAAAAGTTTGGGAGACAACAGAAAGGGGAGGCCAAGTATCTACATTTATAGGCTGGCCTCCCAAGAGATGGTTGCTCTGACTCTGGTGATTGAGAAGCTGGGAGCAGAGAGGGGAAATTAGGGCCTGGAATCGGGGGTGTGGCAGACGGAACACTGTTGTCCATGCAGCCCCAAGGAGCCATCTTCACATCTGTGTCCAATTGTGTCCACTATCCGGAAGACTTCCCAATGCCTACAAAAAAAATTCAACTCCCTTCCCAGGGCCTACAGGCCAGCACTACTGAGACCCTTCCAACCTCTTAGGCTCATTCAACACCACTCACCTCCTCCAGCCTGCCAATCTAGCTCCTACCTCAGGGCCTTTGTATGTGCTGTTCTTGCAACCTGCAATATGCTTCCTGAGAAAACCACATCACTTGCTCCTTCCTTTTAGTCATATCTCAGTTCCAATGTCACTTCCTCAGGACCCTCCTGACCACCCTCTCTAAAGCAGACCCTGTCTAGTCTCTCAAAGGAAATTACCCTGTTCCTTCCTTTAGCCCACTTGGAAAATTTATTTATTTATTTTTTAAATGTGTCCTTTTCAGTATTCATAGAATGTCAGCTCCACCAGGGCAGAGATTTTGGCCAGTTTTGTCCCCAGCACATAATAGTTGCTCAATGAATATCCCTTGACCGAGTGAATAGACTGTGTTGGCCACCGTGGAGCTGCTGTGTGACTTCTAGCAAGTCTCTTGGCCTCTCTGGGCCTCAGATGCGCATGTGTAGAGTGGGCACAGGGTCTACCCTGAGTAGACTCCCAAGGCTGACGTGAGGAATGTGTGACCCTGGCCCCGTATAAATGTGACTGACACAGATAAAACCATTTCCTCAAGGGCTAGAGCAGGGCAAGGTGGGAAGTCAAGCGATGGAGCCCAACCCCACTCTGCTCCTTTCTGTCCCACTTTGTCCCACAGAGAACATCTTTGGCTCCAGCTCGAGCACCCACAGGCTCCACAGAAAGAGGCCACTGCTCTCCAAGCGAGGATCTGTAGCCACCAGCTTCCTGGTGATGGAGGAGGCCAACAGTGAGGAGAAGGAGGCGTTCTTTGCCTTCATGGAGCAACTAGGAACCAGCAACTCACTTCCTGAGTAAGGCCAGCAGGGTTGGGGGTGCGGGGGGAGGCACCGCCTGTCAGAGGGGACGAGAACTGGCCCAGACACAGGATCAAATGGGAGCTTCCAGGTAGTGATGGGCGGATATCCTGGTTCGGCCACTTGTTAGCTGTGTGACTGCAGGCAAGTAGCCTAACCCCTTACCTGCGTTTCCCTGGCTGCAGGGTGAGCAGAAGAACTGCTGTGGGATTAAACGAAGCCCCGGGTGGAGAAAGCCTACCCACTGGGAGCCCATCCCACTCAAGCCCTCCCTCCCTGTCCTGCCCTATAAGGTCACTCCCCAGAAAGATTAGCAAGTTGAAGGATCAGCTCCCTAAAGGGACCCACAATCTTTTTTTTTCTTTTGTTTGGCCACTTTGCATGGCATATGGGATCTTATCTCCCCAATGATCGAACCTGCGCCCCCTGCATTGGAAGTGCAGAGTCTTAACCATTGGACTTACAGGGAAGTCCCAGAACCCACACTCGCAAAAATACAAACCTCCCAAGGGTGCCTTTTCCCCAAAAAGAGAGTCCCCCAGTGGAGTGATTTCAGGTGTGGTGATGCTCTGAGTTGGGCAGGCTTGGAGACAGGAGGGCTTGGAGATGGTCTTGGGCTCTGGGATTTTTTGGGTTCACTCATGCTTAGAGAAAGGGACCCTGTCTAAAAATACCCATCACACACCCCTCTAGGTCCCACTGGCTCTATTAGAACTAGCAAGGGAATCACCCTCGCCCATCTGCCCAGGCTCTCTCCCAGGTTCCCCTGCTCCACAGGGCTCTGTGAGGACAAGTTCTCAGAGGGTGGGGCAGGCATTGTGGGCAGGCAGGGTGGGACTGGGGTACAGCCTGGCAGGGCAGCTGTGGTGGCAAGTGATTTACCTACTTGGCAGCTTGGCCTGGGCTCAGCCCTCAGGCATCTGTCTTCACGACTTAATTAAATCCACGTGAAAAGCAGCATTTATTGAATGCCAACTCAGTGCCAGACCCCAGGCTGGTGCTCTCCACTGGGGGCGCCTCATTCTCCAGTGGCCATGTTACAAATAAGCTCAGAGAAGACGTGGGACTTGCTAAAGCTCACGCAGCCACAGAATGGGAGAAGAGAGAAGGCAGAGGGAAGCTCTGGGCCTTCAGACTCCCAGATCCCCCTGCCCAAACCGTAGGAAGACAACGTAGGGATGTGGGGATTCGTGAAGGTATAAGGGCACAACTGGGAGAGGTTCCTGGAGGAGGTGGCACTTGAGCTGCACCTTACAGAGTGTAAGGAGATTTTGTGACCCAAGTCTTTTGGAGCGCGGCCATTAGAACCCAGGAGTGGGCTTCCCTCTGCCTCCTGGTCCCACTCAAGGGTGATCTCTGGCCGTCCTCCCGTTCCAGGCAGGCGGAAATCTGGCAGCTATGGAGAAAGCTGCGGCAAGAGGAGCCCCAGCTGGCAGGCAACCTGGAGGGCTTTCTGGCCAAGATGAACAGTCGCCTACAGGAGGCACGGGCCGACAAGGAGGTTCTGGAGCTGACTCTGAGGAAGTGAGTTGGGGCCGGGTTGGCACACAGTGGATGCTTTCTACATGAGTTGAATCCTTTTTATTTTTGGCTGTGCTAATGGCAGCATGTGGGATCTTAGTTCCCCGACCAGGGATTGAACCTGCACCCCCTGCAGTGGAAACGCAGAACCTTAACCCCTGGACCACCAGGGAAATCCCTTAGTTGAATCTTAAGTGAATTTTCTCAGCTCTGGAAGAATGGAGGCCAGGGGTTCACAGCAGAGCCTGGGAGCTGGATGGGGAGAGCTGAGCTGGAAGAAGGGGTGACTAAGGGAATCTATTGGGAAGGACAGAGTGAGGCCTTCAGCCAAAGAGGGGATGGGCCAGTGTGTCCTGGTGCAGAGCCACTGGGGCACCTAACTCCAGGGCACCACCACGTAGATTGCCTTGCGTGTGGTGATCCTGGGGTTGGCATGGGCTCAGCCCTGCCAGGGAGTCTGTGCTTGGGGGTGGGGGTGGATAGGAGGATGGTGACAGCAGAAAGTGGGGTCAGAGTGATGGGGTGATTGGGGACTATGAGACAGGAACCAACATCCTGACGATGGTTACAGAGTCAGCAGGATGGGCTCAGATGAGCCATATCAAGGGCCTGCGTCAAGGTCAGGAGCTGTTAGTGGAATGACAGTTCCCAGGGTGACAGGGGTCAGTGACTGCTGGCAGAGTGAGCTGAGCAGTAGGGTAGGCTCTAAATGCGGGCCCAGGCCTCGCCTGCCAGCAGCAGGGTGGCAGCGTGCTGCCTGGCCACCCCCCCCCCCCCGCCCCCGCGTCCAGGAGGGACACTGACCACCTCCGTGAGGTCCGGCAGCTCTATGAGGAGATGGAGCAGCAGATACAGCAGGAGAAGCAGCAGCTTCAGGCCAAGGTGAGCCCCCAAGCCCCAGCCAGCCTCCCCCAGCCCTGGATCCCTCTGCTGCCCATGCAGTGAGCCCGGGTCTGGCCAGCGTGGGGCAGCGGGAGGCTGCTGTGAGCGGATCGTCTCATCCCCCGCAGTGTCGGAGAGACAGTTTGCTCAGACAGACGGGGTGGGGAACGGTCGCTGCTGCCAGCTCTCGGGGGTCTCCCGGGGCCACTCCTCCCACTCTCTGGGTCCCTGTCTCCTTGTTGCCTGGGCCAGGGAAGTTGTCCTGAAACCCCCCCTCCTTGTGGACACATCCTGGACTGGGCGCCCTAGGCCTGGGTGGAGGTGGCACATGGGGAGGGCCGACCCAGGCCTGCTGAGTCTTGGACTCAGTCACACAGGGGGCGCTGAGACCTCTCTGCTCCCCAGAGCGACTCCCGGGGCCTGGCCCTCAGCTCCCAGATGCAGGAGGTGCTGGAGGCCAAGGAGCGTGAGGTGCAGCGGCTGACCGAGGGCCAGAAGGAGGTGAGTGACAAGGGCTCCCCTGGAAGCTCAGTTTCTGAGGATTCGTGGACCCTGACACCCACTTCTGGAGGGCTCACTGGGCTGCTGCGCTCCTGCACCAGAGCTGGCTTCCCTAGGAAAGTGATGTCTCTGGCCCTTTTTCTGAGGCGAGGCCAGGTAAGGGCAGTGGCAGCCCTGGGACATGAATCAGAAGGTCCAGGTTCAATTTCCTGCTGTTTCAATTAAAAGCCCTGCGAATCTCAGGAAAGAGCTTTGCTTGTCTTGGCCTTAGTTTCTCCATCTGTAAAATGGGAAGAACCACATCTATTGCAGCTCCCCGGCTAGTTGAGTCAAAAGAGGTACTAAATGGGAAAGCCCTTTGAAGCCAGAAAGCATCAGGCAAACACGAAGTCTCAACATTGGAGAGGCTTGGTGATAAGGTGGGGCTCAACTCTCATCTCTGCTGTCAGCTGAGTGACCTTGGGCAGGATTTTAATTTCTCTGAGCCTTGGTTTCCTCATCAGAGAAATGGTGGTCAGAACTTTTCCCTTAGGAGGCTGCCGTGATGATTAGATATACTGTACTTGAGGGCCTAAGATGGCACCTGGCATGTAATAGGTGGTTTATATTGACTTGGCCAAAAAGTGTGTTTAGGTTTTTTCTTAACATCTTATGGTAAAACCCGAACAAACTTTTTAGCCAGCCCAATACATCATAGTCGCTACTATCTCTGAACTGGACCTAACTTCCTGGTTATAATACCTGCTACCCCAACACCCCAGGTCTCATAACCTGTAATCACTTCCAGTTGGCATTGTGGCTAAGCCTTTGGGTCTGAGACCCAGCCCCACTGTCTCTTCCTTCCTCAACTTGCAAGCCACTGGCCTTAGTAAAATCACCATGTGTTGTAACCAGAACAACCAGCATCCCTTTGTCACTGGACCAGGTTCCCACAGCCTTCCCTGCTGGTTCTGCCACCTGGTCTCACCCTCCTGACACAGGCTGATCTCCCAGGAGCCTCTGTAGTAGCTGCCATTGGAGACTGAAAGTGGAGTGAAAGTGGAAGTCGTTCAGTCGCGTCCGACTCTTTGTGACCCCGTGGACTATACAGTCCATGGAATTCTCCAGGCCAGAGTTCTGGAGTGGGTAGCCTTTCCCTTCTCCAGAGGATCTTCCCATCCCAGGGATCGAACCCAGGTCTCCCTGATTGCAGGAGTCTTTACCAGCTGAGCCACCAGGGAAGCCCTTGTGGACTTGGAGCCTCAGAGCCTTGGAGACTGAGGCAGGCCCCTTTTGGCGATAGAAGAGGTTGGACTTTCCACACAGGACCATTCTGTCCTGTCCCCTGTGGATGTGAAGCCTCTCCCCGCAAGGCCATTCATTCCTCCATCCAACCACTATGGTGTCCCCACTCTGTGCCAGGCATCGTGCTAGCTTCCAGGGAACATAACAGACACATATCTCCTGCCTGTGGGGTTATTGTCAGTTGGGGAAATAGATGATAAACTAAATAAGCAGGTAAAGTCTATAACATATTAGATAATGAAAGTGCTAAGGAGAATAAAGTAAAACAGGGCAGGAGGATAGGAGGGTTTTGATAGAGAGGGGTCAAGGAAGCCTCACTTAAGATGATGACTTTGGAGTAAAGGCCCAAAGGAGGTGAGGAATGGGCCCTGTGGTATCTGAGGGAAGAGCAGTCCAGGCAGAGGGCACAGCGGGTGCAAAGGCCCTGAGGTGGGCGTGACACGCTGTGAATGTTCAAGGACCAGTAAAGGGACCTGGGGGCTGGAACAGACTGAGGGGGCAGGGAGCAGGGCAGTGGGAGAGGCGGTCAGAGATGTCACGGGGGTGGGGTGGGGGGAGCCTGCGGGTCCTGGAGGCTGTCGTGAGGACCTTGCCTTCCATTCGGCATGGTCAAGCAGCTCTCCATCACCTGGTCTTGTGACCGGCTGTTGGACCAGGAGCTCCTCACTGACCACGTGGGCTCAGAGATGAGCAGCCATTTCAAAGCACTGAGCAGAGGAGGGTGTGGTCCCTGGTGCTGCTGGTGGCCTATGCTTCTTACGCAGTTCCCCCTCCCTTCCCCATCCTGACAATTCCGATGTCTTTCCCGGGTGGGAGGTAATGGAGCTAATAAGGCCAATGAGCGGGTAACACCCGATCCTATGTTTTAAGCTGGGTCTCCAGGAGCCTGGAGTCTGTGCCCCAGCATGGTCTTGGGAGGCTGTTTAGTCCCCCTGAAGGGCGACTGGGCTTCTCTCCTGCTCACCCGCCACCTCCTGCAGCTGGAGGCCCAGCTCCACCATCTCAGCAGCACACACCAGGAGGCCAGCTCAGAGAACCGGCAGCTTCGGGAGGCCGAGCAGGACCTGGCTGAGCGGCTGGAAGAGGTGCGGGGGCAGCTGCAGGTGACCCGGGGGCACCTGGATGCCGCCAGGGGCCGTGTGTCCTGGCAGATGGAGGAGGAACCCAGGCAAGTAGCTGCCACCCCCGGGCTGGGCTGCAGACGGAGGGCTTCCTGCAAGAGGGGAGAAAGGCTTTGAGTTCTCAGAAACTCTTCTCAGCCTTCAGAGCTCACGGTGCAAGTGAAAAGTGAATGTTAGCTGCTCAGTCATGTCTGACTTTCTCTGTGACCCCATGGACCCCAGGCGCCTCTGTCCATGGGATTCTCCGGGCAAGAATACTTGGAGTGGGTAGCCATTTCCTTCTCCAGGGGATTTTCCCAACCCAGGGATTGAACCAGGGTCTCCTGCATTGCAGGCGGACTCTACCATCTGAGCCACCAGGGAAGCCACACACAGACTCCCTCCTTAAACCTTACAACAACCCCACTGGGCTGGGATTGTCATGCCCGTTTCTCAGACAAGGGGGCAGAGGGGGAAAAATCACGTGCCCAGACATACATGATACATGACTCACACAAGTGGGATTCACGCACACACACGCACACACACTCACACACACACACACACATATGCACAGAGGCTAGCACAGTGCTGGATCCTTGGCAGAGTGGGATGGGCTGGAATGGCAGGAAGGCTTCCTGGAGGAGGTGAGGCTCCACATGGGCCTTGAAGGATGAGCTGGATTGGATGAGGGGAGTGGTAGGGAGTGAGTGCCAGGTGAGAAGCCCTGCCGAAGGGAAGACCGAAGGGAGGGCCAACTGTGAGCTGTGTGCCCAGTGCTGAAGGATGCAGGCAGGATGGGTGTGACAGCTACCTGCCCCTCCCCTGACCCTAGCTTCCCGCACCCTTCCTAGTGTCCCCAGAGCAGGTGAGGAGAAGGCTCCAGACGCTCAGGCAGTCTCCTCCTCCGAGGCTCCCCTGCCTGGACTGTTTGGGCACAACGATGACTGGGACCAGCTCCTCAGCGGCGTCAGCAGCCCCCTCAGTGCCCTGCAGCTCCCCTGGAGCCCGCCCCCAACCCCGAAAGCCTCCTCAGGCCCCCCGACGCCCCGAGTGGTCAGGCGGATCTCCATCTCGGAGCCACATGCTCTTCTGTTTGCTCAGGAGCCCTCTTCAGATCCAGGGGGCTCTCCAAGGAGCCCCCCTGGGGCGCCTTCTGGGACCGAGGAAGAGAAAGGAGTGAACCCAGATGGGCCGGACATGAGCCCCCCAGAGCAGACTGGAGAGCCCCTCAGCCCGGAAGCTAAGGAGGAGTCAGGGCTTGGCCCCGGGGTCTACTTCCCCTGGAGTCTCCCGGGGGTCCCAGCTGGGGAGTCAGGGAGCCTGGTGGCAGCTGCATTCAAGGTGCTTGTTCCTTTGGAGGATGGGCCCCCTCCTCAAGTGACCTCGCCCCCTCCCCAGGCCTCAGCTGGGCCCAGCGCACAGTTCCAGACCTCACACCTGGATGAGGAGGGCCCTGGCCCTGGGCCGGTCCCACCCAAGCTGCCCCGGCAGAGAGAGGCCCTCGATCAGGACCCCCATTCTGCTGGCTCTGAGCCAAGGCCGGGGTCCGCAGGAGCCGGAGCCCTCCCGGCGAGGCTGGGTGAGCCCTCCCAGGACCTGGTGCCTGGGGGTCCGGCTCCCACGGATGGATCAGAGCAGGGCAAGCAGAGCCCAGATGCACAAGAGGGCCATTCAGGGGAGCTGCAGGAAGCTCACGGCCGGGTCCCTGGGCTGCCCGCTCTCCTCCCCCAGAGCCTGGAAGAGGAGCCCGGGGCTGAGGAAAGGAAAGCAGTGGACGAGGGAGGGCAAGATTTCAGGTCAGAGCTGACCGTCGAGGCTCGTAGCCTGAAACCCGAGCACTCAGAACTCCCCCAGCTCGATTTCCAGCCCACACCTTGCCCGCCTGATAGAACGCAGGCTGAGGCTGAAGCAGAAGCCCCAGCTCCCAGGAAACCATCAAGGGGCTTTCCCCCCATGGGGGCTCAGCCTGGGGATAGAGCAGGGCCCCCAGAGCCCACACAAACCCTTCCCACCAGGGCTGAGCTGGAAGCCCAACCCAGGCCCCAGCCTACAACTGCCCACGCAGAAGGAGAACAAGCCCCCTCTAAGTCCAGGGAGCCAAGGGCAGAGAACAGGCCTGAAGATCCAAGAATGGACTCCGGAGGCCCCGGGTTGACCCCATCCCCCAGGGACCGCGCGGCCAGCGAACCTTTGGCCAACCCTGATTACGCCTTCCACGTCATCTTCCTGGGAGACTCGAACGTGGGCAAAACCTCCTTCCTGCACCTGCTGCACCAGAACAGCTTTGCCACTGGGCTGACAGCGACTGTGGGTAAGAGCCGCCTGGGGAGGATGGCAGGGGAGGGAGGGGAGAGCCAGGGAACTGGGCTGGCGAGCTGGAGCAGGCCCAGAGCAAACCATCCCTGAGCAAGTTGTAGGTTCCGCCCTCGCCACAGGCCCTGTGTTAGATGTTATTTTACACGGGCATAACCTGGCTATTTTACTAATCATCTCTAATTATAGGTAATTTGCTTTCTCTGCATTGATCTGATTAGCTAATAATGTGCCACGTTAACAAAGCACCTACAGTTTAGGTGGCAGCATTGGCCGAGGGTGAAAACAAGCTGGTCTCCTCCCACGTGGCCCCTGGGCAGGCCGCCTCAGGGACCCCGCTGCTTGAATCTGCCTAAGACCAGCCCTAGGCCAGCCAGCCAGGCTTTGGCAGGAAGCTACCTTGGGCAAGTTGAATATTTTACACAGAATGTATTTGTAGAGTGGGGTAAGTTAGGAACACCGGTGCCCAAGTTCAGAACCCAGCTCTGCCACTTACTAATGGTATGAACTTGAGCGAATTATTCAAGCCCTCTGCGCGTAATGGGGGCAACAGTAGTGCTGACCTCTGAAGGGGCTGTAAGAATTAGTTCTGTTAATACAGATCAAGGTCTTAGACTACTACCTGGCATGTATTAAGTGCTCAGTTACTATTAGTTATTTTTATGGTTGTTATTATTATAAGTACACTTTTGATAATGTCTAGTCCAGGGACTTTTGCAAATGAAATGTCCTAAAGCAAAAAGCCTCCTCTCCCTAAGAATATTGGGATATGTGGCCACTTGTATAAAGCCACAGAAAAGAGCTCGTGGGAATGTTCGGCTTGGGGTAAAAATGGAGGGATCCACGTCTTTGTGTCTGTCTGGGTGCATGCTAACTGGGCACCAGTGCTAGACCGGTGGGTAAAGTTCTCAAACTTTACCTAAGAGAGTCCCTTACCGCCTCACCCAGGACAGGTTCTTGAACTTTTCTCTGCCTGAGAAGCCTCACCTGGGGAGCCAGTTAAAAATGCAGTGTCGTCAGGAATAGGGGACCCATAGGAGGTCTGTTCTGATGTTGAATAGGGTCACAAGGTCTGCAAGGCCACCATCATTAATCACACAAGCCAGGGGTCCCCAACCTCCAGGATCTAATGTCTGATGATCTAAAGTGGAATTGATGTAATAACAGTGGAAATAAGGGGTACAATAGATGTAATGTGCTTGAATCACCCCCAAGCCACCCCCCACCACCACCCTAGTTCATGGAAACATTGTCTTCCATGAAACCGGTCCCTGGTCTCAAAAAGCTTGAGGACTGCTGACCTAAGCTCCTGGTTACCGACCACCCACAATGCACCAGGCACACTCACCTTGTTCCGTACGAGAGCCCTCTCATGCCTGTGAGCCTCTCCCATTATCACGTGGTAAGAAGTTTCCACGAAGTTCAATAGAGAAAATACAGATTGCATAATTGTAAAAAGAAAAGGCAAGCCTGCATGCACTGCTAGTCAGCTGGGAGGAGTGTGTGTGTGAAAGCTGCTCAGTCGTGTTTAACTCTTTGCGACCCCATGAACTATACAGTCCGTGGAACTCTCCAAGCCAGAATACTGGACTGGATAACCGTTTCCTTCTCCAGGGGATCTTCCCAACCCAGGGATCGAACCTAGGTCTCCCACATTGCAGGCCGATTCTTTACCAGCTGAGCCACAAGGGAAACCCTGATAGCCAGATCTGTCCCACACTTAGCTGTGGTTTGGTGCCCCTGGTGATTGTCATCCATTGGGCTTACCTGTCACTGGGGATGATTCCAGCTTCCTCAGTCGTAATCTCCCCACTCAGCATCACCGTCCTTCGTTCCCACCCACTTTCTCGCCCGTCTGCCTTGGAAAAAAGGGCTGGTGGAAGACCAGAGCCAGAGCCAATTGAATTATAGCTGACTGCGCATTTTTATGAGGTTTCTCTGCAGCTATCCCCATTTCACACATGAGGAAAACAGAACTGAAGTCCTGGTTAACTTTTTGGCCCTATCTGGGCACCAAAGTTCATACCTGGGGCCACCTGCCTTCAAAGCACAGGCCCTCTCCCCAGAGGCTCTATGCTTTTATGTGCTCAGCGCTGCCCGCTCCCTGGGGTTGTTCATGTAAAACAGCAGATTTCTTGGGAAGCAGAAGACATTGTATTTCTGACAGTTTATGTGGTTCAAGTTGTAACATGTGGGGATCCGTGGGTAGACTGAGGGTGGGCGACGGGCAGGGAGGCGGAAAGTGGGAGTAACGGAAGTTACTAAATGCAAAGAATAATCAGGAAGGTTGCTCTATAGATTAGGCCGCGGATGTTTACGCGGAGGCTGGATGTCATCACAGGGGGTGGGCCTGGGTAACCGCAGAAGTTTCTGCAGACCCTGGACTTCCTTAGACCTTCAGGAAAGGGGGCAGTAAAGAGAAACAGAGAAGCAGACAGACTTCTGCTGAGGTCAGGACTTCCCGGCTGCCACTTCTCCCAGTCTCCTCTGGGGAGCACGGATGGGGGCGTCTGTGGCTTATCACCACCGGGGGCAGAAGTAAGAGCTCTTGTGGGGGTCACCATGTGTCACCTTGAGGAAGGTCTCTACCGGCTCAGGGATCATGTGAGGAGTTACCTCTTTCCTGAGCTGGTCTGGGCCCCATGGTGGGCTCAGCACGGACAAAACAGCCCCTCTCCATCACCCCCATCCCACCCGGTGTCCCTGGGAACTGGGGGTTGGCAGGAAGTTGCTCCCCAAAGATTCCAAACCTCTCGGGGATTTCACTAGTACTTCCACATTTCCAGGGACAGGAGGGGTCTGGAACCATGACCCCGGGAAGGGTTGGTCTGTGAAATTTTGTGGAGGTGGGGGTTCAGAAAGATGAGAGTTCATAGTAGATAATAAAAATGACCACTTCCCAAGCAGCCCCTAGACATTGGACCAGACCTTGAACATAAATCATTTAATCCTGCCAATTACCCAGTGACGTGGGTCTTTTTAAATTGCCACCTTGCAGATGAGAAAGGAAAGCTCAGAGAGGTGAAGTGACTCACACAGACAGTAGAGCAGCAGAAGTTGGACAACTCACAGCCCAACCGGTCCTGCTGGAAGCCAGCACTCCCTTCACCCTCCCAGGTTGTCTGTCTGCCCTGCTGTCTGGGTAGAGAAGAAGGATGCATGCCATCATTAGGAATGAAACAAGAAGTATTATTAAAAAAATAAATGAATGAAACTGATTTTCCTGAGCAGTTCAGTTCAGTTCAGTTGCTCAGTCGTGTCCGACTCTCCGCGACCCCATGAATCACAGCACATCAGGCCTCCCTGTCCATCACCAACTCCCGGAGTTCACTCAAACTCATGTCCACAGAGTCGGTGATGCCATCCAGCCATCTCATTCTCTGTTGTCCCCTTCTCCTCCCGCCCCCAACCTTTCCTAGCATCAGAGTCTTTTCCAGTGAGTTAACTCGTTGCATGAGGTGGCCAAAGTATTGCAGTTTCAGCTTTAGCATCAGTCCTTCCAATGAACACCCAGGACTGATCTCCTTTAGAATGGACTGGTTGGATCTCCTTGCAGTCCAAGGGACTCTCAAGAGTCTTCTCCAGCACCACAGTTCAAAAGCATCAATTCTTCAGCGATCAGCTTTCTTCACAGTCCAACTCTCACATCCATACATGACCATGGGAAAAACCATAGCCTTGACTAGACAGACCTTTGTTGGCAAAGTAATGTCTCTGCTTTTTAATGAACTATCAAGGTTGGTCATAACTTTCCTTCCAAGGAGTAAGCGTCTTTTAATTTCATGACTGCAATCAGCATCTGCCGTGATTTTGGAGCCCAAAAAAATAAAGTCTGACACTGTTTCTACTGTTTTTCCATCTATTTCCTGTGAAGTGATGGGACCAGATGCCATGATCTTTGTTTTCTGAATGTTGAGCTTCAAGCCAAACTTTTCACTCTCCTCTTTCACTTTCATCAAGAGGCTTTTGAGTTCCTCTTCACTTTCTGCCATAAGGGTAGTGTCATCTGCACATCTGAGGTTATTGATATTTCTCCCAGCAATCTTGATTCCAGCTTGTGCTTCTTCCAGCCCAGCGTTCCTCATGATGTACTCTGCATGTAAGTTAAATAAGCAAGGTGACAATATACAGCCTTGACATACTCCTTTTCCTATTTGGAACCAGTCTGTTGTTCCATGTACAGTTCTGACTGTTGCTTCCTGACCTGCATACAGGTTTCTCAAGAGGCAGGTCAGGTGGTCTGGTATTCCCATCTCTTTCAGAATGTTCCACAGTTTATTGTGACCCACACAGTCAAAGGCTTTGGCATAGTCAATGAAGCAGAAATAGATGTTTTTCTGGAACTCTCTTGCTTTCTCCATGATTCAGCAGATGTTGGCAATTTGGTCTCTGGTGCTTCTGCCTTTTCTAAAACCTGCTTGAACATCTGGGAGTTCACGGTTCACATATTGCTGAAGCCTGGCTTGGAGAATTTTGAGCATGACTTTACTAGCGTGTGAGATGAGTGCAATTGTGCGGTAGTTTGAGCATTCTTTGGCATTGCTTTTCTTTGGGATTGGAATGAAGACTGACCTTTTCCAGTCTGTGGCCACTGCTGAGTTTTCCAAATTTGCTGGCATATTGAGTGCAGCACTTTCACAGCATCATCTTTCAGGATTTGAAATAGCTCAATTGGAATCCCATCACCTCCACTAGCTTTGTTTGTAGTGATGCTTTCTAAGGCCCACTTGACTTCACATTCCAAGATGTCTGGCTCTAGGTCAGTGATCACGTTATCGAGACTATCTTGGTTGTGAAGATCTTTTTTGTACAGTTCTTCTGTGTATTCTTGCCACCTCTTCTTAATATCTTCTGCTTCTGTTAGGTCCATACCATTTCTGTCCTTTATCGAGCCCATCTTTGCATGAAATATTCCCTTGGAATCTCTAATTTTCTTGAAAAGATCTCCATTCAATATTACAGTAATCCAGGCCTATGCCCCCACAAGTAACGCTGAAGAATCCGAAGTTGAACGGTTCTATGAAGACCCACAAGACCTTTTAGAACTAACACCCAAAAAAGATGTCCTTTTCATTATAGGGGACTGGAATGCAAAAGTAGGAAGTCAAGAAACACCTGGAGGATGTCCTTTTCATTATAGGGGACTGGAATGCAAAAGTAGGAAGTCAAGAAACACCTGGAGTAACAGGCAAATTTGGCCTTGGAGCACGGAATGAAGCAGGGCAAAGGCTAATAGAGTTTTGTCAAGAGAACACACTGGTCATAGCAAACACCCTCTTCCAACAACACAAGAGAAGACTCTACATATGGACATCACCAGATGGTCAACACTGAAATCAGATTGATTATATTCTTTGCAGCCAAAGATGGAGAAGCTGTATACAGTTAGCAAAAACAAGACCAGGAGCTGACTGTGGCTCAGATCATGAACTACTTATTGCCAAATACAGACTTAAATTGAAGAAAGTAGGGAATACCACTAGACCATTCAGATACGACCTAAATCAAATCCCTTACAATTATACAGTGGAAGTGAGAAATAGATTTAAGGGACTAGATCTGATAGATAGAGTGCCTGATGAACTCTGGATGGAGGTTCGTGACATTGTACAGGAGACAGGGACCAAGACCATCCCCATGGAAAAGAAATGCAAAAAAGCCAAATGGCTGTCTGAGGAGGCCTTACAAATAGCTGTGAAAAGAAGAGAAGCGAAAAGCAAAGGAGAAAAGGAAAGATATAAGCATCTGAATGCAGAGTTCCAAAGAATAGCGAGGAGAGATAAGAAAGCCTTCCTCAGCGATCAATGCAAAGAAATAGAGGAAAACAACAGAACAGGAAAAACAAGAGAGCTCTTCCTGAGCAGACTGAGGAATAAACGTTGCCATGTAGTTGAGAGGACAGGTATTTTCGCAGAGGTGAAAACAAGGCAGGGTGCCTCATGCCAGCCAGCTGTCAGGGTGGGGGAGCAGTGGGAGCTGGGTAGGCAGAGCAGGCTTCTCGGAGGATGTGGACCCTCAAGTGTGGATGGGATTTGAAGAGCAGAAGGGAAGCCCGGCTGCCAGAAGTTCCTACCCACCATGGCTGGTACTGGGAGCAGGTGTATATTCAGGCGGGTGTCAGCTCCAAGTCCTGGATGGTAACTTGAAAGTAGGCTTGACTCTCATCTGTGTGTCCTAGGAGTGGATTTTCGAGTCAAAAACCTGCTGGTGGACAACAAGCGCTTTGCACTGCAGCTCTGGGACACAGCTGGCCAGGAGAGGTAATGCATGCTGTCGACATTAGTGGCCGAGCCTGGACTGCAGAGCAGTGGAGCCCAGCCCCGACCCAGAGTCCTACCAAGTGCAAATGCAGCTTGTACCCACTGAGGATTCAGGAGGTGGGGGATGGAGAGATGAGTCCAGGCCCAGGGCAGAAGACAGGAGAGTGCACCCAGAGGCCCCCTAGGCCTGGCAGGGCAACTGTGAGGGCCGTCCCAACATGGCCTGCAGAGCACAGCTACCCAATCACTTTTTTTTTTTTTTGCCACACCTTGTGGCATGTGGGATCTTAGTTCCCTACCCAGGGATTGAACTCACGCCCCCTGTAAAGTGGAGGCTTAGACTCCCAGCCACTGGTCCTCCAGGGAAGTCCTCTCACCTACCCTTTGAAACTATTAGCTTTCGACTTATAAGCAGTAGCGATCAAAACTGAAAAGGACATCACCTATGACCCAGAAGTTATCCTTCTAGAAATTCATTCTACTGATAAACTCATACTATATTATCAAAAGGACTAAGACTGCTCATAGCAATAGTGTTTATATTGCGAAACGCTGGAAGCCTCCTAAACATCATCAATAGTGGGCCAGTTAAAGAAATTAGGGCCCCTTCACACAGTAGAATATAATGAAGCCGAAGAAATGGTGGAGGAGCCTCTTTATGTATCCTTGTGATCCCCTGGACTATAGCCCTCCAGGCTCCTCTGTCCATGGAATTCTCCAGGCAAGAATACTGGAGTGGGTAGCCATTCCCTTCTCCAGAGGATCTTCCCAACCCAGGGATCGAACCTGGATCTTTGGCCTTGCAGGCAGGTTCTTTACCATCTGAGCCACCAGGAAAGTCACCCTTTATGTACCGATAGGGAAATATCTCTAAGACATTTTATTGTCTGGAGAAAACAAAGAACAGAGTATTGAATATTAGTGAGTACAGTGTTTTACACTGTATTTGCTTAAGCAGTGTGTGTGTGTCTGCATTTATGTATATGCATGAAATATCCCTGGGAGACTATTTAAATAATGGGTAACTCTGGTTGCCTCTGGGGAGGGGAGTTGGGTGGCTGCAGGATGAAGGTAGAGTCACCTGAGAGAGACTTTTCATTAGATGCTCCTTGGTACCTTTTGAAATCTGAGCCATGAGGACTGTTAACCTATTCAACAATAAGCACACCGGAAGAAGGAAAATACACGCACACCCTCTTTTGGAAGCAGTTAGAAGCTGACATAGCAGCTGAAGCCTCGAGAGGCTGGAGCCCGGGTCAGGGTGGCTGGCATCACCGGCGTGGACTCTCTGGGCAGGTACCACAGCGTGACCCGGCAGCTGCTCCGCAAGGCTGATGGCGTGGTGCTCATGTATGACGTCACCTCCCAGGAGAGCTTCGTCCACGTGCGCTACTGGCTGGACTGTCTCCAGGTGAGCCACCGGCTGCTGGGCTGGCCCTGGTGTGCAGTCAAGAGGGAGCTTGTGTCTTTCCCACTCTTTTTTTTCTCCCAGGGTTACAAAGGACACAACAGACATGTGGGTGACAATCTGCTGAGGACATGTGGCTGGATGGGCTGGGAGCATGGTAGTACAAAGAAACCACAACCACACGCTGTGGTCTCCAAAACAAACTCTTTCCTGCATCCTTCCTGTGACCATTTCTTTCCTATACACCAAAGCTCTGTGATGTATTCTTAACACCTGGGGATAACGCAAGTCCAGTGTCACTCTAGATGATCATTCCTTTGTCCATATATCTCTAGTCCTTTCCCTCACATATGTATTTGATATACGTATGAATGAAATTCATACGCTGAAATACTACAGTACGTACTAGCACAGAAGAGGGATATGAAGGAAGACGTGTTGTCTTCTCTCTAGTAGTTTCTGGTCTAGTTGAAGAGATGCAAAGGAAGCAGAATAAAGTAATATTTGAGGGAAACTGGGTTCTGGGTTCTGATGAGACCTGGGTTTGAATCCCAACTACCCTATCCTAACTCTGTAACCTCGGACAAGTGACTTAAACTCTCTGAATTCAACTGCCCAACTTTTCTCATAGAGAGTTGTGAGGATTAACTGCTATAACTGCTTTTAGCACAGCACCTGGTATATAGTAAACTCTCCATTAACAGAAGCTATTATTATTATCATCCATTAAACAGGAGATGAGTCAAGGCAGCCTGTGTAATCTAATGCTAGGGTGTTCAGCACAGGCAGGAAAAGACAGGCATGGGCAGGAGCAATCTAGGAAGGCTTCCTAGGGGAGGTGACTTTGAGGTTGGCTTTGGAGAGTGGGTGACATGTTTGCAGGCTGAAAGGAGGGGTAGGTTTGCTGCAGATGGAAGGGAACGTGTCAGAGGTGGGAAGAGCATGGAGTGGGTGTGATATAGAAAGTGGGCTGTGTGTGTAGGGGAGGAAGTGGCACAGGGTCAGCTTTTCCTGGAGGGCAGGGTCAGATCCCCCCAGGGCCTGACTCACAGCAGGCGCCCGACACGTGTGGCTGAGGGAACATGTTCTGTGTGCAGGATGCAGAGTCTGACGACGTGGTCATCCTTCTTTTGGGAAACAAGACGGACCGTGAGGAGGATCGGCAAGTGTCTACTGAGGCCGGGCAGCAACTGGCCCAGGTGAGCAGCTGGGCATCAGCCCTTCCCCCAGCCTGGACTGGGCAGACCCGTCCCTGGGGTGTAGCGAATAGGTCACCCTGGCCCAGGCCACAGAGAACAATGCGCTCCTGCCCCTGCTCAATCAGAGACTAACAGCCTTCCACCCAAAGGGGCGCAAGACCCAAACATGAGACGGTAACAGTGGGCAGGACATTGAACCTTCCTGTTGTATTAGCGAATCCCCACAGTGTCCTGACCTATGTAAAAAAAATCTTCAGAGTAAAAAGCTTTTCAAGCTTCACTTAAAATTCCCACTCAAATCTTCATTTTATCTCTGGTCTCTAATTAATATAACATTCCTTCTAATTTAGTCTGTCTTAAGACCCAAATTCTTCCCTGGGAAGATTGCATCAAAAGCCCCACCACCAGACAGGGGAGCATGGATATGATTTATTTTTGAGTAGAATTGAACTACATTCCAGAAAATCTGGAGAATAATAAAGATGGAAAAAAGTCTCGCTCCCCGCCCTACCTCTGACACCACCCCTCTTGACATTTCCATATCGTATTTCCTTCCCATTTCTTCTCTCATTTCTCCTAACCATGAGGTCATCACTGTGGCTCCTGGTTGGTGGGAATTTTTTCCTCTTAAAAGTCTTAGCTCACCGCCTTTGACAGGAACTCCTTCTCTAGCAATTTATCCTAAGGAAAGAGTCAGAAATAATAATTCCTAAGAGAAGAATGTAATAGAGCCTTTGTATAATTGAACATGTTTGTATGAGGTTGTTCTTTATGAGAACAAACACTTGGCAACATTTGGTGGTTAATTTGTGGAGCTTCATGCAAAAAGCTAGCATTCGCCATTAAGAATCCTGTTCTGAAAAATATTTAAGGTTGTGGAGGAAATGCTTACAATATAATGTGAAGTCAGAAAAATAGCCATGTCTCTGGGGACAGGTTAGGTTGAATCAGATGAGATTGCTGATATTTGACTGTTTGGCATCTATCGGAGCAGCAATTTTATACACTTTAACCTAACAGTATAATGATATTTAGCCCATACTCCACACCCCCAATAAAAGGGTCATATAAAACAGAATAGAAATATTGGATTGGTCAAAAAGTTCGTTCTGTTCTCTTCTAAAGAACTTTTTGGTCACCTCAATATGTATTCAAACACTAACAGAAGTGGTTTATAATTTGCACTTACATTTTTCACTAAAAAAATTTATTTATTTATTTTTGGCTGTGCTGGGTCTTCATTGCTGAGTGGCCTTTCTCTAGTTGCGGCTAGTGGGGGCTATTCTCCGGTTGCGGTGGGCTGGCTTCTTGTTGCAGTGGTTTGTCTTGTTGCAGACCACGTGCTCTGGGGCGCCTGAGCTCAGTAACCGCGGCTCCCGGGCTCTTAGAGCCCAAGCTGTATAGTTGCGGAGCTCAGGCTTAGTGCGCAGCATGTGGGATCTTCCCAGATCTGGGATGGAGCCTGTGTCTCCTGCCTTAGTAGGCAGATTCTTTATCACTGAGCCGCTAGGGAAGCCCTGAACTTACACATTTTTATGCTTTATTTCCCAATATTTCCCCAATTCAATACTTTTGAAATTGAAAACATAAAATATATATATATATATACACACAACGAATGACTTTAAAGAGCTTCTCAGGTGGCACAGTGGTAAAGAATCCATCTGCAGGAGGTGCAAGAGACACAGTTTCGATCTTTGGGTCAGGAAGATCCCCTGGAGTAGGAAATGGCATCCCGTTCCAGTATTCTTGCCTGGAAAATTCCATGGACAGAGGAGCCTGGTGGGCTACAGTCCATGGGGTCACAAAGAGTCAGACACAACTGCGCAGACACAGGCAACAACTTAGAAATGTCCCCAAGGACATTTCTCCTAATTGGAATACGGGTTTCCCACCATCACTCTGAAGGCTGTGGGGTGTTTCTGGGTGGCGTCCTTGACACCTTGGCCAGCCAAAATGGAGAGACAGAGGCAGAGGGGCAAGGCTGGGGACCATGGAGACGGGGGACAGAGACAGGCTGCCTTGCCCCTTGGGGTTGGCTTGGGGACGTACTGGGTGGGACTCGGTCTGATGGTCAGGTCTTCGGTGGTGGGGGCTGCTGCCTGGACTCTCGGGAGTCTCCTCCACGGCACCTGTACCCTCATCTATCTGGCTGCAGGAGCTGGGGGTCTCCTTTGGAGAGTGCAGTGCTGTGCTGGGTCACAATATCCTGGAGCCCATGGTGCAGCTGGCCCGGTGAGTGCCGCCCTACTCCTCCCCACCCAGAATCTTTAGCTGACTCACGCAGGAGGGGAGGCCCACCTGAGGAAGCGCCTGAGAAAGCACAGGGCTCAGAAGCCTGCGGAAGGAGTGAGAGCCCTGGGAGGAGTCTCCTGACTCCAGTTCTACCAGTCCTGTCAGCGGCCCCACCTCCAGGAAGCCTCTCCTCCCCTCTCTGAGCCTCCGTGCCCACCCAAGCTTCCAGTGACTTCCACTGCATTTAGAATAAAATTCAGATCCCTCCCAATGGCCCGGATTGGCTCCGGTGCCATCTCCTTGCCCCCCACCCGACCCCCTCAGTCATAAGCTTCAGCCACTCAGAGGTACCCTCCGTGACCACAATGCTCCCACCACTATTCTGAATCTCATTCTCTGTGTCCCTCAAAGCCCTTCTTTTTTTTTTTTTTTCCCCGGCTGCAAAGAGCAGCTTGAGGGATCTTAGTTCCCCGACCAGGGATTGAACCCCAGCCTTCAGAGTGAGAGCTCGGAGTCCTAACCACTGGACTGCCAGGGAAGTCCCACAAAGCCTTTCTTGGCAAACTGTCATTACAGAGTTTGTCTGTTTTCTTGATGCTGACTGCCTTCCCCACCAGGATGGAGCTATAGCACGGCCAGGTCTTTTTGGTTCAGCTCCTCCCCGTTCAGTCCCTGGGTCAGAAAGATCCCTTGGAGAAGGAAATGGCAACCCACTCCAGTATTCTTGCCTGGAGAATTTCACGGGCAGAAGAACTTGGTGGCCTGTAGCCCACGGGGTCGCAAAAAGTCGGACACGACTGAGTGACTGACACTTCCTCCCCCTGGAGCCTGGCACATGTTAGTGTTCAATTAACAAATGAAATGAATGAGGTGGGAGGGGTCTTAGAGGACATGATATCTAGGCCCCTTCTCTGACAAAGCAACTTTCAGAGTGAGCTTGCTGAACTGCAAACCTGATCCCTGTCTGATCCCTGGGACAGGAAACTGCTCAATGACTTCCTTTTGCTTTAGAATAAAAGCCCTACTTGTGGCTTCCTGGCCGGCAGAGCCCTGAATCCTTGCTGCCTCCAGGGCTTCTTTCTGGCCGTCCAGTCCTTAGGCTCTGTGATTTGGGATGGTGCCAGGCACACGGGAAATATCCTGTGAATAAATGAAGGAACGGAGAGGCTTTACTTCGCCGATCCCCAGCTCTCTCTTGACACTAAGCCTTTGCCCTCTGCCTAGAGCTCACCCTGCCCTCTTTTCTGCAAGTGGCCCCTTGTCCAGTGCTCCGTCTCGGCTCCAGCACTGCTTCCTTGCACCCTAAATCCCTCCAGGATCTAGTGTGAAGTCCCTCTGTGTGCCGCCCCATTCCTGGGTCCTGATGGCCCCTTCCCGTCTCGGTCTCCCACACTACGCAAGGCAAGACATGCTGGCTTCATGGTCATAATCAGAGTCCCTTGCCCCTGGCACAAAGTAGGCTGCAGAGAATGCTAGGGAAGAGACAGAAAGGTGTTTCATGACATGTGGAATGCAGGGCAAGGGCAGGGGCAGAGCGGAAGTTCAGGGGGTACAGCCCCCAGCTGCACCCTTGGGTCCCTCCCTGCTGCCTCTGGCGGGTGAGAGAGAGGACTAATGCCCAGGCATCTTCACGCAGGTCCCTCAAGATGCAAGAAGAGCGCCTGAAGGGCTCGCTGGTGGAGGTGGCCCCTGAGAAGCCTCCAAAGAGAGCTGGCTGCTGCTCCTGAGGCGCTGGCCTGGCTGGGGTGGGCTGGCCACCTCCCTGGGTTTCCTGTGCCTTGGCTCCTGTCCCACCTGCCTGGACACAGCAGTGACAGAGACGACTAGTTCAGAAGTTCTGGAAAACCCTCCTTGGGTCAGGACTCAGACCCCAGGGCAGAGGCTGCACTAACGCTGGCCTTTGTACTCCCAGAGAGGGACTTTTCTGAGTAATAAGGTTGGTGGGGTGGGGATGGGGGGGCAGTTAAAACTCTTTAAAGAAAGGAAAAGTCCAGAAAAATGACTTAAGGAAAATACACCACAGTATTGGCAAAACATCTCTGGGTGATAAAATCATAGGGTAAAGGTGTGGGGGTGTTTTCCTTTTTACATGTATTTGTATTTTCAGATCTTCTACGATGACTGGGTATTCCTTCTGTAGTCAGAAATGAGAATAAATCTTGAGGTGCGGGAGGGAAACTTTTCAAAGAGCTTGCTTCAGTGCTGATTCCTAACTGAAATGCCTGTTAATTGCAAAGTACTCTGTTCATTAAAGCAGTCCCACTGTTCCACACCTGGCAAAGCTGGTGAACCTTGTCATTCTCAATGTGTTAGTTTGCAAACAGGGGGTTTCTTTTGAGCAGAATCTGATTCCTGGGGAAGAGCTGATGGCCGCTGGTATGTTCCATTCCCCTCATTCCCTGAGCCCCAACCCCACTCTCTTTTCCCAAGATCTGCCTCTAAGGGCTCACATTTGGGGACCTCACCCCTTGATCCACACCATGGTGCCTCTGATGCCAACCTCGGCCTTGAGGATACACTTGTCAGTCTCTGGATACACTCAAAGTGCAGCTGGGGTGTGGCTGGGGGAGCCTGGGAGCAGCAGGAAACTGGATTCAGATTATTCACAGGCTCCTCTTTGGAGTTTTTGTGAGAGTTCCCAGAATTACACAACATTCACCTCCTGAAAGGTGGCTATTCATTATAACCTGGGGCTGGGGATTTCGTGCCCTCGGGGAGCTTGCTTTGAAAGTCTTAGGTGGCCTCGGGGGTTGTGCTATCTCCTGTCATCAGTGTTTGCTGTAAATGTTGACTGTCACATCTTACCGTTAACCACAGAAATGCTTACCAGGTACTGTGGTCCAGAGTAGGCAGGTTGCTGAATCTGGTACTTCGGAATCATTCGGGTACTGGTGACTTCCTCCTCTGAATCAGAGGAAACCTCAGTTTCGTAGAGAGACAAGCACATTGAGTTCCAGAGATGGAGGTACAGAGAGAGAGACTGAAGGAGAAAGAGGAGGGCAGGAGACAGAGGAAAGAGACGGCAGAAAGAGAGACACCGATGCAGAGAACAAACGTACGGATACCAAGGGGGATGGGTGGTGGAACTGAGAGACTGGGACTGACACCCATACACACTGTTGATACTACATATAAAACAGATGACTAATGAAAGCGTACTGTATTGCACAGGGAACTCTACTTAATGCACAGCAGTGACCTGAATAGGAAGGAAGTCCAGAAGGGAGGGGGCAGAGGATTACGTATAGCTGATTCATTGTCCTGTGAAGTAGAAACTCACGCAACACTGTCAAGCAACTGTACTCCAGTAAAAATTAATTATATATATAAAAAAAGTCTCTGTTCTTGGTCCTTATTTTTCTGCTCAGTTCTAAACGACTGAGCTCTCTGTCACTAGAGGCCAACAAGCAGAAGCCAGGGAACACTTGGCAAAGAGGTGAGGTGGAGAAGATTCATGTATCAGGTTCCTTTAGTGGATCCCATCTCTAGTCAGTGCAGAACGATTCCTGTGATCCAGCTGTTTCTCTTGCTGGTCTGCCTCACTAATTCTTTCTCAGTCCCTATGTCTTTTCCCTCCCTGGATCCTGGGAGCCCACAGCCCTCCTTCTGTTCTGAGCAGGTTTTAGGCCCTAGTATGCTCAGAGAAAGACGGCCAGAGACAGACCCAGACAGGAAGAGGTGGGCCGGCGTAAGTGATGCTGGGCCCTGGCTGAGAGTGGGGGGCAGGTCCTGCTGTGGCTCATGGTCCTCTCTCTGGGGTCTGGGGATCTGGCAGGCACCAACATCTCTGTCCTACGGGCCAGCGAGTTAATGAGGCAGGTTGGCAGGGTGTGATTCCTGGGGGAGTGGTAGAGCGGATAGCGCCCCTGTCCTTTGGGGGAATCTGGTACTGAAGTGGCCCCTCTGCCGGCCCCTCCCATCTCAGCTCTGTCCCCGCCCTGGGCAGCTAGCTCCTTGGAGGTGGGGTGCTAGAAGGAGCAGCACACCTGCCCAGAACCTTCTCTTAGCTTTCTCTGGCTGCATCCAGCTTCAGGGCAGAGCACATCTGTGGAGGGGTCACCAGTCTGCCCTGGTGTCAAAGGACCCCACGTCACCAAGCAGAGCCCAGGAACTTCCGAGCAGCACAGGCAGGTAAGGAGGCAGCAGGAGGAACTCAGGATAGACCTCAGAGTGAACTTCCAGGCAAGGGGTGAGTTCTCTCTCAGGGCATGTCTGTCAAGGGGGCTCTGATCACAACTTAGCTTGAAGCTGGTGAAGAAACAGAGAGTGGAACTAAGTTGATGGGTCTCAGGGTCTGGAGTGAGAAGGAGAGGGCGGGGGATAAAATGGAGTCTGGGCAAGGGTGGCAGAAAAGAGAGATTTTTGGGACCTGAAAGTGGGCAGGATCAGAGCTCTAGCCATCATTTACCAAGCACGTGCTATGCTAGGCACTGCTCTGAGCACGTGACTCGTATTACCTCATTTAATCCTCACATAAGCCTCATGAGATGGGGCCTGTTATTATCCCCATTTTACAGATAAGGAAAGTTACACAGAGAAGATCCAGTAGATTGTAGATGGATTCCCCGGTGGCTCAGTGATAAAAAAAGAATCCGTCTGCAATGCAGGAGACGTAGGTCCTATCTCTGGGCCGGGAAGATGCCCTGGAGGAGGGCATGGCAACCCACTCCAGTACCCTTGCCTGGAGAATCCCCACGGACAGAGGAGCCCGGCAGGCTACAGTCCATAGGGTCGCAGAGAGTTGGACACGAATGAAGCAACAAGCTTGCGCACACACGCCTCTAAGCAAGTGGTTGAGGGAGGCTTTAAACTCAGGCTCTAGTGCCTATAAGCTTAACCCTGAGGTTATAGACCTTTCTATAGACTACAGATAGGGCAGCAGCAAGGTCCTTTGAGCCTTTTCTTTTCCCCAACGCTTCGCCCTTTCCCTCCCCTCCTATCCAATCATATTTCATATCATTAGCAGGCAAGTCTGGGCCAGACGGAAGAAACAAAAAAGCAATGACAAACACCTGGAGAGTGGCAATCATCTGGGGCAGTTACGGTATTAGGGGGTCCCTCAGTTTCTCCTTCCCCTGCAGCCCCTGGAACCAGAGTATGAGACCTGGGGTGTCAGCAGCAGAATCTATAGAAACCTCCCCACCTACTGTCTCTTCTCAGGCAAGTGGCTGCCATGGCACCCCGAGAACAAGCAAAGCCTCTGCAAGAGGGACTCAGGGGACCCCTGGCTCTGAGCCAGCTGCAGAGGGGCTTTCCAACCCCCGCTCCCTGTGCAGGAAACAAGGGGATGGAAACAAGAATCAGGATCCCACTGAGCTGTCCTTTTTGCTGCTTGTTTGCTCAGAACCTGGCTTGGGGTAAATGCTCAGGAAATATTTATTTAGTTATTGAGTTAAGGGGTAAGCTGCCTCTTTTCACTAAAGCTCTGGGGTCCTGGCCTGTCTGTGACATGCAAGATGAAGACATCGGCCCCTGAGCCAGCTCTGGGATGACTTGACCCCTTCTCTCAGCCTGCGTGCTCTCACCTTAGGACTCCCCATGTCCTCAGCAGAGGTGACAGGCTGGGTTCAGTTCAGAAGTTCCCCCTGCCCTGCCAGGTAAGCAGCTCAGCATGCCCACTGAAGGCAGTGGTTCCCAGGCTGGTCTTTCAAAACTGCCAAAGCCCAAAACAATCAAATCGGGTCTTTGGAGTGTGACCCATGAATTAATATTTTTTTTGGCTGCACCAAGTGGCATGAGGTATCTTAAATTCCCTGACCAGAGAGTGAAACTGTGCCCCCTGCAGTGGAAGCGCAGAGTCTTAACCCCTGGCCACGGGGAAGTCCCAGTATTAGTGTCTTTTTTTTTTTTGAAACTCCTCAGCTGGGAACCACATGCTTGGGAACCACTGGTTGGGGCTTTATAGCTTCTCAAAGCCCTTGCATATTCATTTTCCCACTTGAACTTCAAATTAAAACTTGTTCATTTCACAGGCAGGGCGAGGTTTTGTTTAAAAACATGTATGGTGCATATATATATTTAAATACTAAATAAATATATATACTAAATAATAAATAATACATACGCTATACTAAATATGTATTCTAAACCACATATATATACTATACTAAGTATAGTATCCTGGTATGTACACTACACTGCTGCTGCTGCTGCTAAGTCACTTCAGTTGTGTACGACTCTGTGCGACCCCATAGATGGTAGCCCACCAGGCTCCACCGTCTCTGGGATTCTCCAGGCAAGAACACTGGAGTGGGCTGCCATTTCCTTCTCCAATGCGTGAAAATGAAAAGTGAAAAATGAAAGTGAAGTCGCTCAGTCGTGTCCGACTCTTCGCGACCCCATGGATTACAGCCTACCAGGCTCCTCCACCCATGGGATTTTCCAGGCAAGAGTACTGGAGTGGGTTGCCATTTGCCTTCTCCATATACACGCTACATATATGTAGTATACACGCTACATGTATGCAGTATACTATAGTGTATATATACTATAATAAACATATATACTAATATATAAATATTTATTTATCAGATTCAATTTGTACTCCCTGCAAAATTTTAGAAATACAGCAGTTACAGAGAAAATGAAAATTACCTAAATCTCGTCCTTTAGTGAAGTTACTGTTGACACCTGTTTCACTTCCTTTGTTTCCTCGATTCCTTACAGCTGAGGTTGAGCAGAACAAGTCACACGAGCTCCACACCAGACCATGGCGCTCCCGAGTAGCGGAGTCAGGATTTGAACCCAGGGCACTGACAGAGCCCATCCCACCAGGTTGCTGAGAGGTCTGGAGGGGCTGGGGCAGGCCCAGGGCACCCGCCGAGTGCAGGGGTCTGTGAAAGGAGGGAGCTCAGCAGGGAAGGAGGAAGGCGGCCTCTGGTTTCTCCACTGTCCTTGTGTGTCTGGAGCAGCAGAATGGAGGCCAACGCCACGTCCACCGCCGGGCTCACAGCCACAGCTGAGCGGCCGCTCCGACTCGTCTTTGCGGGGGTCTGTGGCCTCATCCTGCTGGTGGGGTTGCCGGCCAATGGGCTGATGCTGCTGGTGGTGGGCCGGGGCCCAGGCGCCCCCCGCCCGCTCCTCTCCTTGACCAACAGCCTCATGGTGAACATCACGCTGTCCGACCTGCTCTTCCTGGCCTGTGTGGTGCCGGTGCTGCTGCTGAGCTTCCTGCGGCGGGACTGGTGGCTGGGCCCCACCGTCTGCACCGCCAGCCAGGCCGCCAACAACGCCACCATGTTCTGCACCTTCTACAGCATGGTGGCCACGGCGCTCCTGCGCCACGTGGCCGTGGCCCAGCCTGACCTGGCCCTCCCGTCCGGCCCGGGTGCCCGCTGGCTGCTCTGTGGGGCCATGTGGGCCCTGGGCCTCACGGCCTCGCTGCCCACCTGGCTGTTCCAGAGAGTGGTCCTGGAGGAGGGGGCCTGGGCCTGCCTCTTGCTTCTGAACCCTGCTCAGACCTCCTGCTACTTCACGCTGCTGGGAGCCCTGGCCTTCCTGCCTTGCGTGCTAGGGCTGGGCTGCTCTTTCGGCCACATGGGCTGGCTCCTGTGGACACAGCCCCAGGGCCCCGTGGGGGAGAGCGCCCGGGAGCATCAGGAGAACACCGGGCTCATCCTTGTAGTGCTGGTGGTCTTCATGCTGATGTGGGGGCCCTGCTCCGTGCTGGGCTACGTGGAGGCTGTGGGTGACCTGCCTGCCACGCCTGTGGCTTACGTAGCCTCCAGCCTCTGCACTCTCCTGGCCTACTCCAATTGTGCTGTCAGCCCCGTCCTCTGCTTCTACCTCTCTCGCCCCTTCCGGGCCAGGCTCGGGGACCTCTTTCACGGGCTGCTGGCAGCCAGGCATCCCAGGGCTGCGGCCGGAGCTGGTGTGGTGATGGAGAGTGTCCAGCCTGGACGTGATGGGGCCCCGGGAAGCCTCTGGGGCCTGGTGGGGGTTTGAGAGGTTAGGCTGATGGGAAGGCTGAAATTCAAGAGAGATGGGAAGACCCCTAGTGACATTAGATCCCATCCCCTCCATTTTACCAGTGGGGAGATGAAGATCCAGAGATGGGAGGTAGCCCTGCAAAGGTGACACAGCAGTTAAATAGCAACTAGATCATGGCACCCGTTTTACCTTGGGGCTCAGATGGATACCTCTAGGCTCTGCGGCTTTCTAGTTGTATGACCTGAAAAGTCCCTTAACCTCTCTATGCCTCAGTTTTCTCATCTGGAGAGTAGAATCCTGATAGTACCCTTTCTACAGGTTGTTATGAAGATAAACTTCCCGAATACACAGTGCTTAAAAGAATGCCTGGTGCTTAGTAAAGGAGTATTGGTCATTACTGTTATTAGTATAATCTTATTTTTGTTAATTCAGGGGCATTTGAAATGAGAGTGGCAAAGGGACTTCGAAAGGCTAAGTGAGTAGCAGTATTATCTGGGGGCTGATAACCCGGAGTCCTCAATCCTGAAGGCCTGGAGATTGAATGGGCAGACTGAGTAGGGGCTCATAGTCTGGGGAGAGGGGCCCTTCAGTCTCCTCTCCCGTCTCTGCCTTCCCTCCCCCAGCTCTGCCACACACACACTTCTCAGCACCATATAGGAACCCCATGAAGTAAAGTCAAAGTGGAGCCATGAGTCTGTGAATTCCTGAACACCCTCTTCTTTGTGGTTTCTCCTCCTGATGTGGCCGGGGCAGGGATGCCTTTTGAGGACTCTTGCTTCTCTCCAGAACCAAATGGCTTCACCTCTGCTACCCCATCCCCTCTGAGAAGTTCCCCAACTCCACGCCCTCCTTCAGGCCTCCTGGGGAAAAGCCTCAGGCTTTCGTGTTGGCCTGGGAACCAGGGAGATGTGTCTCTACTGAAATTCCCAAGACAGCGTGTTCTGCTTGGTGACAGTGTTACAGCTAAATACACACACACACACACACACACACACACCATGGTCAAAAAGCTTAAGAAATATAGTCTCTTTGTCATAAGACTAATCAGAGCCTCAAACACTCTGACAGCCCCTGGGACTCTCTGAGACGGGCTTGGAGCCAGCAGCTTCCCAAAACCCCTGCCAGGGAACCAGTGTTCCGTGGAACACATCGTTGGGAAAGAACCCAGGAGAGAAGCTACTGTCTTGAGCACAATGAAGATGCTCTCAGCACCCTGGGGCGGCGGCTCTGAGCCTCAATTCCCCTGCCAGGCGGTCTTCTCCTCCCAACCCTTTCCCACGGGTGCCCAAGGTGAGGGAAATCAGGCCACTGGTTATGGGAACTTCCTTCTTCTTGAGCTGTGACCCCACCCGGTTCCCACTCAAAGCGGATCAGAATGCAAGTCAGAGGGGCATCTAATTATAAGGATAGCAGTGAATCAGCTCTAATTTACTATAAAATCGTCAGAAGCAAGCAAGTCCCAAACTTTGGTGTAATTAGTACCAGTGTCTTGTGATGTGCAGGTTGGGAATGGCTGCCTGGAGGGCTAATCCGAGAGCAAACTCGCCCAGAGAAGGGAGGGATCCCTTTTCCCTGTGATCCTGGGCCCTCATGGCCACAGGAGCTTATATGTGAAGAGTGACGAGAAGGAAGGTAGTGTTTATTGCACACTGAGCGCAGCAGAGCCTATGCATGTCACACGCTTCATACATGCACATCTGCATGTTATTTTGGCCATATGACAGTCCTGCGAAGGAGGAGAGATGGCCCTGTCACACAGGAGCAGTAACTCATCCTTGACACATGATCTGTGAGTTGTCTAGGCCGGGGGTCCCTAACACCCAGGCCACTGACTGGTACTGATCCGTGGCTTGTTAGGAACAGGGCTACACAGCTGGAGGTTAGCAGTGGGTGAGCAAACAAAGCTTCATCTGTATTTACAGCCACTCCCCATCGCTCACATTACCCCTTGAGCTCGGCCTCCTGTCAGATCAGCGGTGGCATAATCAATGTAATGTGCTTGAATTATCCCAAAACCATCCCCACAACCCTGTGGAAAAACTGTCTTCCAAGAAACCAGTCCCTGGTGCCCAAAAGGTTGGGGACCAGTGGTCTAGGCTTCCCCGAGTCCCCCTTTGGTACTCACAGATCCCGGCCCTTCCCACTGGTTTCGTCTTGATACCCTAGGGCGGTAGTATTTATTCCTTATTTCTCCAGAGCAGGGGTCAGAGGCCTGTGAAGGGTGCTACTGTGTGTGAGCAGGGTCTCCAAACCTGAGCAGGGCCTGGCACTAATGCTCACTCAACACTTGCTGAGAGATGAGTGAGCAAATGCAATAAAGTCACTCACAGAATAATCTGATCATGCTGCTCACCTCTGTCACCTCCTTAGTGGCTCCCTGATTGACTCAGAGTAACACTGAAGACCTTACTGTGACCTATAAGGCCCTGCACCATTCCAGATTCTTCACCCCAAACCCCATCTCCTGCACTGTCCCCTCCTTGTTGCTTTTGGCTGCCCCCTGTGGCATGCATGTTCTTAGTTCCCTGACCAGAGATTGAACCTGTGCCCCCTGCATTGGAAGTGTGGAGTCAACCACTGGAGCACCAAGGAAATCTCTACTCTTCCCTGCTTTATGCAGGTTCAACCCACTGGCTTTCTACTGTCCTTCAAACACACCCCAGGGCCTTTGTATGTGCTGCTCCTGCTCCTTGAAGCCCTCTTGCCTCAGATACCAGCATGCCTCTCTCTCTCAATTGCTTAGGGTTCATCTAACTGTCATCTCCTCAGAGAGGCCCCCTCCCCAACCATCTCATTTAAAATGTCACCCGGTCACTCTCTATCCTCTTATTCTCCTTTGTGACACTTACCACCACTGGAAATTGTTATTTACCCATTTGTTTATGTGCTTATTGTGATTCCCCGGTCCTGCTGTGCGTCTGCTGTAAGCTCGACATGGAGACAGGGCCCCCGAGTTTTGTTCACTGCTGCAGCCTCAGTGCCGAGCACGGGCCCTGGCACATAGTAGTTGTTCAGCACACTTTTGTTGAACAAAAGAGGGGAAAAAAGAGAGCGAGGAGAACCTGGACTCTCACACAGCAACATCTGTGCTATTTTTCAAAGGACAAAGGAAAACAAAGAACTTCAGTAAAAGAATCAAATTTACTTCAGTTTAAGGCAAATTCCACACAGAGACTGTCTCAGAGACGGGCACAGGACCAGACAGCATAGAAACGCCACCATCATGCACGATGGGAAGGGAAGCAGTGTCCGCAACAGACGCGGTGTGGCCTGCTCTCCACCAGGCTTGGGAGGTTCAGTGGGCAGAGGAGCCCCATGCAGCAGGAGGGACTGGCATGCATGACCTGTTCCCCAGGTGGGTAAAGGCTGGGCAGCTGGGGGGGCCCAGGGATGAGATCATCTTTCTCACCTTTCCCACAACAGGGGCAAGGGCTCTGGCTCAGAGGCCAGGAGCCCAAGGCTGAGGGACTAGGGTGGATTTGGGGTGATGGGATGGAACAGGGTGACCCTAGAGCCAAGATGGCCTTAAAGGGAAGCATTAGTGAGGTGTGGGATTGGGGAAGCTGGACAGGGGATGACTGTGGACTCACAGACCATCAGAACTGGAGGTAAACCCAGGGCCATCTGGTCAACCCTCTTGCCTTACAGCTGTGGAAACTGAGACCCAGAAGGTAGAAAGGCCTTGCTTGGGTTCCTGCAGCCAGCAGGGGCTGGAGGCAAGGTTGAACCCAGTGATCCCCCATCCCCATGGGATAGAGGGGCAGTGTCAGAGTGCTGGAGCAGGGCTGCCTTTTTGCCTAAGCCTCCAGATGGGCGGAAGAGGATTGCACCCCAAGGACCCTGGACAGCCTCTGGGGAGAGAAGGGGATGTCTGAGGCCAGAAGCCAACTGCCAAGGTCCCTATGGGCTCAGACCAGGAGAGGCCTGTGGATTTCTATCTAGAACCAGCATCATACTGGGCTGGAGAAGCACCAGAAAGGACTCTATGCCTGATAGGCTTCCATTCCTTGCCCACCATGCAGCCTCCATCCACTACCACAGCGTCTCCTTCACGGGTCTGTAGTACTCCCACTGCATGCAAGGGTCCCAGGGAGGGGGTCACGTGTTCGGGCATTCCTCAAAACCCAGCAGCCTCATGGGGTTCATTGGAAACAGGAACAGGATAGATACTGAGGTGGAGGTCAGGAGGCTGGTATAGGAGTAGACACCACAGGAGCAAGGGACCTGTTGGTGGGAGGCTCAGCCCAGGCTCAAGGTGACAAAGGAGCAGACGAAGATTGCCCAGGTGGGCTGAGGGGGACCCCAGTGGTCCTGATTAACATCTTCCTGGCTGGTCCAGAACCAGGCATCGGTTAAAGAGAAGGAGGGGCCCAGATCCCCAACTCCCATCACCTGTACCTCCAGACTTTGGGGTGTGGGGCAGTGTGGGAGGAGTCTCCAGAAGCCCCGCTCTACCCGCCTCCCAAGCACACATGTTCCATAGGCTGGGTGGGGTGGACCACAGCTGGGTCTGGGCGCCCCGCCCACCTTTCTACTGGCCTAAGCCCCAGCCATCTGAGCAGACCACACACTCAAATGTGCGTGTGCAGCGGGGAAGCTGGGGGTGTGCGGGCCGGGGACTGTGGGGGAGAGCGAGCCGTGGCCATGGGTGGGGAGCGCGGGCGGATGCCCTGCGCCTTCATGTAGGACACCAGCTGGTCAGGGATCTCGGCCAGTACGTCACGGGCCAGGCGTGCCATGCTCAGCACGTGGTTGCCCGTGCGGTCCACGTAGTCCCTGAAGGGCACAAACTGTCCAGGAGGGGGAGGAAGGGTAAGGCCAGGTCTCCCTCTGGACACCAGCCCCCACCCCCCAAATCTCCAGGCCTGGTCTCCTGTCCCACTCCTGCCCAGCCTCTGCCTGGCTTGACCCAAACCTTCCTCAGCATAGTGATTCTCTAAAGGGCTGTATCATAGTCATTATTCTTTCATTCACTCAAAGAATTACTTACTGAACACTGTTCATGCCAGGATACACCACTCAACAAGATTCCTTAATCTCTGATTAAGTATCTACACCAAGTAGAGGCACTTAGCAGAATTTAGCAGACACTCAGGAAATGGTGAAGGCAATCCCTGGTTTCTGGGAAAGGGACTCTGCAGGTCTCCTCCCACCTCTGCAGCAGAGTCCCTTCTGTCTCTTTGGGTTCCCTTTCTGGCCCAACACCTACAGTTCCACTCCTATGGCTTCCTCCCAGGAGATGTCTGCCCCCCATCCCCCCAACCCTCCACTCCAGTGCCTCAGGCTCACGCCTGCCTCCGGGCCTTTGCACACACCTCCCAGCCTGCCCTTCTTCAGTCTCTAGCCCCCCAAATTCGGTCTCCACTTCTGGAATGACCCCTCCCCCATCTGAATTTTTTTAATGGGGGAGGGGGCAGTATGGAGACTGTCAGGTTTTTTTTTTTTTTTACTCTGAATCTCCTAAGCACCAGGGACTCCGTCTGCAGCAGAGCCACAGAGGGGTGTGTGCTTACTGAGGCGCATTCTGAGGCTTGACTGGGCAGGGATTCCCTAAGGACAAAGACCTGTCTGCTGTTGCAGCTGCCATTCTCCGCGGAGAGGCTGGCGCTGATTCAGTGAACCAGGCAACACTCATTCTTGAAAAGGGCTGCAGCAGCCTTTTAGACACCGCCTCCACCTTCACGGGGTTTGTCAGAAAGCAACAGAAGGTGCGAGAAACTAGGCCTCTGTGTTCTACAGGAGACGCTGCAGGCGTGGCAGCTCAGGGAGGGCTGGGCATGAGCGTTCCAGCTAGGGTAACACCAGGCTAGGAGTGAGTCTCAGACATGGCTGGGGGGTGTCCGGCCCCACAACTGACTCCTATCTCCTTCTATGATGGCCAAGCCATTCTGGGACTACCAAGGCCTCCCTCCAGGGCCCCTTTCCAGAGAAGCCTCCAGAAGGGGGAGTGAGGTCAGCCTGGCTAGGGGGGGTTTTCTCTTGCATTTTCTGTGGGGAAAGCCAGGGTCTGGGCTTCACCTGGACAATGTCCCGCTCGGCCAGCTTTCCCCGAGAGGAGATCCGCACATCATCGCCATCTAGCTCCACCATGGCTGTTGGGGGGAGGGGGTAAAGACAAGAGGTGGGGGAGCTAACCGGAGGGCACCTGAGCTGGGCAGGACAGAGGCCGCCGGCCCAGGCCCCCGCGTCAGAGATGAGAAAACTGGAGCCAGGAGACAGAAGGAGGCCAGTCCCGGGCAGCCCTCCCCGCCACCCTCCGCAGGTTCCCAGGGTGGAGGCTGGAGGAGTGACTTGGGGCCTCCTCCCCACAGCCTTGGGGTGTGGGCGTGGGGTACACACCTTGACACACCCCTCCCTATGCCAACAAATGCACTCTCACACCCTGCCTGCTCACCAGACAGTCTGTCTGGCACAGACTGGGGTGTGAGTCCTCGCTCTTTTGGGAGGGGTCACTCCCAAGGGCCTGAAGCCTTTGGGGAAACATGTCGGGGGGCGGTGGGGACTCACCATCGAACTCTGCCTGGCCCACGCCGATGATGATGATGGACATGGGGAGTTTGGCGGCCTGGGGGGCAACGTGGGAGACAACGCGGGAGGGGCGGGGCCCAGCCGAGGGGCCAGTTAGAAGAAAGGGGAGATCGTGGGTGGGGAAGGGAAGGGGTGGGCCAACAGAAGAAAGGGAGGCGGTCAGGGAAGAAATGGAGAAAAGAAGGATGGAGACACACAGAGAAACAGAAAAAGAGGGAGGCAGGAAGGAGGGAAGGGAGCGGAGGTGGGGACACCAGAGAGGAAGCGGGGATCAGAAGGAGGGAGGCAGAGGGGAGGCAGGTCACGGGTCTGCTTCTGCAAGACATCCCATCCTCTCCTCTGCCTCTGGACCTCCGTCATGTGGGGCAGCTTTTACGTGGGCCCGGAGGAAGGGCCAGCTGTGGCCAGAGCCCCTGTGCAGGGAGACCACCCGGTGGGGGCTTCCATGTTCCCAGGTCTCCACCTCTCGGGACCTCCCATCTCTTCTACCTGGCCAAGCCAGGGGCAGCAGCCCCAGAGGTGGGTTAACGAGAGAGCCACAGACATCTGGAGGGAGTGGGCCACCCAATGTGATGAAGAGGTGGGTACAGAGTTTGCCAGGCGGATCCTTCATCAGCCGGAACCCCCTCCACCCCCCAAACCCTGCTGGTGGCCCTCCAGGCTCTACAGTGGGAAACCAGGAGTGGTCCCAAAGAGGGAAGGGAGAAGAGAAGCCATGCCTCACAGGTCTCCCCAGAGGAGGCGTTTCCCGACCCTCTGTCCGCCCCCCGCTCACGTTGACGATCGCCTCCTTGGTCTGCGCCATGTCTGAGATGACCCCATCTGTGATGATGAGCAGCACCGAGTACTGGGAGCCGTCCTGCACTGCGGCCGCATTCCTGGGGCAGGGCGGGGGGCAGCGGTCTGTCTGCTGGGACGCTGGGCACGCCGTCCCCCCACACAAGGACCCTGAACACTGGGGCCACAGCTCTTTGGTGGGAGGGGGGTCTTTTTAGGGTCAGGGTGCCCCCAAAAGTAAATCAGTGGGAAGAGATGCACCCTCCCGCCTTCCTGAGAGGACGGGGATGGAAGGAAGCCCGTTGCGAGCTGCGGGGAGGGCTCTCCAGGGATACCATGCTCACCTGGCCACGTGGGTGACCACGGGGGCGAAGTTGGTGGGGCCGTAGAGCTGCACCGTGCGCAGGCTGTGGTGGTAGGCCTCTAGGATGCCATCAATGCCACAGCACGAGGGGTTCTCCTGGTTGCCGTTCTGGGAGCACAGCGGGTGGGGAGCTGAGCCCAGGAAGGAAGGAGGGGTGGGAAGGAGGGCAGCAGGGTGGTCTGGGGGGGCAGCTGAGCCAGGATGGAGGAGGCCTGCAGGCCTGGGCCCTCCTAGACTCTTCTCTGGTGAGAGCTCGGGGGTGGGGGCTGGGGAGAGAGCCCCCAGGCCCACCATGAAGCGCAGCACAAGCTCCAGGCGAGCCATGTCCAGACGGGCTCCTTGTCCTACTCCCTGTATCTGCTCAGACACGTCCTCCCATCCTAGAATTACCTACAGTTGTTCAGACCCTTTTTATCCTCATTTCTGAGGTCTTAGGGAATAGTTCAGCCATGACTCCATCTCCACCAGGGTCTTGTTGGGAAAAGGAGGGCAGAACCCACTGTGGGCGGCTTCACAGGGGAGATGATTGTGACCGAGGTGGGGAGTAGGGTTCTGATCTGAGCTCCGCTACAAGTCCCGCTGCAAGCCCCGGCAGGCAGCCTGCCCCCACGAAGCCTGCAGCTCGAGTCCCCAGGTGGGCAGGGTGGGCAAGGCCCCCCCACCCCAGGCCACAGCCCTTTCTCCCGGGGTCTCCTACCAGCGGGAACTCGTGGGACACCCTGCCGTCTGGGGGCAGCTTGGCCCCGAAGCCGAGGGCGGGGAACATCTTGTCACTGTCATAGTGCTGGATGATCTCCCCGACGGCGGTCAGCGCCAGCGCGTAGGCGTTCAGCTGGTAGGGGCTCATGTAGTGCAGCGAGGTGGACTGCGAGGGGTTCCCTGCGAAGTGGGGACAAGGGGGGATGCTTGTTGGCCCAGACACACCAAGTCACCAGGCTAGAAATGCAGAAGGGGGTGTCCAAGGGCACCCCTTTCCTTCCCTTTTGAGCATTCAATCCTCGAGCAAACCATGGCTGTGAAACCCTCCGAATGGAGCCTGAGTCCCTCCTCTGTGACTCTAGCCTCTTGCTCGTAGGACTGCAGCAGCCTCATCTCCGGGTCTCTGCCCTGTGTCCACACTTAGCACACCCGCCAGGCTGAGTCTATGTCAGAACTCACCTAATCACACCTCTTCTCTGCTCAAAATGCCCCGATGTTCCCTTTTCACCCAGAGCTGAATCTGAAGTCCTTACGAGGGCCCACACAGCCCCACTGGAGCAGGCCTTCAGTGATGCCTCTCTGCACCTCCTACCATCCCGTTACTCCCTCGATCCAGCCTCTCGCCATCCCCGCCTCAGGGCCTTGGCAGAGGCTGTTCCCTCCGCTCCGGGACACTCTTCCACAGACGTGCACATGCCTTGCTCCCTCCCTCTTCAGGTCTGCTGTGGTCTTCCCTGTAGCCTGTTGAAAGCTACAGTCCCCACCTCTCTTCCTGGCTTGTTCCTTGTCATCACTGATACAGTTCATATTTTAGTTACTTGTTTATTAACGAGAGTATACAGCACAGGCTGCCAAATATTAATCCTCTTTCTACTTCCTGCTGTGTGATCTTGGATACGAATGCTTAACTGTCCAGCCTCAGTCTTCCCAGCAGTAGAATGGGGGTAATAATAGTCCCCAGGCTTCCCTGGTGGCTCAGATGGTAAAGAATCTGCCTGGAATGCAGGAGACCTGTATCGAGACCTAGGTCGAGAAGATCCCCTGGAGAAGGGAATGGCAACCTACTTGCAGTATTGTTGCCTGGGATTCCCCATGGATTCCCCATGGACAGAGGAACCTGGCAGGCTACGGTCCATGGGATCGGAAAGAGTCAGACACAGCTGATGGACTAACACTACACTATACTAATAACAGTCCCCGCCTCACTGGACTATCGTGAGGATTAAACAGATGTTACTGTAACTCTCTTCGTTGTTATGAATACTGAGCACCACACCTCAGCTCTGACATCTCAGCACTCTGCCATGGTAGGGCCTGCAGAGAGAGGTTTCTGACATGCCTGCGGACTACCACACCTGAGGAACTTCTGATTGAGCAGGGCTTAATGCGGGTCCAGAATCCAAGGAAGGCTGTCATGGCTCTAACAGTGTCAAGTTAGGCACTGATTGCTCCCAACCACTCGGTCACCCTGGAGAAGGTCAGAGAAGGAAGGAAGCTGGGGCAGCCCGAACAAAGGTGAGGATTGGAGCTCCCAGGTGAACCTGCCTCCCAGTCCTGCCTCTGCCTCTCCCCTCTGGCCTGTGGGCTGGACTGCACATTATGCTCCTGCTCGTGCTGGGTCGCTCAGTCGTGTCCGACGCTTTGCGACCCCATGGACTGTAGCCCGCCAGGCTCCTCTGTCCATGGGATTCTCCAGGCAAGAATACTTGGAGTGGGTTGCCTTGCCCTCCTCCAGGGAATAGTCTCAACCCAAGAATCAAACCTGCATCTCTTACAGCTCCTGCAGTGGCAATCAGGTTCTTTATCGCTAGTGCCACCTGGGAAGTGCTGGACTGCACGGGGGCTGTGCAGTTTGATTCTGTACAGAAACACCTCTGCTCCAGGGCTTCCCACAGCATAGCTCTCCTATTCCCCCAGGGAGACTGGGTGTCCGCAAGAGCAAGGCTCAGGGTATGTAGGCCCGGAGCCCGGCTTTGTGAGTGACCACAATCCAATCAGGGAATACCTTTGCCACCTTGGCTGTATCTTCGGTTCTCCAGGCCCAAGTTCCTCCTCTTTGGGAGGATGAGGCCAGAGAGTATGGAAGACCTGGCATCCAGCTAGGGACAACTACCACAGTCCTAAAAAGCCCTCCCCTTTCCAGGCCCCCAGTCCCCATCCAGCTCCTTGGCCCATGCCCACTACTCACCATTGGAGGCTGTGAAATCAATGGCCACCGTGAAGTTGATCTGGGTCCTAGAAGAAGGAGGACAACGGGGGAGTTAGCTGGCCAAAGGCAGGGCGGTGGGGAGGGTGAAGCATACTGGACGGGGGTGAGAAACCCGGCTTCCGCCCCAGCCCTGCTGCATGCCATGTGTGTAGCCTGGGTGAAGCATTTGTCTCCTTCAGGTCTGGAAAACTGGAAGAGTAGCATCAGCCCCACCCTCCCCCAGAGGACTGCTGTGAGCATCAGAAGAGTGAGGGGGTGGGACAGCTCTCCAAAGATGTTTACGTTCTGCTGGGCACATGGCTATGAGTACTTCTTTCCTCTCCAAACCCTGCCCCTGGGCCCACCGGAGGCCAGTGAAGTAGGGTTTCCCTGTATTCCTGGCTCAAATTTGGAGTCAGATTCAGGGTTAGAGCTGATTTAGCCTTACTGTTTAACCTGGCAAAAAAAATAAAAAGACAAACAGGCATTGTGCATCTCCTGAGTGAAGAACAAAACAGCACCCATGAAGCTGTCTTGCCAAGAAAATGGAACTGGAATCCAGCTGACCTTCCAGAACTATCTACCAGTGGTTTACAGGAAGCACAGGGGACAGAGGAATATGTTAAGTGACACATTTTGGGGTTGCAGGGGGAGCCTGTGGGAAATTCTGTAGGAGCATTACTGGAAGATGCCCCCTGGGCCAACAGCATCAGGATCACGTGCGAATCTGTGAGGAGTCTCAGGCCCCCAGTGGACCTACTGAACCAGAATCCCTTGGTGGGGTGCAGGAATTTGTTTTAGCAAGCCCTTCAGGCACTTGGGGAAACCACTAGATGAAAAGATAATGAGGAATTCCCTGGTGGTCCAGTGGTTAGAACTGGGCGCCTTCTTTGCTGCGGGCACCCCAGTTTAACCCCTGGTCGGGGAACGAAGATCCCACAAGGAGCGGCGTGCCCAAGAAACAAAAGATAATTATGAGACAAATCAACCAATCGCAATATAGGGACCTTGCCTTGATTTTGCATTCAAATAAGCCAATTCAAAAACATTATAAGACAACTGGAGAAATTTGAATACTGACTAGACAGTTGGCATTAAGGAACTATTCGGTTTTTAGGTGTGATTTTGGTATTGCGGTTATATTTTACAAAGAGAGAGTCCTTCTCGATTTTAGAGACACATCCTGAAGTAATTAGGGGATGAGACATGATGTCTAGATTTGCTTCAAAATAACTGGGTGGAAGGGTGAGTGTATGGAACAAGACTGGCTGTGAGCTGGTAAGTGCAGAATCTGGGTGGAGGGTACCTGGGGGCTTACCATACCGTCTCTCCACTTTTGCCTGTGTTTGGAATTTTTCCATAATAAAAAAAAAATTAGGTTTTGAGGATTCATATTCAGGGTTAAAACTTTCTGAGGGTTTGGCTGTTCTAGGTTCCGTGCCAGATGCTGACAAAACAAAGCTGACAAGACACGAATCCCTGATAAAGTCTAGTCTTGTGATTCTCACACACAGTGAGTGTAGAGTCACCAGGGGAGCTTGTTTACAAAGACTATCCCAGGGCCTCCCTCCCAGGGAGGGAGTTGCTCTGAGATGGGGCCCCAGAATCAACAAACATCCCCCGCCTTCAAGCAGCGATTCTGAGGAGGGGGCTCTAGGAGCACACCCGGGAAAACTCTGTTCTGAGTTGTGACCATGGATGATATATGGTGAGGTTCACCTTGGGCTTCCCAGGTGGCACTAGTGGTAAAGAACCCACCTGCCAATGCAGGAGACATAAGAGACCCGGGTTCAGTCGGTAGGTCAGGAAGACCCCCTGGGGGAGAGCATGACAGCCCACTCCAGCATTCTTGCTTGGAGAATCCCATGGACAGAGGAGCCTAGCAGGCTACAGTCCATGGGGTCACAAAGAGTCCCCACGACTGAAGTGACTCAGCAGGCATGCAGGGCTCACCTCACCTGCACTGAGCAGACAGTCCCTATCAGAAACCACAGTCCTTGCTCCACTTGATCACCGCTGAGCTGCTGCTCAGGGAACCTTCCATCTCCGGGAAGGGGGAAGGACATGGTGAGCAGGAGACCCCCCCCAGGGTCTGCTGGCCAGAGACAGTCCTCCCCACACTCCTTCCCCCTTGTCTGCTGCCCTCGGCCAGAGCATTCAGTAGACTCCAAGCTCTGAGGGAGAAGGAGCCACGAGGTGGCAAGAGGTGGTTCTGGCCTGCAGGACTGCAGCTGAGGGACCCTGTCAGCCTGGCTCTGAGAGAAGAGACTTCCCTGGTGGTCCAGTGGTTAAGACCGCACCTTCCAATGCAGGGGGTGAGAGTCCAAAGCCTGGTTGGGAAGCTAAGATCCCACATGCCTTGTGGCCAAAAAAACAAAATATAAAACAGAAGCATTGCTGTAACTCTTGAGAATCCCTTGGACTGCGAGGAGATCAAACCAGTCAATCCTAAAGGAAATGAGTCCTGAATATTCCTTGGAAGCACTGATGCTGATGCTGAAACTCCAATACTTGGCCACCTGATGCAAAGAACTGACTCACTGGAAAAGACCCTGATGCTGGGAAAGATTGAACTCAGGAGGAGAAGGGGGAGACAGAGGATGAGGTGGTTGCATGGCATCACCGACTCGATGGACATAAGTTTGAGTAAGCTCCGGGAGTTGATGATGGACAGGGAAGCCTGGCATGCTGCAGTCCATGGGGTCGCAAAGACTCAAACACAACTGAGCGACTGAACTGAACTGAACTGAATGTTTTAACAAATTCAATAAAGACTTTTCAAAATGGTCCACATTAAAAAAAAAAAAAGGTGAGGGAGATGTGGGCTTTTTCACTCCTTAAGTAGTCTTTTCCTGCTCTGGGTTCTGAAATGGCTCAGGAAAGGAAGGGGCTGAAAAGCAGGTACTTTTGCTGAAAAGTGACTTCCTGCAGGCTCGCCTCTCCTGCCTAAGGACAAGATCAGGCTGCTCAGCAACCAGTTCCACCTCTGACACTGACAAGGGGAGAGAGGCGCCCAGAGCCTTCCTCCTGGTCCAGGTGGGTGAGGGAGGAGAGAATCCCTAGACAAATGCCTCCATCAGCTGCCTGCCTGGACATGCAGGCTGGCCTCTCGCTCCCTCGAGCTGGCTCCCTCACCCAGGCTCTCCAGAGTGTGGAGAGGAGAGGAGGAGGGCCAGGGCTTGCCTCTGAGAGCGCTCGCTCAGCAAGATGACGAGACCTCACGGCACCCAGCCCTCGGACCCATCCATCTCTCTCACACCCCACCTCGTAGCTAAGAGGCGGATTCAATGGTGGTGATGGTGGTTGAGTCGCTCGATCGTGTCTGACTCTTTGTGACCCCACGGACGTAGTCCACCAGGCTCCTCTGTCCATGTGGTTCTCCAGGCAAGGATACTGGAGTGGGTTGCCATTTTCTCCTCCAGGAGATCTTCCCAACCCAGGAACCGAGCCCAGGTCTCCTGCATTGCAGGCAGATTCTTTACCAACTGAGCTACAAGGGAAGCTTGGTGGATTCATTACTATGAAAGAAGCGCAGCCTGTGATGACGGGATGAACCCTGCTGCTGACTAAGTGGCATGGCCTCGGACATCTGTAAAATGGAGATAATCATCTTCCCTGGGCCCCTGTGTCCTGTAAATTGGGGGCAGTATGCCCACGGACAGAGGAGCCTGGTGGGCTACAGCTCACAGGGTCGCACAGAGTCGGGTATGACCGAAGCGACTTAGCATGCACGCATGCAAATGGGAAGGATAAACAGGTAAGGGTTGCTTGAAAATTACCATGGGATATCAGGGGTGGTTTTTCAATAGGAGAGAGCACAGAGCAGTTTTGCTGGGGGAAGGAGCAAGGGCAGGGGCTGGAGCTGACGTCGGGGAGGGACGGGGAGGCCTCTGGGGGACTGCGGGAAGGGCGTGTGCTCAGCAGGGACAAGGAGAGCTGCAAGCCTGTGGGCTGCAGGCTCAAGGCAGCAGGGAGGCACGTCATGGGAGAGTAAGTGTGGCTTCCCAGAGTAAGTGTGACTCCTCCCTCTGCCCTGAGAACCAGGCGGCCGAGCGGCGGCTTGGCTGGGATGAACCTTTGGCAACGGCCCCGCCTGTCTCCTTTCCAGACAGGTGTAGTCACTCACCTGCCTGCACCTGTGGGCTTTCAGCTACCCACACCCCTGCCCTGGCACCTGTCCTGGCAGGGAGCGTGCTGGGCAGGACCTCACTGCAGAGTCAGGCTCTCTCTTCCTGGGCTGTTTGGCTGGAGTCTCCAGGTTTCTCTGCTTGCCTTGGCCCGGAGGCCAACCCCTCCAGTTCTCTCTGTTTCTTAAACTTGTGTTGGACCATCCCCTGGCCTCTGTCCCAGTTTCTCCTGTTCCTAATGACACTGGGTCCCTAATGACACTGGGCAGGTTAATCACTGCCTCCCAGACAGACCATAGGTATCAGAAGCTCAGAGCAGGAAGGAACCTTAGAATTCACTTAATTCCAACCTCTCCGAGTGAGCGGAGGAGATGGATGCCCAGGGAGGAAAGTGATGTGCCCAAAGTAACCCAGCCAGTTCACAGCAAAGAGGGGCCTAGGGCCTGGGACCCCTGACGCCTAGATCAGGGCTTTTCCACGTCCCTGAGCCCTTAGTTCTCTTTGTCATGGAGTCTCATGGTGTCCCTACCACCTGCAGGTCCCCTCGGCACAGAGGCCTCACACAACCCAAGCGAGCCTCCATGGCTCAGCAGCGCTCTCTGCAGCCACATCAGGGCTCTGCAGGGCTCTGGGGAGTCGTCTGAGCCCAGATATCGGAGATCTGATCAGAGCCCAGCATCCCAGGCTCTGGCCAGGACCTCAGAGAGGCCAGGTGGGGTCAGCTCGGCTCAGGTCCATGTGTGGGGGCCCCTTCCCTCCCCCTGAGGCCAAAGAAACCAGCCTGCATCTCTTCTCACCCTCCTTTGATGTAGTCGAGAAACGTGCACTCTGACTCCACAGCAAAGGAAAGCAGCGTGACCTTGAAAACAAAAAGAGGCTTGGTCAGCGGGGAGCACTGAGCGGGGAGGGGGTGCGGGGAGCCCCTAGCATGTGCCAGGTTTGCCCACATCATTGCAAACAGTGCCCACAACAACTCTATGCCGTACTATTATTATCTCCATTCTCCAGCCCAGGAAACTGAGGCTCAAAGAGGTGAAGCAGTGTGTCCAAGGACACTACCAGGACGTGACCAAGCAAGATGGGAACTCAGATCTGTCTGGCCCCAGAGCCTGTGTGCTTGACCCTGATGCCAAACTGCATCCTGGAAGGGCCCTGTCTCTCTCACTGGAGTTACAGGAGCTCAAGCCGAGGAACTGAGTTTTCTGAGAGTGGACACAGGTGCAGAGGGAGAGGGGGGTCCTCCTGACACACGCCTAAGATCTGTCAGTGCGGACAAGCTTCGTGCTTCCATATTAATCCACTACCCGTTAATCCTGAAGGGCTTGCCTGTTGGCTCAGTGGTAAAGAATCCGCCTGCCAATGTAGGAGACCCAGGTCGATCCCTGGGTTGGGAAGATCCCCTGGAGTAGGCAAAGGCAACCCACTCCAGTGTTCTTATTTGGAAAATTTCACAGACAGAAGAGCCTGGTGGGCTACAGTCCATGGGGTCGCAGAGAGTTGGGACAGGACTGAGCACGCACATATGCATTAATCTTGAAATATGCCTCTTTGGTTTGCGCTTGTTTTAAACCTTACTTGTCCCACCTCATTCTTCTAGCATCGCCTGAGGACCCAAGAGGTCCAAGAGGACCCATTCCTCTAGCGTTTCAGACCCAAGCCCCTCCTAAGTAGCTCGTCCTTTTCCTGGAGGTAACTGAGCACCTGAGGCCCCCTTGCCTAAGCAGATGCTGCTTGACCTATACCCTTGGCAGCTTTGGCATCAGCTTTCCCAAGACAGGCAACTAACTGGCAGTGGGTTATGATAATGATTTAGGATCGTGGAGACAAATGAAAGCTTGGCAGTTCAGTTCAGTTCAATCACTCAGCCATGTCCAACTCTTTGCGACCCCATGGACTGCAGCACACCAGGCTTCCCTGTCCATCAACAACTCCCAGAGCTTGCTCAAACTCATGTCCATCGAGTTGGTAACACCACCCAACCATCTCATCCTCTGTTGTCCCCTTCTCCTCCTGCCTTCAATCTTGGCAAAGTCAATTAAATGAGGCAAGAATGGGGCGGTGGACGTTTACCAGTGTCAGAGAATTCCACTTTAGGATTTGTAGTGCCCCCTGCTGGTACAGATTCAGTCATCTTTATCAACTCGGCGGGGAGACCAGGTAGGTCTTCCCCTTGACAAAGCGGATGAGCCATTAGCCCAAATAACGGAGTCTGTAAGTTCTGAATTGGGCCTTGGAGACCGCCATTCACTGTGGATGGACAAAGCCTCCCTCGTCTCTAGGAGTGGACTGTGGCAGTGGCCTCTCTATGACGTTAGACTCCAGGGAGAGCTTTTAAAACATCTTGCAGTTGGACTGAAGACCCCAAACCAATATCATCAGGGTTTCTGGAGCAGGGATATGGCCCTGGTTTATTTTAGCTCCTCACTTGAGTTTAACATGCAGTCAGGGTTGAATTCCACTTCAGGCCCTGGGATGAAGCAATTAATTGCTGAACTTGGCTGGCCATATGGATGACCCAGGGACTTGGTACTCAGAGTGTGGTCCCTGAACAGCAGCATCAGCATCACACTGATGCTGGGTAGACATGCAAACTCTTGGCATTTCAGCAAGATCCCCAGGAAATCCTGCACATAGCAAGTAAGAAGCACTAAATATAGATTCCTGGGCTCCCAGCCTGGGTTTCCTAAAATGGAACCCCAGGGAACTGGCCTGGGCATCTGTATTTTAATAGGGATCCTGAACCCTGAGTGATTTTTTTTTCTTATGGTAAAGATTGGGAAATGCTGGATCAAAGGAAAGTCAGGAGACCTGGGCCTAGTCCTGCCCCTTCCCTAACTCACTGTGTGACCTGAGACATCATGTCCCCTCTCTGGGTCTCAGTTTCTTTATCACTAAAGCAAGAAAGCTAGATGAGATCAGTGGGTTTCATACCTTATTATTATTTTTTTTTAGCTGTGCATCTTAGCTGGGGAAGGTGCTGCCCTCTCAAGGGACTTTTGGGAATGTGGGGGAGAGCTCTGGGGCCTCACAATGCCTGGGATTCTACTGCTAGCTATGGGCTCAGGCCAGGGAGGCTAAGCATCCCACCACATATGGGGAAGTCCTGTAAGACAAAGAATTATTCTGCCCCAAATGCTGACAACATCCCCACTGAGAAACCCTGCAGCTCTTGACAAAGGAAATATTACTCCAAGCCTACATGTGAAGCAGTTATAATCAGAGAAGCGGTGGTCAACAGAGTCCAGTTTACAGTCCTGAATCTCCCATGTGTCTGCCACAGCCAACCTGGGCCTTCAACAAGGTAGGTATGATGTATTAGACCCATTTTACAGATGGAGAAAATAAGGTTCCTCGGAGGAATCCTGGGGGCCCCTGTCTGTGACCTTGTCTGGTCTTGAGTTGCCATTGGCCTGACTCAAATGGCTGCATCTGGCTGTATTCATTGATGGGGCAGTGGCCGTCTAGAGTGGGAGGGACGTGAAGGGTACAGACTTGGGTATGTTTGCACTGCTAAGACATTGGTTTGTTCTATAAATGCATTGGTGGGCTCTACCTCAGGGCCTTTGCACATGCTGATCCCTACAGCGAGAACTCCTTTTTCTTGATATCCTCAATACTTAACTCCCTTACCTTGCTTAAATCTTCTCACAGAAGCTTTCCTTGACTATTTTATATAAAATAGCAACTTTTGGCCCTTGCATTCTCTATCGATTTATCTCACTATACTTTTTAAATTAATTTTTATTGGAGCACAGTTGTTTTACAATGTTGTGCTAGCTTTTTCTGTATATCAAAGTGAACCAGCTGTATGTTTACATGTATCCCCTCTTTTTCAGATTTCCTTCCCATTTAGGTTACCATCGAACACTGATCTGTGCTATACAATAGGTTCTCGTTAGTTATCTGTCTTATGCATAGTATCAACAGTGTATGTATTTCATATGTAAACCCCAGTCTTCCAATTCATCCCATCCACCTCTTCTCCCTTGGTATTTGTTTGTTTTCTACGTCTGTGTCTCTATTTCTGCTTTGCAAGTAAGATCATCTGTATCATTTTCTAGATTCCACACTTCACTATACTTTTTTCCACAGCACTCCCAACCACCTGACACACACAGGTATTTGTGGGTGCATTTGTTTTCTGTCCCCCATCCCCCAACTAGACAATAAGCACCAGGCAGGCAGGGATTTGCATCAGTCTTATTCCCTCATGCCCCAAACAGTGCCTGGCACATGGGAGCACACAGTAAATATGTGTTGAAGAAATGCAGGAGTGTGCTGAAGATCAGCCCCCAGAAGCCGCTGGGCCAGTGTGATCCCAGGATGGTCTCGGTTAAGGAGGGGCCATGACCATGGCAGCTGCAAGCTGTAAGTTTAATTGTTGCGCTCACTGCCATGTCTACCACCTTCCCGCTCTGTGACCCTGGTTGAGTCACTTCCCTGCCTGCGGCCTTGGTTTCCGCTCTTGTGACGAGGGGATGATAATGCCTGCCTCTTAAGGAAACAACCTGTGAAAAGCACCCCAATGGGGAATTTCCCAGAGTAAGAGCCCAATAAGTTCAAGTCCTTTTCCTTCCTGCAGGAAGAGCCCCCCACGGGAGTTTCTCTCTGGGATTTTTCATCCTGTATCATGGGGCCCGTCCCCCCGACCCCCACTGCTCTGTCAGCCCCACCCCTCCCCACTCCCAGCCCCCAGGTCTGGTTCCCACGCCCTGCAGTCAAGCGCACAGACACACGTGACTCCCGCCAGACCTAGCTCCGGGCTCAGGAAATCTACATCCGCCTCAGAGAGGGAGTGGCTACTCACTGTGCCCGAATTCACATATTTCTTTTTCTTCATTTTCTTTTTTGGGTTTACCACCTGCCCAGAAAAAAAAACAAAAAAAACCAAAATACAACCCAGTTACCAGGTAAGAAGGAGCGTTTCTGAGCAGTCGGGGGTTGGGTGTGGCCCTGGGGCAGAAGAGAAGGAAGAAGTCAAGGGTGACCAGGGAGACACAGAAGGAAGAAAGAGCTGGCGTTTAGGCACAGGTGGGAAGTTCAGGTGGGAGGTGTGGCAAGCTGTGCAGGTGGAAACGGAGGAGAGAAGTCTGGGGGGAGAAACCCAGAACAGCCTCAGAAGCGCCACAGGCCTGAAGGCCACGCAGAGGATCTGGTGCTGCCTGACGTATTTGTAGGACAGCAGTTCACCAGGCAGGCTGCCGAGATGGGGGCACATTGCAGCCCCAAGACTACACTGTGCCTGGGTCTCCCAGTCTGTCCCACAAGGGTGAGGGGCTTCTAGAATTTACCGCATCTCAAACATCTACTCCAGAGCGGCTCTCCCACCACAGGGGAATGAACATGGACTCCTGGGGGTCTGGGCGTTGCCAAAAGACCTGGCCACAAGCATATGTCTTTGAAGTCATCTTTGCTATCTTTAAATTAGCCTGCATTCCATGTTTGTGCTCTCTAATTATAACTGTTTCAATATTAAAGCACTGTTTGTTCTCAGAGCTTCCTGTGAAGTGGGCACTGAGAAAACATCCTGTTTGTTCTGGGGTTTCCAGCACCACTAGGCATGCACACCCCCTCCCCCCTCCCCATGTACCAGCCACTCCAGCCCTAAGCAGCTGCACCCAAATGCCATGCAGGGGACCAGCACCCCCTAGGGGCCAGCAACCTCCCCACTCCTGGGCTGGAGTTCGAAGCCTTCTCCTTTCCCTCTCCTCACGTCCCCAGCGTCTCCAGGGTCCCCAGGGCTGGTATGGGGTCTGCCCTCCTGTGCAAGGGGGCAGTGAGTGGCTCCCAGGACCAGGAACTATGTGGCCTCTGGATACAATGGTGAGTAAGACATTGCCCCCACCCCTGAGGATGTCATGGTCTTTGGGGTTGGGGGAGGCAGGAGGTAGGAAGTATGATAAGGGGTTCCCAGGTGGCGCTAGTGTAAAGAACCTGCTTGCCAATGCAGGAGACCTAGGAGATGTGGGTTCAATCCCTGGGTCAGGAAGATGCCCCTGGAGGAGGAAATGGCAACCCACTCCAGTATTCTTGCCTGGAGAATCCCATGGACAGAAGAGCCTGGTGGGCTACAGTCCACGGGGTCGCAAAGAGTCAGACACGACTGAGCATCTTAGCACACACGCGGTATGATAAACAGTAACAGGCCTGTTTTTAGTGGGGGTGGAGGGAACGGGAGCACCCTCTTCAGACGCAGTGGGTGTGCAGGTAGGGCCTTCCTCGGGGAGGAGCCTCACAGGCCATCTCTGAGGCCCGGTAGAGGCCCAGCCAGGTGAAGAAGAGCAAAGGGAGCCCCGGGGCACCAGCACAAATGAAGCCACAGAGACTGAGCCAGCATGGAGGCTCAGAGAGCCCCGGATGGCATAATGGGGCTGAAAGGAGGGTGGGCAGAGGGACGGGAGCGGGCCAGACCCCAGGGGCTCCTAGAGCTGCTCATACACGCCCCCCTCCTCAGCTGCACAGAGACTGCAGGTCGCGCGGGCATGGCGCTCGTGTGAAGGAGCTCGGCCTGACCTTGCAGGTAAAGGGCTCGGTAGGACATCAGTTGGGTGGAGGCTCCCTGCTCCCCTGGGTGAACCAGGCTGAGACAGCGGGTGAAGTAAACAGCCAGGTAGTAAGCAGGGTGGCAGTGTGGTCAATTACAAGTTTGTAGGTACCTTTGGGTTACTGAGTGGAAGCGGAAAGGCCACTGGGGGCTGTCGCAAAGCCCCCCACCCCCCACAGGGGAGATGGTGACGTGGGGGATGGAAAGGAAGGGGACAAACCTCAGAATATTCAGGTGGCGGGAGGAGCAGGATTCAGTCGTGGACTGGCTGTGGGATGCGGGGCGGGAGGAGCAGGATTCAGTTGTGGACTGGCTGTGGGATGCGGGGCGGGAGGAGCAGGATTCAGTCGTGGACTGGCTGTGGGATGTGGGGCGGGAGGCACCAGCGCTGCCTCCCCGGGGCCGTGGTCCCTGTGATGATGGCACCGGAGGGGGAAGCGGCTGGCCAGAGGAGAGGAGGGTGGCAGGGACTCTAGCCAGCACATTCCGTTTAGGAGGCTGAGTCTGGGGAGCGGCCAGAGACAGCTGGGCATGTGCGGCAGACCCCCAGGCTTATGCCAGGGCCTGAGATGAGGGTCTTTCCTGGCAGAAGCCTATTCTCTCTTCAGGCACTTCAGACACTAGAAAGGCCTTCCTGAGCCCAAACCAGCCTCCCAGAGATGCCCTCCACAGTGCCAGGCCTGCCCCTCAGCAGCCAGAATCTAATTCCTTTTCTACCTGATGGCGTTTCCAATGTGTGCAGACAGCACTTTGGTTTGCCAGCGCTGCAGTTTCTCTTGTTCGCAAGAGAGCAGGGCTCAATGACAGAGAAAACAAGTCAATCTAACCTTTCCTGCTTTAAGCCTGAGAGATCATGGCCTCATCTGGGCCTGTCAAGGACCCTTAGAAGGCCAGACTCCAAGAGATCTGACCCCTTCCCTTCCCTTCCCTAAAATTTTTCTTAGAAGACTCTAGGGACTTCCCTGGTGGTCCAGTGGTTGACTGTACTTCCAGTGCAGGGTGTGGGGTTTAATCCCTAGTTGGGAAACTGAGATCCCACGTGCCATGTGGCATGGCCAAAAAATGAGTAAACAAGAGTCTGGAGAGGGGCTTCCCTGGTGGCTCAGGGGTAAAGAATCTGCCTGCCAATGCAGGAGACGTGGGTTCGACCCCTGATCCAGAAAGATCCCACATGCAGCAGAGCAATTAAACTCCTGCGTCACGACTGTGTTCAAGAGCCCACGTGCTGAGAAGCCAGTGCATCACGAGAGAGTAGCCCCCGCTCGCCACAACTCGATGAAAGCCCACACAGCAACAAAGACCCAGCAGGGCCAAAAATAAATAAATTAAAAAAGAAAGAGTCCAGAGAAAGACGGAGCCTGCTGCGTGGGTGGGAGAAAAGAGACAGCTCCGTCCTTTGTCCTTGCAGAAAACAAAGTAATTAACTGTGAGTGTCAGAGCTCCCGCAAAGCAATTCATCCACGTTCCATTCTCACAAATAGCCTTGTTTAACTGAATTCAGTGTGGGTGTAAAATAAGCACCTACTGTGTGCCTAGGAGGACCCAGGCCAACGTGAATAGGGCAACAGGAAGGGCTGTCACTTAGTCTGCCCTTGAGGCGCTTCGGTCCAGCTGGAACACAAGACCTGTCCACTCGGGACAGAGATACAGGTTGAGGGAGTAACGCAAGGAGGGACTCAGATTCGGCGATGGGAGTCAAAGCCAGCTCTGTGACTTCACTCGCTGTGGAGCGCTGTGAGGACAGGGCCAGCTCGTAGGACGGTTGTGAAATGTAAATCTCCTGGCACCCAGGCTCTCGACAGATGATACTAGGAGATAGCACTGATGTAACACTCACCAGGGGCCGGGCGTGGTCCTAGTAATTTAATGCTCAGTGTGCACAGCACAGAGTGGGGCAGGATCTCAACCAGGGTCACCCAGCTTATACATGGCAGAGCTGGGATAGGAGCCCTGGGCCGTAAACTAGGGTTACAAGCATCTGCAGTTCGGTGGGTCTGGCATGAACTGTGCTGTCCATGGAGCTGCCTCACTTCTGTGGCAGAGAGCAGGGCCTGAACTGGATCTGTGAGGTTGGGAGCGTATCCCGATAGAAGAGCGCACACAGGCAGAGGCTCAGTGTAGAGACGGTCCTGAGGGCAGATGCTCTTAGCTGCCAAGAGACTGGGCGTCTTGTCCAAGGTTCCCCAGTCTAGATGGAGGCACCCCGGCTCCTGTCCCTCTCTTTCCTTCTAGGACAGAGAAGACATTCTGCAGGCCCTGCAACTGCTCTGATGAAAGGGAAGACTCAGGACCTCGGGTCTGGAGCCAGGAACCTGCTGATACCATGCCCCACCTCCTGCCCCGCCTGCATTTCTCTCTCTTTGCCTGGTTGGAAGAGCTCTCTTCGGGGCTGGGGTGTGGAATATAACTCAATGATCTGGAGTCAGATAAACTTAGATTGGTGGCCTCTTCTGCCACTTTCTAGACTCGGGTCAAGTTCCCTCACTTCTCGGAGATTCAGTCTCTTGAACTGTGAAACAGGACAGTGACACCCACCTCACGGGAGAAGATGCAAAGACCCCAGCCAGGGCTCCCTGTGGGCCTCAGACTGTGGGAGTTACATATTGTCAGAGCAAAGCCCACCTCACCTCATAGATGTTGAACTGGCTCTGCCCGCGGGCCAGCTCCCGGTAGCTGGTGGTGAACTCCCCAATGAAGTCGTGGCTGCAAAGGAACGGCGCTGCTGAGAACGCGTACATGAGGCCCAGGCTGCGCACTACTGCTCACACCCATCCTGCCACCTCTCACGTCCCTACCCCAGGCTCCAGTTCTGCCCAGCGCCTCTGCTCCAGGGGTCCACGCCAGCAGAGATGGTGGGGCCCTGGGAAGAGCCGAGTGTCACCCATGGGGCCGGTAACCCAGCAAAGAGCAGGGTCCTGGAGAATGGGACCTACTTCTCATATTTGGATTCTTACTTGAACAAATGAGCAATAGAAGGTATTCTGGGGACAACTGGGGATATTTGAATATGAAATGAATATTAGATCATATTCAAGAATTATTGTTCAATGTGTCTGGTGCTATAATGATATGTGTGGTTAGGTAGAAAAATGCCCTTATTTTTAGACATTCCCAATGAGATATCTAGAGGTAAAAATGCCATAATGTCTGTAACTTAAACTACATCAGCAAAACACAAATAAAGCCACTATGGCCACCTGGAACGCTTGTCAGAGTCAGGTGATAGGCTTAAAGTGTTCATTAAACTCTTCTCTTGACTTTTCTGTGCACTTGACATTTTTCCAATAACATGTTTTGAAAAGACATTTAGCACTAGGTCAGGCCAGGCAGCTTGAAGTGTTTTCTGCAGTGTTTATATCTTCTGCATCTCTACCCCACAAGCGCGTGTTGATGTTAAGTGCAGCAGAACCTCGTACAAAGCAGAACTCCCATCCCTTCTGTGGGTGGCTGCCTTTCACCATCACTGTCCCATAGCGGGCGGTGGTGAACATGCTGGCCAGGAGCACTGCTGGAGTGTGATACCTTGGGTCCACACTGTGTTTTGTCTACATATTTACAGCTTTCAGCCTTCAGATCGTGAGCGCCTTAATGGTGGGACCCAATGGCATTTGGTGGCCACCTCCAGTTGTTATTAAGTCTCTCAATCGTGTCTGACTCTTTGCAACCCCATGGACCGCAGCATGCCAGGTCTCCCTGTGCTTCACTATCTCCTGTAATCTCCTCAAACTCATGTCTATTGAGTCGGTGATGCCATCCAACCATCTCATCCTCCTCCTCCTGCCCTCAATCTGTCCCTGAATCAGGGTCTTCTCAATGACTTGGCTCTCCACATCAGGTGGCCAAAGTACTAGAGTTTCAGTATCAGTCCTTCCAGTGAATATTCAGGGCTGATCTCCTTTAGGATTGACTGGTTTGATCTCCTTGCAGTCCAACGGACTCTCAGGAGTCTTCTCCAGCAACACAGTTTGAAAGCATTAATTTTTTGGCACTCAGCCTTCTTTATGGTCCAATTCTTACATCCGTACATGACTTCTGGAAAAACCATAGCTTTGACTATATGGACCTTTGTCAGCAAAGTGATGTCTCTGCTCTTGAGTACACTGTCTAGGTTTGTCATAGCTTTTCTCCCAAGGAGCAAGCGTCTTTTAATTTCATGGCTGCAGTCACCATCTGCAGTGATTTTGGAGCCCAAGAAAAATGAAGTCTGCCACTGTTTCCATTTTTCCCCATCTGTTAGCCATGAAGTGGTGGGACGGGATGCCATGATCTTAGTTTTTTGAGTGCTGAATTTTAAGCCAGCTTTTTCAAGCCACTTCCAGCTTCGCTGGCAAAGGTGAAGCCTGGGGAAGCCCGGGGTAAGAGATGAGGTGAGTGCTGGGTGGAAGCCTGAGGCCGACTTGCCTGTGATGTGGTTCAAGTGGAGAGAGGCGGGGCCAGGGTGAGCTGGCAGAGGAAGCATTGGTGTTGGGGCTTCTGTGTCGGAAGATGGTGGAAAGGTGAGCTCCTTGGAAGAAGCTGGGGCCTGATGTAGAGCTGTGTGTGCACCGCTCTCCACGGCATCCCCAGTCCACGTCCCAAACTTAGGAGGCACCAGTGGAGACCGCAGGGCTTAAAGCCCCCGTACAACACCCCCTGAAGCAGCACAGGATGCAGGACTCACAAAAGTCAGGAGGGATGGCGTACCTGGATCTGGTTCAACTGGCAAGAGCGCATGATGGTTCTACTAAACATGTGAGAGGCCTATTCTGGTCCTGCTGTGGATCCCCAGCAATACCGGCTCCTTGGGGGGCACTCAGATGCACAGAAGAGGGAGACACTGGCCCCCAGTGCTGGGTGCAGCCCTCCTCGGGCTCTGGCTCTCGGCTCCTGCGTCAAAGCTCACCTCCCCCAGCTCCTGCCCTCTCCGGCCCTGCTCCCTGCAAACAGCTCCTCTGAGGAGTCAAGGGCCTCCCTGCTGGATTTCAGGAAGTCTCTGAGGGCCAGCTTGTCTTCTGCACTTAGATCACCCCACAATGTTTAGCCTCACACAGAGACCGTGATCATCAATGCTCAGGAGGTCACGAACATCTGCCTGTACCTTAGAACACACACATTTCAGAAAATCCTAAATTCTCCCAAGTGTGGGGGAGACTTGGACACTGGGCTGGCCGCTAGACAACTATTTGAGGAACAGAGGCCTCTCATTCCCCTTGCGCTATGTTCCTGCAGGACACTGGACTTCCAGTACCTCAGTGGAGCGGGGCAGGGATGAGGAAAACCCAGGCCCCTCACCCTAGAGTTGCCATGCGCAGGGGGCCTGGGCACAGCTCTCTCCTCAAGAGCAAGACCCGCCCTCCCCCCAGGGGCGGACCCCTCCCTGCTCACCTGCCGTCCTTCTGCCAGCTTACCTGCCGTCTCGATCCCAGTCATATACCTCCACCTTGATGGTCCTGTAAAGCAAAGGGCCTGTGGTGGGATGGACTTGACCCAGCACCTGCGTGGCCTGAGAATGGGGCCCTCTCCTGCTCTTGGGCCACAAGGGGATACAGAAACACCCAGGGACCATGGTGGAGAGGCCCAAGAGAGACAGAGGAGTGATTCTGCAGCCTCAGGTCTCAGGGACCCAGGCAGCCCCAAAACTGCACAGAGACTTCCCTGAATTTCAGGCCAGATGTAGAGAAGCAACCTCAGACTCTAGTTCACCCCACCTTCTCCTTGGCCACCCCAAAGGGCGCACAGGTCCCAGCATGAAGCCACACTCTGAGTCTATCGGGGTGGGACTGTGTAGAGGGAGTGTGGTGTTCCCTAGATCCAAGGCCTAAGCAGGGTGGGCTCTCCTGGGGCGTAGTCACAAGACTGTGTGGTGGGACCCCGGGGTCTGAGGAGTCTGAATGGTAGGGAGCCCCCCACCCCCTCCCATCAGGGGTGGGCTCAGGGGCCCTGACTTGGAGATGGCCCTCGAAGCTTTTGCATGCCAGACTGGCTCCCGAGTGAGGGCGTAATTATCTTCACATTTTAGCCTGGCTGCTTTAATTAGTTTGTTTTGACTCCTGAGCTTGGTGTTGGGCTTTGAGAGCCCATTTTATTTTTAGCCCGTTTCCATGGCAGCAGGCTAGCAGACCAGAGGCAGAGGAGGGTGGTGGAGGGCTGCAGGTTAATCCTTGGTGCCAGCCGTCCTCCAAAGGTGCCGAGGGACAGGGTAGATGCCCAGGTCCCTCTGCAGGGTCAGGATATGAGGAGGTGGGAGAGGCATGGGGGGCCCAGGGGTCTCCAGCCTTCAGTTCTAAACGGGGCAGGCAGAGGCGGCTGCCTGGGCCAGTGTTCTATGAATATCTCATCATCTCGCCTGTGGCCGCAAGCCCAGCTCCTCTGGGCTGCAGGGAGTCGGCCTTGGGGTTCCAGAGCCCCCAGAAGGAGGCGCTGTCTGCCTTCAGATGAGCCTTCATGGGGCCTGGGGGTGGGTGTGGATTCTCCCTCATTGGCATAGAAACTGTTCCAGAAATGGAGGTATGCCCCAGAGGTTGGGCAGCAACTGGATTTTTTGTTACCAAAATGTGAAATGGGGCGGGCACAGAAGTCCACCAATTAGAGAAATCCTTTGAATTCCTGTGAAAAACAAAACACTACGTCTCTCTGAGGTGAATTATTATGGGAAGTAAAAAAAAACCTAGGCCTCTGAAGGTGGGCAGGTGGTCTGGAAGGAGTGGAAAGTGGCTGGGGTGTGGATTGTGATGCTGGGCCCTGAGCAGTGGGACCTGGAGATATCATTTAACCTCACTGAGCCACGAAATCATTTTGAAGGAGGCATAGTAAGGGGCCCTGGTGGTTCTCTGAAGGCTCAGTGGTAAAGAATCCACCTGCCAAGCAGGAGATGCGTGTTCGATTCCTGAGAGGAAGATCCCCTGGAGAAGGAAATGGCAACCCACTCCAGTATTCTTGCCTGGGAAATCCCATGGATGGAGGAGCCTGGCAGGGTACAGTCCATGGGGTCGCAAGAGTCAGGCGGGACTTAGCGACTAAACAAAATTTAAGGGCCATACAGCACAGCTGTGGAGACAGGTTGGTAAAGGCGCCTGGAGTGCATTGGGTCTCTATGAAAATGCCTCCTCCTCTCCACTTTAGCGTTCAGGCCACACTTGCGATAGTTTTTCACATGCAGTTTACTTAAATGAGGGACACCTGAGCCTGGGTACCTGGGCTCTGCAACTTCTGATTCCTAGAATGACAAGGCTGAAAGTGACCTTGGCAGCATCCTAGCCTGGCCACCTGGCAGATCACCAGGGAGCTTTTCAGACACACAGACTCCGCCCCCCGCCCAGGTCCAATTCTTGGCAGTTCTGGGCAGGGCCCAGGAATCTAGGTTGGAAGTCTCCACAAGTGCTGCTGCTTTGCATCTGCTGGAGACATGACCTCTAGCTATTGGTTTTCAGTTGGGGAAACAGCCCTAAGGGCACCCAGCGACTTGTCCAGGGTCACACAGCTGGTGAGGGTCTGAGCCAGGCCCCTACTCCCCAATGTCTCCCAGTCCTTCCCCAGAGCCACCCCCTCCAGCTCTGCAGGGGACCTTCAGGGACCTCAGCAAGGAGTCCCTCCCCTTGGATCACCAACACTAGTCCCTCAGGTGACCAGATCAGGGACAGCCCCATGCTCAGAGGCTGTGGAAGGACCCCACTCATAGCCACAGCCTTGGAGATCCAAAAAAATCACTGGGGAGGTTTTTTAAAAATCCCACCGCCAGAAGGCATGTTCAATTGGTATGGAAAGAACTCAGGCAAAGCTAGTTTTTACAAGTCCCCTGGCTGATTCTAATGTGCTGCCAGAGCCTCTAACCTCTCTAGATGAAATGACTGTTTTTCAAACTTGGTTACACATCGGATCCCATGGGGGAGCTTTAGCAATCCTGATGGTGAGGCCTCACCCCAGAGATTCAGAATCAATTGGCCTGGGGGGGTGCAGCCTGTGCAGGGAATTGTTAAAAGTTCCTCAGGGGACGGGAATCTGCAGCTGAGATTGAGACCAATGAGGGTGAGATTCCTGAGTAATCAAGGATCCAGGGATGGCTGTGAGGGGTGGGGTGGGGGTGGGGTGTCACAGGAGCCTGGATGCTGCAATCTCCAGAACCAGGGAAGAAAGAAGTGCCCAGAGATGGGGGAGGCAATGGCAGAAGCCAGACACAGCTTTGACTATTTACTAACAGCTCTGTCACCGTCCAGCCCTGGCTGGGCAGCCCCAGGCACCCTGTGTGCTACTCCTGGGTTGCACATCTTGGCTCCCAGTCCCTGAGCACAGGCCCAGCCAGGGCTCATGTCAGGTTGTGAGAAGGGGCTCCTGGGTGTGGGACAATGAAATGACCTCACACAATGAACATCTTATTTGGCACAAAACGGCTCAGAACACAGAGCACCTCGTCTGGGAGGCAGTGGTCTCCGGGGCAGGCAGCCCTGGGTGGCAATCCCAGCTCTTCCAGGCGCTTAGCTGTGTGGCCCTGGGCAACCGGCTTCACCCTCAGAGACTGTCGTGTGCTTGCTTCAGTCGTGCCTGACTCTGTGTGACCCACCAGACTGTAGCCCGCCAGGCTCCTCTGTCCATGGGATTCTCCAGGCAAGAATACTGGAGTGGTTTGCCACGCCCTCCTCCAGGGGACCTCCCCGACCCAGGGATCCAACCCATGACTCCTGCATCTCCTGTGTTGCAGGCCGATTCTTTGCCGCTGAGCCACTGGGGAAGCCCTGGAGACTACTCCTCTGTGAAATGGGATAATCACACCCACTTCACGATTGCTATCAGAAGGCAACTACATTGTTCACACAGTTGGCACTGGACTCATGTTTGTTCCATCTAAAACATTCAAGCCTTTTTTCCAAACTCCCATCTCCCAAACAATTCCCATTCAGCATATAAATGTCAGCTCCACAAGGCCATGGATTTTTGTTCGCTTTGTACACTGCTCTATCTTCAACCTCCAGAACAGTGCCTGGCATCTATTAGGTAATATGCATGCATACGTGCTAAGTAGCTTCAGGAGTGTCCGACTCTTTGCGACCCTGTGGTCTGTAGCCCGCCAGTTTCCTCTGTCCATGGGATTCTCCAGGCAAGAATACTGGAGTGGGATGCCATGCCCTCATCCAGGGTATCTTCCTGACCCAAGGATCAAACCCACGTCTCCTGCGGCTCCCAAATTGTAGGTGGATTCTTTACCGCTGGGACACCAGGGAAGCCCATTAGGTAATATGCTGCTGCTGCTGCTAAGTCACTTCAGTCATGTCCGACTCTGTGCGACCCCATAGACGGAAGCCCACCAGGCTCCTCTGTCCCTGGGATTCTCCAGGCAAGAACACTGGAGTGGGTTGCCATTTCCTTCTCCAATGCATGAAAGTGAAAAGTGAAAGTGAAACCACTCAGTCATGTCCGACTCTTATCTACCCCATGGACTGCAGCCTACCAGGCACCTCCGTCCATGGGATTTTCCAGGCAAGAGTACTGGAGTGGGGTGCCACTGCCTTCTCCAATTAGGTAATATACACATTATTAAATACCTGTTGACTGACTAAGATGTTCTAAAACTTTGTGAAGTGGGCCAGAGTAACAAGACCCTCCTTCCACAAAATCCCAAAGGGAGAGACTTCCCTGGTGGTTCAGTGGCTAAGACTCTGTGCTCAAATGCAGAAGGCCTGGGTTCAATCCCTGGTCAGGGAGCTAGATCCCACAGGCTGCAATGAAAGATCCAGCCTGCTGCAATGAAGACTGAAGATCCTGTGAACCACAACTAAAACCAGTGCACCCAGATAAATAAATATTAAAAAAAAAAATAGTTCCAAAGGGAGTGGCTTTCCCCAGAGCTGGTCAGCAGTGACATCAGGCTCAGGGATGGGAGCTGTTCTCTGAATATGTGGGGCAGGGATGACAGAGCGGGGTGTGTGTGAGCCTCAGCAAGCCTGCAAGGGTGGGGACGCTGGCAAAGATGCCCAGATTCCCTCCCAGCACACCAATAGCACATCTGTCTGTAGCCTCCTCCAAGCTGAGCTGCGGGTCTGCTCCTAATGAACCTTTGCCTCTCCCAGGCAGGAGAAGGTACACTTCACTGATGCAGACAGGCTCTGTGGGGTTCACCCTAAACTAACTGACTCAGTTCATTACTCTGAGATGCTCTGGAGAAGAAGAGACGCATCGAGCCTTACGGGCCCAGGCAGGCAGGAGACGTGATGGCAGGGGCACTGGGCAACCCGGTTGTACAGTGTTGCTTTGCCTCCTCTGTCTGGGTGCAGGGGGTACCTGTGTGAGCTGGGATAAGACACTCCTAACTGAGGCCGTCGTACTGTGCCCGGCCCCTCCCAGGGCTCAGGGTGCAGTGGGGCTCACAGGAGAAGCAACTCGTTCAGTCCAGGCCAGAGTTTCTCTGGCTCCTGGGAATCCTCTCCTCTCTCCAGGTGAAAACCCAGCACCCTGATCACTCTTAAAAGCTACTCATTCACCATGAGGGTATGAGTGAGAGCAGCCCGACCTAGAGGCATTTGATTGAACAGAGACAAATCCTCAAGTCACAGAATATTCAAGGACAGAGCAGGGGGACTGCAGAAGGCAGGAAAAGAGCCTTCATCCCCCTACTGGAGGGCTAGATTCATTCTGATCTGGATGCGACTTCCTCTGACTCCAGTTCTCCTCAGCTGGTTTGCTTCGGTTTGGCCTTCCGTGGACTGGAAATACAGTAAAATTAGAGGGTCATGGGGTCGCAAAGAGTCGGACACGACTGAGCGACTGAACTGAACTGAAACTAGGGGAACCCCAAATCACAGGGCCAGACCAGAGGTGACTTGTGGAGAAGAGAAACGCACCTTCTCCTTGCCCAGGAAAGTTACAGAATCTGTGGTCCTCCATTACCGCATCTGTGAAATGGGCACCTCACTAGTACCACCTTCTAGGGTTACTGTGAAATTTAAATTCATAAAATAAGATACTGCATTTCAACCAATTAGGACACAATTTGGCCCGTGTCCTAAAGACTAGGTAAATCTTAAAAAGATTAACTGGCTTCCACCTGCATCATTCCAAGAAAACCACCCTTTCTCAGCACATCCCCTGTTCTCACCTCCGGCCCTCTTTTTCACAATAGCAGCTGACTGTTTGAACCCTTATCTCATCTCTCCCCTCTGGCTGTGGCTGCCCGGCTCTGGACCCCTCTTTCCTCTCTGACATCCCCTCTTCTTTCTCCTGTTCCTGACCTGTGCCCTTCCCCTGGGGCCTTGGGCACCTCTGCCAGCCCTTTCCTGGGGATCCTGTTCTCCTCTCCCCTTAGTAGAACCCCACTGTCCCTGTCCCACAGCCACATACCCTGGCTACCTGTTACACTTCCCATTTCCATCAGTGGTACTATCCCTCATCCTCCAAGCTCCAAACCCTGAAAACCTCTTTGTCTCTTTCACTCCCACATCCAGGTAGATGTCAGGCCTTTGGAGTCTTCCTGTGACCTCCAGACTCAAAGCAGACCTGCCCCAGCCTGCGGGCAAAGCTTTCTGAGAGCTGTTCTCCAATCCCACCACACTCACCTCATATCTTGACCATTTGTCAGCAGAGCGCTGGAGTTTAAGAACACAGATTCTAGGGTCAGCCTGCCGGGGTCCAGCTACTGGTACGACCACTGACTGCCAGTAAGACCACTGACTGGCAGTAAGACCCTGGGTGAGTCACTTAACCTCTCTGGGCCTCAGTGTCCTTACCAATGAGATGTGGGTGGTATTTGTACCTTTTCAGAAGAGGTTACTAATTGTTGGGAGGATTAAATTAGTTCACATATATCAATTACCTCGAAAGGGTTATAGGAGCCTTTGCTGTTGTGATTATGACCCATCTGTCTCCCACCCTGGCCTAGGAGCAACCTCAGAAGGAGGCTTGGGTCTGATAGCTCAGTGTGTCCGTAGCACCCAAGACAGTGCCCAGTGTCTGGCTGGCTTAGAAGACAGGGCTCCTGGATTAAAGCCAATGTGTCCTGTGAGGCTGTAAGAGGTGCCCTGGAAGGCGTGGAAAGGGGCCTTGCTTTCCTGCACAAGGCCCACCCTCTCCTGCCCAGCAGGGCCTCCTAAATTCTAGCAGCTCCTGAGTGGCTGTTGGGTGTGTAGGTGACCCTAGGGCTCACCAGGCCAGGATGACACACATGACCGCTCCATTCACACCACAGTAAGTCACACCACAGTCAACCTGTTCCTGGCTTTGGAGGAGGGCCCAAGCTGCCTGTAGCCATCTCGGGGGGAAGCCAGTCCAGGAGTCAGCATGGGATGGGCATATGGGAGTCCACCTGGACTTTCCTTGTGACCTGCATCTCTTCACCAGCCCTCAACTTCTCTGATGGCTGAACAGTGAGCCCAGGCCTCTAAGCCAGGCTGCCCTCCTGGCTGACCCTGACAAGACTGGATTTTGAGGCCCCTAGGAGCCCTACCCTGGGTGCAGGGGTGTGGGGGATCAGCTGGACCCCCTGAGACTTGAGCTGCCACATCCTTCCATCCCCAACCTTGAAAGTCCCCTCCTTTTCTCTCTATTCCAACCATTTTTCCTATAGCCCTGGGCCCCAGGAACTGACCCCCCTCAACCTTCCAACCTGCCCTGAGCCTCTTTTAGACCCTATCGCTTCAACTCCCCCAATTCCCCACCACCCTAGAAGGCCCAGGACTTGGCCAGACACAGGAGTCTGTTAGACTGAAATGCCTCTTTTTGTTTCCAGCCTCATTTTACACAGCTATTTAGCTATCTAAAATACATGTGTGCAGGGACTTCCCAGGCGGCTCAGGGGTTAAGACTCCATGATTCCACCGCAGAGAGAGCAGGTTTGATCCCTGGTTGGGGAACTAAGATCCCACATGTCAGGCGGGGTAGCCAAAATAATAATACTAAAATGAAATACATGTGCGCACATGTGTGCTCCTTGTGGTCAGGCTATAGTCCCTCGGAAAATGGACATGTAGCTCTCTGCTGTTTAGTCACTAAGTCATGCCCAACTGTTGTGCAACCCCATGGACTGTAGCCTGCCAGGCTCCTCTGTCCATGGGAATTCGCAGGCAAGAATACTGCAGTGTGTTGCCATTTCCTTCTCAGGGACTCTCCCTGACCCAGGGATCAAACCTGCCTCCTCTGCTTGGCGCGCAGATTCTTTACCACTGAGCCACCTGGGAAGCCCCGAAATGCAGCTACCTTCCCTTGAATGCCACACAGCTGCCCAGCACACAGTAGGTGCCCCATGACCACCTGCGGAATAAATTGTGGCAGTTTTGTCCCAGGCGAGAGGCAGGAAAAAGAAGCTGCTTCATCTCTTGGATCAGCAGCCTTAGAGGGAGGGAGACAGGGGTGCCTGGAGGCCAACCATCTGCTCACTCTTGTCGCCTCACCCACCACACATACCCTGTCAGTAGCCACTGGGAATAGAACACTGGGGATCCCACGCCAATGCCACCAGCCGGGGGGCCCTGAGGTGTCCATTCTGACAGCCGAGTGTTCCTGTCGGAGTGGCCAGCAGAGGCCCAGCTCCCTCAGGGACACCTGGGCAGCCCTGACCAGGAAGCCCCTACCAGCTCTAGCAATCACCAGGAAACCAGGCTGGGTTCTTGTGACTAAACAAGGACCAGTTCTGTGTAACAGCTCCATCCCACAGCCCCACCCGCTGCACTTCCCACAATTTGTAATTATACGTTTCTTTGTGTGATTATTGGATTAATGTCTGCCTCCCCCACTAGCATGTAAACTCCGAGAGGTTGGGTGAAGGGTGAAGACTCTGTGTTCTGTTTCCTGCTGACTTCCCAGCATCTAATGCAGTGCCTGTCACATGGCAGGGAGTCAGTAAACATTTGTGGATGAAATGCTGAATGGTGTTTTATGCATTGTTGTTAGTCGCTAAGTTGTGTCTGACTCTTTTGCAACCCCATGAACTGTAGCTTGGCAGGCTCCCCTGCTCATGAGAGTTCTCAGGCAAGAATACTGGAGTGGGTTGCCATTTCTTTCTCCAGGGGATCTTCCTGACCCAGGGGTCAAATATGTGTCTCCTACATTGGCAGGTGGACTCCTTACTGCTGAGCCACCAGGGAAGCGTTTTATGCAAGAAAGAAAGATAGCACTAAGTCATGTCTGACTCTTGCAAGATAGCACTAAGTTGTGTCCGACTCTTGCGATCCCACGAACTCTAGCCTGCCAGGTTCCTCTGTCCATGGGATTCTCCAGGCAAGAATACTAGAGGGAGTTGCCATTTTCTTCTCCAGGGGAGCTTCCCGACCCAGGAATTGAACCCAGGTCTCTAAACCAGAGCCTTATTATATAGGTTGTATCATGTGAGCTTCAAAGCAGCCCTATAAGGTAGGTGGATGTGTAAATAACCAGTTTACAGATGAGGAAACTGAGGCTCAGACAGGCCAGAGTCGGCCCAGGTTGACAGTGCCTTTTTGTCACAGAGCCAGGATTAGAAAGTAGGTATCTGGTATCCACACTCAGCAATCTGCACTCAGTGAGGACATGTATTATGAGTAGGCTTTGAAGGGTCAAAAAAAATCCCACAAGCTCTTTGCACTGCATCCTTCACCCCCACTTATGGCAACTTGTCTGGCAGAGCATATCCTAGGATCCTGACTCCCCAGAGACCCTCAGCCAGCAGTTGGGGCAGGTGGGGGACCTCTGCCTGCAATTAGATCTGCCGTCTGGGGCACAGTGAAAAGACTTGCCACTGAGCTCCAGGCCAGGCGCCCCAACACCCTGGCTTCCCAGAAATCCTTGGTACCTTCCAGCCACATTCCCCACCCCCAGCCTGGGAGGGCTTCCACCAATGGGAACTCAGATTGGGAGGAAAGAGGCAGGGCGTGGGGAGGGAAGGGCTGTGATGAGATGAAAAGCAGACACTGCCCAGGGAGGCAGAGGGACTCCCAGGCCCACCCTGCGCAGGGCTGCCAGCACGCAGCTCCAGGAGATCTGCTTCTACCGACGGGCTGGCCCTCATCCACGCGACCGTGCGTCCCACATCTGGGCTTGGGGAGAGGGACAGTTTCTCATCTCACCGATCATAGTCCCCGTTGCAGAGGGCTCTCACGGGAATGGAGAAAGTTTGCCAGACTGGATTTAGGGTGTTCTTCATGACCTCCGTCTTGTGGCAGATGGTGAACCTGGCAGAGGAGAGAAGGAAGGCCGTCAGTCTGACACCAGAGGGGCTGGCGGGCTCGTCTCGGCAGTTGCCACACAGTAGAAAGAATGGCTTTGTGAGGTGGTGAGCTGCCCGTCACTAGCAGCATCCAAGCTGAAGTTAGACAGCCAGCTCTTGAAAACACTGCAGAGAGGATTCCAGCAGCAGGCAGGAGTGTCAGGAGATGTGGTTCTGGCCCCTGCTGCTCTCTGGGTGAAGCCTGTCCCTCTGCCTCCCTGGGCAGTGTCTGCTTTTCATCTCATCACAGCCCTTCCCTCCCCACGCCCTGCCTCTTTCCTCCCAAGCCTGTCCCCCTCTGGGCCTCTGTTTCCTCATCTGTGATCCCAGGGAGTTGGCCACTATCAGATTTTCTTTATCCGAGACCCATGGAAGGATCTGAGGGTGGGCTTTAGGAATCTGTGAACCTTTGAAATCATCGGTGGAACTGGGTGTCTGAGTTTCACGTGCTTGCTGTTCCCTGCCTGGACGACTCTCACCCAGATTCCCATGTTCCTGGCTCACCTGATTGCTTCCTTCAGGTCTTTGCTCAAATGTCATCTCTGTGACATGAGTACCTGCCCAGAGCATCATTATCAAAAATTTATAGCCCCCTGGCCCCCTGATTTTGACAGCTCCTAGTCCCTTTCTATACCGCTATTTTCACCCCATCTGTCACCATTTGACATTTGACAGGGTCTTTCTCATTTCTTTTACAGTCTGAAACCAAAATGTAAGCTCCGTAAGGTCAAGGCTTTGTCTTTGTTCCCTGGTATAACTCTAGAGCTCAGAAGTGCACCTGGCCCTTAGTCAGGTGTTCATGTAATATTTTTTTGGAATGAACTAACGAATAAATGTATTTCTCAGAGGAGAGTTTCCATAGCTCTCACTGGCATTTCAAGCCAGTGAAATTAAAGCCCCTGGCTGAGATGATCTCTAGGACCCTCTCAGTTCTTCTAGTCTGAATCCACGAGCTTGCTTTGCAAACTGAAAGTGCAGAATTGGCTTCATCCCAGCTGGGTGCCCATCCAGCTCCCGGCCCACTCCCTATGCCATGCCTGACGGGGCCCTGCCCTGGAAGCCCCCGTGGAGGGGCAGCTGGGAGCCCGAGTGGAGCTTAGGGCCGGGTCTGTGCCCCTGAGATTCCCCAGCACCCACCCCGGCTACCTCTCGGCTTGGAAAGGTCACCCGGGAAGGTGCCTGAGCCCCGCCTTTAAGCACACAGCCCTGTGCCATTTCTTCTCTGGCAATTTTCAAGTCAAAATGTCATTCCTGTCACCACGGCTCAGCATTTCTCTTCTGTGCTCCTTCTCGCCCACCCGCTGGAGTGTGAGGTTCATGTGGGAGACCTCCCCACACACCCCAGAGCTGGTGATGAGAGGAATGGGGGCCGGGGAGGAGGGGCCACCGCTGCCCGCGGCTGGGGCAGCAGGTTGGGCAGGAAGAGGAGCCTGGCTGGGGTGGGGCGGGATGAGGGGAGTGGACGGAAGGGAGACTCTGGAGCAGCAACTGGCAGTGCGGTGCAGGGGCGGGGGAGGGTCACACCCCGCAAAAACCCTCACTTCCCACCTGAACAGACACCAGACCTACTGTGGACCCTCTTGGCCTCCTCACCTCTTTGGAACCCCTGCCTTCTCGAGCTCCTCTTCCAGGCCGGCCAAACTGCCTGAGCAAATCAGCTACGCTCTTAAGCCTCACGTCCTCCCTATATGTCTTTCTTCGTGAGCCCTGTGTGGTCTGCTTTCTGCTTCAGATTCCTGCCTGAAACCACTTTCTTTATGCTCCCCCAACCTCCCCCCTTCCATCGCTAAATCCACAGGCCCCTGATCTCCTGATGTACTTGCCCCGGGAGGGGTGGGGTGGGGAGGAGGGGGACAAGGCCCTGGTGCGGAAAGGGTCCCCGCGGTCATCTCGCAGCTCAGTTCAATTCATTTCAACACATGCTCCGAGGGTGAGGTGCGGGGGTGGGCGGTGAGAACCAACAGCCTCAGACAATGAGGCTGGGGGTCCCAGGGCCACTGCCTCCAGCTGTGCAGCCCCAAGCAAGTGACTGAGCTCCCCCAAAGAGAGCTGGGGGTCCCAGCGCCGCTGCCTCCAGCTGTGCAGCCCCAGGCAAGTGACTGAGCTCCCCCAGAGAACCGTAACGAATGCCGCCAGGCCCTGCTCTAATAACCCGAATTAACTCATTTAATCCTCACGGCTTCCTTGGGAGGGAAGTGTTAGGATTTTCCCCATCGCCAAGAAACTGAACCACAGAGGGTAGAGCTCCACTGCCCAGAATGGCAGCCACTAGCCACACGTGGCTATTTACATGAAATTAACTGAAATGAAAGTTTAAAAATATTCAGTTTCTCAGTCACTCTAGTCCCTTTCAAGGGGCTCAGCAGTTATACATGGTGGCAACCATACGGGACAGTGAGATATAGAACATTTCCACCATCCCAGAAAGTTCCATCAGTTCAGACACTGGCTTAAAGTTACACAGCTGATGACTGGCAGCCACTGGCGAGCCTGGCTGTCTGTCACCACATTCCTGCTCCCAGACCAGTGATTCTGATTGAAGAAGACAAGGTATGTGCGGGGCCAGGAGCACAGGGGGTGCTCTGTGGATGTTTCCTGCCCTTTTCCCTCCTAGGATGGCAGGCGTGACATTTCACTCCCTCTGGATCAGTTTCTCCATCTGCCCTGGGTTGCCCCCACCCCCCACCCCAGAGAGACCCAGCCCCTACTTCCAGGGGAACCCGCCCTCAAATAACCCCCCATCGCCGGCCCCATCTGACCAACTCCTCTGCTATTTTCAACATTCTGGGTTCCCGGCAGTTCCTCTACCGGGGAGGGGGTGTGGCTGCAGCCCCCACCCCAGTTCTGCCATGCCAGGCCTTGCACCGGCCTCTCGCCCCATCCTCCCCTCCCGCCTCCGCCCCTGCCCGTCTCCACGGCGCAGCTCGCGGGGCTCAGCACCTCCCACCTGCTCACTGTGTCAGTCACGAGTCTCTCCCAGCCCCCGCCCCCTCCCCATCCATCCTACACGCCGCTCTGCCAGATTAATCATGTCCTGCAACACACCCATCTCCTGCTCCACAGCCCGAGCTCCTCCCAGCTGCCGGCCAGCAGGCCCTCCCCTCTGAGACGAGGCCTGGCGCGGCCCCACCGGAGGGCAGCTGCGTGGACATTTCCATGGGCACCCAGAACATCACTCCGACCTGTTCCTCTCTCCCTCAAGTCAAGTCAAAGTCAACAAGGATTATTTAAAGAAATTCTGCTAGGAGTCCTCTGGTGAGACAAAGAATCCTTTTGTTATGCAAATTATCGTACCAAATTTCCCTTGTTTTGTACCTTCAGGTTTAAAAATCCGTTTTCCCTTGAAGTGAAGCACCTCCTCTCTGCTGCTGCCCTGCCCCCCAACACACACACACACACCCGGAATTTCAGATTCTAGGGGCCTTAGCAAGGCCTCCCTGCCCTCTGCTCAGGGCACGCTAGTTCTGCACACACTGTTTCTCTAGAGAGTTATTATTCCCTGAGCCTCCCTTCCCAACCCCCAACCCTCATGGACCGATTTTCTTTCTTTCCTTTAAAACCTGCTCCCCAGTTCCTCTCTCCAGCAGCGCTTCTCTAATTAACCTCCCTGGCCCCATGGCTTCCTCATTCTGCAGAATCCCAGCCATAAAGTGGCCTCAGCCTCCCAGAGCTATGGTGCTTAAAGAGACCGTGGAGACTGCCTCGTCCAACCAGATCATTTCACTGATGAGAAAACAGGCCCAGAGAGGGGGCACACTTGTCTGGGGTCACACAGCCGGTTGGTGGAGAGGACTCAGGTCCGCAGACCCTCAGCCTAGAATCTGTCCCTCTCCGTACATCACTGACCTACATTGGCTAATAGTCGTGTGTCTTTCCATCATACTGTGGGTGGCTTCCAGATGAAGACGAGGAGAGGAGATTGGGGAGGGGGGAGTTGGTTTCAAAGATGGGAGGGAATTTGAATGAAGCCTGTGGCAGAGTGTGGGGCCAGGTAGGGAGATGGGTGCAGATTTGCCATGCTGAGGAGGAAGAAATTGGGGGGACATGTGTCGTGGGGTATCCGAGGCCTGTGGATGGGTGAAGACTAGGTTTAGAGATGGGGACTGATCGATGTTGAGGAAGGAGGGGACTGTCAGAGGGACCCCGAGTTCTCGCTTGTTTTTGCCTCCATCTCTGACATGCCCAGCACTCGCCGTCACTGAGACCCTCAGAATGTCACTGAGGGCTTGCCATCTGTCCCCCACCAGCCCCATCTGAGAGGCCAGGAGCCCCTTTTGACGTCTACCCAGAGCAGGGGCCCCAGGGCAGCCCCAGGGGGAGATGGCCCAAGCCAGCCCGCCCGGCAAGTCATCACCATTCAGCCCACCCCGCAACCTGTAGCCCTGGAAGTGGGGGGTGAAGTGTTGCCGGGGAACTCACGTTCCATCTTCGTTGCTTCTGTAGAACACCAAGAAGGGGTCAGACTTCCCAAAGAAATCCTTCTTGTCCAGCTTGTTGGCACAGAACTGCATTGTGGCGACGTCCTGGTGGGGAGGAAGGAGAACAGAGGTGTGAGGCCTGGGGATTCCAGGCACCAAGCCCATTAGAAAGGACAGCAGCAGTTCGCGTTTGCCTGGTACAAGATGCCAGGCCCTGAGCTCACACTTTGGAGGGTCTCACTTTGGAGGGTCTCATTTTGTCTTCAAACAGCCCTACCCGGCAGATTTGCCGGAGCAGCTGGGCCGTGGAGCCGGCTGCCCCAGTTAGAATCCTGGCTCCGCTACTTTGCTGCTGTGTGTGCAGACGAGGAGGCAACCTCTCGGAGCCTCAGTCTTCCCTCTGACGTGGGGCTGATTGCAGCGCACACTGCAGAGGGCCGTGGTGAGGGCTGAAGGAGAGCACACTGCAGGCACGTCACCCACCCGGTCGAGGCTCACACGTGGTGTCATCACCGTTGTACCGAGTGGCTCACAGCTGAACTAACCCGAGCCACTCTGAGCTTGGCCACCCAGCCCCAGAGGCCTCGCGGTCCACATCGCCTCATTCCCTCACAGGACTGCATGGTTCCCGAGTTTAAGCATGCCTTCCACATGCACTGACGCACACAAGACCCATCTAACTCTGAGGTGGGTACAGCTAGACCGTGACCCCTGCTCCGTCATCTTACAGCTCAGAGCAGGGAGCAACCCCCACAAGTTTGCCAAACAGAGCCTTGGGTTTCTGACTCCTCTGACGAATTAATGGCCCTGGCCGACCCCACCCTCAGCCCAATAGCACGTGACAGGTACCCAGGCCCCGTGAGGATCCTGGGCGCCTCCTCTCACACAGCTCCTGGCCCCTCTGCTCGCTGTGGCCAACAGGGCGCTGGGCAGAGATGCCCCTGCATCCTCCTCTTTGCCCATCCCTGTGCGGGCTCTTCAACCTGAAAGCTCTGCATCCCGACAAGTCAGCTGCCAACTGGCTAGAGCTTAGGGTTCTGGTGATGGTCCCTGGGGACTGGCCTGCCCTCAAGGGCCGGGGCTGTCAGGAAATACCCACTCTCTCGTGTTGCCCGATTCTTCTCAGTGGGGAAGAGGGTCTCTGGAGATCAGTCCTGTAGCCCAGTGAGGAACAGAGTGGTTGCAGAGATGAAGATGCCACCTCTAACAGCTCAAAGAACATGGTCAAATGTTGGGGCGGGGGGCTTCCCTGGTGGTCCAGTGGTTAAGAATCCACCTGCCAATGCAGGGGACATGGGTTCAATCCCTGGTCCAGGAAGATCCCATATGCTATGGGGCAACTAAGCCTAACTACTGAGCCCATGCTCCCTAGAGCCCACGCTCCACAACAACAGAAGCCACTGCAATGAAAAGCCTGCCCACCACAACTAGAGAGTAGTCCCCGCTCTCCCCAACTAGAGAAAGCCCAGAGCAACCAATACCCAACAGAGCCATAATAAATAAATTTGTAAAAAAAGATAAAAGGCTTGGGATGGTGAATACGGTATGTTGGTTAAGAATATGGTCTCTGGAGCCAGGCTGCCTGCTTCCACTCCAACCCGCACTAGCTGTGTGATCTAGCTCCCCACCCTGTCTGCGCTCAGTTTCCTCATCTGTGAAATGGGGGTGCAGGAAAGACTGCCTCGCAGGCTTGTCGGAGGATGAAACGAGTTAACTGACGACAATGCTGAGGAGCATACAGCGCACACTAAGTACTGCGTGAGTGTAAGTTATGATGATCGGGATATTCCTCCCCTCTCCCTCCCCGCCCCTGCCTGTGTGTGGCCCCTGTCCCTGCCCCACGCCCACCTCTGCCAGCTCACAGGCCTTCCCTCAAGGGCATCTGACAACAGCAAACAGAGCTCCAGCCACTAGCTTATTCATTCATTCATTCCACAAACATCTACTAGTTACCATCTGTGCAGGCCAGCCCTTGGCTCCGTGCTTTACAGCCTTAGCATATTTAGCCCTCAGAATCATCCTTTTTCATAATAATCCTCATTTTACACATGAGGATGCTGGAGGTTGCAGAAGCTAGGTAACCTGCCCAAGATCAACAGCTGGCAACTGGCAGGGCAGAAATTCAACATGTATGAAGGCAACATGATTTCAAAGTGATGCCTCTTCCAGCACAGAGCACACTACCCTTCATGAGACCTGCTTCCCTATATCTTTAGAATCACTGATTTCTTCCGACAGGGCTGGGCTCCAGTTAGCCTGGGCTGAAGGGTCCCCTGAAGAGAGCCCCTGGGGGCAGTGCCCGGGCACAGCAGCCAGCATCCAGAGGTGCCCAGGTAATGGCAGCTTTTATTATGTCCCTCAGCATTGACCACCTGAGAGGGACAAGGAGACAGGACTGGGAAACTCTGGGAATCTGAGAGCTTCCTGAGAAATTGAGGACTTGAGACCTGGAATAGAGAATGGCTGACTTATTGAGCACTTACTCAATGCCAGGTGCTGTGTTGAGCCCTCTTTACACACATATATGAAGTAACTCCTCTAGCCTCCCCATTTTATAGATGAGGAAACTGAGACTTTCAGAGGTCATCCAAGATGATACCAAGGAAACACTTCATGCAAAGATGGGCACAATAAAGGACAGACATGGTATGGATGCAATAGAAGCTGAAGATATTAAGAAGAGGTGGCAGGAATACACAGAAGAACTATATACAAATAAGATCTTCATGACCCAGATAACGACGATGCTGTGATCACTCACCTAGAGCCGGACACTCTGGAATTTGAAGTCAAGTGGGCCTTAGGAAGCATCTCTACGAACAAAGCTAATGGAGGTGATAGAATTCCAGTTGAGCTATTTCAAATCCTAAAAGATGATACTGTGAAAGTGCTGCACTCAATATGCCAGCAAATCTGGAAAACTCAGCAGTGGCCACAGGACTGGAAAAGGTCAGTTTTCATTCCAGCCTCAAAGAAAGGCAATGCCAAAGAATGCTCAAACTACTGCACAATTGCACTCTTCTAACACGCTGCAAAGTAATGCTCAAAATTCTCCAAGCCAGGCTTCAACAGTACATGAACCGTGAACTTCCAGATGTTCAAGCTGGATTTAGAAAAGGCAAAGGAACCAGAGATCAAATTGCCAACATCCCTTGGATCATCAAAAAAGCAAGAGAGTTCCAGAAAAACATCTACTTCTGCTTTATTGACTATGCCAAGGCCTTTGACTGTGTGGATAAAAAATAAAACTATGAAAAATTCTTCAAAAGATGGGACTACCAGACCACCTGACCTGCCTCCTGAGAAATCTGTATGCAGGTCAAGAAGCAATAGTTAGAACTGGACATGGAACAACAAACTGGTTCCAAATAGGGAAAAGAGTACGTCAAGGCTGTATATTTTCACCCTGCGTATTTAACTTACATGCAGAGTACATCATGAGAAACGCTGGGCTGGATGAAGCACAAACTGGAATCAAGATTGCTGAGAGAAATATCAATAACCTCAGATACACCACCTTTATTGCAGAAAGTGAAGAACTAAAGAGCCTCGTGAAAGAGGAGATTGAAAAAGCTGGCTTAAAACTCAACATTCAAAAAACTAAGACTGTGGCATCTGGTCCCATCACTTCATGGCAAATAGATGGGGAAACAATGGAAACAGTGAGAGACTTTATTTTGGGGGGGCTCCAAAACCTCTACAGATGGTGACTGCAGCTATGAAATTAAAAGATGCTTATCCCTTGGAAGAAAAGCTATGACCAACCTAGACTGCATATTAAAAAGCAGAGACGTTACTTTGCCGACAATGGTCCGTCTAGTCAAAGCTGTGATTTTTCCAGTAGTCATGTATGGATGTGAGAGTTGGACTATAAAGAAAGCTGAGCACCAAAGAACTAATGCTTTTGAACTGTGGTGTTGGAGAAGACTCTTCAGAGTCCCTTGGACTGCAAGGAGATCAAACCAATCCATCCTAAAGAAAATCAGTCCTGAATATTCATTGGAAGGACTGATGCTGAAGCTGAAACTCCAATACTTTGGCCACCTAATGTGAAGAACTGACTCGTTGGAAAAGACCCTGATGCTGGGAAAGATTGAAGGCATGAGGAGAAGGGGACGACAGAGGATGAGATGGTTGGATGGCATCACTGACTCGATGGACATGAGTTTGAGCAAGCTCCAGGAGTTGGTGATGGACAGGGAAGCCTAGCATACTGCAGTCCATGGAGTCGCAAAGAGTCAGACACAACTGGGTGACTGAACTGAACTGAAGTCCACTTCTAACAGTATTAGCTCTACCCAGGAGAAATTTCCAATTGCATCTCATGCTGGATGGAGGGGGCACCCAAATGCTTTCCTGGGGAGCTCTATCCCAAGGCCTAGGAAAAGGATGTGGCATAGGATCTGTTGGGCTCCCCTCACCTCCCTGCACTGTGCACTGGCTGTGTAATTTGTGGGACCCAGTGCCAAAGGAACAGGTGAGGTCCGTTTTTCAAAGAGTATTAAAGAGATTTCAAGACTGTGACAGCAGAGCATTAAGCCAAGAGCAGGTCTTGTGTAGCTGAACAGATCACACATGCATGCTAAGTCGCTTCAGTCATGTCCAACTCTTTACAACCCCATGGACTGTAGCCTACCAGGCTCCTCTGTCCATGGGATTCTCCAGGCAAGAATATTGGAGTGGATTGCCCTGTTCTCCTCCAGGGAATCTTCCCAACCCCGGGATCGAACCCATGTCTCTTATGTCTTCTGCATTAGCAGGTGGGTTCTTTACAACAGCACCACCTGGGAAGCCCCAGTGAACAGATCCCATGACCATCAAGTGGGTCCTCACTCCTCCCTCTGGATGGAACCATTAGTAACATCAGAAAACAGAGAGAACCATACTCTGCTGAGGAGGAGCCCCAGCAAGGAACACAGAGCTCGGAGTTCTAGAGAGTCCCAGCAGTTCTTCAAGCCCTCTTTCTGCTTCTTCACCTAAAAAGTGATGCAGTGGACAGGATGACCACCACTGTCCTTTAAAGCTGGACGGCTTAGGTTTTGGTGCCAATGCCACAGGGACCATATGGGGTGGCATCTGGGGAAGGCTGGTGCTCAGGGGACAGTCTGGGAATCCAGGGTCCCTTCAGCCTCCCTAGGACATAACTTGGTGGTTATCACAGTGACCTCTCCCACAGCTGGAGGTCACCTGTGTGACACTCTCACCTGAATGAACACAGACGAGCCACACATGACAATTTATACTGGCTGACTATAAAATGCATGTGTGTGTTTAGTTGCTCAGTCATGTCCGACTCTTTGCGACCTGATGGACTATAACCCACCAGGCTCCACTGTCCATGGAATTCTCCAGGCGAGAACACAGGAATGGGTTGCCATTCCCTTCTCCAGGGGATCTTCCCGACTCAGGGTTTGAACCCAGGTCTCCTGCATTGCAGGCAGATTCTTTACTGTCTGAGCCACCAGGGAAGCCCAATAAAATGCATACATATATTTAAAACAACCAAAACAGATGCCACAACATCCAGAGGAACAGTTTCTTATTTTTCCTGCCTAGGAAACCCCATGTGGGGCCCTGCAAGATCAGGAAGGGGAGTAGAAATATCAGAAAAATGTTAATGCGGAACTTAATAGACCATAACGTCAGGGACAATTTCGGGCTCCACTGGGAGGGCCATGGTCCCAGCACAGCACCCGAAGAGAAAACAGTACAAAGGAGCCACAGCACCTGATTCGGCCCCCACCCCACCCCCTCCATCTACCAGCTGAGCAGGGTGGGGCAAGCAATTTCACCTAAGTCTTGGTATTTTCCTCTGGAAAAATGGAGACTTCCCCTTGAGACTGTTTGGAAGACCAAGGGAGATAATATATGTTAAGTACCAGTCCACAGAGCCTAGCATAGAACAGCTAAAAGAATCAGAGCCACAGCAGAAAATAACACAAGACTGTAAAGCAACTACACTCTAATACAAATTTAAGGGGCTTCCCTAGTGGCTCAGTGGTAAAGAATCCATTTGCCAATGTGGGAGACACAGGTTCAATCCCTGATCCAGGAAGATCCCACATACTTCGGAGTAACTAAGCTTATGTGCCAAAACTATTGAGCCTGTGCTCTAGAGTCCAGGAGTCACAACCATTGAGCCCATGTGCTGCAACTACTGAAGCCCACACACCCTAGAGTCCATGCTCCAAGAGAAGCCACGGCAATGAGAAGCCTGCCCACCGCAACTAGAGAGTAGACCCCACTCGCCATAGCTAGAGAAAAGTCCATGCACAGCCAAAAATAAAGAAAGAAAATTTTAAATAAATAAAGAATTGAAGCCAACACTTTCTGAGTGCCATTTACTCCTAGGCTGACCCATATGAAATTGCCAGTGTTCAGCTAGTGTTTATGATAAATACAATGATTATTCCCATTTTAAAGCTAAGGAAACTGAGGCACAGAGAGGTTCATACTCTTTCCTGAAGCCACAAAGCTTAGTAAGAGGAGAAGCTCGGATTGAAACCAGACAGTCTGGCTCCAAAGATTAATAACTGAGATTCCAAATGATGACCCTGAATCATCAAGATAAGTTTAATTATGTTCTGCAGTCTCAGTTTGAGAAGTCAGAGAAGTGTGAAATCCATTTTAGAAAAGTCTCCTCTGTGCAAACTAGTCCAAAAGAAAAGATAAAAGATTGGCTCTGAAATTCATCTAACTGGAAAAATCCATCAGTGAGCCACACCTCGTTCCCCTACTGCACCCCCATAGCAAATACGTGTGAGGCGTTGATAGAGGTTTATTTGGTTGTCCTCCCTAACACCATCGAGACCCAGTAACATTTGCCAAAAGCCCATTATGATAAACAGTATGGGGCCATTCAAATCCAAGGGCATAAGACAGAACTTCAGAGACTCTCTAGGCTGTAACCAAGGCACCCTTCCTCTCTAAAGGGTGCACAACCCATGGGGAGTCCTTGAGACAAGGAACATGGAGATGCTGAGGGACTTGCTTTTGAAGGTGGCTATGGGTTATGGGTTATGTTGGGCTTCCCTGGTGGCTCAGACAGTAAAGAATCTGCCTGCAATGCAGGAGACTCAGGTTCAATCCCTGGGTTGGGAAGATCCCCTGGAGAAGGGAATGGCTACCCACTCCAGCATTCTTGGCTGGAGAATCCCATGAACAGAGGAGCCTGGTGGGCTACAGTCTATGGAATTGTAAAGAGTCAGACACGACTAACACTTTCACGCTTTCACATGGTTTATGGTAATAGTCATATTTACTATGCTTTGACTATTCCTCTTAAATAAGGGTTAATAAATGAATCAGCCCTTGATATACATGTGACTCCAGAAGAGGCAATAAAATGTACTGGGCAAGCAGGATTAGGGAGCAGCCAAATCTGGCCAAGGGTCAAAGATCCTGCTGTTTGACATTCTCAGTCAGAGAGAGGGGGGCTCCCTGAGCACATAAAATGCCTTTCCCAAACCAGAAGCATCTCTGGAATCAACTGCAGGGATAGTAAAACAGCTCTGCAATATATAATTTTCTGCAATTTCTGCCTTTTCACCCCATCTTTTTAAAAAACATATTAAGTTCTTCTCTAACAGCAGGATTGCTTCAATTTGCATCTTTCCGCATGTTAATCAGGCTGCTGGCGCGACCACAGCGCAAACAGCTTTTCTCTCTGGGGTGGCGGCCTGGCCTACTCTAACATGTTAGCCCTCCCTGACCCAGGAGAGGGCCTTGTAGGCCAGAGGTCAGCGGGTGGGCTGAAGGCTGGGAAGGGTAGCCACAGCCAGGAGGGGAGGATGGAAGGTTACTCTGGCTTGAGTCTTGCTGGCAGCCCCCACGATGAGAGCCAGGATAAGGCTAGTGCAAAATTTAAGCGACTCCAAAAATCTCAGTAATCAAAATAAAGATTTTAATGTGGTATTTAAAAAAAAATCAAAACCAATGCAAAAAAAAAAAAAAAATCCATGACACATAGAATATCAAAAATCTATTTTAAATAAAGCCATTTACAAATGAAGAAACTGAGGCACAGAAAGGTCAAGCAACTTGCCCGGAGTCACAGAGCTAGTAAGCAATGGCATTTAGTCTGGATCCAGAGCCCAAGTTCTTCATCGCTTTGCCCTCCTGCCCACATTCTGTACCCTAAGAAACACTTTTAAATGGATGTGGAACATAGTGACATTTATGGTCTTCTTAATATTTGCTATGTTTTCCAAATTTCCTGGAATTAGTGCATGGTCTTTTTTAGTCAGAAAAATGAAGACATTGAGAAGAAAGAAGCTGTAAGGGAAAAGAATCTGAAAAAAGAATGAATATATGTAAATGTATCACTGAATCGCTTTGATGGCAGCCCACTCCAGTATTCTTGCCTGGAGAATTCCTTGGACAGAGGAGCCTGGCGGGCGACCGTCCATGGAGTCGCAGAGTTGTACGTGGCTGATCACGCATGGTCACATACACACACATACTCCTGAAACTAACACAACATTGTAAATCAACTATATCCCAATATAAACTAAAAATTAAATTTAAAAAAGGTAAGAAAATGAATCATTAGCCACAACTCTGAGATTTAGCACTCCTACAGGGTGCACTCAACTCGAGTTGGGTGTGATTCTGTGACCAGTGACCTCTGGAAGGGCTCTTGCATTCACAGAGGGGCCTAGCCCCGGAGCCCCACCTTGCCTGGGTAAGCCTGCAGAAGCAGGAGACCTGGGTGTAGGCATTAGGGATAGTGGTGAAGTCTCCATAGGCCATAGTTTATTCTCACGCAGATGGCGAGTATTCAAGCTGGTCTAGGAGCTGGGCCTGTCTCTAGACATCGACTGAACAACCACGTAGAAGTCAAGCTGGTTTTTCTCTGCTGTTTTAATGACTGGCTTCTCAAGCAAGCCAATCAGTTGTGTATCTGTTGATGTGGTCATTCACAGGCGGAGAATTGCAGATTGACCATTTTTCCTCCCACTCATTGAGCCTGTGTGTCTAGGATACAAACCAAACTCCATCAACTAAAGTTCAAAGAAAAATGGAAGAAGTCAGCTATGAGAATGTTCAAGGTATTAATTATATTGTTTTCCTTTAAGAGAATAGATTTAATAAATCATGGCCCACCCATACAACAGAGAATTGATATGTAGCTATTAATTAATATTATTCTTCCAAGAATATCTAATGACATGGGAAAATAAATCTGGACATCATATTCTACTAATTATAAGAAAAAATATATACTTGGACACATGGAAAAAAGCCCTTGGAGGAAAGTCTTCAAAATGTCAACAATGATTATCTCTTGGTGATGTTTCTTGTCTTTGTATTTTCAGCTGTCTGTTGGGACCATGTTATTTTTTTCAGCATCAGGAAAAATGTTTTTGTTTTCTTTCATTCTGTTTGTTGTTGTTAACCAGAAAGATGATTTCTAAGAACAAAATATTGCAAACTAACTTTTTAAAAGGGTGACGTCTGGGACTTCCCTGGTGGTATGGTGGATAGGAATCTGCCTGCCAATGCAGAGGACATGGGTTTGATTCCCGGTCCAGGAAGACCCCAGAGGCCATGGAGCAACTAAGTCCATGTACCATAGCTACTGAGCCCGAATGCCTAACTACTAAAGCCCACATGCCATAGTGCCTGTGCTTTGCAACAAGAGAAGCTCCGCAATGAGAAACTGGGGCACCACAACGAGAGAAGCCCCTGCAAGAAGAGAAAGCCCACGCACAGCAACGAAGACCAAGTGCAACCAAGAATAAACAAGTACCTGCTCTTCCTTTAAAAAATAAAAAATAAAAGGGTGATATCTGAATGCTGATTTTTCATCAGGCAGGACACATAGCTGTGCTAACCACACACACACACACACACACACACACACCCCATTCCCAAAGATCAACCTGCATATTTTGGGAATCAGAAAACCTTCACCACTTCCCCCACTTCATCTTACCTCTTTATTCCTATCTTTCTCCCTCCTTCTCCCAGAGTCTTCCCAAGACTCACATATGGAGACACTGGGCTCTCTCTGAAGTTTGTCTTTAGAACAATGAGAGTTCTGACTTTATCAGGATTCAAAGCTAAGCTTCCCATCCACAAAGTCCCACAGCATCTGGCCCCCACATTCACCCACACTTTTGCCTCTCTGATGTCACTCACTATTGTTTTCCTACTCCTTCCTTTACAAGAGCTATGGTATTCTTTGTCTGGACTGATCTTCCTTTAGGTAGTTGCAAGGGCTCATTGCCTCAGCTGTATGTATTTTGGCATATTATATGGTATGTCCAAGAATTTTCCTTCAGGATAGTAAAGAGTGCTGTTAAATATTTGTCATAAAAAAGAGGCAGTGGGTCTGACAGGATTGATGACCCTGCTGTACAGTGATTGCTGGTTGGCAATTTCTGTCTTTCATACAAAATTGAAAACTTTGGGAGGGCATGAACTGAGCCAAAGCATATTTGATGAAATGAAATGAATGAGAACAAGAGTAGGCTTTGTTGTTGTTCAGTCGCTCAGTCGTGTCCGCCTCTTTGCGACCCCATGGACTGCAGCACACCAGGCTTCCCTGTCCTTCACCATCTCCCGGAGCTTGCTCAAACTCATGTCCATCGAGTCGGTGATGCCATCCAACCATCTCATCCTCTGTCGTCCCCTTCTCCTCCTGCCTTCAATCTTTCCCAGCATCAGGGTATTTTCTAATGAGTTGGCTCTTCACATCAGGTGGCCAAAGTATTGGAGCTTCAGTTTCAGCATCAGTCCTTCTAATGAATATTCAGGATTGATTTCCTTTAGGATTGACTGGTTTGATCTCCTTGCAGTCCAAGGAACTCTCAAGAGTCTTTTCCAACACCACAGCTCAAAACTATAAATTCTTCGGTGTTCAGCCTTCTTTATGGTCCAACTCTCACATCCATACATGTCTACTGGAAAAACCATAGCTTTGACTATACAGACCTTTGCTGGCAAAGTAATGTCTCTGCTTTTTAATATGCTGTCTAGGTTGGTCATAGCTTTTCTTCCAAGGGATAAGTGTCTTTTAATTTCATGGCTGCAGTCACCATCTGCAGTGATTTTGGAGCCCAAGAAAATAAAGTCTGTCACTGTTTCCACTGTTTCCCCATCTATTTGCCAGGCTGCTGATACCTAGAAGGGGATGGGGAGGGATAGCTGCCAGGTGGAGCTTTGACTTCCTTGGTTGGTGAGAGGTGAGTCACACTCTTGCCAGTGTGTGCAGGGACCTGACTGGATGGCATTGAGAATGTGCATCTGGCCAGGGATTCCTGGCTCCAGAGCGAGGCTGCCTGGCTGCCTGGCAGGCCGAGGGGCAGCTAGGGGTCTGGAAAGGGGAAGCCTCAGAGCTATTCACCACCCACACCCACAACACCCTCCTGCCTGTCTCTAGAAGTCCAGCCACTCATCAGGTCTACTAAAGGCTACTGGCCTGACAAAGCCCATAGTTGGTCCCTGTGCCATGAAGGTTCAGAACTTCACTGGATGAGGGAAAAATCCCAGACCACAGGCTTGGGTTAGGATCCTGCAGTCTTAGGCAGGCCACTCCAGCTTCTCTGAATCTGGACACTGGGTCACTCATACCTACCCAGCCCTGAGTTCCATGAAAGTGAAAGTGTTAGTTGTTCAGTTGTGATTCCTTGGACTGTAGCCCACCAGGCTCCTTTGTCCATGGGATTTTCCAGGCAAGAATACTGAAGTGGGTTGCCATGCCCTTCTCCAGGGGATTGTCCGGACCCAGGGATAGAACCTCTGTCTCCTGCATTGCAGGCAGATTCTTTACTGTCTGAGTCACCAGGGAAGCCCTCTGAGTCCCATGGTGAATGATCAAATAGACTGTCAACACGAGAGTCTTAGTCAATTGTGAAGACTATGCAAATATTGGTTAGTATTACATGCAGTAATTACTGTTTTACTGCTGACCATAATGAATTCTTTGGTGATTCAGAGGCCCTTCAGGAGATTAAGCTCAGCCTTGTCAACATCAAGTATCACTGAATAACATCTGGGGTCAAATTCTGATTGTTGGAACTTTCTTGGCATTTAAATTTTCAATGAGAAGGGCTTTTCTATAACCCATCAAAGCAACCTGGTGACCCTCTGGAGTCAACTCTAATCCTTCTCTGGTCCCTGCCTGCCCACACCATCCCCATGGATGAAGGGAGGGTTTGTCTGCTCCAGCAGAATATATTCATTTGAGCAGGAAGCCCAGCTCTGGTGAAAAACCATCTCTCAGACTCCACCCTCTTCCTTTGATCCTGCTGAATGCTGGGATGACAGAAGCAAAGCCGATCCGATGTAATTATTTTAATTCAGCCAGATGCTGGGAATTAGTCTCTTTTTCCTTGCAAGTATTCTAGGGAAAGACAGAACTCAGCCAAAGATGCCAGCAAAGAAAAGGAGCTGACAATCTCAAGAGGAAGGGAGGGAGTCCCCCACCCCCACTTGCTCTGAAACTGCTTAAATCAAAGAAGCTGCTGCCATCCGTGGATGCAGGGGGGGGAGGGCGGAGTAGGGGGGGGAGGAGGAGGAGAGCCTAAACACACACTGTTTACCAATCCCGGAAAACTAGACCAATAGCAGCATCCAGCACTGTCTAGAGCTTTAGAATTTCCAAAGCACTTTCGCTTGTATTACTTTGTCTAATTATAAACCAGGGAGGAAGCCACCGACTGAGTTTACTGAATTTAGGTTTCAGGGAATTCAGATTCAGTCTTCCCCAGACACCCACTAGGAGGAGAGCCCCTTGGGCACGGTCACCTTGACGATCTCCTTTAATCCTCACAGCAAGTCTATCAGCCCCAGCAGACAGGTGGAGAACCTGAGGCTCAGGAAGCTTGAATAGAAGCTCCCGTCTACATATCGGCTGGGTTCTCGCCCTTGTTCTCTCCCTGAAGCTCCAATACTCTGGCCCCCTGATGCAAAGGACTGACTCATTGGAAAAGCCCCTGATGCTGGGAAAGATTGAAGGCGGGAGGAGAAGGGGATGACGGAGGATGAGCTGGTTGGATGGCATCACCGACTCGATGGACGTGAGTTTGAGCAGGCTCTGGGAGATGGTGAGGACAGAGAACCCTGGTGTGCTGCAGTCCCTGGGGTTGCAAAGAGGCGGACACGACTGAGCGACTGAACTGACTCTCTCCCTTGTGGGGACTCCAATAGTGTCCAGATCGCCAGCATATACAGCTGTAGCAGTTATATCCACATCCCCTAAACATTTGGTCTGGGCTTCCCGTTCATTTAATTACAGAGTCACAGAAGAGCCTCTGTGATCACCTACTGCATGCCCTGCCCTCTGCTGGGTGTACATGTCGGGGAGGTTTAGTCCTGGGGTCAAGGTCTACCAGACCCACCGAGGTAAACAGACAAGCAGAGAAAGCAGATAGAGCAGCTGTGTTTGAGCTGATCTAGTCACTGCTGTACTTCCCAAAGAGTATCAATTCTGTGTCTTATTCTCCCACTGGAAGCCCCTGAATGCAGAGTTTGGGTCACTACAGCCTCGTTATTAAAGACCCTGGCTACCCTCCAGCTACCCCCCAGTTGTCCCTACCTCCTGCTTCTCTGCAGTCCCACAGAAGAAGCAAAACCAAGGGCTGTGTAGGACTGCAGACTCTGGCTTCCCAACACACACACACGCGCACGCGCGCGTGCACATACACACACACACACACACACACACCAACCACATGCTATCACCCCCTCAGCCCCATGTAGGGGCATCACCCTACTCCAGAGCTAAAAGGGAAAAATGACAACTAAATGCCAAGCACCCAGCCTCCCAGACTGAAAAGGTCTCTCCGCTGCCAGTGTTGATGCCAAGGCAGTCTTGGCTCAAGGACAAGTGAGCGTGGCCGTGACGGGGAGTGGACCAGGGCTGCCAGCCCAGCTCAGCGGCTGACCGTGGGCGAGCTTTTTCCTCTCCCAGTGCCTCAGTCAGCTCAGCTCTAAAAAGGGGAGACATCTTCCAGCTCCAAAGCTGTGGACTTCTATGACAGCCAAGGTAGACTGAAGAGCCCTGCCTTCCCCCAGTGCCTCCAAGGACACCCTGTGGCCCCAGGGTCCCAAGGAGGCCAGTCTGACCTCCGTCACAGCCCCATCCCCACCCCCCACCCCCAGGTCTTGTCCTACAGTCCCTCTGCCACTCACCCTGCAGTTGCTGAGCTCCTCAGCAGACAGGATGATGGTGCCACATTTCTTCCCTGGGACACCGCTGAGAGAGGAGAAGATGAGAGAATGGAAAGTCAGACAAAGACAGAGCCACAGGCCTGAGCTCTCCCTGGATCAGCCCTTTTCATCCTCCCCTCACCTCCCCACCACCATCCAGCAGATCTGCTCCAAAGCCCCTAAGAAGACAGAGTCTCCTGTGACCTAGGGCACTGCTTAGTGGGCCAGGCCCCCAGGCCTGGAGTTGCCCCACCCCCTGATCCCCAAGAGCCCACCGAGAAGGGTACTGTCTGCATTGAAAGTCCTAGAAAAGCATCCAGACTCACCCGGAGGCTTCCAGACCAGTGATTCTCAAACTTTCCATCCAGAGACCACTTCTGTGGGCAAAAGACCTCGTGGGCTAGCCACCCCACCCTGCACCCAGCTGATCCCCAGAGTCCCGGAACATCCCAGCTCTGAGCCACTCTGATCCATCGGAGGAAGGAGAGCAGTTAGAAGTAGTGAAACAGGAGGATGGGTGTACTCTGGGTGGCAGCTTGCCAGGCTGTTTCCCATGATTCGCTCCCCTGCAACTTCTTGGCTGGGGTCTCTCTGGGGGAGAGATATCTCGGCAAACCCTGAGGATCCTCTATGAGGTGGGTGGCTAGGATGTGAAGTTGGCCCCCCTCCCCCAGAGAATCCTCTCTAGGGGAGCAAGTTCCCAGGGTGGGGTTCTACCATGACCTCTTCCTTTGGTCAGGAGGGACCCCACCCCACCCAGGTACCAGCCCATCCCACTCTGATGTTTAGGACTAATCCCAGCGCAGGGGAGGTCCCAGGGCAGTCAGGGCCCCTGGGAGGGAGAAGAAAATGGCAGCTGTCCAGTAGCTGTGTGACTTTGGGCTCATTACTGCCCCTCTCCGAGCCTCAGTTTCCTAGTCCATAAAATGGGTGTGACTGTAACGTCCATTTTACAAAATAATATGCACACACACCGTGCCTGACACAGAGGAGGCCCCCAAGAGCACCATTTCTCTCCCTGCCTGGTTCCCTTTACAACTCTGCAAAGCTGATGAAATTCAGCCCACACCTGAGCCAGGCTCAGGGCCACAACATGCTGGCTGTGGAACACATTGTGCAGAACCACTGATGGGGCTCTTTCCAGTGCCAGCTCTTGAAGGGAGAGATTCTCAGACAGAGGAGGCAGGGGAGGCAGGGGAGCTGGCCCTCTGCAGGGGGCTGATGAGATAGCCCGGATCCCTCCAGATGAGGTGGCCAGAGCAGGGCTGCAGCTGGACTGTCCCCTGACCCAGCCAGGTGGCCAGCTTGTCCCCCTAGACTTGGGCAGCCGAGCTGAGTAACCCAAAGCCCCTCCACCCCCAGCCGGCCCTGCCCGCTGGCAAAGATTGATTTGTTTGACCAGGGAGACAGAATGCTCACACCAGCGTCCTCTGTCCAGTGTTTCTCCATCTGCTGCCCTCCTTGCCTCTTAGCCCCTCGCCTGTTTCCGATCTTTCCTTCCACGCTCTCCAGCTGCAGCCAGCTCCCGCCCGCCTGGCCTCTCCCCCTCCCTTCCCACTCGTTCTCCCTTTCTGCCTCTCCGACTCCTGCTCCCTCTCCAACTGCTGCTTCTCTACTCTTCTTGTAAATTAGCGTCCATACCCTTCCTGGGCTGTGAGCATCCCCGGGTCCCCTGAAGGCCCCTTTCCTACATCCTGCTAGTCAGATGGACAATCCAGCTACTGAGACCCCAACTTCTAGGAGCCCTCAGCAAAGGCCAGTGGCCCCTCCAGGTGGGTCCCCCGAGCAGATGCTCCCCACCCTGGACCCCTACCCCCTGCCAGGTGTGGGCCCTCTTTCCAACCAGGAGAGGAAAGGGAAGGAGTGGGAGGGTCCACGTGGCCATATTTGCATGAGGCCACAGCCAAAAGCAGATGGTCAGGGTGGGGGCTGGGGGAACGTGGCTAGCCCACCACAGCTGGTAAGCAAATGTGGAAAGTGAGGGGTTAGCAGAATCTATTCTGTGAGGAGGCTGACGTCCAGCAGTGGAAGCGCTGGAGAAGAGGGGAGATAAAGACTAGGGAGGAGAAGGCTGAGAGGTGGGAGGGGGAGGAAAGCGGGCCTGGGGAGAGGGCAGGAAGGAAGAGGGCTCAGTCCCTGCTGATGCCTAGGAACAGCCCCTTCCTCTAAGCCCCACCCTGCTCCCCGAAGCCCTCTGACCCCTGGGGTTGGGGATGCTGGCACTCTAGCCTGGGTTGGGGGAGGGCCATCTGCAGAGTGGGCCCAAGCGCCTGGGTCCTTTAGGAGGGACCCAGGTCCCTCTCTGTTTCCCTGAGCAGGACTGAAGAAGGCACAGTGGTGGGAGCAGGGACGGGACCAGGACCCTGAGGCCCCCTTCTGCAGAGCTGGCTGAATGTCTGAGGACTCCAGGGCCAGAGGTGTCTGGTGGCCTACCCGTTGGACACAGCCGGCATGGGCTTGCCTGTCCTGGAATTCAGGCTGAATGCTCCAATTCTGTAGAGAGAGGAAGAACATGTCATGAGCTGAGTATCCCCGTCCTGAGAGGCCAGAGCTCTTGGCATCACCGCGATTCTTGAAGACAGGTTTCTGTTCTGGATCAAACATCAAAACAGGTCCAAGAGCCACAGGCCAGGGGAAGGAGAAGTATTCTTCCCAAACCTAACAAGGTGAAGTCCTGGGCAACCTCTCCTCAGAGGTTCTCAGAGTGTGGTTCCTGGACAAGCAGCATCACCTCCCCTGGGGGTGTGTTAGACATGGAAATTCTCAGGCCCTTGCCCGGACCTGGGGTTGGAGCCCAGCAGTCTACAAAACCAGCCCTCCAGGTGATGCTGATGTCTGCTTCAGTTTGAGAACCTCTGCGTGACCTCTCTGAGCCTCAGTGTGCAGGCTGTGAAATGGGGAGACTGACCTCGTGAGGTCACAGAGACGAAACACTGTCTTGCCCAGAACAGATACCCATTGAAAGGAAGCCATTCATAGGTCTAGCCAGGGAAACAACTAGACTTGGACATGTGAAAGCTTCACTGGGGGTAGTAGGTCCCCTCCTTCACCAGCACCCTGCATCTCCACATTTTAGATCCTGTTTGACCTTTAAAGCTCCTCCCACTGGCTCCTCCCCAATCCAAAGTCTTTCTCCACCCTCCCCCCCAAGGTGTGCCCCTCCACCCCTGGAGGGCCAGGGGCCAGCACAGGAAACTGAACCGAATAACTCCTGTGCTTTTAACCCAGACAGTTGGGAGCTGAGAGGAGGAGACACACACTCACTCCTGGGACCCAAATTCTATAAGCTTCAGAGCTCTCAAACGGGGGATTACTCCCTATTCTCAAGAAATGATAGCCATTTATCACTATTTTCTGTGAAGCCAGAGCAGGAGACCTTTTAGGGGACAAAGAGGACTTTCTGGGGGCTCTGAAGTTTCCACATAGTTATTGGGGATCAGAGACAGGGCCTAGAAAAGAGACCAGCCCTTTCCCCCCAATAACACATTCTGCAGTTATTGATCATGGTGAGGGGACAGCATCCAGCGTGAAATTGGCAGAAGCAGGGCAGGGGGTGGGGGTGTGTGTGTGTGGCGCTTTTCTCCCCACCCTGCCCTGTGACCAGGACACATGTTCTAGTTGGCAGGCCTCTCTTGCTTGGGGCTTCCTGAGAAACAGGGACAAGAGAGGTCACCCCACTGCCTGGCCAACCCTGGCTGGTCCCTGAAGCCACCCCCAGGCTCCACTGTGAGAAGTCTTGGGACTCCTTATGGCAGAGCCTGTTCTGTGTAACAGCTTTCCCCTAAAGCACTGAAAACCCTATGATGCAGGGGCAGGGTGGGATGGGGAGTGCTTTGCCATCCGAACAATCTGAAGGCTACTCTATGTGAGCAGAACCCTAGGTTCAAATCCTAGCTCTTCTACTTCCTAGCTATGTGGCCTTGGGCAAATCACTTCCCTCTCTGGGCTTCAGTTTCTTCCCATATATAATGATGGGGTGGGGGGTGGGAGTGGACTACATAAGGTCTCGGGCCATTCTAAGGAATGTGGGGCTCTAATAAGTGAGCTGAGGTCCCTCCAAGATAATTGGGTTAAAAGTCCTGCAAGGGCAAGTCCCTTTCAGTCTCCATATTTCAAACTGCCCATGATGACCGGCTGACGGCTTGCCCCTCCCCTGAGCTAGCCCGCAGCAAGGATGAGCAGCAAGTTGGACCATCGCTGGGGAAGCAACCCAGACAGGCTCCACTTCCCTGTGTACTTACGTGAGGGGCTTCTCCAGGCGGCTCCCAGGGGACCCCACAATCTCTCCAAGGGTGCAGAAGGCCTGGCCCAGGAAATCCTGCACATCCAGGGTGCAAAAAAGACCACTGTCACCCGCTAGGTTCACAGTCATCCCACCTCCCCCATCACCCCACACCTGGATATACGAGGGCTCTGAAATGACAGGACGTAGCGTTAGACACACACTCTGTGTCACAGTGAAGCCCAAGGCCAACTCAGAGTTTGGCATTTAGGAGACTTTCAGAATTGCTGGGCAGGTGCGGGCAGAACTCACATGTTTGGATAAATCAGGACTCTTGGAGTCAACGTCATACCTGCAGGGAACACAGAGAGATGGTGAAGGCAGCTGGGGCAGCCTGCCCTGAACTGTCTGGCTTCTTGAGCTGAGGCAGAACCCATGCTCTCCCCAAACCAGGCACTAACACAGCAGACATTTCTGGGAGTAACAGCAGGGAGACACAAATGGGAGCCTTCTAAGGTGCTAGACCTAGTTTGTCTTTTGATCTGGGTGATAAATGGATATCAAAATGCATCATGGGGTAGGGTTCTTAAGATTTGGGCACTTCACTATATATGTTATGTTGTTGTTGTTTAGCCAATAAGTCATGTCCAACTCTTTGCAACCCCATGGACTGCAGTCTTCCAGATTCCTCTATCCAAGGGATTTCCCGGGCAGAATACTGGAGTGGGTTGGCATTTCCTTCTCCAGGGGATCTTCTCAACCCAGGGATCAAACCCACATCTCCTGCATTGGCAGGTGAATTCTCTACCACTGAGCCACCAGGGAAGCCCATATATAAGCTGTGTATGTGTTAGTCACTCAGTAGTGTCTGACTCTTTGCAACTCCATGGACTGTAGCCTGCTAGGCTCCTCTGTCCATAGGATTCTCTGGGCAAGAATACTGGAATGGGGTGCCGTGCCCTCTTCCAGAGGATCCTCCTGATCCAGGGATTGAACCTGTGTCTCCTGCATCAGCAGGCAGGTTCTTTACCACTAATGCCACCCAGGAAGCTGCCTTCCCTGCAATGGGTTGCATTGACGGCCCTGGGCCTCAGGTCCTCCTATTCCTCCCTCCACGTTTGTCTCCTTTTACTGGATTATTTTCCTTTGCTCCCTCTTTGCCAACCCCTTTTCCCCATTCCATCCACAATTCTCTAGGGGCACAGTCCTTTCTAACCACTCTACACCCCGAACAAAACAACAAAACACTCCTGCACCTACTCCCCAGACTAAAACCCCACTGCCACCCTGAACCTCAGGAGAGGGGCACTCTGCATCCTTGTGATGAACACATAGGTGTTCTGAGTCTGATCAGCCGGGTAACGGCTGCAGGAGGGGAAACTGGAGGGGACCCGCCCCCAGAACCAGTCTTGACAGAGGGAGAGTTCACTGGGGACTTGGGCTCCCTGGAGGTGGAGCTGGAGTTGCCCCCGAGATCTTCCTCAACCACCAGCCCTAGAATCAGGCAGCTTGCCCAGTGCCCTTCCACACTAGACAAATGGTGGGGGGGGCTTTGTTCCCTCTCCTCACCTCTCTCCCATCTCCTGGTGTGGGTGGGGCTGGACTTCAGCTAATAGTCCCTTTCCTCCCGGGTCAACCCTGGGCTTCCTCTGATGTGACAGCTCTCCTACCTTCCCGAGTGAGGAAACCGCCGCCCCAACAACAGGTCCTGGAGCCCCACCTCCCAACCGTGGTTCCCTCCCCAGCTCCGACCTCAGCACCATCTTCTACTTACAGGTCAAAACGGAGGTTCTGCTTCTCCTCGAAGAAGTAATCCACGATGAACTTGCGCACAAAGTCGGGATTGAGTGTGTTGTCGATGACTTCGGTGCGTCCAAACTGCAAGAGGAGAAGGCGCGTGGGTCTCGCAGCCAGGCTGGAGGGACTGGACTCAGAGCCCCTCAGTCCTGAACCCGGTAGTGACGGAAACCACGCCTCCTCTGGCCCCTGGCCCCGACCCTCATCCCCTAGTCAAGGAGAGAGTGCCCTCATCTAACAGTAGAAGCCATCTACCTTTGGTTCCAATCTCCGCTACCATCCCTTTGCCTCCCTTTCTTTACACTGGTTCCACTCAAGTAAGGTAGTGGTTTTTTTTGTTTTTTTGTGGGCTTTATTTTGGCTTGTGGGATCTTAGTTCCCCAATCAGGGATCAAACTGGGATCTTTAGCAATGAAATCACAGAGTCCTAACCACTGGATGGCCAGGGAGTTCCCAAGTGAGATGGTTTTGATATCTGGACATCTGAGCAGGCCCTTCACTTGCCCACCTCCCTGCCTTTGCCTGTGCTGTGTCCTTCACCTGGCCTCCCCTTCTCGGCCAATGGCGTGTCCTCCACTCTTTCAAGGTCCATTTAATGACACCTCCTCCAGGAAACCATCCTGATTCCTCCAACCAGACACCTCTCTGTGAGCACACTGAACTTGTGTTACTTCTATGACTACCTCCCTTCTTGGACTGATTTCTATTTAGGCATACTGATTTGGTGCCCTGATGGTAAACGCAAGGCAGAGACGGGGGTGGGATCTCTGAAGATCCCTTCTCCTGGCGTTCATGCCCTTGTGTAATCCTCTCCCCTTGAACGTGGACTGGAGTTAATGGCTCGCGTCTAATGAAGATTGGACTAGAGCACAAGTCACTTCCGAGGTTATGTTATAAATGACTATGGTGGGGCTTCCCTGATGGTCCAGTGGTTAGGATTCTGCCTTCCAATGCAGGGGACACAGGTTCTATCCCTAGTAGGGGAACTAAGATCCCACAGGCTGGGGGGAAACCAAGCCTGTGATCCACAATCAGAGAAGCTCCCGCGCCACAAGGACCACAGCAAAGACACAGCACAGCCAGAACAGAAGAAGGACTATGGCTTTGTCTTGGGCACCTTCCCTCTCTCTTGCTCACTGTGATGAAGCCAGATGCCATGGTGTGAGCTGACCTATGGAGAGGCCCATGTGGCAGGGCACCACGGTGGCTGTCAGCCAACCCACTCCTGAGAATCTGAATCCTACCAAAAACCACTGAATGAACTTAGAAGTGGGATCCTGCCCCAGCCCAGCCTTGAAAGGACTGAGGTCCTGGCCAACACCTTGACCGAAGCCTTGTGAGAGACCGTGAGGCAAATGATTCCACAAAGCTAAACCTAGATTCATGACCCTGTTGTTTAAGTGGCTAAAGTGTGTTAGTCTTTCAGTTGTGTCCGACTCTTTGCGATCCCATGGACTGTAGCCCGCCAGGCTTCTCGTCCATGGAATTTTCCAGGCAAGAACACTGGACTGGGTTGCCATTTCCTCCTCCAGGGAATCTTCCCAAACCAGAGACTGAACACGAGTTGCCTATGTCTCCTGCATTGGCAGGTGGATTCTTTACCACTGAGCCACGTGGGAAACCCCATGTGGTTTCCCACGCTAATGCTTAAGGACTCAGCTCCCCAGAAGTCCAGCTCTCCAACTCCCATAGTTCGCCTCATATCCCTATGACTGCACTCACCACATGCCCTGACTATGATCTACTCTTTCCATTCCAATAGACAGAGCTTCCCAAGCAATGGGAGGATCCACGTCTTCCTCATCTTTCACAGATGATTATAGCACCAGCGGCTGCTGTAAACACTTTGCACCGTATTCCCTTAATTAATCCTTTTATGGTAGCCTTCCCTATTTTATGGAGGAGAAAATGAAAGCATCGAAAAGCCAAGCAATTTGTCTAGAGTCACAAGGCTAATAACTGCTGACTTCAGCATTCTGGCTCACTTTCTCTAAGCATATTGCTCTACATGCAAGGTTCCAAGAGCAAGGACAGCAGAAGCCCACTGCTCCCAGTGACTGGTGCAGAGTAGCTACTCATTGTTGAATGAAGTAAGATCAAAGGAGGAAACTGAAGAGAGGGTTTGAGTTCCAACTTTATCACAAGCTGATTATGTGACAAGATCAGAGACTTTCAAGGCCTCAGCTTCCTCATCAGAAGATGGAAAATAACACTACTTGTTCTGGGACTACCCTGGTGGCCCAGTGGTTGAAAAATCAGCCTACCCAACCTGAATGGGAGGGGAGTTTGGGGGAGAATGGATACACGTATACGTATGGCTGAGTTGCTTCGCGATTCATCTGAAACTATCACAGCATTGTTAAGTGGTTATAACCCAATAAAGAGTTTGCTAAAGGTTTAAAATAAAATTAAAAAGAATCAGTCTGCCAATGCAGGGGACATGGGTTCGATTCTTGGTCTGGGTGGGGCAACTAAACCTGTGTGCCACGGCTGCTGAGCCTGTATTCTAGAGCCCATGTGCCACAAGAGAAGACATCCTAAACAGAAGCCCGCTCGCTGCCATTAGAGAAAGCCTGAGCACAGGAACGAAGACCCAGAGCAGCCAAAAATAAATAAATAAAAACACTATTGGTTCTGCTTGTTTCTTCGAGTTATCCAATTCAATTCAGTTACGAATTCAACAGTTTTTAAGCACTTATAAAGTAGGCCAGGCAGTGTGGTGGGTCCTGGGCTACAAAGATAGATAGGAGATGAAGCCTATACTTCAGGACTCCTGTGTCATAGGTGAGACAGCTCAGACACAAATAATGACTGCAAGACAGTGTGAGAACGGTCATCACAGAATTATACGCGAAGGTCTAAGGCAGGGTGTGCGCCTCTGGCTGGGGAAGCATGGAAGTCATTGAAATGTTCCAAAAAGCAGATCACTAGGTGTCCTGTTTCACATACCAGTCCAGGTATCTGATTTCATAGAGGTCTGCATCTTTCATTACCTCTGAGCTTTTTTTACAACTCTGTAAATTACAGAAGGCATAACTTAATGCAAATGATTCTTATCCACAGAAATGCAAATGAATTTCCCTCAGTGGAATGCAACTGATTATTTGATTATTACCCAGTGGATTTGCATCTATTTGTAAATTCATCTCAGCATTCGTAATTGTGTATGTGTTTGTGTTGTTGGATTTGAACCAGTTATAACATCTTACTGGTTCCCTCATTAATGAATAAGTTGAATAAAATTTTGCTATGTGTTCAATTTATATTTCTGTGGGAATCATTATTTTATCTTTAAAAAATGTATCCTTTAACGAGAGATTTTTCAAAATAACCCATGCTCGGAATTCCCTGGTAGTCCAGTGGTTAGGACTCTGTGCTTTCATTGCCAAGGGTGAGGGTTTGATCCCTGGCAGGGGAACTAAAAATTCCACAAGGCTTGAGGCAGGGTAAAAAAACAAACCCATACTCAAGCCCTACCACAGGCCAATTAAATCCAAATCCCAATGGCTGGTGTCTGAACAACTGTATTTTTTAAAAGTTCCCTTCATAATTTTAAGGTGCAGATGGTGTTAAGAATCACAGATTCTCAGTAGGAACACAGGGTCTTCCCAGGGGGCACTAGTGGTAAAGTACCTGCCTGACAATGCAGGAGACATAAGAGATGCAGTTTTAGTCCCTGGGTGGGGAAGATCCCCTGGAGGAGGGCATGCAAACTCACTCCAGTATTCTTGTCTGGAGAATCCCATGGACAGAGGAGCCTGGAGGTCTACAGTCCACACGGACAGGACTGAAGCAACTTAGCATACATGCAGGAGGAAGGAAGAAAACTAATATTTATTGAGCCCCTTACTGAATAGTCAGTAGATTAAGTGGATCTTTATAGTTGAGTTATTTCAAATCCTAAAAGATGATGGTGTGAAAGTGCTGCACTCAATATGCCAGCAAATTTGGAAAACAGCAGTGGCCACAGGATTGGAAAAGGTCAGTTTTCATTTCAATCCCAAAGGAAGGCAATGCCAAAGAATGTTCAAATTACCTCACAATTGCACTCATCTCACATGCTAGCAAAGTAATGCTCAAAATTCTTCAAGCCAGGCTGCAGCAGTACATGAACAGTGAACTTCCAGATGTTCAAGCTGGATTTAGAAAAGAAAGAGGAAAAAAAAAAGAAAAGAAAGAGGAACCAGAGATCAAATTGCCAACATCCGTTGGATCATCAAAAATGCAAGAGAGTTCCAGAAAAATATCTACTTCTGCTTTATTGACTACACCAAAGCCTTTGACTGTGTGAATCAAAACAAACTGTGGAAAATTCTTCAAAAGATAGGAATACCAGACTACTTTACCTGCCTCCTGAGAAATCTGTGTGCAGGTCAAGAAGCAACAGTTAGAACCGGACATGGAACAACGGACTGGTTCCAAATCAGGAAAGAAGTACGTCAAGGCTGTATATTTAACTTCTATGCAGAGTACATTATATGAAATGCAGGGCTGGATGAAGCACAAGCTGAATCAAGATTGCAGGGAGAAATATCAATATCAAATTACATCTCAGACACGCAAATGACACCACCCTTATGGAAGGAAGTGAAAAAGAACTAATAAGCCTCTCGATGAAGGTGCAAGAGAGTGAAAAAGCTGGCTTAAAACTCAACATTCAGAAAACTAAGATCATGGCATCCAGTCCCGTCACTTCATGGCTAATAAATGGGGAAACAGTGGAAACAGTGAGAGACTTTATTTTTGGGGGCTCCAAAATCTCTGCAGATGGTAACTGTAGCCATGAAATTAAAAGACGCTTGCTCCTTGGAAGAAAAGCTATGACCAACCTAGACAGCAAATTAAAAAGCAGAGACATTACCAACAAAGGTCCATCTAGTCAAAGCTATGGTTTTTCCAGTAGTCATGTACGGATGTGAGAGTTGGACTATAAAGAAAGCTGAGCACCGAAGAATTGATGCTTTTGAACTGTGGTGTTGGAGAAGACTCTTGAGAGTCCCTTGGACTGCAAGGAGATCCAACCAGTCAATCCCAAAGGAAATCAGTTCTGAATATTCATTGGAAGGACTGATGCTGAAGCCGAAACTTCAAGAGTTTGGGCACCTGATGCGAAGAACTGACTCATTGGAAAATACCCTGATGCTGGGAAAGATTGAAGGCAGGAGGAGAAGGGGATGTCAGAGGATGAGATGGTTGGATGGCATCACCAACTCGATGGACATGAGTTTGAGCAAACTCCCGGAGATGGTGAAAGACAGGGAAGCCTGGTGTGTTGCAGCACATGTGGTCGCAGAGTCGAACATGACTGACTGAACTCATCTCATTCAATTCTCACACAAACTTCATGAGTTGTTACCCATTTTGCAAGCGTGTGCTCAGTCACTCAGTCATGTCCAACTCTTTGTGACCCCATGGACTGTAGCCCACCAGTCTCCCCTGTCCATGGGATTCTCCAGGCAAGAACAATGGAGTGGGTTGCCATTTCCTTCTCCAGGGATTTTGCAAGTGAGCAAACTGAAAATCAGAGGTAGGTAACTTGCCCAAGGTCACAGAACTAGGCAGAGCTGTATCTAAATCTAAGTATGTCTAACTCCAAAGCTCCTTATGTTTTTTCCTTCATCTAACTGCCAAGAGTCCTCAAGCATTATGAAAGCCAAGTAAATATGAGGTTTGCTTCACAAGCATTTACAGAAGCCTCCCTGTGTGCCAGTCCCTGGGGAGGACATTGAGTTGAATTAGGACTGGGTTCCTGCCCCAACCACCAAATTCAATCTTATAATGTATAACCCTGGTTCCAAAAGAATTCCTGAATTTTCCTCTCCTGCCTTTGCTAATTTTTAATACCTCTTGTCTTCAGATGCAAACAAAATTTCTCCTAATAGCTTTCTAGAATGTAGACTATTCCAGGAAAACACCCAGGTTCCAGAGAATCCTCTTTTAAGAAAGGGACCTACCTCCTCCTCCTCAATACACTGCCTTCCTCTCTCAAACACATTAAAAAAAAAAAAAAAACCCTCCGGCAGGATTTTATATAAAAATCCCAGCCCAGAAAGAGCAAGTATGCCTTTGTGCAGCCTGCCTCCTCCTTCCACTCCTGGCAGAGACTCCAAGGAAAACACCCATTAGGGAAGATGACAGTGCTGCTTTTAAAACGGCACTCGAGGCTTCAATAGAGGGGAATTCCCTAGAGATTGATCTATGCCAGAGAAGAAAATGGAGTTCCCCTGGAAACAGGACAGGGAGGGGGACTCCAAGGCACCCAGTATCTCCTAGAGCAGGAAAGGGGGCAAGTGAGCCTGGCTGGGCAGTGATGAATTACCAGGACCCGGAGTAATTAACACAAGCATGTCACAAACTACCATGTACGGAATCTTCAACCCAGGGACTCACCAAGGATGTTTTATAGCCTTCATTACTTGGGTTACTAACAAAGAAAAAAATGTGAAAACTTGGATTTAAAAAATCCAAGGAGCCACCGGGTCCCTGTCAGACCCAATTTACACTCCTATTCATGATGGTCAGAACACAGATGAACTGACAGTTTGTTTTTTTTTTTAATCTATTTGGCTGTATTTCATTCTACATAGAATTAGAGCACTTGATTCAAGCCTAAGGGACTTGGAGAGATGAGGTACTAGGGAACTAGCAGTGGGAAGAAAGCACGCAGAGGCAGGAGATCTGGCTCTGCTGGGGGGCGAGATGCGGGGTGGGGTGAGTTGGTTAACCCCTCACCACCCAGAATCCGGAGCCAAGTCATCCAGCTCCCAGAACATCCCTCTTCTAGCTCCCAGGACGGATCTGCGCCTCTGAAGCCCATTCTGAAGCCCTTTGTCCATAGTTGGTCTTTAAGGATGGGAGGGGGCCTGACATTGCTTATAGTCTGGGGAGCAGACCACCAAACACTGGGGGCCACAGGAATTCTCTGATTAACAAAGCTGCAGGGAAGCTGGAAATCTGCTTTGTTTTAACAAGTGATTCTAATGCAGAGAACCCGAGAGAATTGTTGGATGGGTGGCAAGTGCAGGTCTAAGCAGGCTGGGGTGTGAAACTGGGGAAGGGGCTGAAGGATTGGGTGGTGAGGGGACTTTGACCCCACTGACAGGGACAGCCTCCCAGAGGGAAGAAAGAGAAAACACAAATGAGAAAAAAACCTGGAAATTTAGGGTATTCACCCTCTGAAAAGCTTACTTCTTGTCCCTGGCAACCAAACCCAGTGGGAAAAGCTCCTGACATGTCACAAAAGATGCTCCCAAGGGGTCCTAAAATCCCTATGACTAAGTCCCAAGAATATCAATTAAGCAGCATTAATTACATATCATAAGTTCCAGTGAAACCCTCAAAGCGGGGAGGCAGACTTGGAACTTCTCTGAGGACTAAATTAAGTGGCTCTCAGGGGTTGTGCTACACAGAGAAGTGGAGATTTATGGGGGACGGGTGGGGAGCTGCACCACCACACTGTCCCGGGACAAGGGCCAGTGCTGGGCTGGGATGGAGAACTAGGACAGTCAAGCAGGGTCATCTCCTTCCACATCCAGCTACTAAGGCCGGGAAGGAGCAGGCCTGCATCAAGCTAGGGGCATCCCAACCTGCAGGCAGCACTGGGCTGGTGATTAGGCCTAGACTGCTTTGGAGGCTTGTTCTCTTGCTAAAGAGAGAAGTGCTACCACCCCAGCCTGCCCAGCTCCTTCTCGGTCCTGCCCTACACTCCAGGAGACTGTTTCCCACCAAACTCCATCACCCGGTTCTCTTGCCCTGTGGGTTCCAGTTGGGTTTAGCCAGCGGGTGGCTCAGTGGTAAAGAATCCACCTGCCAACGCAGGAGATACTGGAGACTCAGGTTTGATCCCTGGGTTGGGAAGATCCCCTGGTGTAGGCAATGGCAACCCACTCCAGTATTCTTGCTGGGAAAACCCCACGGACAGAGCCTGGGGGAGGCTACAGTCCATGGGGTCACAAAGAGGTGGACGGACACACAGCAGCAGCTGGCAGATGGGAGGAGAGAGAGGTTGGGCTATAGCTTCCGGTTCCGCCTAGTCTCAGCACCATGGTTCTGGGAGCGGCTGCTTCCCCGCTGACCTCACTCACCTCCCAATCTCACACAGTAACACTGTCTCCTCCCACTGCCCCTTCAAGCCTGGCTGGGAACAGCTCCCTGTCTTTGCCAGGCCCGGAGTGCGGCACCGTCCCTTGTGGGTGTCCTCAACCTCACCCACACCTTTGAAAGAAATCCATTACATCTCTTCAGTGAAACCAGTTGACTAGAATTCTCCTTCTTGCTGGGCCCCTGGCTGATACATTTTCTCTCTCACAAACACATTCACACACTCATACAATTTCCAACTTTAATGGACCATTAACCAAGAACAGTCCCCACCTCCACCCCACTCTTCTCAGACACTGTAACATTCATGTCACCAGTAAAGTCTGTGACTCCTGCCATGCAGCCTAGATACCCAAGGTCCATGACAGCTCTCTGGGATACAGGTTCCCAGCACAGCCATCCCGCCTGTGAGACTCTGTGGGGGCTCTCAGGGACCAAGGCTCCCATCACAGCCTTTACTTTGTAGAAAGTAGACATCCTGGCCCCCTCCACACAGGTGCCTGAGAGCCCAGCAGGGAAGGGCAACTGCCAGATTAGAACTAGCTCTGAGGGGGCTGTGATGCCCTGAACTTGAATGCAAATGTCTGTACATGTCCTCATTTTCTGGGGAGAGAAGCCATGGTTTTCATCAATTTCTCAAAGGGAAGCATATCTTCAGAAAGCTTTATAAACCACTGATTCAAGCTTTGAAGACAGATCTTAGGGTTTCCCACAGAAGGCAATAAAGTAGTTAATAGAGCAGTCTGAGGCCAGACTTCCTGGGTTCAAATCCTGACTCAGCTACTCACTGCCTATGTGACTTGGTCAAATTCCTTTGTTAGGGAACCGCTGACCAAAATTGATCACATTGGTCAGGCACAATGATAACCACTTGCATGAGCTGCCTCACAACAGGAAGTCCCAATAAGGAACATGGTGCTGCAGCTAAAAAACTAATCTGGAGAATTTGGGAGGGGCCAAAAAGAGTGAGGAGACGCCAGTCTATAATATGTCCTACCAACCTCCCAGAATCCTTTGTGCTGGAATCCTCCCAGAATATTGGCTTAGAGATGCACACGTCACCAGGAAGGACCCTGAGTCAGACCAAATACGGGCCAAGCAAGATGACTGGTCATAGAACCCAGAAATTAATCCCATTGCCATAAAAACTGGGCTTCCCTGGTGGCTCAGCTGGTAAAGAATCCACCTGCAATAAACCCAGGGAGACCTGGGTTCAATCCCTGGGTTGGGAAGATCCCCTAGAGAAGGGAACAGCTACCCACTCCAGTATTCTGGCCTGGAGAATTCCACGGACTGTATAGTCCATGGGGTTGCAAAGAGTTGGACACGACTAAGCGACTTTCACTTCCACTTTCCATAAAACCTAAGACTGTGAACCCATGGCAGAATAGTTCTCCTGGGTTCCCTTAACCTGTTGCTCTTCACCTGGGCGCCCCTTCCCAATAAAGTCTTTTTGCTTTGTGTTTTCCAGTACATGTGTTTTCTGCAACTATTCATTTCTGAGTGTTAGACAAAAGCCCACCTCCTGCAACACCTTCACCTCTCTCAGCCTCAATTTCCCCTTCCATAAAACGGAAATGACCATTTATCCACACAACATAGGGTTGTCAGAGCATTATTAAATGATTTAGTGTATGTAATATACTTCAGAAGGAGAAGAGGACGTCAGAGGATGAGATGGCTGGATGGCATCACCGATGCAATGGACATGAAGTTGGGCAAATTTAGGGAGATGGCGAGGACAGAGAGGCCTGGCGTGCTGCAGTCCGTGGGGTCACAAAGAGTCGGACACAATGGGGCGACTGAACAACCACGACATTCTTAGAAGAGAGCCCGAGGCATAAAACATCCTCTGTAAATGTATGCGTCCACACTCTGGTTCTTTATAAATCCCAAACCCTGGTGGCCAAGCCACCCAGGAAGTGTATGTCTCCCAAGTCTCTGAACTCAGCCCCGTCTCTGAGATGCTCCTGGCCCTAACCACTAACGTTTCCTACTCACCCTCCACACCTGAGATGGTCGTGGTCCTCCATCTAAAGGGGTCCTCTGTGCCCGAGTCCCCTGGAGGCCCCAGTTCTGTGTGGTTTCTCTCCAAACATCTTCTACATACAGGGTGAGGCTGAGGGGAAAACGCGGTGTTGGCCCTTTGCTCTTACAAACCAGCTGCTCCATTAAGATCCAGGCTCTGCCCTTCCCGTGGGCTCCCCTCAACACCTAGCAACGCCCCCAGGCCTCCGATAGAAAAAGGCAGTAAGATGTGTAAAATTTGCTTAGCCACTGAGGCCTAGAGAAGAAAATTCAGTCTGGGGACTTCCCTGGTGGTCCTGTGGTTAAGAATCTGCCTTCCAATGCGGGGGATTCGGGTCTGATTCCTGGTCAGGAACTAAGATCCCACAAGTTGCAGGACCAACAACCACAGTGAAGCTTCCTGCTGCAGCTAAGACCCGAGACTGCCAAAAATAAAGAGATTTAAAAAAAAGAAAGAAAGAAAATCCACTCTGCTCACCGATTGAAAAGGGAGGGCAGGAGGCTTGGAGAAGGAGGCTGCTAGTGGGTGTGGAAGGAGAGAGGTTCCTTGGCCCGCTCATCCCCAGCTCAGACACTGGAGATGAGAACTAAGCCAGCCTGGGGAGAGGCTCTCTCTGTTGCTTCCAGATTTCTAAAACCTGGTCCCTTTCTTCTCCCTCACAATTCTCTGTTGGGACAGTGACAGCAAGCAGCTCAGGGATGTCTCCCAATCTGACAGTCAGCTCCATGCAGATGACCCTGTTTGGTGGGGAGGTGGGCTCTGCAGACTACAGCCAAGGAGGTGTAGAGGGGTAGCCACGCCAGTGGCCCAGGAGCCCCACTGGCCAAGGTTTTGTTACTTATTATCTATGTGAGACCACTTGGGTAACCCCTCGGAGAGCGCATTTCCCCATTGATAAAACAGGGCAAGGTTAGAAGGAAACATGATTGAAGGCTGCCTGGAACTGCCCAATTGGTTTCAATACTGACATCAACTGTCACCAAGCCCTACCAGGCGCCAGGTGCTCAGTGTTTTCCACATATTAACTCATCTAATGTTCATAATAATGGACTTCCCTGGTGGCTCAGTGGTAAAGAATCCACCTGTAATGAATGTTCGTAATAACTCTATGAGGCAGTACTATTATCACCTTTATTTTACAAATAAGATAAGATTCAGAGAGATTGAGAGACTTGCCCAAGGTCACACCGCAAATGTCTGGAGGGAAGAGGATTCAAACCCAGGCAGTCTGGCTCCTAGTCAATTAGGAGTTGGTCCAGTCACTCACCAATAAGAGGTTAATACTGTGAATGGGGCTAGGACTATGTCCTATCCAGTCTTTGCCCCAGCCCAACCACTGAACTGGCTTCCCAGGTGGCTCTAGTGGTAAAGAACCTGCCTGCCAATGCAGAAGATCTAAGAGATGTCGGTTCAATTCCTGGGTCGGGAAGATCTCCTGGAGGAGGGCATGGCAACCCACTCCAATATCCTTGCCTGGAGAATCCCATGGACAGAGGAGCCTGGTGGGCTACAGTTGACAGAGTCACAAAGAGTTGTACACGACTGAAGAGGCTTAGTATGCACGCAACCTCTGAACATCTTCAGAACTTACTGTCCCTTCCACCTGGTCAACTCTTCTTATGGGGCTGAGTAGTACAGGTGAATGCCCCCGAGATATTCCTCTGCTCAACTCCCACCCCACCTCTAATCCCTACACACACACACACACACACACACACATACACACATACACACACACCATAGTCCTGGTCCTTCCTGTGATTTCTGTAAATATTCACTGATTAACAGCTTGACCCGATGGCTCAGTGGGTAAAGAATCTGCCTGCAATACAGGAGATGCAGGTTTGATCCCTGGGTGGGGAAGGTCCCCTGGAGGAGGAAATAGCAACCCACTCCAGTATTCTTGCCTGGAAAATTACATGGACAGAGGAGCCTGGTAGGCTACAGTCCAATGGGGTCTCAAAGAATCAGACAAGACTGAGCACATGGCACACACAACAAGTTGACTTAGAACTGAAGATTTCAGGGCCAGAAGGAACCAAATCCTCTCAACCAATGAGACGAGAGAGGCAGGGAAGGGAGAATGGGGTGCTCTGATGGAGGTCACACAGCTGATTAGGAAAAGGGCGGTGACAGGAGCCCAGGCCAGATGGAGCTCTGGCTCTGAGCAGCGCCCTCGTGTCCTGGAAGCCTGTGGACACCCCCGTCCACCCCCCATCTCAGGTTTCTTCCTTCCATCAGAACTTTTCATCATGACTTCTCATCTTCAAAAGACTTCCAGACATCCATGATCTCATTTAACTCCCCCACTGACCCCCGGAGAGATGACTTTATCACCATCCTCATTTTACAGATGAAGAAACTGAGCTCCAGGAGGTCAGAAGAGAGGGCCAGGGCCCCCAGGGGTGACAGAGGCACTGTGTCCTGCACTGTTCACTCACCACCAGCCCCTGCCTCAGGGATGAGTGGGTGGCTCTGCAAGCCCGAACAACCTTCAGTTCAGTTCAGTTCAGTTCAGTCGCTCAGTCGTGTCCGACTCTCCGCGACCCCATGAATCACAGCACGCCAGGCCTCCCTGTCCATCACCAACTCCCGGAGTACACTCAAACTCATGTCCACAGAGTCGGTGATGCCATCCAGCCATCTCATTCTCCGTCGTCCCCTTCTCCTCCCGCCCCCAACCTTTCCCAGCATCAGAGTCTTTTCCAGTGCTTAATGACCCCTAATTTACACAGTTCTTGCTTTTTTACAAATTATAGCTGGATGAAGCTTCGGAGACCTCCCCTCAGCTGCGAGGGCCCTAGTGGCTATATTGGCCAGGACAGAGGGAGGTCAGAGCTGACAGACTCTTTACCACCAAGCTGCCCACCCTTCACCAGCTGGAGTCCCCCTGTAATTCTCATACATTACTGATGTCTCCTTAATGGGGGATTCTAAAAGTTTCACTGCAGGGCCCAACCCCTGGACCCTCATGAATCATGTTCACCGGGATTAAAATTAGAGGCCAGAAAGCCATCTGACTCAAATAGAAATGGGACAAGGGAATCTGCTTGGCACTGCAAACACGGGACTGGGTGGGCACCCAGGGCTGGGGAGAATGGCCGGAGGTCTGGGCATCAGGAAGGAGGGCATGGGCTGAGGGATGGGGCATGCAGCACCTGGTCCCCTGGCAGGTCTGGCACTGTCTCGGGCCTGGAAATTTCTGTCAGGTTCTCTCATGGGAGGGGTCCAAGATTCTGTGGCCACCGCTGCCTTGAAGAGTGAGCAGAACCAGGCCCAGAGAAAGTAAGAGGCTTCCCTAACGTCACCCAGAGCCAAGCATGACTTCTGTGGCCTCCCAGACCACTTCCTGCTTTGGCAAGGCCGCTAGGTGAGAAAGGCCAAGGGTGGAGACAGGGGACCTGGGGCTCCAACGGCCTTCCTGGTGATCAGGCCTGAATGAAGAAGGTTCCCGATCTGGCCCCAGACACCGGCAGTGGCCTGTGAAATTTTACCAAGCTTTATAGTAAAAGACATCCTGCCAAAAAGCTTAGTTTCTAATTAGTCACCGTTCAGATAATCTGTTAAATTGTCCCAGCTCCTGGTGGAATGGCTCTTTCACCAACAAGCCTGGCTGCCAAGCTGCTGGTGAAACACCCTCCACTGGCTTGTCCTCCGGATCCTGCCTGGGCCGCTGGGTCTTGGGTCTGGCTACAGCACTTTTGGGGGAGTAGGGGAGCCTGAAAAAGCCTGCCATAATAGCACCTATTCCTTAGCACACCCCAAAATATCTATGGCTCCTATCAAATGACATCAAGACACCTGAAATGACTGCAACAGTGGTTCCTTCCTGATCCACCACCAGTGAAACGATACCATCAGCGGTGTCTCATGGCTTCTTATAGGAAGAGTCATTATTGAGCATTTTTCATGTGCTAGGCTCTTTATATGAATCAACTCCTTTAATCCCCACAGCAGGCTTGTGAGCCTGAGCACTTGCCTAAGAGCCCCCACTGGGAAGGTGGTGGCCTCGATTTGGACCCGGTTACCTTGACTTCAGAGCCCACACTCTCAGCAGTTTAGCCGCAGCGCTGCAAAGTGTGCCTGGACGCTAATGCCAAAGAGTAAATAGATTTCTCAGTTATCAAGGGACCTGGCCTAGATCCTCGGGGTTTACTAGAAAGGCTGACTCCTTTCTCTAAATGGAAGCATAGGCTTCTGTCTAATGTGTGACGCAGAACTGACAAACACCTCTGTCTGAATGGGGGAAGGGGCGGCAGGAGCCACTCATAGATTTCACAGCCGGCCCCAGAGGCACCACATCAAAGCCTAGAGCTAGAAAAGCCCGTTTTGAAAGTTGGTGGCCTGGACAGATGAGAGGAGCAGAGCCTCGGACTCAGAAGACCACAACGTCCCGGCTCTGCCAATTACTAGCAGTCTCTGGGAGAAGCAAGGACCCCCTCCATATCTCGGCTTCCTCATCAGGGATGTGGTGAGGGCCAGGGGGGATAACAGGGTACGGCAACGTGGGGACTGCACGAGGCAGTAGGAATGTCAGTCATCCTCCTGTTGAGGATCAGCAGGACCGAGGACAGAGCCACCCCACAGCCTTGCCTGACTGTGCTGCATCATTATCATCATCATCATCATCCTTAAAGTGTTGAGCACGGGACTTCCCTGGTGGTACAGTGGATAAGAATGCAGGGGACACAGGTTCCATCACTGGTTTGGGAAGATCCCACAAGCCACGGAGCAACTAAGCCCGTTTGCCACACTACTGAAGCCCAGACGCCTAGAGCAGGCGCTCTGCAACAAGAGAAGCCATTGCAATGAGAAGCCCAAGCACTGACCAATATATTATTGTAAAGTAATTAGCCTCCAATAAAATTTTAAAAATAAATAAAAAAGAAAGAAAGAAAGAAAATACAGGTGAAAAAAAAAAAAGAAGCCCAAGCACTGACCCAGAGCGGTCAAAAATAAAACCGATTCATTAAAAAAAATAAAGCATTGAGCACAACAAGGCACTGAGCTGAGTGATTCTGGCATTTCGTCCCATCACAGCCAAATGAGCATACATCAGGGTCCCAGAGCCCCATTTTGCTGATGAAAAAAACTAAGGCTCAGAGAGGTTGAGAAGTGGAAAAGTCAGGATTTCAAGAGATATGGTAATGAAGCAGGTTCTAAAGCCTAAGACAGACTGGGAGCAGGTATTTGTGGCTCCACCTGGTCCCTCCCAGAAGCAAGGCCTTGGTCTTGGATTGTCTGCTCCTGATGACAGGGTGTCAAGGCCCTCGAAATTCAGCTGAAAATTCAAGAACAAAAACCACCAAAGGCTGCCCAAGGAACCCAAGGCTCAAGAGTGACCTTTATTTATTTATTTGGCTGCACCGGGTCTCAGCTGTGGCATGTGGGATTTAGGTCCCTGGCCAGGGATGGAACCTGGGCCCCCTGTATAGGGAGTGTGGAGTAATAACCACTGGACCAATCAGGGAAGTTCCCAAGAGCAACCTTTCTTTGCAGAGGCAGATTGCAAAAAGAGGAGAGTCTGGAAAACCAAGCCCATGCTAGTGTGGTAGTCCACCTCCTTGAGAGGCTTGTCTCTTGCTCTGGGCTTGAACCATAATAATGGTCCATTTGTCACTTTCCATCTTTTGATAAAGGTCTACGTTTTATGATGAGGGCCAGGTCCTGTGTTGGTCATCAGGGATCCCAAACTGGGTTCACAGCCTAGTGGGTAGAGGGTCATTTCATTTCACTGTTAACCTCTAGGCCATTGAATCAACCTGATCCCCACTCCTGGTGCCCACCCCCTCTCATCCCAGGAGTTCCACAACACTGCAAACTGTCTTCCTGCTTGTCCTTTCCCCTGCAATCATCCTGCACACCGGGGACAGAGCTGTCCTTCTGAAACACAAGGCAGGCTACATCACTCCCCTGCTCAAAACCCTCAGATAGCTTCCCACTACACTAAGAGCAGTATCTGAACTCCTACATGGCCTACAAAGCCCTACAGAATCTGCCCCTTCAAGCTCTGTGACCATATGTCCTTTATTGTTCACGCCACTCAAATGGTACCGGCTTTCTTTTGTCCTTTGAGTATAGAGAGACTGTTCCCACCTTAAGCCTCTGCACTTGTTGTTCCCTCTGTCTGGAACCTCCCACCTCCAGACTGAGGCATGGCACTACTCAACGCTCAGCTCGGCAGGGCCTTGCCTGATACCCCTCTAACCAAAGCAGCTCCCTTCTCCCAGTCCCTCTCTATCTCATCACACTGTCTTATCGTTTTCACAACACTTATCAATCAGTACCTGAAATCAATTTCCTTGCTGACCATCCTAATCCTCTCCAGTGCAGGGACTCTGCCTGGCTTGCCCTCCACTACATGCCTGGACCAGTGTGTGGCATATAGTAGGTGATCCATAAATGCCTGTTGCCTGACTGCTCACTCTGAAAACCGTGATTACATTTAAGACTGCAGACCCCCAATAGGACTCCCAGCAGGCGCCACCCTTCCGTCCCAAGCTCCTTTCCTCTCAAGCTGATTGCTAACCTCTTCCCAGCACACCCTGGGCCGCAGTCAGACTGAGTCACAGTATCATGTGAATGCATGCAGATCATTCACACCCCCAGGCTTTGGTTTTGTGAGGCCCCATTCCTGGAATGCCCTTTCTTCCTCCCACCATCTTTTGAGTCCCAGGTATGGTGTCATCTCCCCCCGGAATTCCCCCTGGATCTCTCCCTGCTGTGAAGTGCTGAGAATTTCTATCTAAACTCCTTGGGAGGCTCTTGGACTAGTTGTAATCTGAAACCTGGGGCCTCGAGAGGATCTGATCCAACACCCTCATCAAGATCAACAAAAGGAGGCTTTTCAATCTTTCTGTGTACATGTCAGTTCTCCACCCCCTCTCATCCCAGGAGTTCCACAACACTGCATACTGTCTTCCTGCTTCTGTCCTTTCTCCTGCAATCATCCTGCACAACGGGGACACTGTAAGGCCTCTGAGAGCAGGGATCTCCCTGCTACCCTCTGCACCCTGGAGATTACCACAGAGTCTTACATGAGTGACTTCCCTTCTCTTGGCTTCCACACTGCTATCTTCAGAAAGGATCACCTGAGAGAATGTATATAAAACGCCTGGTACATTGCCCGGCACCCAGGGCCCATCAATGATCTATGATCAAGAGCTATCTTTTACCAAGTGCCTACTTGGCTTCTCCACTTACCCTGTGCTGTGGTGCTTTTTCAGCTGTGTCTGACTCTTTGTGACACCATGGACTATAGCCCACTATAGCTCCTCTGTCCACGGGGATGCTTCAGGCAAGAATACTGGAAGGGGTAGCCTATCCCTTCTTCAGGGGACCTTCCCAACCCAGGAATCAAACTCAGGTCTCCTGCATTGCAGGTGGATTCTTTACCAGCTGAGCTAACAGCGAAGCCCCCAACTTACCCTGTGTTATCTCAAATCCTTAGACAATCGAGCAGGTGAGTATTGCTAGTTGCCCATTTTACATGTGAATAGTGTGAGGTTCAGAGAGGATAAGTGTCTGGTTCAGTCCACAGAACTCTAAGTATCAGGCTCCTAAAACAAACCCAGGTTTGTCTGGCTCCTAACACCGCCCAGGACCCCACCCCCACTACACGGTCTGGGCATACTCTGTACCTGCCTGCAAAGTTGTTACAAGGATTAGAGATGATGAGTCTGAGATGCGGGGTACACGGCAGGCACTCAGTAAAGGAGGCCTGTTGTTACACAGACTTTCTGTACATCTCGATTGATTCTTGGAGTAGCTTAAATCATCAGTTATCAGGGAGCAATTTTGGCTGCTAAGATAGGGGTGTCTAGGGAGCTGAGAGAGAGCTGAAGGTGGATCAGAGTTGGATAAAGGCAAGGGCATGGTGGAAAATTACCTCTGGAGGAACACAGTAAGAGTGGACAGTACACCAGACTGGGGGCTCTGAATGCTGGCTGCAAAGAGAGGGTCAGGGCAAAGGAGAGTTTCTTCCCTAAGTGGGTACCAGGCCCTGAGGTAGGAGGAAAAAGCTTGGAGTCAAACAGCAGAGGGTTTTTTCTATTGTCTATATCACATGATTTTAAATTATTTTTTAATGAGTTTCATCCATCCTACAAGTGGGAGTTACATTGGAAAGACCCTTATTAGGAGGTTTCACCTTTAATACAGTATCTCCTGGGCACTGGAGTGCCATATTAACAGAGGGGTGTTGGCAATGATTTTTCACAGCCAATGGGAAGGTGTAGAGAGACAACTGGATGGTTAGAAGGTCTGTACAAGCATTTAAGTGCTTGAACGAGCAGGGAGCAAAACTCGGCAGAGACCAGTGTGACCTCATGCTTTGGGAGTGGGTCTGGGATACCCCAGGTTCTCCCACAGACGGAGGCTGCCGTGGCCTCATCGTCACCATCCCTGGAGCACCCCCTCGGCCTGCCTCGAGAGGCCTCTCAAGTTAGAGGCAGGCCCTGGGACCTCTCTGAGCTTGTAAGGACAGGTGTGTGACTAGGGACCACTCGCTAATATTAGGTTAGAGCCTAACCTTAAATGTCAGACCATGTGAAACTGCCAATATTTTCAAATTGCAGATCCGAATGATTCAATCTGGGCTTCCCAGGTGGCGCTAGTGGTAAAAGAACTCATCTGCCGATGCAGGAGACATTAAGAGTCGCAGGTTGGATCCCTGGATCAGGAAGATCCCCTGGAGGAGGACGTGGCAACCAACTCCAGTATTCTTGGTTGGGAAATCCCTTGGAGCGGGCTACAGTCCATAGGGTCGCAAAGAGTTGGATGTGACTGAAGCGACTCAGCATGCACACATGGTTCAATCTAACACACGGGGCACGCGGAGAAGTCAGCCTGGGTCCTGATTCCACGGTTATGTAGGCCCGATGTCAAGGCTGAGCAGAAACAGAGATGTGCCTGACCCAGCCCTGACTGTGGGGACAGGTGTCTCCCCTAAAGGCCCGGCAGCTGTGGACGGCCAACCAGAGTTAGGAGGCTTCATAACAGATTGAGTCCCAGCCCGAAACTGATGCACAGGTTGCTTGCCCTCGCCCCGCCTCAGCTCCTCTCTGTGATCTGGGCCAATCACATCTCCTCTCAGTGGCTGCAGCGTTAGGGATGAGCCAGCAGAGCACACAGCAAGGGCTGAATCCATGGTAGCTCCTATCTTACGGCCATTTTTAGGGGAGTCCAAGTGGGAGAGGCTCGAACCCCAGGCTAAGAGGTTGATGTCTTGTCTCAGAGCCTTGGGAAGTGGGTGAATTCCTGAGCTGTGATTCAGAGAGTCTTTGGAGGCCAGGAGAAAGCCTCTTCTGTTCAGGAGGAGCAAGAAAGGAGACTTTGGGGATGAATCTGAGGGTGACCTTTGGGGCCAGAGGCAGGGAGGATGATCAGGGTCTGGAAGGGGGGATGAGGCACACAGAGAGGCAGGGTTTCGTGGGCAAACTGAAAAGACACACCGGATAAACACCAGCAGGGGACAAAGGCACCCTCAAGGCTAGAGCGGAGCTCCTATGCCACCAGCGGTCCCCATCCTGGTGGCTGGTACGCCACACTGCAGTGCTCTGCACGTGACGTAGGGATGACATCCCAGTGTCTGGCCTTTCCTGAAAGAGCCCCTCCTGATGAGGGACCCTCACACGCAGGGTTTGGAAGCCCCCTCCCCTAGGAAGCCCTCATTCCTTGGAGCCAATAAGGTCCCACAGCCTCTGAGGAGGGGACTCGAGTCTCCCAGGAAGCTTGCATATTACAGAATGTTGGGTGTCATTCATGAGTTCTAGGTGCTGGGGGGAAGTGTTGGTTTGATTCCCAGGGTCTCCAAATGTGGCCATTCCCACTGTGAAGGGCCAGGTGCCTAAGCTGGGCAATGATATTCTACCATTGATATTTCACAAGCGTTATCTTAGTCCTCCCAAGAAGATCTCCTAACCCCATTCTATACATGAGTAAGATGAGACTCAGAGAAGATAAATACCTTACCCAGGTCATATAGCAAATCTCAGAGTTGGGATGGGAATGCAGGGTTTTGGACATCAAGTTCAGGGTATCATCTGACAAGTTGTTTGACTGTTATTCATGATGTCCTTCGGGACCAGATCAATCTGGGGAAAGGTCTCGAGTGGAGGAGCACAGCACTCCATTTCATTCAACCCCTATCATTTGCGTGGACAAATGACTGCAGCTGACGCAGAACCAGAAGGCAGAACCAAGATGCTGAATGCACAGCCATAATTCAACGTGATCGTCAAAGACCATAACAACAGACTGGATCTGCCAAATGACACATAACAGAGATAACTGTAAAAGCTCACATCTAGATTCAAAAAAGCAATTGCCAAGTCTGAGCTAGAGGAATTCTGTTCGGATAGCAGCCCATGTGAGACAGATACAGGAGCCCATATGAAATAAGTCAAAGTCATCTGTCAAAGAGCCCAGTGGAATTCTAGACAACGTCGACGGACATGTAAACCTTGGGAACAGACCCACAGAATGCATGATCGTCTAGTCCAAGACCTGGTGAGGAGACAGCCAACCTGCGGTGCTCTCAGCTAGAGAAGGGAACAGGGCAGGACGAACACTTTGCAAAGAACACTGACAAACTGACATGCGTGCCAGAAAGTGTGCCCAGATTGGCAAAGGGACAGGAGACACTTAAATGAAGAACAACTTTGGGAGAAACGGTCACATTCTAAGTCTGCCCCCAAAGCAGACGAACAGGGCCCTGTGAGCTGTCCTCAAACACTGAAAGAACACCAGCTTATTTTGCACGAGTATGGAATTAGGAATGAGTGGAATTCTGCCCCTTTATATATAATTCTATTAGAGTTCTGACATCACGCTCAGAAACTCCTTTCACATTAACCTCTTTGTGCTGCAGTTTCCTCCTCTGTTAAATGGGGCCAATAATAATAATAACAATGATGCTGCAGCTACCTCTATCATGGGGTTGTCGTGAGGATTAAATGAGTTACTACGGTAAATGCTTAGATCAGTGCCAGGGTCCATCACTGTTAGCTAAGTGTTTGCTATTAGTGTTATACAGCTGTTATTGTGGTTTTTGTTACCTCCCTGAATTGAAAGGGAGCTCTGGCCATAGACAGTGTCCGGTCCCCTTCTGTGTCCCCAGCATCCAAACCCCAGCACACAGCAGGCTGAGTCAAAGTTATGTGGAGGCTCATGTCAAGATGCTCTGAAGAAGATCATCCTGAACATTCAGAGATGAACTGTCATTCCCAGCTGGTGTTAAGATGTTTAACAGGCTGAGGTTGCTCAAAAATAGACTGAGCGCTTAGGCAGGGCTGCGTGGGTGTGGTGGCTGGGGCTGCATGCCCTGCGGGTGGTGTGGGTCAGTCATCGGGAGACACCCTCAGATTCCATGATACCCATCTCCTCCTTTCCCAGGGGCCCTCAGCCTGGGCAGCCATTTGGCAAGGGAAGGGCAGGGATCACCCCTACCCCTGCACTTTTCAAATGGGGACCCGCGCACAGCCCCCTTTTCCTAAGTGAGAGCGTTTCTGGGACTCCTCCTTCCTGGCCATCCTGCCCTTCCTGGGACATGCAGAAGGCCCCGGCAAGCCTTGATGCAAATAGTGCTCAATTTCCTGGGCTAAAATTACATCTTGAGTCAATTTTCATAAAGTGCAGTGACAGATTTAGGTGCTGGGAAGATGGAGCTTTCTCAGAAGGCATTAAAATGACCCAAACAGTTAAAATCAGCTGGAACTCAATAGCCAGGGGCTGTGAGAGCAGCTTTCATCCTTCTGTGGCCTTATGCAAACAGGGGGGTCTGGACCCTGCCTGGAGAAACTGCTGTGCCTGCACTTGATACCCTTCAGCCATGGCACGACTATCTCTCGGCCAAGATCCAAGCTCATGTAGGGACATTTTGCAATGAAATGTGGAGCCATGCGAATGGGTTTGTGTTTACCAGGGAAAGCAGTCTTCCATAGCAGGGGCCACTCCATAGAGGTGGGTCTGGATTATTCTTTAACCTCTCCATTCCTGATATTTTCCTCTGCAGGTCACACAAAGAATCAGGCAAAGCAGTAGGGCCTTTGATGTGTTTGAGGGAAATGTCCCTTCTCTAAAAGTAGCTTGAAGCCTGTGTCCCAGGGTAGCCCATGCGACAGAGCTCTGCCACCATCGCCCCTGAAGGCTGGACATGGTGCTGATGGATCTTATTAATGGGATCAGCCTCCTCTCTGATATTCTGACCCTAGGAGCCCAGCAGTCCTCAGTCTGATGGTCATGAGCTCCCTTCACCTGCCTCTCCCTGTATCTTACCCGCACTCATCCGCTCACTCGCTGTCTGTCTGGACAGTCTCCATCTGCCCCTCTACATGCACTTCCAGCCCTGCCCCACTCTGCTCTGTGCCTGGAAGGCCAACCTGTCTGGACTGGATCAGCAGCCCCTGCCCCGAGTCTCCCAGGAGGTTCCACCAAAGGGAGGTGAAGGCAGGAGAGCAGAGGGTGGGGAGAACGAGGGTGGCCGGGCTGACCTCGCACCTCCACTGAGGGCCCTGCCCCTGGAGAGAAGCTCCCCTGGGGTTCCAAGAGCCACCCCCACCCTCCCCTTACCGCCTCAGGCCTGGAGAGGCCCCTCTGTTGCCAGCCTCTGCAATTCACCAGTCCTCCTTGGTTTCCTTGAGCCCTGCACACTCCTTTATAAATAGCCGTTTATCATACGTCTCAACTACCCAAGACCTAGCCTGGCCTGCTTACTCCCATCCCCTCCAAGCCTGTGCTTTCACCTCCATCTTTGTTGTTGGGCCCTTGCAAGCACCATGTCTCCCAGCTTCACAGAAACCCTGCTTGACTCAGCTCCGCCAAGTGGACGCTCCCGTTGCGCTGGGGTTGAGCACCCCGATTCCAACAACCAAGGCCAGTTCCCCTCCCCTGCAGGGCAAGGAGGGTGAACCCGCTGAGTCCCAAAGTTCCTTCCAACCCACAGTCTCCTCTGCTCCCCGTCAAGCACCCCGTAGACAGGTGACTGGTGTTTAGGTTCCAATTCCATTAAAAACCCAAATGACACCCTGACTGTAAGGCTCTCTCCTCTGCACTCCCATCCTGTTCTTCTCATCAATACCTCTCATCACATCCTCCTTCCACATTATTCATGCACGGGGATCTCCCCTTCCAGGCTGAAAACTCCCTGTTCCATCTGTGTTTTCGGCGAAACTCTTCTCTTGGCCTGTCTCCCTCTTTCCCTCAGCACCTCATGGATGCTTCCTATTGTAAATATTGACTGAAGAGGGACCAGTAAGGCCCAACAATCTGGCCGACGCTGTACAATAATATTTACCGAACGATGACTACACAGCAGGCACATTATATCCACCTTGCCCTACAATCATCACAGGCCTGTGAGGTCGGTGTTATCCCCTATTATCCCCATGTGTGGAAACACAGAGGCTAAGAAATTTGTTCCAGAAAGGGCTGGAGCCAGGAGTGAACGCACAGGTGTATCTGACTCCAAGGCCTGTCTCCTTTCCCTCGTTTCATCCTGTGGTGTGTGTGATAATAAGATGCAGTGTGGGCGCTTCCCTATCGATTCAATCCTGTCTGTCCAATGGTTAAGACTCCGTGCTTCCAGTGCACGGGTTCAGGCCCTGGCTGGGGAATTACTATCCTGCATGATGCAACGTGGACAACTGGGGACCCTGGCCCAAATGAGACCAGCCTCACTACAGAGCGTAATTAAGGGTTCGTGGAGCAGTGCTCTTCTGAAGAGGCCCTTCCAGACTTTCCTGAATGAATCCCTGAGGTGTTAGGACCCTCCTGTTCTCTGTGAAGCTCCACCAAAAGGCCTCAAAAGTAATGAGTTCATTTAGGCTAAACATTTCCCCTGCAATCTGGTTTAGACTTGAACTGGTTTAGAGTCTCAGAGAGGGCAAAAAAGTCAACAATAGCCCAGTCCCTGGGGAAATATTGCCCATACATTTTATTGATAAAATTGGCCCGCTTCAGCCACTTGCTTCTGCCAAATCTGAAGGAGGGAGGAGCAGGGAGCAGGACAGGTGATGTTCCGGCCAGTCCACCAAAGAGGAAGCGGTTCATGACTTCCTCCAGAGTCCATGACTTCCACCAAAGGTTCGTGACTAAGAGTCTGAATTACTGAAGCTTTACTGACCTGGCAGTCCCTCATTCTCATCAAGCCACCAGGGACCCCCACCCCTGTGGGCTGTTGGCTTTTTGACTTTTTCTTCCCGTGCACCATTCCCTTTCTTCCCTCTCGGCAGGCCCGGGGGGCTAGACCTGTGTCCCTCTGCTCTTTGAAGCTGCCTCTGTCCTGTTAGATAGAGCACCTGCCTCTCTCAGTGGAGACCCCAAGCCGAGTCTCTCTTCAGAGCCCCGGGCCTCCTCCCTCCCTGTGAAGGGCGCAGGTGGGTCTGCCAAGGGCACACCCCTCTCATCCCATCCTGCATCCTCTTCTGATCACCAGGCGCGAGCTCAGTGAGCACAACCAAGACCATGGGAACCACCTCCGGATAAACTCACCCCCACCCCCTCAGGGAGGTTCCACCCCAGCCATGGAAGAAAACAACATTTTTCACCTCCCAGACTTTCACGTCATCCTTGTTTGGCCAGATCCTCTTCTCCAAGAGTAAGGAGGTCTGCTCCTTCTTTGTTCAGACAGGAGCCAGGGGCTACCAGGACCCTCCCCCTTGGCCCGGTCCCCCCTTTATCCTCTGCACCTGAAAACCAGCTGGCATGGAAGGTGTGAGGGAAGAAGGAAGCAGAGTTAGGAAGGGGACAAAAGCTGCCACATCCTTGCTGGCCTCTGTCACCCACCTCTTTTTCCTAATCCAGTCACTCCTCCAACAGCCATTTGTTAACACCTACTGGTTTTAATGGTTTATAGTGAAAAATGATAGGAAGGCAGGACTTCCCTGGGCATCCAGCAGTTAAGACCCTGAGCTTCCAAAGCAGGGGGTGTGGCCTTGATCCCTGTTCGGGGAACTGAGATCACACATGCTATGGGGTATTGGGGGAGAGGAAAGTGGTAGGGAGACAAAATTAAGCAGGAAAGGGCATATGTGCTGGAGAGGTTGAAATGGTAGAGTGGGTAGCCAAGGGAAGGCCTTGATGAGGTGATATCTGAGTCAAGATTTGAGGGAATTGTGGAGGGCCCACAAGAACATTAGGGAAAAGAGCATCCTGAGAGAAGGAACAGCAAGTGCAAAGACCCTGAGGCAGGAGGAGGCAGGCGTGGCTGGAGTGGAGTGATGGAGGGGATGGGCAGCAGGGGATGGGTCGGACAGCTCGAGGAAGTCAGACCCCATGGGGCTTGGTGGGCCACCATCGAGACTGAGGTTTTGCAAGAGCTGCTGGAGGGCTCCGACTAGAGAAGGGACAGCGTTTGTCTTGGGTTTTAACAGGACTCCTCTGGCTTTTGGGCAAGGAATAGACTAAAGGTATCTAGCACACACCCACTAAAAGTCTCTGTGATTCTTGACAGTAAGCCCTTCAAGTCTGCCCTCTCTTTAGACCCCCTGTCACCAGGGGCAAAAGACACTGGACTCTGGGGGGACAATGGAATTGAAACAAGGCTGGAAGCGTGGTCATCCTGAGTTATGGCAGAGCTTGGACGTCAGACTAGGGAGTTGGGAGTTGACTCAAAGCAGAGCAGAGTCACCTAACTAAAGCCACACTCACTCACATCAGTCAAAAACCACAGGAAAGCCGCTGTGGCAGCAACTCGGTGCTAGATGCTGTACCCACGCCTCAGGCCACGACCCTGGTGGACCAGGACTCCCTGTCTCCTCCCTCAGACCGGGGCTCCCTGAGGACAGGAACTTTCTCACCACCTCCAGTCTCTTCTTGCATCAGCAGGGACAAGACTCTGCATGCCTTACTGTCCTCGGGAGCTGAGATGCTGGAGTTGGCCATCAATCATCAGGTGGGAGGACGCCAGAGTTAGACGGACAGACAGACAGACCATCAGGGACAGGCCGGTGTTTCCAGGGTGGGAGAGGGGCTGTACCTACCTCCCGCCACTGCTTGTTCTCCATCCCTTGAGTGTACATGACGCACACTGTGAGGAGAGGGCAGAAAGGAGGGTTAGTGCTCCAGGCCGAGGGGAAGATGCGCGCCCAGACGGGGAGGGCTCTGGGGGGTCAGGCTCCTCAGGACGCTCCGTCTTGGTTAGCCTTGTTGGGTCTGGGTGGGGGCGAGGTCAGTGCGGAGTAGGGGGCCCACAGGGGTCTGGGAGGAGGGTCAGGGTCGCTCGAGTCTAGGCCAGAGCGAGTGTGAAGTGTGAGGCAGGTGGACAGCTGGGTCTGAAGGAGGTCTGAGCGCAGAGGTGTGGCAGGAGGGAGCACCTGAGACTTGCCTGTCCCTTTAGAGCCCAAGGCGGCCTCATGAGGCCTGTCGTTACCATCAGCCCCACTTTCCTGATGGGGAAACTGAGGATCAGAGGAGGCCAATGACCTGTCTGAGGTCATATACTTGAGCGGCATTGCTTCGAGCTAGAACCCTGGGCTCCAGAACCTGTGCTCATGCCCCGAGGCCACAGACATTAGGGGCTCTTAAATGCAGTGGTTTCCCCGGGACTGAGACCTTCTGGCCCCAGACGCCCTGAGCCCGCCCCACCCGCTTGTTTGTGTTGGGGTTTCACCCCCTCCCGCCCCACCAGTTCTATCTGCAGACAGCGTTGGTGAAACTTCAGACAGCCTTGATGTACGGGAACAGTGCCTCGCACAGAGTAAGCGCTCAGCACTGGCTCCCATGTCGGCCACTGCAGTAGTCTTAATGCCATTGTTAACAAAGGAAACCATAAACAAAACAAAAAGAAAACCTATGGACTGGGAGAAAATATTTGCAAACAATGTGACCCAACAGGGCTTAATTTCCAAAATATACAAACAGCTCATGCAGCTCAATAACAAAACAAACAAGCAACCCAATCAAAAACTGAGCGGAAGATCTAGACAGACATTTCTCCACAGAAGACATACAGATGGCCAATAGGAATATGACAAGATGCTCAACACTGCTTATTATCGGAGAAATGCAAATCAAAACGACAGTGAGGCGTCACCTCACACCAGACAGGATGGACATCACAGAGAAGTCTACAAGCACCACGTGCTGGAGAAGTCGTGGAGAAAAGGGAACCTTCCCACACTGTGGGTAGGAATGTAAATCGGTGCAGCCACCATGGAAAACAGCATGGAGGTTTCTTAAAAAATCTAAAAACAGAGTTGAGGTAAGATCCTGCAATCCCACTCCTGGGAATATAGCTGGAGAAAACTCTAATTTGAAAAGATACGTGCACCCCAGGACATGTACTACAGCACGATTTACAGCAGCCAAGATATGGAAGCAACCTGAATGTCTGTGGGCAGGGGAATGGATAAAGAAGATGCGTGCATACACTCAACGGACTGTGACTCAGCCATAAAAAAGAATGAAATTTGCCATTTGCAGCAACATAGAGATGGTCCTACTGAGTGAAGTCAGCCAAACAGAGAAAGACATGTATCATATGATAATATTTATACGTGGAATCTAAAAAATCATACAAACGAATTTATTTACAAACCAGAAGTAGACTTACAGACACAGAAAACAAATTTACTGTTACCAAAGGGGAAAGGTGGTGGGGAGGGATAAATCAGGAGTTTGGGATTACTCCTGTATATAAAATAGATGAACAACAAGGTCTTACTGTAGGAGCACAGGGAAGCATATTCACTATCTTATAATAAAATATCATGGAAAAAAACAAAATAAACCAGACATAATGTAGTTGTTATTGTTGCTACTGTTACTACTGCCAGAGCAGGACTTACGTGGGTCAGACTTGGAGAACATGTCTTTGTCCAAAAGGTTCCTGAAAGAGGGAGAGAGCAGGAGTTAGCACAGCCCGGGGATCTCAGGGGACTCAGGCTGCTACTGAGACCCAGAGGCAGCCTCGGGCTTGGCTTCAGGCAAACAGGAAGCAGGAGGCTCCTTCTGCATGGTTTAGTAGGGCTCATTAGAGCTGGGCGGGCCCACGAGGTTGCTCAGCTCAGCCTTCCTAGGGTGCTTGGTGTTCCGTACCCCTCACCCCCACCACCACGCACTCCTGTGGACCCCGGAACCCTAGCTTGCATAGCACCTCGCTCTTGGGCCAAATCCCAACTTGCCCAATGTTCTAAAAATTCTGTTCTAGAAATTCTCCTTTTACCACTTCTCTGTCTCTGAAAAAATAAAACGAAATCAAGCCATCGAAACTTCTCCATTCACTGTTCCATTCTCCCAGGGCTCTACTTAGAGCCAGTTGACTCGATCATCTCCCCTGTGCCTATGGATTAATTAATGATACCTCCTAGGAGATGCAGACTCATTTGAACAGGGTCCTTCGGTGATCAAGGCCAGAGCTCACACATGGCCCTAACAATCAGACTTGAAGTCACGCAGTAAGATGAAGGACACAACAGGGAATTCCGTGGTGCTCTCATTGCCAGGATTCAGTCCCTGGTTGGGGAACAAAGCTCCTGCCAGCAATGTGGCATGGTCAACAACAACAAAAAAAGATGATGGACACAGTGTTTGGGGGCAGAGAGACAGGTGTGGATCCCCCTCCCGCCCTGCCTCTGTGCGATCACAGCTCCCACTCCCTGAGCCCCACGCGCCGCGCTCAGTGCTGGGCAAATATTAGCTCCCAATCCTCTCAGGGTCCTGCAAGGTCGGTGCTGGGGAGGCAGGATCCCATCTAACAGGGGCAGTTGGGCAAGGACGTGGCCTGCACAGCTGGCGTCCCTCACTGCTGCTGTCCTTGTGCAGGAAACATGGCCCGATGGAAACTTGGTCTCCGGCTGGGGAGTGACTCCACCTCTCTGGGCCGGTTTCCTCATCTGTACACCAGAGATAAGAGTGCCAGCTTTGAAGGTTGCTGAGGCTCAGCCTTCCCTCCCTCCTCAACCTTCAGAGTTCCCGTCCACACCCACAGTTTCCTCCTGCTTCTCTTCCAAGGACTCTCCCAGGTGGACAGGGTTGCAAATAACCAGGGAGTTGACACTCCCCGGGGCAGCCTTCAGCCAATGATGGGCAGGAGTTGGGGCATCAATGCCCAGTTTCCTCACTTCCCCCCTGGGGAGCACTCTGTGTTCCACACAGCCCCCCAGAGGGGCCCGCCGGGAGACCTGCTCCTTGAAGACCCTTGTTGACCCGGGCAAGGGCTTCCTTGTTGAAGGGGCTTCCTGTGAGGCCCTCACCAGCCCACCTGTTGGTGCTACTTCCTTCCTACACTGCCCTAGAGTCCTGCTCTGCCCTTGCCAACCACCTCACCCATGTCCCACCTCCCTCTCAGATGTCCCCGGGGGTCTCGTCTTCCCCCTTCTCCACTCCCATGCCCCACTCCCCGCCAACAGGCCCCTTGTACCCTTTCCCCAGAGAGGAGAAACCACAGATACTGGGCTATGTGGCTTCCTGCCAGCCAACTCCCAGTATCAGAGCCGGATTATCTGTGATCAGATAACAGATAAACCTTCAGGATTATCCCTTCACCTTCTCCCTGAGGAGGGGGAGACTGAGGCCCAGGGAGGGACAGGGAGTGGCCAGCAGTGGTAGAGCCACAGAGGTCTAGAAGGAGAACTTCCCCCAAGTCACCAACACTGATGCCATCAGCAGAGCCAGTCTATCTGGACACCTTGACCCACAGCCAGCCCCACCACCCACACCCCTCACAAGACCAACCAACAGACAGACTGACAGATGCAGCAGCCTCCTGGTGACAGCACACAGCATGCTCTGCTGCCAGGGAGGCCCCAGACTTTGCTGGTCCATCATTCCAGCTCTGGTTCCCAATAGACTGCCATCCTCTGCTCCAGTCTCTTCACTCAGGGGCCTCTCCCCGAAGGCAGCTACCCTGCTAGCCGTCTGGGACCCCAAAAGCACAGGACTCCTCAGTTGGCCCCCAATGCCCCTCGACCAGACCTGCTCCCAGCAGCAGTCACTTTGGAAACCATCTGATAAACCTCCCAGCCCTCTGCAGTGAGCATCAGCTGAAACAACACACACAGGCGGCTCTGAAAAGCAGGCAGCAGGAGCCACAGCTAAGACGCCACCTATATATATATACACGTGTTCATCCACACTGAGGCTGGTCTGTTCCCAGGTGGACCCTCCCCTCAGCGTGCTAGATTAAGGCAGGAGGGCTGGTCTGGAATTACACAAAACGCCTAAATTCCAAAGATGACTGCAGTGGTGGAACCTGAGGCATGGTGAGAAGCTGAAAGTCATAACGAAGTTTGGGGGGTGGGGGAGTAGGGGGACTTTTCTTCTCAAGCAAGTGCTGAAGTTCATCTTTGAATTCTATAATGAAGTTCTGTAATTACATAAAGTCCTAGAATGTTCAAGCTAGAAGGGACCTCAGAGGTCACCTTTTCTAATTCCTTTATAAATCAGGGATGTGAGACTCAGAGAGAAGGCAACTGACTTCTAGGCATCCTTCAAGTTTAGTTCTGGAACTCAGGTTCAGTCATGTCTAGGTGAGAGAGAGAGTGAAACTCTGGATTCCAGCCTAGATATGGGCATGTGTGTGTGTGTGTGTGTGAATGCACGTGAAAGAAAGAGAAAGTGACTGAGAGAAAGAGACACAGATACGGAGTTTCATCTTCCAAGAGAAGCAGATGGGGCCTGCCTGGGCGATGGGGATCCTCCTGGTGAGCGCTCCCAGTTGGACTGAGAAACAGAACCCCCATGTAGCTTCAGTGGCTCCCTGCCCAGTGACCTCGGACTCTCACTGAGACTTAGGGTCATCCTGGCCATGGCCCTGAGGGTAATGCAAACCTGCTTCCCTCTGTTCTGTTGAGATTATCCTTACCCTCCTTCTAGAAGCATTCCTATTCGTTCTAAACTCTGCCTTCCCTGGACAGACACTGACCGACAACTATTTCCTCGGAGCTTTCTCTGGCCTGCACTGTGCCATTCTCTGGCTTGTAGGACCCATGACCATATTCGGCACACCCTGGACTGCAAAATCAGGGTGCCACTGTCTCCCATGCTCCAAAGGGTCACAAAGAGTTGGACATGACTGAAGTCACTTAGCACACACACATACACACTGTCTCTCACATGGGGCAGTGACCCCAGCTCTGCTCCAGGCCAACCCAGCACTGGACTCAGAGTAGGGCCCTGGCAAATTGGGTGGATGAAGGCAAACCAAAAGGAACGGCCAGACGGGTGAGCGAGGCTCTTGTCTCCCCACAGGGTCATGCTCAGGGTCGGCCCCTGTGCATCCACTTAGCTGCAGAGCCTGATGGTTAAGTGTGTGGGCTGCAGTCACACGAGCTGGGTTCACATCCCCCCTCTGAACAAGTTACTTGCCTTCCTTGTGCCTCCGTTTCCCCATCTGTAAAATGGAGTTATAAATAGCTCCTCCTCTAGAACTGCTGTGAAGCACTGGGACATAGTGAGGCTCATCAGACAGTTTAGTCATCATCGGCCTGGCGCTGAGCACAGCGGTCACTCTCCTGGTGAGCGCTCAGGTTCACTTGATGACAAAGGCGAGACAGGAGGAGCAACACAAGCCACTTCTACACTTAGAGGTCTTAGGAAGCCCATCCCATCACCTACATTCCCAGTTTCCCACTGGGGCTGATGCACTGGGACCCCAAGGCTCAGACACGGTGAGTGACTTGCCCACAGGTGCAGGGGTAGTACGAAGCCATGGCGTAAAAAAACCAGATCGTCTACCACGAAGCAGGGCTCAAACTGCAAGGACACAAAGAGACCAGACCACAAGTGCTTTTCTCCAGTCTTTGGAGAACTCAAAGAGACTTTCTTTCCAACAGGCAAAATATATTTTTTTTCCCCCAAAAGCATAAAATATTTCAGCTGTCCAAGCTGCAACCTAAAGCTTGGCTTCTTTTGTTCCTTAAATCAAGGTCAGGGAGCTGAGGCCAACGCTCTTTTCCTCACTGCTCTCCCCCTCAGAATAATTTCTAAAACAGGTGCAGGAAGAATGACCATGCGCTGGACAGTGAGGAGAGACCTCCAGCAAAGACAGAAAACACTGGAAAGGCCAATCTGAGAATTCCTGCCAAGTACTAAAGGATAGAGCCTGAGGGTGACACCCTCCCGAGGAGGGGCTTAAAAGAGTCAGAATAGAAGGTGAGGCTCTCGAGCCGGAAAGAGGAAGAGACACAGGGAGTCTCAGTCTGAGGAAAAACAGCAATGCCGCCAGGAAGCTACAGTCTGAGAGAGGGACACAGCCCTGCCCTCAGGAAGCCCCATCCGAGGGGAAACAGTCTTGCCTCAACCAGCCTGAATTTGAGAGGAAGCACAGCCCTCCCTCAGGCAGATCAGATCTGAGAGGAGACAGAGCCGGGTCCTCAGGGAGCCCCAGTCTGAAGGGAGACACAGCCCCGCCCTCAGGGAGCCCCAGTCTGAGGGGAGACACAGCCCCGCCCTCAACCAGCCCTATTTGAGCAGAGACACAGTCCTACCCTTAGGGAGCCCCACTCTGAGGGGAGACATAGCCCTCCCTCAAGGTGCCTGAATTTGAGAGGAAACACAGCCTTGTCTAGTGGAGACCAAATCTCAGAGGATACTGAACCCTGCATCAGGGGCCCCAGTCTGAGGGGAGACACAGCCCAGCCCTCAGGGAGCCCCAGTCTGAGGGGGTAGATACATTTCCTCTGAGCTAAACTGCTGGGTGAACTGATTATCACATCTTCAATCTTGAAACAGTCTACGGGCTTCCCAGATGTCTTAGTGGTAAAGAATCGGCCTGCCAATGCAGGAGACCCAGGAGATGTGGGTTGCATCCCTGGGTCAGGAAGGAGGAAATGGCAACCCACTCCCGTATTCTTGCTTGGAGAATCCCCATGGACAGAGGAGCCTGGCGGGCTACAGTCCATAGGGTCGCAAAGAGTCGGACACAACTGAGCGACTGAGCATGCATGCAAACAAAGCCCATACATGCTCCATGGATTTACTAGCAATGACTCTTAATACAGAATAAGGAAACACTCCAGGAGGGTGTATCTCAGCTCTTCTTGACTGTAGGTCCCTAATTGAGGTCCATGAACTTTAAACTATCAGCAAAATGTGGCATATTGATCTGTATGGACGCATTCTTCTTTTGGAGTTTTTATCACATTCTCAGACAGGTTCATGAGGTTCAAAAGGCCAAGGAAATATGGTTTAGTTTCTTTCCAACAGCCTCCCTAAGCATCCCTGCAACCTCTGGCAAAAAGCTGGTGGTGATGAGCGCATAACTTGCATCTTCAATGCTGGGTCCAGAACCCAGCTCTTACCGTGTATCTAGGACCTCACTTAGTCTGCCTGTGCCTCGGTATCCCCATCTGTAAAGTGGGAGTAATCATAGTCCCTCTCTCCTACAAGTTTTCTGAGAATTAATAGAGCTCATACATGCAGCGCAGAACAGTGTCCGGCACACAGTAATTTGCAATTCAGTGCCTGGCATACAATGTTATTGTTGCTCAGTTGCTCAGTCATGCCCGACTCTTCACAACCCCATGGACTGCAGCACATCAGGCTCCCCTGATCTTCACCATCTCCCGGAATTTGCTCAAACTCATGTCCACTGAGTCGGTGATGCCATCCAACCATCTCGTCCTCTTTCATCCCCTTCTCCTCATGCCCTCAATCTTTCCCAGCATCAGGGTCTTTTCCAATGAGTGGGCTCTTTGCCTCAGGTGGCCGAAGTATTGGAGCTTCAACTGCAGCCTTAGTCCTTCTAATGAATATTCGGGACTGATTTCCTTTAGGATTGACTGGTTTGATCTCCTTGCAGTCCAAGGGACTCTCAAGAGTCTTCTCCAACACCACAGTTCAAAAGCATCAATTCTTCAGTGTTCAGCCTTCTTTATGGTCCAACTCTCACATCCACACATGACTACTGGAAAAACCATAGCTTTGACTACATGGACCTTTGTGGGCAAAGTGATGTCTGTACTTTTTAATACGCTGGCACACAATCAGTGCTCACAAAAGCCCTGTGGAGGATAAGGTGTCTTGTCGGGATTCCCTGTGTTCTCCCCTCTCTGTTCCCTAAGTGCTGGGCTTGATTAGGACCGTGAGTACCCACATGTCCTCGGCCCATCACTGCCCATCTCCTTCATTGAGGAGAGCAGACTGAGGACAAGTGAGTCACTATCAGGGAGAAACAGGAATCCTGAAGAGGCTGGAGAGACCCCAGAGCTTGAGGGGCCTGCTGCTGCTGCTGTTAAGTCACTTAAGTCGTGTCCGACTCTGTGTGACCCCACAGACGGAAGCCCACCAGGCTCCCCCGTCCCTGGGATTCTCCAGGCAAGAACACTGGAGTGGGTTGCCATTTCCTTCTCCAATGTGTGAAAGTGGAAAAGTGAAGTCGCTCAGTCGTGTCCGACCCTTAGCGACCCCATGGACTGCAGCCTACCAGGCGCCTCCATCCATGGGATTTTCTAGGCAAGAGTACTGGAGTGGCTTGCCAAGCACCCTATTTCTCTATGGAACAATTCAACACCAAACATCTGGTCAACTCCCAATAGGCAGCGGGTGCGAGAGGGCCACATTAACCATGGATATGTGTGCATGCTTAGTCTCTCAGTCACACCTGACTCTTTGAGACCCCACGAACTGTAGCCCCCCAGGCTCCTTTGTCCATGGGGATTCTCCAGACAAGAATACCAGAGTGGCCATGCCCTCCTCCAGGGGGCCTTCCCAGCCCAGAGATCAAACCCAGATCTCCCACATTGCAGGCATCTTCTTTACCATCTGAGCCACCAGGAAAGACCAAGAATACTGGAGTGGGTAGCCTATCCCTTCTCCAGGGGATCTTTCCGATCCAGGTACCGAACCAGGGTCTCCTGCATTGCAGGCAGTTGAGATACCAGGGAAGCCCAGTCACGGATATAATCTGCACCAAATCCTTTGTTGGGTACTTAACCGATGACACCCTATTCACCCTACATATCAATGCAGGGAGACAGACACTGTCTTCTGTTATAGGGAAGGTAGCTGGGGCTGAGGTGTGCCAACGCCCCCCAGCTTAGCTGGAGCACTGAGATTGAACTCTGAAGCTGGAGCCCATTCAGAGGTGCTATGGGGAGGCAGGGGTGCCTGCTGTTACCAAAACCCAGGGCTTCCCAAATCCCCACCCCAGCCAGCAGTGCCCCTCACATCCTCACTCCCCGATTTCCCGTCCCCTAGCTTTATCAGGGCTGCTCGCAAAGGAACAGCTGAAGAGAACTGGAGGGCTTTCCATCTCTCCCGGCTCTGCTCCCTGTCCTTACAGGCAGAAGTAATCTCAGGAAAGGCAAGGAGAGAGCTGGGGAGGAGAGGGACCTTGGCACCCAGCCCCTGGCACTCACCCATCTCCCCTTTCAGATCCTGTTCCACACGCCCGTGCACTGTCTCCGTGCCAAGCAACCTCGCCAAGGTCTAAAAAGCAATTTTCACATGGCTTAAAGAGCTCTCCTTCCTGGAGCTATTTGCATTTTTGTTATTATTAATTATTGTAATAATTGTACCTCCTAAGCTGCATGACTGAGGAAAAGAGCCTGAGCTCTGCCTCAGATCCATTCAAACTAGAATCTCCATACTGCTACATGGTAATTCTGTGACCCTGAACAAGCCACTTAACCTCAGTTTCCTCATCAGCTCATGCAGTCATATACCTGTCCTGTGAAGTTGTGAAGCCAATAGCTTACAATAGAAATGTAGGCAGCACTTCCTTGTGCCCCCTCCTGTCCCATTCATCAAATCTTAAAATTTCTCCTATTGGGAACTTCAGGCCAGCAGAGAGGACTGTGGGAAAACAGAGGGGATATTAGGGGACAGAGGCATTTCTGTCCCCTTGAAATGTTTTGGAACCACTCTGTCTTTTTGTCTTGACCAGGAAACTAGCAGAAAAAGACTTTGTCAAGAGTCCAGCCAAGCTATGCTTGGAAAATCAGTCCCCAGTCACTTAACACTGGCTGTCTACTAAATGTAGAAAAATCTGAGGACCTCAAACTCTAGGCCCCTTTTAGCCTCAGGGATCTCAGGGAACCTATGGGTCACTTGGAAAGCCTCCTTCTTGTGGCAGAGGCCATGGCTATCCAATCAACAAATATTCCTCACTTTCTTCCTAACAGAATTCACACTGGTTCAGGTATCTGATGCAGCTGCCCTGCAGTCAGAGAAGGTAGGCTCCTGTCCCTTGTTGCTGTTGACTGATTGTCTAACCCCAAAAATGTATACACTGAAACACCACCCCTCAATGTGCTGGTATTTAGAGAAGAGGTCTTAGGAGGCAATTAGTGTGAGGTTATGAGGGTGGGTCCTTCATGATGGGATTAGTGCCCTTATAAGAAGAGCTTGCTCTAGCTCTCACTTTCTCTTTGTGCGAACAGTGAGAAGGTGGCCATCTGAAGCCAGGAAGAGAGTCCTCACCAGAACGTGACAACCTGATCTTGGACTTCTATCCTTAAAAACTATGAGAAACAAATTTCTCTTGTTTAAGCCACCCAGCCTATGGGTATTTTGTTATGCCAGCCCAAACTGACCAATCTACTGGTCTAGGGGTGGACATGAAACCTGGCTCTGGCCACCGAGATAGAAGGGAAAGTCTGCTGAGAAATTTTTGAGAAGGACTGCGCTTTCCAGATTAAAAAAGAACTTTTCAAAGAGAGGTCTTTGGCCCTATGTCTTGCTTCCTGTCTTTGGATGCTGCTGTGATGCCTAGAACAGAGGCAACTATTCTGTAACAACGAGGTTCACCTTTTGGATGATGACAAGACAGAAGGGCAGTTGGGTGCTTAGGCAAAGTGAGCAGACAAACCAGAACTGAGAAGACCTTCCTACAGATTCCTTGTGATTTAAGAAAAATAAATGTATTTTGGGGTGGATCCACTATCAGAATTCCTGTTACTTACAGCCAAAGCATTCCTAACTGAACCTCTGTGCCCCAAAGTTTGTTCCACCTATTCCCCTCACCTCCTCTCCACTCTCTCTTCCCAGTGGTAGGTCATCTCCAGCAATGGCCTTAAGTCTGAGCAGAGAGAACAGGGGGCTGGGAAAGGACAGATAAGCTGCTACTTTATAGTCTGGATGCCGTGGAAGGTCGGCTGCCATTCTGACTCTCTCTGGCCTCTGCTCCCTAGGGATTCCTCTGGGTTTGCCTCTTAGAATCAAAGGCATCACTGAGCAAGAAGGCCTCTTTCATCTCTGGAGATACAGTACCTACTTCTTGGTTGCATCTACCATGGTCGGAACCCAGGCCCTACTGCAGTCCTCATCATTGGACACCCTAATCCTCAATGTGAAGAAGCTCCCAAGGTTTTGAAGTCTGAGGAAACTGGATTTGGATCTCTTTTTCTAAAACACACTAACCGTACAGCCTTGGGCTGGTTCCTGAACCTGAGCCCTGATCTTCTAATCAGCGAAAAGGGGAAATACTACTATCTAGTTCACAGGATGGTTGTAAAGTTAAAAAAGATTCATTGTGGTAGGTAGAAATTCAAGATGGCCCCCAAGATTCCCACGCCTGCTGTACAAGCCTGCACAATCCCTTCCCCTTGAGTGTGAGTGGGAATATGACAGGATACTCCTATTCCTTTATATTAAGTTGCAGACTCTGGAGAGATTTATCCCACTGGCTTTGAAGAAGCAGGCTGCCATGCTGTGATAGGCCCACATGGCTAGGACCCAAGGGTGGCCTATAGGAGCTAAGAGCCCCAATCCGACAACCAAAAAGTACACAGGACTTTCATCTTACAGCTGCAAGGAATTAAACTCTGCCAACAACCTAAATGAGCTTGGCTTGGACCCCAAGCCTCAGATGAGATCATAGCCCCTGCACATACCTCGATTTCAGCCTGGGGAGACCCAGAGCAGAGAAGCCAGCTGTGCTGTATCTGGGCTGCTGATCCTACAGAAACAGTAAGATAATAAATGGCCGTTGTTTTAAGCCCTAGGACTGTGGTGATTTGTTACGCAGCAATTGAAAACTAATAAAAATCATCTGAGTTGGGACCAAATGGCTATTTGGGTAGGTTAAAAACAGTTGAGTATAGGCAACTGCACATGGTTCAGCCTAATACAGATGTTAAGTGCCTAGCATGTAGTAAGCACTCAATAAATCCCACCGTTATTATTCCCCTGGCTCCTCTAAATGGTATCTCGACATATTCAGTGACTGGATATGTCTCTTTTCCCCAGCACTGGCTCTAACAGCTGCCACACTGCCCCCAGTTCCCCTCCTTCGCCAATACCACCCTCACCCTGCCTGTCAGAAGACAGCGTTCTGAGCCCATTCACACCCCTTCTGAGAGGCTGAGGGCACCGCTCTGGAGCTAGGCTGCCTCTCAAGCCCCAGGGCAGCAAAATGCCAACCTGAACAGACAGCAGAAAACAACATCTCTGGGGCAGAGGCAACAGCTGCCACCAGCCCCACGTCTGCTGCAGGGGCGTGGGCAGCCGCTTGAGAGACCCCAGCAGGGCTAAGCCACCACCCGCCTCTGGGCTGTCCCTTCTTTGCCTCCCCTGCGGGTCTCAGGAACCCCGCCATGTAGAACTGTGCATTGCTTCTGCCAGCAAGACCCCTGGGAAGTGCACAGGTTTCTGTTACATAAAAAATGCAAATTGCCCTTTCTAACCAACACGCTGGTCTGGATCCCTGCATCAGATGAGGCACAGAGAAATGGTGGGGGCTTTGGGAACAGGACACTGGACAGATGAGTTTTTTATGTTTTTTTTTTGACAGGTAAGTTTTGATTGGGTCTGTAGGGAGACTACTAAAATCAGGAAAGGTCTGAAACAGACCGTCAGAGGAGGGAGAAGCTCGTGGCTCACACTTTCTACGATGTCTGCTGGAATCTGGTTTCACAAACCATTATTCCCAAAACAACTCCTCAGAGTCTCTAAATGCACACCGTATGTCAAATATATGTCAATAAAGCTGGGAGTGGGGTAAATAGAACTTCCTAGATGGATCAGATCTCCAAGACCCATGCAAACCAGCTATAGAGACAGATTTTTATTTATTTTCAGGTGTCAAATAATAGGCACATAAATTACTATTCCTGGATTAATCCATTTAATCCGTCTACTATAATAAGGATGATTACACTTCCTTTACAGATGAGGAAACCATGGCCCAAGTTAAGTACTTTACCCAGGATCACAGGGATTGAACCCAGGCAGACAGACCCCACAGACTCGTGGTCTTAAACACTGAGCCAGACAACCAGAGAGAGACTTTAAAATCTTTGACCCTGAGTTTACCAAAGGAGGAGAAGGGAGCGATGGAGGATGAAACAGTTTGATGGCATCACCGACTCAATGGACATGAGTTTGAGCAAGCTCTGAGAGATGGTGAAAGACAGGGAAGCCTGGCACCGTGCTGCAATCTATGGGGTCACAAACAGTCGGACGCAAATGAACAACTGAACAACATTACCAAAATCGGTAAAAACAGTTATTTGGGAGTAGACAGCAAAGAACCTGCCTGCAACACAGGAGAACTGGGTTCAATCCCTGGGTAGGAGAGATCCCCTGGAGAAGAGAATGGCAACCCACTCCAGTATTCTTGCCTGGAGAATTCCACGACGGAGGAGTCTGATGGGCTACAGCCCATGGGGTCACAAAGAGCTGGACATGACTGAGTGACTAACAAAAACACACATACACAGACTACAGATTAGCCCAGGAAATACCAACACGAAGAACCAGGGGCTGAAACACGTCCACCCCACAGTGTCATCTGCCTTCAGCAGAGGCTTGGGTGGGCATCCACTGTGGTCCTGTGCTGGGGCTCACATGTGTCCCCATGCCAAGCAGCTTGGCTCAACTAGCAGTATCCTAGGATAGGCATGGTGCGGGGTCAGTTCCTCCCTCAGGCAACAGCAGAGACCTCCGAGGGCTGCAGGGGTGGCAGGGGCCTTCCTAAGAAGCAGAGAGGGAAGGGAGCTAGCTCCCAGGACAGTTTCCAGCTCCTTTGAAACACTGGGCCCCTCCTGAGATGCCTGCTCTGAAGCCCTCTGGAACTCAGTCCATCAACACCTTTGCCTGCCCTACTGTTCCCTGCCCCTGCCCACTATTCCCTGTCACCTAGATGCTCAGGGCAGGGGCATCCCATAACCTCCTCCCCCAGGGCTCAGTCAATGCTAATCATGGAATGCAACGGAAGAGGCCGGGACTTCCAGTAATTGGTGGCCATGGAGTATAGAATATGCTGGAGAAAGCCATTCAGTGCAGCTCTCCCTCCTCCCCCTCCTCCTCCTTTTCCTTTCTTCTCTCTCCCTCTCTCAATCTGTTCTAGAAACTGGATAGTTGGACTTGGTTGAGGCAGAGATGGATTGACGATTTCAAGCCCACCCACACTGTGCTCTTGCCTCTTCTCTGTTCCAGGTGACTCCTCCCTTCACCCCTTCCTACCAGAACCCCATTTTCCCCACCCTCTGGCTTCAGGGAGGGTGGGAGAGCAGGGCCTGGGTCATGCCCTCCCCAGCCTGATATCCCATGAAAAGGAATAAGCACTGGGGTTGATCCCAGAACCACATCCCCCAGGAACTCAACCGCATCCCTGGGCACCACCTAGGCCAAAGGTCTGAGTCTTTGGACACCTCGACTTTCAGAGAGTAAACAGGAGGGGCCAAGTGCTACTGCCTTACAGTAATCACTGTAGCTATTTATTGAGCACCTACTGTATGTGAAGCAAGTGGGAAGCAGCATGCTGGATGCTTCATGATCCTCTACTCCTGTAAGTTAATTCCTCCAACAGGATTTACTGAAGATCTGCTACGTGCCAGCCACGCTTCCAAGCACGTGAGCTACCTTGGCAAGTAAGGTTTCTCAATGAATACGCAATCTCCTAGGGCTGTAGGTGGTTTGCACTTGACAAACGGGAGAGATTGAGGCTAAAAGTTTGCCCCAGGTGGTGGAGCAGATTCCATCTTAAGGTGTCTGATCCAAAGCCACGGTGCCCTGTGCCCTCGGCCTCCTCTCCCTGCCCTGGAAGTAGAGGGTTCATGAATCTGAGTCAGAGTGGGGACTCCCACTTCCAAAAAGAAAAAAGAGAGAGAGAGAAAGAAAAAAACAGCTACTCTAGGGGAAGAGGAATGAAGTCTATACAACTGAGATGTCTTCAGAGGTTTTGGCCTCAGTATATGAGAGACCCCGGCCCAAGCTAAGTGCTCAGGACTCAGTGGACACCTGAGGCAGTGATTTGGATTGGGTGTCCCATGGGTGAGAAGGATGGTCGGAAGTGGGGAGCATGAGGCCTGGCTTTTCAGGATGGGGGGTGGGGACATAAACTGGTAGAGATGAAGACCGGGTGAGATCTGATGGAGAAGGTGCCGCTCAGAGGCTCTGGGGTGAAAAGGACCCCGAGACAGCTCTGACAGGGGCATGATTGAAGGCTGGGCTGGGAAGGAGCGTCAGGCAGTAGGCCCGCAGGGGAGGGAAGGGTGGGCTAGGGCAGCTGCGGATGGCTGAGGAAGTGAGACCTGAGCTAATGAGCTAAGGGGCCATCAGGAATCTCCCAGTGGAGTAATAACAAAATGCAAATAGCCTTGGGAGATGATCCTGACAAAACTGTTTGTGGGACCATGAGGCAGAAACGTGGGAGTTATCACAGGAGCCCCCAGAAGGGCCTTAACACGAGGGGACAGCAGTGTTCCACAGCATCAGCTCTCACTGCTACTCCCCTAACCCCTACTCCCCTAACCCCCACTCCCGCTCCCCGAATCCTTCCTCTTTCACACCCCAGGTTGTGGGGGGTTGCCACGAAGGTAGGTGAAACGTCTGACCAAAGAGAGGCCTAGAAGAGGATAGGGCAGGCGATTTGGGACAGGTGCGCGCCCGGGACCCCAGAGATGCTGTTGGTCACTCTGGGCAGGGGAATGGCATCTCCTGCAGGGGTGGGGTCTGCACCGACCACAGTGCTCCTCACAGTCCCCTCAAGGCAGTGACCCTAGGCCAGCCGCAGGGTGACTGCACTAGGGGAGACATCCCCCCACCAGCCCACCTGTGCCCCTCACTGATTGGGGCAGCCTTCCTCTCAGATGGAGGAACCTGGGGGAGACCCAGCTCTGATGGCCCCCCGTGACTCCCAAAGCCTGTGTGACCTGGCTGAGGATTTACGGGTGGGAGCCCACAGAAACTCTCTTCTCCCTCCCCTGCTGGACTCTGAACTTCCACACTCAATGTCCTAGTCCTTTGGCTTCAGATTTTGTACCCCAGTTATTGTTTTTTTTAATGGTGTCACTTCGAGTTGTTATCAGTCATCCACAGCTCAGCATGAGTGAGCCAATCTGATCCTTTCCCAAGAGTCGGTTCTGCTGTTGGAGGTGAAGAAAGGCTTTAGGATCCTGGGGTCTAGAAGGTGGGGGGAGGGAGGGAGGATAGGGTGGGGGAGTTGGGGCGAAGGAGCGGGGAGAAGACAGGGAAGGAGGGGGCAGAAGGCAGAGGCTGGGCACGCCTGGGAGGGATGAGGCAAATCCCTCTCTTCTCCATTTGGGGAGGGGGCGGTCAGAAATAGACGGCGTGAAGACCCTGCTGTGTTCGTTCACTACCTCCCTCTCCCCGCTCGGGCTCCCGGATCCCTACCCCCGCGTCTTCTTATCTTCTCGCAACATCAGCCCGATGTGCAAACTTTCCCGGATAAGACCCTGAGCCTGGCTTCCCATTCCGCCTTGGCCACCCGTGGCTGGGCAGGGGCTTTCGCCCGACAGGCAGAGGGGCGTCCTGGATTCGAGCACGCTCTGGAAGGGGGCGCACGGAGGGAGACGGGGCTCCGGCTCCAGGGGCGGGGCGGGGGGACCCGGACAGCGGGCGGCTCACCTGCAGGACACGGTGATCTCCACCTTGGTGGCCGGGATGCTGCCCGCCAAGGAGTCGAACTCGCTCAGCGACGCCATGTCCTCGGGCTGTTCCATAGCCCACCGCGCCCCCTACCCCAAATTAGTCAATCCCTGCGCGATTCACGCCTCCTCCGGAGCAACGGAAACCCTGGGCTCTCCCCCCAACTCCCGAGCCGGGGCTGGGCGGCAAAGGGAGGCGAGAGGAGAGCGAAGAGGGGGCGTGGGAAGTGAGAGAGGGAAGCGGGCGGGGGAGCGGGGACGGAGGAGAGCGGAGGGGGTGCGGGTGACGCCACGAGGGGGCTGGGGACCCAGTGTTGGGGGGCAGAGCGCTCAGGGAGCTGGGGCGCAGCGGGGAGAGGCGGAGGGGCGCGAGGCGAGGGCGCCGGCAGGGACGCGCGGAGTGGTGGAGCGAGCACGGGAAAGGGGCGGGGAGCTCGGGGTGGGGGCAGCAGGGGTGCGGGAGCGGGAGAGGGGGTGTGGGGGGTCGAGTGGAGCTCGGGCTGCGGGGGCGGCGGGACTCTGGCGGCGCGGAGCGAACCCGGAGCGCCGGTGCTGCGGCGCCACTCGCTGGGTCTCCGCGTGGGCGGCGGCGGGGCTGGGGACGCGGCTCCGAGCGCCACCTCCTCGGCTCGGGCTCGGGCTCTGGCTCCGGGGCGCCCGGGCTGCGGGAAAATCAAATCTGCCCGAAGCCGCCGCCTCCCGCCACCCGGGGAGGGCTGCTCTCTGGGTCCGTGAGCGCCGGAGGGGGCGCCCGCAGGGGCTGGGGCGGGGCCGCGGGCGGGGTCTGCGCGCGAGTGTGTGTGCGAGCGTGTGAATCTGTGTGTGTGTGCGTGTGGCGGGCGTGGGGACGCGGTTCCAGATGCTGGGAGCCTGAGGGGTGATGGCTAGAGATGGTCTCGGCCGTGCGCGTCTTCGTCTGCGCCCGCGCTGCACTCCCCACCTCCCGGAGGGTCTCGATGCCCCGGGAGCCAGAAGGGTGTCTGAACCTAGGAGCATCTGTTTGGGAAGGGTCTCTGCGGAGCGGGGGTGGGGAGGGATCTGTGCACAGAGACAGCATCTCCCCCAGAGGTTTGGGGGGTCTCTGCTTAGGGTGCGCCCCAACGCGGGGGAGGGGGCGGGTCTCAGTCCAGAAACAGATTTTACATCTCCTGGGGAAGCGTGTGGGGCCGACCCCAGTGCCCGGAGGAGCCGCCTCAGTGAGGGTCCTTAGGCCTAGGCAGCGTGGGTACATGGGCGCTCCCCCATCCGCCTCTGCCCCCACCGGGCCTGGCCACGCGGCGTCGGCCACCTAAGCCACGCGACAGAGCCCTCTTCATCCCTGGCCCGTCGTGACCACACGTCTTAGCCAGCCCCCGGGTCTAGAAGCTGCCTCCAACCAGGCAGAGGGCGGCCCGAGCTCTCCAGGCTTCTCTGCAACCTGCACCAAGTAGGCGCCTGCTGTGTGCCGGGCTCTGATCGCAGTCAGGGGAGCGAGGAGAGAGTCGAGGCCCCCCTTCCAGCCTGGCCCGTTGCGGCTCCACTCTGCCCGGGTCTAGCCCTCCTGGGTGAGCCTGGGTTTGCAGCGCTGTAGCGTCTCTCCAGGGGTTCTCAGAGAGACTCTTCCCTAAGAAATCTCCCGCGCCCCTCCTCAGCCTGAATCTCAGCTTTACTGAGCTAGAACCTCCTCTTCCCCATCGCCCCGGCAATTGGAGCGGGACGCGCCTCTCTGCCGGGGAAGGGTCCTGGGGGGATGAGAGCCTGAGACGGGCCCTGGGAAAGCCGCGCCCTCGGGGCCTGGCTTTGGCAGCTGGGCCTTAACCGGCGCTCGAGATTCTGTTTGAAGTCAATTCCCAGAACGTCGGATACAGCCAGAGTCAAAGATAAATATAAGAAAACATTCGTCAGCCTGGGTTAAGTGTTTTCCGTTTACCCATGGCTCAGGATCAGCTGGACTAGGCTCTGCGACCTGGGACCCGACAGCAAGAACAAAGAAGGGAGGTCCAGGGTGGTGGGGACCTGCGGGGTCGAAAGGTTCCTTTCTCTGGTTTGGGCTTAAGACCCCGTCTCCACCAAAAATAAGTTGGGCCTCCTTTCCCAAAGGATGCAAAACTGGGCTTGGAATCTCTGTGTCCTCCACTCCCCGCTTTCCCCCACATAGCTGTCCTAGACATGCTCCAAACATACTTGTGAAATATGTTACCCATTGGTTCTACCAGTATTTACAGAACACCCACTCTGTGTCTGACCAGGTGCTAGGTTCCCTTGGAAAACTTCATTGGTCACAATGATAACCACCATTTTGTTTTCAAAGAGCCTATTCTGGGCCAGACACCATGATTAATTTTTTTTAATACTATTTGTGTACTATAAAAATTCCACCATTTTAAAGTATACAGTTCAATGGTTTTAATATATTTACAAGGACTGTGCATGATTATAAATTCTCAAAATAAGTATAGGTGTGAGGTATTATTATTTCAGGGGAGCTAAGTAACTTTCCCACAATCACCCAGCTGGGAACTGGCAGAGCGAGAATTTGAACCCAGGCGGTTGAGACCAAAGCCTGACTCTGAACAGAAGTGTTGATTGCCTCTTAGGATGGAGCCAGGTGCTGAAGGGTCTTAAAAGCCATCCATAGGAATTCCCTGGTGGTTTAGCAGCTAAGATTCCATGCTCCCAGTGTAGGGGATCCGGGGTTCAATCCTTGGTCAGGGAGCTAGATCCCACATGCGACAACTAAAGAGTTCGCATGCTGCAATTAAGACCCAGTGCAGCCAAATGAATAAATAAATATTTTAAAAAGACAGACATCCATGAAATTAGGTCCAGTGGAGCAGGACAACAGTGGGAGTCATTGCAGCTTGTTGAGCAGGTGGATAGTGGGACTGGAGTTCTATCACGAAACCTTGTAATGTTACAGCATCGGGCATAGCAGCCCCTGTGTCTCTTTCTAGAAAGACTCTGGAATTTGTGTTTCTCTCCATTCCCTCTTTTTTTCTGTTTTATTCACTGACATTTCTTTTTAAAATACTTTTTAAAAATTGGAATATAATTGCTTTACAACGTTGTGTTAGTTTCTGCTGCACTTGTGTGCGTGCTCAGTCGTGTCTGACTCTTTGCGACCCTATGGAATGGAGCCCACCAGGCTTCGCTGTTCATGGGATTCTCCAGGCAAGAATACTGGACTGGGTTGTCATGGCCTCCTCCAGGGGATCTTCCTGACTCAGGGATCGAACCCGTGTCTCCTGCATCTTATGCATCGTAGGCAGATTCTTTACCACTGAGCCACCCAGGAAGCCCTGGTTTCTGCTGTACATCGAAATGAATCATTTTTATGTGTCTATCCATCCCCTCCTTGGGCCTCCCTCCCACCCCATCACCCTTATCCCATCCCTGTAGGTCATCACAGAGCGCTGAGCCGAGCTCTCTGTGCTATACAGCAGCTTCCCACCAGCTATCTGTTTTATCCACGGTACTGTATGTATGTCAATCCCAATCTCACAGTTCATCCCACCCTCCCTTCCCCCACTGTGTCCACGTGAATGTTCTCTGCATCTATGTCTCTATTCCTGCCTTGCAAATAGTTTCATCTGTACCATTTTTCTAGATTCCACACATATGCATTAATATATGGTGTTTATTTTTCTTTTGCTCTCTCTTAGTTATTGCATTTCCATCGTGGCTCTTCAGGGAAAAAAATTATATTGGGCAACTTCTTTGTGCCAGGCTCTTTCTCAGGCTCAGAGGATTAAAAAGGTGATGAAAAGGACATAGTATCTGTCCCCAAAGAGTTCCCAGGCCCGTGGGGACCCCGAGACATGCAGAAAATAAATCACGGTGCAGCAACAGCGGTGCTGATGAGGTAGACATAAAGGGCCAGGGCCACAGAGAAGAGTGACCAATAGTTTTTCCCCAGGAGTGGGTGCAAAGGAGGCTCAGAAGAAACTGTAAAAAGGAGGTGATACTGAGGTGGACATTGAAGATGATGTCTGTCTGCTTCCCTTAGAAGCAGACCCTGAGAGAAAGCTTTAAATGTGAGTAGTTTATTCGGGAGATGAAGGAAATGCCATGTGGGGAGTGTGGAGGTGAGGTGGGGCAGGCAGCCAATAGGGGTGGTTTCTCAAACCAGTTATCCCTGAGGGCAACTAGGCTCATTCCCACCGAGGTGCTCTGGGAGACCATGCAGCACACACCTCAGACTCAGCCCACTAGAGGGGTGAGGGAGCAGGGGTGGGCGTGAGGACACACCAACTTTCATGTCACAGGCTCAGTGGCTGAGTGCTGCCTCTGAAGAGTGCCCATCTCCTGGCATGTCTAACCTGTCCAGCAGAGAGTGGCAGTGCAGGTTCTAGAAGTCAGAGAAAGCTGCAGGCAGAGAAGCCCAGGTGCCAACAGCAGGAGGTGGGGCTGGAGCGCGCTGAAATGGTAAAGGTGAGGGCACAGAAAGGACGGCAGCTGCTACAAAAGATGAGCTTCTGCCTGGAGGACAAGGCTGAGCAGGTGCTTCTGCAGGGGACCAGCAAGATGAAGGGCCAGAGAGCTGTGTTTGGAGACCCTGGAGCACAGGATGAAGGTGGCAGAGATAGAATGGGAGGCCAGGTGAGGGGCCATGATGCAAGGCCATGGGCCTTGGCCTCCTCTGGGCACTGAGGCTTTTAAACAGGAGGGGACATTGGAGGAGGGGGAGTCTGAAAGACACCCCTTAGCTCCATGGTTAACCAGTGACCCTGGAATACAAAACTCACTGATCAGGCCTGGGGCAAAATGCTCACAGTCCTTGCACAAATGAATTGCTGATGGTTCAAAAGCAGCCTTTGGGCGTTGCCACTGGAGAGGTCATTTCTCCTTTGAGGGCTATGATAGTGGTGGCAAGTAACTGAGGTCACCTGTGATGTTCAGGGAAGCCAGCCAGCAGGCCAGAAGGGGTTGCAGTCTTGCTGTCTGGGCCTGGCAGCCACATTAGAGCCAGCCACCGCCTTGCCCACCCCACCACGTAACCAACCCTTGTCCCTCTGATTACAGACTGTGAGCACGGAATGGGCCATGCCCAGAAGATGTGGAATAATCAGCATCAGCGTTTTGCCTTTGCCATCAAGACTGCAAACACTCGCTCATCTGACCTAATCCGTGGTGTTAATGACGGCAGAGCAATTTCGAGAGGCAACCCTCAGCATTGATAAGGAGAGGAAAAGCACCATGGGGCTTAGGAGGCAGGGCTCACAGATGAGGCAGCTGCTGCCTGTCTCCTACCCACCCCCAACCCCCGTCGTGTAAACGCTGCCCTTGGATCCGCCCTGTACGAGGCTGGGGATGATAAGAGGAAAAGAACACAAAGGAGCAGAAGAAGGACTGTGCATGGGGGCTGTCCACACTGCATCTTAGAACAAGCTAGAAAAAGGCCTTTGGGTAAATGCCGTCCTGAGTGAGCCAGGGTACATGGCTCGTGGAACAGAGTGGACTGGATTTGCGCCTCTGCTTACTTCCTTGGCTGGGTGCCCTCAGGAAGTGAAGACCCTGCACCACAGTGCATGGGAGTCCTGGGGAGACAGGGAAAGACAGAGGGCGTGGCGGGAACCTGAAACCACCGTGGCAGTAGAGTTCAGGGAGATGCAGTGTCTGATTCCATCCATTACTAGAAATGCTAGAAGGGGCGTGGTTGGAGATCATCTAGATTAAACCCCTTCTTTCACTGAAATGTTTAGAGAAGGGGAGTAAAGGACTCAAGGTCACCCGCCTCTTCCTTCAGTAAGACACTCCAGGAGCGAGGTCAGATGCCCAAGTGCAAGGTGGACCGGCCCGAGAAGGTCTGGGAGCAGCCCTGTTCGCTGGGGCTGAAGGCAGGGGCACAAGCTGGCCACGGAGCTCTCCACACCTCCAGCCCCCATTCCTCCTGGGGCCGCCCCACCATCCCAACCAGAGCCCCACCCCGCCCTTCCTTTCTGCCTCTCCCCACGTGGGAGCAGCACTAGCTTAGTCATCCGGGCAAAGGGAAGCCCAGGGCGCTCCTGCCCCTGGCTCAGCAGCCTTTCCTAGCCCCTCGGATCCCAGCTGGGCCCCCACCCCCACCCCAGGGCTGCCTCTCACGTCTCTGTACTCCTCCTTCCAGCCCCTCCTGCGTTTCTAAATGAGGGGAGGCCTCCCGGTCTAGCTACTAGAATCTTCACGGCAGGCAGGGGATCCACTTGACACCAGAGTCAGGCTGTGTCACTCCTCTCTTTGAGACCCTGCCCTGGGTTCCATCTCCCTCTGTGCCAAGAGGACTAGATGGGCCCTGGGCTGTGGACCAAAAGGCCTGTGACCTCTCTGACTTCAGCTCATCTTTCTCTCCCCCTCACAACCTTCACTCCAGCCATACTGGCCTCCTTATTGACCCGCAGGCTCCTGTCTCAGGGCCTTTATACTGCTGTTCCCTCAGCCTAGAATACTTTAAAAAGAAAAAAAAATTATGTTTGACTACCCGGGTCTCAGTTGCAGCATGTGGGATCTAGTACCCTGACCAGGGATTGAACCTAGGGCCCCTACATTGGGAGTACGGAGTCTTAGTCACTGGACCACCAGGGAAGTCCCCAGCTTAGAACACTTGGCCCTGGGGCCCTCAGGTCTCTGCCCCGTCTGCAGGGGGATTTCCTGGCCATTATACCTAACACAGTGCCTTGTTACTCTTTGCCCCCGACCCTCCTTTATTTTCCCTCACAGCAGTATCCTTCTGTTTTCCCCACTAAAATACAAGTTTTATACAAGAACCTTGCCTTGTTTGTGGTTACACTTCCAGCTCCTAAATAGTTCCTAGCACATAACAGGTGCTCAGTTGATCACACTGATCTCAGCTGGACTTGGCCTGCAGCGGCTTGAAGTAGGGTTTTGGTTCCCAGCCAGAGATGGGGTTTGGGTAGCGGCAGTGAGAGGCTGTATCCTAGCTGCTCGACCAGTGGCCAGTGACAAGGCCTTGGCCCATCAGCTGTGCAGAAAGGAATTTCCACACGGAGACAGAAAGTAGCGAAACAAGTAAAGCGTTTATTAGGAGGAAAAGAGTCTATGTGGATAGACAGGTGGGCAGGCTCGGACAGTGTTGTGACTTTGTGGTAGTCTGAATCACTTCTATGGGGCGTTTCTTCTGGGTTTCCTTTGGCCGATCATTTTGATTTGCCTGGTTCTGAGTCCCTGTTTGGTAAATCTCAGGAACTTCCCATGTGTGTGTGATCATCTCTTAGTCAAGATGGATCCCAATGAAGAGGCCTATGGGTAGCTGACATCACTCCCCTTTTGACCTCCAACAAGCTTTACGGTCAGGAAGGTCTCCTTGATTTCGAGAATGAGAAATACATGGTCTCCTATCCTTTACCTGGGCAGGACCTGGCCTCTTCTCTCGCTCCTGCTGTTGTGGAGTTTCTGTCCACAGGGAACGAACCCCAGCTGCTCACCCCGGGGCCCATCTATCCGCTCCTCAATATGACTGTATGAAAAATTCATAAGTTCATCTCTCCCCTCTGAAACACTGACTCATTCAATGAGGGCCCTTGGCTTCTACTGAGCAGTCCCAAACAGGGTTGCCACCACATACATCTCACTCCGAGCCTTCAGTCATCCAGCATTTATTGAGCACCTATTATGAATTCAGTTGTTGCACTGACAACCATCAGACTGAGACTCTCTGGGCTCCGTGACCACTAGCACAGAGAAGGAAAGGGCTCTTATCTCTTTACTTTGTTTACCAAGAACCTACCGTGTAATAAGCACAGCAATACGAATTTAACCCCCATCACACACTGAATCCTCACAGTAACTCTACGATGCTATTGTCCCATTTGATAAACTCTGTGCCACGAGCCGGGCTAGTTCACTACCAGGGAGACAGATGAGGGAGACCCAGTCTCCTCAGAAGCTCTGTCCAGTAGAGTTGGAGCGCTTGTTTTACGTTCTAGGAATCTATAGAATAGGGGTCTTAATTTGCCCAAGTTCACACAGACAAGCGGCAGAGGACAGGATGCAAACCCAGCCCCTGTCTGCACCTGACACCAGGCCGACTCCTTCCAGCCTTCACTCAGGGCTTGTCGAGGAGTCTCGGTGTCTGCGACGTGGCCCCTCATGTGTCTGTGGGGCCTGGTCTGGCGCGAGGTGATCTGTGCTCAGAGCCTTGTCCCTTTTACTTTGCACCCCAGCGCAGACATCACGGCACGTCACCATCTGCCCTCCTCGATCCTCCCCTCCAACATTTAGCCCAGTATTTAGCTCTTCATGTGGTATTGGAAACCTCAGTGCTAGAAAGGACTTGAAAGATAATGCAACTCACTTTTACAGATTTGGAGTCTGAGTCCTAGAGAGGGAAAGAAATTGGCCGAGGTTGTTCTGCCAACAAATAGCAACTGGAGGTAAAAACTAACAGTTCAGATTAGAATGAACTCCTAGATCTTTTCTTCTCTTACCTTAGTTCCTTCAAGAAAGGATGGGTCCCCTTGACTTTATAAATGCAATTGTGCCATCTCTGGGCCTTTTGTGATAAGGGCCATGGTGAACTTCCATCTCCTACCCCCACCATCAGCTTTTTACACCCAACCAGAACCAGCCACGTTGGTTGACCCTGGCCCTTCTTCCTGCCATTTCCTCTCCACCAGGCCCATATTCTATCCATCTGTCAGGTACCATCACTACCAGGAAGCCAGCCTGGATTCACCCAAGGTCACCAAGTTTCTTCTTCCACTGAACCTCCAAAACATTTCTCTTAGGTAGATTTTTCTCTCTTCTCCACTTAACAGGGGGTGTACCCTGTAGGCTTTGGTCCTTGGATCTTGGTCCTCCATTGCCTGGCCTTTCCCAGCCTCAGCCTCCCTCTCTTCTTTTTTGCTGGATTTAATTACACTTGAACATATTACTTCTCAGCCAGCCAGTCTGCTCTTGGGCCTCCTGAACTCTCTCTTCATTTGATCTCAGCCATTTCCTCTTATTTGCGCATCTTGGGAAATGGAGAATGAATCCTCGCATTTGAATCTTCAGAAGCTTAAAAGCAGCCTATGTCACTTTCTGAAGTCCCAGCCTCCCACCAACACACTTGATGTTCTCCTGATTGGCCCGGGGGATAAAACAGCTGGATGGAAAGCCTTGATTGAGTCTATTCCCCAAACCCCCTCCCATTTCTCCCCCTGGCGTGGTAGCTTGAGGGTCTGCATAGGCCTCAGGACTCAGGCGGATGGGTGTGGGGGGGGCGTCATTCCACCCCCACCCTCGGATTTTTCTTTACCCTGCTGCTCTTTTAGCACGGCCCCTGGCTGGACCTGCACTGGGGCAGTCTGAAAAGCCACAAGGGTGAAACTATTTTTTTTTTTTTTAAGCTATAAATTCATTTTCATGCCAAACTGCTTGTACCTGCCTGCCTGGCTGCTGAAGAAAACGGAAACGTGCATGAAATGCCACGAGCTTGGCTTTGTGTGGAAGCTGAAGTCCCTGTGGCCCTGCCCCGGGGGCGCACCTGCTTGCCTCTCCAGCTGCCTGCTGTGATTTCCCCAAGTCCTATGTTCTATTAACTCTGGACCCTGCTCGTCAGACACACTTCGCATCTTGTCTCCTCCTCCTCCACCCCTGGCTAAGAAAATTTGCCCTGATTACGGGGGAAGTGTGTGTCCCATTCTCTGATAAGCCTATCAGGAGCCGGGCTGAGGCTCAGGCGTCAGGCTTTGGAAGCGGCTGCTGACGGCCTCTCAGTGCCCGCCTGGCCGCCTGCCTGGGGGCAAGGGGGCAGCACAGGGTTGTCTCCACTCCAACCATTCACGTCATGACCTTGAACCCGTCATTGGATCTGCTTCTCGGGTTCTTCCAGCTTAAAAAAATGGGGATAATAATACCCATTCCGCCTATCCCCTCCAAACTGGAATGAGATTCCAATTAGATGAGGATGTGCTAGAAGGAAATACCATCATAAAACTGCCCAAGACAAGACCACAGCATGGTGAGAAACCAAGTCTGGCTCTCTCATTCTACAAATGGAAGAAGCTTGCCAAGGTCACGCAACAATCTGGCTTGAAATGACCAGCTTCCATGTTGTCTGAGCTGGAGAGAGGAGCGGGGCACAGAATAGTAAGGAAACCATTCCTGGGGGAGTTTTGGGTATGACCAAGGGAGACAGCAGACCCAAAGCCCGAAGCTCAGCCCTGCCAAGACCCAGTCAATCAACACAGCCTTCATCTACAAAACGGATTCGTCTCTGAAGCAGACATCATGATGTCTTGTTCACAGGCCTTTGGAGAGGATTAAATGGAGTAATACGTGTAAAGCACGTGGCATGTTCCCCAAACACGAGTTCCTTACCGTCTTCTCTCTTACACAGCTACAAGTGCTTTTGAAAAGGGGAGGCACAGGGGGAACGTTTTCTCTTAGAGCTGAATATTGCAAAAGGACAACTGTGAGTCTTGGATTTCCTTTTCTTCAGGGGCTTTCCTTATACAGTGACTGTGAAATGGCCAAAATTCTCCCCATCAGCGTAATGAGGAAGGAGAAATATTGCTTCTCCCTCCTTCCCACTGCCTCTGCTGTACGAGAGCTCCCTCGCAGGTACGCAGGCCAGCCAGCTTTTAATGGAGCTGTGGCCAGATCCTCCCAGAAAGGAAAGTGATTTCTATGAGATTAGCTGAGTGGTGAGGCTAATACAGTTATGATCCAATAAACACACTGATTAGGGTCATTTGTGCTCCTTCCCTCCCTCCTCCTGTTGAACCTCGGCAGGACTGCGGCAGGCTCTGCTCGGAAGGGCCTCCGAGAAGATGGCTAAGGCTGGGGCTTCCCGGCCAACTTGACCCGAGGATGCTCTAGGATGGAGCAGCTGGACAGGATAGCCTGCAAGGCAGGAGATCCGGGTCCTCACCCGTGCCCTGCACCTAGATCGTTCTCTTTTTCTGCACCTCATCTTCCTCCTCTGAATGTCAAAGGTAGAGATAAAAGGGCTGAACTTCGCATCAGAAGTTCTCAGGTTCAAGACCCAGCCCTGCCTTTCACCAGCCATGCCACCCTGGTCCGTTATTCTGTACGTCCCTTCACTCTGTCCAAGGCTTTCTACTTGTCTTTGGTTCTCAGGTGGCTCATCAGCAAATGGGCATACTAAATGCCAACCTCAGAGGCTGGTTTTGGGGATTAAGAGAAAAACACACATAAGCAGCTTCCACAGACCATGGAACAGAGCAAGGGCAACAATAACTTCTCCTTTTCTTCTAAGGTTCCTTCTGGTTGACTCTATGAAAATATTTGCTATTGCTGGGCCTAGAAGAGGGCTGCAAAGCTACTTGCTGAGAGATATTAAGTGGCTAAGGACCTGGCTCTTTACCATGAGAGCACATGTATCTTTACCATGTATCACAAAACCAGGCCCTGGGCACCGGGGCTCATTCCCGTTCCTATGCACGGCAGACTTCTCCACCTAGTCCCGAAGACAGGAGAAAGAGTCTTCCCAGGCCTGTTAGTGCCAGGTTGACATCTCAATTCTGGCCCCACACAGTCCAAGCAGTTGCTGTTTTCCACATCAAAGGGGTGGCTGGCCTGCCTTAGAATCAATCCTGAAAGGCACTGGTAGGCTTCTGCCTTCTAAAGAGACTGTAAGGCTAAACTGTATTCACACTGGCCTCTAGTGGCAAATTTCCAAAACAGCATGCTAAATGGAAAGTTGGCAGTGGAAGGAATCTTCTCAGAATGACCTAGATTTAGAAACTTAGGGTTAATAGGGCCTCATTCTGATCTTCGCCTGATCAATGAGAAAACAGAGTTTCAGAGGTAAAGTGATTTGTCCAATGGTGACACAAAAGCCTTACAGCTCATTGTCAATATTCGTTCTCTGTGGTTTTAGGGATGCAGTTAGGGATCATGAATTACCTACTTGAAAAATAAGGACCCATTTTTTCAAAATCAGACCAAGCCAGACTTAGAATGAGACCCTGTTTTCTTCCCCTATACATTTTGCTTCTTTTTTCCCCTCCCCTATCTGTTAAAAAAATAAAAAATGTTGCTGGACAATCTCCTGTCCTGGTATCGACATGAATAGTAATCTACTCTATAGGCAACAGGGCTCTAAGGCCATGAAGGGCTTTGTAGGCAGTAAACTGCACTTACACAAATGTGCTTCCCAATGTTTCCTCCTCCACACGTTGCAAAAATGTAGTGCCAGAAGGGGCCACAGAGACAGCTCGGATTGGCTCGAGGAGCTGGGGGTAGGAATCGTTTCCCGTGTGCAGGGAAAGCTATTTTGACATATTCTGGAGACGCAATCCAAAAATAAATCAAGCCGAGGACTTCCACAAGGCTTAGTGGAAAGGCTTTGCTGCCATACCAGCTAAAGCTTGGGTTGGTAAAGCTATTTCTGCAAATGGATCTCAACCTTTTCCTGACAGAGAACAATTTTTAATTTGATTTATTCAGTAATAACCTCTCAAAAGAATTGCATAAGGTGCCGAGGGGGCTCCCAGAGAGGAATAAGACAAGGGTTTTTGCTCTCGGAGTTTAGCCCAGTGGGAGGCAGCGATGTGCAACTTCAGGCTGCTGAAATGTTGGGGTGAAGAGGCAGGAGAAGTATGAGGTGGCTTCGAGGACCACCGGTGCAAAGGACAGCTGTTTCCTAAAGGCCCATCCCTGTTCTAAATATTTGCTCCAGCTCATTTAATCTTCACAACAGCCTTATGAGGTAAGGACCACTGCCCTCATTTTGAGAAAACCAAGGCACAGAGAGATGAAGGAACAAGTTCATACTACTTGTTCTAAGCGGTGACGCTGGGCTCTGAGGCCTGGCAGTCTGGTTTCAGAGCCCTTGACCCTCAATGTCATGACTGATGATGACATATCCCTGCCTCTCCGTGATGTCTACTAAATCATACCATCTTAGTCATTCTGGTGCCCACAGGATCTCAGGGTCACATGTGGTCTGATGTCCATGGTACACTAAATGGGAACGGAAGGTGGAAGGGCACTGGTTCTTAAAGCTCCACCTTAGCTGCCAAAGCCAAAAGCTGGTAAAGCTCACCCTGTGCTTCGAATCCCTTCAATCTTCTTAATCTTCTGAGAACACTACTGGTTTAGGAGGCAGAAGAAAAGGTTAATGTCCTGACTGCCCATGCTCTTAAGAACCACCTCCTTGCCCAAATTTTGTGTTGGGCAAACGTGAGCGTTAGACTCTCACTACTCAGTGTGGTCTCTGGACCAGCAATCACTATCACCAGGGAGCTGGTCAGAGACGCAGAAATCTTTGGCCAGATGCTGAATCTGGATCTGCTAAGAGCAGGCTCCCCAGTGATTCTTATGTGTCGCAGTGTGAGAAGCTTGGGCTAGACCCCATGGGGGCCATGCACTTTTCAGTCTGAGTACAGGATCTATTTCATTAATCTCCATCTAAGTTATAAACTCATCCTGAGTTCTCCACATAACCTACCCTCATCTTGATCTATTTGAGCTGTGACTGAAATGAGCTGTGTCCCAGCACATCCCACTTCCATGAGACTTTTCCTAACTGTACTTTTCCAAAGAGGATGTAACATTCATATGACAGAGGGTCAACCGGGATTCCTTTTACACAAGCTCCCTTTACGCAGAATCAGGAATTGCTACATCTCTGGCTACGTGGCAGAACCACTAGAAACTGTGACTCAGTTCAAGTTTTACTCTTTGAAGTCACATCCTTTATGAAAACTGGCATGTGCTTGCATGTATGATCACCATGGCATACGTGTGGAATACTCATCCAGAAACAAGGAACTGTGCCTGTGTGGCTCTCTTCCCAAATGTAATCACAACCTTGTTTACTTCTCAAAGTAGCCATAACACATTTCCACCACTCCCATGACCTGGGTGAAAACAGGCATTTTCAGGATGATAATTCTGGAAGGTGAGTGGTTGAGTATCTTATTCCTTGCTCCCAGAGGAGGATCCAATTATGTCCACCCAGTCCAAGCTGAAAGAAATGTATTTCTACTTTCCTACAATAGAACTCTGTACCCTAAACCCATCTCTGGGAGGTCAGAGTCATTTACATAGTTTGTTATTGGTTTTGCTTTCTTGTCATTGAGAGAAAAGAGAAAGATGTGCCTTGGGAAAGCTTGGGGAACAGAAGCTTGTTCGGCCATTCCATAAAGTAAATCACCATTTCCAAAATCAGAGAGTGATAAGGAGGAACATTTAAGCTCTAATCCTCCTTCAGTGAAGGAGCTATCCATTTAAGAAAGCAAATACCACAGCACATATTGCCCCTGGGTTCATGACATGCGGGTGTAGCTCCTGCAAGTTCATGTAATGGTTTAGGCATCTCAGCACATCCACTTGGTTAATCCACAAGGGCGTCCCCCGCTCACTCAGAAATGCTGGTCGACATCACTTAACTTCGTTTTCTGGTACTACCTTTTAAAAGTCAAACCTACTTTTGGATGGAAGAAATCAACTAGAGATCCCAAAATCTAAAACAATACGAAAACCTAAAGATTGGTCCCACAATAAGTACTACTTGAGATGATTCAGAGGTCCGAATGGCTGTGAGAACCTCATACAATATTTAAGATCAGACTACAGCAGTGATTTCAACCATCAATGGCATTTTATTTTTTGGAAGTTTCTATGCATTTCATAGGTATTAACTTCCTTTCCCTCACCACTCCCTCCTTAAAAAAAATTAGAAAGATTAAAAAATATATATAAACTCTCTTACCTAATTTCTCTTAAATCTTTGTTTAAAAAAACTTAAGTGGTGCTTCTCCTTTATGACAATACCTGGAGAGGGAAACGGCAACCCACTCCAGTACTCTTGCCTGGAGACTCCCACAGACGGAGGAGCCTGGTAGGCTACAGTCCAGGGGATCACAAAGAGTCGGACACGACTGAGCGACTTCACTTCACTTCACAGTCTGCCTTTATGCTCACCATAGATTTCTACTCCTTCCTGGAGAAAAAATGGTCAATGCTTCTGCTTCTTTTTAATAAATTCATTTCTCGATTATTACACATTATCATTCCCCACTTGACACCTTCTTAGAAACTGGATTGTTGGATGCATTTTTCATTTGGCAAAAATTCAATGTGGCTTTGCGTGGGATGTCTAAGTGTCAGAAACAGCAGTGTTGATGTTCTGAGAGGAAAAATATATACAGAGATGCATACAATCCCTGGAAGAACAAATGCAAGAGACTGAAATAGGGGTGCACACAGTTAAGAAGGCTGACAGACACTACTTGGTTTTGAATTCTATGGCTGTCAGCCACTCAAGACTGCAGTGCAGGCCAGAATATAAATTTCCATAAGAGGTTGGTTAGGCACTGCGAAATGACAGAGCTGGCTTCACTTTGTTTGAGGTATATAAAGCAGACACCCACGAGAAGGAGCACTATGGGTCACGTGCAGTGAGCAGTTATCTGTGAAAGATCATGTAAAAGCATTTCTGTGAACGCTCAGTCAACACAGGCACTGGGGAAGAGAAAAGAAGCATCTGATTAAAATACACTTCCATCTCTAACTCACCCAAGACCCCAGACCTCCTCAGCGCCTCAGATTTGCAAGGCCAAAATGAAGTTTAGAGTTATGTGTCATTCTAGGTCATCTGCAAACTGGTTTGTTGGGGCCATCTCAGAAGACCTGGGTGTGCCCGAGAGGGCAGCAAGTCTACCCAGAAGGGTATGCCTTAATGATCTTCACATCGTCCACGGGGCGGTCCTGGGAGTTTGTTTCCACCATTCCAACTCGATTCACCATGCCTATACCCTGACACACACGGCCAAAAATGGTGTGTTTGCCATCAAGCCACTGGGTGGGGGCCAGGGTCACAAAGAACTGGCTGCCGTTGGTGTCAGGCCCTGCATTGGCCATTGCGAGAATTCCAGCCCCTGGTGGCAAAAAGCAAGAGGAAAGAGTATGAGTAACCCTGACACTCCAGCCTGGACCTGCTATACCAGCCTAGGGACAGAAAGAAGCCACACCAAGCACCCAACCGGACAACCTTGCCCTCAGGGCAGGCTCTCTACTCTCGCATAGAGGCTGACAACTGGACCACCCCAATGGCCTTATCTTTCTTGTCTTCACCTGAAGTGAAGCTGCTCAGTCATGTGCGACTCTTTGCAATCCCATGGACTGTAGCCTACCAGACTCCTCCATCCATGGAATTTTCCAGCCAAGAGTAGTGGAGTGGGTTGCCATTTCCTTCTCCAGGGGATCTTCCTGACCCAAAGTTCAAACCCAGGTCTCCCAATTGCAGGCAGACACTTTACCCTCTGAGCCCTCAGGGAAGCCCTGTCTTCACCTACTCCTCGGCTTATATCCATCACGATCCCTGCTTACTGCTGGACCAGGTTCTCAATTCCCCTCAAAAATCCAGGAAGGTCTCCTGCTTCTTTGCAGAATCTTTTGCTTTCTTGCAACATTCAACAAGAAGTGAGAATTGAGATCACTCAGACCAGCACTCTGAATCTCTCAGGACTCTGAGAGGGGCCGCTTTCCCTAATCGGCCAGAGCTCTTTGGGGCGCTGCAGCTGGGCAGCTACATGGCACCATGCCACAGTGTCAGGCAGTCACCCTGAATCACTGCCAAAAGAGCGAGCTTTTAAAATCCACTCCCTCTTCCTACCCGGTCCAGCCAGATCATACACTTACCTGTGAATTTCAAGTCTGGATGAAGTTCATCTTCAAACTGCTTGCCATAGATAGATGCACCACCTCGACCTGCCAGTTAGAAGATGGGAAACCAGTCAGTCCATCCCTCATTCTACCACACAACAAGAACTATGGTCCAGGGCCAAAAGACTGTTTGGAGTACAGAAAAGGAAAATCAGTGAGCACACCCAGCCGCCTGCTAAGTACACTGCAACTACACAGCCCAGCAGCAGAATCAAGCACTGACACAGCACATTCAAATCACCAGTTTCATTTACGTAGGATGTTTCTCTTCAAAATAACACTGTTTTTTGTTTCCTCCTGCTTTTTAAAGTAATACATGTTCACTGTCAAAATGCAGAAAACACAGATCATTATCAAAGGAATAGCAAATTCTCCTGAATCTAACAATCTACAATAATCACCATTCATGATTTTATGTGTGAAGAGCTTTCTTAATTGTTTACATTTTTATGAGTACTTCAGACAGGAGTGGTCCAAGCCCTAACCCTGCGTCCGTCACAGACATTGCTAATCAATTAGCATTCTTCCCTGCAGAGCTCAGATTGGCCTCTGAATCTGTACCCACCCACAACTCCAGATAGCCATTTTCAATGGATCAGAGATAGCATAAGAACTGAAACCTATTCACTATCCTTAACCTAGATGAAGGGAAAAAAGATCATTTAAGTCAAAGATAACTAGCTTAAGGAGAAAAAGGGACAGTGCTAAGTGGCAATGTGGCAGAAAATAATTTTACAGTAAGCAGAATTCATTAAGAGGACAGGCCACATACTGTAAGGAGAATATAAAGAAACATAGCACTGGGAACGATTTGCTGCTAACCACACCACCACATTATTCATATTATTGATACATCCATAAGATTCCATATTCTTGCTATGCTGGGCACCCAGGTTTATTGTTAGAAAAAAATATGTTAAATAAGAATTTACCATAGGAAAAAATGTCCTAATAGGAGATAACTCTCCTAATCAATTATTTAGTCAACCATATGCCTTGCTGAACTATTTTGGCTTCTCGGGGCTTTCCTGATAGCTTAGCTGGTAAAGAATCCACCTGCAGCGTGGGAGACCTTGGTTCAATCCCTGGGTTGGGAAGATCTCCTGGAGAAGGGAAAGGCTACCCACTCCAGTATTCTGGCCTGGAGAATCCCATGGACTGTACAGTCCTGGGGTCACAAAGAGTCTTACATGACTTTCACTTTCAAGTTGACCAGTCAAGACAAAACAGCCTGAAACAAAGTGAACAGTGGATTTTACCAGCTTATTCTGCTTGCCTGGCAGCCAGGAAACTGGCCAGAGGCAGGGAGCTCACTTTCTTTTATAGCCTGCTATGAAAGTAGCATGTTAAAGCACCATGTCCACCCCCAGAGGGCCCTGGGCCCTGCTAAGATGTTTCCATGGTAAAAAAAAAATCCTTTGCTTTATCTTTTAGGATGCTCCATCACAGGGAGCCTGTCACAGCCCCCGGTTCAGGAAGGAAACACTCTTCTCATGTAAGGAGGTATGGGGGTGAATCCTAACAGAGTTGGGGAAACCTCCCACCTGGCCCAGGCTACCTAAGCTTCTGGAAAATTACTGAACTACCAAACTATGTAAAAATTCATTCCAAAAATCCCAACTTGCCAGTATACCTCCAAACACGCACTTATATAACCAATACATTCCCTCTGACTACAGGGTCAAGGTTCCTGCTTGAGCCTGGGGTGGAGGTAGGGGGGTTAGCTGCGGGGCTAGGGCTGACGATGAAAGAGGAGAAAGAGGGCTATGGGGACAAATCCAGGTCAAATCCTGCCCCCAGGGCTTGAATGAGCAAGTTGTGGGTTAAGTTCAGCAGCTCGGAAGTATGATCTCTGCAAGTCAAGGACTGCCAGAGCCTTGTGGATGAAGCCTGGAGTTTAAGCAATCGGGAGATGAGAGGAAGGGCCTGGAGGCCCCTTTTTACTCACTAGGCACAGTTTGACCAACCACAAGTACTTCCGGCCATGAAGACAGTTTACTCATCATGTTATCTTTTCATAACTTAATTCAGTTCAGTAGGGTTTGCAGCAAAATGTCAGAAAGACAAATAATTCCAATCAAAGCATTCCTTTGGGCATGTGGAATAGGGGAGAGATGGCAGGAGGATAGGAGTGATTAAAGAGTTCTCTGGTGTAGACAGCGAAACAGGCCAATGATCACATACAAAGTCAACAACTAGGAAGCTCTGCGGTCAAAACGCACCGTGTGCCTCCTCTGGTACAAGCATAGGCCTGTTTTCCACACTCTGCTCTCAAAGTTCTTTCACTTTTCAGTCCTCTCTTTCACACATTTACTCAAAATATTTAATATTTCAGACATAAAATAATACAAAGAATAATATGACAAACAACTGTGCATCCTCCTCTCAAGGAATAAAAGTGCGCAGGGACTCCCCTGGTGGTCCAGTGGCTAGCCTCCTCACTCCCAATGCAGGAGGCACAGGTTCAAATCCCTGTTCAGGGAACTAGATCCCCACATTTGAGAATTTGCAATTGAGAGTTTGCATCTCACAACTAAGACCTGGTGTAGCCAAATAAATAAAAAGAAAAAAGAAAGAAAGAAGATACGGCCAGTCTGATAGTGAAAGAGTAAAGGGACAAAGTAGGTGATTAAACAATTAGCCCCACTAGGGGACTGTAAGTAGAAAACACACGGGAGACTCCTTTAAGTTAACGACAAAGAGCAGGCTTGCTTAGAAGCATGAGACCTGCCACCAAACAGTAAAACAGTGGTGGCACTAGTCCCACATCCTGCCCAGCACGCTCAGTAAGTTAATGATCCCTACCTAGGACACGCTCTCTGCACACATAAAAAACACTAATTTGTGGACCTAACTTGACTATACAGTGATGAAAAACTTTCCTACGCAACCTGGAGGAGGAACTGATGATAGAAACATAACGTCTACTCAGAAAAGACAAACACAGTTCTTCCCTTGCTCCCCGCTTTTCCTCTGATAATAAAACTGTAGCCCAGTAAGTTCTCAGCATGTGGCAGCCCCTCACCTGACCACCTGTAAACCGCACAAGTGTCCTATTCTAATACATCACTTATCTATATCTCTTTGCCTCTCACTGAATTCTTTCCGTGCTGAGATGGAAAGAACTGTGGTGCTGGGAACTCTTTGGAGCCTCCAGAAATGACACCAGACGGTTTCAAATCCAGTCAAAGACCCCAAGCACACATCCCCCACCCCCATCCCATTTCCCTCCCTCAACTCCGCCATGCCATCAAGAGCTAACAAGGGCTGAGATGGAGCTCATTTTCCTCTCAGATAACCAGTATTCTGACCAGGAATTTGTCATTTCTGTGCATTTTCTTTTCTACCACATATTGTATGCATCCCTAAATAAGGATCCTGTTGTTTGTATGCTCTTAAGTTTACATAACTTTCCTTCCAAAGAGTAAGTGTCTTTTAATTTCATGGCTGCAGTCAGCATCCGCAGTGATTTTGGAGCCCAAAAAAATAAAGTCTGACACTGTTTCCACTGCTTCCCCATCTATTTCCCATGAAGTGATGGGACCAGATGCCATGATCTTTGTTTTCTGAACGTTGAGCTTCAAGCCAAACTCTTCACTCTCCTCTTTCACTTTCATCAAGAGGCCTTTGATGTTCCCCTTCACTTTCTGCCATAAGAGTGGTGTCATCTGCATATCTGAGGTTACTGATATTTCTCCTGGCAATCTTGATTCCAGCTTGTGCTTCTTCCAGTCCTGCGTTCCTCATGATGTATTCTGCATATAAGTTAAATAGGCAGGGTGACAATATACAACCTTGACGTACTCCTTTTCCTATTTGGAACCAGTCTGTTGTTCCATGTCCAGTTCTAACTGTTGCTTCCTGACCTGCATACAGGTTTCTCAAGAAGCAGGTCAGGTGGTCTGGTATTCCCATCTCTTGAAGAATTTTCCACAGTTTATTGTGATCCACACAATCAAAGGCTTTGGCATAGTCAATGAAGCAGAAAGAGATGTTTTTCTGGAACTCTCTTGCTTTCTCCATGATCCAGCAGATGTTGGCAATTTGATCTCTGGTTCCTCTGCCTTTTCTAAAACCTGCTTGAACATCTGGAAGTTCACGGTTCACATATTGCTGAAGCCTGGCTTGGAGAATTTTGAGCACGACTTTACTAGATGCTTTTGAACTGTGGTGCTGGAGAAGACTCTTGAGAGTCCCTTGGACTGCAAGGAGATCCAACCAGTCCATTCTAAAGGAGATCAATCCTGGGTGTTCACTGGAAGGACTAATGCAAAAGCTGAAACTCCAGTACTTTGGCCACCTCATGCGAAGAGTTGACTCACTGGAAAAGACTCTGATGCTGGGAGGGATTGGGGGCGGGAGGACAAGGGGACGACAGAGAGTGAGATGGCTGGATGGACATGAGTTTGAGTGAACTCCGGGAGTTGGTGATGGACAGGGAGGCCTGGCGTGCTGATTCATGGGGTCGCAAAGAGTCGGACACGACTGAGCGACTGAACTGAACTGAAGTTTACATAAACGGTACTATACTCTATATGTGCTGTGCTAAGTCGCTCAGTCGTGTCTGACTCTGTGCGACTCCATCCGTGCAAGAATACTGGAGTGGGCTGCCGTTTCCTTCCCTATACTCTATATATTCTTCTGCAGTTAGCTTTTTTGGGCTCACACTGTATGTGATACTCATCCATTCTGTTCCAGGCAGCTCTCCGTAGTATTCATTCTATTGTCTGATTACACTGCAATCTTATCTTTTCTCATGGCGATGGACAGTCAGGATCTTGCCCATGTTTTTGCTGTCATAAACTATGCTGCAGTAGCCATTCTTCTGCTGTCTCCCGAGCACAGGTGCAGGAGCGCTTGGGGACTACACCTCACAGGGGGAGTGCAGGCGCACAGCTTGTGCGCGTTCACCATCACTGCACTTCCCCAGTGGTCTTGCCAGATGTGGCCCCAACGTGCAGCCCACCCAAGTGCTCTCAGTCTCACTGCCTGACACCCTTCTGCCAGGCCTCCTAACACGTGTCAGTCTGAGAGGCGTCAGCTCTCTTGTGTCTCAAACTGCATTTCCCTGGAGCTGTGCATAATTTCAGGTTCAGCGGTTATTCAGCTTTCCGCCTCTGTCAACAGCCACATTTCAACTGAGTGGTCTGACATTTTACAATGTGTGTGTGTATACATATACATTTTACTAGCAGGATTATTCTAGATACTGATCCTTTGTCAGTTAATGCTTTTGCAAGTGTTTTTTTTCAGTTTACTTTTTTCACTCTTTTAATGGGATCTTCTGGCGCTAAGAATTTTTTTGCAGTAGAAATTCCTTAAACTGTTTCCGTATGACCTGTGCTGTTTCTTAAAACTAACAAAACAAAAATCCTTTCTTATTCCAAAGAGCACTCTGATGTCTCTTCCTCCTGCTCCTGCTCACTGACTACAGAAACCTCTCAAGATGAACTGAAGTGGCATCTAAGACATGCAGAGTGGTCTCCCACACAAAGATCACCAAACTCGGTGCTACTTGTCCCCACCACTCCCATAGCTGATGGAATCATGGATCAATATTCAGCCCTAAAGCAGCCAAAGGTCAGCCAGTGTACCCACTAGGAGGCCTGTGTGAAAGCTCTGCTTGGGGCATTTGACACGAGAAGGTGACTAACCAATCCAATCAAAGCCTCTCTTCCAGCAAGAAAGCCTCTAACAGATACTGAAGCTGTCTTCTGAGCATTTCCAACCCCTTCTCCACAGCCTGCCTCAACCTCAGAGACAAAAAAGGCAGGTACTGACCAGTCCCTTTTGCAGTTAGGGGTGACCAGATGACCCAGTTCTGACTTACCAACATAAACAGAAGCCACTGAGTAGAGCTTCTAGAAAAGCTACAGCTTTCCTGACAAAAAGGGACAGACTGACTCCTTTGTCTCTCATCTTCCTTCTTGGAAAGCAGAGGTGATGTCAGCAGCAACAGCAGCCATCTTGCAACCATAAGACAAGTTTGATACCAAAGGCCAAAGCACTAAGAATGGTGGAGTGGAAAGACACAGCAAGCCTAGATCCCTGACAACTCCACTGGGCAGGGGAACCAATGCCTGCAATTGCTTAACTCCAGACATTTTGTCACATGAAAAAAACAAAGCCTCTGCAGTTTTCTGTTACTTGCAGCCAAAAGGATCCGAAACTGATACAACCACTTTGTTAGTTAACAGTAGCAAGGGGAAACTAACTAGTGGGGCTGCTAGTGGATTGCCAGGGCAAATGCCAGATACCAGATCTAACACAGCAAATGACACCACAGCTCTCCAAGAAGTGTTACAGCTCTTAAGATGAGAGTCTTCTCATGTCCACTTGCCTTTGGGGTCAGAGATCTGGATTTTGGTTCCCACCTCACCATGAACTAGTTGTGCAACCTTAAGCGGACACTTACCCTCTCTAGGCCTCAGTTTCCTTGTCTGTAAAATAGGAATAGTAGTAGTACTTATATTTCACAGGATTGTTACAAGAATTAAATGAGAAAATGCAAGAAACCATGTGATATATAACATGAAGCACACACAGTGGTATCAGTGATGATGAGCCCCCTTTGAGATAATCTGAACATTTTCTGTGAGAGGTGGTCATGACCCACCTTGGGAGTCAGTGTGCCTGAGCTTATTTCAAACCTCCACTGCTCCCCCGCTGCTCCTTGCTCTTTGTGGGTAACTTTGCTTTTTATTTCACTGAGAAAAAGATGAGAATTGTCACATATTTTCACCACCAAATCCTCTTTCCTTCCTACATCTCTACCCATTTACTTTCCCTCTTCCGTTATTAATACACTCTAACTGTTCAAATGACTATCCGACCACCACATACTAATCAAGCCCACCCACTTTCAAAAAACTTTGCAACTACGATTTTCCACTCTCCTGTATCAACTTTCTTTCTAGTAAGTACATCATTCTTATCAGCATAAAAACATGGTATTACTATTTCCCATTTTGGAAAAACAGCAACAATGACAAACACTGTCTCCAAGTTTCCCCCTATGTCTCTGCATCAATTCCCAGAAAAACTCTTTCCCACTTCTCCTCCGGCCTCTGGAACACTCTCCACCAGATGTTTGCCCTCACTGCTCCCCTGAGACTGCTCTTGTCAGGGTCATCGGTACTACTCCACTGTCAATAAACCCAACAGTCAGTCCTAGGGCCTCACCCTGCCTGATCGACAAGCAGCGTCTCACAGCTGCGGTTGCCCTTCCTGAAATCCCGCCTTTACTGCAGCTCTTCATTTTCCTCTGCTGGCCCCCTCTCTGCTTCCTTCTCTTCTATCACGAATCTCAGACCTGCATTGCTACATGAAGACTTCTCTTTGCAATCCTTGCCCCCTCACCCCTTTACCTTTCACAGGTGTTACCCCACTGAACCTCTTGATTCCTAGCTCTATCTAGGCATGCGCTTCCCAGAGGGCCCGCCCCAACGGAACCACTGCCACTGCAGCCCAAACTACAAGCTTTAGCTCTGACAACAGTGAAACCGTCTAACTGGTCTCCCTGCTTCTGGCCTTGCCTCCGGCTTTCCTCACTCTCTTCTCCTCATGGAAGTCAGGGGGATCCTTTTAAGACAAGTCTGATCATGGCAGACCTCTGCTCAAAGTCCTCCAGTGACATTTCTCCACACTTAGGACAAAATCCAAAGTCTTCACGACAACTTACAACACTTTCCACAACCCCCGGCTGCTCTCCCCACTCACTCACCGGCTCCAGCCACACTGGCCTCTGCTGCTTCTTGCAGAGCACACTCTGCACTGAGACCCTCAGCCCCGACAGTCTCATGGCTTACTACTAAACTTCATCCAGAGCTCTGCTCAAATAACTTCCCAGAGGTCTTCCTGGATCACACTATCCACAATACCAGCTCTCTCCACATCCCGGCGGTTCTCAACCAGGCGAGACCCTGCCCCCTGGGGACACCGAACAATATGTGGAGATATTATCACACTGAGGGATTCTACTGGCATCTGGGGGTAGAGGTCAGGGAAGCAGCTAAACATCCTACAAGGCACAGGACACTCCCACAATAGAGAACTGTTCTGCCCAACGTGCCAGTAATGCCGAGACTGAGACTCCTGCTCTGGCCCCTCATCCATCGCTTTTTCTCTATCATTTGTCACCCATATTATGCACTTATTAGTTCACCCTCTCCTACTAGAATGAGTTTCACAAAGGCATTCTTAGTCATCACTGTATCCCTAGCTCTTAAAATTATGCCTGGAGTCCAAAAGACATTTGTTAAAAGAATTAATAACCAAAATGAATAATAAAAACCGTATTTTTCTGCGCTAGTATTTTGTATCAAGTCTGTGCTAACCATTTTACAAACATCTGCTCATTTACTACTCACAATAACCCCATGAGGTACATATAACCACACTCCCCATTTACAGATAAGAAGCTCAGCAAGGTTACATAACTTGTCTACATTTAAGAAGTGTTCACGTGAAGCCAAGATTCAACCCCAAGCCCACCAGGCTCCACAAACCTCTGTTCACCCCAACACTACATTACCTTGCCATGTACCATAGGTGGATTAAATGTCTTCACATATTTTCCTTACAAAGAATCCCAAACGGTCCCCAAATGATGCTACATCAAGTCTGAACTTCTGTCTGTGAACCTCCACGAACTGGCCTGATCGAAACCCCCACTCTCTCTCCAACTACTCTGCACTCTGTCCCTAACTGGTCCTCCCTTCAGTCTAGTTCAGTTCAGTCGCTCAGTTGTGTCTGACTCTTTGCGACCCCATGAAACACAGCACGCCAGGCCTTCCTGTCCATCACCAACTCCCGGAGTTCACTCAAACTCATGTCCATCGAGTCGGTGATGCCATCCAGCCATCTCACTCTCTGTCGTCCCCTTCTCCTCTTGCCCCCAATCCCCCCAGCATCAGTCTTTTCCAGTGAGTCAACTCTTCGCATGAGGTGGCCAAAGTATTGGAGTTTCAGCTTTAGCATCAGTCCTTCCAATGAACACCCAGGACTGATCTCCTTTAGGATGGACTGGCTGGATCTCCTTGCAGTCCAAGGAACTCTCAAGAGTCTTCTCCAGCACCACAATTCAAAAGCATCAATTCTTCGGCGATCAGCTTTCTTCACAGTCCAACTCTCACATCCATACATGACCACGGGAAAAACCATAGCCTTGACTAGACGGACCTTGGTTGGCAAAGTAATGTCTCTGCTTTTTAATATACTATCTAAGTTGGTCATAACTTTCCTTCCAAGGAGTAAGCGTCTTTTAATTTCATGGCTGCAATCAGCATCCACAGTGATTTTGAAGCCCCAAAAAATAAAGTCTGACATTGTTTCCACTGTTTCCCCATCTATTTCCCATGAAGTGATGGGACCAGATACCATGATATTTGTTTTCTGAATGTTGAGCTTCAAGCCAACATTTTCACTCTCCTCTTTCACTTTCATCAAGAGGCTTTTGAGTTCCTCTTCACTTTCTACCATAAGGGTGGTGTCATCTGCATATCTGAGGTTATTGAGATTTCTCCCAGCAATCCTGAGTCCAGCTAGTGCTTCTTCCAGCCCAGCGTTCCTCATGATGTACTCTACATATAAGTTAAATAAGCAGGGTGACAATATACAACCTTGACGTACTCCTTTTCCTATTTGGAACCAGTCTGTTGTTCCATGTACAGTTCTGACTGTTGCTTCCTGACCTGCATACAGGTTTCTCAAGAGGCAGGTCAGGTGGTCTGGTATTTCCATCTCTTGAAGAATTTTCCACAGTTTATTGTGATCCACACAGTCAAAGGTATTGGCATAGTCAGTGAAGCAGAAATAGATGTTTTTCTGGAACTCTCTTGCTTTCTCCATGATCCAGCAGATGTTGGCGATTTGATCTCTGGTTCCTCTGCCTTTTCTAAAACCTGCTTGAACATCTGGGAGTTCACGGTTCATATATTACTGAAGCCTGGCTTGGAGAATTTTGAGCATGACTTTACTAGCATGTGAGATGAGTGCAATTGTGCGGTAGTTTGAGCATTCTTTGGTATTGCCTTTCTTTACTGTCCCTTAAACATGCAGTTCAGGGGCATCACATGAGAAATCACATTCCCTGCATCTGTCCTAGGTGTGGAGAGGTAGCTGGGTTACATCACCGCCAGTCCAGTGTGAGACACGACACCTGGGGTGATGGCTCTCCCTCACACCCTAGAGGCCTCTGTCCCTTGTGCCTCCTCTTTGCATTCGTTCTGAAATCTAAAATGCCCTTCCCTGTCCTCTCAAGAGTTAAAATTCTACATTTCTTTTACGGCTCACCTCAAAATATGCTTCCATCCCATTCCAGTCCCACTTCCACTGTACTTTTCTCTTATTATGATTTATTCCAACCTATGTTCTATAGATACTGAAAGCGTATAACCATGAATGTGCATATTTATTGTATTATTACTTTCTGAAAGTGTGTCCAACTCTTTGCGACCCCTTGGACTATACAGTCCATGGAATTTTCCAGACCAGAATAATGGAGTGGATAGCCGTTCCCTTCTACAGGGGATCTTCCTAACTCAGGGATCAAACCTAGGTCTCCTGCATTGCAGGTGGATTCTTCACCAGCTGAGCTGCAAGAGAAGCCCAAGAACACTGGAGTGGGTAGCCTATCCCTTCTCCAGATCTTCCCAACCCAGGATTTGAACCAGGCTCTCCTGCATTACAGGCCGATTCTTTACCAACTGAGCTATGAGGGAAGCCCCCATGTTATTACTTTCCCGTTGTTTCTTATAATGAGTACCTTGTCTTCCTGGCAGGGCAGGGAGCTCTGCAAGGAAGAGAAAAATGCCTTGGCTTCTAATGTTTAAATACTCCTCACAGGTCTTGGAATAGTACAGGATACCCCGCAGACTCTTACCAAACACTCATCAAATGAATAAAATTAACAATGAGCTTGCTGTTCAACACTTTACATTTCAGGTGTTCCTGGAGCTACTAAGAGGTGAGATGAAATCAGAGTGAAGGTGTTGCAGAGCATAACCAGCACGCAGTTAATCAGTGCAATCACGGCAGCCGGTGAGCACCCTGAGGCTAAGTGCAGAGCAGGAAGAGGGACAGGAGAGCCTGCTAGGGTGCCAGGTCACAGAGGCAGGGGAGAGAGGAGTTAGTAGAAAAGACACAGAAGACATTCAGAGGGCTACGGACTCTTTCAATACAGCATTATTACAGTAGGGGAGATTTAAAGACGAAAAATGGTTTCAGATGAACAGGAGGTCAAAGATAGCTGAGCTGAGAAAACATCTGGCAAAGGTGTATCGGAAAGATCATGGAAAGTATAGTTACAGAGAAGCCAGACTGAGGGACGGTTGGGGATGGAAATGATACACTGACCTGCTGAGGAGCCCAGGATGCCACATGCAGCATATCTTGTGTTACCTAATCAGCTAGCAGTCCATACTCGGGACCCAGGAGGGCCCAATTCCTGCGTGCCTTCCATCATAGGCCTGCCAGCAGGCTTAGTTCAACCACTAACTATACTTGAGGTTGGATGCAATTATTTGGAAATTTTTTGAGTGATTCAATTTCATTAAAATTACATCAGGGAAATGTGACATTATGAAGGATTGAGAACCAATTATAGAAATATTGGGAAGCTCTGATATGAGCACTCACGTCTGAGTCACTTCCAATTCTTGTACACTAATCAAGGACACTCTCAGTTCACTGGTGTTATAAATTAAAATTTTATCTCGTAACAAGGGAGAGGAGAAAGACAGGAAAGAAGTACATCAAAGTGTTGACAGAACATTTTCAGACTAAGAAAGTGGAGTGAAGCAGAATTAGACTCTGCCCCCTCAATAACTGATGAAGCAAACCCCCAAAATTCAATCTCTTTCAAAGTCAAAAATTCATCAGCAAAAATCAAATTGGAAAAGAGAGACAATCTTATTCCGAAGATTCTGAAAAGTCAGTCAAGAAAAGAATTAAGAGATTCTTCTTCCTGCATTCCTTCAAAGTAGAAATCAGGAAAGGAGGCACGTCACCCAGAGAATTATTACACATACCCTCCAATTTTGTGAAACCAACAAGGGGAGTAGGTAAATAGCCCTGAAGAAGTTAAGGAGAAGCTCTTGAAGGCAGAAGCCCACATACCACAGACATCAGTGGTGGCAGTCTGGCTACCAGCAATGGCCACCTTAATGGGCAGGAGGAACACAGGGCCATGATGGGGGATTAAGATACACTACTCCAAAGTAAGGTTCCATACTGAATATTTCAAGTTGAAGCAATCTGAGAAACAGCAGGTGCAGGAAGGACTTTCTGGCCTTCCCCTGAAGTGGGCATAAAGACCCTCAAGTGAGAGACACCCTTCATACACCCAGAGGAAAGGAACATTACTACCTTCATGAAAGAAGGACAAGAAGGACATCAAGAGAAATCTGAATGAACAAGCCTTGCTATGTCTCCCCTAGTTTACTAAACTGAGCTCATACTCATACCCACTTTTGTCCGATTACATCTTCCCACAACTTTCCACTCTATCAACCCTAGCATAGAAACGCTCAGATCTTTTCAGGTCTCCATTTCCTTGTAAAGGAAATGTCATGCACAACTTATATGAAATGAATTTGTATGCCATTCTCTTGCTAATTTATCTTCTGTTATGGAAACACAGCTGAGAACGATAAATGGTATGAGGCTTCTTCCTCTGCTCCAGCTACACCCAAGGGCTGCCCAGGGCCCAGGGCGACAGAAGGACACCACTAGCATGGAGCCTGGGAAAACAGAGCAGAAGCTGGCAACTGAGTATTCGGTGCGGGAAAGATAACTTGTCCCACACAGGTGGGGACAGTGACAGAGAGAATCCACTTACACTGTAGCCAAGCAAATAAAAGGTAAGCTCAATGCAGGTTCTGACACTAAGCATGGATAGGACCGCAAGAAATGGCACAGAGACTGTGCAAACATACACAACAAGCGGAAAGTGAAAAAGAAGGGAGAAAATGTAATCCAAGAAGGGCTTCTCCGTGGCTATCTCAGCTACAGATGCTTCAACAGTGAGAAAAATTCAACAGAACAAGAGCTCAGACAAGATGATATAAATCAACAGGATAAGGTGAAAAGACTGCAGAGCTGAGGAAAGTTTGAGAGCCAAATGACATGCAGACAGCACTAATAAGTCAGGGCAGCAAAGAACAGAACAGACATGACTCAAAATTGAGTAAGGCAGAGAGCAAAGGCCTGAGATTATTGCAGCAGATGCAGGGAAAAACAGGAAAACATCTCACTTACTCAGAAGAAATGTGACAGATATGAAAGGTAAAGGTGATGAAACAAAGAATAACTAGTTCCCTGAAATAGAAAATCCAGTAAGTATAAAAGAGGAAATATTCAGAAATACAAAATTTTTTTCCCCCCTGTATTGAAGGAAGGAGCAAATCTGGCCTCAGTATTTTCCACAGCCACATTCAAAACCAGAAGGCAATGGAGCAGAATTGTCTGAAAAGATCTGAGGGAATTTGTCTGGCCCAAGTATACACAGTCGTGGTCTGTTTTTAACTGGAAGAAATTCTTAAATGATTCAGTTAAAAAGTATAACACCCTCCAGCCCTTGCAATAAAAGCCCATTTCTGCCTTCTAGTACTTATGAATAGAAAAGCCTAGTGGTGAGCACTGAACCCTCTGAAAATGTAAACCCACTCTGTAACTGAAGGACTCATGGGTACAGCATAGAAAATGCTCTAACTCTGATAAGGAAAAACTAAACTAACAAAAAATTGGGAGCAAACGAAGGAGGATAGGTATGAGGTAATAGAAAAAAATATAGACAGATACCTGCCCCTGGTTCCTGGCACAGAGCTTCTAGAACCCTTGTAATTTCCCAAGTGATAAGAACACTAAGAGTATTTCTTGTTCTAATATTTGGTCTTTGACCCTGTCCCTAACAGACAGTTCTTGAAACCTTTATAAATTCCTAAGTGATAAGAGCACGAGGACCATCTTCCGTTTTAATGAGGTGATTCTGGGGGGTTCCTGGATGGGGGCTGGTCGCCAGAAAGACCAAGTCATAATTAGAAGTTAGAATTATCAGTGCCTGCCCCACCCCCTTCTCCAGAGAGGGAAGGAGAAAGCCTAGAAATGGAGTTAATAACTGATCATGTCCACATGAGGAAGCCTCCATAAAATCCCAGTAGTATAGATTTTAAAGAGCTTCAAAGCAGACGAACACATCCGCATTGCGAGGGTGATGCACCCCAACTCCATAGGGACAGCAGTTCCAATCTCCAGCACCCTTTCAGATCTCACCTGAAGCATCTCTGTTCATCTGTATTCTTTGTCATTTCCTTTAATAAACTGGTAAGTAAGCACTTATGTTTCCCCGAGTTCTGTGACCTGCTCTAGCAAATTAATCAAACACAGCTGGTGTCCAGGGAATTGCTTGATGTGGGGAGAAAAACTCCATATATTTGGTGACCAGAGTGCAAGAAGGAAAGTGTTCTGTGTGAGCACATAAAGGAAAGACGCTCAGGAGGGTAGAACTGAGCTTTTCCCAGCAAAGGAGGTAGACAAAACTAAGTTTTTCCTAAACAATAGGAATGGGTAGAAATTTAAGTATAACTGCCCCATCTTTCAGAGCAGGAAGTCAATTTTTCTGTTAAATAGATACAAAATTAAATACAACACTTTTTCTTTAAAAAACAACAGTATTCATGACATAGCCTAATTCTCTTGAAGTTATTTCCATCTGGCTGGTGATCCATCCTTTTAACTAGGTATCTGAAATGCAAGATGTCTAGAATAATGGTCACCAAAAGTTAACGTTCATTATTTCTGAGAGGGGGGATACTGGGCGAAATAGCTAACGGTGGTGAGGAATCCTTAGGAGGTATCCTCATGATTGATTTTTCTTGTTTTGACCACATTGCACAGCTTGCAGGATCTTAGCTCCCCAACCAGTGATCAAATTTGAGCCCCCTGAGATGGAAGCACGGAGTCCAAACCATTGTACCAGCAGGAAATTCCCTCTTATGACTAATTTTTTGGTTCTTTTTTTCTACTTTCTTCTATATTCTATATTTTGAAATGTGTCCATATATATAAAAAAAATAAAATGCCGCTTAGTCATAAAGGATAAACAAAGGACAATTGAGAATGACAAAGAAGAAAAAGACGGGGAAAAAAGCTCCCACAGAGAGACCCAAGCTTACTTAAAGGGAAAAGAGCAGGAGTAGGAATCAGCAGAGAGAAAATGCAGACGGAGAGGCAAGGGCCCTTGAAAGTTATAAATGTTGGCATCTACCAATTTCAGTAATAAATTCCACCTAAATGATGATAACTCCCAAATTCAAACCTCAATCCCAGACCTTTCCATGAACTCCACACTCATATCCCTTACTTATTCTACGGAAGATCTGACAAGTCTTCCAAACATAGTGGCCAAAACCCAAACCAAATTCTTGGTCCACATCCAAACACGCTGCTCTCTCAGCCTTCCCATTTTACTAAATTCAAGTCAAGAACCTTGAAGTCACCCCGATCATCTCTTTCTCTCACCCACCTGCCCCTCCCCCTTTCCAACCTCAGCAAATTCCACCGGCTCTATTTCTATCAAAACACAACGTGAATCCAGTCACTTCTCACCACCATCTCTACTATCACGCGAGTCCCAACCATATCGAGCCTAGCTGATGACAGCCGCCTTCTAACTGGTTCCCAGCTCTCACTCTTGCCCCATCTCTATTCTTCAAACAGAATTCAGTGATCTTTTTAAAGAATAAGTCAGATCGTGTCACTCTTTTGCTCAAAACCTTCTAATGGCTCCCATCTTATTCAGAATAACACCCGAACTCTCTACTACTATGCCCTGCTGCTGCTGCTAAGTCACTTCAGTCGTGTCCGACTCTGTGTGACCCCATAGACTGCAGCCCACCAGGCTGCCCCGTCCCTGGGATTCTCCAGGCAAGAACACTGGAGTGGGTTGCCATTTCCTTCTCCAATGTGTGAAAGCGAAAAGTTAAAGTGAAGTCGCTCAGTCGTGTCCGACCCTTAGCGACCCCACAGACTACAGCCTACCAGGTTCCTCCATCCATGGGATTTTCTAGGCAAGAGTACTGGAGTGGCCTTCTCTGCTACTATGCCCTACAAGGTCCCAATTGATCTCCTACAGGGACTCCCACCTCACAGCCTCTGGCCCTATTGGAATGTTCTTCTCTCAATAACAAGGTTCATTCCTTCAGATTCCTGCTCCAACCACACCTTCTCAGACAGGACTTACCTGACTTCTCCACTAAAATCCTATCACCAAATCCTTTTCCTGCTTTATTGGGAACAGGAGGGTTTTTTCCCTTTATTCAGAGCCATGTCCCTAGAACTCAGAAAAATAACTGGCACAAGCTAGGTGCTCAATATTTGTTAAATGAGGGAATCAAAGAAGCCACTATTTTCTTTTCCTTAAAACACTGCAAATATCTTTCTTCTGATTATCCAGACTGTGTGCTTAGTCGCTCAGTTGTGTCCAACTCTTTGCGACCCCATGGATTGCAACCCACCAGGCCCCTCTGTCCAGGGGGATTCTTCAGGCAAGAATACTGGAGTGGGTTGTCATGCCCTTCTCCAGGGGATCCTCCCAACCCAGGGACTGAACTCAGGTCTCCCGCATTACAGGTGGATTCTTTACCATCTGAGCCACCAGGGAAGCCCATGAATACTGGAGTGGGTAGCCTATCCCTTCTCCAGGGGATCTTCCTGACTCAGGAATGGAACCAGGGTCTCCTGCATTGCAGGCAGATTCTTTACCACATGAGCTACTTACTACAATTCAGGCAGATATTATTTGCTCTTAGTAAGCAATACATTGAAATTATGATAAACTCTGTAAAGCTCAAGAGTCAAGACTGGTTTCCTGTCATATGCATGTGTTTGGGGAAGGGTGTGTGGTAACAAGGGCAGAAGTGGTGGCCAGAATCAACTAGCCCAGGCCCTGATACTTGGAAGAGAGCTCTGGTTGCCATATACCCAGTTATAAACAGGATGAGACTTCAAAAACTGTCACCGACTTAACTATACCTGTCCCTGTTGGGTCACCTCCCTGGATCATAAAGTCTTTGATGATTCTGTGGAATTTGGTGCCATTGTAGTAACCTCGACGAGCCAATTCAGCGAAGTTCTTACAGGTCTTTGGAGCATGCTTCCAGTACAGCTCCAGCACGATGATCCCCATGCTGCAGGGGGAGAGGACAGCAGAGCTCCAGTCAAGAACAAGGTCACAGCACACAGGAACATTATGGGACTGCTCCACAACTCTTCATTTGCAAGCTTATTAAATTGTGAACTGATGATAAAGGTCATGCTCAGCAAAGATTTCCCATGATAAAGATTTCATGCTCAGCAAAGGAAAACAACACAATGCAAATAACATAAACACAGACACCTCCTTTGAGGAAAACATGCTGGGGCTTCTGGTTCTTCTTTCAAGCAAAGTAACCACAGACAACTAAAAATCCTAACGCGTTATATACAACAAATCACTGATCACTGGAAACCAATATAACCAACCCCTAAATTAGGGAGAAAAATCTTACACCTAGTTTATAACTTTATTTAATTGGATATTAAAATATTGAGAATTTACATTTATTTACATATACATACATTTCTGAGGGCTTCCCTGGCAGCTCAACTGGTAAAGAATCCACCTGCAATGCAGGAGACCCCAGTTCCATTCCTGGGTGGGGAAGATCCCCTGGAGAAGGGATAGGCTACCCACTCCAGTATTCAAGGGCTTCCCTCGTGGCTCAGATGGTAAAGAATCTGCTTGTAATGTGGGAGACCTGGGTTTGATCCCTGGGTTGGGAAGTTCCCCTGGAGGAGGGCACAACAACCCACTCCAGTACTCTTGCCTGGAGAATCCCCATGGACAGAGGGGCTTGGCAGGCTATAGTCATGGGGTTACAAAGAGTCAGGCACGACTGAGTGACTAAGCACAGCGCACAGCACAAGTTTCTGGGGATGGGGTGGAAACTGAGTAAATGAGACAGAAAGGCTTTCAGTGATTTTTGAGCCATATAAATTTGTAAAAAAAAATTAATAGAAAAAAAAAAAGTACAATTTGTGTGTATTGAGGAAGGGTGCAACAAAGGCAAAACATTTACATTTCATGCAAAGATGGGCTCGATAAAGGACAGAAATGGTATGGACCTAACAGAAGCAGAAGATATTAAGAAGAGGTGGCAAGAATACACAGAAGAACTGTACAAAAAAGATCTTCACGACCAAGATAATCACGATGGTGTGATCACTCACCTGGAGCCAGACATCTTGGAATGTGAAGTCAAGTGGGCCTTAGAGAGCATCACTACGAACAAAGCTAGTGGAGGTGATGGGATTCCAATTGAGCTATTTCAAATCCTGAAAGATGATGCTGTGAAAGTGCTGCACTCAATATGCCAGCAAATTTGGAAAACTCAGCAGTGGCCACAGGACTGGAAAAGTCAGTCTTCATTCCAATCCCAAAGAAAGGCAATGCCAAAGAATGCTCAAACTACCGCACAATTGCACTCATCTCACACGCTAGTAAAGTCATGCTCAAAATTCTCCAAGCCAGGCTTCAGCAGTATGTAAACCGTGAACTCCCAGATGTTCAAGCAGGTTTTAGAAAAGGCAGAGGCACCAGAGATCAAATTGCCAACATCCGCTGGATCATGGAGAAAGCAAGAGAGTTTCAGAAAAACATCTATTTCTGCTTCATTGACTATGCCAAAGCCTTTGACTGTGTGGATCACAATAAACTGTGGAACATTCTGAAAGAGATGGGAATCCCAGACCACCTGACCTGCCTCTTGAGAAACCTGTATGCAGGTCAGGAAGCAACAGTTAGAACCAGTCATGGAACAACAGACTGGTTCCAAATAGGAAAAGGAGTGCGTCAAGGTTGTATATTGTCACCTTGCTTATTTAACTTATATGCAGAGTACATCATGAGGAACGCTGGGCTGGAAGAAGCACAAGCTGGAATCAAGATTGCTGGGAGAAATATCAATAACCTCAGATATGCAGATGACACTACCCTTATGGCAGAAAGTGAAGAGGAACTCAAAAGCCTCTTGATGAAAGTGAAAGAGGAGAGTGAAAAGGTTGGCTTGAAGCTCAACATTCAGAAAACAAAGATCATGGCATCTGGTCCCATCACTTCATGGGAAATAGATGGAAAAACAGTGGAAACAGTGTCAGACTTTGTTTTTTTGGGCTCCAAAATCACTGCAGATGCTGATTGCAGCCATGAAATTAAAAGACGCTTGCTCCTTGGAAGGAAAGTTATGACCAACCTTGATAGTATATTAAAAAGCAGAGACATTACTTTGCCGACCAAGGTCCGTCTAGTCAAGGCAATGGTTTTTCCCGTGGTCATGTATGGATGTGAGAGTTGGACTGTGAAGAAAGCTGATCGCCGAAGAATCGATGCTTTTGAACTGTGGTGTTGGAGAAGACTCTTGAGAGTCCCTTATACTGCAAGGAGATCCAACCAGTCCATTCTAAAGGAGATCAATCCTGGATGTTCATTGGAGGGACTGATGCTAAAGCTGAAACTGCAATACTTTGGCCACCTCATGCGACGAGTTGACTCACTGGAAAAGAGTCTGATGCTGGGAAAGGTTGGGGGCGGGAGGAGAAGGGGACGACGGAGAATGAGATGGCTGGATGGCATCACCGACTCTGTGGACATGAGTTTGAGTGTACTCCGGGAGTTGGTGATGGACAGGGAGGCCTGGCGTGCTGTGATTCATGGGGTCGCGGAGAGTCGGACACGACTGAGCGACTGAACTGAACTGAACTGAACCTCCCTTTCATCACTCACTTAGACTTCAAGCTCCAAGAATGTAAGAACTGAGTCAACTCTGTATAGCCTGAATACCTGGTGTGAAGGACTCTATAAATAAATGTGGTACGTGCTAGAACATAACTTTCTAAAAGCCTTTCTAGTGGCAATTCATCCTTTACACTCCTAACATTGAACAAAGATTAACAGTTACTCTGTGCAAGACAAAGTTCTAAGTGCTTTTCCTCTTACAGAGGAATATTCTGGTGGATACTTTTAAAATACAGGGAATAACTTTGGAACGGCAATCAGAAAATAACCTATACAAATCTGGAATGTGCATACCTTTTGGCAGCAATTTCAACTTCTAAAGTTTCTACTCTATGTGAAAACTTACAAAAGTGCTTGAGGATATAATAGGTGCAAGGATGTTTATTCCAGTAATTGTCCTAACAAAAAAAGAGAAGCAATTTAAATGTCCTTCACAGAGGGAATGACTAAAATATGAAATATCCCTACAGAAGGCTGTATGTATCACATGCAAATTAAAGAAAAAAACACACAGTATGAGCATACAATCTTATTATTGTTTAAATACAGGACATAAAAGAGATGTCTTTATGTACAGAGAAAAAGATCTGCAGATCATCCAACATCAGTTCAGTTTAGTCGTTCAGTCATGTCCAACTCTTTGCGACACCATGGACTGCAGCACGCCAGGCCTCCCTGTCCATCACCAACTCCCAGAGTTTACCCAAACTCATGTCCATTGAGTCGGTGATGTCGTCCATCTCTTCCTCTGTCATCCCCTTCTCCTGCCCTCAACCTTTCCCAGCATCAGGGTCTTTTCAAACTATTAGTGGTGTGTTTACAGATAGGAGTGGCTGTCACTTCTTACTGTATACACTTCTACAACTGCTTGAACTTAAATTTTCATTTATTTTGTAATTATAAAAAAAAAAAAAAGTAGTTGAGAAATTACATACTTTCAAGTTGACCAGAAAAAGTAGAATTTTCCCTTGTAAGAAGATGGGGAGGATGACCAGGGAGCAAAAATAGCATCTGAGAGAACTGTGCTCTGAAGGAAAGCAGCAAAAGCAAGAGGAAGACAGAAAGACGATGGCTGGACTTTGCCTATTGATGTACAAATGGAAGATTGTAGGCAGAGAGGTAGGCAAAGATGAGATGAAAAAATCACCTTTGAAGGTGAGACCACAAAATTTCAATTTTATATTGCTGGAGCAGTAAGAAATTACTTAAGGTTATTTGCCCTACTTCGGAAAGGTCACTTTTAACTTTTTCCAAAGAGGCAATGGAATGAATGGGGCTAAAGAACCTAGCACAGCAGGCAAACAGACCAGGCTCCAAATGAGATGCCCCTACTTACTAGCTACAAGACTTTAATCAAGCAATTTACTCTGTAAATTTTGACATTCCCCCTGCTAAAACTAGACAGAAGGTGGAATAGTACCTACATGATCTGTGTTGCTAAGAGGATTAAACTAAACATGATGCTACACATAAGGGACATGGCACTAGCTGTTTGGTGCTCAATACTATCACTTTGACTGGAGGGAATGAATGCGCTTCTCCCTGTGTTCTAAAAATTTGTGTAAATAACTGAGCTACTTACAACCCTTAAAATTTACACGTCTGTCTCCTTCACCACACTGTAAGTTTCTAAAGGCAAGGCTGTGTTTCATCCACCTCTGACCCTCCGATGCCACGTCCCTGGCCTGCAGACTGAACGCGCGCTGGTTGAATGAAAGGATGAATGAACGGAGGGGTAGCAGGCGGGCACTCGGGCCGCGGTCGCTAACAGCGCAAGTGGGTGTGGAGCTCGGCCGCGGGCAGTGGCGGTCCCCACTCAGCCCCAAGGCGCCCTCACTACCGCCCCTCCGCGAGGAGGCTGGCCTTCCGAGGGCGCGAGCCCGGAACCCGGCCCCGCGGCCAAGCCTGCAAAGCCACGTCGCCTGCACCAGCCCAGCCCCGGAGGCCGGACCCTCACCTGGTCTCCAGGTACACGTTGGGCGGCTGCCAAGAGTCTGGAGGAATCGCCGCCATGGCGAGGCTGGCGGAGAACTCCCGAGGCGACCGCTACTTCCGGCGTCGCTTCGCCAGGGACGCGCGGCTGCGGCCAGGCACTTCCGTTTCCCGCCGTTCCGCTCCAGAGGTGCCACAACTGCGGGGATTTGAGACAAGGCGGAGCAGAGACCCCCACCCCAACCCCACCTTCAAGGCCGAGAATCTAGAGCGTGAGGCTAAAGCAAGCTGTCTGCTAGGGCGGAGAAAAGTGCCAAGCTCCACTGGAGGTGATCTCCAAGTGGAGAGACCGCGGCATCCTATGGACGCTCTGATTGGTTCGTTTAGGCAGGGGGAGGCGTGACCGACCAGCAAATCTGCACTTCTAATGGAGTTAAAACCTAACCTTCCGTTTGGAAGAATTTCTTAGTCCCACAATAGTGCTGAGACCCAAGAAGAGGAAGAGGACGGAAGGGGATAGAGATGAGAGCTGCCAGAAACTAACACTAAATGTAAGGCGCTGTACATTTACATAGCCCTTGAACATTATTATGTTATCTACTCCGCAAAACAATCTTGTAACGTTGATGTTATTATTCCCATTTTTCAGATGTGAAAACTGAGACTCAGCAGTTAAATGACTTATATGTCCATAGCCAGGCTTCCCAAGTGACTCAGTGGTAAAGAATCCACCTGCCAATGCAGGAGACACAGGCTAGATCCCTGGGTCAGGAAGACCCCGTGGAAAAGGAAATGGCAACCGACTCCAGTATTCTTGCTTGGGAAATCCCATGGACAGAGGAGCCTGATCTATACTCCATGCAGTCGCAAAAGACTTGGACATGGTTTTGGTATTAAACAGCAACAACAGGTCCATAGCCCCATAGCCATAAAGCAAATCAAACTTATAGTCTCCAAAGGCAAAAGTGTCTGGGGAAAGGGAAGAGGGAAGGACTGGAAAGAAAATCAGAGCTAAAGGAAGGGAAAGCTAGGAGAATGAATATCAAATAGGTCAGGGCTAGAAGCAAGGATTAGAGTCACTGTGGCTGGGATAGATGGTAGTCCAAGGTTGTTAGGAGTGTTTGCACATTATCAAAGATGATGAGAGGAGGTTTGGAGGGAGGACAAGAAAGAAATGGGGTCAGTGAACACACTGTAAATGCTGTGCACACCATGATGCTGGGAGGGATTGGGGGCAGGAGGAGAAGGGGACGACAGAGAATGAGATGGCTGGATGGCATCACCGACTCGATGGACATGAGTTTGAGTGAACTCTGGGAGTTGGTGATGGACAGGGAGGCCTGGCGTGCTGTGATTCATGGGGTCGCAAAGAGTCGGACACGACTGAGCGACTGAACTGAACTGATAATGGCAGTTAAATGAATGCTTACTTTGTACCAGGCATCCAGTAAGCACTATTGTGTACTTTCACACTGTTAAAAATCAAACACAAATGGAAATCAGACTTGAAAACTTCCTCATTCACAATTTGTAGAGGTTATACTCCATTTATAGTTATTGTAAAATATTGGCCATATTCCCTGTGCTGTGCAATATATCCTTGTAGCTAATTTTTGAACTTTTGACAACACTTAATCTTCAAACCCACAAGAGGCAGGTATCACTATTCCCCGTTTTACTTTGAGGAAACAGACTTACAGAGATAACTTGCTCAAAGTACCACAGCTGTGATCCTGTGCTCTTGACCACAGTTCAATCCTAGTTTCCTTAATTGCCAAGCAAGAATAAGGGTATACAAGATTGTAAAGGTCAAACTAGACAGTGCGTTCCTTGAGAGAATAACTGAGCCTTGTTCATCTTTGTGCCCGCCTCGCAGAGAACTGAACATAGGATGCTCAAGTTTCATTGAATGAACAATAAACAGAAAATTACATTTTGGGGGCTTCTCTAAATGTTTACCACTGGTAGCTCAGTGGTAAACAATCGCCTGGAATGCAGCAGACAAAGGTTCAATCCCTGCTGCGGGAAGATCCCATGTACCACCTTAACTAACTTAACTAACTAAGCCCGTGTGCCACAACTACTGAGCCTGGGAATTACAACTACTGAAACCTGTGCACCTATAGCCCATGCACTGCAACGAGAAGCCACCACTCTCTTCAACGAGAGAAAAGCCTGTGCAGCAATGAAGACCCAGCACAGCCATAAATAAATGAATAAAATGAATAAAATTATTTTTTAAAAGAAAATTACATTTTAGACTGATGAAAGCTGTGCGAATGTAAGGTAAGGTATGGTTAATCTACACTTCCTGCAGTCTTGTGTTCGTGCCCTCGTTATGGCCTTTAAGCTGGATGGAAAAGTTTTCACTGTTGGTCCTGTCTGTTGTTATCTGAGTTTCCTTTCCCTGGACCTTACGTAGTTCCTTACCATGTATCTTGGGAGGCTTAGGGCATGGTGAGGATGCACTGGGGTTTAACAGAAGCATAAGACCGCACCTTGCTGTCTCATTCCAAAATCCTTACTCAAGAGGCTCAGCTTTGGTTGGACTTTTTATTCCCAAGAGAACATTAGGTGTCAGTGATTTCAGGGCAGAGTTGACAAAGAGGCCTAGATTCCTGTTCTAAGTTCACTATTAGATTGCAGCTTGTACTTACATCATTTATTCTGTATCTAAGTTTAATGTGTCTTATGAATAAATGTCCCTTATTAAAAACAAAATTATAACATCATTTTTTGAGCTGGAATCCTAAGGATCTCCTGTTTATCTCTGCTCCCTGTAAATGACACATCATCAAACATGTCCACTCTTTTTTCCAAAGGTCCCCAAATTGTATTCCTTTCTTCGCATTCCCACTGCTGTTTCAGACCTTTAACACCAGGATTATTTCAGAAGCTCCTTTGCTGGAGCTTCCCTGCCCTTTGGTTTCCCTCCAGTAACCCATTTTACACACAGCAGCCAAAGCCCTCATCTGAAATACTATAAGATATTGCCATGAAGTATTAAATGGTTTCTCGTTGCCTATTAAAATTCCAAATCACTTGGCCTGAGCTTGAAGGCCCTTCATCATTGACCACTCACTGACTTCTCCAGTCAGATTTTGGACTATTTTATTATCCAAGCCTTATATGTGGAATCAGCATTCCCACTTTAAGACTTCTGCCCAAGCTAGTCTTTTTCCTTGCAATGCTTTACCAAACTTCACCGAATCTCCCTTGTTCCATCTCCTCCTTTCTACTCATCCTGTCTGTAGTAGACTCTCCTTCTCTCTTCTTGATCTTTAATTTGGTTCCAATTCCATCACTGTCTAAATGCTTGTCTCAGATTTTCTTCTCACCAAGCAGACTGTCAATAACCTATGTTAGGGACCATGTCCTTATGCAGTTGGGCTTCCCAGGTGGCATAGTGGTAAAGAATCAAAAGAATCAGCCAGCAATGCAGAAGACACGAATTCAATCCCAAGGTCAGGAAGATCCCCTGGAGTAGGAAATGGCAACTCACTCCACTATTCTTGCCTGGAGATTCCGTGAACAGAGGAGCCTGGAGGGTTACAGGCTATGGGGTGGCGGAGAGTCAGACATGACTGAGCAGGCATGCCTTATCCAGTTCAGTTCAGCATTCACACAGGGCGTGTTCCAGATCAGAATCTGAGCAGAGCGAGTTTCCAGTGTAATCTCGAGCAATTTAACCTTTCCATAAACTTCAGCTTGGTTAGTAAGAGGACAAATGAAGGTTGTTGAAGCAGTTTCACGAATATAAAGTCCTTTGTAATGTCTGGCAGAGTAAACATTAATGAGTGTGCCGTGTGTAAATTTGAGTGATCTATTTGTCTGCCTTTCTTTTAGATTTCAAAGGTAAGACCCTGCCCACCATTTACGTTATCCCTCCCACTTCCATCTCTTAATGCCTAACACGTTGCCTGTCACATAGTAGGAGGCTCAACAAATACTCATTGAATGAATTAGTTCAGCTATGAAGTCGGCGTTGGCTCACAGAGACCACTGGCAAGGGCTGAAGAAGACCGAGAGGGAAGAACTGGCCGCCAGGGGGAGCAAGAAGTCGTACTCTCCAGATCTCGTGATAGTTCCCAAGTTCTCCGAGACATAGCCCGTTCTACTTCTGGCGGAAGCTTCCGGCGGGAAGAAGGAGCGCCGCCTCGCCTGTGGAGTGGGAGTTGCTTCCGGGTTGCGCGCCCGGAAGCAGGAAGTTGTCGGCCTATCCTCCTCGCCCGGCGGCTTGCTGTCCCCGAGGCGGGAGGAGCCCGAGGGGGCGCGGGCTCCGTATGTGAGTGACTGGGGCCCGAGGCCGGGAGGGGGGAGGCAGCCTCGTGACAACACTGTCGCCGCACCCGGCTATTAAATCCTCGCACAGCCCACCTTTCCGCGCCAGTGCCAGTCCTGCTTCTGCGCTGACCCCTTCTCTGAGCCTTTGGCCTTTCGCGGACTGATTGACAGCACCCTTCACCAACTCCCCCGGGGTTAAGACTTCTCCCTTTTTCCCTTGGCTCTGCCGGGGAGAGCAGAGAGTTCCGCCCTAATTGAACTTGTTCGCGGGGTCACGGTAGTGACCAAAACAGCGGTCCTAGCAAAGTCTATATTTCGTTGCCATTTTAGATTTGTTTTGTTTTTTTTGAATGTTTATAATAGATTCCCCGCCCCACTCCGAAACATCTTTTTCTGATAACTGTTAGGGAAGGAATTTTTTTTTTTTTTAAGTGTGGTCTTGGTATATGATAACCATGGCATCTCGGATTTCAGAAAGGAATATGACTTGGTTTATTGGCTTGATTAAATGAGCTGTTTGTAATCTCCATTTAGAACAAGGAAATTCGCCTGCTTCGTATTGCCTAGTATTTTAAGATAATTAGTCCTGCAAGCCACACTTTTTTTCTGGTCTAAGAGCCTGCATATCCTTGGTATTTGCCAGTACACCAATTTTAAGGTATTTGGCTTTCTCCTCATAATAGGGGCTTCCCTGGTGGCTCAGATGATAAAGAATCCACTTGCAATGCAGGAGAAGTGGGTACGATCCCTGGGTCAGGAAGATCCCCTGGAGGAGGAAATGGCAACCCATTCCTGTATTCTTGCCTGGAGAATTCTATGGACAGACGAGCCTGGCCGGCTACAGTCCACGGGTTCACAAAGAGTCAGACAGACTGAGCGACTAACACTTTCACTCATAATAGAGACTACTTCCAGAAGAATTTCTGGCTTTTCCTATTTGCTCATTTGGTTGTCCCCATAGTGGAATCCTCCATGGACATCTCTCCCTTAATAAATCTGCTTATTTGAGTTTGAGTTATGACAGTTTCCCTTTAAGGAACGACATGCTTTAACCGAGATTTAGCTTTGCTACATTGAAGTTTTGACTGAAGTTCACATCCACAAATTTGAATACCACAGGCCCTGTTTGCCCTTCCTGCTTTAGAACAAAACAGTTTTCAAGACCCAGTTCAAATCCCTGTTCTTCCACAGCTACTTAAAGCTCCACACACACAAAATCCAAGTGTGAAGTTCCTATCTTGCTCACCTAAACTGTCATTAGGCTGATGTATCTTTAAAAAATAATAAGTAAAATAAACCATTAGTTAGTTTGTGAACAAAATGATTACTTTAGGTCTTTTCTATAAATTTGTTCAACAGGCAGTGATAAGGCTGCATATCTCAGGTAAATTTGCATCTCTGTTATTAGTTTGTGTTGTTATTTTCTCTAAAAAATCTGCTTTCAATAAACAGTTTTTGTGGCAGGGAAGACAAGGAATAGATGTAATCCACAGTGATAGGGTTGTGTTTAAGGTTCAAAGGGCAGAAATGAAGGTCTAAGATTCAAAGGACAGAAATAGTGTTCACTCGCTGGGCAAAGCATGGGGGGATAGTTTTTGTAAACGGAGAAAATTATGTGTACAGAAGCAGAAAGGTGTGAAATAATATGGCAACAAAGAATGTAAGGGAAGAATGGGAAACGAGACTGAACGGATAGGAAGTAACCAGTGGGTCGTGCTAAGTCATTTGGACTCAACTTATTGTAATTTTACTTATTTAATTTGGGTAATAAGACAAATGTTTTAGATATATCAGCTTGTGATCGATTAACAACATGGTTGGAAAGACACAATTATGCTTATTTTATAGATAAAAATTCTGAGGCTTTAGAGAGGTTAAAACAGTGTCTCATGGCTACACAGTAGATGGGAGAATCTAGTATTTGAATTCAGCTTTTTCTGACTCCAGTGCTGGTATTCTTAACCGCCATGCTAAATTGTTCCCTAGCCCGGCGTGCGAAGTCAAGGAAAGTGCTAAAGTGCTTTAAATAGATGAGCAGTGTGAGCCAATTTGTGTTTTAGAAAAATAATTTGTAGAGACTGGCTCAGAAAGGAGAAAAGGGGTTGGAAGTATAGAAATTAAAATATCTTTGTGAGGGATGTTGAGGGCCTTGACTGCCACTGATGTGGAGCCAAAGAGGAGGTGATGAATGTGAGAGCCATACAGGATATAAAATTGAGGATTTGGTGGTTGGGCCATTGGTGGGGATAAGGAAGCAGGAGGAGAGGTTTTCAATTTGGAGAACTGAAGTTTCCATTATTTAAGAAAAGGGATACAGTAGGATAAGCAGTTTGCAGGGGAAAAATAATTAGTCAGGTAGGGACACATTACACGTACGGGACTATTAAGAAATTTGGGCCAGGATGCCTGGTAGCCGATTAGATAGATGGGTCTTGAGTTTTGGAGAGAGTTCTAGATTGGAGAAGAGATTTAGGCATCACGAAAGCTGTGGAGGGAGTGAGACAGCCAAGGACACCCGTGGTGAGTTCCAGCACTCCGAGAGAATGAGGACAAGAGGACTGCGCCAAGGTCTGAGGGCACTTGAGGGAGATAGTGGATAGCAATGGCAGCAGCCGCAGAGCGATAACTGAAACCGTGTCCTTTGGACTTGGCACGTGAAGAAAGCCTTTGGTGACCTTAGTGAAAGCAGTGTGGGTGGCATGAAGCGAAAAGAAGCCAGTGGAGACCTGAAAACAAGAGAGGGAAGTGAGACTTTTTTTTTTTTTTGAGAGCTTAACTTGGAAGAGAGGAAGAGTATGAGCTCTGGAAATCTAGAGAGGAAGGATTTTTTTTTTTTTTAAACCATAGAAACTAGAAAAAGTGAGACTAGGAGATGTGTTTAAAAATCTGGGGGTTCCTGCTTCAAATATGTCAGTGTCATAAAAGGCCAGAAAACAAAACACCAGCATCTGTTGTAGATTTAAGTAGACCAATGAGACATAATAGGTAACTGTGATATGTGATCATTGGTTGGTGCCTGGATTTCTAAAAAGCTGTATGGCCTTTCTTTTTTTTGAAAGTTTGACCATGGACTAGATATTAAGTAATGTTAGAGAATTATTCATTTTAATAGGTATGATAATGATGCTGATGGTTATGTAGAATAATACCCTTATTCTCAGGAGGGACATGTTGAACCATTTAGAAGTGATTTCATGACGTGTTACACTAATAAGTTTCAGATGGTTCTGGTTAAAAAAAACCAAAAACAGTTGGACAGAAAGCAAATATAGCCAAATGTTTGTTAACAATTGGTGAGCCTAAGTTAAGGATATACAAACATTCATTGTATTATTACAGTTTTTCTAGAGGCTTGAAATTTTTCAAAATAAAAAATTGAGAGAAAAACAGTGTATTTTCAGAGAGCAAAGAAGATACTAGACTCTTCAAGCCTCAATGAGCAGAAATGTCCAGAAAGAGAAACATTAATGATAAGAGTGCAAAAAAGTAGAATTCCCTTAATTGTAAATTTAAAGCAGTTACTACAGTTTTAAATTGCTCCTCTTTTAAATTGTATCATTTTAATGTTTTATCATTTATCTTTCCTTTAAATGTGGAATTTGTATTTTCTTAGTGGTTTTTATTACAATTCAATGCTAACATTTTTTTCCAGTTTAATGAAACATGTCTTCAATCAATAAAAATCATTGGAAAAAGTGGAATATATTCATAACACTGAAGAATGGATTATCATACTACATAGCTAGCATAATACTAAAGAACCTAGTATATGGAAAAAGAAAATTTATTATTAGGTACTCTGTATATTCCTCCCATAGTTGAAGATTGGGACATATTTAGATGGGCTTTTGAAACTTTCTGAATACAGCTTTTGTGTTTTAACTGGATTTGCCAGTATTGCATCTTAGAGTTGCCTGGATGGTATAGCTGTTTATTTGGGGAAACAGCTTTGGATTTGACATCCAGGGTGATGTCATATCAGTATTCAGGACATATTTATATCAATAGAGAAATTCTGTTTTAAGCAGTATAAAGGAGAAATGTACATTTTGTCTGACCTCTTATCCTGTTTTCTGCCTTAAACATCTTTATTGGTGAGTTCTGTCATTCTACCAGCTATGTCTCTGTCCTGTGTTTTCCTAGACTGAGACAGAAGGAATTGTGGAGAACATCCCTTCAGAGTTGTCAGTTGCCTCCTTCTATTCCTGAAGTAATCCTTCAGACATTAACAGCACCCTGGCTTATCTCCCCCAGGCCTCTCTTGAAAGCACGATTTCTTAACCTCAGCACTCTTTAACATTTTGAGTTCTTTGTCACGGGGAGTTGTCCTGTGCATCCTAAGAGGTTTAGTCTTTATATGTTAGATGCTTGTAGTGCCCCTACAGTTTTGTTTGTGTGTGTTTATGTATAACTTTCTTTGGAGAAAAATGTATCATTTACAGTCTATTGCCAAGTGTACTAATGTGTGTCTACCTACAGAAGATGGTATTCTGTTACGTAAGAAGTTGTTTTGTTCAAGATCAGAAGTAAATACAGGCCTGGTAGACTTGCTGCGAGACATGAATTATGACTGTGAGAGAAAGTAGAAATTCCAGGTTTTCCTGACTGTTCCCTTTGGGTTTCCCTCTTCTTGGGACTTTGAAGTTGGCATGGAGAAGAAAAAAATCACTGGGAAATGTTGAGTACCCCTCCAGTTTTGACAGTCAAAAAGGTCTCCAGACATCCCCTGGGGAGCAGAATCACCCTGCTTGAGAAGTACTGTTCCACAGCAGTGTCTCCTGATTGGGGGTGTGCCTGATCAGCAGGAAAGAGGTTTCAAAACTTCCACACCTGGGTCCCACTCCCAGGCTTCTGGCATTTCAGTGTATAAAGAGTGTTGCATGATACCTTGATTTTTGTAACTCTGCAGGTCATTCTGCCTATGCCTTTGCAGGTATAGAGTCAAGCTCACTCATAGAAACTTCTCTGTGTGGCAAAGCTCATTTCTGCCAGAGTTGGACCTTCTTACTAGAAAGAAAGGGATTGCCATCAAGCTTCAGCTGATTTCACTCAGTCTGGATGAATATACTTGATGCTTAACCCTGACTTTGTGTTTGATTTTTTTTTTTTTAAGGGACAAGTTCTTTGTTTTTTTTAATACAAACCCTTGTGTTGAGGGTTGACTTTCAACAGATCCCACCAAGGGAGCTGCTCTGCTAGTCTGACCTAAAGGGACAAGATTTTTTGTTGTTGTTTTTTAATTAACATCATATCCACTAGATGCCAGTAGTACCCCTGAAGTGTGACAATCACAAATGTCTCCAAACTTTCCATATACCCCTGGAGGGAGGGGGAGGAGAGTCGTCCCTAGTTGAGAACCACTGATTTTACCAAAGACAAAAGGCAATATATTACCAAGATCCCCCATGTGCTTGTAGAAACTTCATTAAATTATTAGTAACTGTCCTTCTGGTAACTCGGGAAATGCGTTAGAATCTCAGGGAAGAAGGATGTACAGCTTGCAAGAAGTGTGTGTATTCAGTATCATATTATCATTTTGTACTTCCTGAAATAGTCATACACCCCTAGAATTTTAGAGCTAGAGGAAACCTTAAAAACATTCTGGTTCAATCCTCATGTCTTTTGGATGGGGAAATAGGCCAAGTGACTTAGCCAAATCATAGCAGTGAGTATAGTAAATGCCACAAGAGCGATAAGTTCAAATTCAATAAATACACATTTAAAATATCTTTATTGAGATGTAATTTATGTATGCCGTGAAACTCACCTATTTAAAATATACAGTTCAGTGGGTTTTGCTTATTCACAGAGTTGCGCAACAATCACAATTTGTTTTGAACATTTTTGTCACTCCGGGAAGTAGCTTTGTATCTATTAACAGTCACTCCCCATTCCTCCCCACTCCCTTCCCTAGGCAACCCTTAATAAATGCTTTTTGTCTGTATAGATTTGCCTGTCCTCGACTTTTCATATCAATTCAGTCATGTAATTATCTTCTTTCACTTAGCATAATGTTTTCAAGGTTCATCCATGTTGTAGCATATATCAGTATTTTATTCCTTTTTATTGTCCAGTAATATTCCATTTTATGGATATTATTGATGTATGAATATTATTGAAATCCATTTTGTTATCCTTTCCTGGATTGGTTTGCTTTCATTTTTGAGCTCTTATAAATACTGTGGCTAAACAAGTTTTTGTGTGGATATTTGTTTTAAATTATCATGGGTACACACTTGGAAGTGGAGTTGCTGGCTCCTATGGTAGCTCTGTATTTGAGTTTTTGAGGAACTGCCAAACTTCCAAAGCTGCTGCATCATTTTACATTCCCACTCGCAGTGTACAAGAGTTCCACTGCCAGCACTTGTTATTCTCTGAGTTTTTGATTATAGCCATCCCAGTGGGTGGGAGGTGGTATCTCACTGGGGTTTCGATTTACACTTCCTTGATGGCTAATGAGGTTAAACATCTTTTTATGAGTTTCTTGGCTATTTGTATATCCTCTGTGGAGAAGTATCTATTCAGATATTTTGCCCATTTTTAATTGGGTGTTTATCTTTTTATAATTGAGTTGTAAGAATTCTTTATGAACTCTGACTGCTAGTCCCTTATCAGATAATTTGCAAATAATATCACCCCCCTCCCCCATTCTGTAGGCTGTCATTTCACTTTCTCCGTGGTATCATTGGCAGCACAAAAGTTGTTCATTTTGATGTAGTCCAATTTAATTTTCTTTTGCTACTTGTGCTTTTGGTATGCTGTTTAAGAAGCCATTGCCTCATCCAGTGTTACAGAGATTTCCGCCTTTGTTTTCTAGTTTTAAGTCTTTTATCCATTCTGAATTAATTTTTATCTGTAGTATAAGGAAGCATCCACCTTCGTTCTTTTGCATGTGGATATGTAGTTGTTCCAGCACCATTTGTTGAAAATATCCATTTTATTTTATGTTATTATCTTTTTTGGCCATGCCATGCAGATTGTAGAATCTTAGTTCCCCAACCAGGGATTGAACCCCAGCCCCCGGCAGCGAAGGAGCCAAGTCCTAACCACTGGACTGTCAGGAAATTCCCGAAAATACACACTTTAAAATAGACTTTCACCACCCTTTCACCTGAAGCTTAAAACGAAGCCCTATGTGGTCTTTAAAATAAACCCTTTGAGCAACAGCAGAGAGTTTGGAGAAAGATTGTATCCCCTAAAACGTGTGGGGTTCCTCCCCTCTCCAGTCCTCAAAACATGGGTTACCTGTTAATCCACCATTCGAAGTCCGACTCTGATTTAGCTAGCCTTGGTTGGGTCTCTGGTATGAGCGTTCCTGAAGAGCTCTCCAGGTGATCTGCCTTGCAGGCAGTTAAGGACTAGTGGCACCGTTAGAGGAGGAGCTGTACCAGGAGGCGAGCCGCCGCCTCTGCTGGAGCTGTACCAGGAGGCGAGCTGGCCGGTGGCAGCGCAGGCCGCCGCCTCTGCTGGAGCCTCCTGACTGTTGTCTTCTGCTCCACAGAGGGCAGCATCTCCTCACGGAAGGGATAGAGTTGTTCTCTGTCAGTGCTTTTCAATGTTAGAAACACCTTAGGGATGAAATCTGTGAAATAAGAGGACCCTCTGTGTTACGAAAACAACAGCAACAACAAAACTCCCAACCAACAGAAGACAGCATAGATCCCAAGTGCTGTTTTTCCTCCTATAAATGAAGAAAAACACTGTTCTGTAGCCCAAGAGCTTTTTAAAGAGAAGTGCTTTATTTTGTTTTACAAGTGATCCAGGGAGAATTCTGTGTATGGCCATTGTGAAATGGCCTGGCTTTAAAATAACTTTGAGAACACAAATTGGATTTTAAAATGAGTTATATAGATCTTAGGTTAATACAAACAAAATGCCCTTTGTTGTCTAAAATTCTATTTGCAGAAAAGCAGGAGGACTGCAGCCTGCCGGGTGTGAAGTGCTCCCATGCCATGGTTTTGTGTTGTCTGAAATCCTTGCTCAGCCAGGAACAAAGCATATCAGCAGGTTCCTCAGTAAATCTTGCCTTCAGTGATCAGTTCCTCCTCTCCTGTTGCTAAAAGGTTCATTTGATGTGAAAGGAAGGAAATAATTAATCAATAACACTTTCCATAGTCTTATTTCTTTTTATTTTAGTAAGTTACCTGTAGCAGATCTCCTGTGATTGGTTTCAGAAATCATTTGGGAGACTTCCCAGGTGGTCCAGTAGGTAAGACTCCTCGCTCCCAATGCAGGGGGCCCAGGTTTGATCCCTGGTCAGGGAAGTAGATCCCATATACCTCAACTAACAGATCCCTCATGCCACGACATAGATCCCAAGTGTCGCAACTAAGACCCAACACAGACAAATAAATATTTATTCTTAAAAAATCATTTTGGATGGGCACTAGCATTTCAGAGTCCCATTAAGGATTTTTTTTGTGCTCTGAACTGGTATTCCTCAAAGTGTTTGGAAACTAGTGCTGGTCTGTAAACGATTTTTGTTACTAGCCCACAGTTAAGAAACACTTAAAAATTTGTATCACATCTTGACATTATCTCAGCATATTCATTATGTTTTACAAAAGAGTTGGTCAGCAGTGGATTGGGAAAAACACAGAACTGGTCTCTCTCCACAGGTGGCCGAGAAGTACTGTTCTAAAGGATGTAACTTTGAAAAGGAAGTACTTTAAAGAAACCATCTTTTTTCATTTATTTTCTCTCTGTCTCTCAGAGACTCTGCATTGGAAGACATGGATCTTGCCGCTAATGAGATCAGCATTTTTGACAAACTCTCAGAATCTGTTGATTTGGTAAGACAGACGGGCCATCAGTGTGGCATGTCAGAGAAGGCAATTGAAAAATTTATCAGACAGCTGCTGGAGAAGAATGAACCTCAGAGGGGGCCACCCCAGTATCCCCTTCTTCTAGCTGTGTACAAGGTAAAGACTTGGACAGAGCTTAGACAGAGCACAGACTCATCAACATTCTCCCCAGATATTGCTGCTGACTGATTCCACCTCTGAACCTTGGTTTTTCTGAGTCAGTTGGCCTTTACTCTTTGTTACTATACATGATTAGGAAACTTGACTCTTTTGTTAAATGTTGTAGATGAAAGCTGTGTACTTATGGTTAGCTGTATTTGCGTATATTTTTAAATGGTGAACATGGCCCCTGATCCATGTGATATAAACTTGGTGAGCCTTGTAGTCCTTACAGTTGTTAAGCTTTACCTTTCAGAAGTGAATGTCAATGGCTTGTTTATGAAAATGGATTAGTTCTTAGAACACATTGGACAAAGTAGAAGATGCCTGTTTTTTTTTTTTTCTTTTCCCCTTGGAATTAAAGTATTTCATTTGCTGGGACCGTTATTAATCCATTTCCTGTCTTTCCTTGTAGGTCTTCATAACCCTGGGATTAATCTTGCTCACTGCCTACTTTGTGATTCAACCTTTCAGCCCGTTACCACCTGAACCAGTGCTTTCCGGAGCTTACACCTGGCGCTCACTCATCCATCACATCCGGCTGATGTCTTTGCCCATTACCAAGAAGTATATGCCAGAAAATAAGGGAGTGCCTCTGCATGGGGGTAATGAAGACAGACCCTTTCCAGGTAGAACACTGCATTTACTACTGATTAGATACAGCTTTCTTGGCAGTATATTATGAGAAAGAAGGTCACATTTATTGACATTGAATGAGAGACACTTTCCCGTGTTGTCTCATTTAATTACATCCTCATTAAAATCTGTGGTATGGGTTTTATTACCCCATTTTGCAGATTGAGATACTGAGGCTCAGAGGATGAAGAAACTTGTCAGAGAAACACATCTGGTCTTGTCAAATTAAGCCCCCTGATTCTTAAACACACATGTTGGCGATGAGGGTTTTTCCTTATAGGAAGGATTTGAATGTATCTTTACCATTTTCTCTCCTATGATCCTTATCCATAATACTTATTTTAATAAGTAGCTATTGCTTTATTGAAAGCATCTGAGTCCAGCCCCTTAATAGTCCTTAGCCTGTTGGCTAGGTTTTTGTCTAGGTGTATCCCTCTCTTTCAGTTGAATCTTTTCTGTTTCACAATTCACTTACATAGTGCTCATAAGTATACAACTTTGCCAATAAGTTGAATTTAAGAAACACTTTAATTTAGTAACAATGCAGTGGCAGCACAGGAATTCCTGGTCCGATAGACCGTTTGAGGATTTGCTTCTTTGAAAATAGTGTAATGCAGTAAGACTTGAAATTTACTTTTTGAGAAAGAATAGAGGGATATTATTTGGGGATTTTATTTTAGCCATCTATTATTTTATCTGTTTATCTTATTCGCCTGTATGAAGCAATATGTACATTAACACCACAAATAGATTATAGAACTTTCTGTATAACCATATTCTGAAACCTTAGGCTTCAACATAACTGTTGACGAAGTATGTCTTTTCTTCAATGTTGTTTTCCACACAAAAAAAAAATTAGTTGAAACCAAGTTTTATAATCATAGTGCTACTCTTTAAGCCAAGACCTAATCAGTCATAAAAATCATCACTTGGTTTGGGTCTCCTTTGAAAGCTATTTTTGTACACTTGGGGAAATCCTGAAGAAGTTTCCAGAATTATATCAAAATCAGAGGAAGGGAACATTGTGAAACAAAAACCCCACCTCATAAGTCTTTTTTTTTTTTTTTTAATCAAGTCATATATTTAGACTTCTGAATTCCAGATATAACTTTCTTTTGTTTATTGGGAAGGTTATTTTTTGAAATGTCATCAACAGAGCTCCAACTCTTTATCAGGGAGATCCAGAGCACGTGGGGAGAAAGCCAGAGAGACTGGTCAGTGAGACCAGCCTGCCCTGCTTCCTTGGATGCATCAGCCCCTGTCCTGTCTTCCCCTCCCAGCCTCTTGAAGCTCATCTTCTGCTCTGTGGCTCATGGGAGGAAGTCCGCAGTTTTTAGGACCAGGTTCACGGCATTTATTTTCTTTCTCCCCATCTTATAAACTACATCTCCACAGACTCTTGAGTTAAGAAAACACAGTCAGTGGACAGTGATTGCTCATTCTGTGTATCAGAGTTTAAAAATTCAAGAAACGTCAGTGTTTTGTCAACAAACCAGGTTGTTTGACCACTCCAAATGAATATTTTGCTTTGCATATTGAAATAAAATGAGTCCTTAGAGCACACTTGTAAAGGCAGAGCATTGGAAGGGTGTGGTTTTAGGTCTTTAATGTTGTTGATTCTACTATAGTGCTGCTTTTACTTGTAAATGGAGATTTGTTACCCTATTTTCCTATGTCTCATAATTCTGGGAAGCTGTAGGCATGTAACAGCATTTTGCATAGCATTTGGAGGGAAGCTTAAGAATGCATAATGAAATAAGGGTTGAATGGAAACATGTTGGGGAGAATTAGGTAACAGAAGTGCAGGGACTTCCCTGGTGGGTCCAGTGGTTAAGACTCAGTACTTGCATTGTAGAGGCCATGGGTTTGATCCCTGATCAGGGAATTAAGATCCCACATGCCGTGAAGCCAAAAAAAAAAAAAGTGCAAACTGCTGGCCCTGAAAGAGGGCCAGAAAAACAAAAAAAACATATAAATTATCATTCCTATTGTCACGTACCAAAAAGTAGCGGCCTTTCAGTTAAGACTACTTAGCAGTACCTTTAAAGTAAATGTAGGGGGAGAATGTAAAGTGAGTGTGGCTCCCCAGAGGAAAGCCCTTCAGCGTACCATTTCCTTAAGGGCTGGCCTGGTGCCCCCAAGGATCATCTGACACTCCTTGCAGGGGGCAACAGTGACACTCCAGAGGCACCACCACAAGTACTGTTAGGTTTCCTCCCGACCGCTGGCGGTTTTCCCTCTTGACTCTACCCAGGGAACAAAAGGCAACAGAAGTAGGGTTTTGTTTTTCTAGGTTTCAGCCTTGGGTAGGAAACCCTGCCCCTAAATCCTCTTCATAGGGTGAATGAAGTGACTCTCTGGTGAGTCATATAAACACCCCACTCTGTATCAGAAAATAACTAAGCTGACTTGTTTAGTACTTCCCAGTTGCCAGGCCCTGTTCAAAGGGTTTTCCATGTGGTGGCTCTTTTGATTTTCCTAGGCAGTAGGTTCTGGTTTTATGTCTGTTTTACAGAAGACACTGAAGTACAGTGAAATTAGGTCACTTGCCTGAGAGTCCATGGCTGGTAAGTCATGGAACCATGGCAGGCAGATTCTTTACCGGATTCTTTACCACTGAGCCACCAGGGAAGCCTTGACTTACTACTTGACTTAATCTTTTCTCTCTCTTTTTTAAAAAAATATTGATTTATTTATTCTGTCTGGCTGTGCCAGGCCTTTGCTGCAGCACACAGGGTCTTTAGTTATAGCATGTGGGTTCTGTTTCCTGACCAGGATCGAACCCTGGCCCACTGCATTGGGAGCTCTGAGTCTTAGCCACTGGGCCACCAGGGAAGTCCCAGTCCTTTCTCTTATTAACCTATAGTTTTCCCTTCACATTTACAATTTTAGTTCTTACCCACTCTCCCACCCCCATCTCTCGCCTCCTGCCTTTATATTCATTGGACCCTGGCATCTGTCCTCTTGGATTTTATCCTTCCCTAAAATCATTGTCTTAGAGCTCAGAAGGAACATTAGAGTTGATCTGGTACATACTCCTGGTTTGTTTTGTTTTTAACTTTTTATTTTGTATTGGCCAAAATTATTATTTTGTGTAGCCAGTTAGCAATGTCGAGATTGTTCAGGTGAACAGCAAAGGGACTCAGCCATACATGTACATGAATCCATTCTTCCCCTAAACTCCCCTCCCTTCCAGTCTGCTACATAACACTGAGCAGAATTCCATGTGCTATACAGTAGGTCCTTGTTAATTTTTCATTTTAAGTACAGCAGTGTGTACATGTCCATCCCCAATTCTCTGACTATCTCTACCTTGGAATCTTCCCCTCTGTCAACCATAAGTTTATCCTCTAAATCTGTGTCTGTTTCTGTTTTGTAAATAAGATTATTTGTATCATTTCTATTTAGATTCCCGATATAAGGGATATCATGCAATTTTTCTCCTCCTCTGTCTGACTGACTTCACTCAGCATGATGATTTCTAGGTCCATCCATGTTGCTGCAGATGACATTGTTTCATTCATTTTAATGGCTGAGCAATATTCCACTGTACATGTATACCTCATCTTTATCCACTCCTTTCTTGATGGGCATTTAGGTTGCTTCCATGCCCCTGTTTTATGAAGAGGAAACTGAAGCTGGAAGAGGTGGAATAGCTTGCTTACCCAATTACACATGACAGACTAGCACTTGAACCTTAGTTTCTTAACTCGAGTCTGCCGCTCTTTCCATCAAGTCACATTTACTGCCTGCTGCCTTTGCCCTCAAACAAGCCAGGTTCCAGCCTGTTCAGTTCAGTCGCTCAGTCGTGTCCAACTCTTTGTGACCCCATGAACTGCAGCACAGCAGGCCCCCCTGTTCATCACCAACTCCCGGAGTTTACCCAAACTCATGTCCATTGAGTCAGTGATGCCATCTAACCGTTTCATCCTCTTTCGTCCCCTTCTCCTCCTGCCCTCAATCTTTTCCAACATCAGGGTCTTTTAAAATGAGTCAGCTCTTCACATCAGGTGGCCAAAATATTGGAGTTTCAGCTTCAACATCAGTCCTTCCAATGAACACCCAGGGCTGATTTCATTTAGGATGGACTGGTTGGATCTCCTTGCAGTCCAAGGGACTCTCAAGAGTCTTCTCCAACACCACAGTTCAAAAGCATCAATTCTTCGGCGCTCAGCTTTCTTTATAGTCCAACTCTCACATCCATACATGACTACTGGAAAAACCATAGTCTTGACTAGACTGTTAGACTGAACTATTTTGTTTACTTTTGCTGATTTTTAATTGTAAAACTCATGTATCCTGAGAAGGCCTGGGACAGTTCCTCATGTACAGTTAGAAGGTGTATCTCTGTATCTATACTGCATAACTGGAACCTTACGTATCCATGAACTTTCAAGGGGTGGTTGAAGTGGATCTCCCAATATTAAGGAGTTTGGGGAATAGTAGATCATTCATTGACTTTGAACTAATCAGACTTAGAGTCCAGGCCAGTACTCAGATATGAAGTGCTCAGACCTATTTATTTGCAAATAAAAAAGTAAAGTGATGACAGCTCTGTCAAGCACTTAGAGCATGTGTGCCAGGCGCTGTGTCATGTCCTGCACCCTGAATTCCTCAGTCTTCACAGCAGTCACATAAGGCAGCTGACATTTTTATGTTAATATTTCAGAGATGAAGACGCTGATATGCAAGGGGATTGACTAACATAGCTGAAGTCTCACATTTAGAGACAAATTTTTATACGAGGAGGACTCACAAAAATAGATGGACTCTACAGTTTGGAATTGTTCATGCACATTGCTTCCTGATGGCAGAGCTATTGGCAAAATGATTTCTTGGGTTCTTTCCATCCCTATGGTGTATGAAAGTGCCTCTGGGCCTGTTGCCACTCCTGCAGGGGCCTGGCCAAGGTCAAGGCTTCACCCCTGCCTTGTGCCTAGGGAGCCGGAAGTGCTTAGCAAAATGAGCTGTTGGAGCATAGCCTGATTAAATACTGAGCATGCACCGGTGAATGTCACATAAGCTTTGTTGTGGACTTTGCAGGCTTCTCTTACGTACATTTCTAACATGAGACATCTAAGAAATCATGCTGCTGTTGCTGCTGCTGCTAAGTCGCTTCAGTCGTGTCCGACCCCTAGACGGCAGCCCACCAGGGTCCCCCGTCCCTTGGATTCTCCAGGCAAGAATACTGGAGTGGGTTGCCATTTCCTGCTCCAAGAAATCATGAGGTTATATTTATTTAATTCTTATTTTGAGGCTTTTCTCCAAATTCAGATGGTCTGATTTTTTTTCTCCTGATGGAGTTAATCCTATTATCGTGTGTGTGTGTGTGTGTGTGCGCACTCAGTCGTGTCCGACTCTCAGCGGCCCCATGGACTGTAGTCCTCCAGGCTCTTCTGCCCATGAAATTCTCCCGGGAAGAATTCTGGCATGGGGTGCTGTTTCCTACTCCATAGGATCTTCCCGACCCAGGGATCGGACCCGAATCTCTTGCATCTCCTGCATTGGCAGACCAATTCTTTATTACTAACGCCACCTGGGAAGCCCAATCCTATCGTTAAATCTTCTGAAAAGTCAAAGTTTCATTCATTCAGTCATTCAGTGAGTGTGTATCGAGACCCTACTGAACACCAGGTACTGTTCTCAACAGAGCAGTGAACAAAACGGTCCCCTCTCTCCACCCCACTCTCGTGGAGCTGGTCTTTACTTTGTGCCTTTCTTCTTCCCTATCCTTTTTACCTATAGGGAGGTTTTTGTGCTCCTGGAAAGAAATGTATACATTTTTTTGTTTGTTTGTTGTCAAATTAATAGTCTGTGTAAAAGGACTCTCCACTGCAAATTTCAGAATATGTTACGATTGTTCACAGAGAGCCAGCCTGGGTGCGTTTCCTTTGTAAACAACTCTCAGGCACCAGGAAGCCTCCTGACAGGCCCTGGCTCGCCACTGTTCTGCAGTGTGCCCAACTCACAGAGAAACCTGGGAGGTTACAGTTTCTGCCTTCCTTACCTTCAAGGCTGTGTTTTGTCCGCAAGACTGTTTTTGACATCTTACACAGCGAAACGACGCCATAATCACAGTGAGAATTTGGAATCCAGGTCCTGTGTTTTATCGAACTCTAATAATGTGGAGTTTCACTTCTCTGGCACAACTGTTCTTTTAGTGTAACATTCATAGCTTGTGTAAGGAGGATATCTTGACTAAAGAAGCCTTGGAAATCAAAAGAAAGTTAGGGATTGCCATCCAGCTTCCTTTCTGTCTGTGCTGGAGGAAAGTGGATAGACGCCGAGGAGGACTGAAAAGAAGCGAGATGCAGCATGTTCGGTGACTGAAGAAAAGCTGTGGACCAGGGTGGTGTGGAATGGTCTGCTGTGTGCTGTTTGTTGGCTGTTTTCCAGCATAAGTGAGATTTTGCTCACAGAGCACACAGCAGACAAATCCTTTGAGACAGATGGAGGCCAAGTTGAAGTCTGGTCTCTTCTCCTTTTGTTGTTGGAAATTCTGTGAGAAGGAGAGAAGGAGCCCCAACTGTACACAGCCCCCCTCCTCCGGGTCACTTCACTGCTTAGCCATTCCTCCGTCCCTTTCTGAAACCAATATGAGCACATTCTTTATCCCCCTTGGTGACAGAGGCTGCAGAGAAGTCCAGAGTAGCTCTTCTCTTGACGTGCAGGCTCCCCTTAGTTCAGATGGAGTGTATGAACTACCCCATTTTGGGGATTGTTTTTCCTCCTCACCTCCCCTCTTCCTTGGCTGGCCATCAACCTGGCCCAGGTACCTCTTCTGTCAGGTACCTCTTCAGGGGCCTGCCTTCCAAGATGACTAAACTCTGCATTAAAAGTTAATACTCTTGGTTTGAGTCTTCATGGTCTTCAAAGACATAAAAAATTTTTTTTTATTTATTGAAGCATAGTTGATTAACAGTGTCGTGTCTCAGGTGTACAGCAAAATGATTCTGTTCTACATATACACGTATCTATTCTTTTTGTCCCCACCATACTGCACGGCTTTCAGGATCTTAGTTCCCCAACAAGGGATTGAACCTGGGCCCTTGGCAGTGAAAGCTCAGAGTCCTAACCACTGGACTACCAGGGAATTCCCTCCAAAAACATTTTTATTTGGAAAATATGTAAAACATACACGAAAACAAACAAAAAAGACATAAGATTTTGATTTTTGAAAGTATACTTTTTTTTTTTTTAACTATTTTTGGCCGTGCCACATGGCATGTGGCATCTGTATATCTCTTCCAGGAATAAAGCCTGTGCCGCTTGCATTGGGAGCACAGAGTCTTAACCCCTGCACTGCCAGGAAAATCCGAAAATATATTTTTAATGAAGTAAATTTTCTCACCTCTACCCCTCCCAACTCCTCCACCCAGGCAGCCACTGGTAATAACTTGAATATACATCCATCCTTCTGAGTTTTTCCATGGCTGTGCAGATCGCTATACTTTATAAATATTAAATATTTTTTGATTCACACACACAAGGAAGGCTTATGTAAATATTTTTGGCTAGGCACATTGTATTAGTTTTTAAGTTTGCTGTAACAAAGTACCAAAAGTCAGGTGAATTAAAACAACAGAAATTAATCTTCTCACAGTTTTGGAGGCTAGAAATCCAAAATCAAGTTGTTTCAGGGCTCTTCTCCTGAAAGGCTCTAGGGATAAATCATTCTTGGCCTCTTCCAGGTTCTACTGGTTGCCGTCTGTCCTCGGCGGCCTTAGCTGTGGCCACGTGACTCTGTATATCCTTCTTCCCTCTGGGAGTCGTCGTGCGGCCTCTCTTCTGATAAGAATGCATGCAGATTGGATTTAGGGCCCACCCCACTTCAGTATCACCTCATCTTTAATTACATCTGCAAGGAACCTATTTCCAAATATGGTCAAATTCTGAGGTTCCAGGACTTAAATATTAGTCGGGGACACGGTTCAACCCAGAATACACATTTTTCATGAGTTTATATTATTCCATTGTATGAGTATTGCTTAATTTAACAGTTTCTAGATTTTTTTGCTGTTATTAAGATTTGGGACATTCATATACACATATTTTTATGTACATGTACTATTATTTCTGTGGGGCTTCCCCGGTGTTTCAGATGGTAAAGAATCTCCCAGTGATGTGGGAGACCCAGGTTTGATACCTGAGTCAGGACAATCTCCTAGAGAAGGGAATGACTACCCACTTCAGTATTCTCACCTGGAGAATCCCATGGACAGAGGAGGCTGGCGGACTGCAGTCCAGGGGGTCCCAAAGAGTTGAACATGACTGAGCAACTAACACTTCACTATTATTTCTGTAGAACAGATTCTTGGAAGTACAATACCTGGGTCAGAAAGCATGGACATTTTACATTTTAATAAATACTAAAAAATTATCTTCATAAACTTACGTCAGTGTGTCACTTTCATTAACGTGTATTGCTCATCTACCCTGGATATTATCATTGTTTTGCCAGTCAAGTGACTGGAAAGTGGTATCTCACTTTAAGTTGCATTTCTTCAGTTATCAGTGAAGGTGGATGTCTTTTCAGATGTGTTTTTAGGCCATTTGTATTTATTTTTCTGTGGACTACTTGTTCATATTATCTACACAGAGAGAACAAAACAGTGCCCTTTGCCTCCAGACCTGCGCTCCTCCTGCCCAGCACAGAGGTGACCCATGAGCAGTCGGAGGTGAAGGTCCTCGGGTCTGCCATATGCTCGGTGTCTGTCACAAGGCTCTTCTTACTTTTTCTAACTGTACCTGTGCCTAAGGGGTGTATCCCCCGTAGATTATAAGCGTGACCATACTTTATAATTCATACCCCAGGATGCCTTTAGGCACGTAAACATTTCCTAGAGTTAGTTTGGCAGGTCGTGGATTGTTGCCTGTTGTTATTCTCATACATTTTTCTTTCTAGATAAACTTTAGAATGCAGTTGTCACAGCCCCACCTTCACCAATAAGAGACTCTGATGAAATTCTATCCAGTTGTATTAAATTTATGTGTATGTGTTTTTGAGTAGACTTGATATCTTTATGACATTTAGTATTTATCTAGGTCTTACCTTATATCCTTCAGTAAAATTTTGTAATTTTACTTTTTTTGTTAAATTTTTTGCCAGCTATTATGAAGGAGATCATTTTCCATTTCTGTTTTTAAAAGATTATGGTTAGTAGTGTTAAGAACAGGATTTCCTAGGTGGCTCAGTGGGTAAAGAATCCGCCTACAGTGCAGGAGATGCAGGTTTGATCCCTGGGTCAGGAAGATCCCCTGGAGAAGGAAACGGCAACCCACTCCAGTATTCTGGCTTGGAGAATCCCATGGACAGAGGAGCCTGGTGGTCTACATACAGTCCATAGGGTTGCAAAGAGCCAGACTCAACTGAAGTGACTGAGCACATACAGACGCAGTATAAGAACGCTGTTGATATTTACATGTCTAGAGATCTCTATCTTGTATTCTGCCGCCTTCTTAAATTCTCCTTTTAGGATTCTGTTCTTGTTTGCTTTTCCTCTCTGGGTTTTCTTCCTCCGCCTACTGTTCAAGCATCTCTACCTGGAAGTCCCAAGAATACCTAAAGCTCAGAATAAAACTAAATTAAGTGAAAGTTAAAATAATCTCTTGATACTCTTAGGTTCAGAATTGCTGCTACTAGCCCATGAAGCGGGCTTCCTTGGTGGCTCAGATGGCAAAGAATCTGCCTGCAGTGCAGGAGACCTGGGTTCGATCCCTGGGTTGGGAAGATCCCCTAGAAGAGGGCATGGCAACCCACTCCAGTATTCTTGCCTTGAGAATCCCCATGGACAGAGGAGCCTGGCAGGCTACAGTCCATGGAGTCACAAAGAGTCGGCCATGACTGAGCGACTTAGCACAAACACAGCCCACGAAGCACCTTTGTATAAATTAGAAGAATTTCTCCCAGCACTTCATTCCTGGTGCGATTGTCATAATTAATGGACTCATTTGGAATATGACACGTTACTGCAGAAAAATGTGATAATAAGTATTTGCAGCCCTCCAGTGCCTCCCTTCGGAGAAGGCAATGGCAAGCAACTCCAGTACTATTGCCTAGAAAATCCCATGGATGGAGGAGCCTGGTAGGCTGCAGTCCATGGGGTTGCTAAGGGTCGGACACGACTGAGTGACTTCACTTTCACTTTTCACTTTCATACATTGGAGAAGGAAATGGCAGCCCACTCCAGTGTTCTTGCCTGGAGAATCCCAGGGACAGGGGAGCCTGGTGGGCTTCCGTCTGTGGGGTCACACAGAGTCGGACATGATTGAAGTGACTTAGCAGCAGCAGTGTCTCCCTTAAATGAGGAGTTCTTGGACCATCTCAGCCTGTATAGATGGTCTCCGTAGTGCTGCTGAGAGCCATGGATTTTGTCATCACTTCCTCTGAAATCACCCCTTTCTTCCCAAGCCCACTGGCTCAGTTAGACCTCTCGTCACCGTATGCCTCCTCCGTCCCCAATAAAAGGACAAAAACAGAGCATAACTGGGTCTGCCTCTTCCCAGCCTCCCTCTTCCAGGCCACTCTAGTCGTGCCGCAGAAGAACCTTCCTAAAAGGGAGCCCTAGCGCGCTCATCATGGTCTTCCTCAGCAGTCTCTCTGCTGTTCCCACCCCGCCCCCTTGGGTGGTAATTCCTCTTGCCTTTACTCTCAGTTTGCTCATCTGTAAAGTCAGAATAGTGATGTGTCCTCAATAATTGCATGGACAGAGTAAACGGTATCTACCTGCGAAAATACAGCTCATACTGGGCTTGGCGCCGATCGCCTTCGTCTTCTCTTCCCTTCCTTCCCCCTCCCTCACAAGCACTTTGGAAACTGAAACGCTGTATAATTGTAACATAGTATGTTGCCTCTGGGCTGTATTTTGGGAGCTTTTCTTCTGTGATAATTAAGACTTTTAAATTGATTTTGACTCAATGTAAGTTGCATTTGGGGCTTCCCAGGTGGCTCAGTGGTAAAGAATCTGGCTATCGATGCAAGAGATGCGGGTTCTATCCCTGGGTTGGGAAGATCTCCCGGAGGAGGAAATGGCAACCCACTCCACTCTTGCCTGGAGAATCCCATGGACAGAGGAGGCTGGTGGGCTGCAGTCCATGGGGTCGCAAAGAGTCAGTCACGACTGAGTGACTGAACACATGCTGAACACATGATTACTTATGCCTCATTGTATGTCCATTACCCGGAGTTCTTGTGTTTTGGCAAGAGTTCATCATATTTGACCTCTAATATGGAACATGTGAAAATACTCCAGAAGGGAAAATAAAAGAGTAAGTGCTGCCTCAGCGTGCCGCTAAAACAGGTGCCACCGAAGGTCTTTCCGCTGCCCCCGGAGGCTCGCACTGATTGCTGCCATGTGCTGCAGCGTGTGCTCCTCCTGGGGGTGAGAATTGTGGGTGGTGCTGCCTGCGGGAGACACAGGGTCTGTCTGCAGGAGATGCGGGCTGGGGTCACGCTGAGCACACGCACTGCTCTCCCTGCGTGAGTGTTCCTTATCCTGCAGACTCCTGGGCTTGTGCTCACTACAGAAAATGCTTTGTGTTAAGAGTCAGTTTCCATGTCTGTTTCTTGGCGCAAATAACTGATTTCCTTTCAGCCACATTCGATTGTTGTCTTTTGTTCTAGGCTCTCTCCTGATTGGGTTTTCATTGGGTTTTAATCAGAAACCATCTGGTGAAACATTTTGGATTCAAATTAAAGACCTATCACAAACACATATCTCAGAGAACACAGATGAAACCCAGACTGGAACAGAAAGCAGACAAGACATAATGCAATAATATTATGAACAGAACAGTCTCAGAGGGAAAGCACGCAGAGAAAACCAAGAAGGGCTACATAGAAACAGAGCCAACCCCTCAAAGAAGGACCCACCAGAGTAGTGTGTGGGGGAGCCAGCAAGCTCTCCTATCAGGGCCTGAGTGGGGTGTTCTAGTTCTGACCACCCTGCAGTCCTTGGGGATGGAAGCCACAGTTAGTAGCCCTTTCCCCTCCCCTGAACTGGGACAGAGCGCTGATGAGCAGAGGCCATTTACTTTACTCCACAGATGGGCCCTGAAAAGTCCCGGCTCTCCTCTCCATCCCTTCTCTCTGCACCCATTTCTTACTCTTCCTTCCCAGAGCCATCCTGGTCCAGCCTTGTACCTGTGAGCCCAGGGTCTAGGGTATCAGAGAAATGCTGGCATCACTGGCAGTGGGACCACCCTGCCTGCCTGCCCGCCCCTCCCCCACATGCTGTAGCCGGTTCAGACCTGTTGGTCACGGGTTAGAGAACCAGGAAAGAACTGCATCTCCAACCCCATGTCACAAATACAGCTCCCCAAACTGTCTGACTTTCAGTTATTGATTTGAATTAGGAGATACTTGTACGTGTTAAAAAATATTTTCCACAAAGCCTAGAAGAGAACACGGAGAGAAGTACCTCCCCTCTCCACCTCTGTTCCCTAGCTAGGCGCTCCGTTTCCTTCTTGAGGGTTAACTTATCTGACATGTACCTTTTCAGAGGTCGCCCGTGGTGACCACTGTGGAGCTTTTAGGATTATTGTGCCTCTCTGTCTCCATTGCTGGGTCTCCTGGATTCACCAGCTGTATCTGTTCTCTCCACATCCCTTCCTCTCTCAGACCTTGACCCCTGGTGGACAAATGACTGTGAGCAGAATGAGTCGGACCCCATCCCTGCCAACTGCACTGGCTGTGCCCAGAAATTACCCCTCCAGGTGATGCTCCTGGAAGATACCCCAAGGAAATTGGAGAGACTGCATCCTCTGGTAATCAAGGTGCGCAGAAAGACTGGTCTCCCACTGCCTTCATAACCCATTAAATGGCTAGAAAACATCAAGCCCTGGGACATTCCTGACAAGTAATTCCATGTTGTCTTGTTGCACTTTTGTTTTCTGCCTCCCCAAGACGGGACAGTCCCTGTCGCCGGAGGGGCTTCAGGACTTTTTGTGCCAGTATCCAGAGGTGACAGAAGGCTTCACCCAAGGGTTTTTCACCAAGTGGTGGCGCTGCTTTCCTGGACGGTGGTTCCCATTTCCGTATCCATGGTGAGTGTGGAAAGGGGCACCCAGCTATGTGTGTGTACAGAAAGAGGGCAGACGGTGCTAATTACTGCCGAGACCCTGCTGTGCCCGGCACTGTGTACACTTTACAGCACACCCTCCAAGTCAAGTGAGAACTCCACAGCGCAGTGTTGAAAAACCGATGGGAGAGAAGGAGATGAGTTGAAGAGGTGTGTCAGGAGGGGCGCCACCATGGTGGACACCGAGATTACCCAACAGAAGCATCATTCACGTCTAACTACAGTGTTTAGCATCTGCTTTCATGCTGAGTGGGTCCTGAGTGTTGAGGACTGCAGAGAGAGCACAAAGAATAAAAGGGAAGGTTATTTCTTGGCATGTGTTTGTGCCAGGCAGCACGCCTTGGTGCTTAGTGTCTGTTACTCGTTGGCGATGCTCATAATAGCGCTGGGAAGTCGGAATTGTCATTGTCGTTTTTCAGTTCAGGAAAATTGGGAACCAGAGAGGTTAAGTACTTTGCTTAAGGTCACCTAGCCAACACTGAAACCCGCATCTATCTCCCTGTTCCTTCTTGGGTCTTATAGACGACATGGGCCATTTCTTGGGGGTGAAACTTGCTTTCTACAAAGAAAAGGAACACCAGTTTACTTCTAGAATCATTCCAAAGAGGATTAGAACCGCTTTTTCAGGCTTTTTGTTGGGTAGTTTCTCTGCTTCTGCCTTTCTTTAAATTTGCTGTTTATTTGCATGATCAAATACGCGGTTTACGAGGTGATACAGGCTTCCCACATAGTACTGCTCCACTTCAAAAGGGTCACGATTGTTGCCCCCTCCTCCTCCCTTCTCCTCTCTTGCCCTGCCTGCTGATAATTCAGTCTCTTTGCCAAGAGAGAATGAATGGAGTGTTTCTTTTCTCCCTCTATATGTTGTTTTAGCTGGATTTTATAAACACCCCACCCACACAGACAAATTGTGGCTGTAGAGTGAGTGAGTGTGTGTGTGTGATGTTTCAGTTAATTGATTCGACATGACTGTTCTTCATGGACCAAATACTTCAGTTGTTGTCCTGACATCTTTCCCTCTTCACCCACCACCCAGTTTTCCCACCCTTGCCGAACTCTCTTTAGCCATGGCGTTGGGCTGGCTTGCCCAGTTTAACTACTTTTTCTCTCTTGTACACATTCTACAGGAGAAGACCGCTGAACAGATCACACATTTTGCGTGAGCTTTTCCCTGTTTTCACCTATCTGCCGTTTCCAAAAGAAGCCTCCTTGAAAAAATGCTTCCTTCTTCAACCAGAACCTATTGTGGGGAGTAAGGTAGGAAATTCTGAGAAGATTTGAATCTAGAATTTTTCTCATTTGGTACCTGGGCTGATGTCATAATCAAAGCCTTCCCTGCATAGTCAGCTTAGAGGGTGACCTGAAGGGTCATCCACAGAATCTGGAGTTCTCTCTTCCTGCTGCTTGCCAACACACCTGCAGCGGCCTGACTTTTTACTGAAGGCATGCTTCCAGAAAGGCTAGTGATCTTGCAGATCTATTTCCTGCCCTTAACACCTGGGGGCAAGCTACTTTTCTACATTAAAGAAAGTAGAATCCTCAAGTTTAAAGAGTCCTGAGCATGCAGTCAGACTTCTCTACCTCCAAGTAGAGAGCAGGCAGACTGTGAATGAATAGTGTGTAAATGAACAGTCCAACGTTTCTCATTTTGTAGGTATAAGGAAACTGACCTTCAGAGAAATTAAATGATATGCCCAAGGATACAGCAAGTTAATAAGAGGTCTCACCACATCCTCCATTCCCAGCTTGGCTTTCCCCAGAAATAAACAAATGAGAAACTTCCGATGGAGAGCAAAAAGGGAGAGCAAAAAGCTTGGGAGCATGGTTTGGGAACAGAAGGCTTGACAAGCACGTGCCTGAGGCAGTGTGTGGCACTGCCTCTCACCTCCATCCGTGGCCAGGTACCCGGAGCCCACGTTTATACCTCTGGGGCCAGCAGACTGGGCAGAGCTGTTCTGTGTTTGTGTCTGTTTACTTTTCTCTGAATTGCTCTTTTGTTGAGTCTCAACCCTGAGGAAGCTTTTTGAGTCTGGATTGGTTTGGAATAATTAAAAGGATGAATTTTCCTTTGTTAAAAAATTAAATTTGCTGAACTGCGACCCCTACCAACTCTGGGTTGTGTCTTTAACCTCCTGACACTATTGTTTGGGTCCAAATGTGCTGAATCGTGTTAAAGGAATTTCAAAGCTTTTAAAAAACAATCATTTTGTCTAGAAGTAAGAACTTCTGCCTGCCAGCTGTAGGGTGGAGGTGCTGGGCTCTGGCCTCAAGTTTTAAAGAAGTTTATTCTGCTGTCTTCGGCTGGAACTCGGGGCCCTAGTATGATTTCATCTTCATAATTATGATATATGAAAAAATTATGGATGAGGGCCTTTATCACTGTCTTGGGGTTTCCCACTTGAATCTTAATTTCACCAGTCTGCCGAACAGGGACACCAGGGAGCCCAGCCAAAGGGGTAAATACAGAGTTCCGCAGACGCCTGTCAGAATCATCTTGTTGTGGTTCTCAGGGATGTTTTTGGAAGGGGAGTGGCCCAAATAGGCAGAAATCCTGAGAGTGATTTCTTAGAGCATCTGTTCCCCACCCTGGCCCAGGCTCCCCTTTCTCCACAGCCACATTACTCCACCCTTGGTCCACATCCCTGGGCTCTGGACTCTGGTAGTCATGTGTCTGTGGGCCCAGATTCCAAGAGGCAGCCTTGGGATAGAAGATAAGCAGTGGGGTCCCTTTGTTGAGAGACCCTGGGGGAAGGGGTGAGAGGCTCCAAGGCCCACTTAACCTACCCCAGGATGTTGCCTAGGGCTGGCCTGCTCCATCCTGTTGTCTGTTTCTCCTCATCCTGAATGTGGAGGAGCTTGGTCCCAGCCCCTCTCTCAGGTCTATGTGAAATAGAGATATATCGGCTTAATTTTTGCTCTTCTGGAATTTTTTTCAAGACTGCTCATGACAGGGCTTCTGTCACTACAGCAGCAGTTGCAGTGGCTCGAAGCGTTTCCATGGACACCGAGTAATGGCCAGGGCCTGTGGGGAGCAACAGGGAGACCAGGGTTGGGAGGCAGGAGAAGGTAGGGCCACATTCTCAGACTCTGGAGGACCCAAATGGTAGGGAAAAAACCAGGACATGGCCTAAGGAGTCGGACTTCTGACTCCTGCTTTGTAAGGGCACTTGAGGGATTGGGGTTTCTTTTCTCTCACCATCTAGACAGGAAGAGAAGTCTGACCAAGAGCACCCTATCCCTTTGTTTCTCCTCCCTGCCCCTCCCAAACCCCAGGCACACAGCAGGTTGTACTTAATGCCTGCTGGAAGCAGGACTGATTCCCTGGTGGTTCAATGGTAGGGAATCCACCAACCAATGCAGGAGATGCAGGAGATGCCAGCTTGTTCTCTGGATCAGGAAGATCCCCTGGAGGAGGAAATGGCAACCCACTCCAGTATTCTTGCCTGGAAAACTCCGTGGATGGAGGAGCCTGGTGACTACAGTCCATATGCCCTCAGAGAGCTGTAGTTACCCGTACATCTGTAGCTTTCAAAATCAGAGGCTGATCTTACTGTTATTAGTCCTTCATCAGTAGCATCATGTATCTGCTCACCTGGGTCTTGCCAAAAAATTGTAAACTTGAACTTGCTGCTGTCCGATTCTCTTGAAAACTCTGACAGTAAGAAATAATATTCCACAGACCATTGCCCAGAGGATATGCAGACTGTCTGGATCAAACCAGACCCTCAGATGATTGCATATTTAGACCACCACATGTTGGCCTCTGCGAGACTTTTGTTAAAATACAGTTAGATATTTTGCCTATGACCTACTTGGAAACTGTGGCTAGAAATTGTGAATTGTGAAACTCGAGCCATTTCTGCTACAGGGCTGTCATTGCAGATGTTGCCCACAAAACCACACAGTGTCTCTTGAAGAAAAACCCTAGAAGTGATCTTACCATGGGACTTCCCTAACAGTCCAGTGGTTAAGACCCTGAGCATCCATGGCAGAGAATGCAGATTTGAACTCTGATTGGGAGCTAAAATCCCCCATGCACCCTGTGAAAGTTGCTCAGTCGTGTCCGACTCTTTGCGACCCCGTGGACTGTAGCCTACCAGGCTCCTCCATCCGTGGGATTCTCCAGGCAACAGTACTGGAGTGGGTTGCCATTTCCTTCTCCAGGGATCTTCCCAACCCAGGGATCGAACCCGGGTCTCCCACATTGGAGGCAGATGCTTTAACCTCTGAGCCACCAGGGAAGTCCCCTTGATATGGCCAAAAAAAAGAAAAAAATAGAAATCTTCCCTTAGCCTCAGTGTGGGGAGATGCCATGCTTAGCAGAAACTAATTTGTTTTTTGTCTTTCAAACAGAATTGTAAGTTTTATTCTTGGTTCTGTCTTCCTCTTTGCTTCAGTTCAGTTCAGTTCAGTCGCTCAGTCATATCCGACTCTTTGCGACCCCATGAATCACAGCACGCCAGGCCTCCCTGTCCATCACCAACTCCCGGAGTTCACTCAAACTCATGTCCATCGAGTCGATGATGCCATCCAGCCATCTCATTCTCTGTTGTCCCCTTCTCCTCCTGCCCCCAAACCCTCCCAGCATCAGAGTCTTTTCCAGTGAGTCAGCTCTTTGCATGAGGTAGCCAAAGTATTGGAGCTTCAGCTTCAGCATCAGTCCTTTCAATGAACACCCAGGACTGATCTCCCCTAGAATGGACTGGTTAGATCTCCTTGTAGTCCAAGGGACTCTCAAGAGTCTTCTCCAACACCACAGTTCAAAAGCATCAATTCTTTGGAGCTCAGCTTTCTTCACAGTCCAACTCTCATATCCATACATGACCACTGGAAAAACCATAGCCTTGACTAGATGGACCTTTGTTGGCAAAGTAATGTCTCTGCTTTTTAATATGCTGTCTAGGTTGATCATAACTTTTCTTCTAAGGATTAAGTGTCTTTTAATTTCATGGCTGCAATCACCATCTGCACTGATTTTGGAGCCCCCAAAAATAAAGTCTGCCACTGTTTCCACTGTTTCCCCATCTATTTTCCATGAAGTGATGGGACCAGATACCATGATCTTAGTTTTCTGAATGTTGAGCTTTAAGCCAGCTTTTTCAGTCTCCTCTTTCACTTTCATCAAGAGACTCTTTAGTTCTTCTTCACTTTCTTCCATAGGGTGGTGTCATCTGCATATCTGAGGTTTTTTATATTTCTCCCGGCAATCTTGATTCCAGCTTGTGTTTCTTCCAGCCCAGTGTTCTCATGATGTACTCTGCATATAAGTTAAATAAGCACGGTGACAATATACAGCCTGACGTACTCCTTTTCCTGTTTGGAATCAGTCTGTTGTTCCATGTCCAGTTCTCACTGTTGCTTCCTGACCTGCATACAGGTTTCTCAAGAGGCAGGTCAGGTGGTCTGGTATTCCCATCTCTTTCAGAATTTTCCACGGTTTATGAACAGTATGAAAAGGCAAAATGATAGGATACTGAATGAGGAACTCCCCAGGTCGGTAGGTGCCCAGTATGCTACTGGAGATCAGTAGAGAAATAAATCCAGAAAGAATGAAGGGATGGAGCCAAAGCAAAAACAATACCCAGTTGTGAATGTGACTGGTGATAGAACCAAGGTCCAATGCTGTAAAGAGCAATATTGCATAGGAACCTGGAATGTTAGATCCATGAATCAAGGCAAATTGGAAGTGGTCAAACAGGAGATGGCAAGAGTGAACGTCGACATTCTAGGAATCGGTGAACTAAAATGTACTGGAATAAGTGACTTTAACTCAGATGACCATTATATCTACTACCGTGGGCAGGAATCCCTTAGAAGAAATGGAGTAGCCATCATAGTCAACAAGAGTCCGAAATGCAGTACTTGGATGCAGTCTCAAAAACGACAGAATGATCTCTATTCGTTTCCAAGGCAAACCATTCAATGTTACAGTAATCCAAGCCTATGCCCCAACCAGTAACGCTGAAGAAGCTGAAGTTGAACAGTTCTATGAAGACCTACATGACCTTTTAGAACTAACACCCAAAAAAGATGTCCTTTTCATTATAGGGAACTGGAATGCAAAAGTAGGAAGTCAAGAAACACCTGGAGTAACAGGCAAATTTGGCCTTGGAGCATGGAATGAAGCAGGGCAAAGGCTAATAGAGTTTTGCCAAGAGAATGCACTGGTCGTAGCAAACACCCTCTTTGCTTAGGCTGCTAGGAAACCCAGAGCCACATGTGTAAGAATTTTTGTGTGTTCCTCTCCCGTGCCCCAGGATTTGACTCGGCTTTCCTTTCCTTCCCCTGTGGCCTTTCCTCCAGATGCACAGGATGCATGACCTGTTCGCCGTCGGCAATGGGGAGGCCATGCTGCAGCTCCTCCCGCCCTTCCAGTGCCGCAGCCACTGCCAGTCCGTGGCAATGCCGCTGGAGCCAGGCGACATCGGTAGGTGGAGCCCCCAGAGGGCAGGGTCAGCCACAGGGTCTTTTTAGTTTTTAACTCAAAAAAGCATTCTAAAAATTAAATATTGCCTTTACAAAGATTTATTAAAGTCAAAAATAGCTTTTTTTTTATTAGCAAGGTCAATTATTTATGCTTAGATGTAATGATAAGTAATTACAGAGAAAAGGTATCAAAGAGAAGTAGGTCATATGCACATTTAGAATGCATGTGTCCATTGGCTTTAGAGATTTCAAATTAGGAGGAATTATTGTGGAAAATATTTAGAGCAATACTTTCTTTGCAGATAAGGAAATTGAGACCAAAAGAGAGGAGAGGTGACCACTGCAAGGCCCAACCGTCAGTTAGGCAAAGCATCAGTCTTAAATGATTCCTTTTACACAGTCAAGCCAAAGGAGGTACAATTCAGATTCAATGAAACCCTTTCTGTGCCCAGTTTGCTAGTAAAACAATTCAGGCAGTATGTAAGGGCAACAGCCACACAAGGAAATACTACCTTCCTTGTGGATCCCACGGTCTGGTCACAACCTCACAATCATGACCCACCCTTGGCTCCATGATTTCCCGACTGTGACTTGTTCTGTGCCTTACCATCTAAAAATTGGTTCCAAAGAAACAGACTTGAATCAATCACTGTCAGTTTGACAATCAAACTGTCTTGGAAGAAGCAGAATAAATCAACAAGCATCACTGTTGCCCTTCTTGTTTTTCTTGCCTCACAAAACCTAGGGGAGCCCTGACTCCCTGACAGAGCCCAGACTGATTTTCCAATTTATTTCTTTTAATTTTTTCTATTTGGAAGATCCCAGTCCCTAGAAACCTCTCACCTCACTTGGAGGTAGGGTGCATACTGAAAACTGCCAAACTTTAATCCAAGTTACATAACTTTTATTTCAATTTAAAAATGAAAAAAATGAAAACAATGCACAAATTAAGCGTTTAGCTGATAATGGAGCACAGCTGGCCTGGCTCTTGAGGATTACTGCAAGAAAAGAGGATTCTTGGGTGGAAATTACTCCAAACCCGTTGTTCTGTAGTGGAGTGACGCTGCACAAGTCTGTATGGCATTCTGGTTTTGGAATGTGTAGCTGTGCTTGAAAAAGTTTCTGTCTAATGTTCTACAAATGCCTGACAGTTCAGACAGCTACAGAAACACTTTCGTTATCCAAATTCTAGGTTTTCAGCTCCCACAGGCATCCCGAGTGCCAATTATAGAATTAAGGAAAAAAGGAAAAAAAACAAAGATGGGTGACTGGCAGTGATCAAAGAAGCTTTGATTCTTTGATCCAAGGCTGGTGTGGCTAGTCCAGAATGGCCCAGAATCCAGAGACTGATCCTTGTCGTTCTGTGACCAGCCAACTCGCTGACCAGAGGGAAGGGATCCCTGTGCTTGGCAGTGTCCATGAAGGGCAGAACGTGATAGGCATGTGGAGAAGGGATGGAGGCTGACGAGAACCAGGGAAGAGGGCAAGTCAGGAGAAGGCTGGGGGTGGGGAGGACAGTGGACTCAGGAAGCAGCGGCAGAAATAGAAGTAATGGCTGCAGCTGCCACAGGGAAAAATGAGGACAGAAAGGCATACCCTAACAGTGGAAGAGAGTAGTGCCTGTAAAACAGATGGCCGCTCTTGCACCTCAGAGACCCTCAAGAATAGCACCGTGTCAAAAAGATTTTGTGTTTTTTGACAAAATAAGCATTATCCCATGATGGCTGGGTTCAGAGGACAGTGTTCACGATCACCAGAAAACCCGTGACGGACAGCATTTTCAAGAGTGATGTGGGTGTCAAGCGTCAGAGGCTGGCGCTGGTGAACCCATGTTACCTGCCATGATGGTACAGTCACGGCTCATAATGACCTTTCTTGAGTCACCAAGCAGAGGTTACATTCCTTTCAGTGCTCTCAGTTTAAAGATGAGTAGTGTATATCCTTCTGTAGAAAATTTTTCATCAGGAAGTTACTGAAGTATTAAAGTTTTTAAATTTTACCTTTCTAGCCCATTCCTAGATATCATTGCACAAATGATACAGGTCATGACCCTAGGGTTCATAAAACAGTCCCTGGGAAAGACCCTTGGCAAATAGGGCTCTTGAGTCACTGACTTTGGGAAATGCCTGTCTTGTTGAAACACAGTATGCATTAGTGTACAAAAGGCTCTGAAAAGCCCTGGAGGGATCTAGTGTTTTTCAAACTTACTTGACCATGGAACCCTTTTTTCCCTGGACTGTATTATAGGGTGCTACTGTTCGCAGAATACAATTTAGAAGTGTTGGTTTGGGTTAATCTGGATATTCTATAATGAGACCATGTTGTGTATAACCTCAGGAGAATTGGACAGGGTGCCCTGGCCTCCCTTAGAACCCGTCCTGTCTTTTTGCTGAAACAAAACTGACTCTGAGAATTGAGCTCCATGTCAACCTTACCTGGGGCTTCCCTGGTGGCTCAGTGGTAAAGAATCTGCCTGCAGTGCAGAAGCCTCAGGAGATGCGGATTTGATCCCTGGGTCAGGAAGATCCCCTTGAGGATCCCCTGGATTAGTATGGCAACCCACTCCAGTATTCTTGCCTGGAGAAGCCCATGGACAGAGGAGCCTGGGGGACTACAGTCTATAGGGTCGCACAGAGTCGGACATAGATGAAGCCACTTGGCACACACAGATGCATCAGCCGTGTCTAGACCATCCTGCTTTTGTAAACCTGCCAAACTGTGGTTCACAGTTACCCAGGTGAGGGGGGATGCTGAAACACTTTGGTTCATGGTTGGATGAACCTGTTGGATGTCAGCTTACAGAGAGGACTGATGATAGCTGGGGACACTTATGCTAGGAAAAGCTCACAGACCTCCAGAGCAGGAATGGCCTGAGTCTGTAGGTGAATCTGAGGGCAGCTCTGCAGACCTGCCTAGCTTGTGCCCACAAGTCGGCACAGTCCCTGCCACTCACACGGTTTCCTTGTTGCTGTCTCCCTTCAAGGCTACGCTGGTGACACCCACTGGAAGGTCTACATTGTAGCCAGAGGGGTCCAGCCTTTGGTCGTCTGCGATGGAACCACCCTGTCAGAGCAATAGGACACAGATCTAAAGGAACAGCTTTGAGAGCTGAAGACCAGATCGAAAGGGGGAGAATAAAAACAGAAAACGATGAAACCACTTTCCAGGGGTTGGTTACTTAGTCACCTGCCCTGTGCATGCGTGTGTGAGCAAGTTGTGTGCTGGAGGCAAAGGCCAGAGCCTGGGCCTCCCAACTCTTCCAGCCCAGCCGCTTGGCCAGGACTCCGCCACCGATACCCGTCTATGAGAGATGGGCCTCTGCCCAGCCTCTTGGCACCAAATCCTTGAGGCTGCCTTCAGGCAGGGAGCAGGGTTGGTACCCTCCCTCACTTGCATGGCATGATCCCCTCTGCTGGCTCCTGGCCACAAGAGGGCAGTCAGCAGGTCCTGACTTCAGCACCATCCTCTGCCAGGTGGGCCTGCCTGTCCCGTCTCCCTGGTAACACCACCCTGTACGTCTTTTGGAAAGCCACGGATGGTTAAAGAAGTCATGGCAGTTTCCCAAGCAGAGTGGAATCTTGAACCAGTGAAAAGGATCAAATAACCTTAAACTGCACTCGAGAAGTGCACTTCTTTCCCAAGTGCGTGTGGCTCTTGGAGTCTCCAGTGCCAGGTCAGAGCCTGATTGTAATTGAAGCGGTAATTCCTAAGGTAATGTCTTCCTCCATTCGGTCAGGTTCTCAGTCTCTCCCTCCCTCCCCTGCTCCCTCGCCTGTCTGGCGGCTTCTCAGCAGTTGGGCTCCCAGCGCCCCTCCCTTGGCCCGGCCAGAGCCCTTTACTGCTGAGGCAGCACTGCTCTCATCAGCCGTATTGCTTTTACCAAATGTCTTCAGAGGGGGGTGAGTTAAGAGTGCTGGCCTGGGGAGAGGGCGCCTCCCTGGGTTTGATCTTTAGGGTCCGACTTTCTGCAGAGGAGATGTTTTACAGATGTGTCACAGTGATGTTGTCATGTGGCTAGGGAAGGAACTCCAGACGCGAAGTGCTGGTCAGCTGGGTGTGTGACTGTGTGACTGTCTTGCAATGATTTCGCTTCCTGTACTGGGAACCAAGGTGAGGTGTTTTCAATTCTTGTGAAAATACAAAACCGTGTTCCTTTTGATTGGACGATTCGCTCTGCTGGTGTTTTCCTCAAGTGCTTTTTGTATGTCTTAAGTGTACAAATAAGGACACTCTTTTTTTGTTTCCTTTCCCCCTTTATTATTCCTTTATCAACTTTGTTAAATATCTGGTCTCTGATCATGCCATTGCCAAGCTGAAGGAAAAGAAGCAGACCACACTACAGCCCCTGGTTCTAAACTGCAGAAATCAGACAGACAGTGGCGGTGTCTGCTGTGTTGAGTTACGGACCAGAGGCAGACAGTGGTGGAGGAAGAGGACGGGACTCACTGTGGGGTCCTCGTCATCCTTTGGAGGCGCCCCTGCACTTTGACCCAGGCCCTCTTTGCATCTCACGAGCATCAGTGAGGATCAGTGTGTGCCCGAATGGCCTGTTCGGGGGCTTGTAAAGGATTGGGAGGGTTCACATCACTCAGAGCCTCCTCCACGGACTTGAGTGAAAGTAGCATGAACTGTACCTGAGGGAATTTTTGCTTAAAAGAATCTGTACCATGTGTGAAGTAGTACAGGAAAGACAAAACTTCCTGTCCGTATAAAAGGCACGCTGCTAAGCAGTTACAATTTAAGAGGTTTTTAAATCAGAGGGACCATTCAGAGGCCAGCTTTGTGCATACTTTCAGAGCCTTTGCAATGTGCTTGCCCCTGGTGACATGTAAACAAGTCCCTTAGAGGTCTGTCAGAGTTCCCTTAAATTAGGCCCTTTGGGTTAACAAAAGAGAGGGTTCCTTAGGAGCAAAGCAACTGTTCTGATGATCGAAATTCCCCATTGTGTTTTTATGAATTACCATGTGTTCCTTCCCCATTTTACTCCAGCCCTTCACACCTTAAATGATCATAAAATGCCCTCTTCAAGTCAAAACTGAAAGAGCCTTGTGTGTGTTGGTGTTCTGAGGCCTTCTGTGGGAGGTCCCCAAAGCTGTCAGCTGTCTTCAACAAAGAATGGTCTGGCAGCAGATAAGTAGAAACTTTCCGTGTGTACACTACTCATTTTACTTAAAATCTGTCCAGTTCAGAATTGAATGTAGATTTATGTAGGGGTGAAATTCTTCAAAGAAGGTTTTTTAAGTAATGTACCTTCTTCTCAAGGTAATTCTGAAAAGCAGAATCTACCACTGACTGGCCAGTAGTCAGTGAGTAACCAGCTAGTTCCTTTCCAGTTACCCAAGGCTTTGTGTGAGGGTGCCACGGGGTCACCCCTGCTCACCTAGCTCTCAGCTCCTCCGTGGAAGCAGCAAAAGTTCCTCCACATGACCCAGTGTGGGAAGGAGGCTCATAAAGATGAGGAAGCAGGGTCAGGGGGCTGGTGGGGCCATAGAAATCTCCGTGTCTACCACCACCCTAAAGAGCAAAGCCACAGGGCTTGCTCACAAGTTTATTGAGTGTTTACCAAGAGGTGACATGGCAGTGAAACTCATGTACTGAGTTTCTCTGGGGAGAAGTCAGCTCTCTGGGGAGAAAGGCTGCTTTGGCCTCAGTTTGAGGCATTATATTCAGGTGTCCTGAGGTCCCCAAGAGTAGGATGTTGAACACTGCCACTGTCCTGGCTCATGAAGAACATAAGTAGAACTTACCCTCTCCCCACTCAATTTTTTCAGGTTTATGAAAACAGAATCTACTTCTTTGGTGAAATACAAAACAATCTATGAAATAGACAAATTTGGGGTCATTTTCTGAGAGAAAGACATAGTAATGTTTCTTAATAATGAAGTAGTCCATTTCAACTTCAAAGTGTCTGGGTACGCATGATCTCCTCTGATCTTTGCCCAGTCCTGTGAAGCAGATATGAGAGCCTCATTTACAAGTAAAGAAACGGGCTGAGGACAGTTCCTTTGCTGGCAGTCGATGGCTGGTTCCACAGCACAGTGTCTTCCTGCTCCAGAGCAGAGTGGTGCCCAGGAACGAAGCTGTGGGTCTAGCTGACTCTGGTGTGCCCAGCTGAGTGGGAGAACCTAGAGGCAGGGTCAGCAAGCCAGGAGCTCTTCAGGGTTTGTTTTCGAAACTGTTTGAAACAGAAATGGAGAGAAGCTAACAGATGACTTTTATAAAAAGCCTTTCCCTTTTCCCATCCCCATCTGAAAGCGCTTTTTAGGAGTGAATGTTCCAGCCATTTTCCCATCACCACAAGTTTCCAGATGTGTGACCAGCAGAGGGACTCAGCCCAATTCCAGTTGTGGGTCCCCTTGGAGTTTACATCACTTGTTTTTTTAGTTCGCGGTTTTCTATTCCCTTCTTCCAAAACCCAGCATAGGCCTTGGTGTAGGAGCAATTTTAAAACAAAATAATTCCTTAGCTGCAGGTGATGGCCTCAATCATTTTATGTTTTTTATATAGGCAGTGTTCTTTTTTTTTTTTTAAAGCTGCACCGCATAGCATGTGGGATCTTAGTTGCCCGGCCAGGGATTGAACTCACACCCCCTGCACTGGGAGCACAGAGTCTTAACCACTGGACTACCAGGGAAGTCCCTCAGTCATTTTAACACAGTCTGGATGCAGTTTTGCTCATTAGCCAGTGGCTTCCCTAGTGAAAATTGAAACCCTCAGAGTAGATGTTTGCTTCTCATGGAATCCTCACCCAGCAGGTGGCCAGGTTGTAGAGGAAAGAGACTAATGCAGGGACAGTCGATCTTGTCTACCTTTTGAGAATCATCTATTAAACAGGAATGTTGTAGACTTTTGAATTTTCCTATTGCTAGAAGACAAACTCTCCTGACCTATAAGTTCCACGCTCATTAACTTCCCCTTTTCAGCTTTTTCACCCACTAAAATTGGTTGAAGGAGGGGAGTGTCAGAGATGTGCTTTAAAATAGCATTTTGGTCTGAGAATCTCTCCACATTCGGACCCACGAATATTGGGTCCAGAACTGACGCATGTCAGGGCCAGGCAGCTAGGAAGGTGAGGTGCTTACAGAGTGAGCTCTGTCACAGATGCAAAGTTTGTGCTCTGTCGCCATCAGCCTCTCCATATCCAGCAGCTGCTTCTGCAGAAGCATCTCAGAGAAGATGGACAGGTGGTGTCCCTCGTGCACCACATCCGAGTTCACCCGCCCTGGGCGTGGCCTGGCTCTAAGTGCTGGCCCTGGTGAGAAGCCCTCCGGCCAGCTTGTCTGTGGTCTGGGTCACTTCGCGTCTGGTTTCCCTGCCTTGCATAATTTAAGCATTAGAGCTGACTACACCCGTCATGTCTCCCTCTCTGGAGACTGTGAGATGTCCAGATCTTTGCAGAATACTGGAGGGAAGAGATGTTACGAAACTCCAAGCAGAGGCCTGGAACTGTCCAGACATGATGGGGCTGCCCACGGGCCACTCCTGCCTTCATGCATCTGTCTGTCTGTCTGTCAGCCAGTGTCACTCCAAGAGTGGGCCACAGTTGCAGACACCCGTGCTGAGAAGGGAAACCAGCTTAGTTTTGAGTTTCAGACAGAAATTGGAGAGTCAGGACATCTGCTTCACACCAGGCTTAATTTACCTCCTTATCTCTCTCCACGGTGAGGTCACCCTGCAAAGCCACCTTGACCCACAGCTCAGCAGGGTCCCAGCCTTCAAGCTTCAGCCCTTCAGAGCACTTCCAGCCATTTCAGGAACAAACGCTTATCTGTGAGAATTTGTGACCGGAACCCGACGGACACATGCCGTCATTCCCAGAGAAGGCGCAGCCTCCGTCATAGATGACTTTCCCTCCAAACTTCTCTCCATAGTCTCATCCTCAGAAAAATGCTGGCCATGGTCTCTTCCTCCTTGTCCTTCCTGCGGGAAGGTCAGTGTCAGACGCCTAGGGTGGAAGGGAGCGGGAACTGGGCGCTCAGCAAAATCCCTGCCGCCACCAGGGACGGGATCCAGGACGGCTGCAGTTCCTCTCTAGGGAGCCAGGGGTGGCGGGCCCCTGGGGGGTCCCAGTGAACAGAGGGGCGGACACCTGTCCAGCCACGTGGGCTCCGAATGGTCTAAGATGTCACTCTGTGTTCAGTGTGGAATGTTGATTGTAACTTAATGTACCACAAACTTGTAAAGAATGTATGTACATTAAGGTTTCATGTGACAAAAATTTTTTACTTTTTGCAATTAAAAGTGTGTATGTTGGTTGATAAGAACTCGCCTGTACTTGGTGTCATCCTTTGGTTTCCCATTTTCTCTTCTCCTGCAACTTGGAGACTGACAGTCACATCCTACTCCTGAGGCCGGCCTCTGCTGTGGGCCTCCAGGTCACCTGTCCACCCTGGTCTGGGTCCTGTCTCACGTCCGCACCGAGCTTTGCACTCGCTCACATTCACAGACGCTTCTTTTACCCCCATTCTAACCCTTTGCCTGCAATGGCTTCTGATCTCCTGTTCCTGTGAATTCTCAGATCTCAGTCCTCCTGTTAATACCCTCCCCTGTTCTTGCACTTTGCCCAAAATTCAAATGAGACCCTCAACGCCTTTTTCCTTCTCCTGGCTGACTGCACACAGCCCAGGTGCCCTCACAGTGTCGCCTCACCCATAGGTGTCCTTGGACCTTGCACGAGGACAGCGAGGCCCCCTCGCTGGCTGGCGCCCTTGCTAGCTGACCCCCATGCCCCCCGATGGAGGCCACTCGCAGCACTCAGTTAACTCACTTGCAGATTTGATTAAGTCATTTTTGTGTGTTCATTCTTTTTTGATAATTTCTTTGTGTTATATGCACAATTTTATATAAATGCATAAATATGGCCATTTCCTAGTGTTTAGTGTTCTCTTTTTTCTTCAGTTTTTAAAAAATTTATAAATTTTTTACTCTTTTGGCTGTGCTGTACAGCATGTGGGATCTCAGTTTCTCGACCAGTGCAGGCCCTCTGCATTGGCAGCATGAAGTCTTAACCACTGGACCTCCAGGGATGTCCCCTGTTGTATTTTCTTACTTGCTGCACCCTTCACCCCCTGCCCATCCCTGGTCAGGCGAATGTAGTATGTATACAGCCATATCCTGCCATGTATCTTCCCACTCTTTCTTCCATGTTCTTTGTAATCATAATCAGAAATCACAAGACTTTTGTCATTGCTTGGCCAAAGGTGGTATCAGATTACAGGCACTTGATGTTTCTTGCTTTCCTTACTCACAGAGTTCCCTTCAGGTCAGCTGGCCTACTGGCATAGCTCTCTAATCCATTCTTTTTAGTGGATAATATTCTATGGTGTGAATATGCCATCATGTATTCAACTCTTGCTGGTAAGTCACATCCTGTTCAATGATTATCTGGATTAGGAGTCAAAGAGTCTAGAGTTAATTTTTTTAATGCTTGTTTTTACAAAATGTATATTCATTCTTGTCTGTGCCAAGTCTAATGTACATCCTTTGAAAATTAGTGCATTCCATAATGCTATTCATTAACCTGCTTGAAAACTCCACTTCAACCAAAAAAAAAAAAAAAGAAGGTAAGTCTTGATTCCATGTAAAAAGGTGGCAGAATCACCAGGCCCCTTCTTTCTCGACCCCTCTATAGCCCTTGACACTGACCTGTGGAAAGCCCCTCACTCCCCTGGCCTCTGTGCAACCACTGCCCCCCTCTTGAGACTCTCTTTCCACTCGTCTTTTCTATAGGACCTCTGCTCGTCTCTGAAATATTAGTTTCCCCTACCAATCTGCCCCTGGATCCTCCTCTTTGCTTCCTCCCTGGGAGAGATCTCAGCTCTTTGCTTGACCTTCCACCGATGCGCAAGTCACCCGTGAGCTCAGGCCAGGCCCGCGCCTCACCTGAGCTCTAGACTTGTCAATCCAAGCGTCGGGATCTCATCTCCATCAGCTCTCTCCCAAAGCACTTCTAATTCACTGTGTACAAAACAACTGTGCAGTCTCCGAGGCTGCCTCTCTTTCCCCCGCAGCCTCTACTGGTCAGGACCAAGCTCCAGAGACCTCTGCTTCCTTGTCACATGCCCAGCCCCAGTTTAGGACCTTGCTGTTTCACTCCTGGACCCAGCCAGTAATTGCCCTGTTTGTTTCTCGGGTACTCCTACCATCCCAGTTCACCATCCACTTAGCTGCCACGGGGATCTTTCTAAAGCATCTGTTTCCTCACTTCCTTGCTCAGCACCCTTCAGTGGCTCTCCATTGCCCACGCGATAGGAAGTCCTGGCTGGCCCCTCCAGCCTCATTCCACTTCTTTCCTTTGCTTTCCCTCCTCAATCTACTGTGCCCCACCTCTACTGGACTGTCCATAACTCCTAGAAACATCCAGACTGTGGAGTTCATCCTTTTTCTTTTTTTTTTTAAGAGCAGTTTTAGGTTCATAGCAAAATTAAGTGAAAAGTCAGTTCTTGTATACCCGCTACCCTCACACAGGCACAGCTTCCCTCAACTATTGACTTTCTGCACCACAGTGGTACATGTGAAAATCAATGGCAGTGCAGCTCTAGACCAAGCTGTATCTGTTTGGGAAGGGAGAAAAAGCAGTAGCTGGCATCCATAGCAGCTTCTCCAGGTGAGTGGTGCTAGAGAGGTATGTAGGACTCTGTGTGGCCAGCCATAGAAGCCGCCCCAAAGTGTAACATCCACTGTGTCCCTTTTGTTCTTCTGCTTTTCATTAACAGAACAATAGTCTAGTAAAAGTTAATGAACCTTAAAAAAAAGAAAAAAATCAATGAACCTACACTGACACACCACCACCCAAAGTCCATAGTCCACTTACATTAGGGTTCTCTCAGTGTTTTATATTCTGTGGGTTTGGACAAACATACTGATGTGTCGGCTTCCCCAGTGGTGCTAAAAGAACCCACCTGCCAATGCAGGAGACATACGGGGCATGAGATTGATCCCTGGGCTATGAAGATCTCCTGGAGGGGAGGGCATGGCAACTCACTTGAGTATTCTTGCCTGGAAAATTCCACGGACAGGGGCCTGGCTGGCTATGGCTCATAGGGTCACAAAGAGTTAGACAACTGAAGCAACTTAGCACGCACCCATACTGACATGTACCCATCACGATAGTGTCATACAGAATATAACATCATACAGAACAGTTCCACTGCCCTAAAAAATACTCTCTGCTCTGTCTATTCAACCCTTCCCTCCCTGCTGATCTTTTTACTGTCGCCATAGTTTTGCCTTTTCATACTGTTCATGGGGTTCAGAGAAGGGGATGACAGAGGAGGAGATGGTTGGATGGCAATGGACATGAGTTTGAGCAGGCTCTGGGAGTTGGTGATGGACAGGGAAGCCTGGCATGCTGCAGTCCATGGGGTCACAAGGAGTCGGACACAACTGAGTGAACAGAACTGATAGTTGTGCCTTTTCCAGAATGTCACATAGTTTACATCCATCACACGACATGTAGCCTTTTCAGATTAGCTTCTTTCACTTGGAAATACGCATCTGAGTTTTCTCCATGTCTTTTCATAGCTTAATAGCTCAGTTCATTTTAGCACCAAATGATATTCTATTGTCTGACTGTATCACAGTTTATCCATTCACCTATTTGGTTGCCTCCAAGTTTGGGCAGCAGTTATGAGTAAAGCTGCTGTGAGCATCTGTGCGCAGCTTTTTGTGTGGACATGTTTTCAGCTCCTTTGGGTAAATACCCAAAAAGCAGGGTTGCTGGCTCGTATGATAAGGGTAACGTTTAGTTTTGTAAGAAACTGCCAGACTTTTACAAAGTGGCTGCACCATTTTGCATTTCCACCAGGAATAATTGAGAGTTCCTGTCGCTCTGCATCCTTACCAGCATTAGGTGTTGTCAGTGTTCTGGATTTGGGCCATTTATTTGTGATGTTTTGTTTTTGCTGTGCTGAGTGGCTTGTGGGATCTTATTTCCCCAACCAGGGGAATGGCAATGGCAGTGAAAGTGCCGCATCCTAACCACTGAACCACCAGGGAATTCTCTCGCCGTCCTTTTAATTTGCAGTTCCCTACAACATACGATGTTGAGTCTCTTCACATGCTTACTTGCCATCTGTGTATCTTCAGTGAGGTTTCATTTTCTCCCAGTTGGTGGCTTGTTTTCTTATTCTCTTGACATTGTCTTTCACAGTGCAGAAATTCAACATTTTAATAAAGTCCAGCCTATCAGTTGTTTCTTTCACAGATCAGGCCTCTGGTGTTATATCCAGAAATTCACCCACATACCCATGATCACCTTAATTTTCACCTGTGTCATGTTCTAAGAGTTTTATAGTTGTGTGTTTTACATTTAGGTCCATGAACCATTTTGAGTTAATTTTTTATGAAGGGTGTTAGGTCTGGGGTTAGTTTCTTTCTTTTCTGCATGTGGGTGTCCACTTGTTTCAGCACCATTTGTTGAAAACAATATCTTTGCTTCATTGTATTGCCTTTGCTCTTTTGTCCACGATCAATTTGCCGTATTTATGTGGATCTATTTCTGGGCTCTATTCTGCTCTGTTGATCTCTGTTATGTTGCCGATACCAAATTATTTTGATCACCGTAGACTTTGGTAAGTGTTGAGGTCCATTTGTGTCAGTTCTCTGACTTTGTTCTTCTCCAGTATTGAGTTGGCTATTCTGGGTCCTTTGCCTTTCCATGTAAACCTTAGAATCAGTTTGTTGATATCCACAAAATAACTTGCTGGAATTTTGATAGAAACTGCATTGACTCTACAGATCAGGTTGCATCCAGGTTGTTTTTACTTCAGGTTTTCATTCTTATCCCATGATATTTTTAAACTTCAGTGTGTCCTTTCTGCTCAGTTTGAATTCCATCGTATTAGTGCGCATTCCTTCAACATGACGCATGCCCTTTAGGCTTTCTTACTAAATCAAGCTGACGAGCCTCTAGATACCATGTTGAAGATAGCTATTTCACCAATCTTACTTTTTCAGAATAATGACTTTATTATTTCTGTAAGAATGATTCATTTTCTTTTAAAGTATTGAAGACAGTTTGAATGATGTTATGGAAACCTCCACCCAGACATAACTACTGACAGCATTCTAGGCATCTCAAGGGTATACTTAGCTAGAAGGTTAGATTAAAATGCTTTTATTAAAATGGGCCCAGTCATACCAAAGAATAAAAATGCTACATCAATTTTATATGATTATGATAGAAGAAAAAGAAAGTGAAGTAGACATTTCTTTCCCCCCACACACAAACAATTGATTCCTTAAAAACCTCTCTGAAGTTAAGATTATGAGAAACATTGAAAAAACTGGAACTGTTCTTAATAAAGTTTCATTTCTAGGTGATATGGTTCAAGGTTCTGAAGGTGAAAAAATAGCTCATTCTTTCTCCAACCTTATCCCTTCCTCTACTTTTCAATCTGTATGAATTACAGCTACATGGGCATTACCACTGTTGAATTTCCTTCTGCTGTGAAACCATCATTCCCAGAATTATTTAGCCTTCATTTTATATTTAAACTGATTTGTGACTCATCAGCAGTACTTTTACCATCACTCTTCATTCCTGAGTTGTTTTTAAACTCTTGGTTGGCTGAATCATCATTAAGATTTTCAGGGAATGGCTCATAAACGCTGTGTTTTCTGCTTTTGAGAATGTTTCTGCGGTCTTTATGCTTGAATACAACTTGGCTGAGTAAAGTATTCTTGCATCACACTTTCTTTTGCTCAGACGTTGGAGGCATTTCTCCATTGTCACTTGGCAGCTTGACTGTTGGTAGGAACAAGATGGGCCACCCTAAGATTTCCCCTTTAAAATAAAAGTGACTTTTTCCCCTTTCTTCTTCCCCTCCTTACCTGCCTCTTTCTTCTTCCTCCCCTCCTTCTCCTTTTTCTTCATCTGTGTCCTTGAAGAATTCTTTCTTTCTTACTCTTTGTCAGCTTCTCCTGGAACAAGGTGTGCTCTTTTGAGTTGCAATTCCAGTCTTCATCCTGGGGAAGATGTCTTGAATTTTCCTTAAAATGGATGCTTTTTCATTTGTTAGGTTTTCTGTTTCAGATTCTGTCTTTATTCCTTTGTTTGATTGTCTTGATCTTTTATGAATATTGTCTGGTCTCTCTCCTTTTTTTTTTTTTGGCCACCTGGTGTGGCATGTGAGATCTTAGTTCCCAGACCAGGGACTGAACCCACACCCCCTGCAGTGGAAGCCACTTAATCACTGGACTACCAGGGAAGACCCTCTTCTCTCTGTTTAGTACCTTTTTTTCTCATTTACCATGAATATCTCAAGGGTTCCCTCTGTATCAATGTATTTTTCAGCCATATCTATTTAGTTTCTTGTTATTTCTGATATACTTGTTTTATAGAAGTGCCAACAGTTTGTTCCCTTTCTATTCAGTTCAGTCGCTCAGTCGTGTCCAACTCTTTGCAACCCCATGAACTGCAGCATGCCAGGCTTCCCTGTCCATCACCAACAGCCGGAATCTACCCAAATCCATGTCCATTGAGTCGGTGATGCCATCCAACCATCTCATCCTCTGTCATCCCCCTCTCCTCCTGCTTTCAATCTTTCCCAGCATCAGGGTCTTCTCAAATGAGTCTGCTCTTCGCATCAGGTAGCCAAAGTATTGGAGTTTCAGTTTCAGCATCAGTCCTTCCAATGAACACCTCGGACTGATCTCCTTTAGGATGGGCTGGTTGGATCTCCTTGCAGTCCAAGGGACTCTCAAGAGTCTTCTCCAACACCACAGTTCAAAAGCATCAATTCTTTGGTGCTCAGCTTTCTTTATAGTCCAACTCTCACATCCATACCTGACCACTGGAAAAACCATAGCCTTGACTAGATGGACCTTTGTTGGTAAAGTAATGTCTCTGCTTTTTAATATGCTGTCTTTTTAATATGCTATCTAGGTTAGTCATAACTTTTCTTCCAAGGAGTAAGCATCTTTTAATTTCATGGCTGCAATCACCATCTGCAGTGATTTTGGAGCCCAAAAAATAAAGTCTGACACTGTTTCCACTGTTTCCCCATCTATTTCCCATGAAGTGATGGGACCAGGTGCCATGATCTTAGTTTTCTGAATGTTGAGCTTTAAGCCAACTTTTTCACTCTCCTCTTTCACTTTCATCAAGAGGCTCTTTAGTTCTTCACTTTCTGCCATAAGGGTGGTGTCATCTGCATATCTGAGGTTATTGATATTTCTTCCAGCAATCTTGATTCCAGCTTGTGCTTCCTCCAGCCCAGGGTTTCTCATGATGTACTCTGCATATAGTTAAATAAGCAGGGTGACAATATACAGCCTTGACGTACTCCTTTTTCTATTTGGAATCAGTCTGTTGTTCCATGTCCAGTTCTAACTGTTGCTTCCTGACCTGCATACAGGTTTCTCAAGAGGCAGGTCAGGTAGTCTGGTATTCCCATCTCCTTCAGAATTTTCCACAGTTTATTGTGATCCACACAGTCAAAGGCTTTGGCATAGCCAATAAAGCAGATGTTTTTCTGAAACTCTCTTGCTTTTTCTATGATCCAGCGGATGTTGGCAATTTGATCTCTGGTTCCTCTGCCTTTTCTAAAACCAGGTTGAACATCTGGTTAGTGCAAATGTAATTGCAATTTCAGACTATAAATTTTAAATCATTATTACTAGGCTCAAACACATCTTTATTAATCAAAATAGGAACCATTACAATCAAGACATTTTTGCCAATGAGAAAGAAGTTTGTTCATTCCTGTAGCGTAAAAACCCATGCTTCGGGATTCGATGAACTCTTGGAAAGCATTTTCTGCCTCCTGCTGGTTGTGGAAGTGTTTTCCCTACAAAAAGTTGTTGAAATGCTTGAAGAAGTGGTAGTCAGTTGGCGAGAGGTCAGGTGAATATGGAAGATGAGGCAAAACTTCATAGCCCAACTTTTTTTTTTTTTCTCAACTTTTGAAGTATTTGTGTGACCTGCGGTTAGGTGTTGTTCATAGAGAAGAATTAGGCCCTTTCTGTTGACCAATGCCAGCAGCAAGCATTGCAGTTTTTGGTGCATCTCAATTTATTGAGCATATTTCTCAGATGTAACGGTTTCTTTGGGAGTCAGGAAGCTGTAGTGGGTCAGACCCACAGCAGACCACCAAACAGTGACCCAACCTTTCTTTAGTACAGGTTTGGCTTTAGGAAGTGCTTTGGGGCTTCTTGGTTCAACCACTGAGCTGGTCGTTGCAGGCTGTCACATCAAATCCACTGTTTGTCACTCATCACAATTCAATCGAGAAATGGTTTGTTGTTGCATAGAATGAGAAGACACTTCAAAATGATAATCTTTTTTATTTCGGTCAGCTCATGAGGCACCCACTTACCAAGTTTTCTCACCTTTCCAGTCTGTTTCGAATGCCAAACTTTTCGTGTAGGGGTAAGAGGATCAGCTTCAGTGACTGCTGTGGGTTGGTTATTGTCAGCTTCCAATGGCTGGCCACTATGCTCCTCATCTTCAAGGCTCTCGTCTCCTTTGCAAAATTTCCTGAACCACCACAGCACAGTACATTCGTTAGCAGTTCCTGGGCCAAATGTGAGTTGTCTCTGCTGCTTTATGACCATTTTGAACTCGAATAAGAAAATCGCTGAAATTTGCTTGTCTAACATCACTTCCATAATCTAAAATACATATAAAATAAACAGCAAGTAGTAGTCATTAGAAAAAAAAAGGTGAGAAATGCATATTAAAATGATGTATAGCATAACCACATTTATTCAAGAATGTATTCCAGTATCCAGTGGAAAATTTCAACAGTGCAAACCTGCAATTACATCTGCACCAACCTAAATATTGTCATCCCATCTGTGCTTACTTCTTGAATTCATATTGTTAAATTTTTCTGTAGCTCAAAATGCTGTAGGGATTTATTTTTTCTGTTCCTTGGGTTACTTTTTTTTCTAGACTTGGTTTTCATTGATCACAGGCAAGTTTCTCTTTCATATATTTCTGCAGCTACTCTGTCATTTGTTTTCAGTGTCTCATGCTTAACATGGTAGCTCTGGCCAAATCTTTGTTTCTGTATAATCTGGGTATGTTCTCAATTCTAACAGTGTCTGTACCCCCCCACTAAGATTTTACAAATGCTAACTTTTGCTGATCGCCGAAGAATTGATGCTTTTGAACTGTGGTGCTGGAGAAGACTCTTGAGAGTCCCTTGGATTGCAAGGAGATCCAACCAGTCCATTCTAAAGGAGATCAATCCTGGGTGTTCATTGGAAGGACTGATGCTAAAGCTGAAACTCCAATACTTTGGCCACCTCATGCGACGAGTTGACTCACTGGAAAAGAGTCTGATGCTGGGAGGGATTGGGGGTGGGAGGAGACGGGGACGACAGAGAATGAGATGGCTGGATGGCATCATCGACTCGATGGACATGAGTTTGAGTGAACTCCGGGAGTTGGTGATGGACAGGGAGGCTTGGCGTGCTGTGATTCATGGGGTCGCAAAGAGTCGGACACTACTGAGCGACTGAACTGAACTGAACTGAAATTTTTACCATATTAATGATGTATTGACTTGTGCAGCTCACTTAGTGCTTGCCATGAAAGCCCCATCTTTGCTTTCTTATCTGAGGACCCTCCCCCCCAGGTAGACAGCTGAGCCTCTCTCACTCTTCCTCCCTGACCTCAAGCTGACTTTCTCCTTCACTCTGTCCTGGTCAGGAACTCATATTTTCTCAACTGCTTACCATATTCTATCTTCTCTTGTTTAAAAAAAAAATTTCCTCATTTCCATCCCCACCAAGTGAAAGTACTGAAGACTAAATTAATGAAAACCTAGTAAATGTAAGAAAATACATTAAAAGCCAACTCAATAGGCCCTTCCTTTCCAACCACTCTGACACACACCCACACGCACAGCCTCCTCGCCCCTCAGGGATATCTCCGTGAAGTGAAAGGGCTGGGGACTCGGGAGCCAGAGGCCTCGGTAGGAATCCCACTTCTGGCTTGTTAGGACAGTGACCTTGGGGAATTCCACTGACCTCTCTGCTTTTGGTTTCCTCATCCCTAAACTGGTGCAACTCGTCCTATCTTCAGAGCATCGGTATAAAGATACTGGAGACCAGGTGTGTGAAGGGCCCAGAGCAGGGACTCAGCCTGTTCTCCTGCTTTCGTCTCATGCTCAGCTGAGTCCTCTCTCATAGTTAGCTTCTGCTCTTCACTGGGGACGGTCCTCCCCCAGCCTCAAGAGCCATCCTGGAAGTCACAGGCAGAGCCGGACCAGACCCCAAAGCTTCTCTAATCCCCTCTCTGCTTTTGTGAGGAAGTGAAGCCAAGGCCTGAAGTTGATGGCTGAGTCAGGGGTGGAAGCACCCACCCAGTGCTTCTGGCCACCAGTCCTCTTAGGTTTATGGAAATACTGTCTGTCAGCTCCCTACCCAGCTCCATAGTTCTCCCCTTGGCTTCCCTTAGCCCGGTTCCATTCTGAACCCTCGGTAAAAATCATCTGAAGAGAGACTTCCCTGGTGGTCCAGTGGTTAAGAATCTGCCTTGCAGGGCCATGCAGGGTACGCAGTTCCCCTGGTCAGGAAACCAAGATCCCACATGCTGTGGGGCTACTGAGCCACCAGGGAGCCTGCATGAGGCGACCAAGATCCCGCATGCTGCAACTAAGACCCAACGCAGGAAGATAAATGAAAATTAAAAATATGTTTTAAAAATCACCTAAAGATGTCCCCTCACAGACTCCCACTAAGCCCTTCCCTCATCCTCTTTTGCTAACTCCCACATTTAACACTTTCTTTCACCCGCCCTGTCTGGCCCGCATTTGTGGGACAAAAAACAAAGCTCATTCTTCTCAGCTGAACCCATTCCCGTCCCCAGCTCCCTCTGGAGGTTGGGGCCTTCAGTCTTCCGGCAGAGACCCTGTGCTTCTCTCCTGCCCTCTGGTTCCCTAAGGCAGCTCATGTGAACAGAGTCAGCCACATTCTCCTTCCACCCACACAGATCCCTCCCTGGCCGAGGACAAAACACCACACGGATGTCCTGCCAGCGGCATACTCAGGAGGCCTCAGAGAGAACTGTCTTGGCCCCAAAGATAACTTCTCGGCTCTCAGGTTCCCTGACTCCTGTCTGAGCCCCAGTGCCTGGCAGATCTGTCCTCTGCCAACCTCCAGGCATCTCCAGTTGAGCTCGCAGAGCACTGAGGGCTGGCTGAACGTGTCAGGCTTTTTCCCCCAGATAGCCTCAAGGTTACAGAAAAGAATATGGTCCCAACCCCTCAAGGTTCAATACAATTTGTGTTGTGGAGACACGGGAGCAAGTGTAAAGGGCACTTGAAGAACTAAATACTGGGAAGTAAGATGTTCTCTGAGAACTAAACCTATCAATGCAAGATGAATCAGATCTGCAGAGCCACATGAAGGAACCGTTTCCACATCTGACTGAAATCAGAATGGAGATATAATACAAAGAAACAGTAAAGATCATGACCATCAGAAAGTGGAGAGAGTGGCCACCAGTGGAAGCCCAGAAAAGGGAGAGCCGTGGAGGCAGAGGCTGGCAGTGCCCATCTGATTGGGAAGACAGTGCCCTCCAGGTGGTTGGCATAACTGACCTTACCCACACGTCTTTGGATTCCGAAGCTTCATCCATGCTAAGCTGCCTGAGGAATGGCAGAAAGCTGGGAGTGGGAACGGGAGTGGACCGGAGTCACTGGCGAGCCAGGCTGTGAGCTTTGCCTGGAAAATGAAGGCTCAGTGGAACAGCTCGATGCGTGCAGACAACTGGCAGCAGGCTGGCAAACATAGCAGGCCCTAGGGTAAGGGCCAGGTTGTGAAATGAGATGCAGTGCCGTGGGAGCCATCAAGTTCCTGAGAAGGAAAGACACAGGAGGAAAGCAGTGTCTCAGAATCATCCTGGCTGGGCGGCTGACGGATGCCAGGGGAGGAATGGGGCTGTGGGGTCCAGAGAATGGAGCCAGGCAGGTAGCTAGGAGGCCTTGAAATAACTCCGGTCAGGATCACGGGACTGTCTGCCACAGCGGGCACTGAAAGTGAAGTTGGGAAAGACAGGCAGAGATATGCACAAAGAGAATTCCTGTGCTATCCTGTGTATTAGTGGGGCGGCGGGGGGCGGGGGGTGTTAGGAAACAACCCAAACGTCCATGAGTAGGAAAATGGATAGGGAGACAGCTGTGTGTTCATGCAATAGAAAACTATGCAGCAGGGCAAATGAGCAGAAAGCTCTCCAAGCCTTGATGTCAAGAAACCTTGGGAAGAGAGGAAGGAAGGAAGGAGGGAGGAGGAAAAGAAGGGAAAAACAAGTTTCAGAAGGATCTAACCCATGCTGTCCAGTGCAGTAGCTACGAGCTACATGTGGCTATGTGAGTGTAAATTAATTAAAATTTAAATACAATTCCTTAACCGCACCAGCCACATTTTAAGTGCTTGAAATCCGCATGCAGTTAGTCACTACCATCTGTGATGGCGCAGATACAGAGCACTGCCACCATCACAGAGTTCCTTTGGACAGCGCTAGCATTTTCAAGGGCTTCCCTGGTGGCTCAGAGGTTAAAGCCTTTGCCTGCAGTGCAGGAGACCTGGGTTCGATCCCTGGGTCGGGAAGATCCCCTGGAGAAGGAAATGGCAACCCGCTCCAGTATTCTTGCCTGGAGAACCCCATGGACAGAGGAGCCTGGTGGGCTACAGGCCACGGGGTCAATACATGTTGTGCCTGGATAAGGAATGTATAGTCAGAGTACAGTGGAGATCATGCAAATGTCAAACAGCAAAATCTTACAGCGGGATGTGTGGGAAGGGAAGTGTTCAGAATCAGAGACGGGACCCTAGGGACTTCCATGTTTTATCTCCAAAGCCAGTGGCTAAATGAGTCCTCGACATACTATCATCTGTACTTTTATATGCCTTAAGTATTTCGTAGTAAAAACAGTATTAAAAGGTGGACTGGACCTGAAGGACAGTGTGATGGAGACTGAGGACAGGCCAGGCAGGAGACCAAATGACTTGAATTTCTCACCTGAGAGGTGTCAGGAGGAAGTGGGTAGCGCTGGCTGTGGGGGCACCTGACCATCCTCAGCCTGGTACACACGGTCCCACGTGTACTATTCAGCCACTCCCTTGCTGCCATCACCACCCTCCATCCTCACAGACACTCTTCTTGGTCCTTGTTGCCATGGTTACCTGGCCTCCAGACAGCTATGACAGGGTCAGGCACAAGCACCTGCAGAGGCTGACCCCCTGCCGGTCACACACACACACACCTCCCAGTGGCCCCCCTGCTGGCCCAGACTTAGCCCCCACCATCCTCACCACACACCCCTTCCCAGAGGCTCCTCCACCCAGCTCCAAAACCAAGCCCAGCCCACACTGGTAAAAGGGCCACTCACGTCCTGTTAAGAGTCCAGCAGGGACTGGGACAGCTGTGCTCCGTCAGGAATTTGTCTGCAGCAGGAAGCCAGCAACCCAGGGGAGGTCTGGGCCAGGCGCCCAACTCTGCTAAGGTCAAGAGGCTGCTGAATGCAGGCTGTGGGCACTGGCCAAGTTTGGCATTTCAGGGGAGGGAGGGAGCCTCTGACCCCGCTGGGCTGGGCACTGGGACCTGGTCATGATTCGGGGCTGGCTGGGTCCGCCTCCTCTTCAGAGCAGTTTGTTGTGGCCTCCACTGTGGGGGTGATGCCTTCTCCTCAGCACCCTTCAGTCCCTGTTCCCAGAGCCAAGAAACCCTAGACCAAGACACCAGTTAGCAGATCCCACTCTGCCCCATCGAGGCACCTGGGTACCTCCTGCCTCTTTCTACTGATTCAAAACAGCTACCATTTTTCAAGTGCTACATACATGACATTAATTTTATTGAATCACCCCTGCAAATCTCTGAAGAAGGTGGTATTATCCCGTTTTACATATGAACAAAGTGAGGTTTGAGGGGGTAAGTGATTTGCCCAGCTAGTGAATGACAGTCATGCTTAGAACCTGGAAGGGTCTGACCTGCTTTCACCTCTGAACTCTGTCAACCCCCTTCCATCATCTCCCTTCCTCTGGCACTCACCCTGCCTTCAGTCTGTCTCTTCCCCCGCCCCAGCCTTTCTCTGTGCCTCTGTCTGCGTGATCCCCTCCTCCGATCCTTTCTTCTTGCCCCATCACTTCCATCTCCCCTACTTCCTTTCCTTCCCTGACCCAGAAACACAAAGATAATTCACTGCACAGTGAATTGCTGTACCATCAAGTGGCTGGGGACTGCAAAAGCCAGGACTTCCAGTGATATGGATTCAGGGCCAGTGACCTTTTGTTTCCATGAGAACACAGAATGTGGCACCCAGCAACCTGGCATGAGTCTGCTGTGTCAGTGCTAATAAAAGCAAGCTGAGCCTCAATGATGAGAATGCAAACTAAGAAAATAATACCCACAATGTAAGAAGAAACCTTGCACCCAAAGGGAAATGATTCACCCGATGTGTAACCTTGAGAACTGGTTAAGTGACATCACAGCTACTCTATGATGTAGCTGGAAAATAGTTTTGCATTTTTTATTTTGCAAACACTGCAAAGTGGCCATTAGGAAGATACGAACAAGTTACAGAAAATATTTATGATAACTACCAAGGAAAAAAAAAAAAGACTCAACCCAACATTGTACATGTGCTATTGCTTCGTTCAGCTCAGTTCAGTCACTCGGTCGTGTCCGACTCCTTGTGACCCCATGGACTGCAGCACTCCTGGCTTCCTTGTCCATCACCAACTCCTGGAGCCTGCTCAAACTCATGTCCATTGAGTCCGTAATGCCATCCAACCATCTCATCCTCTGTCGTCCCCTTCTCCTCCTTCCTTCAATCTTTCCCAGCATCAGGGTCTTTTCATATGAGTCAGTTCTTCGCATCAGGTGGCCAAGGTATTGGAGTTTCAGCTTCAGCATGAGTGCTTCCAATGAATATTCAAGACTGATTTCCTTTAGGATGGACTGGTTGGATTTCCTTACAGTCCCAGAAACTCTCAAGAGTCTTCTTCAACACCACAGTTCAAAAGCATCAATTGCTTTGTTAAGGAAAGAAAAAGGAAAGATACTAGGACTGTGCTTCTCAAACCTAGTTTGAGAAGGTGAAGGACCTGTTTGTGTTTGTAAAATTTCCAGTCCATCACAAATCAGTAGTTTTGTAAACCGCCATAAAAATAAATAATAAACATATATCTATCAAAGCAGTAGCATCCAGGGAATTCCCTGGTTGTCCAATGGTTAGAACTCAGCACTTTCACTGCCGAGGGCACAGGTTCAACCCCTGGTTGGGGAACTAAGATTCCCACAAGCCGCATAACCAAAAAATAAATAAAGTAAATAAAAAAGATAAAAAAGGACTAGTGTCTAAAATATACTTTAAAAAAAAACTTGCAAAACTAAACAGTAAAAAAAAAAAAAATCCAATTTGAAATGAGTAAGACATGAACAGACATTTCACCAAAGAGGATGGCAAATAAGCACGTGAAAAGACATGCACTATCATCATCCACTAAGACAGGCAAAGTAAAATTACAATGAGATCTCACTGCACACAGATTAGAATGGTCCATCAGTTTCTGAGGGCTGCAAAACAAATTACCACAAACTTGGCAGCTTAGAACAGCAGAGATTTATTCTCTCACAGCTCTTGAGACCAGAAATCAACACATCAAGGGTACCATGCTCCCTCCAAAGGCTCTAAGAAAGAATCCTTTCTGGCCTCTTTCATCTTCCTTTTTTTTTTAAGGAAATGACAACCCACTCCAGTATTCTTGCCTGGAGAATTCCATGGAGAGAGGAGCCTGGCAGGCTACAGTCCATGGGGTCACAAATAGTCGGACACGACTGAGCAACTATCGCTCACACTTTAAGATTTTAAAATATATGTATTTGGCTGGCCAGGTCTTAGTTGCAGAATGTGAATTTTTAGTTGTGACATCTGGAATCTAGTTCCCTGACCCCTGCTTTAAGAGTCGTAGCCACTGGACCACCAGGGAAGCCCTCCCTTTCAGCTTCGTGAGGCTGCTAACAATCCCTGTGCTCCTTGGCTCGTGGCTGCATCGCCTCTATCTCTGTCCCTTCTTTCGTCATCACACGGTCTTCCTGTCCGTGTGTCTGTGCTTTCACATAGCCTTCTTATAAAGACACCAGTCACTGAATCTAGGGTCCACCCTAATGCAGTGTGACCTCACCTTAGCTTGATGATATCTTTAGAAACCCTATTTTCAAAAAAGATCATATGCATATGTTTTGGGGGTTGGGACTCGATCATATCTTTTAAGGGGACGCAATTCAACCCACATTAATGGAGTAAATAAAAATAAAAAAGAAAGAAGGTGTTAGCTACTCAGTTGTATCCCACTCTTTTTGATCCCATAGACTGTAGCCTGCCAGGCTCCTCTCTCCATGGAATTCTCCAGGCAAGAATACTGGAGTGGGTAGCCATTCCCTTCTCCAGGAGATCTTCCCAACCCAGGGATTGAACCAGATTGCAGGCAGATTCTTTACTGTTTGAGCCACCTAGGACAACCACAAACGCTGACAAGAATGGGGAGGAACTAGATCTCTCAGACACTGCAGCTGGAAGATAATTTCACAGTTTTTATAAAACAAAATATATATTCACCAAATGACCCCGCAGTCATATTCTCAGGCATTTATCTGAGAGAAATAACTCATGTGCAGACAAAAATCCATACACCATGTTTATCTTATAATAACCTCAAACTGGAAACAACCTAAATGTCCTTCAAGAGTTAACAGTTACACAGACCATGGTACATCTATACTGTGGAACACCATTCAGCCATCTGAAGAAATGGGCTATTGACATTAACGCATGCAACAAGCTGGATGGACTGCAAGAGCATTTATGCTTAGTGAAAAAGTCAGTCTCAAAAGGTTACATGCTCTATGATTCCATTTACATAATATTCCTGAATTATAAAACAAGAGCAATGGAGAAAAAAGTAATGGTTGCCAGGGAACAGGGTTAGGAGTCGGGGTTGAGACTATAAAATAGAGGTATAAGAGGAAGATGTTTTAACTTCCGTATATTAGTTGTCATGACGACTACACAAATCTGAAATCAAACTGCACAGAACCACACATGCACACACGTGCACATACACATACGTGTACAACATGGAACAACTGACTTGTTCAAAATTGGGAAAGGAGTACGACAAGGTAAGTGAAATCTGAATAAGGTCTGTACATTCAGTACAACAGTGTTGTACCAATGTCAGTGTCCTTGTTTAGATATTGTACCACAGTTACATAAGATGTCTGGGAGAAGCTAGGTTAAGGGCTCATGGGACTCTGCTATTTTTGTGACTTTCTGTGAGTCTATAATTATTTCAAAATAAAACATTAAAAAATTATTAGAGGGTTTCCCTGGTGGCTCAGTGGTAAAGAATCTGCCTACCAATGCAGGAGACACGGGTTCAGTCCTCGGTCTGGGAGGATCCCATATGCCATGGAGCAACTGAGCCCATGTGCCACAACTATTGAGCCTGTGCTCTAGAGCCCAGGAACCGCAACCACTGAGCCCACACGCCCTAGAGCCTGTGCTCCGCAGCAAGAGAAGCCACCGCAATGAGAAATCCACACACTGCAACTAGGGAAAGCCCAGCAACGAAGACTTAACAAGTCAAAATAAATAAATTTTAAAAATTTTTAGAAAAACAAAATGAAAAGTAGATATACAAGATGCAAACAAAAAAGGTCTTAATGACCTGTATAATCATCATGGTGTAGTCACTCACCTAGAGCCAGACATCCTGGAGTGTGAAGTCAAGTGGGCCTTAGGAAGCATTACTATGAACAAAGCTAGTGGAGGTGATGGAATCCCAGCTGAGCTATTTAAAACCCTAAACGGTGATGCTGTTAAAGTGCTGCATTCACTATGTCAGCAAACTTGGAAAAATTTGCTGTGGCCACAGGCCTAGAAAAGGTCATTTTCATTCTAATCCCAAAGAAGAGCAATGCCAAAGAATGTTCAAACTAACCTAGAATTGTGCTCATTTCACACCCTAGTAAGGTTATGTTCAAAATCCTTCAAGTTAGGTTTCAGCAATACCTGAACCAAGAACTTCCAGATGTACGAGCTAGGTTTAGAAAAGACAGAGCCAGAGATCAAATTGCCAACATCCGTTGGATCACAGAGAAAGCAAGGGAATTCCATAAAAACATCTGCTTCACTGACTATTTGCTAAAGCCTTTTACTGTGTGGACTACAACAAACGGGAAAATTCTTAAAGGGATGGAAATACCAGATCACCTTACCTGTCTCCTGAGAAACCTGTATGCAGGTCAAGAAGCAACAGCTAGAAGCAAACATGGAACAACTGACTGGTTCAAAATCAGGAAAGGAATACATCAAGGCTGTATACTGTCACCCTGCTTATTTAACTGATATGCAGAGTATGTGTGTGTGTGTGTGTGCTCAGTCATGCCTGACTCTTCGCAACCCCACTGACTATACCCACCAGGCTCCTCTGTCCATAGGATTTTCCAGGCAAGAATTCTGGAGTGGGCTGTCATTTTCTTTTCCAGGGGATCTTCCAGACCCAGGAATCGAACCCACATCTCTTGCATCTCCTGCATTGGCAGGAAATTCTTTACCACTTGAGCCACCTAGGATACATCACGTGAAATGCCAGGCTGGATGAATCACAAGGCAGAATCAAGACTGCTCAAAGAAATATAGGCAGATGACACCATTCTAATGGCAGAAAGTGAAGAGGAACTAAAGAGCCTCTTGATGGGAGTGAAAAAGGAGAATGAAAAAGCTGACTTGACACTCAACATTAAAAAAAACTAAGATCATGGCATCTGGTCTCATCACTTCATGGCAAACAGAAGGTAAACGTGGAAGCAGTGATAGATTTTATTTTCTTGGGCTCCAAAATCACTGCAGACAGTGACTGCAGCCCTGAAATTAAAAGATGCTCGCTCCTTGAAAGGAAAGTGATGCCCAACCTAGACAACGTATTAAAAAGCAGAGACATCACTTTGCCCACAAAGATCCATATAGTCAAGCTATGGTTTTTCCAGTAGTCATGTGTGGGTGTGAGAGTTGGACCATAAAGAAGACTGAACGCTGAAGAACTGGTGCTTTCAAACTGTGGTGATGGAGAAGAGTCTGGAGAGTCCCTTGGACTGCAAGGAGATCAAACCAGTCAATCCTAAAGGAAATCAACCCTGAATATTCACTGGAAGGACTGCTGCTGAAGCTGAAGCTCCAACACTTTGGCCGCCTGAATTGAAGAGCTGACTCATTGAAAAAGACTCTGATACTGGGAAAGACTGAAGGCAAAAGGAGAAGGGGACAACAGAGGATGAGATGATTAGATGGCATCATTGACTCAATGGACGTGAATTTAAGCAAACTCCGGGAGATAGTGGAGGACAGAGAAGCCTGGCATCCTGCAGTCCACGAGGTCACAAAGAGTCTGATACAACTCAGCGACTGAATAACAATGACAGAGCAAGATGCTTCAATTTCTGAATCACATGTTCAACAGACATAAAACAATTACGCCAAATGATGTCAAATTGTAAGAGTACTCCAGTGCCCACTCCTGTCTTCTGAACCTGTCGTGCTAAGGAGCAACAGTGAACATCTGGCAGAATGGCACTGGGCCATAGACCATGCTTTGAGTAGCACTTGCTCAAAGAATAGAAGCGAATACTACAGAGGTGGAATTTTTTCCCTTTTTGGCTTAATTTTTTGTTGTGGAATTATATTGCTATTCAAAATTTGGGGAATTCCCTGGTGGTCTAGTGGTTAGGACTCACACTTTCACTGCTAGGGCCCTGGTTCAATCCTTGGTTGGGGAACTAAGATCCAGTAAGCCATGCTGCAAAGCCAAAAAAAAAAGAAAGAAAAGAAAAACAATTTAAAATATGTACAGATAATAACTCAAAAAATAAATTTCCTCCAAGTCCTGGTTAAAGAGAAAAACGTACTTGACGTAAACCACAGCCAAGCCTGCATGCTTCCTCCTTCTCCTCCCCTGACTTCACCTCCTGTCCTCCACCCCTCTGTCCCCAGTCTGCTTGCCCTCAATCTCCCTCTCTCCCCGGTGGGAGGTCCCAGGCTCTGGTGCACCCCTTCCCGGCCCCCAACGTTGGGCACATCACTTCATCTCTCTGAGCATCAGTTTTCTCGTGTGTGGTGATTACAGTACCCACCTCAGAGCTGTCATCTGAGGAGTAAATGAGATCACCCGCACAGCAAGGGCTCTGAGCCCCTGGGGGGACGTGTGCATGTGGAGTAGGGCCCTCTGGCAACCCGTACCGGTCCCCAGTCGGGCTAGCTCTGGTCAGCCTCCCAGTCTCATTCCCATCTCACTCTTCCCTCTCAGCCAAGCGGGCTCCTCCTTCTCTGCCTCCGCAGTCTACCTCCCCTCCAAGTGTACACGTCCTCCTCTTCCAGCTGTGAACTCCCCCAGTCCAAGGGGGATCCTCCCCAGAGGAAAAGCCAGGCCTTTTTGGCTTCTCGCTATGGTGGGCGGGCTTCTGTATTATTTTTCTCTATTAGAACTGAAGGCCCTGTAATTTCTCCCACCTGTAATAATAATAATAACAATACATTCATATTGGCTAATTCAGTGAGCGCTTAGTGTGTGCCAGGCACCATCCCAAGCCCTGTCTGTGTTTAAACTCATTTAATGCTCACAACCATCCTATGAGATAGGTTCTCTCCTAAGCCCAATTTACAGTTGAGGAAACTGAGGCCAGCAAGCAGGGAAATAGCTTGCCCAAGGCCACCCAGATGATAAGCCCCACACTCTCATCCACAGAGCTATGCATGCTTCCTTTGTGGTTTTCCTCCTTCCTGATGGTGGGGATCATCAGATCTCTTACTCACCCAGCTCAGGGCCTGGCACGATGGGGCATGTGCGCGTACTAAGTTCTTCAGTCGTGTCCAACTCTGTGCGACCCCCTGAAATACAGCCGTCCAAGCTCCACTGTCCATGGGTTTCTCCAGGCAAGAAATACTGGCGTGGTTTACCATGCCCTCCTCCAGGGGATCTTCCCCACCCAGAGAAGCTCTATAAAACTTTTGTTAAATGAATGAACAAATGAATGGGTGGATAAATTCTGCCCCACTGTGCTATCCTGACTATTCTTATGTGTATAGTTCACTGAGAGTGCAGGCTTCGAGGATCCCAGCTGAACTCTGGAAGTACTGGTTTCAGGACCTCCCTGATGGTCCGATGGTTAAGAATCTGCCTGTCAATGCAGGAGACACGGGTTAGATCCCTAGTCTGGGAAGATTCCAAGTGCCACAGGGCAACGAAGCCTGTGTGCCACAATTACTGAAGCCTGAGTGCTCAGTGACAAGAGAAGCCACGGCACTGAGAAGCCCGCCCACCACAGCAAGAGAGCCCGTGCTCAGCAACAAAGACCTGGGGCAGCCAAAAGCAGATTAATTAATTAAAAAGATTACTGACTCCAGCTTCCTACGGCGTGAAGGCCAAGAACTTGGTCCCTGCTCGGTCATTACAATGCAAGGGCTTGACCACTGCAATTGGGCCTGTTTCCTTTCCAACACCCTCCCTTCAGAGTCCTTGCTACAACAGCTCACTCACGGCTTTGCTTTTGTGCTCTCTCTTGATTAAAAAAAACAAAACAGACATGTTCTATCTTCTATATATTCAGAGCAGGAAGGGTCCCAGCATCCCACCTCCAAATAAGTACCTCAAGCACATGCATTCGCTGAGGGCACACGGAGGCCACAGTTTTATCCATAGTGAAAAACGCTATTCCAAGGCAGTGTGGTTGCTGTCTATTGTGAGGGCCTATTGTCGTTTAGTCGCAAAGTTGCGTCTGACTCTTGCGACCCCATGGACTATATATAGCCCACCAGGCCCCTCTGTCCATGGAATTCTTCAGGCAAGAATACTGGAGTGGATTGCCATTCCCTCCTCCAGGGTATCTTCCCAACCCAGGGATTGAACCCACGTCTCCTGCATCACAGGCAGATTATTTACCACTGAGCCACCAGGGAAGGCCCATCGGGGGCCTGCTATGTGCCAGGTACCGTACTGGGTGCTTTTTGTATATCTGATCTCTTTTAATCCTTCCAGCTCCATGAGATAGGTACTATTACTGTCACTGGTTCAGTTGAGAAAACTGCCAAAAACACAGCTAGAAAAGGAGCAGAACCAGGATTCAGACTAAAGTTGGCCCAACCTTTACCAAACACCCTGTCTTCATCTAGCCTTCAACAAGCCACCTGCAGCTTTCTTATCTTGCCCAGTCCTCTGAGCATGGAGTCCATGTGGCTTCCTTCCTGTTATGTGTCCTTAGCACCCAGTGGGTGTGACCCGCGGTGCAAGCATTCGTTGCAGAAGTTACTGTGATTCTGTGGGCTGGAGGACCTGTCAGGAGGGACCGCAGAACTCACATAGCTCTTGGCCTGAGCCCCCGTTACCAAGAGAATGGAGGCTCTGGCCAAGGACTCTTGGGGGGGGAGAAACACTGGGAGTGGACTCAGCTCTGGTCGGGACCCAAGCACCCTGCCCTCCCCGAGACATTGTGTGAGCAGGGCCAGGCCTCCAGATTCAGCTCCTCCCACCCGCCCCAGCCAGGGTGGTGCTTGTGTAGGAAGGACTTTAAATCCAGCTGCCAGACCCCTGAACAGGAGAGGCAGAGAGGACTGGCCACCATGCACGGCTCCGGCAGCCTCCTGGTGTATCTGCTGCCACCACTGCTTCTGCTGGGGGCTGCCCCAGGCCCCGCCAGAGCCCTCAGTGAAGATGAGAAACACGTGATGGTGGAGCTGCACAACATCTACCGAGCCCAGGTGTCCCCGCCAGCCACCAACATGCTGCAAATGGTGAGTGCAGCCCAGACCCCCGCCAACCCCGCCAACTCGCTCCATGAGTGGGTTCATCTCATGAGTGGATGAATCCCTCGGATCTATCTCTCCGACACAAACAGGGTCCCTGACGCCGTAGAATTCTCCGGCCCCATAAGCAGTCTCATTATACAGATGAGGAAACTGAGGCTTAGAGGGACTTGCTGGCCCCTCAGGAGCTTGCAGGTCCCACACCTGGAAGCCCTGCTTCCTGACCCAGTGACCCCTTCCCAGCACCTCCTAAAATGTACATGCCCCTAGGAGAGGGAACACAGGAAGTTCCTAACACCTGGGTGAAACCATCTTTCAAAGGCCTTCCAAGGAGATGAGAAGAACAAACAGGCAGTAGGATGGGAAGCAGCACCTGGGGTAGGTGGGACGGACTAAGGAGGTGGGGTGAGAACAGGACCCAGCAGCAGAGAAGGCTCTGGATCACACACATCAAATTCTGCTCGACCATCCAGCAGTCCAGTAATTCAGGGAGAGTCCCTTAACCTACGGTGCATGCGTGCGTGCTCAGTCGCTTCAGTTGTGTCTGGCTCCTGGCAACCCCATGGACCGTAGCCCACCAGGCTCCTCGGTCCATGGGATTCTCTAGGCAAGAATATTGGAGTGGGTTGCCTTGCCATCCTTCAGGAGATCTTCCCAACCCAAGGATCAAACCCACATCTCCTGCATTGCCAGCAGATTCTTTACCACTGAGCCACCAGGGAAGGCCCCTTAACCTAGTAAAGATCCTCAATTTCCCATCTGTAAAATGAGATCATAATTAGAGCTCCATAAATATCAACATACGGGCTTCCCTGGTGGCTCAGTGGTAAAGAACCCACCTGCCAATGAAGGAGATGCAAGAGATGCGGGTTCAATCCCTGGGTCAGAAAGATCCCTTGGAGGAAGAAATGGCAACCCACTCCAGTATTCTTGCCTGGCCGTGGACAGAGGAGCCGGGTGGGCTATAGTGTCCATGGGGTCGCAAAGAGTCTGACACAATTTAGCTACTAAAACAACTAATATCAACATGACTGAATCTCAGATATATCATATTGAATGGGGGAAGTAAAATCTCAAAAAATATATACATATTCCTTTTCTAAGTAGACTAGGGTATATTTACATGAGGTTTAAAAACATGTAAAAAGTACTACTGAATACTGGTGGAGGACATATGCAGATGGACTTACCTATGGATGACAGAAGCCAGATTTGGGGAGGTAGTTACCACTGTCAGAGAGGGAGTTATTTGATGCAGGGTTAGGGGACAGGATGCTCAGGATTAAAAGAGATAAAGTGAGCAATTGACCCCTTTTTCTGCCCCCCCACCGAGGGCTAGACCGGCCCATCTTCTCCAGTCACCCTTAGGTAGGGAGCAGTGTCCAGGGCCCCTTAGCTGGTGCCGAAGAGCAAGGCTGCACCTGTGGGGTCCAAGCCCAGAGTTCTAACAGCTCTGTCCAACTTGGTTCAGTGACTCTGGGTGAAGTGACCTTCAAAAGCCTGTTTCCTGATCACATGGTGCTGGCAACCCCTGCCCTGGGGGTCAGACAGAAAGACCTGTGAGAAAGATCTACAGCTCCACAGGTGCACACAGCATCCCCCTTCCCAGTTCTGTCGGCTTGGCAACCGACAGGAGCTGCAGACAACAAATTAGGAGCCCCCAATACTTTGGCCACCTCATGCGACGAGTTGACTCACTGGAAAAGACTCTGATGCTGGGAAAGGTTGGGGGCAGGAGGAGAAGGGGACAACAGAGAATGAGATGGCTGGATGGCATCACCGACTCTGTGGACATGAGTTTGAGTGAACTCCGGGAGTTGGTGATGGACAGGGAGGCCTGGCGTGCTGTGATTCATGGGGTTGTGGAGAGTCGGACACGACTGAGCGACTGAACTGAACTGAACTGAATTGAATGCTGGTACCAGGGCTTCCCTGGTGGCTCAGTTGGTAAAGAATCTGCCTGCAATTTGGGAAACCTGGGTTCGATCCCTGGATTGGGAAGATCCCCTAGAGGAGGGCATGGCAACCCACTGCAGTGTTCCTGCCTGGAGAATTCCATGGACAGAGGAGCCTGGCGGGCTACAGCCCGTGGGGTCTCAAAGAGTGGGACGTGACTGAGCGACTAAGCACAGCACAGATGCTGGCACCAGCTCTTCCTACAGTCCCCTGACTGAGGCCTGGAACTCACTGTTGGGCCTTGGTTTCCTGATGCCCTACTTTCTTGCTGGCTGAGACTGGGGGCAACACAGGCTGGGAACTGCTTTGCAGTCAGAGCTGGACCTCAGGAGTGGGGCAACACTTTCTGAAGCAGTTCAGATCCTGACGAGATGTGCTGCTGCCTGGTAGGAAGTGGTCTGAGGAAGGGGGGATAAGGCTGGACTGGGACATCAGGCTAAATTTGGGACAAGGTTCAGGCTCAGCTTCAGCAGTGATAAATGCGAGACTCGAGTTAGATGACCTGGGTTCACATTCGACTTTGCCCTTTATTAGCCATGTGACCTCAGCCAAGTTACTTATCCTCTCTGTGCCCCAGCTGTAAATCAGAGATGACAACACTGTAACACTTCTCATAGGGTGGGTGTAAGGACAAAACGAGTGACTATGTGTAAAGCACTTAGAAAAGTGCCTGGCACACAGTAAGTACTCAATCAGTGATACAGAAGAGGGGATGGATCCAGGGTGAGGCAGGTGGGTGTTACCATAGACTCCTCTCTCCCTCAGCCTCCAAGTCTAATTATCACCACTCTTACCTCCCAGAAGGCCCAACTGTTCTTGAATCGCATCTCCTCTTACTACCCCTCACCCCATCTCTTTGACACAACCCTGGTTCAGTGTTTCTTTTCCCATGGACTTCTAGAATAGCCTCTACCTGCTTCCCCAGGCTCTGGCCTCTACAACCAGCATGAAGGTCCAATACATTGGTCTGACCTTGCTCAAAACCCTTCCTTGGCTCCCAGTGGCTCCCTGCTGCCTCCAGCTAAAGCCCCAGCCCCTGAGAGGCCCTGCTCTGGGTGTCTGGCCCTGCCTCCTACCTCTCCAGCCTTGTCGCCTGCACTTTCTTCCTCTGTAACCCAGCAGCTGTCTTCCCCCCACCAAGACCTTGTTTCCCATCTCTACCTCTTGGTTCATGTTTTGCCTCTCTGCTCACGATGCCTTTCCCCTCTCCACCTGGCCACTGCCTCACTTTTAACACTTAGCTTCATGTTTCCTTCTCCATCCTTGTGCATGCATGCTCAGTCCCTCAGTCATGTCCAACTCTTTGTGACCCCATGGACTGTAGCCCACCAGGCTCCTCTGTCCATGGGATTCTCCAGGCAAGAATCATGGTGTGGGTTGCCATGCCCTCCTCTAGTCTCCATCCTAAGGTTGGGCTAAATGGCCCTCTTTGGTAAAGGTTAGGCCACAGTGGCCTAATCAATGGCTTATAACACTGAGATCTTGGGCTTCTTAGTTCCGGCTGTCACCCCAGGGCTGGCATGGTGCCCAGGACTGTTGAATGAATGAATGAGTGAATGGACGGACTTGCTTTCAGATGGTGACCAACTGGCCATGGTGGGTGGGTGTTGTGACCCTGAGCCTCTCCACAAGGGTCACTGGACAACTGAGAAGCCTTAAGACCCACAAGAGTGACTTTCTAATGGTGGGGCTCAAGGCATCCAGTTGGAACAGAAATTACAGCAGAGGTCTGTAGAGGAGTCTGCTTTGAGCAGGGCTGTGTCACAGACGTCAACAGCGGACAAATGTCTGCTGAGCATCTGCTCTATGCCGGCCACCCTGAAGGAGCTTACGGTCTAGTCTGGAGCCCCGAAAGTCATCCCAGACACCCTGAGCCCGGTCCCCAGCACCCTGCCCCTTTCCCCCTCCCTGTTCTCCACAACTCCCCGTTTGCGAGAACCTCAGAGACCAGTGACTTGGGACAAAATTGCCCACAGCGGGGAAGGGGATTCACCTGAAAGTTACAGTGGTAGACTGTCTGGCCAGGGTTCCCATTCCTACCCCAGGCAGCTGCTCTTGAGAACCGTGTCGTGTGTTGGGGGAGGAGTGGGTGTGACCACACAGCCCCCTCCCTTCAGGGTCACCCACGCTCTTGGCCCTTTCTGGGCCGTCTGGCTCCTGCAGCTGGCGGGGCCCCCAGAGGGTGGAGCGAGAGTTGCTGCCAGGCCATCCATTTCCAGGAGAGGCCAAGGACAAAGTTTAATGGGATCCAGGCTTCCCTCCTCAATGCTTTGGTCAGATGCCTCGTTAATTCCCTCTTCCCGCCCACACTGGGCTTGTCCTCCCTGCCAGGGACACAAAACCTCTGAGGCCCCCTAACCTGAAATGCCCCCTCCTACCATCTCACCGGAGGTCTCCACTGGAGAACCCTGCCTTTGGGACTAGACAGCTCTCTGGGACACCAAAGCTCTGAAATACTTCTCTCGGTGAGCGTCGCACAGAGACACTTCACTTTCTTGGGAAAGTGGTTGTCTAGTTGACAAGAGAGCAATTGGGAGGGAAGCCTGGAACTAGAAAAGCCATGGAGGCCGGGCTATCCCAAGGGGAGTGACTGAAAGGGTTAGTTACTCAGCCGTGTCTGACTCTTTGTGACCCCATGGACTGTAGCCCTTCAGGCTCCTCTGTCCACGGAATTCTCCAGGCAAGAATACTGGTGTGGTTTGCCAGGGGATCTTCTTCAGGGGATCCCCTTCTCCAGGGGATCTTCCCGACCAAGGGATCAAACTCAGGTCTCCTGCATTGCAAGCAGATTCTTAACCATCCGAGCCACGGAGAGTGGGAGGTTAAAGGGGAGTGCTGGCCCCTCAGTCAGATTTCTGGTGGGTGGGTAGAGGGAGCAGAATGGCTGAATAAACCACCCAGCCCCGGAACATCTCACTGGACATCTGGTGCTTCAGGACAGTTCAGGCAGTCCTGACAGGGCACCACAACCCACCTTTCACGTAGACAGATATTAGTATTAATTAATTCCATGGTCAAAAACATCATCCCATTTATTCTTCCCAAAGTCCTATGAGAGTTCAGAAAGGTAGGCAGTCTGTCTAAAACCACACAGTTGGGGAACGGTCCCGAATTTGGCTAACTCCTCCTGACCTGGGGTGCCACCCTCCCGCCTCCCCACAGAAGCCCACCGGGACCAGAGTTCTGCTCCAGATCACCACCACGAGTCACCCCACAAGGAGGAGAGGGTCTTTCTCCTCCAGAGGGCCCCCCAGGACACCCTCAACCTTCTTTATTCACCCCCACAGAATCGTGGGCATCCTCCCCTTCCCTCTCCCACCCTGCTCTCCCGCCTCCCCTGAGCCCGCGGCCTCCTCACCTCCCTGATCCCTGACCTGCCCCTGCAGAGGTGGGACGAGGAGCTGGGCGCCTTCGCCAAGGCCTACGCGCAGCAGTGCGTGTGGGGCCACAACAAGGAGCGAGGGCGCCGCGGCGAGAACCTGTTTGCCATCACGGGCGAGGGCCTGGACGTGCCGCTGGCCATGGAGGAGTGGCACCACGAACGCGAGCACTACAACCTCAGCGCCATCAGCTGCGCCGCGGGCCAGATGTGCGGCCACTACACGCAGGTGAGGGCAGGCCGGGAGGGCGGGGCCCAGGGCAATGGGGCGTGGCCCCACGGCAATGGGCGGGGCCGGCAATGAGCGGGGCAGGGGGCCCACGGCAGTGGGCGGGGCCCCCTCTAAACCCCGCTTCCATCCTTCTGGTGGGCTGCAGTCTATGGGGTCGCACAGAGTCGGACACGACTGAAGCGACTTAGCAGCAGCAGCCACAGCAATTCGGGTGTTGTCCAGGCCCCCAACGAAGTTCTGTTTCTCACAAACCATCTTCAGTTGTCTCTTTTGAAAACCTAGGCGGCCCCCCACCTCGGCCTCCTGGTCCTGAAGAGACCTGAATTAGGTGTTCCCGAAGCCTTTCTCCTGGAGGACAGTTACTGTGCCAGGCGATCCTGACCGAACTCTAAGCTATGTTGTCCTCTGGACGAGGTTACACACGGCTGTTTGTCCCAGCAATAAACACATCCCTTCTTTCTGTCTCCTCTCTCACTGTCCCTCTTTTGTCATTTCTCAGAGTGTCTAAGTTGCTCCTTCTAATCTGCCAGGGACTGATAAAGCAAATACACAATCTTACTTTTGTCTTTAAAAACGACATGCAAAATAAGAGAATCAGTTCAGTAGCTCAGTTGTGTCTGACCTTTTGAGACCCCAGCATTGCCAGGCTTCCCTATCTCCTGGAGCTTCCTCAAACTTATGTCCATCGAGTCGGTGATGCCATCCAACCAACTCATCCTCTGTTGTCCCCTTCTCCTCCTGCCTTCAACCTTTCCCAGCATCAGGGTCTTTTCCAATTAGTCAGTTCTTCCATCAGGTGGCCAAAGTACCTGAAGCTTCAGCCTCAGCATCAGTCCTTCCAATGAATATTCAGAACTGATTTCCTTTAGGATGGACTGGTTGGATCTCCTTGCAGTCCAAGGGACTCTCAAGACTCTTCTCCAACATCACAATTCAAAAGCATCAATTCTTCGCACTCAGCTTTCTTTAAGGTCCAACTCTCACATCCATGCATGACTACTGGAAAGACCATAGCTTTGACTAGATGGACCTTTGTCGGCAAAGTAATGTCTCTGCTTGTTAATATGCTGTCTAGGTTGGTCATAGCTTTTCTTTCAAGGAGCAAACGTCTTTTAATTTCATGGCTGCAGTCACCATCTGCAATGATTTTGGAACCCAAGAAAATAAAGTCTGTCACTTTCCATTGTTTCCCCATCTATTTGCCATGAAGTGATAGGACTGGAAGCCATGATCTTAGTTTTTTGAATGTTGAGTTTTAAGCTCGCTTCTAATAATTTTAAAATAAGAGAATAATAAATGAATACAATTTTAAATAAGAGAATACATGGTCACAGAGTGAAGGTTTCAGAGAGCCCTCTGAGAGTATTTCCTGAGTCTTGCAGTCATTCATTGCTGCGTCAGGGCTTTACTGCGTTTGGAAAGTTTTCATTTGTGGACAAGGGGTGTAGGGGTGTGTGTAGAGGAATTAACATTAGTGTTATTGAATTCTTTTTTTTTTCTCCTCACAATGCTCATTTGTTGTTCAAACAGTAACACGATACATTTTTGAAAAAGGAAAAGGAAGTGAACCAGCCACCTTCCCACCCATATCCACCAGTTCCACTTTCCAGTGTTTCTTTTGGGTGGTATTTTTAGTGCTGATCTTTAGGGAAAGAAATCCCAACATCACCCATCCAGATCAGGAAGTTGTGCAACCCCAGCCCTCCCTGCCCTCTTCTCCCTTTCACAAACCCTTATATATATCCACCTGCAGGACTTGCTGGCAGAACCCAGCAGGAGGACTGCCCCACCTCCACCGCTGTGTTCTAGTCTAAGGCTGAGTGCATGAGCTCTCTGGGGTCATATCCGCCTGGCAGATGCTCAACCGTGGTACCTAGGGAACTCTCAGCTGAGTCAAGCCGCAAGATCCCAATCCTGGGAAGTTGTGCAGAGTTAACAGTGAGAGCCTGATCTTACCACACAAACAAACAAACAAACAAACAAAAAATTAACAAAAAACTGGCTTCAGATTGAGTGACTCCTTGGCAGACTGAAATTAGAAATAGCAAAGGGAGGCTATATTGGCTTGTTTCAGCAAATGGCAGTGCACAAAGATTGCTTTGATTTGTTGCTAATGTTCAAGATTCTCCCGTTTAAGATTCATTCCTTTCTTACGTCCCTTGTTTAAAATGTAAGGGACTCTAGGAAGAGCCCTCAGGAAAAATTCATGAGGGTCTATCAAAGGGGAAGGTTTTCAGAGGGAGGGACAGAGTCCTGGTGAAATAGTGTGTGTGGTTGGTTGAGAGTAGACTGCTTGGGACAGTTTTGTCCTGAAGCCATGTGTCCTTGGGAATCTGGCTCTTCCATATAGGGTTCCTCCTCTCTCACGCATGGAAGGCTGATGTAGAGAGACGCTAGCTAGGAGCCATCTTGCCCAGGCTAAACTGTCGGGTTTGCCTTCCTTCAGGTGGTCTGGGCCAAGACAGAGAGGATTGGCTGTGGCTCCCACTTCTGTGAGAAGCTCCAGGGCGTTGAGGAAACCAACATCCACTTGCTGGTTTGCAACTATGAGCCCCCGTGAGTGGGGTAGGGAGCCCTGGGGGAAGGGAGTAGGCAAGAGCCAAGGGGAGGGCCGGGCTGGACACAGTCTCAGGAAGAGGAAGCGGGCCAATCTGGGGCCCATCTCCTGGGGAGCTATGAGGGCACTGATGGAGTCTGCTCTCATCAGTCCAGCAAGTTAGTTCAGGGCGAGTAAGACCCAGGGAGCACTGCCAGACAAGGCGTGCGTATGAGGGATAGGGTCAGGGGTTGGCCAGGACCCTGCCCCCAGCATTCTCCTCGCCTCCTGCAGGGGAAACGTGAAGGGCCAGAGGCCCTACCAAGAGGGGACTCCGTGCTCCCAATGTCCCTTGGGCTACCGCTGCAAAAACTCCCTTTGTGGTGAGTCTGATTGGGGTGGGGAGGCGTGGCACAGGGGGAAGGAAGGTGAGGCGGGGGACACCCGCTGGATGGTCCAGAGCTTCCTGCGGCTCCAGAGCAGCTGTGTGGGCCACGGGAGGAGCCCTCAGCGGCCCCAGTGCATCCAGGTTCCTAAGCCCACTTGGCCCGCTTTGCCCTCCTTGCATACCCACTTTGGCGCCCTGGCATTCCAAGTGACCAACTTCCTACCCTCCAAGCAGAGGGTGGAGGAGTCGGGGGTTCCCCAAGCAAGTGCAGGGGTGGGTATGGGGGTGTGTGGCCAGATGGGTGGTCAGAGGGACCAGGCCTGAGATGCAATGGGAAGTCCCCTGTAATAGTGGAAGTGCGAGTGTGGGGAGGAGAGGACTTGGACAAGGAGATGGATGGGGGGCAAATGTCATTCACAAGAAGCAACAATGAGGGACATATTCTCTGGAGAGGGTGCGTGCGTGTGTGTGTGCATGTGCGCATGTGTGTGTGTGTGTGTGTGTGTCTTCACAGTGCATTTGGTATCCTCACCTTGATTGTGGTGGGGTGAGAAGTGCAGGATCCTGTTTGCAGCACTAATGCCAGGCCTTGCCTCTCTTCTCAGAACCCATCAGAGGCCCGGAAGAGGCTCAGGATTTGTCTTCCCTGGTAACTGAGGCCCCATCTTCCCTAGCAACAGAAGCCTCAAGCTCTAGGAAAGAGGGGATCGATTCTTCCTTAGCAACAGAACCTCCACCCTTCTTGGTAACAGAGGTCTCAGGCTCCCTGGCAACAAAGATTCTATCTTCTGTAGAAACCAAGGCCCCATCTTCCTTAGTAACGGAAGACTCCCCTTCCATGGCAACAGAGATTCCACTTTCCTTACCAACTAAAGTCCCTTCCATTTTGGCCACTCATAGCCTGCTCTCCTTGGATAAGAGGCCAGCTACCCTCCTCCCCAAATCAACCCATGATCCCATCCCCAAATCGGCAGACAAAGAGGCCAGCAGTACAAGAATGCCTTCTAGGATCCCAGAGAGTTCTCTGCACCCCAAGATATCCTTGATGGGGACACGGGAGCCACTACCCCTCTCCCAGGAGGAGGGTGAGGCTGAGGCCGAGTTGCCTCGTTCCAGTGAGATCTTGGCCTCAGTCTTTCCAGCCCAGGACAAGCCAGGTGAGCCGCAGACCACACTGAAGCACAAAGGGCACTCCTCCTCCAAGTCCCTATCCAACTCCCCCAGCGCCTCTGCCACCGCCAATGCCATGGGTGGGCGTACCCTGGCCTTGCAGTCCTCATTGCCAGGTAAGGCCTGAGCACCCATCCTACCTCCCCTCCGAGCTCCAGAATGTCAGCCCCCTGCTCGAGCATAGGCAGTGTGGGCAAGGCGGGGTGTGCACTCCCCAAGTAGGAGCTTCCTCCCTGGCTGCTGGGTCCCCACATGTGTGCCAGGCGGGTGGGCGGGAGGGCGGGGAGAGATGTCCAGGCTGAGGCCAAGCCTCTCCCTTCCTGCAGATGTGGAGGTCCCTGGAAAGCATGGCTTCAGGTCAGGGTCAAATGCGAGCCCTGGACGCGTCGGGGGCCTCCTCCTGGGACTGCTGCTACTGCTTCCCCTGGTATTGCCTGGAATCTTCTGAAGGGGTCACCACTCAAAGGCAAGGCCTCACGGGGGGATCCCTCGCCTCTGGATTGTTTTCCTGCGATAAGAGACCACAGTTTCCTGGGAGGTCCTCTCTGAGACCTGGCAGCCCTCCTTCACCCCAGCCAGACCCCAAGCCAGAGGGCTTGTGCCCACAGGAGGCCTCTACAGGGCCGACCCATGGCACTGCCCCACGAGTGCCTCTGCCTCTGGGGAGGTGCACCCCTTAGCCAGCTGCAGGTGGCTCTAAGCACGTTCCTGTGGCCTCAGGGACCAGTTCTCCAGGTGTCCTGTGGTCACACTCCCGCTCTTCCAGGAACAGAAGGTCTCAGGGCTTCCCAGGGACCCCTCGGCCCCATCCAGTGCCCTGGCCTCTCCCTTGGGCCATCGGAGCCTGGACCTGTTCCCAGGAGTGCTTCCTGCCTTCTCAGGGTGAAGAGGTCATCCATCCTCCAGCCATCTCCCCAAACCTGTCCCTAGCCCTCCCCAAACAAGACGCTTCATGGCCGAAGTCCCTCTGGAAGGGAAAGGCTGTGGGGCGTCTGTCTGATCCATATCCACAGACCTCTCTGGGGGCACAGGGCCTGGCCACTGTGAGCTCAGGTTGCTGCCCGCTGACAGCACGCATCACCTGGGCCCTTCTGGTTCCTCCCTTCTCAGTCTGGGGCGGGATGGAGGGGTGAGGATTCGGGGGAGGTATCTGCCTGCCTTGGCCTTGGATTGTCTGCCGAGGCAAGATAAGGGTTCTCCCTGAATGTCTCCTCCCTGAACTTGCCTGTTTGGCTGGCAGGGGTGTTGTGAGGGGCAGATGAAGGACAAGCCCCATCTGCGAGGGGTTCTACAGGTAGGCAGGGAGCAGGGATCAGGGAAGGGAGTCGGCCCCTGACTCTGGAATAAAAGCCTGCGTATGAGCACCGGTCTCCATGCTTGTGAAGGGTGGGGGGCAGGGGAGGGCTCGCTGGGGGGCCCTGGGAGACAAATCTTCCACTGTTGACCCACAACAACCGTTCCCTCTTCTTCACACCCCATCTCCCCCAAACACTCCATTGGGTTCTTTGAAGTACTTTTCCTTTCCAACTGCACACTCCCTCCAACAACAAAAAAAATCTTCAGGTAGCTGGCAGGAGGCAGACAGGGCCAAGGGGAGGCCGAGGGCGTTGGGCTGACTCTCCGGGAGTGGTGGAGCCCAGTTGGGTTTGTGACCCAAGATGGGAGCAGCACACAACTTCTCGGGTGTCCAGGCCCTTCCTAGACACAAGGTCAGTAACGTACCTCAGGGATGGCTGGGCCAACCCCTGGGACGGGGTTGGGGGGTGGGTTGTGAGAAAGGGTTCTGGAGCCCCAGGCACCTGTCTCCCCCCAACACTGCCCCAGGGAAGCACAGGATTGTCCAGAAGTGCTGTGGGGCAGGAGACCACAAGTGTGTGTGTGTAGAGCTCACAATGGTAGGTGAAGAGGGCAGCTCGGGCCAACTGGGGCTGGTGGGGAGGGGTGGGCTGCAGGCAAAGCTAGGCTGTGAACAGTTAAACAGGAAATCAGTCCAGAGCTGCACACTGCATGTGTGTGTGTATGCATACATACATTTATTTATATGATACATATATTTGTATGATGTCTATATCTATATACATACACACGTATGTGATATATATATATTAAGGAATAACTCATAGAACATAAAATTCACTGATTTATAGTTATCACTGGTTTTTAGTATATTCACAAGGTAATGCAACTAACA